>NC_140737.1:2105833-3441666 GCF_050655825.1 Lonchura striata
TCATTGGATACTGAAGTGACACTGACAGGCCTATAGTTTCCAGAGTCCTCCTCCTTGCCTTTCTTGAAAACTGGGACATTTGCTAGCTTCCAGTCAGTTGGGACCTCTTGAGTTTCCCAAGAGTACTCAAAAATCATCAAGAGAGGCTTTTCAATGATATCAGCAGCTCTTTGAATATTCTTGTATGAATCCCATCAGACTCCATAGATTTGTAGGGATCCAGCTGGATCAGCAGATCCCACACAAGTTCAGGGTCAACTGAGAGTTAACCATTCTTGATCTCCTGCACTGAGATTCCCTTGGTCTGTCATCTGTGTTGAAGACAGTGGCAAAGAGTGTATTAAAACACATCTGCCTTGTGCATGTCCCTGTTTGTTAGGTGACCATCTTAATCCTGGAACAGGACAATGTAATTTCTACCCTTTGTTTTACCATTAATATATTTTTTAAAACTTTTTATTCCCCCCCCCCCCCCCCGATTTCTGGCAGCTTCAATTCCAACTGAGCTTTGGCCACACCCATTTTCTCCCTACAGTGTTGAGCAGCATCTCTGTATACTTTCTGTGTTACCTGACTTGTCTTCCACTAGGCACATACATTCCTTTTTTCCTTATATCCAAGGGTAAATCCCTGTTCAGTCATGCCATCTTTCTACCTTTCCTGCTTGACTTCAGCATTTAGGAATTGCTACTCCTGTGTCCTTAGAAGGTGATGCAGTGATGGGCTCCAGTACCTGTAGAAACATTTTCCCAGGGTACTCATTTGTTCCCTGAACAGCCTGAGGTCTGCTCTCATGGCCAGAGTTGAAGTTCTGCTGTCACTTTTCCTCCTGTCAACAGAGATTTAAACTTGATTGCTCTGTGGTCTCTGTGGCTAAGATGGCCACCAATCTCCATTTTGCTCACAAGATCTCTCTGTTGACAAGCAGAAGGAAAGCAGGAGAGCATCTTTCATTTGAAGTGTCCCTTAGTTCCTCAATGAATAACTCTTCACTATGTGGGCCTGGCTTGGTGGTCTATAGTAGACTCACACAGTGACATCTGCATTATTTGTTTGCCCCTTTATTCTCACCCAGACACTCAACTGTGCTGTTGCCAGCTGTGAGCTCCAGACATTCCACTACATCCAATGCCACCTCACACCTCTCCTGGTTACCCTTCTGAAAGAGTCTTTAACCATCCAATGGGGCACTCCTATAACAGAGTTGTCTCATCCCATCAGGTGTCACTTATGCCAGTGATGTCAAATCTTTAGCTGTAGGGCAGAGCTTCCAGCTCATGTTTGTTACTTATGCTGCATGCATTAGTGTAGAAACATTTCAGGTGTGGTACATTGGAGCAGGATTGAGGGATCCTATCAGTGCTTCTTTCCTCAAATTTTGGCACTCCATCCAATTGCTCTTCACTGGTGAGCCTGGTTTTGTCCCTTTCCCTCTTAAAGGTAAATCCCATCAGATGTCAGTAGACCAGGTGTTGAATAGATCATCTCATGGTCAAATAACCAATTTTTTTCCAATCGCATCAGCCTTGGGTCCACGCATTGATATGATGTATTTTATTATTCCTTGTTACCAGAAGGACCAAGGAAATCACTGTGCTCCTGATCCTGCACCCAATTGTCTCCAGGATTTGAAATCTCTTTTGATTGCCCTTGGACTTCTCTTAATTACTTTGTCATTGCCATCCTGGAAAACCAATAGCAGATAGTAATCAGAGGGCCTTAATAGACTGGAGAATTTTCCAGTAATGTCCCTTACCCGAGCCCCTGAGAGACTGCAGACTTGCCTGTGAGTTGTGTCCTCTTTGCAAATCAGGCCCTCCATTCTCCTCAGAAGGGAGAATAGTCTCCTATTAAACTACCCTTCTTTTCCTCTTAACAGAGGAGATTGATGCTAGGTACAGGTAACAGAGGAGATTGATGCTAGGTACAGGTGGTGTTGCTTTAGGAGGCTCCTCTATCCCAGAAGCACCTTCACTCACCTCATCAGCTGTCTGGCTGCCTAGTTCCAGGGCCTCTTAATTGTTGTAGAAGGTACCTGTCCTACTTGTCAGGTGTTCAGAAGGAACCTCCCTCCTGGTACCTGAAATTACTCTCTTCCAGCCTTCATCTTCAACAGGCCCTTGACCTTGCAGGGTTCTGAGACAATGACAACAAAGATTCAAGTCTCTGAGAATCTGAAGACTGGAGTGTCTCTGAAAATAACTGGTCAAAGTTGGGATTCTTGTGTTTAGTGTCTGTTTAGGATTTTAGTGCTTTACACTATATTTTTTCTACCCTGTGCAGATCTTCAGGGCCATGCTGAGGATCTCCTCTGAGCAGGGACAGCACAAAGCCATGTGCTTCCCTCACCTGGCTGGTCTCCCTTTATCATCACTTCCATGTTTGTTTACTTGAAGTCCTCCTTCACCTTCTCCCCATTGTTACATCTGCTGGTGTCAGTTCTGTACTCAGTGGTGCCTCCAGCACTGAACCCCCTCATCTACAGCCTGAGGAACCAGGAGCTCAAGGATTCCTTGAGGAAACTTAGGAGTGGATGAATTTGAGTAGCCACAGCCTGCCCGTTGTACTGTCAGTGACTCCCAGTGCATGTCATGACAGATACTGTCTTTCCTTATTTACATATTACATAATACATACTTTTCTTCTCCAGTTGTGATGTTTTTGTCTTTAAGAAGAAACGTCATTACTCATCCTCTCCTCCTTCACCATCCACCAAGCTTGTGTGACCCAGAGACTGTGTAAATAGGGAAACTCACATTGTATTTAAATGAAATAAATTAACCTGAAGCATGGTCTTGAGATCTCATGGTCTTGAGATCCATCCTCAGCAGAGCAGGAATGAATGGGAAATGAAAACAAATTTATGGCTGCACCAGGCTTGGAATGCACCCTGGGCCTGGAGCAGGAGCAGCTCTGGAGGGCCCCAGGGCCGGGGCTCTTGTGCTGGCCTGGGCAGATGGGATGGCAGGAGGGGCTGCAGAGCTCTCAGCACCTCAGGCAGAGGGGAGCAGGGCAGCCAGGGAGCTCCTTTGGCCTTGGCCAAGCCCCTTCCCCCATGGTGGGGCTGAGTCCTGGCTGAGCTGCAGCTGCTGCTGTGCCCTTGGCAGGGGCTGAGGCCGTGGGGCAGTGCCCAGAGCAGCCTGGGCTGAGCAGAGCTGTGGGGCCAGAGCCGGCTGGGCTGTGCTGGGGAGAGGCCCTTGGTGCTGCCCAGAGCTCAGGGCAGCTGGCAGAGCTGGCAGGGAGCTGGGCTGGGCTGGGAGAGCCTGGCACAGAAACCATCAGTGTCCATCTCAGCCTGGCTGAGCGGGCAGGGGCAGGACTCAGCCCAGGCCTTGTGGGGCAGGGCCAGCGCCTGGGCAGGCATTGAAAACAGGCAAGAGCCCGAGAAAGGAGGCTGCTCTGTGCCCTTGGGGCATGGACAGAGCAGGGAGGGGCCCAGGACATTTGTCAGCGCCAGTCTCTGTCTGTGCCAGCCCTGGGCAGCCCTGGCTGCTGAGCCCAGCTCTGCCCTGGGCTGAGTTTGGCTGTGGCCCAGCTCCATCCTCCTGCGGGGCTCAGGGCCTGTTCCCGGCCATGGCCAGCCCTGGCCGCCTCTCTGCTGGCCCCGAGGCCGGCAGAGCCCGGGCAGGGCTGTCTGTGCAGCCCCACAGGTGCCACGGGCTCGGCAGGAGCTGGCAGAGGCTGCCCAGCAGGGAGGCCATGGGGCACAGAGCCCCAAGGCTGCCCAGGGCCCCACGGCACAGGGGCCGTTCCCAGCCGCAATGCTCCTGTCCTGGGCTGGGCTGCACAGGGGCTGTGGCACCATGGCTGGGCCAGCACAGGGGCTGTGGGGACATGTGAAGGGAGAAGGACTGCGATGTCACAGGACACCTTACAAACCAGAGCCGTGGAGACATTGGATAACTGCAAGGCCAGCAAAAGACAGGGAATTTCTGTGCATTGTTTGTGCTGTGCAGGGCTGTTTCAGAACAGGGAGGGGGCTTTAACACCAGCAAAGACTGATACTGATGTTGAGGGATAAAATGGCTTCTTTGCCTGAGTCTTTGCTGGAAAGGTCTCTCAGGTCTCTGCATTCAGTGAAGGGCTTCAAGGAGTAGGAAAGCATGTATTGGCAGGAACCTCACTGAGGCGGGGTAGAAGTTAAAAGCAGAAGATTTGGCAAGGAAGAAAAAAATAAGAAAAAGTAATATTTTCACTCATAGATGAGCTTGCAGCTGAAAGTTGCTAATATTCGGTGGGAGAAATTTCACATATTGTGATTGCTTTGGGTTGTTTTCTGTCTGCTTTGAGAAGTGGAATTTCTGCAGAAGACAACAGGATGTTGTCAAAAAGTCCTAAAATGCATTTTTCACAGGTCTAGGCCTCCTGGTGAAAGGGAAGAGAGATAAGAAGTGTGGAGATTGCAAAATCACAGCCTTGTGAAGGAATATGCCTTTGATGGGCCATGTGGTATGTTATGGCAGGGGAACAGGCTTGGCATGCATGCTTTTTGCCCCTGTTAAAATGGAATAGGCTTAGGACTGTATCTGTCCCTATTTTGTTAGTGTGGCAATAGAATAAATCTACTCTTTACACTTCAGCTGTGTATTTTGGCTGTCTTGGTTACTTGCATATATTCAGTTCACACACTCATTAAATTAATGAAAGAAGAACAAATGCTGGGGCCAGCCTCTGCAGTGGCACCAGCTGCAGCTGCCTGACTGGGAGTATCTCTGTGGGAAAGGACTTGGTGGACAGGGAGCTGGAGGCAGCCATATGTCCTGGCAGCAAGGAAGGGCAGGAGCACCCTGGGCTGTGTGACCAGGAGATTAAGGATGTGGATTATCCAGGTTACTGTGCCTTGGCATTGATTCCTCAACACAGGAGAGATGTCTGTAAGCCTAAGCAGATTTAGTGAAGGGCCTCAAATGTAGGGCTGCAGCACCTTGCCTGTGAGGAGGCTGCAGAAGCTGGACTTGGATTAGATCCAGCCATACCCACATTCTCTTCTGAAGAGTTCAGAATGACAGGGGGTCTTGGGTAGGTTTTGGAGGTGTTTGGGATTGTTTCTGTACTTTATATTTCAAAAGAAGCTTCTCTAATAAACTTCGTGTGAAGCTCCCACTCTGCCCACAATGAAGGAAGCACTGCAGGGGCGCACCGGGTCACGGAAGACCAGTGATGAACACTGTGAGCAAGGGAGGAACCACTGGGAGAAAGCACTGGAAACTCTGTAATGTCTCCTAATTGCCTCAGTTCAGCTTCCCACTTTGAGTGGGGCTGTGTTGATCCCTGTGGTTTTGGAATATGCCTACAAGCAGCAAGGGTTTGATTGACAGCTGGCATTTATTGGGGAGAGGAAAATGAAGTGGGGGTGCTGAGGGCACTGGGGGGATAGATGCTGGAGATCTCTAGGTGTGGGGTTGCTGGGGTTGTCCAAGTGCAGGATGCTGGGTGACAAGGCTTTTGGGGATGGCCATGTAAGGGGTGCTGGGAGTGCTGGGTGTACTGGATATCCAGATGCTGATGGTTCTGTCTGTTGCGGGTGCCCAGGTGCAGGGTGCTGGGAGTGCTGGTGGTGCTGAGTGGGTGCAGCTCCTGTGGTCAGATGGAGATGCTGTTCTCTGTCTCCAGTGGGTTCAGGTAGTTGTATCTCAGCTCAGCCACTTGGTTCCTCGCCTCAATCTGGTCCCGGATCTCCTCCAGCCGCCCTTGGAAGGCCCGGATGAGCCGCCGGGGTTCCGCCTCTGTGAACCTCTCCTCTGGGTATTGTCCCAGAAGCCTCTGGAGGGAGACAGCAACATGGACCCTTCAGCTCCAACCCCTTGGTGCTGTTCAGGGGTTCTGTGGCACCCTGGTAGATGTGGAGCAATGGTGTCTGTCCCCCAAGTTTAGTGACACCAAAGGTGGTGACATCCACCCTTGTGGGCACCTCTTGCAGTTCCTGAGGCCTACACAGCTGTTTGGGGAGGCACATGGGGACTGTGGGGCCATACTCACCCTGTCCTTGAGTTGGGAGCTGAGAAGAATGAGGGCCACCAAGATGTTAGCAGTGGTGGCCACCTCAGGAATGGTGTCGAGGAAGTGCTGGAGGAAGGCTCGGCCCTTCTCGCAGGGTGGTGGGTGGCGCATGGAGGATGGGGCGTTGGGGACGAAGGCCCCCAGATCATACTGCAGCGGGAAAGATCACTGCAGACAACATTCCCCCAAAACAGCAATGGGATGGGTAGGGACATCCTCCCAAAACAGCGAAGGGACACGTGGGAACATTCTTTGGCACAGAGAGGGGGTAGATGGGAACATGTCAGCATGGCAAGGGAGACGGATAGGGATGTCTCCAGTATGAAGAGGGGATGGATGAAGACATCCTTCTGGCATGGGGACCCATTGAATAGGGATGTAGGGTGAGGACATCCAACATGGAGATAGGATGGATGGGGACATTGTTTCAGGATGGGGACATCCTTCCTGTGCACAGGGGAGTGGGAGGGGGACATGTCCCCAGCATGGCTCACGGGCACCTGGGGATATCCTTTGGTTCCTTAGCCCATGTCCCACCTGCCCATTGTTGACAGCCGCATGCTGCACCGAGCAGGTGAACATCACCATGGTGAGGAACTTGATGAGCTCTGCCACTGTCTGCAGTGATGAGGGAATACCTGGGTGGGGATGGGACAACCAAGAGCCTCAGGGACCTGCCTGTTCTTTGCCTACCCTGGGGACATCCTGCAGCAGCCACAGGTGTGCTACCTGAGGAGGTCCTGCCCAGGAAGCCATTGGTGAAGATGTCCATCACCCAGGCCTGTAACTCGGTGTCCCCGCTCACCGCTGCATCCCCATCATAGTAGAATGTCACAATGCCGGTGACAAAGCTGCCATAGGGATGAGGTGATTGTGAGATCCTGGGGCATGCCAGGACCACCCTCTACCCCCCAAAACCAGTCTCACCTCTCAATGGCTTCCCAGAGGCTCATCCCATCATCTCGGTAGTGGTAGTTGGGGACATGGGACATGCCACGTTGGCGGATGTCATCGGGGAGGCACAGGGACGTGTAGGTCACCTGCTCCAGGCCTCGCTGCACCACCAGCAGCAGCCCCTCATAGGTCACTCCTGAACCCTGGGAGGAGGGCCACCCATGGTTTGGGAGGGCAGGAGGTGCCAGGCTTCAGTGTCCCACAGTGTTCCCAGTATACTCCAGTACCCTGTACTGCTCCCAGAGTACAAGTACTCCAAGTACACACCCAGTACCCCCATATATCCCAGTGCTCCCCAGTGTCCTCCACACCGTGTTCTCTAAGGTTTCTCAGGTCTCTCATGCTTCCCAGTGCCCTCTAGTGCCCCCAGTACACTACAGTGCTCCCCAGCAATTCTAGTACACCCAGTGTTCCCAGTACATGCCAGTACTCCACATTGGTCCCAGTAGCACCCCAGTACCCCCAGTGTTTCCAGTGCCCCCAGGAGACCCCAGCACTGCCAAGACTCTAGTGCCCTCCAGTGCCCCAGTGGACATCAGTAGACCCCCAGTGTCCCCAGTACACCCCTGTGCCTCCCAATACCCCAGAGCATTCAGTGCCCCAGCAGAGCCCAGTGGTCCCAGTCCCCAGGGCTCACCTTGTCAATGAGGCCACCCTGGTTTATGAGGACACTGCGGGCCAAGGTGTTGATGTGCAGTGTGAAGTGGAAGTGGGGCATCAGGAGCTGAGGGAGGAACAAACACCTGGCAGGTGACTTGGGACCCCTTCATGGAGCTGGGGGACTGGCAGGTGGGGCATAACTGCCCTCAGATCTAGGGGCGGGGAGCAGCAGGTAGTCCTGAGGGGGAACTTTACCTTGAAGAAGGGGTGACAGGTGGGCAGGTGGCGCAGGGTGGCGATGGCAAAGACCTCCCCAAACAGGTGAGTCCTCAGCAGGTGGGTGAGGAGCTGGTGGATGTAGAAGTCAGCGTTGCGCACCCAGGTCTTGGCCAACAGCCAGTCCCACTCATCATCACTGGGCAGGAAGATGGGGCTGCAGGGTCCTGGTGTTTGGCTGAGCTGTTGGACACAACACAGTGGTCTAGGACCATTGCCACCCTCCTGATAGCAAGATTTAGGGTGGGACACCCCTACCTGGATAGCAATGGGGCGCAGGAGCCCATCGGTGCCTTGGTGAAGCAGGCAGAGTGGGGCCGCTATGTACTGCTGGCGCCCGTAAATGGTGTCTGTTGGGATGTCCTCCAGCACCTTGTAGTCCACAATGAAAATCCGACCTTCTTGCAACTCCTTGCCCAGGTCAGTGTCACTTCCCAGTGAGCCAGCGACCATCTCTGGTGTCACTGGGAAGTTAAGTGGCAGCGTGGTGCAGCAACGGATGATGATGGGGTTGTTGCCATTGAGGAACTGGGAACCGAAGAAGTCATCTTCTTGCCAGTGCTTGGCCACATACTCAGGGACTAAGGGGATGGTCAGACATCAGCACCCACTTACCCACCCTCCAGGCACATCTTGTGAAGCCTTGAGTGATGCAAGGGGAAGGGCAGGGAACAACATACAAGGTACCCACCAATGTCCCTGCCCTGTGTCCGGGAGAAGATGGTGCGCATCTCATCCAGGCTGTTCCAGGAGCTGTATCTCAGTAGGAACCCTGACATAAAGTGGGAGGCCCCTCTACAGGGCAGAGGGGGGACCTCAGCACACTTCTTGCCTTGTCTGGCCCCTTTCCCTACCGTCACCCACGTTCTCCATGGCCTCAGAGTACTGCTTACTGGAAGACGAGGAAACCAGTGAAGTTGGTGGCCCTGATGCAGGAGAACTGGATGTTGGAGTCCAACTCAAAGATGGAGTCCACGCTGAGGCAACGGGGCCAGCCCTGGGCGAAGTTCTTCCACCTGAGTGGGGGGGAAAATGGGAGCAGACATCAGCATCACTGCTGACCAGCCCACCTGAACAAAGAAGATCTTGTTGTCCCCATGTCCCTGCTGTCACCGGTAAGCCTCCTGCCGTGCTGCCAGCTCCCGATTACGGTGTTCCTTGAGGATCTGCAGCTTGTCGTCCACCAGCTTCTTCCCTAGAAAGAAGGGAGGTGTCAGAAGTCGGACCTCTGGCCATCAGAGGAGGATGGGGGCAGGATGGGTCCTACCTGAGCCCTCTCGCACCTCCACCGTGGTGACCCCCTCCAGCCACTGATAGCAGGGGAAGCGATACAGGGTGCCATTGGGGGCTGTCACCCGGACATCCTTGCAGAACCAGGCATCCTCCAGGAAGAGCCGCCACTTATGCAGGCGGATGAGGACAATGGGGCCCAAGTCCTGACCACAGTGCACAGACAGGCTCTTCTCCTGGAGAAGAAATGGCTTCTGGGGGAATGGGCAGATGCCCTGTGGCAGCACTGGGGACATCAGCAGAGAAGGGGCTCAAAGCATCCACACTTGCTTCCATTGCCTCCAGGATCCTTATCCTCCATCATCCCCTCAAAGTCCTTTTTCTCCATCCTCCCAGAACACCATTCCTCCAATCCCCCCCGGACCTCTACCCACCATCCTCCCCAGATTTTTTCCTCTAGACCCTGGAACCCCTTTCTTCCATCTCCCTCAAATCCCTTCTCACCATCCCCTTGCATCCCCAGGACAGTCTATGCAGCCCCTCATGTCCCCAGGACAGCTCTACTACTACCACCCCTTGTGCATTTTGTCCCTATCCCCATCGCCGTCCCCACCTTCCCTGGCAGGAACAAGAACGAGACGGTGGTCTGGCGGCTTTCACCATTGCTGCCCACCAAGGTGATGGAGATGGAGTTGTTGGTCCCAGCTTCCACCATGTCACCTGTTGCCACTGTCACCTTGTAGGTGGCCATGACAAGCTGCCGTGATCTCCTGGAGATGCCTTCAGAGAAGAGTGAGGGGCTGTGGGGTGCAAGCCTGCTGTTTTGGGTGATGTGGGTGTCGCAACCCCCATGGCCGTTGTGTGAGTGGGTGATGGGTCCTTCCTTGTCAGGGAAGTGTTATCAGATCACCGCAACTGGCCAATGTTGAGTATATCTGATCTCAACTGATGTGGTCATGGGGACATTACGAAAGCTATAGCCCTGGGGATGGCTGCAGGGACATTACCCAAGCAACGGCCCTGTGGGTGGCTGTGGGGACATTACCCAAGTGGTGGCCCCAGGACCAACCACGGGCACATTACCCAAGAAACCGTCCCATGTTCCTGTCTATGGGAACATGACCCAAATGATGGCCACGGGGGTGGTTTGAGCCAAAGGAGGGGTATTCACTGTGGGCCAGGAGCTTCACGTACCCCCACCCCGGGTCTCCTCCATCATGAACATCCCCAACTGCCATTGACAGGCAGGAAACAGTGGCCCAAATCATGGGCCTGGAGGCGGCTTTGGGGGCTAGGCCACAGTGGAGCAGTACCATCGGTGGTTCCAGCACTGGGTCTGGGGGCACTCCTGGGGGGTGGTGAGGGGTGAGTGGGACCCCTGGCACCAGAACACCCCTGAAACAGCATTCCTGGGAACCAGAACCTCAGAACAGCTATTGCCCGAAACTGTGACCCCCCTGAGCCCCACATTCCTGTACGCCGAGACCCCCCTGCACCCCATTGCCTGGCCCTGGCACCACTCTCCATCCTCTTTCCCAGCCATCCCACTTCTCCCAGCCCCCACTCTCTCCCTTTCCCTTGAATCTGGCATGCCGTGCCCGTTCCCCAGTCCCCAGACCCTCCTTTCCTCAACACCAGTAATGCCCTGAACCCTGCTTCCCAGAGATCTCACCTCTCCCCACCCTTATCCCCACTTTTCCTTACCCTGGGACCCCCCTGAATTGCAATTCCCAGCACCAGGAACCCTGAACCAGAATTCAAGAGTGCTAAGATTGCCTGATACACCATTCCATGCACAGAACAACCCTGAATCGCCTTTCCTGGCCACTCCGTCTCTCCAGCCTCCAGGCACTTCTTTTCCTTCATCTGGGGACCCCTGCACCCCCATTCCTGCCTTTCTCCTTTCCTTAACACTGGGGACTCCCTTAGCTGCCCTTCTCAGCTGTCCTGGCTCTCTCTAACCCATGACTAATCTTTGCACGACACCCCTTGAACCTCCCATCCTACTTCTCCTAATCCCTGTACACCCTATTTCCTTGACCTTGGGACTGCTCTGAATCCTCTTTCCTGTGCACTGGACGCATCCCCCTGCACCCCCAACCCCGTACTGACAACCCCTGCACCAACTTCTCCACACCGGGTCCCCCTGAACGCTCCTGTATGTCACCGGGATCCCAATCCTGCACCCTTATCCTCCACTTATACCCCCCTTCACTCCCTTTCTTGGCCATCCCATTGTCACTAGTCCCCAGCCTTCCCCTTTTCCTTGACTCTGGGACCTGGATCCTCGTTCCTGCCTTTCCCAGCCTCCAGACCCCCTGTTCTTTCACACTGAGGACCTCCAGGTCATCCATTCCTGGCTAACCTGGGTCTCCCCACCCTGTGACTCCCCTTTCCTTGAAACTGGGGAATAGTGGACAACCTTTCCTGGGCACAAGAACATCCTGGAATCCTCTCTACAAGATCCTGCACCCCCTTGTGAGAAACAATGCTCACTTTTAAAATTTTAAAGGTTTATTAAACCTCATCAAACCACAACAAAGGACTGAGTAAGGAAAAAGGACATCAATAAGAACATACGATTATCTCCCATGTGCTCCTGTGCAAAGTGGCTGCTCCCCGTTTTATAGCCCTGGCGGGGGGGGGAGGTGCATCAGCCAACCCTGGCCCCGCCCAAAGTCTGTCAATCAACTCTTCTTTGCCGCCCATTGGTGGAGTCTGCTTTCTCGCAGCTTGATTGGCGGGTCAGTGTCGTCATGGCACGCCCCCTCCGCACCGCCCTTCCCTATTCCCCGCTGCCCTCCCTCCGCGAGCCTTTCACAGCCCAGGCTGTGGCGAAGATATCGAGGGGGAAAGGGGACTATTGAAGCGATATGCGGAATAAATAAATCAACTCCACAACTCAATGTAGCTATGAAGTGGGTATGTATGACAGCACCCGGCACAAGTGAGATAGCTCTCCAAAATCTTGTGCCCCGAGCTGGAGTTTGTCCCACAATTTTATTCACAAAGGTGTTCCATATGCAATACATTACACAACTTTTCTATGCATATTCAACCCCTGGCCCCGCCTGTCTTCGCCTCTCGTGCTAAATAGGTCTACGCCCTTTTGGGCATGCGTGGTTTTTTGTGGTGGTCTTTACGGAGGTCTCTGATGGTCTTTTGAGGCTGAAACCATAGTCTTCTTCTGCATTGAACTTCTGAACTCTTCTCCTCTGCGCATGCGCTTTTGGTCTTCTGCTATCTTATCTGGATAAGTCCATCATCCTTGACAGAGGGGCCTCCTTATCTGAGTTCTTTGCATTCTTGGTCTTCTCTGGTATTTGTCTTTTTGCAAGAAGCTTTAAATAAATTTTTTCCTATGTCTTTTGCGCCATGGCAGAGGTTTCTTAAAATTCAACACATGATTCTACAAACATGATGTTGCTTCTCTTTCGACCGCCACTTTGCTCTCGGGGGTTTCTCGCCGCTGTCCCCCGTCCCTCCCCGGCCCCCCGGGACCCTCCGGCTAGCTGTCCCCTCCAGGGCCAGGGTTTTCCGCGGTCCCGCTGCCCTGGGCTTACCAGGCAGCGTCTGGGTTAGCACGGTCCGAGCTGCGGCGCTGCCTCAGTCGCCGCAAGGGTTCGAGATAAAGAGACCAAGAGAGACCAATGGTATGCTTGTCCAGAGAGATTGTATTGCCTGAAGCATTGCAGTGACCAAAGGCCCTGGGCTATTGCCCAGATACAGTTTTATACAGCAAAATTAAGAGATAAGGTCTTAAACAATAGAGACAGTGTTCAGCTAAGGCACATCAGAACCACCCCAGGGGCCAGGTCCAATGGGAACTGCTCAGGGGTGGGGAGAAGGGGGTTTACAGAGGAATGCTGAAGCGGGACTTTCCCGAAACAGTGGAGCATACATAAATGTATCTTTTCCCTCAGTTTCTCATTCCCAAAGCCTTTCTAAAACAATGGGGCATACATGAATGTATCCTTTTCCTCAGTTTACCATTCCCAAGGCCTTTCTAAAACAATCCTCTATGCTACCATGCCAGCATGACTGCAACACATGATACATTCATTTTGATACATTCATTTTTGATACATTCATTTTTAATACATTCATTTTGTTAGCTCAAGTGATCTCTGGAAGATCTCTTATTTCACTATGGGGGGAACAGAGGATGCCTAGACAACAAATCACAATAACATAATTATACATTGATAACATATACATAATATTCATATCTTAATTGCGAGAGCCAACTATTGTGTTACTCATCTATAACACCCTTGAAACCATCTTCCCAGCAACGCATACACCATGCACCCCCTAATCCTGCACCAATCGCCCTTGGCACCCTCTTTCCCGACCATCCAAACTCTCTCCACCCCCAGCCCCCGCTTTTCTTGACTCCTTCTATGTCCCTGTGTTCCCTCAGTTCCCCAGCCCCAGCCCCCCTTTTCCTTGGTTCTGGGACCCCCAGACCTCCTAAGTCCCTGTGTTCCCCCAGTTCCCCACTCCCTGCCCTCCCGGGGTGAGGCTGGGAATGTGGAATGTGGGAATTTGGGACAGGAATTCAGAACTGCAGAGCACCGGGATGGGGTTTCTCCTTCCCCTCCTCACCATCCCGTGCTTCCCAGAGCCAGAATCTGGCTGGAATTTCAAGGTGGTGGTGGGTCACTGTGTCCGTCATCACTGCCAGCATCATTGTCCTAATCAGATTTGGTGTCCTGGTAACACCCTGAGTTGTGTTGGAAAGGCAGCACCAGCAGCATTCAGAGGATCTCTCACCTTAGGTGCTGGTCTTACTTCAGGTTTTCTATCCTTAAGCCCCACGAATTGCCAGCCCAACCCCACAGATCCCATCCCTGCCCCATGGATCCTCATCACAGCCCAACAGATCCCATCCCATTTCCACAGACGCCTGTCAGAGACTGAAATATGACTTAAATTACTTTTATGACTAAAACATTTTCATGAAGGACTTTTGCCTAATGTAGCAAAACTATTGCAAAAGCTGCAGTGACAACCACCACACCCTGAACAGGCCTCCTGACTTAAGTCCTGCGGCAGTTCACTCATGAAGATAAGATAAAGTAACAACTCAGGGCTGGAGACATTCACAGAGCACAAGCTTAACACCTTCAGGGTGGAGATCACAGCCCCAGAGCTAAAAGCTGCCAGACTCGAACAGACCCTAGCACCATAGCGATGTAAGGAACTTATAATTAAATTTATAATTTGCTGTACAGTCAAGTATGTTAAAAACAGACAATTCTTGCTTCACCACAAGAGGACTTTGCTTCTTTGCTACCATAAACAAGACTTTGTGTATTTGTTTAAAACTGATAAGCAGGAAAAAAACTGGATCCGTAGTTTGGTCTATGGCCAGAAGCCTCGGAAAACAGCCAGCTACCCAGAGAGCATGCACAAAGACCAGGTTCATCCAAAGCACACCCCGAGGAAGACTGTTTTTACCCTATTTACTTTGAGACATTAATTTTGAAGAATTAAGAATTTTAGGAAAGTTAAGATGATAGTTAAATTGGATGTTGCTAACTTAGTGGAAGTAGATAAATAGGCTTTGTTCATAGTTAACAGTAGCTGGATCTTAGATAAGATATCCAGGATCTATTAACTCATTGCTTGCCAACTTTATGTTTGGGTAACTGTGCTTATAATGAAATGCAGAATGTGATAAACAGATTTCAGGGACACAAAAACAGTTGCAGACTTCCCATACTTTAGGAGCCCATTAAGCACAGGAAAACAGCAAGGATTCATTTGTCACATATGCATGGGAAAGGCAGAAAGGTCAGAACGAGGAAGACTTCTTTTACTTCTTCATGTTGGAGACCCCTTCCCAAAATGGACCCCTGACTCATTTCAGGGAACAGAACTACACATGCTTAATAGCCTTTTTGCCAATTAGCATATGAAGCGGATCAGAGGAAGTGACAGGGATATGAATATGCATTCATATTTTGTGTATTCAAGACTTCTGTAAATAAAAAGGCTTTGTAATACCTGAAATGAACAGGGTGTATGCCTTTATTAATGTTCAGCTCTTTATTAAAAAATATCAGCTGGGCAGGGGGCTCAACACAGAGTTCACCCCCGCTATTGTAGCTTTTTCCAGGTAGCCAAAGGGAGAAGGTGTGCAGAGTGTGTCCATGAAGCTTTTGTGGCACACTGTCAGCTGAAGGGTGAAGAGGTGCCCAGTCTGTAGCTCAAGTCCTGATCAGCAACCCCCCCTCATCCTTTCCTCCTGGCACACTGGTAGCTGAAGGGTGAGGGGATGTGCAGATCCTGCTGCCGAAGGCCAGCAGCAGGTGTCCCCTCTGCTTCCCTCCTAGTAACACCAGAAAATGTTGCTCCCTTGTTCCTGCTTCCCACAACCCAGTCCAGTCCAGGCTATGGTGACAGGTCAGACATGGACCAGGGATGTGGTTCCCTTTTCCCCAACCAGCACACCCATCCAGTCCCCTCCACTGTGCTCAGCCTTCCCTTTAAGGGGTGTTTTCATTCCTAAAACCCCCTCCCATGATTCCATGGGTTTCCCTAGTTTGCATCCTAGTCCTAGAATGGCAGTGTGGGTGGGGGTGTAGGTGATCCTCAGGAGCAATTAGCTAAATTAACATTTCAATATCAGTACTTAGCTCAAACCAGCAGTGTCCCAGTATTGCCATGGGAACCAGCAAGGCTGTTCTGTTCATAACAATATCTGTGATTTTTACAGTGCGCATTAGGGAATTATCCCATGTACTGCCCGGCCATTATAATAAACATACACTTTCTAACTTTAAACTGTTAGAGAGTTTCTGTCCATCTCAGTTAGATATCGATCTTAGATCGATATTTATATTTTAGTAAATCAACTTCATCTGACGACCCCCACCCAAGACCACCAGAAGATAGTATGCAAGCACAGAACGATAAGAAACTGATTACCATACAAAGAGGGGGTAGGTGAGGTTAGGCTATGAATATGTATAGGCGATGTTGAAATCTTCACAAATATATATGAACTTAAGGGTATATAAACACATCCTACAAGGGGAGTGACAGCCTTTATGGAGTCCCCCCATGCCACATCCAGCCCCCTGCATCCCCCCAATGATGCTGTGTGACCCTATATCCCCCACGCTGTCCTGGACACAGCATCCCCCAAGAGGATCTTGGGGACTGCCCCCATGTCCCTCCCACCCAGTCTCCCGTCCTCCAAGTACATCCACTGCTGCACATGTGCTTGGTCCCCATTCCTGTTGTGGCTTCCCCATGAGACAATCCGAAGTTTCCTTCACTTGCCTCACAATTTTCACAAGGACCCTGAAGACCCCTGACAGGAATTCTGGCTTGGCTGAGGTGGATGTGGACACTTGCCAAGTGACTGTTTGCAGGTGCACTCGCTGTATTTCTACAGAACACTGCATTTGAGCAGGTTGTAACAAGCAGCGGCTTGTCCCTCATGCCTGCACCTGCTTCACAGACCAAGGGGTCTCTTCACAATGGCCCATCAGTCTTCCCAACCTTCTGGCTAGATGCCACTGGCTTTGGCTAAAGACTATATAAACTGTAACTTTTTTGGGATGACTTTGGTTAACTCCCATGCAGGACGGCAAATCCATGTGGCTGGACCATTGAGGGTCTTGTCTCAGATGATGGTAGCTATTCCCCTTTCCCCTCTTTTCTCTCTATTTATTTCCTTTTCTGTCCCCTCTATCGCATTTGCTGTTGGTACCACAATAAAGGTGCATTTGTTACGATTAAACTGATGGTCCCCTGCTGTTTGCCTTTTTGCACTTTTGGGATGGATTAATGAACCATCACGACACCCTGCATGAGTGGATCATGACACCAGGCAGGAGTTTCAATCACCCCTTCACCACCTCCTCCTCCTCATCTGCCGCTGCCCTGGGAGGTGATGCCACTGTTCCCGCTGGGGACATGCCGGTGACACCTGTGGGACACTGCAGGTCACCTCTCAAAGAGACTGCGGGGTCATGGTGGCTCCTAGAGTCCCTCTGAAATGACAGCTGTGGGGCCTAGGATGCTGCAGGTGCCAGTTTGGGGGCTGGGTGCTCGTTTTGGGGGGGGTGCGGGTGGGGGGGTGGTTGGCGTCTCCAGGGTGGCTTCCAAAGTCCACTCCCATCACCCCGAAGTCACCCCCAGCGCATTGCGTCAGATTTCCCCTTGCTCTGCACGGACCACCCAGAGCTGATGTCCTGAAATTGGATTTATTTTGAGGGGTTTTGGGGTTGGGGCTACTGTGGGCTGGTAGGCCAGGGTGTGGCTGGGCTGGTGGTCATCTGGGCTGGGGGCTGTCCAGGCTGAGGAGCTGCAGACCAGAGTCCAGCTGGGATCCATGGGTCTGGTGTTCATCTGGACCAGTGCCCAGCTTGATGCATCAGACCAACATCTGCTGGACCAGTGTCCATCCAAACTGGGCTGGTGTCCATCTGGACCACTTTCCAACCTCTCCTGCCTCTATCCAGCCCAGGCTCCCTGGCCTGGAGCTGCTCCTCACTGCAGAGTGGACAAGACCCACAGTCAGTCACAAGATGACCCTAAACCCCTTCCCACCAATCCCACCAGGCCACCCACCCGAAGCCCCAGTGCCACCGGTGTCCCCTGGAAGCTGGGCCAGCTCTGGATCTCCTGGAAGAGGGCGTTGCCAGGGCAGTCGGTGTGGACGAGCTGGCGGTGGCCGCGGAGGGTGAAGTCCTGCCGGATGTGTCCAGAGCGGACAGCGCAGGGCAGGAGCTCATCCCGCACAAGGGCCAGCGTGTCGGGGTCCGGCAGCGTGCCCGTGAAGTTCCCAATGATGCCAACGCCAAAGCCTTGGGTGTTGTAGCCCTTGGTGTGGGCACCCACCCAGTGCCACCCCCGGCCCTCGTACAGGTACCCATCCGAGCCCACCGCAAAGCTGCAAGGACACGATGGCAGTGAGGGGACAGTGGGGGACAATGGCGGGGACTGCAAAGGGACAGGGATGGGGATAGTGCAGACAGTGATGGGGATTACAAGAGGACAGTGGTGGGGACAATGCGGGGACAATGGTGGGGGCTATGGGAGCTTATGGGGACAGAAGGGGAAATGGAAATGGGGACTGTGGGTCAACAGGGATGGGGACTGTGAGGGGCCAGTGATGGGGACTGGAAAGGGACAGGGATGGGGACTGTGGGGGTTATGAAGACAGTGTGGGGACAAGGATGGGGACTGGGAAGGGACAGTGGTGGGGACTGCAGGGGGACAATGGTGGGGACTGCAAGGGGACAGTGGTGAGGACCATGGAGGGGCAGTTATGGGGACCATGAAGGGGCAGTGGTAGAGACTGTGTGGGGACAATGGTGGGGGCATGGGGGGACAGTGTTGGGGACTGTGAGAAGACAGTGGTGGGGTCTGTGAGGGGACAATGACATAGACTGCAAGGGGACAGTGATGGGGACCACAGGGGATGACAGCGACCATGGGGGTTGACAGGGACCATGGGGAGACAATGACCAGCCCTATGGGGGGTAACAGGAACCAGTGGAGGTGACAGTGCCCAAAGGGGTACAATGACAGGATCCAGGGGGGGTGATAGGGATTGTGGGTGTGACAGTGCCCACAGGGGTATAATGGTAGTCCCATGGGAGGTGACAAGGACTACGGGAGTGACAATGCCCACAGGGGTACAATGACAGGAACTGGGGGGGTGACAGGGACTGTGGTGGATGACAAGAACTGAAGATGATGGAGACTGCAGAGGATGACACGGCCCATGTAAGGTGGGAACCAACGGAGGTGACAGTCCCCACAGAGGTACAATGACTGCTCCCACAGGGGGTGCCGGGGCCCGTGGCAGGTGCCATTGCCCCGGGGAGGTGACAGTGACCTGTAGCCGATGTCATCCCAGCCGCGGGTGTCCTGGTGGAAGCGCTGCATGTTTCTCATGGCGTGGGCACAGGCACTGAAGGTCCGGCAGGGCTGCGATGGCTCCAGGGTGTGGTGCAGGAACACTGAGCCCAGTGGGGGCTGCAGCAGGGCTGGGCTGCCCCGGTAGGGACGGGCACCCCACAGGCAGCGTGGCACGATGGCTGGGCACTCTGCGGGGACAACACGGGGGAGGTGTCCCCTGAGATCTTGGGGACATGGCATAGGCCATATGGGGACAAGGAACTCCTTGGGGACGTAGTAGAGTCCACCAGGGGACAAGGGACTTGACAGGTCCTTGGGAACATGGCAGAGGCCATGTGGGGACATAAGGCTTGAAGGGGACACACTAAAGTCCACTAGGGAACAAGGGGCTCCTTGGTATCCATGTGGGGACAAGGGGCTAGATATGTCCCTGTATAACCACTGGAGATATGGCAGAGGCCATGCTGGGACAAGGTGCTTGATAAGTACTTGGGGTCACAGCAGAGTCTGTGTGGAGATAATCTTTGTCTGGGAGGTGACAATGCCCATTTAGGGGGTGACAATCCCTGTTTGAGGGGTGACACCCCCGTTTGGGGGTAACAATCCCTGTCTGGGAGGTAACAACTACTGTTTAGGGGGTGACAACTCCTTTTGGGGGGGACAATGCCCATTTGAGCAGTGACAATCTCTATTTGGGAGGTCACAAAGCCTATTTGTGAGGTGGCAATCCCTGTTTAGGGATGACAACCCCTGTCTGGGAGGTGTCAACCCCATTTCGGAGATTCCACCCCACTCGTACCCACGTAGCGCTCGCTGAACTCCCGTGCCGCCCTACGAGCCACAGCCGCCACCTCCTCTGTCCCCATGCCCCTCAGGAGCTCCGAGGTGGGTGACAGCGTCCTCAGAAGCTCCAAAACCGCTGCCACCTCCTTCTCCAGTCGTCCCTGTCCCGCCAGTGCCCGAAAAACCCGGCGCCGGTAACTGCTGGGGGGTCTCTCCGCTTCTGAGCCATTCCCAGTCCCGTAGTAGCTCCGAAGCAGTTCGGCCACCGGGAGGGGTCCCCGGGCCAGCTGCGCCCCCAGGACCACCCCATCCATGGCCCCGATGGCCACAGGGTCGGGGACAGGGGACGGGGGACCCCTCAAGGTATAATTTTGGGGGTTCTCCACATCGTCCCAGCAGCCGCCGGGTCCCAGTGCGGTGGCGTTGTTGTCACCCCCCTGCGCCAGCAGGAAGGATGTCCCCAAAGCCTCGGCGATGGTGACAGCCAAGAGGGGGTCGGCGGGAGGGTTGAGGGTGGGGAGGGGTCGCCCAAAGCCGCCAGATCTCAGCCCCGCCTCGATGCCAGCCAGGAGGGGACCGAGGGCCACCGTGGAGCCGTCGGGGGCCAGCACCGCCCCCAGCTCCGGTGTCGCCGGGTCGTGGTGGAGGAGCTCCGTCAGGAGCTGCCACTGGCCTGGCGTGAGAGCCGGGGGGCGTCCGGGGTTCCCGAGGGGCTCGCCCAGCACCGCCCGGCACCCCGGGGTGCTGCAGACCCCCAGCCCCCTCCCTAAGGCCGCGGCGGTGCCGGGGGAGCCGCCCCGGGCCGGGGACTCGAGGGCGTCCAGGATGTCGAGCACGGAGTCCATGTGGCGTGGGGGCACAACTGGGGACACAGCTAGGGACATGCCTGGGGGGACAGGGGGTAGGGGGTGAGGGGGGTCAAGGGGTGGGGAGGGGTTTGGAGGAGGGGGAGGCACTCAAAAATGGGCCACAAGCAAGGGGAGGGCACCCCAAATAGGGGACAAAGGACCCAAACCAGGGGGAAAGGACCCAAAAGAGGGGGAAAGGACCTCAAATAAGGCGAAAAGACCCAAACCAGGGGGAAAGAACCCAAAATAGGGCTAAAGGACACAAAAAAGGTGTAAAGGACTCAAAGAAAGGGGAAAGGACTCAAAAGAGGAGGAAAGGACCCAAAATAAGGGGGAAAGGACCCAAAAGAGGGAGAAAGGCTCCAAACCAGGGAAAGGATCTAAAATAGGGGGGAACAGACCCAAAAGAGAGAGGAACAACCCAAAATCAGAGGAAAAAAGGTGTCCTGGGGTGTTGTGGGATGACATGGTGTGTCCTTACCTCTGCCAGGGTGGGCGCAGACACTCAGTGCCAGGAGCAGCCACGGAAATATCCTGCAGGACATGGCGACACCTTGAGGGACACGGGGACACCCTGTGGGCCAGGGGGACACCCTGCAGGACATGGCCCAGGGCCTCGGGGACTTTGACCCCACAGGGACACATGGGAGAGGGACAGGGACACAGGGAAAGCAACAGGGAGACATGGAAAGGGACAGGGACACATGGGGGGGATGGGGACACATGGGGAGGAGGGGACACAGGGAAAGCAACAGGGAGACACGGAAAGGTACAGGGACACATGGCGGGGATGGGGACATAGGGGGAGGAGGGGACACAATACCACCAGGACACACATCAGGGACAATGTTGCCACACCTGTGGGGATGCTGCCACTATGAGATGTCAGCGCATGAAGCCACCAGGATGTGTCAGGGGACACTGTCACCAGGCCATGTGACACCCTGGGTGACACTCACCCTTGTGCTGTCCCCAGCCTGTTCCTAGGGGCAGCTGGGGTCCCCTGAGTGCAGTGGCTCTGGGACACCCTGATGGCTGTCACCTGCATCCGGGCCACTTGTCACCAGCTGAACAAGCTCCCTATCCCGCTCTAGTGGGTAGTGACATTCAGCTGGGACACCGTGGTGGTGACTGTGGGGACATGGTGGCAGGAACTCCATCAGGCAGTGCTTTTATGTGGTCGAGATGAAGATGCTGGTGGCACTGTGGTGGCACTGACACTGTCCCAGTTCATGACCCCACCCATGTCCATGTCCCCCATGTCCCCATCCATGGCCATGTCTCCATCCATGGCCATGTCCCCCCATGTCATTGTTCCTCACCCATGCCTTTGTTCAACATCTTTATTTTTACCCCAGTTTCAGGGGTTTCAAAGGGATGAACACAAATGAAAAAAATCAAGGCTAAACCAAAAGGATTTATGTGTCTGTGCCAACTGAGCATCCACATGCTTACATGGGTGGAAGAACCTTTTTAGGAGGGGTTTCCATCCCACTGTCTCCAAAATTGTGAGGTTTGCCCCAGCACATCCCCATTTGGCTGTGGAAAATGCCTGTGGGCCTGAGAGAATTAAAACAATGGATTTTTGTTGGAAAAGACCTCCAAGGTCATCCAGTGTTGCTTGATGCCACCAGAAGATGTAAAAGGTGAGATTTTTCTAGGGACAAGTCTGCTCTCCACAATGGACTTCTGATTGTGGATGTGTCCAGGTACCCACGGGGAGCCAGGAAGATGTGGAGGACCCCAGCCAGGGATCTTCCCAACACAGATCACCAGGACCACAGATCACCAGCTCATCGTGAAGCTCTTCCCACACTCTCCACACTTGTAAGGTCTTTCCCTAGTGTGGATTCTCCAGTGGTAGATTAGAGCTCAGCTCTGGTTGAAGCCCTTCACACATTCCAAGCACTTGTGGGGCTTCTCCCTGCCACGAAGCTGCTCATGGACACCCAGCTCTGAGCTCTGGCCTATCTCTAGCTGTGTTTCTGGCCCAGGGTGGGTCTTTCTTCCTCACAGATCCTGGGGCTGGGTTTGCAGCCCCTCCTCATAAAGGATCTCTGGGGCTTTTCCTCCCTTTTGGATTCCTGCGATATGGAGCTGCTCAAAACAGCTTCTTCCATGAGGTTCTGCTGTGGGGATTTGTCCTCTCTGGTCTCCATCCTCAGCTCCATCCTCCGCCTGAGGGAGGAAGGACAAGGAGAGAATGGGATTTGCCTCTGTGCCGGAGGGAAGGGGAAGGAGATCCCCCCAGTCTATCCCTGGCAGGATGGTGTTGGCAGCAGGGCTGTCCTGGAGCCATGCTGGGCTGGGAGATTGTAAGAGACGGTCTGAAGTTCCCCTCATTTTTGCCTCATGATCGTTGTAATAGCAGAGACTAAGGTCCTGAAGACCCTGCCTGGAGTTCTGGCCTGGCTGCAGTGGATGCTTGTCAAGTGATTGTTTGCAGGTGTGTTTGCTGTGTTGCCACACTACACTGCTTCAAGCAGGGCCCGGCAAGGAGCTGTTTGCTCCATATGCTTACACCTGCTTCATGATCCCCACTCATCACCATGAATTAATTAATTAATAACCCATGAATTTTCCCACCTCTTGGCCAAATGAAATTTCTGGGGTAACTTTGGTGATCTCCTGCAGAAGATCCCTCATCTGCCTCACGACCACCGTGGGGACAGAGATTGAAGCTCCCTCCCAAGGACTGAGACCCATATAATCCTAACACAGGGGCACTAGCCTGACTGAAGCGAGATGTTTGCCAAATGGTGCTTGCAGGTGTTCGCTGGACCAAGAAAACAATGAGTCTCACTCATTGCTATAATTTTGTCCTCCTTTGGAACATGGACTGTCTGTACCTGTTTTTCAATAGACTCATTTCTCCATTACCTGTTCCCCCCACTTGGCAGAGGACTATAAAAGACCCCTAAGTTAACCAAGACTTCAGTGAACCCCCACAGACGACGGCGAATCTATGTGGCTGGACCATTGAGGATTTAGTCTCTCCGTTTGGTAGCTGTATCCTTCTTCCCCCTCTTTCTCTCTCTCTCTATCCTTTATTTTCTTTCTGACTCCTCTATCACATTTGCTGTGGGCACTCAATAAAAGGTGCATTTGTTGTGATTAAACTAATGGTCTCCTGCTGTTTGCCTTTAGCACTTTTAGGACCGGTAAAACGAACCATCACGACACCCTGCTTGTCCTAGCGGATCGTGACAGAGATGGAGCAGGAGAGAGAGGAAAAGGGGCAGTGGCTTCCTCCTCACCTGCCTGAGTCTGCCGAGACATCTTCCTCCTCCTCGCGGTCGCCTCCCCCTCTATCCGACCAAGGTTTGGGAATGGGAAATCCTGGTTTGCGGGGGAAAAACAAGAGCGTGTTGGGTTTGATGGTCCTGGCTGCGCAAGTTCAGTCGGACAAATGACCACCCCTTTCATCCTCGGGAGCCCGGACCCCGCTCATCTCCAGCCTCCCCCACGTCCGGGATCGTCCCTCTGCGCCCTCCCCACTCCGAGCTCTCCACCCCGGCTCTCTCCGGGGAATCCCCAACACCGACATCGCCCCCGTCCCCGCTGGTACCGCGCGATCACTACCTGGGACCGCCTAGATACCCCCAGAGTGGAATGTGCAGCTCAGCTTTGGGGTCCTGCAAGATCCAAACATCCCCTGCCCCGCAAAAACATCCTCCCGGAGACCCCCCGATGGATTTGAGCCGAGCTCGCCGTTCCCTCCCACCTGCGGTCTCCGGGGGAGCCTCAGCGGGCGCGCCAGGGAACCGCATGGCTTCCTGCTGCTGCGCCTCCCCCTCCTCTTCATCCTTCTCCTATTTCTGCTCCTGCTCTTCCTCCCGCTCCTGTTTTTCCTCTTCCTCCTCTTCTCTCCCTCCCGCTCCTCCTCCGCTCCCAGCCCGGCCCGGGCGGTGCCGACACGCAGGAGCCGCGCTCTACTCTGAGGGGGTTGTAAAGCAGCCCCGCCCGGTACTGGGAGCAACACTGGGAGCACCGGGAGGGAGCTGGGAGCGCTCTCCTTCCTAGCGCCGCCCTGACTGGGAGCACTGGGAAGGGGCCGGGAGCGCTCTCCCTCCCAGCGCCGCCCTGACTGGGAGCACTGGGAAGGGGCCGGGAGCGCTCTCCTTCCTAGCACCGCTCTGACTGGGAGCACCGGGAGGGAGCTGGGAGCGCTCTCCTTCCTAGCGCCGCTCTGACTGGGAGCACTGGGAAGGGGCCGGGAGCGCTTTCCTTCCGAGCACCGCTCTGACTGGGAGCACTGGGAAGGGAGCCGGGAGCGCTCTGCCTCCCAGCGCCACCCTGACTGGGAGCACTGGGAAGGGGCCGGGAGCGCTCTGCCTCCCACCGCCGCCCTGACTGGGAGCACTGGGAAGGGGGCCAGGGGCGCTCTCCTTCCTAGCACCGCTCTGACTGGGAGCACTGGGAAGGGAGCCGGGAGCGCTCTCCTTCCTAACACCGCCCTGACTGGGAGCACCGGGAGGGAGCCGGGAGCGCTCTCCCTCCCAGCGCCGCCCTGACTGGGAGCACTGGGAAGGGGGCCGGGAGCGCTCTCATTCCCAGCGCCGGCCTGACTGGGAGCACTGGGAAGGGGCCGGGAGCGCTCTCATTCCCAGCGCCGCCCCGACTGGGAGCACTGGGAAGGGGCCGGGAGCTCTCTCCTTCCGAGCATCGCTCTGACTGGGAGCACTGGGAAGGGGCCGGGAGCGCTCTCCCTCCCAGCGCCGCCCTGACTGGGAGCACTGGGAAGGGGCCGGGAGCGCTCTCCCTCCCAGCGCCGGCCTGACTGGGAGCACTGGGAAGGGGCCGGGAGCGCTCTCCCTCCCAGCGCCGCCCTGACTGGGAGCACTGGGAAGGGGCCAGGAGCTCTCTCATTCCCAGCGCCGCCCTGACTGGGAGCACTGGGAAGGGAGCCGGGAGCGCTCTCCTTCCTAGCACCGCCCTGACTGGGAGCACTGGGAAAGGGCCGGGAGCACTCTCCCTCCCAGCGCCGCCCTGACTGGGAGCACTGGGAAGGGGCGGGCAGCAAACAGCGCCCGGGGTCGGTGGCGCCGGCGGGGGGCGCGGCCAGGCGGGGGCGGAGTTATGCAAATGCAGGGATGAGCGCGCGCTGTGATTGGTGGGCGGGAGCAGCGCCGCGTTTCCCCGGTCACGTGAGGACTGGGGCGCGTCGGAGCGATGGCGGCGGCGGCGTCCGGTGAGAGGGGGCGGGACCGGGAATGGGGACAGGGACAGAGACCGGGAATGGGTCTGGAAATACGGGACAGAGATCGGGAATAGGACTGGAAATACGGTCGTGGGAACGGGGACGGAATATGAGAACGGGAGTGGGAACACGGAAACAGCAACCGGACTGAGAATATGGGATGAGGAATTGGAAGAGAGGACCGGGATCGGGGACGGGAATAAGGGAACAGAAATACGGGAACTGGAATATGGGAACGAGACCGGAAATGGGAATGTGGATACGGAAGAGGGAATATAGAAATAGAAATATGCAAACGGGAACAGGAAAGGGAATACGGGACGGAGAATATGGGAACGGCAGCCAGAGAATACGGGATAGAAACAGGGAATGAGACCGGGAATAGGATCCGGACTGGGATGGGAGCAGGACGGGACGCGGGAAGGAGCGGGGGGACGGGAGTGACAGTGAGGAGAGGGGCATCCGGATGGGGGAACCGGGAACCGGGACAGGGGGACATGGGGATACGCCCAGAGCAGTGAGTCCTTTATCAGCTGCCCCAAAACCTCCACCAGCGCCTCCCAGCGCAGCCAGAGCCTCTTGGCCTTGGTTTCCCAAAACCCTGAGCAACCCTCAAGTCCCTCCCAGAAGCACTCGATGCCCTCCAGCCCACACAGCCTCTGCAAGTTCCTCCCATGGCACCGACCATGTCTTAGTTCAAGGTCTTTATTTTTACCCCAGCTTTGGGAGTTTGGAAAGGTCAAAGAGAAATTAAGAGAACATCAAGGCCACAAGGAGCCTGGAAGAGGTGGAGCCCCCTGGGCAGGTGTCTTCTCAACATGGATCACCAGGACCACAAATCACCAGGGCTCTGCCCAACAAGGGTCACTGGGGATCCTCCAGTATGGATCCTCCCATGGGAGAAGGTCTTCCCACACTCAGGGCACTCACAGAGATTCCCTTAGTGATTCCTCTGTTGGTGTTGGATCAAGGCTGAGCTGTGCCTGAAGCTCTCGCCACACTCGAGACACTAGTATGGCCTCTCTCCAGTGTGAATCCACTGATGTGGAGATAGGAGCTGCTCTGAAACTTCTTCCCACATTCAGGACACTCGTAGGGCTTGTGACATGACAAGGGGCGGTGCTGGCTGCGGTTTGTTTGGTGCCTGTGCAATCCCAAGGGCAGTGTCACAGCGGGGCAGCTCTCAGTGTCCCCAGCAGGTCACAGTGTCCAGGGCAGCCCGTGCCAGCGGTCACTGCGCACACGGGGCAGGCTGGGCTGGACAGGGGACGGGGCAGAAACGCTGCCCCGGGACTGGGGTCTGCCCCTACCTCTGGGGCCCAGCCCCTGCTGGGAGCACCTTGGGCAGGGCACGGGGCTGCTGCTGGGCCAGGGGGACAGGCCGTGCCCCCTGTCCCCTGCTGCTGTGCCAGGGGGACAGGCCGTGCCCCCTGTCCCCTGCTGCTGGGCCCCTCTGATGCCTGTCCCACGTCCCTGTGGCTCCTCTCTCTGCTACTCCATGCTACCTTCACTCCCTCCATCAAAGCCCCACTCAAATGCTTCATGGTGACCTCTGGAAAGAAAGAAAGAATGAAGGAAAGGAAGTGTTGTCTGTTCACCCTGGCTGGATGTCAGGCACCCACCAAAGCTGCTCTCTCCTCTCCAGAGATGGACAGGAGATAGAAAACAGAATGAAGGCTTCATGGGTTGAGCTAAGGACTGGGACAGATCACTCAGCAAATGCCATCATGGCAAAGCAGGTTTGAAATTAGAGAAATTAATGGAATTTATTACTATCAAAATCAGAGCAGAATAGTGAGAAGTAAAATAAAGCTTTAAAAACACCTTCTGCCCATCCCTCCCTCCTTCCCAGCCCTACCTCCCCCCCCAGTGGGTGCAGGGAGACAGGGAATGGGGGCTCTGGTCAGTTCATCCCCCGTTGTTTCTCCTGCTGCTTGGGGAGAGGAGTCGTTCCCCTGCTGCACCATTGGGTCCCTCCTGAAGACACTTCTCCATGAACCTTCTCCACGGTGAGTTCATCCCACGGACAGCAGTTCTCCACAAGCTGCTGCAGCGTGGCTCGCTCCTCCATGGGCTCACAAGTCCTGGCAGGGCCCTGCTCCAGCGTGGGCTCCTCTCCAGGGGTTTGCAGGTCCCTGCCAGGTCCCTGCTCCAGCACAGGTTTCTCATGGGGTCGCAGCCTCCGCTCAGGCATCCCCCTGCTCCAGCACGGGCTCCTCCAGGCGCTGCAGGGGCATCTCTGCCCTCCATGCCCTCCATGGGCTGCAGGGCCCAGCTGCCTCCCCAGGGACTGACCAGGGAATCTCAGGGCAATCAGCTCCAGCAGCTGGAGCAGCTCCTGCCCCTCCTGCCCTGCCCTGCCCTGGGGATGTGCAGAGCTGTTCCTCTCACATGTCCTCACCCTGCTCCTCCCTGCTCACAGTCACAACTCCAGGATCACCCATTTCCTTAAATCTCTTATCCCAAAGGCCATTACCACCATTTCTAACAGGGCTAGCCTTGGCCAGCAACCAGTCTGTCCTGAAGCCGGCTGGAATTGACTCTGTGGGACATGGAGGAGCAGCTGCTCTCACAGAAGCTGCTCCTAGAGCCCCTCCCTTACCAAAACCTGGCCATGCAAACATGGTATAAGTATGGTAAGGTTTTTATTACCACTATTAACTCTTATAATTTCTATTACCTCTATTTTTGCTATTAATGATACAGTTGTTATTATTATTACTAGTATTTTTAGTCTTTTGGACTCTATATTAATAGTGGCTAGATTAGAACTGGAAGCAAAGGTACTTCATTGCAAGTAGCAGTTAGAGCAGTTAGCCTCTTGCCCTGCCCTGTTCTGTGTCATTGCTGTGTCTGAAGCTGCTGCTGCCAGGCCTCTCTATTTCCCTGGTTTGGGAAATTCCATGGCATTGCTCACATGGCAGAAGGAGAAGGCTCATTACATTCAAACGAATGTCCTTAGCTCTTCGAGTCCCTTTGTTGGAAGCTTGTTTTCTAACATTGTTGACTTTCTCAGCTTCTGTTAATATTTGTGATTTCATGACAAAATGTCCTTGGATGTGATTGTGCAAGATTCTCTAATCAGCTTTCAGTTTGCTCTTGGGTTTCTTACCGGTGTGTCCGAGCTGAAGGCAGCATTTTGGGTGGGAGGCTTCAGTGGGAGCTGGCATTGCCTCGGCAGCAGCTGGTTTTGCAATGTGAGCAGCGCTGACAGAGATTCCGTGCGCTGAATATTCCGCCTGGTTGGAGCCGCAGTGCCCGGCTGGAGGGAGCCGCGCCGGGCGCTGCGGGTTGTGCCGGGCCGGGCAGCGGCCGCAGCCCCGGCAGGGCCCGGCCGTGGACACGGAGCCTTTGCTGGGCAGGGCTCGGCCCTGCGGCGCCGGGCGGGCGGTGCCGCTCCCGCCGGGAGCCTGCGGGAGCCGGGACAGCGAGAGAGCCCGGGCCGAGCATCAGCCCCGGGGCACGGCCCGGGAGGGGGCACAGCCCGGGGGTCCCGCAGAGCCTCCCTGCTCCAGAGCCGCGCCTGCCGCAGCGGGGCAGCTGCGGCACCTGCGGGGCACGGAGGAGCCGCAGGCGGCGTTCCGAGCGCTCCTTCGGGGCAGGATTTTGTCCCGCTGCGGGGAATTCCCGCGGGCCGGGCGGGCCGGGGCCGCTGCCGAGCGCCGCCGCCTTTCCCGGGAGCCGCCGGGCAGAGCTCTCTGCTCGGGGCTGGGAAAAACACCTTCACTGCCCTGGGAACATTTAAAAAGTTTAATACAGGACAAGAGGAGACAAGGCCATAGAGCAAAGGTTCTTACGGCCGGGTGCATCTCGGCACTGAGCCAAGAGCACACGGTTATCTCCGGAGATACCCCTTGAATACCTTTTCCCTTACACCAGCCGGTTGCATATTCATAAAGCCTTATGCATAGTAAACTTTTTCCCAAGCTAGTTTACCTATTCCAAGAACTGTTCAGCATGGCTCCTCCTGGGTTCCACCTTTTTAGGGCATGTATATTCCTTGGTTGTGATTTTGGTCCTTTTTTATCATCATCTTCAGTTTTGGCCCCGGCCCACACTGCCTTCAGACGGTGAGTGCTGATGGTCGGCAGATCTGTACAGGTGTCCTCATCCTGTGCTCACTGGATGTTATCCCATCCAAGCAGGAATTTTAACACAAGCATGCTTCTATCAGCTATGGCACTAGTATGTCTGAGCTTAATCAATGAACAACAGAAATAAAAACTATATAACAAAGTTATTGTAACACCACACATATAAAATCCAATGGAATATTTGCAAAAAGCCAATATTATAATATGTATCTATGACAGGGCCAAGGGCCGGGTGCCCGCTCGGCGGCCCCAGGACAGCAGAATTTTGGGGTCCCGGTGCTGGCTGCCGGCAGAGCCCCGGCGCTGGGCCGGGGATGCGTGGGACCCTCCCGCGGTGGGGTTGGGCTGCCCGGGGCAGGCGCTGCATCGTCAGCCCGGAGCCACCGGGGATCGCCCGGTACCGGCGGGGCGGGGCTGGGGAGCGGAGAAGGGCGGCACCGGAGCTGGGGGACCCTCTGCAGCCTGCGGGGTCGGACATACCGATAAGGGGGTCCCCGGGAGCCTGGAACGTTGTGAAAAACGCTAATCACTTGGGTTTTAAAAGTTTAAACGTTTAATAATAATAAAATGGTTATAAAAATAGTAACACAATTAGACTAATTAAATTTAGAGTTAGGACAATTACAAAACAATAAAAAGCAAAAAATTATAGACGTCCAGATGCTCTCGGACTCTAGGTCATGAAAAGCATGCCTTGTGAATAAAGGAATAACCTTAAAAGCAATAGCCTATTGCATATTCATATATCTCATACATGATGCATAAATTCCTTGCAAATTAGGAACTTTTCTGGATTTTGTCAACTTCTTCTCCTTAATCCTGGTGGTTCCATAAAGACAGAGAAAAGGTGGAAGAATGTTTGTCTTTTCCGACAAGGAGGTTATAACTTGCGCCCCAAGTCACTGTCATCTCTGTGTGAAGAGTTTCTTGATTATCTCATCTCTTGCTTGAGCTAGTAAAAAAAATACTACATGCAGAGTTTCCATTTTAATATTATGTTGTTACTAAAACTCTATTTAACACACTACTTAAGAGAATTAATACAGCATAACTTTCTAACATTACACATATAATATCCATTGTAACATTTGCAAAAAGCCAATCATAAAATATGCATTCTTCACAGAAAGTGTTGAAATGGTAAAAACAGTCAAAACCCCATAGGAACTGGAAGGAAAACCTGAGGCAGTGGCAGCTAACACCTCAGAAACCCGTGGCTTTTGCTCCTCTCTTCGACCTGAGAGCTTCCTGGGCAGGGGCGACTCTTCCAATTGCATCAGCGTGGCCATGGCTGGGAAGGGCAGCGAGCAGATGGGTTGAGCTTCTCCTGCCAGCCCCTGAAGTGCCAGCTGTCATTTGTGTGCGCTGAGGATTCCCTTCAGGCTCGGAACTGGCGCAGCTGCTCCTGGGCGCTGCTCGCCCGCGGGCGCAGCGGTGCTGCAGCCGCTGTCCCGCACACAGGGAGGGCTCTGGAGCCTCCCAGGGCACCAAGGAGCGGAGCAGGGAACGTGCCGGGATCTGCTGCAGGACCGTGGGGCTGTGGGGGATCCTTCGGTCTCTTGGATGGGGCAGGGAGGGGGCAAATGGAATCAAGGTGAGACAGGGATCAGGCAGCCCCACGCCAGACAGCGTTTTCTCCTCTGAGAGCTCCTCTGAGCTGAGCGAGCTGGTGAATCCTGCGGAGCAAATGAGACCCGGGAGCGAGGGAAAGGCTGGCTGGGAAGGAGTCAGATAAACCCAGTGGGTATTTCCCTTCCCAAGGGGCTCCGGGGGAGACAAAGGAGACAAGAAGGATTCCCCATCTCATGACATTCCCTTTTTTCCTTCAGTAGCCCTATTGCAGTCACTGCATACAAGAGTTTACTTGATCCCTTTGATGCCAGGGAGCACCCAGAACTTGAACCTCGCTGGATCCAGCCTTGTCTGCCTATCACAGAGCAGAGGGAAAAGATAAAGAACCTGGGTGGGGGTTGAGCCAAAATGGCATTTTGCCACTTCTGATCTGCTCCCAGCTTTTGCAGCAGGGCAACAACCCCATCGCTGCAAACCACTCCCTTTTGCAAGGCACACGTGGACCTCGCTGGCAGCTCAGGGCTCCTGAAGGGGCTGCTGCAGTTGGCAACTGGAGCTGTTGTTGAACTTTTCACATTGCTAAACCCTCCCTGCCAAATGCCATCAACTACCTGAGGAAGGACACAAAAATATTACCCTAGAGAAAGTGGGGCCAAAAGCTTGGAAAAGGATGAAAGAAATGTTATGATGATAATGACAAAAAAAACACAATTTATTTTTGACAGCAAATGAGTACCCACAGCCCTCCAGCCCTCCCAGACTGGCAGCCGAGTGGGGCCGTTTCCATGGCATGAGGAGCTGGCAGCCTGCAGAGAGAAACCAGAGAGCCACGGTCAGTCACAGAAGGCTCCTGTGCCCCTGTCCCACCACGGCCTGTGCCTGGGCCAGGCTGCTCTGTGCTCAGAGCCCAAACCCCCCAACCCATTCTCTGTTTTTAGCGAAGGGCAGAGTGGTAAGCCACATTCCAGCTCCTCTGCTGAAGCACATCCCAGCAGCCTCCTCAGAAGCTGCAAGAGGGGATGCCCATGTGCCCGGTTTCCTGGCTCCCCGGCAGACCAGGGGTTAAAGGTTGGGTGTCACCTGAATTGTCCCCTTGTCCCCGGAAAGAGCCCATCTCTGCACGGAGCCATGTGTTTTCATTTGTAAATTAGGTTTTTCTTTCCCTGCCAACTGTGGTTTCTCCAGCCCCGGCTGCAGGGTCCCATATGCTCCCATTTCTTTCTTGAGTTCCCTCACATCTCCTGAGTTGAGAGGTACCTCCACATGACCTATTCCCAGAATTTGGGTTGGTTGTCCCTGCTGACCAACACTTGGGTTAGGGATCATTCCCAAAGCTACTTCCCTTCATGGATATAGAGCTTGCCCTTCCCTTTCTCTTTCCCCCCTTGTTAGACTGTGAGTAACACAGCGATTTTCCTCAGGGACCGGCTCTGGGATTTCTACCTCTTGGTTATCAAAATCTCCCCCTTGATCTAAATCGGGGTAGACTGCGGGTGGTGCTGGTGGGGGTGGAGGAGGAGGAGGTATGTATGGTAGAGGGGGTGCAGTTGGAACTTCCTCAGATTTTTATTTTTCTTTTTCCCTCCCTGGGTGCTTCAGGCAAAAAGTTTTGCTCTTGTTTCCCCCACTATCCAGAGAGCAGCATACTTGCTCTCTTCCATATCAAAAGGTTCTCTAGAGTTTACATAAATGTTTAATGCCTGGCAAATCCAGTCCCTGAAGTTTCCAAACACTGGCCAAAATAAATTATCACTACAGATTTGTTTTCCTCCCCATACTTTTATACAATAATGTATCATTTTTGCCCTATCCTTCCCTTTCCTTGAAGGATATTCATCCCAAGATTTTATCATTAGACCTAACGGACTGTCAGGGGGGATCTGGGGAAGCGTTACCGGGGTCCCCGTCCCCATGGAAGCAGAGGGCTTGCTTTTCCTCTGTCCCATCTCCCAGGACACCTTCAGGCACACACACACTCGCGGCCCCTGTTGGTGCCCAGCCCCTCGCGGGCTCTGCAAACCGCACTACTCAGAGCTCTGCCCGTGCCTCGTCCTACAAGGACGTCTCACGCGTTATGTCCTGGGATCCCAGCCCAACCCAGCGGATCCCCACTTTTATACTCACACTGTCCTGCGTCTTCGCCCGGCTTCGTGCACAAAGATTACGGGGTTACCGGTATCCCTTGTGCTCAATACCGAATTTGGGTTCGTCGGTAAGGGTCTGGGAAGGAAAAGCCTGCACCAGGGCCGCTGCAGAGGCAGCGGGGCGCCTCCCTGATTAGGAATTCCCACCCGGTCGCCCTTATCCGAGTCACGGCACCAAATTTGTTATGGACAAATTCAACTGGGGAGGCTAATTATAGATAAATCAATTAACAATAATTTATTAAGCAAATGGTATTAAGCAAAAGAACAGGGCAGGGTGGCCAGGGAGCCTCTGCTCTGCCACGGAGCACCTTCCCCCTTTGACCTTTTTGTTTTTATAGTCCCATTTTCTTTCGGGTTGATGTATTTTCTCTCGATGCACTCTGTGCCGGTGCAATTGGTTGCTGGGGGGTCTTTTTTTCTGCCCTTGGTGGTCATAGGAATGAAGGCTCCTCATCTTCCTTGCAGATTGTCCTTGGCCTAAAAGTCAACTTGTATATAACTAGTTACACAGCCTTCTATGCTAATTGCATTACCTACTCAGTTCAAATTCTTATCTCCTTTAACACTCATTTTGATGAACAAAGACCATTTTATTTATTACACCCACTCTCTCCCAGTGCCCCCCAGCGTGTCCATCTCTCTGCTGCCCTCGAGCTCCCGGCCCGGCCCCGGCCGCCTGCTCCCATCCAGCTGAGGTGGTTCCAGGGCCAGCAGGAGCTCTCTGTGGTGGCCACTGACGTGGTCCCCAACGGGGACTGGACCCACCAGCTCCTGGTGCTGCTGGAAACCCCAACGCGGGCCGGGCTCACCTCCACCTGCCAGGTGGAGCATGTCAGCCTGGACCACCCCCTGAGTTGGAACTGGGGTACAGGGGAGGAATTGGGGGTGCTGGGAGAGCCACTGGGATGTGCTGGGAGCAACTGGGAGGGAATTGGAGAGAGCCTGGTTTCAACTGGGAGAGGAGATTGTGGGTTTGGAAGGGCTAAGTAGGGGTTTGGAGAATACTGGGAAGGGTGGGATGAGGTTCTGGGGGTCCTGGTGGGCACTGGGAGCAAGTTTGGGGGTGCTAGGTTTAAGTGGGAGGGAATAGAGTGAGCCCGAAGGAGCTGGATGGAGATTGGGGATGGAAAAGCAGAGATTGGGATGAGGTTGGTTGTGCTGAGAAGAGACTGGGAGGGCTCTGGGTGAGTCCTGGTGGGGCTGGGAAGGGACTGGGAGAGACTTTGGGGGTCCTGGGGCAGTGGGGGCAACTGGAAGGAGGCTGTGGAATCCTGAGAGGGACAGGAGGGGCTTTGGTGGGTCCTGGGGAGATGAGGAAGGGATCAAGAGGGAGGTTTCAGGGGATCCTGAGTGGGTTGGGAGCGACCAGGAGGGTGCTTGGGAAGGCTTGGGTGTCTGTGAGAGTTTTTGGGGGATCCTGACCCATGCGGACCCCCCAGAGATGCTGCTGGATGCTGCCGCACCAAGATGCTGACAGGAACTGGAGACTCCCGAATTGGGCTTTGTCTTCCTGGCACTGGGGATGGAGTTCTACCTGCACAAGAAAGGGGGGTCCCGGGGGTCGTGTCCCCCCTTCGCCAGAGTGTGAATGCTCCCCCGGGGTCCCCAGCCCGGTGTCACCCCCTTTTCTCTGCCCACAGAGCTCCTGAGCCGCCGGCGGCCGCAGCACCTCCCCGTGGCCTCGGGCCCGGCCGGGACCCCTGCTCCATCCCCATGCTGATTTTGGGGGGGTCAAGTGTCCCCCCAGCCCTGCTGTCACTCTGCCCCTGCGAGAGACGGAGACATACGAGTTTAGACCACAGCCAATTTTATTGAGTGTACCAGGTGTTTATACAGGGATTTACTTGTATGGTGCTTATAGAGGGCTCTGTTTTTGGTAAAAATTTCTCATTGTTTACACATTCTTCATGACATCACATCACCTGGTAACATTGAGCTCTTCCCTCACTCTCTTCCCTCACTTCCAAGCTCTTCCCTCACTCGGGGCACACACAGGGCTTCCCTTAGTGGTGCCTCCGTGTTGGTCTGTGGTCAAGTGAGAGCTGTGTGAGAAGCTCTTCTCACACTTGTAGGGCCTCTCCCCAGTGTGGATGCGCCGGTGCTTGGTGAGGCTGGAGTTGTGCTTGAAGCCCTTCCCGCAGTCGGAGCAGCGGTAGGGCCTCTCCTCTGTGTGAATCCGCTCATGTACGAGGAGATGGGAGCTGGTCTGAAACCTCTTCCCACACTGGGGACACTCATAGGGCCTCTTCCCAGTGTGGATGCGCTGGTGTCTTCTCAGGTGTGAGCTCCACCCAAAGCTCTTCCCACATTCCAAGCACTCATAGGGCCGTTCCCCAGTGTGGAGCACCTGGTGCCGGATCAGGTAAGCCCTGTCTGTGAAGCTCTTCCCACACTTCCCACACTTGTAGGGCCTCTCCCCAGTGTGGATGCGCCGGTGCACAGTGAGGTGGGAGTTGTGCTTAAAGCCCTTCCCGCAGTCGGGGCAGCGGAAGCGCCTCACCTCTGTGTGACTCCGCTCATGTCTAAGGAGATGGGAGCTGGTGTGAAACCTCTTCCCACACTCCCCACACTCGTAGGGTCTCTCCCCAGTGTGAATCCTCTGGTGCTCGATCAGGTGGTAGCTGGAGCTGAAACCCTTCCCACATTCCAAGCACTTGTGGGGCTTCTCCCTGCCATGAGGCTTCTCCACCAGCTCCGAGCTCCGCCTGGATCTCCGCCCGCCTTCCTGGCTCAGGGGGGCTCTTTCCTCCCCACAGCTCCCTGGGCTGGGTTTGCAGCTCCTCCTCCTGCAGCATCTCCGGGGCTTTTCCTCCTCCTCCATCCAGCCACGCCCAGGGAATGACAAATCCTGGTTTGAGGGAAAAACAAGAGGAGAGCACCTTGGACTGGAGGTTCCTCCTTGCCCAAGTTCATCCCTGGAAGTCATTGGGAATCTTGTACCTGTAAGAACCTCCAAAACACCAAGATTCAGCCCAAAAGTCCCACAAACTTCAAGACACAAATCAAAAACTCCCCAAACATCACAAGTCAGCAAAAATCTCCTCCAAAAGATAAAGATTCAGCTCCCATATAAAACCAAAGCACCAACATTTAGCCCAAGCAAGCTCAGAAACACCAAGATTCACCCCATGAAAATTGTGCATCCCCCTCCACAGTCACCTGCTCCATGTGGGGGGAGCAGCGCTCCTGGGGCTGGGGGGAGGCTGCAGACACAGGGAGGGGTGGAACCTTCTGCTGCTTCCTCTTTCTGCTCCTCCTCCCCCTGTATCTCTCCTCTTCCACAGATTCCTCTTCCTCCTGCTATTCCTCCTTCTCCTGCACAATCCCACTCTCTCCTGCCACCTGCATCGTTTGACCATTCTGTTCCTCAAGCCTGCTTCTCCTTCCCTTCTCCTCCTGCCCCCAGCCCCAGCACCCACTGCCGGCTCCCTCTTCCCCCCAGCCCCACAGCATCCCAGCGCAGGGGCAGGGATGGAGCTGGGGCAGGTCGGGCTGGGGCAGCGCTGGGCTCTCGGCCGCTCCCGCCCGCACTCGGTCCCCACTGCAGCCGCTCCCGCCAGGACAGCGCGGGGGGGCCCGGCCTTGGCGCTGCCCCACTCCCACCTCCCCAAATTCCCCTCGCGGGGCCATGGGGCCGAGGGGGGGCGCAGGTGGGGTCCAGGTGGGGAATGCTGAGATAACTTTAAGAGTGAGTCCCCAAGAAGAAGAATTGGAGTTTGTGGTAGACACAGGGGCAGAATGAACCTTTCTGTTAAATATTCCAAAAGGTTATAGTGTAAGCAAAGATACTGTAAAAGTAACAGGAGCAAAAGGAGAGAGTTTCACAGTACCCGTTATTAAAAATGTGGCAATAGAGGGAGAAACTAGATTTTGGATGAGGGATGTTTTCTTGGTCCCAGGGGCAGGTAGCAATTTACTGGGACAAGATTTACAAGTGAAATTAGGAATAGGGGTTGTTCCAGAAGATGGGAAGATGACAGCTAGACTTTTAAAACTAGGCCAGGAGGATGGAAGAAGAATTAACAAGGAAGTTTGGGCTGGGGAGGGAAATAGGGGAAGATTAAATATTGACCCCATAAAGATTACAACTGAGGAAAAAAAAATTGTCCCATACGTGAACGGCAGTATCCTGTATCTTTAGAAGGACGGGAATGTTTAAAGCCAGTAATAGAAGGACTAATAAAGGATGGGACATTAGAACCTTGTATGTCTCCCCATAATACCCCAATACTCCCAGTAAAGAAGCCTGATGGGAGTTATAGACTGGTACAAGCCTTAAGGGAGGTTAACAAAAGAACTCAGACCCGCTATCCAGTGGTACCAAATCCTTACACTCTTTTCAGTAAAGTTCCTCCCCAGCATCAGTGATTTAGTGTAGTGGAGCTTAAAGATGCCTTTTGGGCTTGCCCATTAGCCAAGGAGAGCAAGTAATCTTTGCTTTTGAATGGAAGGACCCACTAACTGGGAGAAAACAGCAATTAAGATGGACAAAACTACCACAGGGCTTTACAGAATCCCCAAACTTATTTGGACAAGCTTTAGAAACAATACTACAAACTTTCCCCACTCCCCCTGGAATGCAAGTTATCTAATGCATAGATGACCTTTTACTTTCTGGGGAAGCTGAAGCTGAAGTTAGAGAGGCTACTATAAAGCTTTTGAATTTTCTTGGGGAAAAAGGATTAAAGGTATCAAAAGGGAAGCTGCAATTTGTAGAATCAGAGGTAAAATATCTTGGACACTTGATTAGGAAGGGTAGTTGAAAGCTCAACCCAGAATGAAACACAGGGATTCTATCCCTTCCCCCTCCCCCTTCAAAGGGGGAAATCAGAAAGCTACTCAGATTATTGGGATATTATAGATTGTGGATTGAAGGATATACACAGGCAGTAAAATTTTTGAATAAAAAAATTGACAGAGGGAGATGATATAAAATGGACCAAAAAGGATAATGAAAAACTAAGAAAAATGAAGTTAAAACTAGCCCCAATATCAACTTTAAGCTTACCTGCACTAGCAAAACCCTTTCATCTGTATGTAAATGAAGAAAAGGGGGTAGCTCATAGGGTTTTGTTTCAAGAGTGGGGAGGAGTAAAGAGACCCGTGGCTTATTTATCAAAGATGTGGGATTAAGTAAATCAAGGCTGGCCAGTGTGTATTCAAGCTATAGCAGCTACTGCAATCCTGGTAGAGGAAAGTCATAAACTGACTTTTGGAGGTAAATTAATTTTGTGCTAAATTTCTTCCAATTTGCATTGTGATTTTTATCTTGAAAGACATAACTTACTGTACTCTAGGATTGAAAAACTAGTTTACAGCTGTGACATAGCAAAACCTGCTATTATTTTGAGTCAGTGCAGGCTGTTCAATCAAGTGTTCTCAGTGTGTAAAATTAAACTAAAGGTAACACCATCTCCTTGGTAGGTCAATGAGAAACATTTTTCCTTCCAACCAGTCCTTTTTCAAGTACCCAAATGTATTTTGCTTTCTTAGTTTTTTTGTTTTGTTTGTTTGCTAGTTTTTCTGGAAGTGCTAACTATTTGCAGTGTATCTAGAACAGCAATTAAAAATGTGCATAAAAAACACTTGTAAAAAACATAGGGCTCATTTTTTCCCAGAATGGGAGGTGGCTACATATAGAAAAGGGAACCTACAAAGCTAGATGAAGAAAAATTTCAGTATCTTCTAATGTAAACTGTTAATTTGTTAGTTTCAGCATCACAGTGGGTGTGTGACACAGACATATGAAAAAGATGGTGAGGGAGATCTCTGTTTACTACAGTTTCCTATTTCTTTGATGAGTTAGAGAGCTATGAAGCAACTGTGATTCCTTGTGTGGATTACCCAGGCCTGCAGGGAGGGCTTGGCCATGGTTCCCTCTGTGCTGCAGGCAGCCCTGCAGCGTGGCAGCAGTGGCTTGCCTCTGGTGAGTTTGCAGGCAGGGTGCTCCAGCACTGCAGTGCCCAGGGGCAGTTTCCTACTTTGACATCAAAGCTTAAATTCAGGAGTGCCTCTTCCCATCCAGTTATTGTTTGTACCGTAGAAACCTCTTCAGAGAGTGTTTCCTGGCAGTCAAAAAGAGAGTATTGCAGAGATAAATTCCTTACTTGCTGTCTCCCCCACTGTATCCACATTTTGTCTATTCCCTCTTCAAATTATAGATTGGTAAAACTCATGCTCTGTGTCCTCAGATGCCCTTCCCAAATCAAACCGTGGCTTCTTTGCAAATCATATTGCATGAACAAGGATTGTCTTAAATTTTTTAGTGCAGACTAGGTCACTTTGGAAGTAAGTTGTGGTTTACCTTGTTCCTACAACCCTTCCAAGCTTGTGAATGGAAAATTGTGACAGCAAAATAAGTCTTTAGTTTTAGCACTGTCAGCTGTGGGTAGCTGGTAGCCCTTGGTGGAGGGTGCCGTGAATTACAGGCCTGCAGAATACATTAAGCAAAAGTAATTAAATTTGTAAGGAAGTTGGAAAAGGAGGGAGAGGTGATTGGCAGACTCACCTCTCCAGGATGTAGAACTAATGTTAGAAAGTGGACTGATATTGGAATGTGGATGTTGAAATGTGAAGAGAGAAAAAGAGAGTGAAGGAGAAAGAGAGAGAGAGAGAGGGAGAGCGAAATACACCCCAAAGTCCCCATACCGTAGATATTTGTAAGTTCTCCCCCATTCCTGCTAGACAGAGTGAGAACAAGGGGAGGGGAGTGATGAAGGACAGAGTCAAAACCAAAGCTGTGAAAAACAGGGAGATCGGGACCACCAATAGAGATAAGATCAAAGAGAGATAGCTGACTCTCACAAAGTGGTTTATTTTTTTAAACAAGACTTCTTTTTTTTCCTTCTGATTTTTGTTGTTAAGAAAAGGAGGCTTTTGTTCTGAAGAATGGGTCTGTAAGACTAAAACAGTTAGATGTTCAGTAAAAAGCAAAAACCCAAGAGATGTGATACATCTTGTGTTAAATTTGGGCTAGTCTTTTTTTATTTAACTAATTATAGCTCACAGGAAGAAGAATTGGCCTCTGCAGCAATTAGCAGAGCTGGATACAAGAAGAAGAAGCAGCTATAGAAAAAGTTTTTAGTTAAACCCAGAAAGTTTTGAAGAAAACTAATGGTAAAAGTTAATGCAGAATTGTTTTTCTTTTAACACTGTGCGATTGAGAAGTCCTTTCCAGGTACTACTAAAGCAGCAATCCCAACCATGGAAAGAGGGTGAATTCATGACAGCAAAATAAAAGAATTTGTGAAGAAACGTGAGGAATGGACTATCACATCTAAACTGCGTGATACCAAATTGACTTTCAACCAGGACTGGGTGGTAATGGTTTGGGAAGACCCACATGATCCAAGGCAGGTACAAAGAACAACACCTAACTGAGAAATAAGGCAAAGCTTGCATCACTGGTTCTAAGCCCTGCCTGAATAAGCCCTGAGACGCCTCCGACACCTCCTTGGCAGAGGAACACTGCCACTTCAAACAGGAGGATCGGGAGTGTTTGAGTCAAAGAGTTCTTATAGTCTGGCCTTAGCCTGTGACTTGTACAGGCAAGAAGGGAAATTACCATTAATACTATGCTGTATACTTTATTTGATTCATCCCCACATTGGACATGGCAGCTGGGTTATAAGTGAATGTTTAAATTATGAGAATAATTGGCATTGTGGTTCACAAAATCTATGTTCTCGTTGCAAGAAGTATTGAGTACTGAATCAATCCCCTATACAGAATGACCTCAAAAACTGAAGTAATAAATTGGTTTTGTAGATGGGAATTATCAGTGCCTGTGGACTGAGAGATACCTGAGGAATGATGGAAAACCACAGTTAAAAGGTGTCAAAAACAACTTGCCTGGAAATGAGTAAAAAAGGAGTGACAAGGGAAACAGAGGGCAAGCCTGGGTTGAGCACTGTACTCACCAGCGAGAAGATCACACGTACCTGCTGTGGGCAGCAACCCCACAGGCAGGGGAGGTGGGGCTATAAGCCAAGCCAGACCTCTGTCATTCCTGTTTCTGTCTCTCATTTGTTGTCTTTTCCCTTCTGAGATAGCAGCAAGATCGTGTCACAAATGCTACAGAAAGTGTTACATGGAAAGAAACCAAAGTTCCTTTTTGTTACACACCCATGTCAACAGCCACTGTTATAACCCATCCAAATTAAGTACCTGCAGGAAAAAGGGGGAAAATTATCACATTACAAAGAACTTAGGGAAAAGTAGTAATACTTGGGGCATGGAATGTCCAAAAGGAGAGAGATGGATTTGTTTTACATTTGATCTTAGAAATATAGTCCAAGATTCGGTAAAGAGACAATTAGTAAAAAAAAAGGTAAAACAAGCACAGCAGTCTAGCTTTGTATTAACACCAAATTATATCCTGAATCATATTAAATGACTCCAAGCACTTATAGAGAAGATAATAAACAAAGCTGCTCAGGCATTGGAATAAATATTGAGTCTGCAAAGCCAAACATCACCTGCAGTGTATTAAAATAGGTCGGCTTTACGCTATTTATTGGCTAAAGAATGGGGTGTACAGATTGTTGAAAACAGATGGCAATGAGGATGTCATCCTGGAAAAAACAAAGGATATCAGAAAAAAATTATGACCCAGGTATCAGTCCAAAAATGGGAAAATAATGTTAAAAACTAGCAGGTGGGGTAATGTATTGAGAATGGGATGGTGGAAGAAATTAGGATTCTTCCTTTTATGTGTTACAAGTGTTTTGATATTTTTTCTTTGTTTAATCCCATGTTTTATTTGATTACCAACAGAGTCCAAAAAATGCAAGAGGACAGGAAATATTCTTTATAAATCATTTGGCTTGAGCAATAAGAGGAAGGATTGTGAAAAATGCATATTTATGATTGGCTTTTCGCAAATGATACAATGAATAATATAAATGTAATGTTAGAAAGTTATGCTGTATTAATTCCCTTACGTATTGTGTTAAGTGTAGTTTTAGGTTACAACATAATGTTAAAATAGAGATTATGTATGTGGGGGGAGTTTTCTTTTTAGGAATGAGATGCTCCCTTTGAAGAACACCTAAATCTTCCAAAGGAGAGGAATTTATGGCTTCTTATCAGAAGAACCTAATTTCTTCAGGCCTTGCTCAGACTTGAAGACTACAGGGGATTAAAGGGAACAGTTGAGATACAACAGTTTCTTGTTTAGAATAGGATGTATGCATAACAATGAAGGATGTATGAATATGCAACAAGTGTCTTGGTTTAAGGGTGATTCCTTTGTTCACAAGTCATGCTTTTCTTGACTTACTACCGTAATTCTTTGCTTTTTATTGTCTTGTAATTGTTCTAACTCTAAACCGTATTACTCTAATTGTATTATTATTTTTATAACCATTTTATTATTACTAAACTTTTAAAATTTTAAAAACCAAGTGATTGCCTTTTTTCACAATTTTCAAAACTAGATGAGATTTAAAGGTGACCCTTTAACTCATAAACAATAAATAGATTATTTGAAGGGAAAAAAAGAAGCAGGTTCTGGGGGGGACACAGCTGAGGCTGCTGTGGAAGAGAAGCTGCATTCCAGGCACCCGGGAGGAGCTTTAGAAATGCAAATTAACACTGCTGGGGCAAAGTGGGGACAATGTACCTGGCTCTTCTTGCCTGGGGCAGGAATTGGCTGATTCCCTCTGCCCCTCACCCCAAGCTCTGCCTGCTTGCACAGATGGAATCTGCACAGCTGAAGGCAGAGCCCATGCTGAGGATCTCTGACTCTGCAACAGAAATGGCTGAAGCTGCAAAGGGAAACAGCAAATGGAGAATTTTGGGAAAACTTCACTAAAATAAGGGGGGGGGGATCATCCCTCTGCCCACTCCAACATATGCTGTCCCTGTCTGTGCTGTACAGGGTGTATCAGAGCAGTGGGGTTTTGCTATAATAAGTTCAGGGAAATCAGTTGGAATTCAAGTATATGATGAAGGAATAAGAAAAAAAATGGTCAATTGATGCAGCCCCAGCTTGAGGGAACGCCCAAACATGGGGAAAAGATGAACGGCCACCAGAACAAATCCTACAACACCATGGACCAGCCCCTGAGAACCAAAATGATTTTGTGAAAAATACATGTTATATGGCTCTGTGCAGATAGTTACTATATGTATTATGTTATATTGATTAGTTGAGCTGTATTAACATTTTAACAGTATGGTAAACGTAGCTTTGTAGATAAAATGAAGCTTTAGTAGTTAAAAGAGAAAATATGCATGGGGGGGGGTGTTAAGGAATGAGAACACCTAAATTCGCTCTAGGAACACCTAAATTCTCCAGACAAGAGGAATTTATGTTTTTCTTACTAGAAGAAGCTAATTTCCTCAGGCCATGCTCAGACTGGAGGATGCCGTGGGGATTAAAAAAAACAGCTGACATACAACAGACAGAGTTTCTTGTTTGAAATAGAATGTATGCATAACCATGAAGGACATATGAATATGCAACAGTGTATTTTATTAGGGGTGACTCCTTTATTTACAAGGTATGCTTGTTGTGGCTTAAGTCCCCAAGAGAGCATCCAGACATCCATAAGTCTTTGCTTTTTACTGTCTTGCAATTGTCCTAACTCTAAATTTTTATTGGTCTAATTGTATTCCTACTTTTATCACCATTTTACTGTATTAAACTTCTAACATTTTAAAAACCAAGTCATTGGCGTTTCTCACAAATTCCTATCAGGAGACAGAGAACCCATTTAGCATTTCAATGGCATCATTAGCTTACAAGCTGTCCTCGGAATAAGAAACAACCAGACAGCTCCAGCTCCTGACCTTCCTGCTGACCAAGCCATTAAAATGAGGAACACAACATTTCACCAGGAGATGGGATCAGATTATCTCTTAGCAGAAAAAGGAGGAGTTTGTGGAAAACTAAGTGTCTCAAACTGCTGCTGGTAAAGAGATGGCATGGGAAAAGTGGTGAAAAAGCTAACAAAGGAAATAGGAGAGCAGTTTATGTATTGCTCCAAACATGGAAAGGATGGAAATGGGACAAGTTTTCGTGGCTCCCAGGCACACCAGAGGTTAAAGGAATGCTGCTTCTCCTCTTCTGTGCTGCAGCAACTCTCATCTTTTTACCATGCTCCACACCTTGGCAGTGCAGCTCAGCCAGCAGCTGAGCCAGGGCATGCAGGTGGCAGCCAGGCCTCCTGATCCACAAACGGCTACAAAAGGACAGGGAATGAGGGCACCGAGAATAATCCCAAAACCAAAGAGGACCCGGAAAGAACAAAACAAAAGTCAAGGAGTGAATCTGCCTGGAGATAGGGCCAGGCACTTGTAGAGAAGAAAGTAACGAGAGAAAAAATCAGTCCCAATAAATGTTACAAATTGACCCAGACAGCTGCTCATAGTCCCGCCACATTCCCGAACTTCGAGGAAAAGAACGTAGACTTAACAGAGCCATGAATATCGGCTGTTCTACAAAAGGAGGGTGCACATTAACGAGGACAGGCTCCAGGCGCATCGGGAAGTCGGAACCTTCCAAGGAACTCAGCCGGTGGGCAAAGGCAGAGGGAGATGCGGCCGGGAAAATGAGGATAAAAAGGAGGCTGCGGACTACAAGCACGGCAGAGAGCGCACGGCAAATGCCCCACGGCCTCTGCCCCTGCTCGGCAATAAAGTCACTTTGACAGGACTCCTCGCTCTCCTCCGGGCACACGAACCTCCGGCGACGGGAATTTCCCCGCCCGCTCCCGGCCGCGGGGCAGCCCCTCTGTCCTACCCACAGCAGCCGGGCCGAGCCAGCGCTGCTCCGGCAGCGGCTCCTGCCCGGCCCCGGCGGGAAGGAGACCGCGGGCAGCCGCTCCCGCAGCGCCCTCAGCCCGGGGCCGGCACGGGCCGGACACGGCACCGGCGAGCCGCCGGAGCCCCCTGCCGCCCCCTCCGCCCGCAGCCGGCCCCGAGCCCCCGCAGAGCCCAGCGCGGCTCCCACCTGCGCCGGGGCCGCCTCCGAGCTCCGCCGCCGCCGCCTCACCGCGCTCCGGCCGCTGCCGCCGCTGCCGGGCCCGCACAGCCGCTCGGCCAATGGCGGCGCTGCGCGGCCACGGCCGCCCTCAGCCCGCCGCCGGGGCCGCGCCGCGCCCCGCTCCCACCAATCAGCGCGCCGCAACCGCGACTGACGGCACCGGCGGCCAATGGCAGCGAGCTCGGGGCGGGCTCTGCGCACGGCCCCGCCTCGCCCCGCGCTCTCGGCGCCCCCGGGCTGCGTGAGGGGAAAGCCGGAGATGAGGAACAGCCCCGGCACGGGCCCGGGCCCGAGCCGGGATTGAGCTGCCCACACAAACAAACTTCTCCGCGCCTCCCGCCACGGCTTTCCCGGCCCTGCGCCTCCCGTGCCTCCGCCTCTGCGGGAAGCCCAGGAGCCTCACTTCTCCTGCCCCTCGTTAGCGCGTCAGTGCTTCGCTTTGATTTCCCCCGGAAAGGGAAACCTGCCCCAAGCCCTGTGGGTGGGTGGGTGAGGGGAGAGATTTCTGTCAGAAAACTCCAAAGACTCGGAGCAGGAGAAGGAGAAGTCAGTGCAGAGCCTTAAATGCAGCTTTCCCCACGCCTCCCTGCTCCCAGCTGCGGGATCTCTGCATCCCCATGGATCTGTAGGGGGATCTCCGCAGCCCCATTGTAATATATATTATGGAATAATTCGTGCTTATGAAAAATATACATCAAGTCAGTTGTGCTTGTAGAAAAATATTCTTTAAGTTTTAAATGACCAGTGGCTGCAGCCGGGGCTGGAAAAACCACAGATGGCAGAGAAAGAAAGACCTAATTTACAAATGAAAAAATGTGGTTCTGTGCAGAGATGGGCCCTTTCCGGGGAAAATCCAGGAGACACCCAATGTTTAACCCCTGGTCTGCCAGGGGAGGAGGTGCAGCTGGGAGCAGGGAGGCGTGGGGAAAGCTGCATTTAAGGCTCTGTACTGACTTCTCCTTCTCCTGCTCCGAGTCTTTGGAGTTTTCCGCCAGAAATCTCTCCCCTCCCCCACCCACCCACAGGGCTTGGGGCAGGTTTCCCTTTTGGGGGAAATCAAAGCGAAGCACTGATGCGCTAACGAGGGGCAGGAGAAGTGAGGCTCCTGGGCTTCCCGCAGAGGCGGAGGCACGGGAGGCGCAGGGCCGGGAAAGCCGTGGCGGGAGGCGCGGAGAAGTTTGTTTGTGCGGGCAGCTCAATCCCGGCTCGGGCCCGGGCCCGTGCCGGGGCTGTTCCTCATCTCCGGCTTTCCCCTCACGCAGCCCGGGGGCGCCGAGAGCGCGGGGCGAGGCGGGGCCGTGCGCAGAGCCCGCCCCGAGCTCGCTGCCATTGGCCGCCGGTGCCGTCACTCGCGGTTGCGGCGCGCTGATTGGTGGAGCGGGGCGCGGCGCGGCCCCGGCGGCGGGCTGAGGGCGGCCGTGGCCGCGCAGCGCCGCCATTGGCCGAGCGGCTGTGCGGGCCCGGCAGCGGCGGCAGCGGCCGGAGCGCGGTGAGGCGGCGGCGGCGGAGCTCGGAGGCGGCCCCGGCGCAGGTGGGAGCCGCGCTGGGCTCTGCGGGGGCTCGGGGCCGGCTGCGGGCGGAGGGGGCGGCAGGGGGCTCCGGCGGCTCGCCGGTGCCGTGTCCGGCCCGTGCCGGCCCCGGGCTGAGGGCGCTGCGGGAGCGGCTGCCCGCGGTCTCCTTCCCGCCGGGGCCGGGCAGGAGCCGCTGCCGGAGCAGCGCTGGCTCGGCCCGGCTGCTGTGGGTGGGACAGAGGGGCTGCCCCGCGGCCGGGAGCGGGCGGGGAAATTCCCGTCGCCGGAGGTTCGTGTGCCCGGCGGAGAGCGAGGAGTCCTGTCAAAGTGACTTTATTGCCGAGCAGGGGCAGAGGCCGTGGGGCATTTGCCGTGCGCTCTCTGCCGTGCTTGTAGCCCGCAGCCTCCTTTTTATCCTCATTTTCCCGGCCGCATCTCCCTCTGCCTTTGCCCACCGGCTGAGTTCCTTGGAAGGTTCCGACTTCCCGATGCGCCTGGAGCCTGTCCTCGTTAATGTGCACCCTCCTTTTGTAGAACAGCCGATATTCATGGCTCTGTTAAGTCTTTGTTCTTCTCCTCGAAGTTCGGGAATGTAGCGGGACTTTGAGCAGCTGTCTGGGTCAATGTCTAACATTTATTGGAACTGATTTTTTCTCGCCTTGCTTCCTTATCTACAAGTGCCCGGCCCTATCTCTAGGCAGATTCACTCCTTGACTCTGTTTTGTTCTTCCCGGGTCCTCTTTGGTTTTGGGATTATTCTCGGTGCCCTCATTCCCTGTCCTTTTGTAGCCGTTTGTGGATCAGGAGGCCTGGCTGCCACCTGCATGCCCTGGCTCAGCTGCTGGATGAGCTGCACTGCCAAGGTGTGGAGCATGGTAAAAAGATGAGAGTTGCTGCAGCACAGAAGAGGAGAAGCAGCATTCGTTTAACCCCTGGTCTGCTGGGGAGCCAGAGAACCGTCTTTCATTTCCATCCTTTCCATGTTTGGAGCAATACATAAACTGCTCTCCTATTTCCTTTGTTATCTTTTTTAGCAGTTTTCTCTTGTCATCTCTTTGCCAACATCAGTTTGAGTAAGTTAGTTTTCCACAAACTTCTGTTTTTTTCTGCCAACAGATAATCTGATCCCATCCCCTGGTGAAATGTTGTGTTCCTCATTTTAGTGGCTTGGTCGGCAGGAAGGTCAGGAGCTGGAGCTGTCTGGTTGTTTCTTATTCCGAGGACAGCTTGTAAGCTAATTATGGCATTGAAATGCTAAATGGGTTCTCTGTCTCCTGATAGGAATTTGTGAGAAACGCCAATCACTTGGTTTTTAAAATGTTAGAAGTTAAATACTAGTAAAATGGTTATAAAAGTAGGAATACAATGAAACTAATAAAAATTTAGAGTTAGGACAATTGGAAGACAATAAAAACAAAGACTTACATATGTCTGGATGGTCTCTTGGGCACTTAAGCCACAACAAGCATATCTTGTGAATAAAGGAATCACCCCTAAATAAATACACTGCTGCATATTCATATATCCTTCATGATTATGTATACATTCTATTTAAAACAAGAAACTCTGTCTGTTGTATGTCAGCTGTTTTTTTTAATCCCCACGGCATCCTCCAGTCTGAGCATGGCCTGAAGAAATTAGATTCTTCTAGTAAGAAGACCATAAATTCCTCTTGTCTGGAGAATTTAAGTGTTCCTAGAGCGAATTTAGGTGTTCTCATTTCGTAAACCCCCGCATGCATATTTTCTCTTTTAACTACTAAAGCTTCATTTTATCTACAAAGCTACATTTACCATACTGTTAAAATGTTAATACAGCTCAACTAATCAATATAACATAATACATATAGTAACTATCTGCACAGAGCCATATAACATGTATTTTTCACAAAATCATTTTGGTTCTCAGGGGCTGGTCCATGGTGTTGTAGGATTTGTTCTGGTGCCCCTTCATCTTTTCCCCATGTTTGGGCGCTCTCTCAAACTGGGGCTGCATCAATTGACCATTTTTTTTCTTATTCCTTCATCATATACTTGAATTCCAACTGATTTCCCTGAACTTGTTATAGCAAAACCCCCAGTGCTCTGATACACCCTGTACAGCACAGACAGAGGCAGTAGATCTTGGAGTGGGCAGAGGGATGATCCCCCCTGTGAGAACCCCAGCCTTGTTTTGGGGCCACATGTGGTGGTGAAATTCCTCCTCCAACCCGTGCTTCCAAAGAAAAACTCCACAGGCTTAGCTGTTCGGTCTCAAGGCAGTTTATTGCTAGTTATCTAACAGATTATGTTCTTGAACTGCGGCTATTTGATCAGTGGCCTGGGTAGAGGCACACACACACTGACATCCTCTCTCTCTGCTGTCTTCTTCGTCTCTCCCCCCGCCCAGGGCTGCTGCTATCTTTTATAAGATATATTACGTATAACATGTTTACAATTATTCCCCAATACCTACTACCTACGTTGCCAAGTGTTTTTCTACTCTAAACCAATCTGTGAGTGCCAACATCACCAAGAACATGGAGGTAAGGAAGAAGAAGGAAGAAGGACAGGATCAGCCCACTTTCCTCCATCTTAGAACTTCTGACCCCCATGTACAAAGTGAAAACCCCCCTGTACATGTGCTAAAACCCCCCTGTACGATACTAAAAAAATTTCCCCTCTACTTTGTAATTACTTATACTATACTATTTAACCTTTTGTGATTGCTTGTTCCACCTCCACAGTTGGTAATTCTATCCATGGCTCAAACTCAAAATCACAGTTGTTTTTCAGCTGTCTGCCAGGGTCTAGAATGCTTCTGACCAAGGCCTGGAACCTCTAAAAATGTCTGAGAGACATTTTGAGTTCCCACACCCCCCCTTATTTTAGTGCAGTTTTCCCGACATTCTCCATTTGCTGTTTCCCTTTGCAGCTTCAGCCATTTCTGTTGCAGAGTCAGAGATCCTCAGCATGGGCTCTGCCTTCAGCAGTGCAGATTCCATCTGTGCAAGCAGGCAGGGCTTGGGGTGAGGGGCAGAGGGAATCAGCCAATTCCTGCCCCAGGCAAGAAGAGCCAGGTACATTGTCCCCACTTTGCCCCAGCAGTGTTAATTTGCATTTCTAAAGCTCCTCCTGGGTGCCTGGAATGCAGCTTCTCTTCCACAGCAGTCTTCAGCAGCCTCACTTGTGCCCCCCCCACAACCTGCTGCTTTTTTTTCCCCCTTCAAATCATCTATTTATTGTTTATGAGTTAAAGGGTCACTTTTAAATCTCATCTAGTTTTGTAAATTTTGAAAAAATCCAATCATTTTGTTTTTAAAATTTTATAAGTATCATAATAATAATATGGTTATAAAAATAATAATACAATTAGAGTAATATGGTTTAGAGTTAGGACAATTACAAGACAATAAAAACAAAGAATTACGGACGTCCTAAGAAAAGCATGACTTGTGAACAAAGGAATCACCCTTAAACCAATACACTTGTTGCATATTCATACATCCTTCATGGTTATGCACACATTCTATTCTAAACAAGAAACTCTGTTGTATGTCAACTGTTTCCTTTAATCCCCTGGTGTCTTCAAGTCTGAGCAGGGCCTGAAGAAATTATCTTCTTCTGATAAGAAGCCATAAATTCCTCTCCTTTGGAAGATTTAGGTGTTCTTCAAAGGGAGCGTCTCTTTCTTAAAAAGAAAACTCCCCCCACATACATAATCTCTATTTTAACATTATGTTGTAACCTAAAACTACACTTAACACAATACGTAAGGGAATTAATACAGCATAACTTTCTAACATTACATATATATATTCATTGTAACATTTGCGAAAAGCCAGTCTTAAATATGCATTTTTCACAATCCCGCCTCTTATTAATTATAAATCATTTGGCTTGAGCAATATTTCTTATCCTCTTCCATTCTTTGGACTTTGTTGGTAATCAAATAAAACATGGGATTAAAGAAAGAGAAATATCAAAACACTTGTAACACATAAAAGGAAGAATCCTAGTTTCTTCCACCATCCCATTCTCAATACCTTACCCCACCTGCTAGTTTTTAACATTATTTTCCCATTTTTGGACTAGGTCAATACCTGGGTCATAATTTTTTTCTGATATCCTTTGTTTTTTCCAGGATGACATCCTCATTGCCATCTGTTTTCAACAATCTGTACACCCCATTCTTTAGCCAATAAATAGCGTAAAGCCAACCTATTTTAATACACTGCAGGTGATGTTTGGCTTTGCAGACTCAATATTTATTCCAATGCCTGAGCAGCTTTGTTTGTTATCTTCTCTATAAGTGCTTGGAGTCATTTAATATGATTCAGGATATAATTTGGTGTTAATACAAAGCTAGACTGCTGTGCTTGTTTTACTTTTTTTTTACTAATTGTCTCTTTACCGAATCTTGGACTATATTTCTAAGATCAAATGTAAAACAAATGGATCTCTCTCCTTTTGGACATTCCATGCCCCAAGTATTACTACTTTTCCCTAAGTTCTTTGTAATGTGATAATTTTCCCCCTTTTTCCTGCAGGTACTTAATTTGGATGGGTTATAACAGTGGCTGTTGACATGGGGGTGTGTAACAAAAAGGAACTTTGGTTTCTTTCCATGTAACACTTTCTGTAGCATTTGTGACACGATCTTGCTGCTATCTCAGAAGGGAAAAGGCAACAAATGAGAGACAGAAACAGGAATGACAGAGGTCTGGCATAGCTTATAGCCCCACCTCCCCTGCCTGTGGGGCTGCTGCCCACAGCAGGTACGTGTGATCTTCTCACTGGTGAGTACAGTGCTCAACCCAGGCTTGCCCTCTGTTTCCCTTGTCACTCCTTTTTTACTCATTTCCAGGCAAATTGGTTTTGACACCTTTTAACTGTGGTTTTCCATCATTCCTCAGGTATCTCTCAGTCCACAGGCACTGATAATTCCCATCTGCAAAACCAATTTTTTACTTCAATTTTTGAGGTCTTTCTGTATAGGGGATTGATTCAGTACTCAATACTTCTTGCAACGAGAACATAGATTTTGTGAACCACAATGCCAATTATTCTCATAATTTAAACATTCACTTATAACCCAGCTGCCATGCCCAATGTGGGGATGAATCAAATAAAGTATACAGCATAGTATTAATGGTAATTTCCCTTCTTGCCTGTACAAGTCACAGGCTAAGGCCAGACTATAAGAACTCTTTGACTCAAACACTCCCGATCCTCCTGTTTGAAGTGGCAGTGTTCCTCTGCCAAGGAGGTGTCGGAGGCGTCTCAGGGCTTATTCAGGCAGGGCTTAGAACCAGTGATGCAAGCTTTGCCTTATTTCTCAGTTAGGTGTTATTCTTTGTACCTGCCTTGGATCATGTGGGTCTTCCCAAACCATTACCACCCAGTCCTGGTTGAAAGTCAATTTGGTATCACCCGGTTTAGATGTGATAGTCCATTCCTCACGTTTCTTCACAAATTCTTTTATTTTGCTGTCATGAATTCACCCTCTTTCCATGGTTGGGATTGCTGCTTTAGTAGTACCTGGAAAGGACTTCTCAATCGCACAGTGTTAAAAGAAAAACAATTCTGCATTAACTTTTACCATTAGTTTTCTTCAAAACTTTCTGGGTTTAACTAAAAACTTTTTCTATAGCTGCTTCTTCTTCTTGTATCCAGCTCTGCTAATTGCTGCAGAGGCCAATTCTTCTTCCTGTGAGCTATAATTAGTTAAATAAAAAAAGACTAGCCCAAATTTAACACAAGATGTATCACATCTCTTGGTTTTTTGCTTTTTAGGCAACATCTAACTGTTTTAGTCTTACAGACCCATTCTTCAGAACAAAAGCCTCCTTTTCTTAATAACAAAAATCAGAAGGAAAAAAAAGAAGTCTTGTTTAAAAAAATAAACCACTTTGTGGGAGTCAGCTATCTCTCTTTGATCTTATCTCTATCGGTGGTCCCGATCTCCCTGTTTTTCACAGCTTTGGTTTTGACTCTGTCCTTCATCACTCCCCTCCCCTTGTTGTGACTCTGTCTAGCAGGAATGGGGGAGAATTTACAAATATCGACGGTATGGGGACTTTGGGGTGTATTTCGCTCTCCCTCTCTCTCTCGCTTTATCTTTTCCTTTCTCTCTCTTTCACTCTCTTTTTCTCTCTTCACATTTCAACATCCACATTCCAATATCAGTCCACTTTCTAACATTAGTCCTACATCCTGGAGAGGTGAGTCTGCCAATCACCTCTCCCTCCTTTTCCAACTTCCTTACAAATTTAATTACTTTTGTTGAATGTATTCTGCAGGCCTGTAATTCACAGCACCCTCCACCAAGGGCTACCAGCTACCCACAGCTGACAGTGCTAAAACTAAAGACTTATTTTGCTGTCACAATTTTCCATTCACAAGCTTGGAAGGGTTGTAGGAACAAGGTAAACAACAACTTACTTCCAAAGTGACCTTGCCTGCACTAAAAAATTTAAGGCAATCCTTGTTGATGCAATATAATTTGCAAAGAAGCCAAGGTTTGATTTGGGAAGGGCATCTGAGGACACAGAGCATGAGTTTTACCAATCTATAATTTGAAGAGGGAATAGACAAAATGTGGATACACTGGGGGAGATGGCAAGTAAGGAATTTATCTCTGCAATACTCTCTTTTTGACTGCCAGGAAACACTGTCTAAAGAGGTTTCTACAGTACAAACAATAACTGGATGGGAAGAGGCACTCCTGAATTTAAGCTTTGATGTCAAAGTAGGAAACTGCCCCTGAGCACTGCAGTGCTGGAGCACCCTGCCTGCAAACTCACCAGAGGCAAGCCACTGCTGCCACGCTGCAGGGCTGCCTGCAGCACAGAGGGAACCATGGCCAAGCCCTCCCTGCAGGCCTGGGTAATCCACACAAGGAATCACAGTTGCTTCATAGCTCTCTAACTCATCAAAGAAATAGGAAACTGTAGTAAACAGAGATCTCCCTCACCATCTTTTTCATATGTCTGTGTCACACACCCACTGTGATGCTGAAACTAACAAATTAACAGTTTACATTAGAAGATACTGAAATTTTTCTTCATCTAGCTTTGTAGGTTCCCTTTTCTATATGTAGCCACCTCCCATTCTGGGAAAAAATGAGCCCTATGTTTTTTACAAATGTTTTTTATGCACATTTTTAATTGCTGTTCTAGATACACTGCAAGTAGTTAGCACTTCCAGAAAAACTAGCAAACAAACAAAACAAAAAGACTAAGAAAGCAAAATACATTTGGGTACTTGAAAAAGGACTGGTTGGAAGGAAAAATGTTTCTCATTGACCTACCAAGGAGATGGTGTTACCTTTAGTTTAACTTTACACACTGAGAACACTTGATTGAACAGCCTGCATTGACTCAAATTAATAGCAGGTTTTGCCATGTCACAGCTGTAAACTAGTTTTTCAATCCTAGAGTACAGTAAGTTATGTCTTTCAAGATAAAAATCACAATGCAAATTGGAAGAAATTTAGCACAAAATTAATTTACCTCCAAAAGTCAGTTTATGACTTTCCTCTACCAGGATTGCAAAAGCTGCTGTAGCTTGAATACACACTGGCCAGCCTTGATTTTCTGGATCCCAACATCTTTGATAAATAAGCCACGGGTCTCTTTACTCCTCCCCACTCTTGAAACAAAACCCTATGAGCTACCCCCCTTTCTTCATTTACATACAGATGAAAGGGTTTTGCTAGTGCAGGTATGCTTAAAGTTGATATTGGGGCTAGTTTTAACTTCTTTTTTCTTAGTTTTTCATTATCCTTTTTGGTCCATTTTATATAATCTCCCTCTGTCAATTTTTTTATTCAAAAATTTTACTGCCTGTGTATATCCTTCAATCCACAATTTATAATATCCCAATAATCTGAGTAGCTTTCTGATTTCCCCCTTTGAAGGGGGAGGGGGAAGGGATAGAATCCCTGTGTTTCATTCTGGGTTGAGCTTTCAACTACCCTTCCTAATCAAGTGTCCAAGATATTTTACCTCTGATTCTACAAATTGCAGCTTCCCTTTTGATACCTTTAATCCCTTTTCCCCACGAAAATTCAAAAGCTTTATAGTAGCCTCTCTAACTTCAGCTTCAGCTTCCCCAGAAAGTAAAAGATCATCTATGCATTAGATAACTTGCATTCCAGGGGGAGTGGAGAAAGTTTGTACTATTGTTTCTAAAGCTTGTCCAAATAAGTTTGAGGATTCTGTAAAGCCCTGTGGTAGTTTTGTCCATCTTAATTGCTGTTTTCTCCCAGTTAGTGGGTCCTTCCATTCAAAAGCAAAGATAACTTGCTCTCCTGGGCCAATGGGCAAGCCCAAAAGGCATCTTTAAGGTCCACTACACTAAACCACTGATGCTGGGGAGGAACTTTACTTAAAAGAGTGTAAGGATTTGGTACCACTGGATAGCGGGTCTGAGTTCTTTTGTTAACCTCCCTTAAGGCTTGTACCAGTCTATAGCTCCCATCAGGCTTCTTTACTGGGAGTATTGGGGTATTATGGGGAGACATACAAGGTTCTAATGTCCCATCCTTTATTAGTCCTTCTATTACTGGCTTTAAACATTCCCGTCCTTCTAAAGATACAGGATACTGCCGTACACGTATGGGACAATTTTTTTTTCCTCAATTGTAATCTTTATGGGGTCAATATTTAATCTTCCCCTATTTCCCTCCCCAGCCCAAACTTCCTTGTTAATTCTTCTTCCATCCTCCTGGCCTAGTTTTAAAAGTCTAGCTGTCATCTTCCCATCTTCTGGAACAACCCCTATTCCTAATTTCACTTGTAAATCTTGTCCCAGTAAATTGCTACCTGCCCCTGGGACCAAGAAAACATCCCTCATCCAAAATCTAGTTTCTCCCTCTATTGCCACATTTTTAATAACGGGTACTGTGAAACTCTCTCCTTTTGCTCCTGTTACTTTTACAGTATCTTTGCTTACACTATAACCTTTTGGAATATTTAACATAAAGGTTCTTTCTGCCCCTGTGTCTACCACAAATTCCAATTCTTCTTCTTGGGGACCCACTCTTAAAGTTATCTCAGCTTTCCCCACCTGGACCCCACCTGCGCCCCCCCCTCGGCCCCATGGCCCCGCGAGGGGAATTTGGGGAGGTGGGAGTGGGGCAGCGCCAAGGCCGGGCCCCCCCGCGCTGTCCTGGCGGGAGCGGCTGCAGTGGGGACCGAGTGCGGGCGGGAGCGGCCGAGAGCCCAGCGCTGCCCCAGCCCGACCTGCCCCAGCTCCATCCCTGCCCCTGCGCTGGGATGCTGTGGGTGTGGGGGGAAGAGGGAGCCGGCAGTGGGTGCTGGGGCTGGGGGCAGGAGGAGAAGGGAAGGAGAAGCAGCCTTGAGGAACAGAATGGTCAAACGATGCAGGTGGCAGGAGAGAGTGGGATTGTGCAGGAGAAGGAGGAATAGCAGGAGGAAGAGGAATCTGTGGAAGAGGAGAGACACAGGAGGAGGAGGAGCAGAAAGAGGAAGCAGCAGAAGGTTCCACCCCTCCCTGTGTCTGCAGCCTCCCCCCAGCCCCAGGAGCGCTGCTCCCCCCACATGGAGCAGGTGACTGTGGAGGGGGATGCACAATTTTCATGGGGTGAATCTTGGTATTGCTGAGCTTTCTTGGGCTAAATGTTGGTGCTTTGGTTTTATATGGGAGCTGAATCTTTATCTTTTGGAGGAGATTTTTGCTGACTTGTGATGTTTGGGGAGTTTTTGATTTGTGTTTTGAAGTTTGTGGGATTTTTGGGCAGAATCTTGGTGTTTTGGAGGTTCTTACAAACATAAGATTCCCAATGACTTCCTGAGATCAACTTGGGCAAGGAGGAACCTCCAGTCCAAGGTGCTCTCCTCTTGTTTTTCCCTCAAACCAGGATTTGTCATTTCCAGGGCGTGGCTGGATGGAGGAGGAGCAAAAGCCCCGGAGATGCTGCAGGAGGAGGAGCTGCAAACCCAGCCCAGGGAGCTGTGGGGAGGAAAGAGCCCCCCTGAGCCAGGAAGGCAGGCGGAGATCCAGGCGGAGCTCGGAGCTGGTGGAGAAGCCTCATGGCAGGGAGAAGCCCCACAAGTGCTTGGAATGTGGGAAGGGTTTCAGCCGGAGCGCAGGCCTGATCCAGCACCAGAGGATCCACACTGGGGAGAGGCCCTACGAGTGTGGGAAGTGTGGGAAGGGGTTTCAGAGCAGCTCCAATCTCCTCAGACACGAGCGAAGTCACACAGAGGAGAGGCCCTTCCGCTGCCCCGACTGCGGGAAGGGCTTCAAGCACAACTCCCACCTCATCTGGCACCGGCACTTCCACACCGGAGAGAGGCCCTACGAGTGTCCCCAGTGTGGGAAGAGGTTTCACACCAGCTCCGATTTCCTCAGACATGAGCGGAGTCACACAGAGGAGAGGCCCTACCACTGCCCCGACTGCGGGAAGGGCTTCAAGCACAACTCCAGCCTCACTGTGCACCGGCGCATCCACACCGGGGAGAGGCCCTACGAGTGTGGGAAATGTGGGAAGAACTTCAAAGACATGTCTGGCCTGATGGTGCACCAGGTGCTCCACACTGGGGTACGGCCCTATGAGTGCTTGGAATGTGGGAAGAGCTTTGGGTGGAGCTCTTCCCTGAGAAGACACCAGCGCATCCACACCAGGGAGAGGCCCTACGAGTGTCCCCAGTGTGGGAAGAGGTTTCAGACCAGCTCCCATCTCCTCGTACATGAGCGGATTCACACAGAGGAGAGGCCCTACCGCTGCCCCGACTGCGGGAAGGGCTTTAAGCGAAACTCCCACCTCGCCATGCACCAGCGCATCCACACCAGGCAGAGGCCCTACAAATGTGGGAAGTGTGGGAAGAGCTTCTCCATGTGCTCAACCTTGACCACACACCAACGAAGGCACCACTAAGGGAAGCCCTGTGAGTGCCCCGAGTGAGGGAAGAGAGTGAGGGAAGAACTTGGAGTGAGGGAAGAGAGCGAGGGAAGAGCTTGGTGTGCTGCTGCAGCTCCATCCCCCATGGGAGGATCAGGGCTGGATGATCCCCAGTGACCCCCGTTGGGCAGAGCCCTGCTTATCCGTGGTCCTGGTGATCCCTGTTGGGTGTGGGGAAGGTTTTGGCTTCTTCTCCTTGTGCTGCTGTGATTTGGGTGGGTTCCCATGGATGGGGGGTGGGAGTGGTGAGTGGGGGGTTCTGGTGCACTGGGGGGGGGGGCTCATGGCTCGGGGGGTCCCAGTGCTTTGGGGGGGATCGGTGAAGAGGGGAAGCAGGTAATGGGGGGATCTCACTAAATTGGGGGAGACCCTGATGATAACAGGGGGTCCTGGGAGATAACGGGGGGGTGGGTGGGAGGGAAAAGACCAAGCCCTAAGGGACTCCCCTGGTGCTGATGAACCCCCCGTGCCCCCCCCAGCGCTTGGGGTCTGCCCCAGTCCCAGCACTGTTTCTGGGGGTCCCACAGCTCTGGGGGGTCAAATGGGAGGGGGTGGAACCTCTGTGATGGGTGGGGGGCACAAAGGGGGGTCCGGGTCCAGCGCTTGGGGGGGTCGGAGCACGAGGGGGGCCTGGTCCCTGTCCCGGTGCACGGGGGTTTTGCTGCCGGGGTTGTCCCGGTGCCTGGGGGGTTCCCAGGGTTCAAGGGGGGTTCGGTCCCTATCCCGGTGCTTGGTGAGGGGGGGGCAGTTCCCGGGGGGCTCCCACTGCTCCGTAATTTTGAGGTGTCGTAATCCAGAACATTCCTCTGGCTGCCAGGATGGCTCGAGACCCTGGCAGGCGGCTCAGAGACCTTGGCACGGTGTCAAGAACAACAGTGGCTTTGGTTTTAGCCCCTGGAGAAAATTGCCAACTTTGTATGAGGAATTACAAGGTACAAGGGTTTGAGTAGCGTGGTAGGTGAATTAACACAGGGTGGAAAAGTAAAATTTTAGGGTTTTACAATACGGGGTTTAAGGGAAGAAGATGGAGGGATTTGGGCGTGTCCTGACTTTCTGCTCCTTCTTCTTGCCCTCCATGTCTTGCTGAGATGATGACACTATTCTATTCACTCTCCAACATAAATTATAGATATTGGCACGTTAATGTAAACACAGTACAGGTAGTTTTTAGTGTAAAAGGTAAACAGCGCCCTGAGGGCAGGGAGGCTGCCACAGACCGAGCTGCCAGACAGAGCTCAGCAGAGCAGACAAAGCGTGTTAGAGACAAGGGAAAATAAACGGCCCTGAGAAGCAAAGCTCCACATCTCGACTCCTTCTCTGCCCGCGTGGGCTGGGAGAAAAGGACTTTTCACAATCTCAGGGTCATCTCGACCACCAGAAAACCGAGGGGGGGTCTCCACTCGTCCCAGTGCCTGGTGAGGGGGGGGGTCAGGGCTCGAGGGGGTTCGGGGGCACTGAAGGGGGTGCGGGTGCGGTTTTTAGGGGGTCCTGGCACCCCCCTGGGCAGGGTCAGTGCTCAGCAGCGGGGGCTGCCTGGGGACCCCCCGGCCCCCAAATCCCAGCCGGGTCTCCTGCAGGGCACTGAGGGGAGGCTCGTTCACCCCCCTGCCCCCACCAGCGTCGCCACACGCCTTCCCAAAGTGTCCCCAAGTGCTCCCAAAGTGCCATCAGGATGTCCCCGAGTCTCTGCAGAGGTGACACCGGCCTGATGACAGCCCAGTGGTGATGTTGCTCTGTGCACAGCAGCCTCGGGATGTCCTCCATGGCTCTTTGGCACTGCTCGGCCACCACGCGGCCACCGTGGCCAGGAGAGGGACAGAAGAAGAGGGTGTTGATGTCCCCAAGTGTCCCCAGCAGGTGACGCGTGGCCAGGCGGGCACTGGCCTCCCACAGCTGCTCAGCCTCGGTCACTGTGGCCACCAAGGCTGCACGGAAATCAGGGGACACCTCCATTGTCCCCTCCAGGGCAGCCTCGATGTCCCCGAGCCGGCGCTGCAGCTCCCGGGGGAACGCGGTGGCTTCGTCACACGCGGACACCAAGTCCCCCAGCAGCCCCAGGTGCAGCTCCAGCCGCTGTCCGCTCCTGATGGCCGCATCCCTGCAGGCGTCGCAGAGCTTGGTGGCCCCCTTGGCCAGCCGGGCCCAGCTGTCCATGAGCCTGTCCAGGACACACTGCCAGGCACTGGCCAGGGCTCTCACATCGGCCCAGGTGGTCCCTGGGGTGTCCCCGAGGTGGGCCAGGGTCCAGCCCAGGGAGGGGACAGGGCGGTGGCCCAGGGAGGGGACAGGGCGGTGGCACAGGTAGGGGACACGGTAGTGGCGCAGGGCGTCCTGGAGGTGAAAGATCAAGGTCCCCACAGCCACGCGCAGGAACTCTGGGGACACGGCCAGCAGCACGTCCCTGTGCGGCCTGGCCACGGTGGCCATCAGTTCTCTCAGGGTGGCCACCAGCTTGCCCAGTGTGGCCACCACGGCCACCATCGCCTCCAGCAGCTGGTGGGGGGACAGCTTGGGAGGGGACAAGGGAGGTGTCAGGGACCTGGTGGCACTTGTGGCCTCCTACAGTGGCCCCTGTGCCCTCCCAGGGTTCCATTGTCCCCTCCCTGGAGGGCTCTGCTGTCCCCTCTGTCCCTTTGCCACCCCCTCATCCCCCACTGTCCCTCCCTGTTCCCTCCTGCCACCTTCAGTCCCCTCCACCCCTCTGCCCCCCCCCCGTGTCCCCACTGTCCCCTCCTGCCACGCCTCTGTCCCTCTGCCACCCGTGTGCCCCCAGTCCCCTCCCGCCCCCAAGCCGGGATTGTCGCACCTCGTGGGGCTCCATGGCTGCTGGGGACACTCCGGGGAGGGGACACGGCCGGGGACACTTGGGGACACGCGGGAACATGGCTGGGGAGGGAAAACAGGAAGAGGTGACATCATCGCCCCGGCCCCGCCCCACCTTTGGCCGCTTTTGGGGAGTCCTGAGGAGATTTTGGGGAAGTCCTAGGTGAGCTTTAGGGGGTCCCAGGTGAGGGTTTGGAGGGTCCCAGAGGAGAATTCCCAATGATTTGTGGTTTCCCAGCTGCCCAGGTGAGGTCTGGGGGTCCCAGGAGAAGTTTGGGGGTCTCAGGTGAGAGTTTGGGGGGTTCCAGGTGAGGTTTGGGGGTCCCAGGTGAGGTTTGCAGGGTCCTGAGGAGATTTTGGAGGGGTGCAGGTGAGCTTTAGGGTGTCCCAGGTGAGAATTCCCAAAGATTTGGGGGTTCCCAGGTGAAAACAGCTCCGGGGGACCGAGGGGGGAGGGGCTGGGGAGGTTTCGGGGTGTGTCCCATGGGTGGGGGAGGGGCGGTGAGGGAGGGTCTGGGGGAATTTGGGGGGGTGGGTGGGGGCAGGACGAACCCCCAGACACTGACCCCGCCCCCTTGGGCCCCGCCCCGTGTTTTAGCCCCGCCCCTCGCTGCTGGACACGCCCACCGAGCGCCCCGCCCCCTCAGGCCCCGCCCCTCCCCATTCCCAGCTCCGCGTTCTGGGCCCGCCCCCCCTGAGGCCCCGCCCCGAATCAACCTTGGCCCCGCCCCATAGTAGATAGTTTTATCAATGGAAACCAAGAATCGCCACAAATCGACCCAAAATTTCAAACCCAGGCTAGTGGGGGAGCAGGACCACACCTGTGATGTCACGGGGGAGGGGCCAGGTGGGATTTTTAGGGGGTTCTAGGTGGGCTTTGGGGGGGGTCCAAATGAGTTTGGGGGGTCCCTGGTGTTCCTGGGTGGGTCCAAGTGGGTTTTGGGTGGGCCCAGGTGGTTTTTGGGGGGATCCAGGTGTCCTTGAGGGAGGTTCAGATGTCCCAGGGGTGATCCAGGTGTCCCTGAGGCATTTCCAGGTGGTTTTGGGCGTGTCCCAGGTGTTTTTTGGGGGAATCCAGGTGTGCCTGGGGGTTCCTGCTGTGTTCAGGAGGCATCCAGGTGTGCCTGGGAGGGGTCTCAGGTATCCTGGGGGCAGTTCCAGGTGTTCCTCCATGGCTCCAGGTGTTTTTTGGAGGGATCCCGGTGTCCTGGGTGGATCCAGGTGTGTCTGGGCGGGGTGCAGATGCCCAGGTGTTCTGGGAACTGGTGATCCAGGTGGGCAGGCACCCCAACATCTGGGTGGGCTGGGACTCAGGTATGAGGGATCTAGGTGAGAGGAAAGCAGGTGTGAGGGTTCCAGGTGCCCAGGTGTGGGTGGGACCTGGTTATCCAGGTGTGATGTCACCTGGTTATGACATCACCCACCTACCCAGGTGTGACATCACCTCTCCACTCAGGTGTGGTGTCACCTGGTTATGACCTCCCCCCCACCCAGGTGTGACATCACCAGCTCACCTGGCCATGACATCACCTGTCCACACACCCCTCCTGCCCAGCTGTGACATCATCCAGATGTGTGACCTCCAGGCTCATCTGGGCGTGACATCACTGCTCGTGCCCACCTGTCCCCTCCCCTGTCACCTCTCCAGCCCACCAGGTGTGATGTCACCAACTCCACCAGGTGTGATGTCACTCCACCAGGTGTGATGTCACTAAATCCACCAGGTGTGATGTCACCTCACCAGCTGTGATGTTCCCCCCCGTCCCCAGGTGTCTCATCCCCCAGATGTGATAATGTCACGCACGTGACATCACCGTGTCCCTGCACAGGTGGCTCTGTGTCCCTGCACCCACCCAGGTGTGACATCACCTGTGCCAAGGTGTGACATCCGTCCCTAGCTGTAACATTACCTGTGCCCAGGTGTCACCCAGGTGTTACTCAGGTGTTACTGAGGTGTGATGTACCTGTGTCCAGGTGTGCCAGGTGTCACTCAGATGTGGCTCAGGTGTCACTCAGGTGTCACTCAGATGTGGCTCAGGTGTTGCTCAGGGGTCACTCAGGTGTCACTCAGGTGTCACTCAGGTGTACCATGTGTCACCCAGGTGTCACTCAGGTGTGCCAGGTGTCACTCAGGTGTCACTCAGGTGTCAGGTGTGCCAGGTGTCGCTCAGGTGTCACCCAGGTGTCACTCAGGTGTGCCATGTGTCACTCAGGTGTCACTCAGGTGTGCCAGGTGTCACTCAGGTGTCACTTAAGTGTGCCAGGTGTCGCTCAGGGGTCACTCAGGTGTCACTCAGGTGTCACTCAGGTGTGCCATGTGTCATCCAGGTGTCACTCAGGTGTGCCAGCTGTCCCCGCACAGGTGTCCCGGTGCCTGACGAAGCCGTCCCTCCACACGAAGGTGCGCTCGCAGGTGCTGCGGGTGCAGGGCCGCAGCCCGGGGTGGGTTCCATGTCTCGGCAGCGCTGTTTCATCCCGAAGCGCTCGCGGCGCTGCGCGCAGGTGAAGGCCGCGGGCCCAGGTGCAGGTTCAGGCGCCGCTCGCGCTGCGCTGCGAGAACGCCTTCCCGCAGTGGCACAAAACACCTCGGCCGAGCCGCACCAGCTCACCTGGGCGGCAGGTGAGGGCTGCGAGGGGCGGGACCCGCCCCCGCCATGCGGGGCGCGCTGCGGGCGGCTCCGGGATTCGCCGTCCGGGCGGGTCTGCGCGAAATTCCCGAATATTTGTGTGCGATTCCGGCGGTTCTGTGCAAAATGCCCAGCTCTTTGTGCGAAATTCTGCCGGTTCTGGTGGAAATTTTCTTTTGTGTATTAGGACTTTCTTTCTGCTGCCATCTGTGGTTTTGCAATCTTTCCCCGGCTGCAGCTTGTGGTCTTTTATAACTTTGAGAATATTTTTATACAAGCACAACTTATTACCTGTACACTTTACGTAAGCACGAATAATTCCATAACATATATTACAGTAGGGCTGCAGAAATCCTCCTGCAGATCCATGGGGATGCAGAGATCCCCTGTTGGAATCTGTGGTATTGATGGTTCCAAGATTGTAGGAAGTCTCTGTCAGCCCTGCTGCCAAAGAAGAAGTAATAAATCGTCTGTGCTGGTTTCAAGGTTGTTTATTCTGTTTATCTCTAACATGTTCTGCTGCCCTGCCGCAGCTCTGTCCTGCAAGGCAGCGTGTGGGGCTCTGTCCTCAGTGGGATGTTACAAACATTAAATACCAGAAACTACCTGTGCTATATTTACAATAATGTGCCAATATTTGTCACCTACGTTGAACAGTGTGTCCCCAGCCTAAACCAACAGAAAAATGCCAAAACTACAGTGAAACATGGAGGGCATGAAGAAGAAAAAGGACAAGACACATGCAATTTCTTCCATCTTGTCCCCTTTGGGCCACTTATCGAGAATCCTAAAATTTTACTTTTGCACACGTGCCATACTTTCTTATTACTTATATCAAACAGAGCTTGTAATTCATCCTGTAAGATTGAAAACTCTTTTCCATGGACAGAGATCAGAGACAGTGTCTATGGGGGGTCTGTACAGAGGGGTTCCTGACCCCTGCCAGGGACCCAGGACTTCAGGGCAGCCAAAGCGACGCCCTGGACTGCCACAATCCCCCTGCAGGTCCATGGGGATGCAGAGATCCCCTGCAGGTCCCTGGGGATGCAGAGATCCCCTGCAGGTCCATGGGGATGCAGAGATCCCCATGCAGGTCCATGGGGATGCAGAGATCCCCTGCAGCCCCTGGAGGAGCCGGGCTGGAGCTCGGCGATGCCTGAGAGGAGGCTGTGAGCCCGCGGGCAGAGGGGCCCCGCTGGAGCAGCCTGTCCTGGCAGGACTGAGCCCGTGGCACAGTGACCCACGCTGCAGCACTCGGAGGGGGCTGTGCCCAGGGGATGGACTCCGCTCCGAGAAGTTCCTGGAGAAGTCTCGGCCGGGAGAGAGCGCAGGGTGCAGCAGGGAACGACTCCTGTCCCTGAGCAGAGGGAGAAGCCCCGGGGGATGAGCTGAGCATGGCCCCATTCCCTGTCTCCTGCCCTGCCGGGGGAGGAGGTGCAGCTGGGAGCAGGGAGGCGTGGGGAAAGCTGCATTTAAGGCTCTGCACTGACTTCTCCTTCTCCTGCTCCGAGTCTTTGGAGTTTTCTGACAGAAATCTCTCCCCTGCCCCACCCACCCACAGGGCTTCGGGCAGGTTTCCCTTTTCGGGGGAAATCAAAGCGAAGCACTGATGCGCTAAAGAGGGGCAGAAGTGAGGCTCCTGGGCTTCCCGCAGAGGCGGAGGCACGGGAGGCGCAGGGCCGGGAAAGCCGTGGCGGGAGGCGCGGAGAAGTTTGTTTGTGTGGGCAGCTCAATCCCGGCTCGGCCCGGGCCCGTGCCGGGGCTGTTCCTCATCTCCGGCTTTCCCCTCACGCAGCCCGGGGGCGCCGAGAGCGCGGGGCGAGGCGGGGCCGTGCGCAGAGCCCGCCCCGAGCTCGCTGCCATTGGCCGCCGGTGCCGTCAGTCGCGGTTGCGGCGCGCTGATTGGTGGGAGCGGGGCGCGGCGCGGCCCCGGCGGCGGGCTGAGGGCGGCCGTGGCCGCGCAGCGCCGCCATTGGCCGAGCGGCTGTGCGGGCCCGGCAGCGGCGGCAGCGGCGGCAGCGGCCGGAGCGCGGTGAGGCGGCGGCGGCGGAGCTCGGAGGCGGCCCCGGCGCAGGTGGGAGCCGCGCTGGGCTCTGCGGGGGCTCGGGGCCGGCTGCGGGCGGAGGGGGCGGCAGGGGGCTCCGGCGGCTCGCCGGTGCCGTGTCCGGCCCGTGCCGGCCCCGGGCTGAGGGCGCTGCGGGAGCGGCTGCCCGCGGTCTCCTTCCCGCCGGGGCCGGGCAGGAGCCGCTGCCGGAGCAGCGCTGGCTCGGCCCGGCTGCTGTGGGTAGGACAGAGGGGCTGCCCCGCGGCCGGCAGCGGGCGGGGAAATTCCCGTCGCCGGAGGTTTGTGTGCCCGGCGGAGAGCGAGGAGTCCTGTCAAAGTGACTTTATTGCCGAGCAGGGGCAGAGGCCGTGGGGCATTTGCCGTGCGCTCTCTGCCGTGCTTGTAGCCCGCAGCCTCCTTTTTATCCTCATTTTTCCGGCCGCATCTCCCTCTGCCTTTGCCCACCGGCTGAGTTCCTTGGAAGGTTCCGACTTCCCGATGCGCCTGGAGCCTGTCCTCGTTAATGTGCACCCTCCTTTTGTAGAACAGCCGATATTCATGGCTCTGTTAAGTCTTTGTTCTTCTCCTCGAAGTTCGGGAATGTGGCGGGACTATGAGCAGCTGTCTGGGTCAATTTGTAACATTTATTGGAACTGATGGTTTCTCCCCTTCTCTACAAGTGCCTGGCCCTATTTCTAGGCAGATTCACTCCTTGACTCTGTTTTGTTCTTCCCGGGTCCTCTTTGGTTTTGGGATTATTCTCGGTGCCCTCATTCCCTGTCCTTTTGTAGCCGTTTGTGGATCAGGAGGCCTGGCTGCCACCTGCATGCCCTGGCTCAGCTGCTGGATGAGCTGCACTGCCAAGGTGTGGAGCATGGTAAAAAGATGAGAGTTGCTGCAGCACAGAAGAGGAGAAGCAGCATTCGTTTAACCCCTGGTCTGCTGGGGAGCCGGGGAACCGTCTTTCATTTCCATCCTTTCCATGTTTGGAGCAATACATAAACTGCTCTCCTATTTCCTTTGTTATCTTTTTTAGCAGTTTTCTCTTGTCATCTCTTTGCCTACATCAGTTTGAGTAAGTTAGTTTTCCACAAACTTCTGTTTTTTTCTGCCAACAGATAATCTGATCCCATCCCCTGGTGAAATGTTTTGTTCCTCATTTTAGTGGCTTGGTCGGCAGGAAGGTCAGGAGCTGGAGCTGTCTGGTTGTTTCTTATTCCGAGGACAGATTGTAAGCTAATTATGGCATTGAAATGCTAAATGGGTTCTCTGTCTCCTGATAGGAATTTGTGAGAAACGCCAATCACTTGGTTTTTAAAATGTTAGAAGTTTAATACTAGTAAAATGGTTATAAAAGTAGGAATACAATTAAACTAATAAAAATTTAGAGTTAGGACAATTGCAAGACAATAAAAACAAAGACTTACATATGTCTGGATGGTCTCTTGGGCACTTAAGCCACAACAAGCATATCTTGTGAATAAAGGAATCACCCCTAAAAAAATACACTGTTGCATATTCATATATCCTTCATGGTTATGCATACATTCTATTTCAACAAGAAACTCTGTCTTTTGTATGTCAACTGTTTTTTTTAATCCCCACGGCATCCTCCAGTCTGAGCATGGCCTGAAGAAATTAGATTCTTCTAGTAAGAAGACCATAAATTCCTCTTGTCTGGAGAATTTAAGTGTTCCTAGAGCGAATTTAGGTGTTCTCATTTCGTAAACCCTTGCATGCATATTTTCTCTTTTAACTACTAAAGCTTCATTTTATCTACAAAGCTACATTTACCATACTGTTAAAATGTTAATACAGCACAGCTAATCAATATAACATAATACATATAGTAACTATCTGCACAGAGCCATATAACATGTATTTTTCACAAAATCATTTTGGTTCTCAGGTGTGACTGCTGCAAAGTTCTCATGGCCCTGAAGAGTAGATGGTGTGCAGAAAGCAGGATATTGAAACTGCTTGGTATGTAGAAGTAGATAGAGAAGAACAAAGGAGTACTAAGCTGTTCTAACTGCAAGGCCAGCTGGACAGGCATGTATCGATCATAAAGATACTTTTAAGATAATAGTACAAGTCACATAGCAACCAATCATGAGCTTGGCTTTTGCAATATGTACGAGCTAATTAACGAACATATATAAACTGTGTAATCTGTCACAATAAACTGAGACTTGATGATCATGATATCATGAGTCTTGTCTCCCGCGGCATTCCCTCTAACAACTGGCTCCCGAAAGCAGGGACCTGATCCGAGCCTAAGGCGAGAGAGGTGCTGCGTTGGGGTTCGGGTCCTGCAGCTGGAAGGATGGCGAAAGAGCCGATACTCTCTGCTCCGCGCCCTGAGTGACCGCAGCAGCGGGCTCAGCCGATACGTGCTGCCGAAGCCTGAAGGAGCCAGCAACGGTACCGACGTAATCATGGAAAGGCAAGCAGCATATGATTTATTTAGTGCTTCTCTTAGAAAAAGGTAGATTAGGGGGATTGACTTAGATAAGGATCTCCCCTCGCTATTGCATCATGCTGAGTCTTACGGCTTTTTCGTTAACCCCCATAGTGTTCATAAACTTTCAGAATGGAGAAGATATAGGGATAAGTTGTGGGAATTAGTGTTAGATGAGGATAAACCGGGCAAGAAAATGAGTAAACTTTGGAGAGTGGTTGATAACGAATTGTTAATGTGTCAGGCAGAAAAGAGGGCGGTGGAAGTGATACGGACAGCTCTGGAGAAAAATAAGGAATGTAAATCCTCGCTTCTCTCCAGTGAGCCAAACCCTCCGGTTCTCACAAATTTTCCCGTTCCCATCTCTGCTCCTGAAATGCCTGTACCTCCCATAGACACTAGTAGCATTGAGGTGCTGGAAATTGAGATCCAAATTGCTTTATGGCAACGGGACTGGGATCCCAAATTCACTTTTTGTGAACAGGAATCAGGTAGAACAGAGTAAAAGTCTCCAGACTCCAAATTGGGCCGTTTCCAACGGAGGAAAAATACTTTTCGCATTGTTGTTTGTTTGTGAGAGTCCGCTGGAGCAGTGAAGACCTCGGCGTTCACGAGGAACCCAAACGGCGGGTGTGGACGTGGCCGGGGCCGGGAGCTGGAGCGGGAGTGCTGCCTTGCCGAAGAAAAGCGAGCGCAGCAACCCGCGGAGGTTGGAGGTTGGCAGAACTAAGGCAGCGGGCTGCGGCGGTGAGCACCGGCCAGCCGCCCGGGCGGAGCGCAGAAGCGGCAGCGCGGAGCTGCAGGCGCAGGGCCAGACAGAGCGGGGCCGGCCAGCACCGAGCCGGAGGCGAGCCCGGGGCGGAGCGGACATCAGCCGAGAGACGGAAGGCTCCTTGCTGCCGAGCAGCAGCGCAAGGGGGGAGAGGGGCGTTCCTGGGGCTCGGCCGCGCTGGAGCCGGAGCAGGCGGGGCGCGGCCGTGGCGGGGGTGTCTCTTCTCCCATCCACAAGGTGACACAACAAGGACGGGAGCGAGGCGGCGCCGCCCCTCATCTCCCCGCAGCGCCCAGCAATGGCGGCGGAGATGGCGGCACAGTCCTGGTTGCCATGGCAGCGACAACGCCGAGAGCAGCAGCGCCGCCGGTGGCAGGATCGCAACACTACAGCAAAAATTTCAACAGCATCTTCCCAATTTCTTACAAGAGTCAGAAGACGTAATGAAAAAGTACAGCAGTACCGAGTGTTTTCCAAGATACCAAGAAGGATGAACATTATGTGAATCAATGTTATTTCAAATATGATATAGATAAAAATCACTGTATAAAGATAGAAATGTTAGTAATGATTTAATTACCAAAAATGTCTCTGAGAACAAAGAGTTGAGAAAATGTCATCTGATAGAATTTTAGTATTGAGTTTGTAATCTCTGTCTTTGAGTTTTTATAGATAATAATATACAATCAATTAGATAATCAAAAGCATAACATTAAGTTTATCATAAATATAGTTTGTCTTTAGAATTAAGTTTGTTCCTTTCATATTAAACAGAACAATCAAAAACATGAGAAATATGAAGTGGGGTGCACTTCTGTAATACTAACCTCATTTTTCACCCCACGAGTTACTTCAGTGCAAGCTCTCACACAATTAAAAATCCTAGCCTACTGGACAGAAAAATAAATTAGTATTCCATCTAAAATATTAAGTGAGCTTGCCACAAATATAGGTAGTATCTGTCATGCAGTTCTGCAAAACAGAGCAGCTGCCACTAATTTACTTCTTCTAGCCCAAGGTCATAGTTGTAAAAAATTTGAAGGAATGTGCTGCATGAACTTATCTGATCACTCTACATCTATCCATAAGCAAATACGAAAATTGACTGAGCTAACTCAACAATTAAAGGTGGAGGACGGATTGGGTCTAGAATGCTGGCTGAAGGGATTGGGGATCGGACCATGGTTAAGAGACATTATCAAATACAGCATAATAGTTCTAAGCATAATTATAATACTTTTGCTTGTTTTGCCCTGTGTGTTTACTTGCTTACAAGGCCTGATACAACAGCTTTTGCAGAAAATGCTGAATGCACATCTTCTTATACAAAAAGAAAACGGGGGAGATGAAGAGAGCTTGGCAGAAGAATGGTTGTACAGCAGGGGACATGATACTGTAAAATTAATCCAAGTAGGGAGGGCTACGTGACTGCTGCAAAGTTCGCATGACCCTGAAGAGCAGATGGTGTGCAGAAAGCAGGATATTGAAACTGCTTGGTATGTAGAAATAGATAGAGAAGAACAAAGAAGTGCTAAGCTGTTCTAACTGCAAGGCCAGCTGGACAGGCAAGTAGCAATCACAAGCAGAGTTTTAAGATAATAGTACAAGTCACATAGCAACCAATCATGAGCTCAACTTTTGCAATATGTATGAGCTAATTAACAAACATATATAAACTATGTAATCTGTCACAATAAACTGAGACTTGATGATCATGATATCATGAGTCTTGTCTCCCGTGGCACCCTCCAACATCTGCTGGCATGAAGAGTTTTGTCATTAATATCTTGTCCCCAAGGTGCTGGGCGAATGGCTTCCCAGTCAGGGTCCTGGAGCAGAAGTGGCTTTTCAGAGCCCAGCCAGAAATGAGCCCTGAGGCAGCAGCTCTGCAGCGCTGGCCACCAGGCCAGGTGCCAAGGGAGGCTTCTGGCCATGCCCTGCAAGCAGCTGCTGCTGCCAAGGTGCCTTTGGTGCCTCGGGCTGTCCCTGGCACAGCTCCCAGCATGGCACTCTGCCCTTGTGCCCGAGGCCTTCCCTGTGCTGGGGCTGGCCTGGGGCTGTTCCTGCAGCGGGACCTGCCCTGCTCCTGGCACAGGAAAGGCAGTTCCTGCTGGAGCAGGAGGCTCTGCCTGCAATGGGCTCAAACCACTCCAGCAAGGCCCTGCTGACTTCAAAATTGCTTCCTAGAGCAGAATATCCTATAATTGTTATAGATTCTGGACTGTGGAGTAAATAACTCTGGTTAAGAGCTTATTGTCTAATCATGATCAGATTGTATTTATATAAATATATCTGGTATTCCATCATTAATCCTGTAGGAAAAATTGCATTGACAAATTGTTCAATTCTACCTGTCCAATAGTTTATACATAAACCTTTGACAAATTCTGGGGCCGGGATTGGATCCAGTCACTCCCAGTCTCCTCTCTTAAAAGGAATTTTAGAAGTCTGGGGGCCCTGCAGGGGTTTTAGAACCCATGGTGGCTGCTGTGTGTCTCCATCTCATGACTCAGCAGGAGTTTCTCCAATAATGAAATAAAGCTTTTGCCTGAAGATCCCACTCTGCCCATGACAGGAACCCCTGTGAGTACCTGTGACATCCTGGCTCTTTGGCAGCCTGGGGATGTCACTGTGGAGCCCCCGTGAGTGCCTGTGACAGATCGGTGCCTTTGCAGGCCAAGGTGCCCTGGGATGTCACCATGGAATGGCTGTGACTGCCTCTGACCACACGGCTCTTTGCCATCCCCAGAAATGGTTGGGATGGCTCCATGGAGCCCCTGTCTTTGTGTGTGACATTCCAGCTCTTGAACAGCCTGGAGACTCTTGGAAAGTCCCCATGGAACCCCTCTGAGGTCCAGTGACAAATCTCATCCTTAGAAGGCAACCATCACCAGGAAACCCTGTTGCTATGGTCAGTTTCCATGGCAACCATCCCCAACCCCTGTTGCTATGGTCAGTTTCCATGGCAACCATCCCCAGCCCCTGTTGCTATGGTCAGTCCCTGGGCAGCTTCATGGAGACCAACTGCTGGCCCTGCACAGGACACCCCAACACTGCCAGCCTGGGCCTGGCAGCGCTGTCCAAACACTGCTGGAGCTCAGAGAGCCCTGGAGCTGTGACCCTTCCCTGGGGAGCCTGGGCAGTGCCCCAGCAGCCTCTGGGCAAAAACCTTTTCCTGAGATCCAACCTAAGCCTGCCCCGACTCAGTTGCAGCCGCTCCCTCCACTCCTGTCCCTGGGCACCAGAGTGAAGAGGTTCCCTCAGCCCCAGCCAGGGACCCGCTCCCAAGGCTGCTGCCATGGCCACCAGGGCTGGCACAAGCTGGGATGCTCCATTTCCAGGGGCCGGGGTTCAGGAATGGGATTCCCCAATTTCCTGCTCTCGCTAAAACCCGGCTGGTGCTCGTTGCCCTCCCACCTTCCATTGAAGGAAAAAAGGTAAAGATCCCTAGCTGGGATAAGAACAATTTACTGGGAACAGCAATGAGATAAGGAACAAACAGAAACAGAAAAAAAATTGACAACAGAAGGGATAAGAAAAACTACTTACAGGGAAAGCTACATCACCATCAATTGTATCTTCCTGGCCACATGTTTCCTCCTGCATGGAAAGGACACCCGTCTCCTCAGGGAAAGAGAGAGAGAGTCCCTTTCCTGCCCCTGGCAATGACCTGAGGTGGGAGTGAATGCAGTGACAGGGCCATGGCCAGACCCTCATGCCCTTCAATCCCATATCAGGCCATTGGTAGGGGCAGGAAAAGGGACAGGTGTCTTCCCAGCATGGATCACAGGGAACATGGATCACCAAGGCTCTTCCCAATGTGGGTTTTTTAATGGGGGATGAAGCTGGAGCAGTGCACAAAGCTCTTCCTGCAGCTGGGGAACTTTCAGGATTTCCCTTACCGGTGCCTCCGTTGGTGTTTGGTCAAGCCAGAGCTCCAGGTGAAGCTTTTCCCACACTGGGGACACTCGTAGGGCCTCTCCCCAGTGTGGATGCGTTGGTGGCTGACAAGATTGGACTTTTGCTTGAAGCCCTTGCCACAGTCAGGGCAGAGGAAATGCCTCTCCTCGGAGTGAATCCGCTCATGCTGGAGGAGATCTGAGCTGCTGTTAAACATCTTCCCACAAGTGGGGCACATGTAGAGCCTCTCCCCGGTGTGGATGCGCTGGTGTGTGATGAGGGTGGAGTTGCGCTTGAAGCCCTTCCTGCAGTCAGGGCAGCGGAAGGGCCTCTCATCCACGTGAATCCACTGGTGTCTGAGGAGACCAGAGCTGCTGTGAAACCTCTTCTGACACTCAGGACACTCGTAGGGCCTCTCCCCAGTGTGGATGCGTTGGTGAATGATGAGGTCGGAGCTCCGTCTGAAGCCCTTCCCACATTCCCCACACTCGTAGGGCCATTCCCCGGTGTGGATGTGTTGGTGGCTGACAAGGTGAGAGTTGGAGCTGAATCCCTTTCCACACTCCCCACACTCGTAGGCCCATTCCCCAGTGTGGATCATCAGGTGGCGTTTCAGACTCTTGCTCTCCCTGAAGCTCTTCCCACACTCCAAGCACTTGTAGGGCTTCTGCCCATCAGGAAGCTTCTCAGGGACCACCAGCTCCAAGCTCTGGCTGAAGCTCTGCCCACCTTCCTGGCCCAGAGTGGGTCTTTCCTCCTCAGAGCATCCTGGGCTGGGCTTGCAGCCCCTCCTCCTGTGAGACCTCCAGGGATTTTCCTCCCTGTTGGATTCCTGCGCTGTGGAGTTGCTCAAAACGGCCTCTTCCATGAGGTTCTGCTGCAGGGATTTGTCCTTCCTGGTCTCCATCCTCAGCTCCTGCTCTGGGGGAGGAAATGACAAGGAGTAGGTGGGATTTGCCTCCGTGCCACAGGGAAGGGCAAGGAGATCCCCCCAGTGCATCTCCAGCAGGAGGGCACCGGCAGCGGGACTGTCCTGCAGCTGGGGGCCAGGCTGGGAGATGGAGCAGGAGAGAGGGGGAAAAGGGGCACTGACTTCCTCCTCACCTGCCTCGGTGTCCCAGGGCATGTTCCTCTTCCTTGCAACCTTCTCTATCTGGTGAACGTTTGGGTATGGGAAATCCTGTTTTGGGAGGAAAACAAGTGATGAGCACAGTGAGTTTTGTACTGGCTTCAAAGCAAACCAGGGGGAGAGTCTAAGCCAGAATGACAATTGAATAAGAAAATTAAGATCACGGCAATAATAGAGAAACACTGGTTTAAACTCACAGAGTCAGGATGTAACCGGACACCCCGTTGGTCAGGGTGGTGGTAGCAGTCTGATGAAATGGTGACTGCAGTCCGGCTGGAGTGATCAACGTGATTCTGTCAAAGCAGTGATCCTGTAGAACAGTATGGTCTTGCTCGGAAAGTCCAGTGGTGGTTATGGAGCTCTTGTCCTCTAGGAATGCAGTAGGCAAGGTGGTTGTGGTGTTGCAAGGGTGAGATTATATCCAGGTAGGAATGCTTGGTTCCTCCCCCTGGGCGGAGCATCCCACAATGGGATGATGTAATTTTATCAGTCCTGCAGTGACACTCAATGGCCCATTAACAGAAGATGGCCCCTGGAGGGCGTTATCAGGGCTGAGCCATGGAAGAGATAAAGAACACTGCCCCACCTGTTGATAACAGTTTATGGAGATGGGGACTGAAAACACTTTTGGTTACATCTGACACTGTAACCTGAAACAGTGAGGCAATCCCTGCTCGGGGTGGGGGGTGAACACCACCCCCCTTACCCAAACTGGCTCAGGTGTAAAACCCCCACCCTGGGGAGGCCACGCACACAGGGGACAATGTCACACTTGCCCTGCCCCAGGGGAGATCTCTGTCCTTGTCACTCCCTTGCTCTCCCCCCTTTTCTTTTTCTTTCCATGTCTCTCTACCTCACATTTACTGTTCAATAAAATCCACTTAGGATTTGGTCACCTTAGCACCTGAATTGGGGCAGGGGCATCTCTCTAACAATTTTATTAACCAGAGTGCAATATTATTTTGCACAGTGAGTTCAGGGCACTGTTGTCGGACCCCAAGCTCCTTTGACAACAGCCTGGTTTCCTCCTCGCGGAGGTTCTGCCTCTTTCCCAAGGAACTCTTGGAAACTTGGATGCAGCTTCCTCTGAGCAACTTTTAGGAGACCTTATGAGAAAAGTGGAAGTTGTGGGTGGCCAGTGTAAAGAAAATATTTTGTTTTCCTTCTTTGAAAAGTCTGTTAAAATCACTGGAGGAAAGGAACCAAATGATACCAGCGAGACTGACAAGGATCATTCACACCCAAGGTGAGAAAACACAAGGCTACTAAAGTCCTACAAGAAGCCCAGCTCAAGTTATTCCCAAATAACTTCTGAATTCACATGTCTGGGGGGAGAATCATTATTTTCTTCATCCCTGTCACCTTTGTGACAGCTACACAGACCTTTCCCTTCCTTTTAATAATCTGTATTGGGTCAAATTTCCATATTTCTTTTTTTGGAACCTGCCAGCTGTGCAGAAACTGATGAAATTTGGAATTACCACAGAATTGCTTCTGTTGTTGGTCTATTAATGTTTGGGATTTGTTTGTGTTTCCATCAGAAGTGACATGTGGGAAGAGCAAATCTTCCTCAAGGCATTTTATGGAGGGTTAAATTTGATTTCTGCTGAGTTTGTTTTGTCCAGTGCCCAGGGGATGCTCAAGGTGTCTCTAGTTTTGGTTTGGACCTAATTTTCTTCTGATTTGTCTTTATCACTTAAAAACACCTGAAAAATTACTAAAAAGAGTATTGACCAGAGATGTCAGAAGTCCCACCATTTTAGAGGTATTTGAGGTGGAATTTACTGTTTGGGAACATATTCTGGAGGATTTGTGGGTTCTTGGGGGATATATGGGAGTATTCTCCATATCTTTGCACTCCAAAATCCAAGGTGGATTTATCTGTCACCTCAAAATGACTCAATCCCACTCAAAACCCCTCAATCTTACCCCAAAATGACTCAATCCCATCTCAAAATGGCTGGTTCCCACCTCAGTCCCATGCCAAAATTGCTCAATTCCTCAGCCTCCACGATGAGATGGGGTTGGAAGGAGATCGGGAGAAGTGAGATATAAGGGTGTGATATGAGGGTGTGGGATCAGGATTGCGTGGGGACCGGTGGGTGTCGTTTATTTTGATAATAAATAAAACGATCAGAATTATTGATTTCTGTCCCATTCCTTTTCTGTCAGCTCTGGTTTGCTTTTCAGAGTGCCGCCTTCTCAGCTGATTTTGTGACCTCCTGTCCCTGACTGAAAAGCAAGATGTGTTCTTTTTGCCATCTGTATAGCAGTTGTCCTGTGTTAAGTGGGCAGTTTTCCCTTATCTCTTCCACAATCAATCCTCCCTCAGGGGAGACATCTGCTGATAATGGGCTATTGAATGTCACTGCATGACTGATAAGAACTGTAACATCCCATTGTGAGATGTTCCACCCGGAGGGAGGAGCCAAGCATTCCTACCTGCATCTAGTCTTGAGATTCTGGCCCACCAACACAACTTTTCTGGGCTGGATTTTCCCAGAGGAACAGCTGCCTCTTCCTCTTCCTCTTCAGAGGAAGACTCCCATTCCTACAGGATCACTTCTCCAACAGAACCACACCTGACACTCCTGGAGGACTGCAGCCACAATTCCAATTGGACTGTGGCTGACACCCTGTCCAACAGGGTGTCAGGTTTTATTCTGACTCTGTCAGTGTTGTTTTAGTTCACTGCATTGTTTATTTTATCTTTTAATTTTCTTCCCTAATAAAAAACAGTCATTCCTGCTTCCATATTTTTACCTGAGAGCCCCCTTAATTTCAAATTTATAACAATTCAGAAAGAGTCTACATTTTTAAATTTCAGGGGAGGCTCCTGCCTTCCTTAGAAGACACCTGTCTTTCCAAATTAAAACACCTCCTTTCTCTCCTGCCTTCCTTTGCCTTCTCTGTTTCTCTCTCAGTGTCTCCTTTGACCCAGGGAAGCTCTCACCAAAGACCCTGCCCTGATTTCATTCCCAATCCATGAGCTACAACAACCATGGGTGAAGTTATGAAGGCTGGCAGTGAAATGTCCCTGTAGGATCTTGCTCCACTTGGCTTTTGGCCCTTTCTTAAGAGCTTTGCCTTCAAGGCCAGGAACATCTTTTTCTGGCTGGGAACTGGACCCTGAGAGCGTGTGCCATGGATCCCAGAGGGGCATTCCTGAGGCTCTCAGGGTGCTGCTCCTGCTGTGCCTCCCAAGGAGCTGTGCAGGGCAGGGGACAAGGTGCAGCAGCTGTGTTGGTTCTGCAGTGCCACAACAGCCCCTGGTTCCAGGAGTTTCTGCACTGCCATCAGCAGTTCCTGGGTTCCATGATACCCTGCTGTGTCCCCCATGGATATTTGGTGTCATGAAGTTCTTCAGTGTCACAATGGCCACCTCGCTCCATGAGCTTTTGCAGTGTCCAAATGGCCTCCTTGGATGGGCAGTGTCACCATGGACCATTGGCTCCATGCAGCCCCGCTGGGTGGACTCCTTGATTCCATGAGGTTCTGGGGGTGTCTCCATGGTCTCCTTGGATCCACAGTGTCACAATGGGCCACTGGATCCACGTGGCCCTGCTGTGTCACCATGGCCCCTTGGTTCCATGGGACCCCAGGGTCACAATTGACTCCTTGCTTCCATGTCACTCCCTCAGTGCCAAAATGTCCCCTTCGTTCCATGGGGGACACAAAAGATTTATAGAAACATTGAGGAAATCCTGCTTAACACAGCTGGGAATATCTGCTTGCATTCTAGAAATAGGTTAAAGGTGAGGATGGCGGCAGCAGCTTCCATCTGCAACAGAGGTCCAGGGAAAGGGCAGGGACAGAGAATTCAGCTGGGAGACTCAGAGATTTCTGCTTCCAGAGATCATTTCTGGCCACACTGTCCCTTGTAGAAAGGTGACACAATTCCAGGCAGCCTGTACTGAGCAGGTGGCTCCTGAGTGGGGTTTTGCGGTGGTATGTCTTTATTTGATTTTTGTTCAATATCTGTTTCCCCCCCCGCCCCCATCCCTAATCTCCGCCTCTCCCCAGTTGTCAGTCTTCCCTAGCTCTCCCCTAACCCCCTCATCTCCAAGTTGTCAATCCTCCCTTTCCCTGCCCCTTTCCCTGGAACCTTCCCTGTCATTCATCCTAGCCCCCTCCTCTGCTTCCAGAGCATTCCCTGTCTGTTTAGTGAGACTCAAAACCCTATTGCTTATTTTGTGTTATTTCACTTCCCTGCTCCCCCTGATAGGTTTGTGATATGTTAGTTCTGCCCTAAACTCCTCCCCTGCTGTTCCCTCATTGGTTGCTGTTCCTACACCCGTCTCCCTGAATTCTTGTATAAAACCTCTGCTCCCGCTCCCGAGGGGTCTTGGGGCTCACTGAATAAAATCATCCTGTTCACCCCCAAGTCCCGTGTCGCCTCCATCTGTTCCCACACCACCGACTGGGACTGCAGAGCTTCGCAGGGGGAGCGGCCGCCCGTTCTCTTCCCTCTCGCAGCCCAGCACGGCACTGCTCGGGGTATCGCGGCGACGGGAGCGCATTGCCGCACTACAACAGGGTTTGTTGTTCAGGAAACCTGCTCAGGCTTTTCCATTCTTTCCTTCCCACGAGGAAAACTTCTCCTGGGCCTGTGTGCAGGCAGAGCCCTGAGGAGAGCTGGTGGGACACGGTGCAATGGGCTAGGACGTGGAGCTGCAGAGCTCAGGGACAAGGTTCTGCTGCAGGGCACAGGGATGTCAGTGCCAGGTGGGTGATGTCAGACATGGTGAGGATGGGGGTGAGGAGCAGCTTGTCCAAACAGGGTCAGCCCTCAAGGGGCTCATTCTTCTATATGCCCAGACCTCCTAAGGAGAACTTCAGTGTCAAGATCACCTGGGGAATGCTTCTATCAGCTCTTCTCCGAACTGGGAAATAAAAAATGCTCTGTTAAAATAAATAATTAATGTTTTATTAAAACTCTCTTCTTAAAGGATCTTTAAACTGACTCCAATCTGCTGTACAGGGCCTGAAAACTTGTAGAGAATTGCAGGAAGAGGAAGCCCGCCCCAATGAGGGTTTTGTGTACTTTAATGAGCCCTACAATGTGTTATGAACGAGCACAATAGGCTTTCTAATCCAATTAAAAAGATTTATTAGTAGTAGAAAGCGAAAGCAAAATCAGCGCTGCGCTGGGCGGAAGTTATTCCAACTACCGCGCCTTTGTCTCCCGTTCCCCCCCACTTATTGGGTCTTCTCTTCCGGATGTGTGACGTTCTGGTGTCTTGTCTGCGCAGGCGCACTCTGTTGCTAGGTGGTCGTTTTCTGCCTCTAGGTGGTGCCAGTAGTCTTCCTCAGGGTTGTCCCCTCAAGGTTGTCCCTGTGATCTGGGAACTTTCTCAAAACAAGAAATGTTATCTCTAGGCACGTTTACTTGCATTCCACAAGAGTACATGTTTTGCTAAGCCCGTAACGGAACTGTCCTTGAAAGATACTCACTCGCTTAGGTGTTTAGGTGCCTAGCAGCATTAACTCCCTAAAACAGTTTCAACTCCCTAAAAAGTTTGTAACGGAATTGTCCTTGAGAGATACTTACTGGAATGTCTGGCAAAATGAGAACATGTTCAGACAAGTGAAAACTCTAAGTAAAAACTCTATTCTATGGATGTGAGAAAACTCTATATTATGAACAAAAAGGCCCTATTTTCCTAACAACAGCTTACACAGTTTATATATGTCGTTAATTAGCTCATACATATTGCAAAAGCCGAGCTCATGATTGGTTGCTATGTGACTTGTACTATTATCTTAAAAGTATCTTTATGATCGATACATGCCTGTCCAGCTGGCCTTGCAGTTAGAACAGCTTAGTACCCCTTTGTTCTTCTCTATCTACTTCTACATACCAAGCAGTTTCAATATCCTGCTTTCTGCACACCATCTACTCTTCAGGGCCATGCGAACTTTGCAGCAGTCACGTAGCTGTTAGGAAAATAAGGCCTTTTTGTTCATATAGAGTCTCTCATATTCACAGAATAGAGTTTTAATTAAAGTTTTTACTTGTCTGAACATGTTCTCATCTTGCCAGGCATTCCAGTGTCTATCTCATGCATTCCAGTGACTATCTCTCAAGGACGACTTCGTTACAAACTTTTTAGGGAGTTAAAACTGTTTTGAAAAAGCTGCTGCTAGGCACCCAAACACCTAAGCAAATAGATATGTTTCAAGGATAGTTCCGTTACAGACTTGGCAAAACATGTAAACGTGCCTAGAGATAACATTTCTTGTTTTTGAGGGAATTTCCAGGTCGCAGAGACAACCTTAAAGAAGACCACTGGCGCCACCAAGAGGCAAAGAATGACCACCTAACAACAGGGTGCGCCTGCGCAGAAGAAACATCAGAGCGTCACCAGAACGTCACACATCCGGAAGAGACAACCCAATAAGTGGGGGGGAAACGGAGAGCTAGGCGCGGTAGTTGAAACGACTGCCGCCCAGCGCGCGCTGGTTTGCTTTCGCTTTCCACTATTAATAAATCCTTTTAATTGGATTTGACAGCCTATTGTGCTCGTTTATAACAATTTGGTGCCGTGACTCGGATCGGGATCTGGGGAACCTCTCTCTGAGAGGGGCGCCACGATTCCGCTCCCTTGAGCGGACTCAGACCGGGGTTTTTACCCTCATCCCGACCGACGAACCTAAAAGCCTAGAGAGTGAAAGCAAAGAAAGGGAAGCGGGCCCAGGGTACCCCGTAATTTTTGTGCACAAAAGTCCGGACGAAGGCGCAGGACGCGTGAGTATAAAGGGGATCCGTTCGGGCGGGGTTCGGGATCCCGGAGTACGGCGAGTGTGTGTGTGTGTGAGAGGAGGACTGGCAGCCGGATTCTCCAAGCGAGTGTGGACCCTCAGTAGTGCGTTTTCCAGAGCCCGCGAGGGCCTGGGCCACGAACCAGGGGAAGCGATTGTGCTGTCGTGAGTGATTGAAGGTACTCCGGAGGACATGGGGCAGGGGAGAAGCAAGGATAAATCCCCCTCCCCGGTGGGGGTAAAACTTCCCCCAATTCCTAAGGGGAGTCCCTTAGGGTTTATGCTAACAAATTGGGAGCACTTTCCAGGGGCACCTGGGAAGGATAAGGCAAAGATGATACACTATTGCATAGAAGTATGGGGAGGACAAGAGATTTCTAAAGGTGTGTTTTGGCCCATCTTTGGGTCCTCAGAGGACTGGGTAAAGCAACTGTTGAATGGTTGGGTACACGCTAAACAACCTTCTAACCTTGAGGAGAGTGCCTATGCCCAAGTCTGGATAGAAAAGCCGGAGGTGCTTGTGTTTAAACTCTCGGAGGTTTCAGGGGGAAAGAAAAAGAAGGGGCGAGCGGAAGAAGTAATTATTGCACCCCCGCCCTACATTCCCCCTGCACCAAATGCACCCCCTCCTCCTCCACAATCGGATGAGGAAGAATCAGACTCAGACTCTGATCAACCCTCAGGCTCGCGTGGTCCTCTTACCCGGAGTAAGACGCAAGGCAAACTATTTCCTTTAAGGGAAATGCCGATGGGGGGACCACAGCCGGGGATTGGATTTATTTCGGTGCCCTTAAGTTCGGGGGATGTTAGAGACTTTAAGAAGGAGATGGGAAATTTGCTAGAAGACCCCCTGGGTGTGGCAGAGCGGGTGGATCAATTTTTAGGTCCTAATATATACACTTGGGAGGAATTACAAGCTATACTTAACATTTTATTCACGGCCGAGGAAAAGAACATGATAAGAATTGCTGGAATGCGAGCCTGGGATGCCCTACCCGCGCATGCCCAGCAGCCAGCCGACACCAAATGGCCTCTCCAGAACCCCAATTGGAATAACCAGGATGCGGCCCATAGAGCTAATATGCAGGACTTTCGAACCATATTAATTGATGGCATAAGAGAGTCCGTTCCTAGGGGCCAGAATATAAATAAAGCATTTAACGACAGACAAAGGAAGGATGAAACCCCCACTGAATGGTTAGAGAGGTTAAGGAAAAGTTTCCAGCTGTACTCGGGGTTAGACCCGAATAACCCAATGGGACAGGCAATTCTCAAAGTCCAGTTTGTCTCTAAATCTTGGGATGATATTAGGAGGAAGATACAGAAAATGGATGATTGGCAGGATAGGGATTTAGCAGAATTATTGCGAGAGGCGCAGAAGGTTTATGTCCGCAGAGAGGATGAAAGTCAGAAGAGACAGGTGAAAATGATGGTTGCTGCAGTGAGGGAAAGCAGGCGGGTAGAGGAAGAACAAAAGAGAGTCACTCGGAAGGGGGGGGGGTGACAAGGGAAAGGTAGGAGAAAGGGTATGCTATTATTGCGGTAAGAAGGGACATTTCAAGAGGGAGTGCAGGAGGAGGCTAAGGGACGAGGAGGAGTTCAAAATCGAATAGGGGAGTCAGGGGCTCTATTTTATGGGGACCAGGAAACATCAGAAAGAGCCCTTGATAAAATTGAAGGTGGGTCCCCAGGGCCAGGAAATAGATTTCCTGGTCGATACAGGGGCAGAAAGATCTACTATTCAATTTCTGCCTCAGGGCTGTAATTTGTCAAAACAGACAGCCACGGTAATAGGGGCTAAGGGGGAACCTTTTGAAGTATAAATTATTAAAGGGGTGGTGGTGGAATCGGGAACTAAAGTGGGGTTGGGTGACTTCCTATTAGTTCCTGAAGCAGATTACAATTTGTTAGGGAGAGACTTGATTGTCGAATTGGGAGTTCAAATTGAGGTGGTAGAGAAGGAATTAAAGATCAGACTTTGTTCCCTCCGTTTAGAAGATGAAGAGAAAATAAACCCCGAAGTGTGGTATAATCCAGGGACTGTGGGCAAATTAAATATAACCCCATTTACAGTGAAGATCAGAAATCCCGAAATCCCGGTAAGAATAAAACAGTATCCAATTTCACTAGAAGGGAGGAGAGGGTTAAAACCTGAGGTTGAAAGGCTGTTAAACCAAGGACTGCTAGAGCCTTGTATGTCGCCTTTTAACACCCCTATACTCCCGGTAAAAAAGGCAGACGGATCCTATCGGCTGGTGCACGACCTTAGGGAAATTAATAAGCGAACTGTAGCCCGATTCCCAGTAGTGGCAAATCCCTATACTCTTTTAAGCAAACTGGGACCTGAAAATGAGTGGTATAGTGTAATAGACCTGAAGGATGCCTTTTGGGCCTGCCCTCTGGACGAATCCAGTCGAGATTATTTTGCCTTTGAATGGGAAGATCCTGACACGGGGAGGCGACAGCAACTCAGGTGGGCGGTACTTCCACAAGGCTTTACGGAATCACCCAATTTATTCGGGCAAGCCCTGGAACAAATTTTGCAAGACTATAAAACAGACCCAGAGGTAAAGCTAGTTCAGTATGTGGATGATTTGTTAATAGCAGGTAAAGAAGAAGACAAAGTCCGGAAGGAAAGTATTAAACTATTGAATTTCCTGGGACTGAAAGGATTAAAAGTCTCTAAAGCAAAACTACAATTTGTGGAAGAAGAAGTTAGGTACCTGGGACATTATTTGAAAAAGGGAGAAAAGAGAATTGATCCAGATAGAGTACAAGCAATCCTATCTCTGCCTCTACCGCAAAGTAAACGACAAATTCGTCAGGTATTAGGACTTACAGGATATTGTAGGCAGTGGATTGAGAACTATAGCGGGAAGGCAAGATTTCTGTATCAAAAACTTACCCAAGACGGGCACCTCAAGTGGACAGAGGAGGAAAAATCTAAATTCCAAGAATTAAAAGAAACTCTGGTCCATGCTCCAGTCCTAAGCCTCCCAGATTTAAAGAGGCCCTTCTTTTTATTTGTTAATATCACAGATGGAGTAACTTATGGAGTACTTACCCAGGACTGGGCGGGGAAAAAGAAACCTATTGCATATCTGTCTAAAATTTTAGACCCTGTAAGCAGGGGATGGCCGGGCTGTTTACAAATAATTGCAGGCTGTGCAGAGTTAGTAGAAGAAGCAAGGAAGATCACCTTTAATGCCACTCTGAAGGTATTAACTCCACATAACATACGGAGTGTAATGCAGCAAAAAGCAGACAAATGGATCTCCGATGCCAGGCTCCTAAAATATGAGGGGATTCTATTAGAAACCCCTAATTTCACTTTAGAAACCACCTCATTACAAAATCCAGCCTCCTTCCTCTTCGGAGAGCCCGAAACTGAATCACTGATACATGACTGTGTAATTACTATAGAAGAACAAACCAAAATTAGACCTGACCTGGAGGAAGAGGAATTAGAGACTGGGGAAAAATTGTTTGTTGATGGATCATCCAGAGTAGTTGAGGGTCAAAGGAGATCAGGATATGCCATAGTGGGGGGGCCTGATTTAAAGGTAATCGAATCTGGAGCCCTAGACAAAACATGGTCAGCCCAAGCCTGCGAGATATACGCTATCCTAAGAGCCTTGGAGCTATTAGAAGGAAAAGAGGGGACCATCTATACAGATTCTAAATATGGATACGGGGTGGTACACACTTTTGGGAAATTATGGGAAGAGAGGGGCCTCGTGAACTCACAGGGAAGGGACTTAATACATCAGAAACTAATAGTAGCCCTCCTGAGGGCTTTGAGAGGCCCTACCAGAATAGCGGTGGTCCATTTAAAAGGGCATCAACGGGGAATGGATTACCGGAGTAGGGGTAACAATGCGGCAGACTATGAGGCAAAGAAAGCTGCAATTATTAAGACATTAACCTTAAGTGAGGGAATTAGGAAGGACCTTGTGGATACCCCAAAGAACCCTGGGTCGACTACCCAGGATAAGCTTATATTTACAATAGAAGAACAGGAGAAGCTTACAAAATTGGGAATAAAAGAGGAATCAGGGAAATGGCTGTTAAAGGATGGGAGGGAGGTTTTACCTAGAGCCATAGCCCAGCGGATGCTCAGTAAATTACACCAGAGAACACACTGGGGCGCTCAAGGACTGGTGGATCACTTTGCCACCCATTATATGACGGTGGGCCTACATGACTTAGCGAAAGGGATTACTAGAAGTTGTCCAACCTGTCTACGAGTAAACAGAAGAAACCTAAGGAAACTACCCCTGGGTGGGAGGCCAGTGGCAAAGAGGCCCTTTTCAAATCTGCAAGTAGACTTTACTGAGCTCCCCAAGATAGGGAGACTAAAATATCTTTTGGTTATAGTGGACCATTTAACACATTATGTAGAAGCAATCCCCACTGCCAGAGAAACAGCTCGGACAGTAACAAAAGCCTTGCTGGAAGAAATAATACCTAGATATGGGGTCCCAGAAACGATAGACTCTGATAAAGGCCCCCATTTCACTTCAAAAATAACACAGATGCTAGCAGAAGCTCTGGGCACAAAATGGGAACAACATACTCCCTGGCATCCACAGAGTTCGGGGAGGGTAGAAAGAATGAATGGGGAAATTAAGAAACAACTCACCAAATTAGCACTAGAAACTAAATTATCCTGGATAAAATGTTTGCCGTTGGCATTATTAAATGTTCGAACTCAGCCACGAGCTGATATAGGACTGTCCCCATTTGAAATGCTATATGGGATGCCCTATTCCCTAGAAAAAGTTCAAACCAATCCTAATATTACTGATCAAAGTATTAATAAATACTTAACCATTTTAATGAAATATAAAAAACAGTTATGGGAAAAAGGGATGTGGGCCCAAAGACCACCCCTAGATCTTGTGTTACACCAGGTACAACCCGGCGACTGGGTCCTCATCCGGAGCTGGAAGGAAGATTCAATCACCCCAAAGTGGGACGGACCATACCTGGTTTTAATCACCACTGACTCCGCAGTCCGTACAGCAGAGAAGGGATGGACTCATGCTAGCAGAATAAAGGGGCCAGTGGATCCAACTCGATTTCATACAGCTTCCAAAGAAGCGAGCTGGAAAATTGACGGGAAGCCGGGGGATTTAAAGCTAACAGTAAAGAGAACTTACAAATAATTTTCATGAACTCTATCAGCTCTAAAGACATTTGGGTTGGAGATAACTGGGAACTGCAAGTACAACTAGTTGGAGAAACAAAACCTCCAGGATACTGTAAACGTCTAGAGGATTCAGCCCAGCAGCCCTTCTATCGGTTCATCCGACTTGAAAAAGAACAGAGACCTTGGGAAGGGGAGGGCCACGCTGAACATCAAAGTATTAGAGTAAGGTGTAGCTGGTTAGATTGTCATTGTTACCCTTTTGGCTGTTTTTCCTGCAAAATCTGTAAAGGATTGTGGTGGGCTCACTGCAGAAAGGGGAGAGCTCCAAAAAGTGTATGTCAACGCTGCTGGCTGGAGCAGCGCAAATTGACATCTGAAGTACTAAATTACAAAGTTGCCACTCGGGAATTGACTAAAGGATCCCCTGAGTGGTGGGAGGTTTTCATAAAGGGAATAAACCCTGAATTCCACTGTTACCATTCCAACGAGCCCCTGGGTCCGTTCCTCACGGATATAGTCCAGGTCAAGTGTCGCAAATTAGTTAAAAAACTCAGGTGTGACACCCCACAGTTGAATACAAAAAATTGGATCTCCCGGAGATCAAAGTGGGAGAGAGGGAACGATCCCACCCCTGAAGAATATCTCTGCTGTCGGGAAGATGGCTTGCCCTGTAACTTGTAGCAACCAAGTTGACAGGCGAGACAGAGAGGTAGATAGTGGGGATGAGGGGCCCTCCCAAACCTTGAAAGAGAACGTAAATCATCATGAGTATGAGAATGGTGACAACGGAATGGGGGAAAATGAGAATGTAAAACTGAGCATGATAAGTAACATCCTCCCCTGCAGTGCGTATCACTCAATCCTATGGGTTTTTATGTTTGTATGGTTTCCCCTTCAGAGTGCTACAGTTAATTCACATGAACCCTTTAAATGGACCTTAAGCAGATGGGAGGATCACGATACCCGTCATATTTTACAAACAATAACGGGACCTGGAGCACCAAGCTTCAAAGTTGGGATCTGTGATTTAACTCGGAATTTAAAATGCGGGCAACTGTTAAACTTAACAAGCTTCTATATGTGCCCCGCTTCAAACCCAGGGAAGCAATACTGTAATTACCCCAAACATTATTACTGTGCCTATTGGGGCTGTGAAACAATAGCATCAGCGTGGGCTCCGGGTGGGGGATTAGACAAATATTTAAAGGTAGGACATGGACCAGTAGGATGTAAACGACCACGAGAGTGGCCTTAGACTGGGAAAAACTTACTTGGGAACTGCACCTTTCTTTACCTAAATGTCACTCAACCAAGCGATTCTGGGTGGTTAATAGGCAAAACATGGGGAGTTAGGCATTGGATAGAAGGACATGATCCGGGAAATCTGATTCAAATAAAAAAAGAAGTAGCGCCACACGACCCTAGCCCTATAGGCCCAAACCCAGTAATAAGCAATGACTTAAAAGAAAGTAATAAAGCCAGAGATAATGTTATAGACAAAGGTAATCAAGAACCTCAGTTATTAGTGCAGAGGTATACAACTTTATGGAAAATCATGCAAGCTACTTTTGGAGTTTTGAATCATACCCATCCTAACCTAACTAAAGGATGTTGGCTTTGCTATATGATAAATCCACCCTTTTATGAAGCTATTGGGATTACATCTGAGGCAAGGGAAATAAATGGTACAAATCCAAAAGAGTGTCTCTGGGAAAAAGAAAGAGATAATGTTCCAGGCATTACCTTGTCCCAGGTTAGTGGGCAAGGAAGATGTGTAGGAGAAGTTCCAGCAGATATGCGACACCTCTGCAACACAACAATGAGCATTAGCAGAACAGACAAGCCTTTTGATTGGCTTATGCCAGCAGTCAATACTAAATGGGTATGTCAACAACTTGGAGTTACACCCTGCCTATCGGTAAGAGCCTTTAATAATTCAGACTTCTGCATTCAAGTTCTAATAATCCCCAGAATCGTATACCACCCAAAAGAATACGTGTTAGAACATCAAAAGACCCCTGAACACTACCTGGTTAAGAGAGAACCACTTACAGCACTAACGGTAGCAATCTTGCTCAGCATAGGAGGAGCAGGAGTAGGAACAGGGGTCGCCTCCCTGGTAAGTCAAACCCAAGGTATGAAAGCTCTGCGCACATCTGTAGATGAGGATCTGAGTAGAATAGATAAAGCCATAAGTGAACTAGTTAAATCAGTAAAATCCCTTTCTGAGGTAGTCCTCCAAAACCGAAGGGGATTAGATTTGTTGTTCTTACAGCAAGGGGGACTATGTGTTGCTTTACAAGAAGAATGTTGCGCTTATGTAGATCACACAGGTATTGTAAAAGACACGATGGCTGAGTTACGCAAACAAATAGAACAACGAAAAAGAGAAAGAGAATCCCAGCAAAGTTGGTATGAATCCTGGTTTACATATTCTCCCTGGCTGACCACTCTATTGTCCACCCTTGCAGGACCAGTAATTTTACTAATTCTAATACTTACTTTTGGGCCATGCATTCTTAGCAAACTTATTACACTAGTGAAAAATAGGTTAGAAGCTGCACATTTAATGATAGTAAGGCCAAAGTATGAGCCACTTAGCGAAGTAGAGACTGAAGAGTATTTAGAATTGAGCAAGAAAGAATTAGAACGCTTTAATGAACAAAAAGGAGGTTAAAATAAAAAGGGGGGATATTGTTAGGAAAATAAGGCCTTTTTGTTCATATAGAGTCTCTCATATTCACAGAATAGAGTTTTAATTAAAGTTTTTACTTGTCTGAACATGTTCTCATCTTGCCAGGCATTCCAGTGTCTATCTCATGCATTCCAGTGACTATCTCTCAAGGACGACTTCGTTACAAACTTTTTAGGGAGTTAAAACTGTTTTGAAAAAGCTGCTGCTAGGCACCCAAACACCTAAGCAAATAGATATGTTTCAAGGATAGTTCCGTTACAGACTTGGCAAAACATGTAAACGTGCCTAGAGATAACATTTCTTGTTTTTGAGGGAATTTCCAGGTCGCAGAGACAACCTTAAAGAAGACCACTGGCGCCACCAAGAGGCAAAGAATGACCACCTAACAACAGGGTGCGCCTGCGCAGAAGAAACATCAGAGCGTCACCAGAACGTCACACATCCGGAAGAGACAACCCAATAAGTGGGGGGGAAACGGAGAGCTAGGCGCGGTAGTTGAAACGACTGCCGCCCAGCGCGCGCTGGTTTGCTTTCGCTTTCCGCTATTAATAAATCCTTTTAATTGGATTTGACAGCCTATTGTGCTCGTTTATAACATAGTCCTCCCTATTTGGATTAATTTTACAGTATCATGTCCCTTGTCGTTCAACCATTCCTCTGTCAGGCTCTCTTCAAAAAATGATACAGTTGCCCAAGCCAGGGATGGCAGGGAAGAGAAATAATTGAGATAAACAAGGAGCAAACACCTCTTGAGACCTCAAAAAGAATATTTGGGAAAAGACCCCGGACAAAGATTTTCTAGGACCAAAACCCCACAAAGACACAGTGGGCAGGTGGAGATATGTGGATAAACACTTAATTTCTTTGCTTATGACCTCATTTTTTTAGCACTTTTGTGGTTTAATCCATCCCTGAGGAGCTCTCCAGAAGGATGAGAGCTCTGGCAGACTCAAATCCTGTCACAACACTTTTCTACCCAATTTCCAGGGAGTAAAACCAGATCCCAGTTTGCCAGCCTGTGCTGGTCCCCTTCCAAAGGTGCTCCTCTCCTGTGCTCTCCTGTTTTCCTCATCCCACCCTTTGTGCTCAGCCCCTTCCATTCTTTCCCCTCCAGCTGTTAAGAAGTGAGACAGGGAATGCATGTGAGCAATTGGAGAAACCTGCTGAGCTGAGGCTAAAATTCCCCTTCAGGGAGACAGATTATATTTGGGTGGGGTTTTTTTCACTTACAAGAAAGGAGAGGCAGAAGCCAGCACAGCTGGCAAAGGAGAAATTAGTCTGCTGGAAAATAGACTTTTTTTTTCCACACCTCAGCTTTATAAAACTGACCCAAACCCAAGCCAGGATATGAAATCTGAGCAACTCGGACTGGAAGAAATCATGTTTTTTCTCAGTTTTTCTCCAGAGCTGAGCCAAAACAGAGGTGCAGAGCATCAACACCACAGCCAGGCAAAGCACAGCGTTCGTCTGTCCCTGCAGGGAGCTGAGAGTGCAGAGAGATGAGGATCCCTTTCTGCTGGGGAAGAAAACCCAAGCAGAGCGCTGGGGATTTATTTCCTACCCTTCGTTTATCTGGCATCCCACACATCTGTGCCTCGGAGCAGAAGTAGCTGCAAATAGCTGAGATACAGCGTGGGGTTCTGAGAAAGCAGGGGCAGGAGGAACTGGTTCTGTGAGACAGACACAGGGACAGGGAGGAAACTCTGCTGCTGCCTGCCAGCACGGTGGTTCCTGCTGCTCCACAATGAGAAAAAGCTGCATTATTCCCTTCACAGGGGATTATCCCACGGCAATTCCATGGGATGGATCAAATTCCTACCCGCAGGTGAGGAATAGGTGGAAGGGCCAGCTGGATGCTAAAAGGCTTTTGGGAATTTAGAAAGATTTTTTTTTTTTCCCTGAACACCAAATTCATCACCTGTAGCATCAAGAAGTGCTGACCCTTGCCTCCCATGACAGTTTTAGGTGATTATTCCAGTTATTTGTCCAATTCCAGCAATTTGCTGCCTGACAGCCGTTGTGCACAACTTGTCTCGGTTCAGAGAATCATTTTGGGTTAGAGGGACCCCAAATCCCACCCAGTGCCACCCCTGCCATGGCAGGGACACCTCCCACTGTCCCAGGCTGCTCTAGCCCCAGTGTCCAACCTGGCCTTGGGCACTGCCAGGGATCCAGGGGAATCTGGGAATTCCATCCCAGCCCTGCCCTGGGAACAATTCCTAATTCCCAATCTCTCATCCAGCCCTGTCCTCCTTCAGTTTAAGGCCATTCCCTCTTTTCCTGTCCCTCCATGCCCTTGGGAAAAGTCCCTCTCCAGCCTTCTTTAGGTACTGGAATGGTCTTGGGGCTTAATGTAAGAAATTTTTGTAAGCAACGCTTATTTTGAATAGAATTCTCTCTTTAATTCCCTTAGAAAATGAACAAAAATCATTATTTTATACAAAAGAAGAAGCTTTGACTGATCAGAAAAGAATCTAGGAAGCCCTTTCCCAAACCAAAGCCTTTTGATAAAAACACTTGAAAACATTTTCTTGCTCCACTTGTGTTATCTTGTAATTGAATTATCAAAGCCTAGAGCATGTCATTCCTGATAAAAGAACAAGTTAACCCTATCTGAGCATCAATCTGTGCATTTAAATTTAGGTCTTTTTTGGTGTTTCTGTGACATTTCTTGGGGCCTTCCAATAAATGATACCCATTGTTTCTAAATGAGCAAATTCAGGTTCTGCAGAAAGTTTTCCACTTCTGCTTCACAGTTTCTACTGATCTGATATTTTCTTGGAAGATTTCTTCCTCTGCAAGATTCTGAGAAAAATCAGTGGCAACTGTTTCATCTTCCCTCTAGGAAATATTTTTATCTTTTATTGATGTCATTGTTCATTTCTCAGCTCTCTGACTGGGACCAATCAGACAAATACCATCAAGTCTGACACGATAATTTGTTTAAAGTGCCCTCCTGGTCTGAGGTGAAGCATCTGCATCTCCTCCACGGGGCATTTCTCTGATTTGTACAGCTGTGCTTTCACCTCATGGAATCCTGGAATGGTTTGGGTTGGAGAGGAACTTGCAGCTCATTCAGTTCCACCCCCTTTAAACTTTTTTTTAAAAGTTTAAAACAAAAAACTTTTTAATCTTCCAGTTTATTTAACTCACCCCATTTCTCCCACTTCACTTTTTTTTGCTGCTCTGTTTGCCCTCACCCCCCTCCCCAGGCAATGCTGATGGGAGAAATCCTTGCTGCTTAAAAATCTGATTTTTTTCCATTCAAATATCCCATCAGAAAATCTCTGTGGAGCTGCCATGGGTGACCGGGGGGTTGAGTCCCTGCCTTTCAGCAGTTTGTTCCATGCTTCCCCTCCTTCTTCCAGGCTTTAAATCCCCCATAAAAGCTCAGCTGCAACGCCTGGTAAATAATGGAATAGCTGGGATGAATATTTCTTCACGGGGCCTCTGGAAAATCAAAGGGGCAAATTGATCTGACAACATCCAAGTGCTCAGTGTACATGACATTAAAATGAATGTCTTGTTCGCTGTGAGGAGCACCAGCCCGAGGAGTATCTTTGTCCTCAGTGTTTTCCTGGGGCTGTGCCAATGGTGCCTCATTGTCTGATTTCCAGGGGCTGTAATTGAGTGATAATTGCCAGTTCCTCTTTTGAACCAACACTCTCTGATAAACTTCACCACCATTTAGCTGGAAATCTGAGAGCTCTAAACAATTTATTTACCAGGAGAGATACAGACATCTCTTAACACACTGCACCACTGCCTGCCCTCCGTGTACATCGGCATTTGGACGGCGCCAATTAACAGCAGGCTGCAGTTTGTTTTTGGTTTTTTTGTTTTTTTTTTTTTAATAATTTAAATAATTTTTCTCTCTTCGATGTGGTCTCTGTGAGCCACTTGTCCAGGCGTTTTCCTGCCTGCACTGCCAGAGGAGTTTGGGGATATTGTTTTGAGTGGAGTCAAGGGAATACCTGATTCCAGCCACTTGTGCAAAGTTCAGTGAAGAGAAAACAAATCAAGATAAGGGAGAATAAAGAAAAAATGTAGAAATAAAGAAAAGTTTTATTCCATTTGTGGATGGGATGGTGCAGTCTGGATTTGTGCCGATTTTCTCATTTAGCTGCTAATGTCTCATATCTCTCTGGAAGTAACAGCCTCAGAATTACAAACTGGCTGCTCCCTTCACCTCAAAGCTTTTTGGGGAGTATTTTTCGTGGTGGAAAGGTGGATGTAGAAGTGACACCTGAATTCCTGCTGCTTCTCAGACCTACAGTAGCAGAGCCCAATAGATGGCACATTCCTGCTGCACTTGTTAGAGATGTAACCCAGTAAATTTACCCCCAGGGTGAGCTTTCAAAAGTATTATTTAAGAAAAGTCCCCAAATGGTAGAAACAGAGGGCTGGAAGGGACTAGAAACGTCAGCTGTCTTAAAAAATTGTTATTCTTGAGAGGTATTTCTCCAGCCTGTTCTTAAAGTCTCCAGAGGTGATGGCACCAACATGCTCAGAAAAGCCTCAGAGCTTGGGAATTCTATCTATGCTGAGCCAGACCCTTCTGTTCTGCACCTGCTGCCCACTCTCCTGAAATTCCATGAAATCACAGAATATCCTGAGCTGCAAGGGATCCATCCAGTCCAAGTCCTGTCCCAGCCCAGACTCACCACCAACCCCACCCTGGGCATCCCTGGCAGCGCTGGCCAAAGGCTCCTGCAGCTCTGGCAGCCTCGGGGCCGTGCCCATTCCCTGGGCAGCCTGGGCAGTGCCAGCACCTCTGGGGAATAAGCTTTCCCTAAAACCCACCCTAAATCCCTCCTGGGCCAGCCCCAGCTGCTCCCTGGTGCTGTCCCTGTCCCAGGGAGCAGAGATTGGAGCTGTACCTCTGTTATTCATTAAATATTATCATTTGTATATTCTTAAATTGTTATTCCTCTTATAATTTACATTAATATTACTACTGTTTTTATCCTTGTCTTCTTCGACGTATTTTTCAGTTCCTATGACTATTCTACTTCTATGTATATTTAATATTTTCATCATCTTTATCTTCTCCACCCAGCAGCAGCAGCAGAGCCCCAGAGCTGCGCTGCTGCTGCGCTGCTGCTGCGCTGCTTTGGGCTCTGCGGCTGCCCAGCCCCGTGCAGCTGCTGCCGCAGGGATGTGCCAGGAGCAGCACAGCGCTGCTGCTGCTGCCTCAGCTGGGGCTGCAGCGGGGGAACCCCTCCCGCCCGGCCCGGGGCTGCCGGAGGCAGGCAGGGCTGCAGGAACAGCCCCGGCCCGGCTCCCCGGCCACGGGCAGCGGCAGAGCGGGGCTCTGCTGCCTTCGCTGTGCTGGCTGCACAGCCCTGCTGCAAAGGGCTGCCCGGCACAGCTCTCTGCCAGCCGGGCTCAGCCTGCGCCTCCCGTTTGCCTGCAGAGAGCAGCGACAGCCCTGCCCCGCCGGCCCGGCCGGGAACTCTCCCGCTGCCGCCGGGGCTGAGCCCGCGCTGCTCGCGGGGCGCTCCGTGGCTCGGGCTGGGACAATCCATCGGCACCTCGGGGAGACAGGACATGGGATCCGGCACTCTGCTCTGGTGCCCTACAGACTTTATTAGAAACACACAGATTCTTCAATAAGAGGAACAGCGTGGGGACATTAGAATGCATTGCGATTAGAAGATAATGTATATTAATTTTTTATTTAATAACTGTAATAGAAATATACAATATATAATAACAAGAAATTATTTGCTAGTTTTACTTATTCCTTCAATTTTCTCTTTCCTATTCTTATTCTTATTATTGTTCTTCTTTTCCTACTCTTTACTATTCTTCTTCTTCTTTGCTACTTCTATGTAGTTTTAAATTCTTACTCCTATTCTTCTTCTTCTTCTACATATTTTGAAATTCTTATTCCTATTCCTATACTTTTTGTTCTGCATATATTGAAATTCCTATTCCTAGTACTCTTCTAAGTATTTCTAAATTCTTATTACTATACTTCTTCTATCTACTCTTAAATAATCATTCTATGTCTTGTCTTTTTAGTCTTCATCTTTGTCTTCTTCCTCTTTGCTGTCTTCATCTTCTTCATCCTATTTGTCTTCACCTTCTTCATTGTCTTCATCTTCTTCACAGTCTTCATCTTCTTCATCTGCTATGTCGTCTTTGCCCTCTTTTTCTGTGTCATTGTCTTCATCTTTGTCTTTGTCTTCTTTGCCATTGTCCTGGAGCGGTTTGTGCTCAGAGTCAGTTCCAGGAGCCTCTGCTTTGTGCCCCAGAAGTGGTTGCTGCACCTTCCAGCCCGGGGCCGGGTGTGTGCGGGGCAGGGATGGGGGAGCTTTGGGCTCTTTGGGTGGGCATTTTCCAAGCCCCACTGCCCAGGCCTTCGTGGCTCTGCCTGGTTGGGTTTTGCTTGGCTTGCTTGGCCCATCCAAAGGCTTTTCTCTTCCCTGGCTTGGAGGAGCTGCAGCAGCAATCTCTGAGCCCCTCGAGCCGAACCGGAGAGCTGCTGCTCCGACACAGAGGAGCGGGACTGGCAGGAGAAGTCATCTTCATCTTCTTCCTGTTCTTCACCTTCCTTCTCCTCATCTTCTTCACCTTTCTCTGTGTCTCTTTCAGTCTTCAGAGCGTGGCCTGAGGCAGGGACAGCGGAACAGCCCCCGCAGTGCCCGCAGTGCCCGCCTGAAGCCCGAGGGACGTTTCCTGGGGGCAGCCGGCTGCCCGCGGAGGGCCTGGGCTCCCAGCCGGGCAGGCCGGGGGCTGGGGGGGCTGTGCGGGACAGGCGCCGGCCCTCGGCTGCACGGCTCCTGTGCCGGGCACTCAGCCCAGGCCTCCCGAGGGACGGGCACTGCGAGCCCCTCTGACACAAAAACTTTCCACTTGTCCACATTCTTTTCTTTCTCCTGTTCTGGGGGCAGCTCCAGGAGGCTCACATCGTCCCACTCGTCATCCTCTGGGTATAAGGGCTTGGCCAAGATCACATGCTTGGGCCAGTTCTCCTGCACGAGCCCCGTGTTGCTGTCATTTTCCCAGTTGGAGAGTCCTGAGGGTCTGCTGCCATTCCCTCTGGAAACGTTTTGGCCAACGTATTCTTCCCAGTCTGAAATTTCTGCATAGCTGACGACATCTCCTCCGGACAGCACTTGCTCAATGCATTCTTCCCAGTCCGAGGGGTCTTGGGAGCTGCTGACTTCTCCATGGGACAGGTCTTGGTCCAAATATTTTTCCCAGTCAAAGTGTTGGTGGTAACTCGTGACATCCCCGTTGGGCAGATCTTCCTCCATGCATTCTTCACTGTAGGACGCTTCCTGGGACAGCTCAGGGTCTCCAAGCAGGAAAGGCTCCAGGTCATGCAAGAATTGCCAACTTTTGTTTTCCTCATCGGAGCTGTCCATCCTCTCCTGCACTGCCAGCCCTGACCACACTGCTGCCTCCTCAGCAGCTCCGGATGGGGCAGCAGCTCCCGGCTTGGCCTTCGTGGGACTGCCTGGGGCAGGAGAGGCGCTGGGCAGGGCAGGGGCTGCCTCTGCTGCCACCTCTGTGCCCACGGGGCTGGCAGAGCTGGGCCCCTCTGGGGGAAGAGCCGTGCTGTCGTCGGGACTAAGCTTGATGGCCGCTTCCACTTTGGACTGCCCCTCAGTAATCAGACTGTACCCTGAAGAGAGCATGATGTCCTCTCCTGCAGGGGACAGCTTCTCCTCTCTTGTGCTGTTCCCTTCAGAGACCTCAATGTCCTCTTCCACTGGGGACAGCTCCTCATCCCTTGTGCTGTCCTCCAGAATAGATTTGATGTCCTCTTCCACTGAGGACAGCTCCTGGTCACTCATACTGTCCTCGGGAATGTTCTCTATGTCTTCTTCCACTGAGGACAGCTCCTGGTCACTCATGCTGTCCTCTGGAATGTTCTCTATGTCTTCTTCCACTGAGGACAACTCCTGGTCACTCTCACTGTCCTCTGGAATGTTCTCGATGGCCTCTTCCACTGAGGACAGCTCCTGGTCACTCGCACTGTCCTCTGGAATGTTCTCGATGGCCTCTTCCACTGAGGACAGCTCCTGGTCACTTGTGCCATCCTCTGGAGCAACCTCGATGGCCTCTTCCACTGAGGACAGCTCCTGATCACTTGTGCTGTCCTCTGGAATGTTCTCAATGGCCTCTTCCACTGGGGACAACTCCTCGGCACTTGTACCATCCTTTGGAAAAATCTTGATGGTTTTTTCCCCTGAGGACAGCTCCTGGTCACTTGTGCTGTCCTCTGGAATGTTCTCGAGGGCCTCTTCCACAGAGGACAGCTCTGGGTCACTTGTGCTGTCCCATGGAATATCTTCAATTGCCTCTTCCACAGAGGACAGCTCTGGGTCACTTGTGCTGTCCCATGCAAAATCATCACTTGCCTCTTCCACTAAGGACAGCTCCTGGTCACTTGTGCTGTCCTCTGGAATGTTGTTGATGGCCTCTACCACTGAGGACAGCTCTTGCTCATTTCTGCTGTCCTCTGGAACAACCTCGATGTCCTCTTCCACTGAGGACAGCTCCTTCTCTCTTGTGCTGTCCTCTGGAATGCCCTCAAGGGACTCTTTCACTGGGGACAGCTCCTGGTCACTTGTGCTGTCCCATGGGATGTCCTCAATTGCCTCTTCCACTGAGGACAGCTCTGGGTCAGTGTTGCTGTCCCCTGGAGGGAGCTCGATGGCCTCTTCGACCTGGGACAGCTCCTCGTCACTGGATGAGGAACAAGTCTGGGTGTTCTTCTCCTCCTTCACTGAGCCCAGTGGGTTCTCCAAAGAACTGGAGCTGACATCGTCCTCCCAAGGGAGCAGCTCTTGGTTTCCCAAATCTTCCCCTTGGGACAGGAGAGGCTCAGAGGGCTCCTCGTCCTCCTCAGCAGCTCCAGCCGGGGCAGCAGCTGCCGGCTCGGCCTCCGTGGGACTCTGCAGGGAAGGAGAGGCGCTGGTCAGGGCAGGCACTGCCTCTGCTGCCACCTCTGTGCCCGCGGGGCTGGCAGAGCTGGGCCCCTCTGGGGGACAAGGCTGAGGCTCCTCGTCCCTCCCTGGGCACAAGGGTCTGTCCCAGATCTCAGAGCTGATGTTGTGTCCCCATTGGGACAGCTCCTGCCTGCTCACATCTTCCTCCCTTTGGGACAGCTTTCGCTCACTCACATTGTCCCACTGGGGCAGCTCTTGGGCTGCAGCGTCTGGTCCTTGGCACAGCTCCCTGCCACTGCTGTCTCTCACTTGGGACAATTCCAGCTCTCTCCTGTCTGCCAATTGGGACATGTGGGAGTCCATACCATGTCCCCATGCTGAGAGGTCTTGGTAACTCTCACCTTCCTTCCGGGAATGCTCTTGGGCATCATCCCCTTGGGAATCCTCTGGGACACTCAGATCTCTCTGCAGGTACAGCTCGTGGCACCTCTCATCTTCTCCCCATCCCATCTCCTGCTGCCCACTCACATCTATTTCCCACTGGGAAATCTCTTGGGTTGTCACACATTCTTCCCTCTCCCACCCCTCTTGGTACATCTCACTGTCCTCCTCCCACTGGGACAGCTCCTGAGCTCTGATGGTTTCTTCCCCTTCATTGAGCTCTTGATGTGTCCCCCCTCTGGACTGGGAAACTTCCCAAACTCCCACACGTACCTGGCCTTGATACAGCTCTTGGCTGCTCCTAGCTCCCTGCCGGGACATTTCTTGGGCTCCTGGAACTCCTCTCTGGCGGGTCTCTTCCACATCTTCTCTAGGGGAAAGCTCTCGGTCCATTTTGGCGAAGGGCCTCTCCTCCTCCTCAGTCTGTGACAGTGGCAGGACTGAGCTGCCACTGCCCCTGACCACGGCTCGCTGGTGGCTTCCAGCCAGCTGGGCAAGGTGCTGTGGGACCGGGAGGTGGAGTTGGCTTTGTCCTCGTCGCTGTCTCTGTCTGTCGCTGTCGGCCGCTGTCGCTGTCGGCGTCTGGCGCAGACAGAGCCAGGGAGCTGCGTCCTCCTCAGAGAGCGGCTCTCCTGGGACTGGGCACCCCAGGGCTCTGCGCCCCTTGGAGACCCTCAGCCCGGGCGGGGCTCCCTGATGTCACAAGGGTCTCTGGCCACCATCATGGCCCACATCACAAAGGGCCATGACACCATGTTCTGTGTTTTAAAGGGCCAGCCCCGGCACCCCAACGGCACTGGAGCATAGAGGAACCTGTTGCAGTTTATGTTTATTTCATTAAGTTATTGTTAACTGGTTCATTCTGTTATCCCACCACGTTTTCCTCAAGTCGTTTTTTTTCCCCAACGTTGTACACTCCCTTTTATGCCTTCGCTCAAGTTATTCCCCTCCCTTTGTCCCAGTCCCTTCCCTGCCTGTCCAGGCAACTCTGCCACTTTTTCCTGACTTTTCCCTGCCACTCAGCCCCTTAGCCAACCCCTGATTGAAACCCCCACTTGGAAATCTCCTAATCCAGGTTGCCCCATTGTCCCCTGTGCCTTTCCCGATCCTGATGGTCCCACAGTGTTGATATAATCCTCTCACTCCTGCCGTGAGGATTCCCTGTTTCTTTGCTGTTTGTGCCCACCGCCTGATGTGGATCTGAGCAAAACCCCTTGCAAACGAGGGTGAGTGGCTCTTTTTTATCCCGCTCTCTGCACCTCGAATAAACCTTCTCCATGGAAGCTGAAGGCAAAGAGGCTCCTCCTTCCTCCCTGGCCTGGTCCCTGCCGTGGCTGTAACAGCGTGCAGGGCAGAGCTTGCAGCTCTGCAGGTTCACCTGTGGGCAAAGCCCAGTCCCCGGCTGTTGGTCGGTCCCGTCGTGGCTGCCGGAGCGCACAGAGCCAGCCCGGGTTCCGGGGGCTCGGGCAGGAGCTGGCCGGGAGCATCCCCGGAGCGGTGTCCTGGCGGGCCCTGCTGTGCCCCGAGCCCTGCGAGGCTTTGGCCCCGCTGGCCCACGGCAGCCCGGCCCCGCAGTGCCGAGCCCTGGCCGTGCGGGCTGCGCTGCCCAGGGCACGAGGAATTGGCCGCACGGCCGTGCCGGGGGCTCGTGGGCAGCGGCTCCAGGAGCCGCGGCAGCCCGGGGAGCAGGGGTGTCCCTCAGGGCTGTGCCCGGGCCCCGGAGCTCGGCCCTGCCCGCAGCAGCGGCACCCGGGGGCAGCGAGCGCGGCCTCGGCGGCCGGGCAGGGCACGGGCAGCCGAGCGGGGCAGGGGCAGCCCCGAGGCCGGGGCCGTGCCCGGGCACCGGGCCGAGCTGGAGAAGCGGCACCGCCAGAGCCTCCTGCGCTGCCGCGGGGCCGGGGCCCGGCCGCTGCCCCCGGCCCGGGGCAGGGCCCGAGGCAGCGGCTCCTGCGGCTCTCCCCTCGCCCCTGCGGCGCCACGGGCACAGCGGCCGGGCCGGGGCTCGCTCCCTGCTGCCGGCCGGGCGCTGCCGAGGGCTCCCCGCCCGCCGGGGCCGGGGCCGGGCGCTGAGGGAGCGGCGCCGCCATCGCTGCCGCCCTCAGGGGCTCTGAGGGGAGCGCGGCTCCCGCCAGCCCCGCTCCGCCCGCACGGGCAGCGCAAACCTGGAGCACAAAGACACACGGCGCTGCCATTGTGTCCGTGCCCTTCCAATGCACCCGCACAGCGGCCCCGGGGCTGCGCTCGGTCGCGGCAGCAGCGCTCCAGGCCCGAGCTCTGTGGGATGTGACACTAAACCCACAGGCTTTAGTCTTCTTGGGAGAGACAAATTAATGTTTCGGTCTCCTTGGGATAGAAAACCGCTTTTGATTTAACTATTCTGTCGTACAGTGGTGTGAAAAAAATCATAAACACTAAACTGGCATTATTAGAGGTCCCTGTGGGTCAAAAGTCATAAACAAATAGTTAGCAACATCTCTACTAACAAAAGATTCAATAAAAGAAAAAGCTAGGCTATCAAAAATTTTCAGAGTCTTGTCACCTGTTGCTCTTGTCTTTTACCATGTTTAAATTTGTTTCCTGTGATCTTTTTTATTTTGGGCACAATGAAGCAAAACTGAGCAGCATCAGGGAAAAACCCCTAGCTGGGTCCAAGGCTTCAGAATGGTTGTGGAACTCCCGGAGGACTCGCACGCTTCAGCCGTGCACAAAAGCTCCTCTCCTTTCCGAGGCTGCACGGCAGCACACGGGGAGTAAAATCAGAGTTCCTCCTGATTTCCTACACTTGCCCTCCGTCATTTATCCAGCACCTTCTCCAAGTGCAGGGAGTGAGAGGAGACAGATCACGTGTGGTTCTGGATAATCTGTTTTCTTGTTGCTTCTCTTTGGACTGCCACTTGTTGCTTTTGAGGGTTCCTCGCTGCTGTCCCCCATCCCTCCTTGGCCCGCCAGGACCCGCCGGCTAGCTGTCCCCTCCAGGGCCGGGGTTTTCCGCGGTCCCGCTGCCCTGGGCTTACCAGGTAGCATCTGGGTTAGCACGGTCTAAGCTGCGGTGTTGCCTCAGTCGCCGCTAGGATTCGAGATAAAGAGACCAAGAGAGACCAATGGTATGCTTGTCCAGAGAGATTATATTGCCTGAATGGTAGCAGGGACCAAAGGCCCCGGGCTATTGCCCAGATACAGTTTTATGCAGCAAAATTAAGAGATAAGGTCTAAACAATAGAGGCAGTGTCCAGCTAAGGCACATCAGAACCACCCCAGAGGCCAGGTCCAATGGGAACTGCTCAGGGGTGGGGAGAAGGGGGTTTACAGAGGAATGCTGAAGCGGGACTTTCCCAAGACAGTGGAGCATACATAAATTTATCTTTTCCTTCAGTTTCTCATTCCCAAAGCCTTTCTAAAACAATGGGGCATACATGAATGTATCCTTTTCCTCAGTTTACCATTCCCAAGGCCTTTCCAAAACCTTCCTCCATGCTACCATGCCAGCATGATAGCTACAATTCCCCCTTCTTTACTTATTAAGAAGAACAGTGCCTTGGGAGAAAGTAAAACTGTGGCTCTTAAACTGCAGTGTCTTTCTGCTTGTCGTCTTCCCACCAATCGCTTTCCGTGTCGGCAGCAGCGATGAAAACTGGTGCAGAAGCCTTCAGCTTCGAGGTGATGACCTTGGAGATGATTCGCTTCAGAATCCCGAATGCTAACAGAACTAAAAACAATGCAACTAGAAAGTAAAGGATGTCTTTTAAAAGAATCACTTCCCACCCAGAAAGATCCCAATCTTTGAACAGATTTTTAAACCAATCCTCATTTTCTTGCTTCACACTCCCAATGAGGCTTCTCATTTCCTGAATGGACGAGTGGACACTCTGACCTTTAGATGACAGATCAAAACAACACAACCCATCAAATTCTTTACATCCATGACCATGTGCCAACAGGAAATCAATAGCTGCCCTATTTTGGAGGGTAGCATTTCTGGTTATTTCCTCATCTACCAGGAGGTCACTCAGGGCCACTGATGTTAAATTTGCCTGCTTGGTCACCCAGCATTCTAGATTGCCTAATTCACTCAATGCTTTGGCTGCCGCAACCCATGGTAAAAACCCAGATACGGCAACTCTTTTGGATTTTGCCCAATGGTAAATTTCTGCATCACAATGTTCATCAAATTGACTCGCACTCCGCTTAGTAATTTTTTTCTCACCTTTTGCTTGCCCAATTGGAATTTGGGTCATGTTGGGGGGAGCAAGGGTCAGATGCCCAAAAGTGCATGGACCTCCAATAAGACGAGAGGGGATTCCTGGGTATGCTCTGTCCCCACAGATAAGAAACATTCCCTTGTCCAGCTTGCGTGGACGGAAATCAGTGGTGGATGCAAATTTCAGCTTATAGACAGCTGTGCACCATTGACCTGCTCTGAATTCTACCTTGTACTGTTTGACATGCTCATATAATTTTACTTCTTTGGTTGGGGAAAAATCAAATTGAATGCAAAATTCAGCTTTTGCAGAGCCTAGGAGTTCTAATTCCTGGGGCTCTCCCTTGGCAGTGGGTAAATGTGAGACCCATCCTTGCCACAAAATGAGGGGGTTTCGCACTGGTGCTTTAATTTGTCCTGCACCTTTAGGTATTTTATTTTCATTCACCTGGTTTTGCAAATGGACCAGATCAATTGGGAACTCATCCTCCTTACTTGGCACCCCTATTAAACATGTGGACATTGGATTTTCTGCTGAGGCAGTGGACAAACACATATGATCTTGTTGCAAGGCTTGGGCTAGCCTGACCCATACATTTTTCTTGGGCTGTGGAACAATCCATGCATCCACTGTGGAAGGGTAGATGGCCATTCCCTGGAACCAAACGATGAGCAGGAATGTGGAAATTGACATTCTGCTAGTCTGAAAGAAAGATAAAGTCATACAACAAAGTGAACTAACTCTGAAAAAGATACAATTTGCTCTGCCAGTATAAAGGAAAAAGATTCCCCCCCTCCCACTTTCCCCCCTTGTTGAGGAAGCCCTTCAGACCCTGGAGTCCTAGGGGTTGCTGCTGCTGAAGCAACCACCCTTTCCCGTGGCTTTATCACTGAGTCCTCTGTTATCAGCACAGCTTTCCTGGTGCACTCCTCGATGAGCTGATCGAGTGTGGGGGGAGGCGATGATGGAAGGGCCAGGATGACTCGCTGACAGGCTTCATTTGCATTTGCGGTGACAAGTTCTAATGTAAGTTGGTCTTGGAGCTCTGGATTTTGCACCCTCTTTTCCACAGAGGCTCGCACTCGATCCACAAAATCCATGAATGGTTCTGCAACAGACTGCTTCAAAGCGGTATAAGAAACAACAGGTTCTTTAGAAGGCATGTTAAAAAATGCACTTTCTGCTGCATCCCTGGACAGGTCCAACACTGCTCTGGGGATGCCTGCGGCTTGCTTTTCAGCTTGGCTCCAATCACCCTCACCCACTAGATGTTCTAAAGTGATTTCCTCAACCTCTATATCTGTGGAATGGCTTGGACTTTGCAAAATCTCTGGGAGGAGATGTCCTGCAATCCTTTTCCAGGTTCTTTCCCACAATCTAAACTCAGACTGAGGGAGCAAGCAACTGAAAAGACGTTTCAAGTCAGCAGGGACATATGTTTTGAAGCTTAGAGTAGCTTTTAAAATGTTCTTTAAAAATTCACTTCTTTCCCCAAACTCACGCTTTGTTTTGCAAAGTTCCCTAATACTATCCTACGAAAGGGGCTCCCATTTGGCGTTCTGTCCCCTGGCATTATAGATCACAGGGACCAGGAACGCAGGGTCGGTGTCACTGACCGCTTCCCGGTTCCTCGTGCTGACAGTCTCGGCACTGCCGTTGTCAGGGAGACTGGGAGAGAGAGAGGGAGAGGGGCCGGCTTGTGTGGGAGTGGCCGCAGCCGGCGGGGCCATGTGGAGCGGAGCAGGGACAGGGGGTGGTGATGCTACTGCGAGAGGAGGAGCTGAGGGCTGGACTGCGGGCTGGAATGTGGGCTGGAATGTGGGCTGAGCCGGGGGCTGAATCGCCACAAGGGAGGAGGGGTTGGGATTGGGGATGGGCGAAGGGAGGGGTGCGAAGTCTGGCAGAGGGAGGACAGGGAACACCGCGTGGCCGCCTCCATCTTTTGGTGGCTGCACGAGGGGGATGGTGGGTGCAAAGCATGGATTTTCAGCTGCAGGAGCGAAAGCAGGAGATGGAGAAGAATTAAGAACTAAATCTACATCTTCACGGTTAGTTTTATCACCGCAGGGGGTGCGGGGGGACACAGGGGACGCGACGGGGCTCTTTTTTGCTCCCGGGCGCCCTGAGTGTCTGCACTCTCTTTCACAACATCGTAAATGAACAAAAACATTCTCATAAAACCTTCTTTCACTGAGGGATCTCCTGCCTTTGTCCTTTCACTCAGCACTGCACCCACACGCTTCCAAAATCGTCTTTCTCTCACTACTTGCTCTGTTACCTTCGGAAAACTTACTGATAACCATCTGACAAACTCTTTCACAAGGCTCTTAGGAAATTTGACACCTGCTCTCTGCAGGGGTTCCTGAACTTGTTTATAAATCTTTTTCTGCTGTGTAGTCAGCGTAACACCCATTGCTGCCTTCACAGCAAATCTCAACCAGTTACTGCAGCAAACACCAAAGTTCTAAAGCGACGACGGAAACTCTCGTCACGCCTGCGCGCTGGCGTGTCCCCTCTCGGGCACACGAGAGCCAATGTCTCCTGGCAGGGCCCCTGCCCCCCAGTACCGAGACTCACCCACTGCCATCCTTTAGACATCAACTGCTGCAACGGTTCCCGAATCCGCGGGCGGTTTCCCGGGTGTTGGGAGGTGTCGTCCAAACCCGCGGAGACCGTGCCGGACAGAAATCGGCGTCTGTCCCCACGGCAACAGTCCCACCGGGCTGCGTGGAGAGGCAAATGCCTCACCACCAGCGTGATCCGAGAGCTTCTCCCCGCGTAGCTGACAGCCTGCGTGGCGGCTTATTCGCACCGCTCGCCACTCTGTGGCTCGCGGTGACACTGCAAAGCATCTGGAAAAGCTCCTAGCCAGTGCACTGTCCACAACGGCTGGGGCCTCGCTCGCTCAGACCAATGCAAAGCCCAACGTTGGTGCGCCACTTGTTGCTTCTCTTTGGACTGCCACTTGTTGCTTTTGAGGGTTCCTCGCTGCTGTCCCCCGTTCCTCCCCCGGCCCCCCGGGACCCTCCGGCTAGCTGTCCCCTCTCGGGGCCGGGGTTTTCCGCGGTCCCACTGCCCTGGGCTTACCAGGCAGCGTCTGGGTTAGCACGGTCCGAGCTGCGGCGTTGCCTCAGTCACCGCTAGGATTCGAGATAAAGAGACCAAGAGAGACCAATGGTATGCTTGTCCAGAGAGATTGTATTGCCTGAATGGTAGCAGGGACCAAAGGCCCCGGGCTATTGCCCAGATACGGTTTTATACAGCAAAATTAAGAGATAAGGTCTAAACAATAGAGGCAGTGTTCAGCTAAAGCACATCAGAACCACCCCAGGGGCCAGGTCCAATGGGAACTGCTCAGGGGTGGGGAGAAGGGGGTTTACAGAGGAATGCTGAAGCAGGACTTTCCCGAAACAGTGGAGCATACATAAATTTATCTTTTCCCTCAGTTTCTCATTCCCAAAGCCTTTCTAAAGCAATGGGGCATACATGAATGTATCCTTTTCCTCAGTTTACCATTCCCAAGGCCTTTCCAAAACTTTCCTCGATGCTACCATGCCAGCATGATAGCTACATTTTCTCTCCATTTTTTCCACTCCTGGCACAGCTATGAAGTGCCAACCTGCAGGTGGGAGCACACCTGATATCCTGCAGGATTCTCCTGTGGGCTGGAGCCCCACGGGGCAGCACCACCATGAACAATTTCTTTTCCCATTGCAGGAATCTCCTTTGGTGTGGAAAAGACAGAAAGAAAGGAGAATTCCTGCCTTCCCCTCTCTCAGGGCTGCAGAAGTTCTCAAACTTCCTTCCTGCTGCTCCCATAGAGAGAATGCTGGCCTAGGGACTCTCTGCGGTTGGATATTGGGCATGGGAGGAGGGAGACACTTGGTTGTCCCTGTGGACACAAGAAATGGGCCAACATCCAGTCCCAAATATTCGTATGGGATTTGTCATCCTTCAGTGATTCCTTTTTAGTTTTGGAAAGCAGAGAAGAGGAGGAGAGGGCCTAGGAAAGGAGCAATCCTTCTGTAGCCCCTGCCAGGAGGGGACAGCCGGGGGGTCGGGCTCTGCTCCCAGGGAACAGGGAGAGGAGGAGAGGGAACGGCCTCAGGCTGGGCCAGGGCAGGCTCAGCTGGGACAGCAGCAGGAATTTCCCCATGGAAAGGGTGCTCAGGCCCTGGCAGGGGCTGCCCAGGGAGCTTTGGAGTGCCCATCCCTGCAGGTGTCCCCTGGAGGTGGCACTGAGTGCTCTGGGCTGGGGACAAGGTGGGCATGGGGCCCAGCTGGGACTCCCTGGGCTGGGAGGGGTTTTCCAGCCCCGGGGATCCTGGGGTTTGTGAGAGAGTTCTCCCAGCAGAAAGAAAAGCCAGTCCCGGAGAAAGGCCCTGCCCTGGAGCAGCAGAGGAGCAGCCCCGAGGCTGGGGGAGCCAGGAGCGGGCTCCAGGCACGGCTGCACAGCCCTGAGCCCTGTGGGGCTGCCCAGCAGCAGCAGCAGCAGCAGCAGAGCCCCAGAGCTGCGCTGCTGCTGCGCTGCTGCTGTGCTGCTTTGGGCTCTGCGGCTGCCCAGCCCCGTGCAGCTGCTGCCGCAGGGATGTGCCAGGAGCAGCACAGAGCTGCTGCTGCTGCCTCAGCTGGGGCTGCAGCGGGGGAACCCCTCCCGCCCGGCCCGGGGCTGCCGGAGGCAGGCAGGGCTGCAGGAACAGCCCCGGCCCGGCTCCCCGGCCACGGGCAGCGGCAGAGCGGGGCTCTGCTGCCTTCGCTGTGCTGGCTGCACAGCCCTGCTGCAAAGGGCTGCCCGGCACAGCTCTCTGCCAGCCGGGCTCAGCCTGCGCCTCCCGTTTGCCTGCAGAGAGCAGCGACAGCCCTGCCCCGCCGGCCCGGCCGGGAACTCTCCCGCTGCCGCCGGGGCTGAGCCCGCGCTGCTCGCGGGGCGCTCCGTGGCTCGGGCTGGGACAATCCATCGGCACCTCGGGGAGACAGGACATGGAATCCGGCACTCTGCTCTGGTGCCCTACAGACTTTATTAGAAACACACAGATTTTTCAATAAGAGGAACAGTGTGGGGACATTAGAATGCATTGCGATTAGAAGATAATGTATATTAATTTTTTATTTCATAACCGTAATAGAAATATACAATATATAATAACAAGAAATTATTTGCTTGTTTTACTTATTCCTTCAATTTTCTCTTTTCTATTCTTATTCTTCTTATTGTTCTTCTTTTCCTACTCTTTACTATTCTACTTCTTCTTTGCTACTTCTATGTAGTTTTAAATTCTTTCTCCTATTCTTCTTCTTCTTCTTCTACATATTTTGAAATTCCTATTCCTAGTACACTTCTTCTTCTAAGTATTTCTAAATTCTTATGACTATATTTCATCTATCTATTCTAAAATAAAAGTTCTATGTCTTGTCTTTTTAGTCTTCATCTTTGTCTTCTTCCTCTTTGCTGTCTTCCTCATCGTCTTCATCCTGTTTATCTTTGTCTTCTTCACAGTCTTCATCTTCTTCATGTGCTATGTCGTCTTTGTCCTCTTTTTCTGTGTCATTGTCTTCATCTTTGTCTTTGTCTTCTTTGCCGTTGTCCTGGAGTGGTTTTTGCTCAGAGTCAGTTCCAGGAGCCTCTGCTTTGTGCCCCAGAAATGGTTGCTGCACCTTCCAGCCCGGGGCCGGGTGTGTGCAGGGCAGGGATGGGGGAGCTTTGGGCTCTTTGGGTGGGCATTTTCCAAGCCCCACTGCCCAGGCCTTCGTGGCTCTGCCTGGTTAGGTTTTGCTTGGCTTGCTTGGCCCATCCAAAGGCTTTTCTCTTCCCTGGCTTGGAGGAGCTGCAGCAGCAATCTCTGAGCCCCTCGAGCCGAACCGGACAGCCGCTGCTCCGACACAGAGGAGCGGGACTGGCAGGAGAAGTCATCTTCATCTTCTTCCTGTTCTTCACCTTCCTTCTCCTCATCTTCTTCACCTTTCTCTGTGTCTCTTTCAGTCCTCAGAGCGTGGCCTGAGGCAGGGACAGCGGAACAGCCCCCGCAGCGCCCGCAGTGCCCGCCTGAAGCGGGAGGGACGTTTCCTGGGGGCAGCCGGCTGCCCGCGGAGGGCCTGGGCTCCCAGCCGGGCAGGCCGGGGGCTGGGGGGGCTGTGCGGGACAGGCGCCGGCCCTCGGCTGCACGGCTCCTGTGCCGGGCACTCAGCCCAGGCCTCCCGAGGGACGGGCACTGCGAGCCCCTCTGACACAAAAACTTTCCACTTGTCCACATTCTTTTCTTTGTCCTGTTCTGGGGGCAGCTCCAGGAGGCTCACATTGTCCCACTCGTCATCCTCTGGGTACAAGGGCTTGGCCAAGATCACATGCTTGGGCCAGTTCTCCTGCATGAGCCCCGTGTTGCTGTCATTTTCCCAGTTGGAGAGTCCTGAGGGTCTGCTGCCATTCCCTCTGGAAACGTTTTGGCCAACGTATTCTTCCCAGTCTGAAATTTCTGCATAGCTGACGACATCTCCTCCGGACAGCACTTGCTCAATGCATTCTTCCCAGTCCGAGGGGTCTTGGGAGCTGCTGACTTCTCCCTGGGACAGGTCTTGGTCCAAATATTTTTCCCAGTCAAAATGTTGGTGGTAACTCGTGACTTCCCCGTGGGGCAGATCATCCTCCGTGCATTCTTCACTGTAGGACGCTTCCTGGGACAGCTCAGGGTCTCCAAGCAGGAAAGGCTCCAGGTCATGCAAGAATTGCCAACTTTTGTTTTCCTCATCGGAGCCGTCCATCCTCTCCTGCACTGCCAGCTCTGACCACACTGCTGCCTCCTCAGCAGCTCCGGACGGGGCAGCAGCTCCCGGCTCGGCCTCCCTGGGACTGCCTGGGGCAGGGGAGGCGCTGGGCAGGGCAGGGGCTGCCTCTGCTGCCACCTCTGTGCCCACGGGGCTGGCAGAGCTGGGCCCCTCTGGGGGAAGAGCTGTGCTGTCCTCGGGACTAAGCTTGCTGGCCAATTCCACTTTGGACTGCCCCTCAGCAATCAGACTGTACCCTGAAGAGAGCATGATGTCCTCTCCTGCAGGGGACAGCTTCTCCTCTCTCGTGCTGTCCCCTTCAGAGACCTCAATGTCCTCTTCCACTGGGGACAGCTCCTGGTCACTCATACTGTCCTCGGGAATGTTCTCGATGTCTTCTTCCACTGAGGACAGCTCCTGGTCACTCTCACTGTCCTCTGGAATGTTCTCGATGGCCTCTTCCACTGAGGACAGCTCCTGGTCACTTGTGCTCTCTTCTGGAGCAACCTCGATGTCTTCTTCCACTGAGGACAGCTCCTGGTCACTTGTGCCATCCTCTGGAGCAACCTCGATGGCCTCTTCCACAGAGGACAGCTCCTGATCACTTGTGCTGTCCTCTGGAATGTTCTCAATGGCCTCTTCCACTGGGGACAACTCCTCGGCACTTGTACCATCCTTTGGAAAAATCTTGATGGTTTTTTCCCCTGAGGACAGCTCCTGGTCGCTTGTGCTGTCCTCTGGAATGTTCTCGAGGGCCTCTTCCACGGAGGACAGCTCTGGGTCACTTGTGCTGTCCCATGGAATATCTTCAATTGCCTCTTCCACAGAGGACAGCTCTGGGTCACTTGTGCTGTCCCATGCAAAATCATCACTTGCCTCTTCCACTAAGGACAGCTCCTTGTCTCTTGTGCTGTCCTCTGGAATGTTGTTGATGGCCTCTTCCACGGAGGACAGCTCTTGCTCATTTCTGCTGTCCTCTGGAACAACCTCAACGTCCTCTTCCACTGAGGACAGCTCCTTCTCTCTTGTGCTGTCCTCTGGAATGCCCTCAAGGGACTCTTTCACTGGGGACAGCTCCTGGTCACTTGTGCTGTCCCATGGGATGTCCTCAATTGCCTCTTCCACTGAGGACAGCTCTGGGTCAGTGTTGCTGTCCCCTGGAGGGAGCTCGATGGCCTCTTCGACCTGGGACAGCTCCTCGTCACTGGATGAGGAACAAGTCTGGGTGTTCTTCTCCTCCTTCACTGAGCCCAGTGGGTTCTCCAAAGAACTGGAGCTGACATCGTCCTCCCAAGGGAGCAGCTCTTGGTTTCCCAAATCTTCCCCTTGGGACAGGAGAGGCTCAGAGGGCTCCTCGTCCTCCTCAGCAGCTCCAGCCGGGGCAGCAGCTGCCGGCTCGGCCTCCGTGGGACTCTGCAGGGAAGGAGAGGCGCTGGTCAGGGCAGGCACTGCCTCTGCTGCCACCTCTGTGTCCGCGGGGCTGGCAGAGCTGGGCCCCTCTGGGGGACAAGGCTGAGGCTCCTCGTCCCTCACTGGGCACAAGGGTCTGTCCCAGATCTCAGAGCTGATGTTGTGTCCCCATTGGGACAGCTCCTGCCTGCTCACATCTTCCCCCCTTTGGGACAGCTTTCGCTCACTCACATCATCCCACTGGGGCAGCTCTTGGGCTGCAGCGTCTGGTCCTTGGCACAGCTCCCTGCCACTGCTGTCTCCCACTTGGGACAATTCCAGCTCTCTCCTGTCTTCCCATTGGGACATGTGGGAGTGTACACCTTGTCCCCATGCTGAGAGGTCTTGGTACCTCTCACCTTCCCTCTGGGAATGCTCTTGGGCATCATCCCCTTGGGAATCCTCTGGGACACTCAGATCTCTCTGCAGGGACAGCTCGTGGCACCTCTCGTCTTCTCCCCATCCCATCTCCTACCGCCCACTCACATTTATTTTCCACTGGGAAATCTCTTGGGTTGTCACACATTCTTCCCTCTCCCACCCCTCTTGGTACATCTCACTGTCCTCCTCCCACTGGGACAGCTCCTGAGCTCTGATGGTTTCTTCCCCTTCATTGAGCGCTTGGTGTGTCCCCCCTCTGGACTGGGAAACTTCCCAAACTCCCACACGTACCTGGCCTTGGTACAGCTCTTGGCTGCTCCAGGCTCCCCACCGGGACATTTCTTGGGCTCCTGGAACTTCTCTCCTGCAGGTCTCTTCCACATCTTCTCTCCGGGAAAGCTCTCGGTCCATTTTGGCGAAGGGCCTCTCCTCCTCCTCAGTTTGTGACAGTGGCAGGACTGAGCTGCCCACTGCCCCTGACCACAGCTCGCTGCTGGCTTCCAGCCAGCTGGGCAAGGTGCTGTGGGACCGGGAGGTGGAGTTGGCTTTGTCCTCGTCGCTGTCTCTGTCTGTCGCTGTCGGCCGCTGTCGCTGTCGGCGTCTGGCGCAGAGACAGGGAGCTGCGTCCTCCTCAGAGAGCGGCTCTCCTGGGACTGGGCACCCCAGGGCTCTGCGCCCCTTGGAGACCCTCAGCCCGGGCGGGGCTCCCTGATGTCACAAGGGTCTCTGGCCACCACCACGTCCCACATCACAAAGGGCCGTGACACCATGTGCCGTGTCACAAAGGGCCACCCCCGGCACCCCAACAGCACTGGAGCAGACAGGAACCTGTTGCAGTTTATGTTTATTTCATTAAGTTATTGTTAAGTGGTACATTTTTTTGACTTCCCATGGTTTTACCTAGTTGTTTTTTTTCCCTATGTTGCACACTCCCTTTAAAGGTGTCCCTCAATTATTCCCCTCCCTTTGTCCCAGTCCCTTCCCTGCCTGTCCAGGCAACCCTGCCACTTTTTCCTGAATGTTCCCTGCCACTCAGCCCCTGGGCCACTCCCTGATTGAGATCCTGTCGTGGTTTGATGAGGAAAAAGAATTTTATTGGAAAGAAGAGGTCAGTTTGGATACTGACCACTTGAAGGTGGACACGCCTCTGTGAACAGAGAGGTGTTAAAAGCAGAATTCCCAGGAGAACTCTCTCTTTTTATTAATTATCTAGAGAGTGGGAACCGATTATGGTCCATGTTATGTCTCACTGTACTTTGTTCAAGTTAGGTGGTAAGATTCTGAATGTTTGAAAATGTCTTCATTTTAAATTTTGTGCGTATTTTTTTTTTCCTTTCTTTTTTTATTTTATAGTAGCATAATAGTAGTAGCTTAATAAAGTTTTTCCCTTGTTCTTAAGCTTCAGTCTGCTTTGATCTGTTCTCGACCACATTGTGATTACAACATAATGTAGAGTAATGTTTTTATTCCATAACTGTTATAGAAATATACAATATGTAATAAAAATAAATTAATTGCTAGTTTTCCTTATTCCTTCAATTTTCTCTTCACTTTTCTATTCTTATTCTTCTTATGGTTCTTTTCCTACTCTTTTCTATTCTTCTTCTTCTTTGCTACTTCTATGTATTTTTATATTCTTATTCCTATTCCTATTCTTCTTCGACATATTTTGAAATTCTTATTCCTATTCCTATACTTTTTCTTCTGCATATATTGAAATTCCTATTCCTAGTACTCTTCTAAGTATTTCTAAATTCTTATTACTATACTTCTTCTATCTACTCTTAAATAATCATTCTATGTCTTGTCTTTTTAGTCTTCATCTTTGTCTTCTTCCTCTTTGCTGTCTTCATCTTCTTCATCCTATTTGTCTTCACCTTCTTCATTGTCTTCATCTTCTTCACAGTCTTCATCTTCTTCATCTGCTATGTCGTCTTTGCCCTCTTTTTCTGTGTCATTGTCTTCATCTTTGTCTTTGTCGTCTTTGCCATTGTCCTGGAGTGGTTTGTGCTGAGAGTCTGTTCCAGGAGCCTCTGCTTTGTGCCCCAGAAGTGGTTGCTGCACCTTCCAGCCCGGGGCCGGGTGTGTGCGGGGCAGGGATGGGGGAGCTTTGGGCTCTTTGGGTGGGCATTTTCCAAGCCCCACTGCCCAGGCCTTCGTGGCTCTGCCTGGTTGGGTTTTGCTTGGCTTGCTTGGCCCATCCAAAGGCTTTTCTCTTCCCTGGCTTGGAGGAGCTGCAGCAGCAATCTCTGAGCCCCTCGAGCCAAACCGGACAGCCACTGCTCCGACACAGAGGAGCGGGACTGGCAGGAGAAGTCATCTTCATCTTCTTCCTGTTCTTCACCTTCCTTCCCCTCATCTTCTTCACCTTTCTCTGTGTCTCTTTCAGTCCTCAGAGCGTGGCCTGAGGCAGGGACAGCGGAACAGCCCCCGCAGCGCCCGCCTGAAGCGGGAGGGACGTTTCCTGGGGGCAGCCGGCTGCCCGCGGAGGGCCTGGGCTCCCAGCCGGGCAGGCCGGGGGCTGGGGGGGCTGTGCGGGACAGGCGCCGGCCCTCGGCTGCACGGCTCCTGTGCCGGGCACTCAGCCCAGGCCTCCCGAGGGACGGGCACTGCGAGCCCCTCTGACACAAAAACTTTCCACTTGTCCACATTCTTTTCTTTGTCCTGTTCTGGGGGCAGCTCCAGGAGGCTCACATTGTCCCACTCGTCATCCTCTGGGTACAAGGGCTTGGCCAAGATCACATGCTTGGGCCAGTTCTCCTGCATGAGCCCCGTGTTGCTGTCATTTTCCCAGTTGGAGAGTCCTGAGGGTCTGCTGCCATTCCCTCTGGAAACGTTTTGGCCAACGTATTCTTCCCAGTCTGAAATTTCTGCATAGCTGACGACATCTCCTCCGGACAGCACTTGCTCAATGCATTCTTCCCAGTCCGAGGGGTCTTGGGAGCTGCTGACTTCTCCCTGGGACAGGTCTTGGTCCAAATATTTTTCCCAGTCAAAATGTTGGTGGTAACTCGTGACTTCCCCGTGGGGCAGATCATCCTCCGTGCATTCTTCACTGTAGGACGCTTCCTGGGACAGCTCAGGGTCTCCAAGCAGGAAAGGCTCCAGGTCATGCAAGAATTGCCAACTTTTGTTTTCCTCATCGGAGCCGTCCATCCTCTCCTGCACTGCCAGCTCTGACCACACTGCTGCCTCCTCAGCAGCTCCGGACGGGGCAGCAGCTCCCGGCTCGGCCTCCCTGGGACTGCCTGGGGCAGGGGAGGCGCTGGGCAGGGCAGGGGCTGCCTCTGCTGCCACCTCTGTGCCCACGGGGCTGGCAGAGCTGGGCCCCTCTGGGGGAAGAGCTGTGCTGTCCTCGGGACTAAGCTTGCTGGCCAATTCCACTTTGGACTGCCCCTCAGCAATCATACTGTACCCTGAAGAGAGCATGATGTCCTCTCCTGCAGGGGACAGCTTCTCCTCTCTCGTGCTGTCCCCTTCAGAGACCTCAATGTCCTCTTCCACTGGGGACAGCTCCTGGTCACTCATACTGTCCTCGGGAATGTTCTCGATGTCTTCTTCCACTGAGGACAGCTCCTGGTCACTCTCACTGTCCTCTGGAATGTTCTCGATGTCTTCTTCCACTGAGGACAACTTCTGGTCACTCATGCTGTCCTCTGGAATGTTCTCTATGTCTTCTTCCACTGAGGACAGCTCCTGGTCACTCTCACTGTCCTCTGGAATGTTCTCGATGGCCTCTTCCACTGAGGACAGCTCCTGGTCACTTGTGCTCTCTTCTGGAGCAACCTCGATGTCTTCTTCCACTGAGGACAGCTCCTGGTCACTTGTGCCATCCTCTGGAGCAACCTCGATGGCCTCTTCCACAGAGGACAGCTCCTGATCACTTGTGCTGTCCTCTGGAATGTTCTCAATGGCCTCTTCCACTGGGGACAACTCCTCGGCACTTGTACCATCCTTTGGAAAAATCTTGATGGTTTTTTCCCCTGAGGACAGCTCCTGGTCGCTTGTGCTGTCCTCTGGAATGTTCTCGAGGGCCTCTTCCACGGAGGACAGCTCTGGGTCACTTGTGCTGTCCCATGGAATATCTTCAATTGCCTCTTCCACAGAGGACAGCTCTGGGTCACTTGTGCTGTCCCATGCAAAATCATCACTTGCCTCTTCCACTAAGGACAGCTCCTTGTCTCTTGTGCTGTCCTCTGGAATGTTGTTGATGGCCTCTTCCACGGAGGACAGCTCTTGCTCATTTCTGCTGTCCTCTGGAACAACCTCGACGTCCTCTTCCACTGAGGACAGCTCCTTCTCTCTTGTGCTGTCCTCTGGAATGCCCTCAAGGGACTCTTTCACTGGGGACAGCTCCTGGTCACTTGTGCTGTCCCATGGGATGTCCTCAATTGCCTCTTCCACTGAGGACAGCTCTGGGTCAGTGTTGCTGTCCCCTGGAGGGAGCTCGATGGCCTCTTCGACCTGGGACAGCTCCTCGTCACTGGATGAGGAACAAGTCTGGGTGTTCTTCTCCTCCTTCACTGAGCCCAGTGGGTTCTCCAAAGAACTGGAGCTGACATCGTCCTCCCAAGGGAGCAGCTCTTGGTTTCCCAAATCTTCCCCTTGGGACAGGAGAGGCTCAGAGGGCTCCTCGTCCTCCTCAGCAGCTCCAGCCGGGGCAGCAGCTGCCGGCTCGGCCTCCGTGGGACTCTGCAGGGAAGGAGAGGCGCTGGTCAGGGCAGGCACTGCCTCTGCTGCCACCTCTGTGTCCGCGGGGCTGGCAGAGCTGGGCCCCTCTGGGGGACAAGGCTGAGGCTCCTCGTCCCTCACTGGGCACAAGGGTCTGTCCCAGATCTCAGAGCTGATGTTGTGTCCCCATTGGGACAGCTCCTGCCTGCTCACATCTTCCCCCCTTTGGGACAGCTTTCGCTCACTCACATCATCCCACTGGGGCAGCTCTTGGGCTGCAGCGTCTGGTCCTTGGCACAGCTCCCTGCCACTGCTGTCTCCCACTTGGGACAATTCCAGCTCTCTCCTGTCTTCCCATTGGGACATGTGGGAGTGTACACCTTGTCCCCATGCTGAGAGGTCTTGGTACCTCTCACCTTCCCTCTGGGAATGCTCTTGGGCATCATCCCCTTGGGAATCCTCTGGGACACTCAGATCTCTCTGCAGGGACAGCTCGTGGCACCTCTCGTCTTCTCCCCATCCCATCTCCTACCGCCCACTCACATTTATTTTCCACTGGGAAATCTCTTGGGTTGTCACACATTCTTCCCTCTCCCACCCCTCTTGGTACATCTCACTGTCCTCCTCCCACTGGGACAGCTCCTGAGCTCTGATGGTTTCTTCCCCTTCATTGAGCGCTTGGTGTGTCCCCCCTCTGGACTGGGAAACTTCCCAAACTCCCACACGTACCTGGCCTTGGTACAGCTCTTGGCTGCTCCAGGCTCCCCACCGGGACATTTCTTGGGCTCCTGGAACTTCTCTCCTGCAGGTCTCTTCCACATCTTCTCTCCGGGAAAGCTCTCGGTCCATTTTGGCGAAGGGCCTCTCCTCCTCCTCAGTTTGTGACAGTGGCAGGACTGAGCTGCCCACTGCCCCTGACCACAGCTCGCTGCTGGCTTCCAGCCAGCTGGGCAAGGTGCTGTGGGACCGGGAGGTGGAGTTGGCTTTGTCCTCGTCGCTGTCTCTGTCTGTCGCTGTCGGCCGCTGTCGCTGTCGGCGTCTGGCGCAGAGACAGGGAGCTGCGTCCTCCTCAGAGAGCGGCTCTCCTGGGACTGGGCACCCCAGGGCTCTGCGCCCCTTGGAGACCCTCAGCCCGGGCGGGGCTCCCTGATGTCACAAGGGTCTCTGGCCACCACCACGTCCCACATCACAAAGGGCCGTGACACCATGTGCCGTGTCACAAAGGGCCACCCCCGGCACCCCAACAGCACTGGAGCAGACAGGAACCTGTTGCAGTTTATGTTTATTTCATTAAGTTATTGTTAAGTGGTACATTTTTTTGACTTCCCATGGTTTTACCTAGTTGTTTTTTTTCCCTATGTTGCACACTCCCTTTAAAGGTGTCCCTCAATTATTCCCCTCCCTTTGTCCCAGTCCCTTCCCTGCCTGTCCAGGCAACCCTGCCACTTTTTCCTGAATGTTCCCTGCCACTCAGCCCCTGGGCCACTCCCTGATTGAGATCCTGTCGTGGTTTGATGAGGAAAAAGAATTTTATTGGAAAGAAGAGGTCAGTTTGGATACTGACCACTTGAAGGTGGACACGCCTCTGTGAACAGAGAGGTGTTAAAAGCAGAATTCCCAGGAGAACTCTCTCTTTTTATTAATTATCTAGAGAGTGGGAACCGATTATGGTCCATGTTATGTCTCACTGTACTTTGTTCAAGTTAGGTGGTAAGATTCTGAATGTTTGAAAATGTCTTCATTTTAAATTTTGTGCGTATTTTTTTTTTCCTTTCTTTTTTTATTTTATAGTAGCATAATAGTAGTAGCTTAATAAAGTTTTTCCCTTGTTCTTAAGCTTCAGTCTGCTTTGATCTGTTCTCGACCACATTGTGATTACAACATAATGTAGAGTAATGTTTTTATTCCATAACTGTTATAGAAATATACAATATGTAATAAAAATAAATTAATTGCTAGTTTTCCTTATTCCTTCAATTTTCTCTTCACTTTTCTATTCTTATTCTTCTTATGGTTCTTTTCCTACTCTTTTCTATTCTTCTTCTTCTTTGCTACTTCTATGTATTTTTATATTCTTATTCCTATTCCTATTCTTCTTCGACATATTTTGAAATTCTTATTCCTATTCCTATACTTTTTCTTCTGCATATATTGAAATTCCTATTCCTAGTACTCTTCTAAGTATTTCTAAATTCTTATTACTATACTTCTTCTATCTACTCTTAAATAATCATTCTATGTCTTGTCTTTTTAGTCTTCATCTTTGTCTTCTTCCTCTTTGCTGTCTTCATCTTCTTCATCCTATTTGTCTTCACCTTCTTCATTGTCTTCATCTTCTTCACAGTCTTCATCTTCTTCATCTGCTATGTCGTCTTTGCCCTCTTTTTCTGTGTCATTGTCTTCATCTTTGTCTTTGTCGTCTTTGCCATTGTCCTGGAGTGGTTTGTGCTGAGAGTCTGTTCCAGGAGCCTCTGCTTTGTGCCCCAGAAGTGGTTGCTGCACCTTCCAGCCCGGGGCCGGGTGTGTGCGGGGCAGGGATGGGGGAGCTTTGGGCTCTTTGGGTGGGCATTTTCCAAGCCCCACTGCCCAGGCCTTCGTGGCTCTGCCTGGTTGGGTTTTGCTTGGCTTGCTTGGCCCATCCAAAGGCTTTTCTCTTCCCTGGCTTGGAGGAGCTGCAGCAGCAATCTCTGAGCCCCTCGAGCCAAACCGGACAGCCGCTGCTCCGACACAGAGGAGCGGGACTGGCAGGAGAAGTCATCTTCATCTTCTTCCTGTTCTTCACCTTCCTTCCCCTCATCTTCTTCACCTTTCTCTGTGTCTCTTTCAGTCCTCAGAGCGTGGCCTGAGGCAGGGACAGCGGAACAGCCCCCGCAGCGCCCGCCTGAAGCGGGAGGGACGTTTCCTGGGGGCAGCCGGCTGCCCGCGGAGGGCCTGGGCTCCCAGCCGGGCAGGCCGGGGGCTGGGGGGGCTGTGCGGGACAGGCGCCGGCCCTCGGCTGCACGGCTCCTGTGCCGGGCACTCAGCCCAGGCCTCCCGAGGGATGGGCACTGCGAGCCCCTCTGACACAAAAACTTTCCACTTGTCCACATTCTTTTCTTTGTCCTGTTCTGGGGGCAGCTCCAGGAGGCTCACATTGTCCCACTTGTCATCCTCTGGGTACAAGGGCTTGGCCAAGATCACATGCTTGGGCCAGTTCTCCTGCATGAGCCCCGTGTTGCTGTCATTTTCCCAGTTGGAGAGTCCTGAGGGTCTGCTGCCATTCCCTCTGGAAACGTTTTGGCCAACGTATTCTTCCCAGTCTGAAATTTCTGCATAGCTGACGACATCTCCTCCGGACAGCACTTGCTCAATGCATTCTTCCCAGTCCGAGGGGTCTTGGGAGCTGCTGACTTCTCCCTGGGACAGGTCTTGGTCCAAATATTTTTCCCAGTCAAAATGTTGGTGGTAACTCGTGACTTCCCCGTGGGGCAGATCATCCTCCGTGCATTCTTCACTGTAGGACGCTTCCTGGGACAGCTCAGGGTCTCCAAGCAGGAAAGGCTCCAGGTCATGCAAGAATTGCCAACTTTTGTTTTCCTCATCGGAGCCGTCCATCCTCTCCTGCACTGCCAGCTCTGACCACACTGCTGCCTCCTCAGCAGCTCCGGACGGGGCAGCAGCTCCCGGCTCGGCCTCCCTGGGACTGCCTGGGGCAGGGGAGGCGCTGGGCAGGGCAGGGGCTGCCTCTGCTGCCACCTCTGTGCCCACGGGGCTGGCAGAGCTGGGCCCCTCTGGGGGAAGAGCTGTGCTGTCCTCGGGACTAAGCTTGCTGGCCAATTCCACTTTGGACTGCCCCTCAGCAATCAGACTGTACCCTGAAGAGAGCATGATGTCCTCTCCTGCAGGGGACAGCTTCTCCTCTCTCGTGCTGTCCCCTTCAGAGACCTCAATGTCCTCTTCCACTGGGGACAGCTCCTGGTCACTCATACTGTCCTCTGGAATGTTCTCGATGTCTTCTTCCACTGAGGACAGCTCCTGGTCACTCTCACTGTCCTCTGGAATGTTCTCGATGTCTTCTTCCACTGAGGACAACTTCTGGTCACTCATGCTGTCCTCTGGAATGTTCTCTATGTCTTCTTCCACTGAGGACAGCTCCTGGTCACTCTCACTGTCCTCTGGAATGTTCTCGATGGCCTCTTCCACTGAGGACAGCTCCTGGTCACTTGTGCTCTCTTCTGGAGCAACCTCGATGTCTTCTTCCACTGAGGACAGCTCCTGGTCACTTGTGCCATCCTCTGGAGCAACCTCGATGGCCTCTTCCACAGAGGACAGCTCCTGATCACTTGTGCTGTCCTCTGGAATGTTCTCAATGGCCTCTTCCACTGGGGACAACTCCTCGGCACTTGTACCATCCTTTGGAAAAATCTTGATGGTTTTTTCCCCTGAGGACAGCTCCTGGTCGCTTGTGCTGTCCTCTGGAATGTTCTCGAGGGCCTCTTCCACGGAGGACAGCTCTGGGTCACTTGTGCTGTCCCATGGAATATCTTCAATTGCCTCTTCCACAGAGGACAGCTCTGGGTCACTTGTGCTGTCCCATGCAAAATCATCACTTGCCTCTTCCACTAAGGACAGCTCCTTGTCTCTTGTGCTGTCCTCTGGAATGTTGTTGATGGCCTCTTCCACGGAGGACAGCTCTTGCTCATTTCTGCTGTCCTCTGGAACAACCTCGACGTCCTCTTCCACTGAGGACAGCTCCTTCTCTCTTGTGCTGTCCTCTGGAATGCCCTCAAGGGACTCTTTCACTGGGGACAGCTCCTGGTCACTTGTGCTGTCCCATGGGATGTCCTCAATTGCCTCTTCCACTGAGGACAGCTCTGGGTCAGTGTTGCTGTCCCCTGGAGGGAGCTCGATGGCCTCTTCGACCTGGGACAGCTCCTCGTCACTGGATGAGGAACAAGTCTGGGTGTTCTTCTCCTCCTTCACTGAGCCCAGTGGGTTCTCCAAAGAACTGGAGCTGACATCGTCCTCCCAAGGGAGCAGCTCTTGGTTTCCCAAATCTTCCCCTTGGGACAGGAGAGGCTCAGAGGGCTCCTCGTCCTCCTCAGCAGCTCCAGCCGGGGCAGCAGCTGCCGGCTCGGCCTCCGTGGGACTCTGCAGGGAAGGAGAGGCGCTGGTCAGGGCAGGCACTGCCTCTGCTGCCACCTCTGTGTCCGCGGGGCTGGCAGAGCTGGGCCCCTCTGGGGGACAAGGCTGAGGCTCCTCGTCCCTCACTGGGCACAAGGGTCTGTCCCAGATCTCAGAGCTGATGTTGTGTCCCCATTGGGACAGCTCCTGCCTGCTCACATCTTCCCCCCTTTGGGACAGCTTTCGCTCACTCACATCATCCCACTGGGGCAGCTCTTGGGCTGCAGCGTCTGGTCCTTGGCACAGCTCCCTGCCACTGCTGTCTCCCACTTGGGACAATTCCAGCTCTCTCCTGTCTTCCCATTGGGACATGTGGGAGTGTACACCTTGTCCCCATGCTGAGAGGTCTTGGTACCTCTCACCTTCCCTCTGGGAATGCTCTTGGGCATCATCCCCTTGGGAATCCTCTGGGACACTCAGATCTCTCTGCAGGGACAGCTCGTGGCACCTCTCGTCTTCTCCCCATCCCATCTCCTACCGCCCACTCACATTTATTTTCCACTGGGAAATCTCTTGGGTTGTCACACATTCTTCCCTCTCCCACCCCTCTTGGTACATCTCACTGTCCTCCTCCCACTGGGACAGCTCCTGAGCTCTGATGGTTTCTTCCCCTTCATTGAGCGCTTGGTGTGTCCCCCCTCTGGACTGGGAAACTTCCCAAACTCCCACACGTACCTGGCCTTGGTACAGCTCTTGGCTGCTCCAGGCTCCCCACCGGGACATTTCTTGGGCTCCTGGAACTTCTCTCCTGCAGGTCTCTTCCACATCTTCTCTCCGGGAAAGCTCTCGGTCCATTTTGGCAAAGGGCCTCTCCTCCTCCTCAGTTTGTGACAGTGGCAGGACTGAGCTGCCCACTGCCCCTGACCACAGCTCGCTGCTGGCTTCCAGCCAGCTGGGCAAGGTGCTGTGGGACCGGGAGGTGGAGTTGGCTTTGTCCTCGTCGCTGTCTCTGTCTGTCGCTGTCGGCCGCTGTCGCTGTCGGCGTCTGGCGCAGAGACAGGGAGCTGCGTCCTCCTCAGAGAGCGGCTCTCCTGGGACTGGGCACCCCAGGGCTCTGCGCCCCTTGGAGACCCTCAGCCCGGGCGGGGCTCCCTGATGTCACAAGGGTCTCTGGCCACCACCACGTCCCACATCACAAAGGGCCGTGACACCATGTGCCGTGTCACAAAGGGCCACCCCCGGCACCCCAACAGCACTGGAGCAGACAGGAACCTGTTGCAGTTTATATTTATTTCATTAAGTTATTGTTAAGTGGTACATTTTTTTGACTTCCCATGGTTTTACCTAGTTGTTTTTTTTCCCTATGTTGCACACTCCCTTTAAAGGTGTCCCTCAATTATTCCCCTCCCTTTGTCCCAGTCCCTTCCCTGCCTGTCCAGGCAACCCTGCCACTTTTTCCTGAATGTTCCCTGCCACTCAGCCCCTGGGCCACTCCCTGATTGAGATCCTGTCGTGGTTTGATGAGGAAAAAGAATTTTATTGGAAAGAAGAGGTCAGTTTGGATACTGACCACTTGAAGGTGGACACGCCTCTGTGAACAGAGAGGTGTTAAAAGCAGAATTCCCAGGAGAACTCTCTCTTTTTATTAATTATCTAGAGAGTGGGAACCGATTATGGTCCATGTTATGTCTCACTGTACTTTGTTCAAGTTAGGTGGTAAGATTCTGAATGTTTGAAAATGTCTTCATTTTAAATTTTGTGCGTATTTTTTTTTTCCTTTCTTTTTTTATTTTATAGTAGCATAATAGTAGTAGCTTAATAAAGTTTTTCCCTTGTTCTTAAGCTTCAGTCTGCTTTGATCTGTTCTCGACCACATTGTGATTACAACATAATGTAGAGTAATGTTTTTATTCCATAACTGTTATAGAAATATACAATATGTAATAAAAATAAATTAATTGCTAGTTTTCCTTATTCCTTCAATTTTCTCTTCACTTTTCTATTCTTATTCTTCTTATGGTTCTTTTCCTACTCTTTTCTATTCTTCTTCTTCTTTGCTACTTCTATGTATTTTTATATTCTTATTCCTATTCCTATTCTTCTTCGACATATTTTGAAATTCTTATTCCTATTCCTATACTTTTTCTTCTGCATATATTGAAATTCCTATTCCTAGTACTCTTCTAAGTATTTCTAAATTCTTATTACTATACTTCTTCTATCTACTCTTAAATAATCATTCTATGTCTTGTCTTTTTAGTCTTCATCTTTGTCTTCTTCCTCTTTGCTGTCTTCATCTTCTTCATCCTATTTGTCTTCACCTTCTTCATTGTCTTCATCTTCTTCACAGTCTTCATCTTCTTCATCTGCTATGTCGTCTTTGCCCTCTTTTTCTGTGTCATTGTCTTCATCTTTGTCTTTGTCGTCTTTGCCATTGTCCTGGAGTGGTTTGTGCTGAGAGTCTGTTCCAGGAGCCTCTGCTTTGTGCCCCAGAAGTGGTTGCTGCACCTTCCAGCCCGGGGCCGGGTGTGTGCGGGGCAGGGATGGGGGAGCTTTGGGCTCTTTGGGTGGGCATTTTCCAAGCCCCACTGCCCAGGCCTTCGTGGCTCTGCCTGGTTGGGTTTTGCTTGGCTTGCTTGGCCCATCCAAAGGCTTTTCTCTTCCCTGGCTTGGAGGAGCTGCAGCAGCAATCTCTGAGCCCCTCGAGCCAAACCGGACAGCCGCTGCTCCGACACAGAGGAGCGGGACTGGCAGGAGAAGTCATCTTCATCTTCTTCCTGTTCTTCACCTTCCTTCCCCTCATCTTCTTCACCTTTCTCTGTGTCTCTTTCAGTCCTCAGAGCGTGGCCTGAGGCAGGGACAGCGGAACAGCCCCCGCAGCGCCCGCCTGAAGCGGGAGGGACGTTTCCTGGGGGCAGCCGGCTGCCCGCGGAGGGCCTGGGCTCCCAGCCGGGCAGGCCGGGGGCTGGGGGGGCTGTGCGGGACAGGCGCCGGCCCTCGGCTGCACGGCTCCTGTGCCGGGCACTCAGCCCAGGCCTCCCGAGGGATGGGCACTGCGAGCCCCTCTGACACAAAAACTTTCCACTTGTCCACATTCTTTTCTTTGTCCTGTTCTGGGGGCAGCTCCAGGAGGCTCACATTGTCCCACTTGTCATCCTCTGGGTACAAGGGCTTGGCCAAGATCACATGCTTGGGCCAGTTCTCCTGCATGAGCCCCATGTTGCTGTCATTTTCCCAGTTGGAGAGTCCTGAGGGTCTGCTGCCATTCCCTCTGGAAACGTTTTGGCCAACGTATTCTTCCCAGTCTGAAATTTCTGCATAGCTGACGACATCTCCTCCGGACAGCACTTGCTCAATGCATTCTTCCCAGTCCGAGGGGTCTTGGGAGCTGCTGACTTCTCCCTGGGACAGGTCTTGGTCCAAATATTTTTCCCAGTCAAAATGTTGGTGGTAACTCGTGACTTCCCCGTGGGGCAGATCATCCTCCGTGCATTCTTCACTGTAGGACGCTTCCTGGGACAGCTCAGGGTCTCCAAGCAGGAAAGGCTCCAGGTCATGCAAGAATTGCCAACTTTTGTTTTCCTCATCGGAGCCGTCCATCCTCTCCTGCACTGCCAGCTCTGACCACACTGCTGCCTCCTCAGCAGCTCCGGACGGGGCAGCAGCTCCCGGCTCGGCCTCCCTGGGACTGCCTGGGGCAGGGGAGGCGCTGGGCAGGGCAGGGGCTGCCTCTGCTGCCACCTCTGTGCCCACGGGGCTGGCAGAGCTGGGCCCCTCTGGGGGAAGAGCTGTGCTGTCCTCGGGACTAAGCTTGCTGGCCAATTCCACTTTGGACTGCCCCTCAGCAATCAGACTGTACCCTGAAGAGAGCATGATGTCCTCTCCTGCAGGGGACAGCTTCTCCTCTCTCGTGCTGTCCCCTTCAGAGACCTCAATGTCCTCTTCCACTGGGGACAGCTCCTGGTCACTCATACTGTCCTCTGGAATGTTCTCGATGTCTTCTTCCACTGAGGACAGCTCCTGGTCACTCTCACTGTCCTCTGGAATGTTCTCTATGTCTTCTTCCACTGAGGACAGCTCCTGGTCACTCTCACTGTCCTCTGGAATGTTCTCGATGGCCTCTTCCACTGAGGACAGCTCCTGGTCACTTGTGCCATCCTCTGGAGCAACCTCGATGGCCTCTTCCACAGAGGACAGCTCCTGATCACTTGTGCTGTCCTCTGGAATGTTCTCAATGGCCTCTTCCACTGGGGACAACTCCTCGGCACTTGTACCATCCTTTGGAAAAATCTTGATGGTTTTTTCCCCTGAGGACAGCTCCTGGTCGCTTGTGCTGTCCTCTGGAATGTTCTCGAGGGCCTCTTCCACGGAGGACAGCTCTGGGTCACTTGTGCTGTCCCATGGAATATCTTCAATTGCCTCTTCCACAGAGGACAGCTCTGGGTCACTTGTGCTGTCCCATGCAAAATCATCACTTGCCTCTTCCACTAAGGACAGCTCCTTGTCTCTTGTGCTGTCCTCTGGAATGTTGTTGATGGCCTCTTCCACGGAGGACAGCTCTTGCTCATTTCTGCTGTCCTCTGGAACAACCTCGACGTCCTCTTCCACTGAGGACAGCTCCTTCTCTCTTGTGCTGTCCTCTGGAATGCCCTCAAGGGACTCTTTCACTGGGGACAGCTCCTGGTCACTTGTGCTGTCCCATGGGATGTCCTCAATTGCCTCTTCCACTGAGGACAGCTCTGGGTCAGTGTTGCTGTCCCCTGGAGGGAGCTCGATGGCCTCTTCGACCTGGGACAGCTCCTCGTCACTGGATGAGGAACAAGTCTGGGTGTTCTTCTCCTCCTTCACTGAGCCCAGTGGGTTCTCCAAAGAACTGGAGCTGACATCGTCCTCCCAAGGGAGCAGCTCTTGGTTTCCCAAATCTTCCCCTTGGGACAGGAGAGGCTCAGAGGGCTCCTCGTCCTCCTCAGCAGCTCCAGCCGGGGCAGCAGCTGCCGGCTCGGCCTCCGTGGGACTCTGCAGGGAAGGAGAGGCGCTGGTCAGGGCAGGCACTGCCTCTGCTGCCACCTCTGTGTCCGCGGGGCTGGCAGAGCTGGGCCCCTCTGGGGGACAAGGCTGAGGCTCCTCGTCCCTCACTGGGCACAAGGGTCTGTCCCAGATCTCAGAGCTGATGTTGTGTCCCCATTGGGACAGCTCCTGCCTGCTCACATCTTCCCCCCTTTGGGACAGCTTTCGCTCACTCACATCATCCCACTGGGGCAGCTCTTGGGCTGCAGCGTCTGGTCCTTGGCACAGCTCCCTGCCACTGCTGTCTCCCACTTGGGACAATTCCAGCTCTCTCCTGTCTTCCCATTGGGACATGTGGGAGTGTACACCTTGTCCCCATGCTGAGAGGTCTTGGTACCTCTCACCTTCCCTCTGGGAATGCTCTTGGGCATCATCCCCTTGGGAATCCTCTGGGACACTCAGATCTCTCTGCAGGGACAGCTCGTGGCACCTCTCGTCTTCTCCCCATCCCATCTCCTACCGCCCACTCACATTTATTTTCCACTGGGAAATCTCTTGGGTTGTCACACATTCTTCCCTCTCCCACCCCTCTTGGTACATCTCACTGTCCTCCTCCCACTGGGACAGCTCCTGAGCTCTGATGGTTTCTTCCCCTTCATTGAGCGCTTGGTGTGTCCCCCCTCTGGACTGGGAAACTTCCCAAACTCCCACACGTACCTGGCCTTGGTACAGCTCTTGGCTGCTCCAGGCTCCCCACCGGGACATTTCTTGGGCTCCTGGAACTTCTCTCCTGCAGGTCTCTTCCACATCTTCTCTCCGGGAAAGCTCTCGGTCCATTTTGGCAAAGGGCCTCTCCTCCTCCTCAGTTTGTGACAGTGGCAGGACTGAGCTGCCCACTGCCCCTGACCACAGCTCGCTGCTGGCTTCCAGCCAGCTGGGCAAGGTGCTGTGGGACCGGGAGGTGGAGTTGGCTTTGTCCTCGTCGCTGTCTCTGTCTGTCGCTGTCGGCCGCTGTCGCTGTCGGCGTCTGGCGCAGAGACAGGGAGCTGCGTCCTCCTCAGAGAGCGGCTCTCCTGGGACTGGGCACCCCAGGGCTCTGCGCCCCTTGGAGACCCTCAGCCCGGGCGGGGCTCCCTGATGTCACAAGGGTCTCTGGCCACCACCACGTCCCACATCACAAAGGGCCGTGACACCATGTGCCGTGTCACAAAGGGCCACCCCCGGCACCCCAACAGCACTGGAGCAGACAGGAACCTGTTGCAGTTTATATTTATTTCATTAAGTTATTGTGAAGTGGTACATTTTTTTGACTTCCCATGGTTTTACCTAGTTGTTTTTTTTCCCTATGTTGCACACTCCCTTTAAAGGTGTCCCTCAATTATTCCCCTCCCTTTGTCCCAGTCCCTTCCCTGCCTGTCCAGGCAACCCTGCCACTTTTTCCTGAATGTTCCCTGCCACTCAGCCCCTGGGCCACTCCCTGATTGAGATCCTGTCGTGGTTTGATGAGGAAAAAGAATTTTATTGGAAAGAAGAGGTCAGTTTGGATACTGACCACTTGAAGGTGGACACGCCTCTGTGAACAGAGAGGTGTTAAAAGCAGAATTCCCAGGAGAACTCTCTCTTTTTATTAATTATCTAGAGAGTGGGAACCGATTATGGTCCATGTTATGTCTCACTGTACTTTGTTCAAGTTAGGTGGTAAGATTCTGAATGTTTGAAAATGTCTTCATTTTAAATTTTGTGCGTATTTTTTTTTTCCTTTCTTTTTTTATTTTATAGTAGCATAATAGTAGTAGCTTAATAAAGTTTTTCCCTTGTTCTTAAGCTTCAGTCTGCTTTGATCTGTTCTCGACCACATTGTGATTACAACATAATGTAGAGTAATGTTTTTATTCCATAACTGTTATAGAAATATACAATATGTAATAAAAATAAATTAATTGCTAGTTTTCCTTATTCCTTCAATTTTCTCTTCACTTTTCTATTCTTATTCTTCTTATGGTTCTTTTCCTACTCTTTTCTATTCTTCTTCTTCTTTGCTACTTCTATGTATTTTTATATTCTTATTCCTATTCCTATTCTTCTTCGACATATTTTGAAATTCTTATTCCTATTCCTATACTTTTTCTTCTGCATATATTGAAATTCCTATTCCTAGTACTCTTCTAAGTATTTCTAAATTCTTATTACTATACTTCTTCTATCTACTCTTAAATAATCATTCTATGTCTTGTCTTTTTAGTCTTCATCTTTGTCTTCTTCCTCTTTGCTGTCTTCATCTTCTTCATCCTATTTGTCTTCACCTTCTTCATTGTCTTCATCTTCTTCACAGTCTTCATCTTCTTCATCTGCTATGTCGTCTTTGCCCTCTTTTTCTGTGTCATTGTCTTCATCTTTGTCTTTGTCGTCTTTGCCATTGTCCTGGAGTGGTTTGTGCTGAGAGTCTGTTCCAGGAGCCTCTGCTTTGTGCCCCAGAAGTGGTTGCTGCACCTTCCAGCCCGGGGCCGGGTGTGTGCGGGGCAGGGATGGGGGAGCTTTGGGCTCTTTGGGTGGGCATTTTCCAAGCCCCACTGCCCAGGCCTTCGTGGCTCTGCCTGGTTAGGTTTTGCTTGGCTTGCTTGGCCCATCCAAAGGCTTTTCTCTTCCCTGGCTTGGAGGAGCTGCAGCAGCAATCTCTGAGCCCCTCGAGCCAAACCGGACAGCCGCTGCTCCGACACAGAGGAGCGGGACTGGCAGGAGAAGTCATCTTCATCTTCTTCCTGTTCTTCACCTTCCTTCCCCTCATCTTCTTCACCTTTCTCTGTGTCTCTTTCAGTCCTCAGAGCGTGGCCTGAGGCAGGGACAGCGGAACAGCCCCCGCAGCGCCCGCCTGAAGCGGGAGGGACGTTTCCTGGGGGCAGCCGGCTGCCCGCGGAGGGCCTGGGCTCCCAGCCGGGCAGGCCGGGGGCTGGGGGGGCTGTGCGGGACAGGCGCCGGCCCTCGGCTGCACGGCTCCTGTGCCGGGCACTCAGCCCAGGCCTCCCGAGGGACGGGCACTGCGAGCCCCTCTGACACAAAAACTTTCCACTTGTCCACATTCTTTTCTTTGTCCTGTTCTGGGGGCAGCTCCAGGAGGCTCACATTGTCCCACTCGTCATCCTCTGGGTACAAGGGCTTGGCCAAGATCACATGCTTGGGCCAGTTCTCCTGCATGAGCCCCGTGTTGCTGTCATTTTCCCAGTTGGAGAGTCCTGAGGGTCTGCTGCCATTCCCTCTGGAAACGTTTTGGCCAACGTATTCTTCCCAGTCTGAAATTTCTGCATAGCTGACGACATCTCCTCCGGACAGCACTTGCTCAATGCATTCTTCCCAGTCCGAGGGGTCTTGGGAGCTGCTGACTTCTCCCTGGGACAGGTCTTGGTCCAAATATTTTTCCCAGTCAAAATGTTGGTGGTAACTCGTGACTTCCCCGTGGGGCAGATCATCCTCCGTGCATTCTTCACTGTAGGACGCTTCCTGGGACAGCTCAGGGTCTCCAAGCAGGAAAGGCTCCAGGTCATGCAAGAATTGCCAACTTTTGTTTTCCTCATCGGAGCCGTCCATCCTCTCCTGCACTGCCAGCTCTGACCACACTGCTGCCTCCTCAGCAGCTCCGGATGGGGCAGCAGCTCCCGGCTCGGCCTCCCTGGGACTGCCTGGGGCAGGGGAGGCGCTGGGCAGGGCAGGGGCTGCCTCTGCTGCCACCTCTGTGCCCACGGGGCTGGCAGAGCTGGGCCCCTCTGGGGGAAGAGCTGTGCTGTCCTCGGGACTAAGCTTGCTGGCCAATTCCACTTTGGACTGCCCCTCAGCAATCAGACTGTACCCTGAAGAGAGCATGATGTCCTCTCCTGCAGGGGACAGCTTCTCCTCTCTCGTGCTGTCCCCTTCAGAGACCTCAATGTCCTCTTCCACTGGGGACAGCTCCTGGTCACTCATACTGTCCTCGGGAATGTTCTCGATGTCTTCTTCCACTGAGGACAGCTCCTGGTCACTCTCACTGTCCTCTGGAATGTTCTCTATGTCTTCTTCCACTGAGGACAGCTCCTGGTCACTCTCACTGTCCTCTGTAATGTTCTCGATGGCCTCTTCCACTGAGGACAGCTCCTGGTCACTTGTGCTCTCTTCTGGAGCAACCTTGATGTCTTCTTCCACTGAGGAGAGCTCCTGGTCACTTGTGCCATCCTCTGGAGCAACCTCGATGGCCTCTTCCACAGAGGACAGCTCCTGATCACTTGTGCTGTCCTCTGGAATGTTCTCAATGGCCTCTTCCACTGGGGACAACTCCTCGGCACTTGTACCATCCTTTGGAAAAATCTTGATGGTTTTTTCCCCTGAGGACAGCTCCTGGTCGCTTGTGCTGTCCTCTGGAATGTTCTCGAGGGCCTCTTCCACGGAGGACAGCTCTGGGTCACTTGTGCTGTCCCATGGAATATCTTCAATTGCCTCTTCCACAGAGGACAGCTCTGGGTCACTTGTGCTGTCCCATGCAAAATCATCACTTGCCTCTTCCACTAAGGACAGCTCCTTGTCTCTTGTGCTGTCCTCTGGAATGTTGTTGATGGCCTCTTCCACTGAGGACAGCTCTTGCTCATTTCTGCTGTCCTCTGGAACAACCTCGACGTCCTCTTCCACTGAGGACAGCTCCTTCTCTCTTGTGCTGTCCTCTGGAATGCCCTCAAGGGACTCTTTCACTGGGGACAGCTCCTGGTCACTTGTGCTGTCCCATGGGATGTCCTCAATTGCCTCTTCCACTGAGGACAGCTCTGGGTCAGTGTTGCTGTCCCCTGGAGGGAGCTCGATGGCCTCTTCGACCTGGGACAGCTCCTCGTCACTGGATGAGGAACAAGTCTGGGTGTTCTTCTCCTCCTTCACTGAGCCCAGTGGGTTCTCCAAAGAACTGGAGCTGACATCGTCCTCCCAAGGGAGCAGCTCTTGGTTTCCCAAATCTTCCCCTTGGGACAGGAGAGGCTCAGAGGGCTCCTCGTCCTCCTCAGCAGCTCCAGCCGGGGCAGCAGCTGCCGGCTCGGCCTCCGTGGGACTCTGCAGGGAAGGAGAGGCGCTGGTCAGGGCAGGCACTGCCTCTGCTGCCACCTCTGTGTCCGCGGGGCTGGCAGAGCTGGGCCCCTCTGGGGGACAAGGCTGAGGCTCCTCGTCCCTCACTGGGCACAAGGGTCTGTCCCAGATCTCAGAGCTGATGTTGTGTCCCCATTGGGACAGCTCCTGCCTGCTCACATCTTCCCCCCTTTGGGACAGCTTTCGCTCACTCACATCATCCCACTGGGGCAGCTCTTGGGCTGCAGCGTCTGGTCCTTGGCACAGCTCCCTGACACTGCTGTCTCCCACTTGGGACAATTCCAGCTCTCTCCTGTCTTCCCATTGGGACATGTGGGAGTGTACACCTTGTCCCCATGCTGAGAGGTCTTGGTACCTCTCACCTTCCCTCTGGGAATGCTCTTGGGCATCATCCCCTTGGGAATCCTCTGGGACACTCAGATCTCTCTGCAGGGACAGCTCGTGGCACCTCTCGTCTTCTCCCCATCCCATCTCCTACCGCCCACTCACATTTATTTTCCACTGGGAAATCTCTTGGGTTGTCACACATTCTTCCCTCTCCCACCCCTCTTGGTACATCTCACTGTCCTCCTCCCACTGGGACAGCTCCTGAGCTCTGATGGTTTCTTCCCCTTCATTGAGCGCTTGGTGTGTCCCCCCTCTGGACTGGGAAACTTCCCAAACTCCCACACGTACCTGGCCTTGGTACAGCTCTTGGCTGCTCCAGGCTCCCCACCGGGACATTTCTTGGGCTCCTGGAACTTCTCTCCTGCAGGTCTCTTCCACATCTTCTCTCCGGGAAAGCTCTCGGTCCATTTTGGCAAAGGGCCTCTCCTCCTCCTCAGTTTGTGACAGTGGCAGGACTGAGCTGCCCACTGCCCCTGACCACAGCTCGCTGCTGGCTTCCAGCCAGCTGGGCAAGGTGCTGTGGGACCGGGAGGTGGAGTTGGCTTTGTCCTCGTCGCTGTCTCTGTCTGTCGCTGTCGGCCGCTGTCGCTGTCGGCGTCTGGCGCAGAGACAGGGAGCTGCGTCCTCCTCAGAGAGCGGCTCTCCTGGGACTGGGCACCCCAGGGCTCTGCGCCCCTTGGAGACCCTCAGCCCGGGCGGGGCTCCCTGATGTCACAAGGGTCTCTGGCCACCACCACGTCCCACATCACAAAGGGCCGTGACACCATGTGCCGTGTCACAAAGGGCCACCCCCGGCACCCCAACAGCACTGGAGCAGACAGGAACCTGTTGCAGTTTATGTTTATTTCATTAAGTTATTGTTAAGTGGTACATTTTTTTGACTTCCCATGGTTTTACCTAGTTGTTTTTTTTCCCTATGTTGCACACTCCCTTTAAAGGTGTCCCTCAATTATTCCCCTCCCTTTGTCCCAGTCCCTTCCCTGCCTGTCCAGGCAACCCTGCCACTTTTTCCTGAATGTTCCCTGCCACTCAGCCCCTGGGCCACTCCCTGATTGAGATCCTGTCGTGGTTTGATGAGGAAAAAGAATTTTATTGGAAAGAAGAGGTCAGTTTGGATACTGACCACTTGAAGGTGGACACGCCTCTGTGAACAGAGAGGTGTTAAAAGCAGAATTCCCAGGAGAACTCTCTCTTTTTATTAATTATCTAGAGAGTGGGAACCGATTATGGTCCATGTTATGTCTCACTGTACTTTGTTCAAGTTAGGTGGTAAGATTCTGAATGTTTGAAAATGTCTTCATTTTAAATTTTGTGCGTATTTTTTTTTTCCTTTCTTTTTTTATTTTATAGTAGCATAATAGTAGTAGCTTAATAAAGTTTTTCCCTTGTTCTTAAGCTTCAGTCTGCTTTGATCTGTTCTCGACCACATTGTGATTACAACATAATGTAGAGTAATGTTTTTATTCCATAACTGTTATAGAAATATACAATATGTAATAAAAATAAATTAATTGCTAGTTTTCCTTATTCCTTCAATTTTCTCTTCACTTTTCTATTCTTATTCTTCTTATGGTTCTTTTCCTACTCTTTTCTATTCTTCTTCTTCTTTGCTACTTCTATGTATTTTTATATTCTTATTCCTATTCCTATTCTTCTTCGACATATTTTGAAATTCTTATTCCTATTCCTATACTTTTTCTTCTGCATATATTGAAATTCCTATTCCTAGTACTCTTCTAAGTATTTCTAAATTCTTATTACTATACTTCTTCTATCTACTCTTAAATAATCATTCTATGTCTTGTCTTTTTAGTCTTCATCTTTGTCTTCTTCCTCTTTGCTGTCTTCATCTTCTTCATCCTATTTGTCTTCACCTTCTTCATTGTCTTCATCTTCTTCACAGTCTTCATCTTCTTCATCTGCTATGTCGTCTTTGCCCTCTTTTTCTGTGTCATTGTCTTCATCTTTGTCTTTGTCGTCTTTGCCATTGTCCTGGAGCGGTTTGTGCTCAGAGTCAGTTCCAGGAGCCTCTGCTTTGTGCCCCAGAAGTGGTTGCTGCACCTTCCAGCCCGGGGCCGGGTGTGTGCGGGGCAGGGATGGGGGAGCTTTGGGCTCTTTGGGTGGGCATTTTCCAAGCCCCACTGCCCAGGCCTTCGTGGCTCTGCCTGGTTGGGTTTTGCTTGGCTTGCTTGGCCCATCCAAAGGCTTTTCTCTTCCCTGGCTTGGAGGAGCTGCAGCAGCAATCTCTGAGCCCCTCGAGCCAAACCGGACAGCCGCTGCTCCGACACAGAGGAGCGGGACTGGCAGGAGAAGTCATCTTCATCTTCTTCCTGTTCTTCACCTTCCTTCCCCTCATCTTCTTCACCTTTCTCTGTGTCTCTTTCAGTCCTCAGAGCGTGGCCTGAGGCAGGGACAGCGGAACAGCCCCCGCAGCGCCCGCCTGAAGCGGGAGGGACGTTTCCTGGGGGCAGCCGGCTGCCCGCGGAGGGCCTGGGCTCCCAGCCGGGCAGGCCGGGGGCTGGGGGGGCTGTGCGGGGCAGGCGCCGGCCCTCGGCTGCACGGCTCCTGTGCCGGGCACTCAGCCCAGGCCTCCCGAGGGACGGGCACTGCGAGCCCCTCTGACACAAAAACTTTCCACTTGTCCACATTCTTTTCTTTGTCCTGTTCTGGGGGCAGCTCCAGGAGGCTCACATTGTCCCACTCGTCATCCTCTGGGTACAAGGGCTTGGCCAAGATCACATGCTTGGGCCAGTTCTCCTGCATGAGCCCCGTGTTGCTGTCATTTTCCCAGTTGGAGAGTCCTGAGGGTCTGCTGCCATTCCCTCTGGAAACGTTTTGGCCAACGTATTCTTCCCAGTCTGAAATTTCTGCATAGCTGACGACATCTCCTCCGGACAGCACTTGCTCAATGCATTCTTCCCAGTCCGAGGGGTCTTGGGAGCTGCTGACTTCTCCCTGGGACAGGTCTTGGTCCAAATATTTTTCCCAGTCAAAATGTTGGTGGTAACTCGTGACTTCCCCGTGGGGCAGATCATCCTCCGTGCATTCTTCACTGTAGGACGCTTCCTGGGACAGCTCAGGGTCTCCAAGCAGGAAAGGCTCCAGGTCATGCAAGAATTGCCAACTTTTGTTTTCCTCATCGGAGCCGTCCATCCTCTCCTGCACTGCCAGCTCTGACCACACTGCTGCCTCCTCAGCAGCTCCGGACGGGGCAGCAGCTCCCGGCTCGGCCTCCCTGGGACTGCCTGGGGCAGGGGAGGCGCTGGGCAGGGCAGGGGCTGCCTCTGCTGCCACCTCTGTGCCCACGGGGCTGGCAGAGCTGGGCCCCTCTGGGGGAAGAGCTGTGCTGTCCTCGGGACTAAGCTTGCTGGCCAATTCCACTTTGGACTGCCCCTCAGCAATCAGACTGTACCCTGAAGAGAGCATGATGTCCTCTCCTGCAGGGGACAGCTTCTCCTCTCTCGTGCTGTCCCCTTCAGAGACCTCAATGTCCTCTTCCACTGGGGACAGCTCCTGGTCACTCATACTGTCCTCGGGAATGTTCTCGATGTCTTCTTCAACTGAGGACAGCTCCTGGTCACTCTCACTGTCCTCGGGAATGTTCTCGATGTCTTCTTCCACTGAGGACAGCTCCTGGTCACTCTCACTGTCCTCTGGAATGTTCTTGATGTCTTCTTCCACTGAGGACAACTTCTGGTCACTCATGCTGTCCTCTGGAATGTTCTCTATGTCTTCTTCCACTGAGGACAGCTCCTGGTCACTCTCACTGTCCTCTGGAATGTTCTCGATGGCCTCTTCCACTGAGGACAGCTCCTGGTCACTTGTGCTCTCTTCTGGAGCAACCTCGATGTCTTCTTCCACTGAGGACAGCTCCTGGTCACTTGTGCCATCCTCTGGAGCAACCTCGATGGCCTCTTCCACAGAGGAGAGCTCCTGATCACTTGTGCTGTCCTCTGGAATGTTCTCAATGGCCTCTTCCACTGGGGACAACTCCTCGGCACTTGTACCATCCTTTGGAAAAATCTTGATGGTTTTTTCCCCTGAGGACAGCTCCTGGTCGCTTGTGCTGTCCTCTGGAATGTTCTCGAGGGCCTCTTCCACGGAGGACAGCTCTGGGTCACTTGTGCTGTCCCATGGAATATCTTCAATTGCCTCTTCCACAGAGGACAGCTCTGGGTCACTTGTGCTGTCCCATGCAAAATCATCACTTGCCTCTTCCACTAAGGACAGCTCCTTGTCTCTTGTGCTGTCCTCTGGAATGTTGTTGATGGCCTCTTCCACTGAGGACAGCTCTTGCTCATTTCTGCTGTCCTCTGGAACAACCTCGACGTCCTCTTCCACTGAGGACAGCTCCTTCTCTCTTGTGCTGTCCTCTGGAATGCCCTCAAGGGACTCTTTCACTGGGGACAGCTCCTGGTCACTTGTGCTGTCCCATGGGATGTCCTCAATTGCCTCTTCCACTGAGGACAGCTCTGGGTCAGTGTTGCTGTCCCCTGGAGGGAGCTCGATGGCCTCTTCGACCTGGGACAGCTCCTCGTCACTGGATGAGGAACAAGTCTGGGTGTTCTTCTCCTCCTTCACTGAGCCCAGTGGGTTCTCCAAAGAACTGGAGCTGACATCGTCCTCCCAAGGGAGCAGCTCTTGGTTTCCCAAATCTTCCCCTTGGGACAGGAGAGGCTCAGAGGGCTCCTCGTCCTCCTCAGCAGCTCCAGCCGGGGCAGCAGCTGCCGGCTCGGCCTCCGTGGGACTCTGCAGGGAAGGAGAGGCGCTGGTCAGGGCAGGCACTGCCTCTGCTGCCACCTCTGTGTCCGCGGGGCTGGCAGAGCTGGGCCCCTCTGGGGGACAAGGCTGAGGCTCCTCGTCCCTCACTGGGCACAAGGGTCTGTCCCAGATCTCAGAGCTGATGTTGTGTCCCCATTGGGACAGCTCCTGCCTGCTCACATCTTCCCCCCTTTGGGACAGCTTTCGCTCACTCACATCATCCCACTGGGGCAGCTCTTGGGCTGCAGTGTCTGGTCCTTGGCACAGCTCCCTGACACTGCTGTCTCCCACTTGGGACAATTCCAGCTCTCTCCTGTCTTCCCATTGGGACATGTGGGAGTGTACACCTTGTCCCCATGCTGAGAGGTCTTGGTACCTCTCACCTTCCCTCTGGGAATGCTCTTGGGCATCATCCCCTTGGGAATCCTCTGGGACACTCAGATCTCTCTGCAGGGACAGCTCGTGGCACCTCTCGTCTTCTCCCCATCCCATCTCCTACCGCCCACTCACATTTATTTTCCACTGGGAAATCTCTTGGGTTGTCACACATTCTTCCCTCTCCCACCCCTCTTGGTACATCTCACTGTCCTCCTCCCACTGGGACAGCTCCTGAGCTCTGATGGTTTCTTCCCCTTCATTGAGCGCTTGGTGTGTCCCCCCTCTGGACTGGGAAACTTCCCAAACTCCCACACGTACCTGGCCTTGGTACAGCTCTTGGCTGCTCCAGGCTCCCCACCGGGACATTTCTTGGGCTCCTGGAACTTCTCTCCTGCAGGTCTCTTCCACATCTTCTCTCCGGGAAAGCTCTCGGTCCATTTTGGCGAAGGGCCTCTCCTCCTCCTCAGTTTGTGACAGTGGCAGGACTGAGCTGCCCACTGCCCCTGACCACAGCTCGCTGCTGGCTTCCAGCCAGCTGGGCAAGGTGCTGTGGGACCGGGAGGTGGAGTTGGCTTTGTCCTCGTCGCTGTCTCTGTCTGTCGCTGTCGGCCGCTGTCGCTGTCGGCGTCTGGCGCAGAGACAGGGAGCTGTGTCCTCCTCAGAGAGCGGCTCTCCTGGGACTGGGCACCCCAGGGCTCTGCGCCCCTTGGAGACCCTCAGCCCGGGCGGGGCTCCCTGATGTCACAAGGGTCTCTGGCCACCACCACGTCCCACATCACAAAGGGCCGTGACACCATGTGCCGTGTCACAAAGGGCCACCCCCGGCACCCCAACAGCACTGGAGCAGACAGGAACCTGTTGCAGTTTATGTTTATTTCATTAAGTTATTGTTAAGTGGTACATTTTTTTGACTTCCCATGGTTTTACCTAGTTGTTTTTTTTCCCTATGTTGCACACTCCCTTTAAAGGTGTCCCTCAATTATTCCCCTCCCTTTGTCCCAGTCCCTTCCCTGCCTGTCCAGGCAACCCTGCCACTTTTTCCTGAATGTTCCCTGCCACTCAGCCCCTGGGCCACTCCCTGATTGAGATCCTGTCGTGGTTTGATGAGGAAAAAGAATTTTATTGGAAAGAAGAGGTCAGTTTGGATACTGACCACTTGAAGGTGGACACGCCTCTGTGAACAGAGAGGTGTTAAAAGCAGAATTCCCAGGAGAACTCTCTCTTTTTATTAATTATCTAGAGAGTGGGAACCGATTATGGTCCATGTTATGTCTCACTGTACTTTGTTCAAGTTAGGTGGTAAGATTCTGAATGTTTGAAAATGTCTTCATTTTAAATTTTGTGCGTATTTTTTTTTTCCTTTCTTTTTTTATTTTATAGTAGCATAATAGTAGTAGCTTAATAAAGTTTTTCCCTTGTTCTTAAGCTTCAGTCTGCTTTGATCTGTTCTCGACCACATTGTGATTACAACATAATGTAGAGTAATGTTTTTATTCCATAACTGTTATAGAAATATACAATATGTAATAAAAATAAATTAATTGCTAGTTTTCCTTATTCCTTCAATTTTCTCTTCACTTTTCTATTCTTATTCTTCTTATGGTTCTTTTCCTACTCTTTTCTATTCTTCTTCTTCTTTGCTACTTCTATGTATTTTTATATTCTTATTCCTATTCCTATTCTTCTTCGACATATTTTGAAATTCTTATTCCTATTCCTATACTTTTTCTTCTGCATATATTGAAATTCCTATTCCTAGTACTCTTCTAAGTATTTCTAAATTCTTATTACTATACTTCTTCTATCTACTCTTAAATAATCATTCTATGTCTTGTCTTTTTAGTCTTCATCTTTGTCTTCTTCCTCTTTGCTGTCTTCATCTTCTTCATCCTATTTGTCTTCACCTTCTTCATTGTCTTCATCTTCTTCACAGTCTTCATCTTCTTCATCTGCTATGTCGTCTTTGCCCTCTTTTTCTGTGTCATTGTCTTCATCTTTGTCTTTGTCGTCTTTGCCATTGTCCTGGAGTGGTTTGTGCTGAGAGTCTGTTCCAGGAGCCTCTGCTTTGTGCCCCAGAAGTGGTTGCTGCACCTTCCAGCCCGGGGCCGGGTGTGTGTGGGGCAGGGATGGGGGAGCTTTGGGCTCTTTGGGTGGGCATTTTCCAAGCCCCACTGCCCAGGCCTTCGTGGCTCTGCCTGGTTAGGTTTTGCTTGGCTTGCTTGGCCCATCCAAAGGCTTTTCTGTTCCCTGGCTTGGAGGAGCTGCAGCAGCAATCTCTGAGCCCCTCGAGCCAAACCGGACAGCCGCTGCTCCGACACAGAGGAGCGGGACTGGCAGGAGAAGTCATCTTCATCTTCTTCCTGTTCTTCACCTTCCTTCCCCTCATCTTCTTCACCTTTCTCTGTGTCTCTTTCAGTCCTCAGAGCGTGGCCTGAGGCAGGGACAGCGGAACAGCCCCCGCAGCGCCCGCCTGAAGCGGGAGGGACGTTTCCTGGGGGCAGCCGGCTGCCCGCGGAGGGCCTGGGCTCCCAGCCGGGCAGGCCGGGGGCTGGGGGGGCTGTGCGGGACAGGCGCCGGCCCTCGGCTGCACGGCTCCTGTGCCGGGCACTCAGCCCAGGCCTCCCGAGGGACGGGCACTGCGAGCCCCTCTGACACAAAAACTTTCCACTTGTCCACATTCTTTTCTTTGTCCTGTTCTGGGGGCAGCTCCAGGAGGCTCACATTGTCCCACTCGTCATCCTCTGGGTACAAGGGCTTGGCCAAGATCACATGCTTGGGCCAGTTCTCCTGCATGAGCCCCGTGTTGCTGTCATTTTCCCAGTTGGAGAGTCCTGAGGGTCTGCTGCCATTCCCTCTGGAAACGTTTTGGCCAACGTATTCTTCCCAGTCTGAAATTTCTGCATAGCTGACGACATCTCCTCCGGACAGCACTTGCTCAATGCATTCTTCCCAGTCCGAGGGGTCTTGGGAGCTGCTGACTTCTCCCTGGGACAGGTCTTGGTCCAAATATTTTTCCCAGTCAAAATGTTGGTGGTAACTCGTGACTTCCCCGTGGGGCAGATCATCCTCCGTGCATTCTTCACTGTAGGACGCTTCCTGGGACAGCTCAGGGTCTCCAAGCAGGAAAGGCTCCAGGTCATGCAAGAATTGCCAACTTTTGTTTTCCTCATCGGAGCCGTCCATCCTCTCCTGCACTGCCAGCTCTGACCACACTGCTGCCTCCTCAGCAGCTCCGGATGGGGCAGCAGCTCCCGGCTCGGCCTCCCTGGGACTGCCTGGGGCAGGGGAGGCGCTGGGCAGGGCAGGGGCTGCCTCTGCTGCCACCTCTGTGCCCACGGGGCTGGCAGAGCTGGGCCCCTCTGGGGGAAGAGCTGTGCTGTCCTCGGGACTAAGCTTGCTGGCCAATTCCACTTTGGACTGCCCCTCAGCAATCAGACTGTACCCTGAAGAGAGCATGATGTCCTCTCCTGCAGGGGACAGCTTCTCCTCTCTCGTGCTGTCCCCTTCAGAGACCTCAATGTCCTCTTCCACTGGGGACAGCTCCTGGTCACTCATACTGTCCTCGGGAATGTTCTCGATGTCTTCTTCCACTGAGGACAGCTCCTGGTCACTCTCACTGTCCTCTGGAATGTTCTCTATGTCTTCTTCCACTGAGGACAGCTCCTGGTCACTCTCACTGTCCTCTGTAATGTTCTCGATGGCCTCTTCCACTGAGGACAGCTCCTGGTCACTTGTGCTCTCTTCTGGAGCAACCTTGGTGTCTTCTTCCACTGAGGAGAGCTCCTGGTCACTTGTGCCATCCTCTGGAGCAACCTCGATGGCCTCTTCCACAGAGGACAGCTCCTGATCACTTGTGCTGTCCTCTGGAATGTTCTCAATGGCCTCTTCCACTGGGGACAACTCCTCGGCACTTGTACCATCCTTTGGAAAAATCTTGATGGTTTTTTCCCCTGAGGACAGCTCCTGGTCGCTTGTGCTGTCCTCTGGAATGTTCTCGAGGGCCTCTTCCACGGAGGACAGCTCTGGGTCACTTGTGCTGTCCCATGGAATATCTTCAATTGCCTCTTCCACAGAGGACAGCTCTGGGTCACTTGTGCTGTCCCATGCAAAATCATCACTTGCCTCTTCCACTAAGGACAGCTCCTTGTCTCTTGTGCTGTCCTCTGGAATGTTGTTGATGGCCTCTTCCACGGAGGACAGCTCTTGCTCATTTCTGCTGTCCTCTGGAACAACCTCGACGTCCTCTTCCACTGAGGACAGCTCCTTCTCTCTTGTGCTGTCCTCTGGAATGCCCTCAAGGGACTCTTTCACTGGGGACAGCTCCTGGTCACTTGTGCTGTCCCATGGGATGTCCTCAATTGCCTCTTCCACTGAGGACAGCTCTGGGTCAGTGTTGCTGTCCCCTGGAGGGAGCTCGATGGCCTCTTCGACCTGGGACAGCTCCTCGTCACTGGATGAGGAACAAGTCTGGGTGTTCTTCTCCTCCTTCACTGAGCCCAGTGGGTTCTCCAAAGAACTGGAGCTGACATCGTCCTCCCAAGGGAGCAGCTCTTGGTTTCCCAAATCTTCCCCTTGGGACAGGAGAGGCTCAGAGGGCTCCTCGTCCTCCTCAGCAGCTCCAGCCGGGGCAGCAGCTGCCGGCTCGGCCTCCGTGGGACTCTGCAGGGAAGGAGAGGCGCTGGTCAGGGCAGGCACTGCCTCTGCTGCCACCTCTGTGTCCGCGGGGCTGGCAGAGCTGGGCCCCTCTGGGGGACAAGGCTGAGGCTCCTCGTCCCTCCCTGGGCACAAGGGTCTGTCCCAGATCTCAGAGCTGATGTTGTGTCCCCATTGGGACAGCTCCTGCCTGCTCACATCTTCCCCCCTTTGGGACAGCTTTCGCTCACTCACATCATCCCACTGGGGCAGCTCTTGGGCTGCAGCGTCTGGTCCTTGGCACAGCTCCCTGACACTGCTGTCTCCCACTTGGGACAATTCCAGCTCTCTCCTGTCTTCCCATTGGGACATGTGGGAGTGTACACCTTGTCCCCATGCTGAGAGGTCTTGGTACCTCTCACCTTCCCTCTGGGAATGCTCTTGGGCATCATCCCCTTGGGAATCCTCTGGGACACTCAGATCTCTCTGCAGGGACAGCTCGTGGCACCTCTCGTCTTCTCCCCATCCCATCTCCTACCGCCCACTCACATTTATTTTCCACTGGGAAATCTCTTGGGTTGTCACACATTCTTCCCTCTCCCACCCCTCTTGGTACATCTCACTGTCCTCCTCCCACTGGGACAGCTCCTGAGCTCTGATGGTTTCTTCCCCTTCATTGAGCGCTTGGTGTGTCCCCCCTCTGGACTGGGAAACTTCCCAAACTCCCACACGTACCTGGCCTTGGTACAGCTCTTGGCTGCTCCAGGCTCCCCACCGGGACATTTCTTGGGCTCCTGGAACTTCTCTCCTGCAGGTCTCTTCCACATCTTCTCTCCGGGAAAGCTCTCGGTCCATTTTCACGAAGAGCCTCTCCTCCTCCTCAGGCTGTGACAGTGGCAGGACTGAGCTGCCCACTGCCCCTGACCACGGCTCGCTGCTGGCTTCCAGCCAGCTGGGCAAGGTGCTGTGGGACCGGGAGGTGGAGTTGGCTTTGTCCTCGTCGCTGTCTCTGTCTGTCGCTGTCGGCCGCTGTCGCTGTCGGCGTCTGGCGCAGAGACAGGGAGCTGTGTCCTCCTCAGAGAGCGGCTCTCCTGGGACTGGGCACCCCAGGGCTCTGCGCCCCTTGGAGACCCTCAGCCCGGGCGGGGCTCCCTGATGTCACAAGGGTCTCTGGCCACCACCACGTCCCACATCACAAAGGGCCGTGACACCATGTGCCGTGTCACAAAGGGCCACCCCCGGCACCCCAACAGCACTGGAGCAGACAGGAACCTGTTGCAGTTTATGTTTATTTCATTAAGTTATTGTTAAGTGGTACATTTTTTTGACTTCCCATGGTTTTACCTAGTTGTTTTTTTTCCCTATGTTGCACACTCCCTTTAAAGGTGTCCCTCAATTATTCCCCTCCCTTTGTCCCAGTCCCTTCCCTGCCTGTCCAGGCAACCCTGCCACTTTTTCCTGAATGTTCCCTGCCACTCAGCCCCTGGGCCACTCCCTGATTGAGATCCTGTCGTGGTTTGATGAGGAAAAAGAATTTTATTGGAAAGAAGAGGTCAGTTTGGATACTGACCACTTGAAGGTGGACACGCCTCTGTGAACAGAGAGGTGTTAAAAGCAGAATTCCCAGGAGAACTCTCTCTTTTTATTAATTATCTAGAGAGTGGGAACCGATTATGGTCCATGTTATGTCTCACTGTACTTTGTTCAAGTTAGGTGGTAAGATTCTGAATGTTTGAAAATGTCTTCATTTTAAATTTTGTGCGTATTTTTTTTTTCCTTTCTTTTTTTATTTTATAGTAGCATAATAGTAGTAGCTTAATAAAGTTTTTCCCTTGTTCTTAAGCTTCAGTCTGCTTTGATCTGTTCTCGACCACATTGTGATTACAACATAATGTAGAGTAATGTTTTTATTCCATAACTGTTATAGAAATATACAATATGTAATAAAAATAAATTAATTGCTAGTTTTCCTTATTCCTTCAATTTTCTCTTCACTTTTCTATTCTTATTCTTCTTATGGTTCTTTTCCTACTCTTTTCTATTCTTCTTCTTCTTTGCTACTTCTATGTATTTTTATATTCTTATTCCTATTCCTATTCTTCTTCGACATATTTTGAAATTCTTATTCCTATTCCTATACTTTTTCTTCTGCATATATTGAAATTCCTATTCCTAGTACTCTTCTAAGTATTTCTAAATTCTTATTACTATACTTCTTCTATCTACTCTTAAATAATCATTCTATGTCTTGTCTTTTTAGTCTTCATCTTTGTCTTCTTCCTCTTTGCTGTCTTCATCTTCTTCATCCTATTTGTCTTCACCTTCTTCATTGTCTTCATCTTCTTCACAGTCTTCATCTTCTTCATCTGCTATGTCGTCTTTGCCCTCTTTTTCTGTGTCATTGTCTTCATCTTTGTCTTTGTCGTCTTTGCCATTGTCCTGGAGTGGTTTGTGCTGAGAGTCCGTTCCAGGAGCCTCTGCTTTGTGCCCCAGAAGTGGTTGCTGCACCTTCCAGCCCGGGGCCGGGTGTGTGTGGGGCAGGGATGGGGGAGCTTTGGGCTCTTTGGGTGGGCATTTTCCAAGCCCCACTGCCCAGGCCTTCGTGGCTCTGCCTGGTTAGGTTTTGCTTGGCTTGCTTGGCCCATCCAAAGGCTTTTCTGTTCCCTGGCTTGGAGGAGCTGCAGCAGCAATCTCTGAGCCCCTCGAGCCAAACCGGACAGCCGCTGCTCCGACACAGAGGAGCGGGACTGGCAGGAGAAGTCATCTTCATCTTCTTCCTGTTCTTCACCTTCCTTCCCCTCATCTTCTTAACCTTTCTCTGTGTCTCTTTCAGTCCTCAGAGCGTGGCCTGAGGCAGGGACAGCGGAACAGCCCCCGCAGCGCCCGCCTGAAGCGGGAGGGACGTTTCCTGGGGGCAGCCGGCTGCCCGCGGAGGGCCTGGGCTCCCAGCCGGGCAGGCCGGGGGCTGGGGGGGCTGTGCGGGACAGGCGCCGGCCCTCGGCTGCACGGCTCCTGTGCCGGGCACTCAGCCCAGGCCTCCCGAGGGACGGGCACTGCGAGCCCCTCTGACACAAAAACTTTCCACTTGTCCACATTCTTTTCTTTGTCCTGTTCTGGGGGCAGCTCCAGGAGGCTCACATTGTCCCACTCGTCATCCTCTGGGTACAAGGGCTTGGCCAAGATCACATGCTTGGGCCAGTTCTCCTGCATGAGCCCCGTGTTGCTGTCATTTTCCCAGTTGGAGAGTCCTGAGGGTCTGCTGCCATTCCCTCTGGAAACGTTTTGGCCAACGTATTCTTCCCAGTCTGAAATTTCTGCATAGCTGACGACATCTCCTCCGGACAGCACTTGCTCAATGCATTCTTCCCAGTCCGAGGGGTCTTGGGAGCTGCTGACTTCTCCCTGGGACAGGTCTTGGTCCAAATATTTTTCCCAGTCAAAATGTTGGTGGTAACTCGTGACTTCCCCGTGGGGCAGATCATCCTCCGTGCATTCTTCACTGTAGGACGCTTCCTGGGACAGCTCAGGGTCTCCAAGCAGGAAAGGCTCCAGGTCATGCAAGAATTGCCAACTTTTGTTTTCCTCATCGGAGCCGTCCATCCTCTCCTGCACTGCCAGCTCTGACCACACTGCTGCCTCCTCAGCAGCTCCGGACGGGGCAGCAGCTCCCGGCTCGGCCTCCCTGGGACTGCCTGGGGCAGGGGAGGCGCTGGGCAGGGCAGGGGCTGCCTCTGCTGCCACCTCTGTGCCCACGGGGCTGGCAGAGCTGGGCCCCTCTGGGGGAAGAGCTGTGCTGTCCTCGGGACTAAGCTTGCTGGCCAATTCCACTTTGGACTGCCCCTCAGCAATCAGACTGTACCCTGAAGAGAGCATGATGTCCTCTCCTGCAGGGGACAGCTTCTCCTCTCTCGTGCTGTCCCCTTCAGAGACCTCAATGTCCTCTTCCACTGGGGACAGCTCCTGGTCACTCATACTGTCCTCTGGAATGTTCTCGATGTCTTCTTCCACTGAGGACAGCTCCTGGTCACTCTCACTGTCCTCTGGAATGTTCTCGATGTCTTCTTCCACTGAGGACAACTTCTGGTCACTCATGCTGTCCTCTGGAATGTTCTCTATGTCTTCTTCCACTGAGGACAGCTCCTGGTCACTCTCACTGTCCTCTGGAATGTTCTCGATGGCCTCTTCCACTGAGGACAGCTCCTGGTCACTTGTGCTCTCTTCTGGAGCAACCTCGATGTCTTCTTCCACTGAGGACAGCTCCTGGTCACTTGTGCCATCCTCTGGAGCAACCTCGATGGCCTCTTCCACAGAGGACAGCTCCTGATCACTTGTGCTGTCCTCTGGAATGTTCTCAATGGCCTCTTCCACTGGGGACAACTCCTCGGCACTTGTACCATCCTTTGGAAAAATCTTGATGGTTTTTTCCCCTGAGGACAGCTCCTGGTCGCTTGTGCTGTCCTCTGGAATGTTCTCGAGGGCCTCTTCCACGGAGGACAGCTCTGGGTCACTTGTGCTGTCCCATGGAATATCTTCAATTGCCTCTTCCACAGAGGACAGCTCTGGGTCACTTGTGCTGTCCCATGCAAAATCATCACTTGCCTCTTCCACTAAGGACAGCTCCTTGTCTCTTGTGCTGTCCTCTGGAATGTTGTTGATGGCCTCTTCCACTGAGGACAGCTCTTGCTCATTTCTGCTGTCCTCTGGAACAACCTCGACGTCCTCTTCCACTGAGGACAGCTCCTTCTCTCTTGTGCTGTCCTCTGGAATGCCCTCAAGGGACTCTTTCACTGGGGACAGCTCCTGGTCACTTGTGCTGTCCCATGGGATGTCCTCAATTGCCTCTTCCACTGAGGACAGCTCTGGGTCAGTGTTGCTGTCCCCTGGAGGGAGCTCGATGGCCTCTTCGACCTGGGACAGCTCCTCGTCACTGGATGAGGAACAAGTCTGGGTGTTCTTCTCCTCCTTCACTGAGCCCAGTGGGTTCTCCAAAGAACTGGAGCTGACATCGTCCTCCCAAGGGAGCAGCTCTTGGTTTCCCAAATCTTCCCCTTGGGACAGGAGAGGCTCAGAGGGCTCCTCGTCCTCCTCAGCAGCTCCAGCCGGGGCAGCAGCTGCCGGCTCGGCCTCCGTGGGACTCTGCAGGGAAGGAGAGGCGCTGGTCAGGGCAGGCACTGCCTCTGCTGCCACCTCTGTGTCCGCGGGGCTGGCAGAGCTGGGCCCCTCTGGGGGACAAGGCTGAGGCTCCTCGTCCCTCCCTGGGCACAAGGGTCTGTCCCAGATCTCAGAGCTGATGTTGTGTCCCCATTGGGACAGCTCCTGCCTGCTCACATCTTCCCCCCTTTGGGACAGCTTTCGCTCACTCACATCATCCCACTGGGGCAGCTCTTGGGCTGCAGCGTCTGGTCCTTGGCACAGCTCCCTGACACTGCTGTCTCCCACTTGGGACAATTCCAGCTCTCTCCTGTCTTCCCATTGGGACATGTGGGAGTGTACACCTTGTCCCCATGCTGAGAGGTCTTGGTACCTCTCACCTTCCCTCTGGGAATGCTCTTGGGCATCATCCCCTTGGGAATCCTCTGGGACACTCAGATCTCTCTGCAGGGACAGCTCGTGGCACCTCTCGTCTTCTCCCCATCCCATCTCCTACCGCCCACTCACATTTATTTTCCACTGGGAAATCTCTTGGGTTGTCACACATTCTTCCCTCTCCCACCCCTCTTGGTACATCTCACTGTCCTCCTCCCACTGGGACAGCTCCTGAGCTCTGATGGTTTCTTCCCCTTCATTGAGCGCTTGGTGTGTCCCCCCTCTGGACTGGGAAACTTCCCAAACTCCCACACGTACCTGGCCTTGGTACAGCTCTTGGCTGCTCCAGGCTCCCCACCGGGACATTTCTTGGGCTCCTGGAACTTCTCTCCTGCAGGTCTCTTCCACATCTTCTCTCCGGGAAAGCTCTCGGTCCATTTTGGCGAAGGGCCTCTCCTCCTCCTCAGTTTGTGACAGTGGCAGGACTGAGCTGCCCACTGCCCCTGACCACAGCTCGCTGCTGGCTTCCAGCCAGCTGGGCAAGGTGCTGTGGGACCGGGAGGTGGAGTTGGCTTTGTCCTCGTCGCTGTCTCTGTCTGTCGCTGTCGGCCGCTGTCGCTGTCGGCGTCTGGCGCAGAGACAGGGAGCTGTGTCCTCCTCAGAGAGCGGCTCTCCTGGGACTGGGCACCCCAGGGCTCTGCGCCCCTTGGAGACCCTCAGCCCGGGCGGGGCTCCCTGATGTCACAAGGGTCTCTGGCCACCACCACGTCCCACATCACAAAGGGCCGTGACACCATGTGCCGTGTCACAAAGGGCCACCCCCGGCACCCCAACAGCACTGGAGCAGACAGGAACCTGTTGCAGTTTATGTTTATTTCATTAAGTTATTGTTAAGTGGTACATTTTTTTGACTTCCCATGGTTTTACCTAGTTGTTTTTTTTCCCTATGTTGCACACTCCCTTTAAAGGTGTCCCTCAATTATTCCCCTCCCTTTGTCCCAGTCCCTTCCCTGCCTGTCCAGGCAACCCTGCCACTTTTTCCTGAATGTTCCCTGCCACTCAGCCCCTGGGCCACTCCCTGATTGAGATCCTGTCGTGGTTTGATGAGGAAAAAGAATTTTATTGGAAAGAAGAGGTCAGTTTGGATACTGACCACTTGAAGGTGGACACGCCTCTGTGAACAGAGAGGTGTTAAAAGCAGAATTCCCAGGAGAACTCTCTCTTTTTATTAATTATCTAGAGAGTGGGAACCGATTATGGTCCATGTTATGTCTCACTGTACTTTGTTCAAGTTAGGTGGTAAGATTCTGAATGTTTGAAAATGTCTTCATTTTAAATTTTGTGCGTATTTTTTTTTTCCTTTCTTTTTTTATTTTATAGTAGCATAATAGTAGTAGCTTAATAAAGTTTTTCCCTTGTTCTTAAGCTTCAGTCTGCTTTGATCTGTTCTCGACCACATTGTGATTACAACATAATGTAGAGTAATGTTTTTATTCCATAACTGTTATAGAAATATACAATATGTAATAAAAATAAATTAATTGCTAGTTTTCCTTATTCCTTCAATTTTCTCTTCACTTTTCTATTCTTATTCTTCTTATGGTTCTTTTCCTACTCTTTTCTATTCTTCTTCTTCTTTGCTACTTCTATGTATTTTTATATTCTTATTCCTATTCCTATTCTTCTTCGACATATTTTGAAATTCTTATTCCTATTCCTATACTTTTTCTTCTGCATATATTGAAATTCCTATTCCTAGTACTCTTCTAAGTATTTCTAAATTCTTATTACTATACTTCTTCTATCTACTCTTAAATAATCATTCTATGTCTTGTCTTTTTAGTCTTCATCTTTGTCTTCTTCCTCTTTGCTGTCTTCATCTTCTTCATCCTATTTGTCTTCACCTTCTTCATTGTCTTCATCTTCTTCACAGTCTTCATCTTCTTCATCTGCTATGTCGTCTTTGCCCTCTTTTTCTGTGTCATTGTCTTCATCTTTGTCTTTGTCGTCTTTGCCATTGTCCTGGAGCGGTTTGTGCTCAGAGTCAGTTCCAGGAGCCTCTGCTTTGTGCCCCAGAAGTGGTTGCTGCACCTTCCAGCCCGGGGCCGGGTGTGTGCGGGGCAGGGATGGGGGAGCTTTGGGCTCTTTGGGTGGGCATTTTCCAAGCCCCACTGCCCAGGCCTTCGTGGCTCTGCCTGGTTGGGTTTTGCTTGGCTTGCTTGGCCCATCCAAAGGCTTTTCTCTTCCCTGGCTTGGAGGAGCTGCAGCAGCAATCTCTGAGCCCCTCGAGCCGAACCGGACAGCCGCTGCTCCGACACAGAGGAGCGGGACTGGCAGGAGAAGTCATCTTCATCTTCTTCCTGTTCTTCACCTTCCTTCCCCTCATCTTCTTCACCTTTCTCTGTGTCTCTTTCAGTCCTCAGAGCGTGGCCTGAGGCAGGGACAGCGGAACAGCCCCCGCAGCGCCCGCCTGAAGCGGGAGGGACGTTTCCTGGGGGCAGCCGGCTGCCCGCGGAGGGCCTGGGCTCCCAGCCGGGCAGGCCGGGGGCTGGGGGGGCTGTGCGGGGCAGGCGCCGGCCCTCGGCTGCACGGCTCCTGTGCCGGGCACTCAGCCCAGGCCTCCCGAGGGACGGGCACTGCGAGCCCCTCTGACACAAAAACTTTCCACTTGTCCACATTCTTTTCTTTGTGCTGTTCTGGGGGCAGCTCCAGGAGGCTCACATTGTCCCACTCGTCATCCTCTGGGTACAAGGGCTTGGCCAAGATCACATGCTTGGGCCAGTTCTCCTGCATGAGCCCCGTGTTGCTGTCATTTTCCCAGTTGGAGAGTCCTGAGGGTCTGCTGCCATTCCCTCTGGAAACGTTTTGGCCAACGTATTCTTCCCAGTCTGAAATTTCTGCATAGCTGACGACATCTCCTCCGGACAGCACTTGCTCAATGCATTCTTCCCAGTCCGAGGGGTCTTGGGAGCTGCTGACTTCTCCCTGGGACAGGTCTTGGTCCAAATATTTTTCCCAGTCAAAATGTTGGTGGTAACTCGTGACTTCCCCGTGGGGCAGATCATCCTCCGTGCATTCTTCACTGTAGGACACTTCCTGGGACAGCTCAGGGTCTCCAAGCAGGAAAGGCTCCAGGTCATGCAAGAATTGCCAACTTTTGTTTTCCTCATCGGAGCCGTCCATCCTCTCCTGCACTGCCAGCTCTGACCACACTGCTGCCTCCTCAGCAGCTCCGGACGGGGCAGCAGCTCCCGGCTCGGCCTCCCTGGGACTGCCTGGGGCAGGGGAGGCGCTGGGCAGGGCAGGGGCTGCCTCTGCTGCCACCTCTGTGCCCACGGGGCTGGCAGAGCTGGGCCCCTCTGGGGGAAGAGCTGTGCTGTCCTCGGGACTAAGCTTGCTGGCCAATTCCACTTTGGACTGCCCCTCAGCAATCAGACTGTACCCTGAAGAGAGCATGATGTCCTCTCCTGCAGGGGACAGCTTCTCCTCTCTCGTGCTGTCCCCTTCAGAGACCTCAATGTCCTCTTCCACTGGGGACAGCTCCTGGTCACTCATACTGTCCTCGGGAATGTTCTCGATGTCTTCTTCAACTGAGGACAGCTCCTGGTCACTCTCACTGTCCTCGGGAATGTTCTCGATGTCTTCTTCCACTGAGGACAGCTCCTGGTCACTCTCACTGTCCTCTGGAATGTTCTCGATGTCTTCTTCCACTGAGGACAACTTCTGGTCACTCATGCTGTCCTCTGGAATGTTCTCTATGTCTTCTTCCACTGAGGACAGCTCCTGGTCACTCTCACTGTCCTCTGGAATGTTCTCGATGGCCTCTTCCACTGAGGACAGCTCCTGGTCACTTGTGCTCTCTTCTGGAGCAACCTCGATGTCTTCTTCCACTGAGGACAGCTCCTGGTCACTTGTGCCATCCTCTGGAGCAACCTCGATGGCCTCTTCCACAGAGGAGAGCTCCTGATCACTTGTGCTGTCCTCTGGAATGTTCTCAATGGCCTCTTCCACTGGGGACAACTCCTCGGCACTTGTACCATCCTTTGGAAAAATCTTGATGGTTTTTTCCCCTGAGGACAGCTCCTGGTCGCTTGTGCTGTCCTCTGGAATGTTCTCGAGGGCCTCTTCCACGGAGGACAGCTCTGGGTCACTTGTGCTGTCCCATGGAATATCTTCAATTGCCTCTTCCACAGAGGACAGCTCTGGGTCACTTGTGCTGTCCCATGCAAAATCATCACTTGCCTCTTCCACTAAGGACAGCTCCTTGTCTCTTGTGCTGTCCTCTGGAATGTTGTTGATGGCCTCTTCCACGGAGGACAGCTCTTGCTCATTTCTGCTGTCCTCTGGAACAACCTCGACGTCCTCTTCCACTGAGGACAGCTCCTTCTCTCTTGTGCTGTCCTCTGGAATGCCCTCAAGGGACTCTTTCACTGGGGACAGCTCCTGGTCACTTGTGCTGTCCCATGGGATGTCCTCAATTGCCTCTTCCACTGAGGACAGCTCTGGGTCAGTGTTGCTGTCCCCTGGAGGGAGCTCGATGGCCTCTTCGACCTGGGACAGCTCCTCGTCACTGGATGAGGAACAAGTCTGGGTGTTCTTCTCCTCCTTCACTGAGCCCAGTGGGTTCTCCAAAGAACTGGAGCTGACATCGTCCTCCCAAGGGAGCAGCTCTTGGTTTCCCAAATCTTCCCCTTGGGACAGGAGAGGCTCAGAGGGCTCCTCGTCCTCCTCAGCAGCTCCAGCCGGGGCAGCAGCTGCCGGCTCGGCCTCCGTGGGACTCTGCAGGGAAGGAGAGGCGCTGGTCAGGGCAGGCACTGCCTCTGCTGCCACCTCTGTGTCCGCGGGGCTGGCAGAGCTGGGCCCCTCTGGGGGACAAGGCTGAGGCTCCTCGTCCCTCACTGGGCACAAGGGTCTGTCCCAGATCTCAGAGCTGATGTTGTGTCCCCATTGGGACAGCTCCTGCCTGCTCACATCTTCCCCCCTTTGGGACAGCTTTCGCTCACTCACATCATCCCACTGGGGCAGCTCTTGGGCTGCAGCGTCTGGTCCTTGGCACAGCTCCCTGACACTGCTGTCTCCCACTTGGGACAATTCCAGCTCTCTCCTGTCTTCCCATTGGGACATGTGGGAGTGTACACCTTGTCCCCATGCTGAGAGGTCTTGGTACCTCTCACCTTCCCTCTGGGAATGCTCTTGGGCATCATCCCCTTGGGAATCCTCTGGGACACTCAGATCTCTCTGCAGGGACAGCTCGTGGCACCTCTCGTCTTCTCCCCATCCCATCTCCTACCGCCCACTCACATTTATTTTCCACTGGGAAATCTCTTGGGTTGTCACACATTCTTCCCTCTCCCACCCCTCTTGGTACATCTCACTGTCCTCCTCCCACTGGGACAGCTCCTGAGCTCTGATGGTTTCTTCCCCTTCATTGAGCGCTTGGTGTGTCCCCCCTCTGGACTGGGAAACTTCCCAAACTCCCACACGTACCTGGCCTTGGTACAGCTCTTGGCTGCTCCAGGCTCCCCACCGGGACATTTCTTGGGCTCCTGGAACTTCTCTCCTGCAGGTCTCTTCCACATCTTCTCTCCGGGAAAGCTCTCGGTCCATTTTGGCGAAGGGCCTCTCCTCCTCCTCAGTTTGTGACAGTGGCAGGACTGAGCTGCCCACTGCCCCTGACCACAGCTCGCTGCTGGCTTCCAGCCAGCTGGGCAAGGTGCTGTGGGACCGGGAGGTGGAGTTGGCTTTGTCCTCGTCGCTGTCTCTGTCTGTCGCTGTCGGCCGCTGTCGCTGTCGGCGTCTGGCGCAGAGACAGGGAGCTGTGTCCTCCTCAGAGAGCGGCTCTCCTGGGACTGGGCACCCCAGGGCTCTGCGCCCCTTGGAGACCCTCAGCCCGGGCGGGGCTCCCTGATGTCACAAGGGTCTCTGGCCACCACCACGTCCCACATCACAAAGGGCCGTGACACCATGTGCCGTGTCACAAAGGGCCACCCCCGGCACCCCAACAGCACTGGAGCAGACAGGAACCTGTTGCAGTTTATGTTTATTTCATTAAGTTATTGTTAAGTGGTACATTTTTTTGACTTCCCATGGTTTTACCTAGTTGTTTTTTTTCCCTATGTTGCACACTCCCTTTAAAGGTGTCCCTCAATTATTCCCCTCCCTTTGTCCCAGTCCCTTCCCTGCCTGTCCAGGCAACCCTGCCACTTTTTCCTGAATGTTCCCTGCCACTCAGCCCCTGGGCCACTCCCTGATTGAGATCCTGTCGTGGTTTGATGAGGAAAAAGAATTTTATTGGAAAGAAGAGGTCAGTTTGGATACTGACCACTTGAAGGTGGACACGCCTCTGTGAACAGAGAGGTGTTAAAAGCAGAATTCCCAGGAGAACTCTCTCTTTTTATTAATTATCTAGAGAGTGGGAACCGATTATGGTCCATGTTATGTCTCACTGTACTTTGTTCAAGTTAGGTGGTAAGATTCTGAATGTTTGAAAATGTCTTCATTTTAAATTTTGTGCGTATTTTTTTTTTCCTTTCTTTTTTTATTTTATAGTAGCATAATAGTAGTAGCTTAATAAAGTTTTTCCCTTGTTCTTAAGCTTCAGTCTGCTTTGATCTGTTCTCGACCACATTGTGATTACAACATAATGTAGAGTAATGTTTTTATTCCATAACTGTTATAGAAATATACAATATGTAATAAAAATAAATTAATTGCTAGTTTTCCTTATTCCTTCAATTTTCTCTTCACTTTTCTATTCTTATTCTTCTTATGGTTCTTTTCCTACTCTTTTCTATTCTTCTTCTTCTTTGCTACTTCTATGTATTTTTATATTCTTATTCCTATTCCTATTCTTCTTCGACATATTTTGAAATTCTTATTCCTATTCCTATACTTTTTCTTCTGCATATATTGAAATTCCTATTCCTAGTACTCTTCTAAGTATTTCTAAATTCTTATTACTATACTTCTTCTATCTACTCTTAAATAATCATTCTATGTCTTGTCTTTTTAGTCTTCATCTTTGTCTTCTTCCTCTTTGCTGTCTTCATCTTCTTCATCCTATTTGTCTTCACCTTCTTCATTGTCTTCATCTTCTTCACAGTCTTCATCTTCTTCATCTGCTATGTCGTCTTTGCCCTCTTTTTCTGTGTCATTGTCTTCATCTTTGTCTTTGTCGTCTTTGCCATTGTCCTGGAGCGGTTTGTGCTCAGAGTCAGTTCCAGGAGCCTCTGCTTTGTGCCCCAGAAGTGGTTGCTGCACCTTCCAGCCCGGGGCCGGGTGTGTGCGGGGCAGGGATGGGGGAGCTTTGGGCTCTTTGGGTGGGCATTTTCCAAGCCCCACTGCCCAGGCCTTCGTGGCTCTGCCTGGTTGGGTTTTGCTTGGCTTGCTTGGCCCATCCAAAGGCTTTTCTCTTCCCTGGCTTGGAGGAGCTGCAGCAGCAATCTCTGAGCCCCTCGAGCCGAACCGGACAGCCGCTGCTCCGACACAGAGGAGCGGGACTGGCAGGAGAAGTCATCTTCATCTTCTTCCTGTTCTTCACCTTCCTTCCCCTCATCTTCTTCACCTTTCTCTGTGTCTCTTTCAGTCCTCAGAGCGTGGCCTGAGGCAGGGACAGCGGAACAGCCCCCGCAGCGCCCGCCTGAAGCGGGAGGGACGTTTCCTGGGGGCAGCCGGCTGCCCGCGGAGGGCCTGGGCTCCCAGCCGGGCAGGCCGGGGGCTGGGGGGGCTGTGCGGGGCAGGCGCCGGCCCTCGGCTGCACGGCTCCTGTGCCGGGCACTCAGCCCAGGCCTCCCGAGGGACGGGCACTGCGAGCCCCTCTGACACAAAAACTTTCCACTTGTCCACATTCTTTTCTTTGTCCTGTTCTGGGGGCAGCTCCAGGAGGCTCACATTGTCCCACTCGTCATCCTCTGGGTACAAGGGCTTGGCCAAGATCACATGCTTGGGCCAGTTCTCCTGCATGAGCCCCGTGTTGCTGTCATTTTCCCAGTTGGAGAGTCCTGAGGGTCTGCTGCCATTCCCTCTGGAAACGTTTTGGCCAACGTATTCTTCCCAGTCTGAAATTTCTGCATAGCTGACGACATCTCCTCCGGACAGCACTTGCTCAATGCATTCTTCCCAGTCCGAGGGGTCTTGGGAGCTGCTGACTTCTCCCTGGGACAGGTCTTGGTCCAAATATTTTTCCCAGTCAAAATGTTGGTGGTAACTCGTGACTTCCCCGTGGGGCAGATCATCCTCCGTGCATTCTTCACTGTAGGACGCTTCCTGGGACAGCTCAGGGTCTCCAAGCAGGAAAGGCTCCAGGTCATGCAAGAATTGCCAACTTTTGTTTTCCTCATCGGAGCCGTCCATCCTCTCCTGCACTGCCAGCTCTGACCACACTGCTGCCTCCTCAGCAGCTCCGGACGGGGCAGCAGCTCCCGGCTCGGCCTCCCTGGGACTGCCTGGGGCAGGGGAGGCGCTGGGCAGGGCAGGGGCTGCCTCTGCTGCCACCTCTGTGCCCACGGGGCTGGCAGAGCTGGGCCCCTCTGGGGGAAGAGCTGTGCTGTCCTCGGGACTAAGCTTGCTGGCCAATTCCACTTTGGACTGCCCCTCAGCAATCAGACTGTACCCTGAAGAGAGCATGATGTCCTCTCCTGCAGGGGACAGCTTCTCCTCTCTCGTGCTGTCCCCTTCAGAGACCTCAATGTCCTCTTCCACTGGGGACAGCTCCTGGTCACTCATACTGTCCTCGGGAATGTTCTCGATGTCTTCTTCAACTGAGGACAGCTCCTGGTCACTCTCACTGTCCTCGGGAATGTTCTCGATGTCTTCTTCCACTGAGGACAGCTCCTGGTCACTCTCACTGTCCTCTGGAATGTTCTCGATGTCTTCTTCCACTGAGGACAACTTCTGGTCACTCATGCTGTCCTCTGGAATGTTCTCTATGTCTTCTTCCACTGAGGACAGCTCCTGGTCACTCTCACTGTCCTCTGGAATGTTCTCGATGGCCTCTTCCACTGAGGACAGCTCCTGGTCACTTGTGCTCTCTTCTGGAGCAACCTCGATGTCTTCTTCCACTGAGGACAGCTCCTGGTCACTTGTGCCATCCTCTGGAGCAACCTCGATGGCCTCTTCCACAGAGGAGAGCTCCTGATCACTTGTGCTGTCCTCTGGAATGTTCTCAATGGCCTCTTCCACTGGGGACAACTCCTCGGCACTTGTACCATCCTTTGGAAAAATCTTGATGGTTTTTTCCCCTGAGGACAGCTCCTGGTCGCTTGTGCTGTCCTCTGGAATGTTCTCGAGGGCCTCTTCCACGGAGGACAGCTCTGGGTCACTTGTGCTGTCCCATGGAATATCTTCAATTGCCTCTTCCACAGAGGACAGCTCTGGGTCACTTGTGCTGTCCCATGCAAAATCATCACTTGCCTCTTCCACTAAGGACAGCTCCTTGTCTCTTGTGCTGTCCTCTGGAATGTTGTTGATGGCCTCTTCCACGGAGGACAGCTCTTGCTCATTTCTGCTGTCCTCTGGAACAACCTCGACGTCCTCTTCCACTGAGGACAGCTCCTTCTCTCTTGTGCTGTCCTCTGGAATGCCCTCAAGGGACTCTTTCACTGGGGACAGCTCCTGGTCACTTGTGCTGTCCCATGGGATGTCCTCAATTGCCTCTTCCACTGAGGACAGCTCTGGGTCAGTGTTGCTGTCCCCTGGAGGGAGCTCGATGGCCTCTTCGACCTGGGACAGCTCCTCGTCACTGGATGAGGAACAAGTCTGGGTGTTCTTCTCCTCCTTCACTGAGCCCAGTGGGTTCTCCAAAGAACTGGAGCTGACATCGTCCTCCCAAGGGAGCAGCTCTTGGTTTCCCAAATCTTCCCCTTGGGACAGGAGAGGCTCAGAGGGCTCCTCGTCCTCCTCAGCAGCTCCAGCCGGGGCAGCAGCTGCCGGCTCGGCCTCCGTGGGACTCTGCAGGGAAGGAGAGGCGCTGGTCAGGGCAGGCACTGCCTCTGCTGCCACCTCTGTGTCCGCGGGGCTGGCAGAGCTGGGCCCCTCTGGGGGACAAGGCTGAGGCTCCTCGTCCCTCACTGGGCACAAGGGTCTGTCCCAGATCTCAGAGCTGATGTTGTGTCCCCATTGGGACAGCTCCTGCCTGCTCACATCTTCCCCCCTTTGGGACAGCTTTCGCTCACTCACATCATCCCACTGGGGCAGCTCTTGGGCTGCAGCGTCTGGTCCTTGGCACAGCTCCCTGACACTGCTGTCTCCCACTTGGGACAATTCCAGCTCTCTCCTGTCTTCCCATTGGGACATGTGGGAGTGTACACCTTGTCCCCATGCTGAGAGGTCTTGGTACCTCTCACCTTCCCTCTGGGAATGCTCTTGGGCATCATCCCCTTGGGAATCCTCTGGGACACTCAGATCTCTCTGCAGGGACAGCTCGTGGCACCTCTCGTCTTCTCCCCATCCCATCTCCTACCGCCCACTCACATTTATTTTCCACTGGGAAATCTCTTGGGTTGTCACACATTCTTCCCTCTCCCACCCCTCTTGGTACATCTCACTGTCCTCCTCCCACTGGGACAGCTCCTGAGCTCTGATGGTTTCTTCCCCTTCATTGAGCGCTTGGTGTGTCCCCCCTCTGGACTGGGAAACTTCCCAAACTCCCACACGTACCTGGCCTTGGTACAGCTCTTGGCTGCTCCAGGCTCCCCACCGGGACATTTCTTGGGCTCCTGGAACTTCTCTCCTGCAGGTCTCTTCCACATCTTCTCTCCGGGAAAGCTCTCGGTCCATTTTCACGAAGAGCCTCTCCTCCTCCTCAGGCTGTGACAGTGGCAGGACTGAGCTGCCCACTGCCCCTGACCACGGCTCACTGGTGGCTTCCAGCCAGCTGGGCAAGGTGCTTTGGGACCGGGAGGTGGAGTTGGCTTTGTCCTCGTCGCTGTCTCTGTCTGTCGCTGTCGGCCGCTGTCGCTGTCGGCGTCTGGCGCAGAGACAGGGAGCTGCGTCCTCCTCAGAGAGCGGCTCTCCTGGGACTGGGCACCCCAGGGCTCTGCGCCCCTTGGAGACCCTCAGCCCGGGCGGGGCTCCCTGATGTCACAAGGGTCTCTGGCCACCACCACGTCCCACATCACAAAGGGCCGTGACACCATGTGCCGTGTCACAAAGGGCCACCCCCGGCACCCCAACAGCACTGGAGCAGACAGGAACCTGTTGCAGTTTATGTTTATTTCATTAAGTTATTGTTAAGTGGTACATTTTTTTGACTTCCCATGGTTTTACCTAGTTGTTTTTTTTCCCTATGTTGCACACTCCCTTTAAAGGTGTCCCTCAATTATTCCCCTCCCTTTGTCCCAGTCCCTTCCCTGCCTGTCCAGGCAACCCTGCCACTTTTTCCTGAATGTTCCCTGCCACTCAGCCCCTGGGCCACTCCCTGATTGAGATCCTGTCGTGGTTTGATGAGGATAAAGAATTTTATTGGAAAGAAGAGGTCAGTTTGGATACTGACCACTTGAAGGTGGACACGCCTCTGTGAACAGAGAGGTGTTAAAAGCAGAATTCCCAGGAGAACTCTCTCTTTTTATTAATTATCTAGAGAGTGGGAACCGATTATGGTCCATGTTATGTCTCACTGTACTTTGTTCAAGTTAGGTGGTAAGATTCTGAATGTTTGAAAATGTCTTCATTTTAAATTTTGTGCGTATTTTTTTTTTCCTTTCTTTTTTTATTTTATAGTAGCATAATAGTAGTAGCTTAATAAAGTTTTTCCCTTGTTCTTAAGCTTCAGTCTGCTTTGATCTGTTCTCGACCACATTGTGATTACAACATAATGTAGAGTAATGTTTTTATTCCATAACTGTTATAGAAATATACAATATGTAATAAAAATAAATTAATTGCTAGTTTTCCTTATTCCTTCAATTTTCTCTTCACTTTTCTATTCTTATTCTTCTTATGGTTCTTTTCCTACTCTTTTCTATTCTTCTTCTTCTTTGCTACTTCTATGTATTTTTATATTCTTATTCCTATTCCTATTCTTCTTCGACATATTTTGAAATTCTTATTCCTATTCCTATACTTTTTCTTCTGCATATATTGAAATTCCTATTCCTAGTACTCTTCTAAGTATTTCTAAATTCTTATTACTATACTTCTTCTATCTATTCTTAAATAATCATTCTATGTCTTGTCTTTTTAGTCTTCATCTTTGTCTTCTTCCTCTTTGCTGTCTTCATCTTCTTCTTCCTATTTGTCTTCACCTTCTTCATTGTCTTCATCTTCTTCACAGTCTTCATCTTCTTCATCTTCTATGTCGTCTTTGTCCTCTTTTTCTGTGTCTTTGTCTTCATCTTTGTCTTTGTCGTCTTTGCCATTGTCCTGGAGCGGTTTGTGCTCAGAGTCTGTTTCAGGACCCTCTGCTTTGTGCCCCAGAAGTGGTTGCTGCACCTTCCAGCCCGGGGCCGGGTGTGTGCGGGGCAGGGATGGGGGAGCTTTGGGCTCTTTGGGTGGGCATTTTCCAAGCCCCACTGCCCAGGCCTTCGTGGCTCTGCCTGGTTGGGTTTTGCTTGGCTTGCTTGGCCCATCCAAAGGCTTTTCTCTTCCCTGGCTTGGAGGAGCTGCAGCAGCAATCTCTGAGCCCCTCGAGCCGAACCGGACAGCTGCTGCTCCGACACAGAGGAGCGGGACTGGCAGGAGAAGTCATCTTCATCTTCCTCCTGTTCTTCACCTTCCTTCTCCTCATCTTCTTCACCTTTCTCTGTGTCTCTTTCAGTCTTCAGAGCGTGGCCTGAGGCAGGGACAGCGGAACAGCCCCCGCAGCACCCGCAGCGCCCGCCTGAAGCGGGAGGGACGTTTCCTGGGGGCAGCCGGCTGCCCGCGGAGGGCCTGGGCTCCCAGCCGGGCAGGCCGGGGGCTGGGGGGGCTGTGCGGGGCAGGCGCCGGCCCTCGGCTGCACGGCTCCTGTGCCGGGCACTCAGCCCAGGCCTCCCAAGGGACGGGCACTGCGAGCCCCTCTGACACACAAACTTTCCATTTGTCCACATTCTTTTCTTTCTCCTGTTCTGGGGGCAGCTCCAGGAGGCTCACATCGTCCCACTCGTCGTCCTCTGGGTACAAGGGCTTGGCCAAGATCACATGCTTGGGCCAGTTCTCCTGCACGAGCCCCGTGTTGCTGTCATTTTCCCAGTTGGAGAGTCCTGAGGGTCTGCTGCCATTCCCTCTGGAAACGTTTTGGCCAACGTATTCTTCCCAGTCTGAAATTTCTGCATAGCTGACGACATCTCCTCCGGACAGCACTTGCTCAATGCATTCTTCCCAGTCCGAGGGGTCTTGGGAGCTGCTGACTTCTCCCTGGGACAGGTCTTGGTCCAAATATTTTTCCCAGTCAAAGTGTTGGTGGTAACTCGTGACTTCCCCGTGGGGCAGATCATCCTCCGTGCATTCTTCACTGTAGGACGCTTCCTGGGACAGCTCAGGGTCTCCAAGCAGGAAAGGCTCCAGGTCATGCAAGAATTGCCAACTTTTGTTTTCCTCATCGGAGCCGTCCATCCTCTCCTGCACTGCCAGCCCTGACCACACTTCTGCCTCCTCAGCAGCTCCGGACAGGGCAGCAGCTCCCGGCTCGGCCTCCCTGGGACTGCCTGGGGCAGGGGAGGCGCTGGGCAGGGCAGGGGCTGCCTCTGCTGCCACCTCTGTGCCCACGGGGCTGGCAGAGCTGGGCCCCTCTGGGGGAAGAGCTGTGCTGTCCTCGGGACTAAGCTTGCTGGCCAATTCCACTTTGGACTGCCCCTCAGCAATCAGACTGTACCCTGAAGAGACCATGATGTCCTGTACTGCAGGGGACAGCTTCTCCTCTCTTGTGCTGTCCCCTTCAGAGACCTCAATGTCCTCTTCCACTGGGGACAGCTCCTGGTCACTCATACTGTCCTCGGGAATGTTCTCGATGTCTTCTTCCACTGAGGACAGCTCCTGGTCACTCTCACTGTCCTCTGGAATGTTCTCGATGTCTTCTTCCACTGAGGACAGTTCCTGGTCACTCATACTGTCCTCTGGAATGTTCTCTATGTCTTCTTCCACTGAGGACAGCTCCTGGTCACTCTCACTGTCCTCTGGATTGTTCTCGATGTCCTTTTCCACTGACGACAGCTCCTGGTCACTTGTGCTCTCTTCTGGACCAACCTCGATGTCTTCTTCCACTGAGGACAGCTCCTGATCACTTGTGCTCTCTTCTGGAGCAACCTCGATGGCCTCTTCCACTGAGGACAGCTCCTGATCACTTGTGCTGTCCTCTGGAATGTTCTCAATGGCCTCTTCCACTGGGGACAACTCCTCGGCACTTGTACCATCCTTTGGAAAAATCTTGATGGTTTTGTCCACTGAGGACAGCTCCTGGTCGCTTGTGCTGTCCTCTGGAATATCCTTGAGGGCCTCTTCCACGGAGGACAGCTCTGGGTCACTTGTGCTGTCCCATGGAATATCTTCAATTGCCTCTTCCACTGAGGACAGCTCTGGGTCACTTGTGCTGTCCCATGCAAAATCATCACTTGCCTCTTCCACTAAGGACAGCTCCTGGTCTCTTGTGCTGTCCTCTGGAATGTTGTTGATGGCCTCTTCCACTGAGGACAGCTCTTGCTCATTTCTGCTGTCCTCTGGAACAACCTCGACGTCCTCTTCCACTGAGGACAGCTCCTTCTCTCTTGTGCTGTCCTCTGGAATGCCCTCAATGGACTCTTTCACTGGGGACAGCTCCTGGTCACTTGTGCTGTCCCATGGGATGTCCTCAATTGCCTCTTCCACTGAGGACAGCTCTGGGTCAGTGTTGCCGTCCCCTGGAGGGAGCTCGATGGCCTCTTCGACCTGGGACAGCTCCTTGTCACTGGATGAGGAACAAGTCTGGGTGTTCTTCTCCTTCACTGAGCCCAGTGGGTTCTCCAAAGAACTGGAGCTGACATCGTCCTCCCAAGGGAGCAGCTCTTGGTTTCCCAAATCTTCCCCTTGGGTCAAGAGAGGCTCAGAGGGCTCCTCGTCCTCCTCAGCAGCTCCAGCCGGGGCAGCAGCTGCCGGCTCGGCCTCCGTGGGACTCTGCAGGGAAGGAGAGGCGCTGGTCAGGGCAGGCACTGCCTCTGCTGCCACCTCTGTGTCCGCGGGGCTGGCAGAGCTGGGCCCCTCTGGGGGACAAGGCTGAGGCTCCTCGTCCCTCCCTGGGCACAAGGGTCTGTCCCAGATCTCAGAGCTGATGTTGTGTCCCCATTGGGACAGCTCCTGCCTGCTCACATCTTCCCCCCTTTGGGACAGCTTTCGCTCACTCACATTGTCCCACTGGGGCAGCTCTTGGGCTGCAGCGTCTGGTCCTTGGCACAGCTCCCTGACACTGCTGTCTCTCACTTGGGACAATTCCAGCTCTCTCCTGTCTTCCCATTGGGACATGTGGGAGTGTACACCTTGTACCCATGCTGAGAGGTCCTGGTACCTCTCACCTTCGCTCTGGGAATGCTCTTGGGCATCATCCCCTTGGGAATCCTCTGGGACACTCAGATCTCTCTGCAGGTACAGCTCATGGCACCTCTCATCTTCTCCCCATCCCATCTCCTGCTGCCCACTCACATCTATTCCCCACTGGGAAATCTCTTGGGTTGTCACACGTTCTTCCCTCTCCCACCCCTCTTGATACATCTCACTGTCCTCCTCCCACTGGGACAGCTCCTGAGCTCTGATGGTTTCTTCCCCTTCATTGAGCTCTTGATGTGTCCCCCATCTGGACTGGGAAACTCCCCAAACTCCCACACGTACCTGGCCTTGGTACAGCTCTTGGCTGCACCAGGCTCCATGCTGGGACACTTCTTGGTCTCCTGGACCTCCTCTCTGGCGGGTCTCTTCCACATCTTCCCTCTGGGAAAGCTCACGGTCCATTTTCACGAAGAGCCTCTCCTCCTCCTCAGTCTGTGACAGTGGCAGGACTGAGCTGCCCACTGCCCCTGACCACAGCTCACTGGTGGCTTCCAGCCAGCTGGGCAAGGTGCTGTGGGACCGGGAGGTGGAGTTGGCTTTGTCCTCGTCGCTGTCTCTGTCTGTCGCTGTCGGCCGCTGTCGCTGTCGGCGTCTGGCGCAGACAGAGCCAGGGAGCTGCGTCCTCCTCAGAGAGCGGCTCTCCTGGGACTGGGCACCCCAGGGCTCTGCGCCCCTTGGAGACCCTCAGCCCGGGCGGGGCTCCCTGATGTCACAAGGGTCTCCGGCCACCATCATGGCCCACATCACAAAGGGCCATGACACCATGTGCCGTGTTTTAAAGGGCCAGCCCCGGCACCCCAACGGCACTGGAGCATAGAGGAACCTGTTGCAGTTTATGTTTATTTCATTAAGTTATTGTTAACTGGTTCATTCTGTTATCCCGCCACGTTTTCCTCAAGTCGTTTTTTTTCCCCAACGTTGTACACTCCCTTTTATGCCTTCGCTCAAGTTATTCCCCTCCCTTTGTCCCAGTCCCTTCCCTGCCTGTCCAGGCAACTCTGCCACTTTCTCCTGACTGTTCCCTGCCACTCAGCCCCTTAGCCAACCCCTGATTGAAACCCCCACTTGGAAATCTCCTAATCCAGGTTGCCCCATTGTCCCCTGTGCCTTTCCCGATCCTGATGGTCCCACAGTGTTGATATAATCCTCTCACTCCTGCCGTGAGGATTCCCTGTTGCTTCGCTGTTTGTGCCCACCGCCTGATGTGGATCTGAGCAAAACCCCTTGCAAATGAGGATGAGTGGCTCTTTTTTATCCCGCTCTCTGCACCTCGAATAAACCTTCTCCATGGAAGCTGAAGGCATAGAGGCTCTTCCTTCCTCCTTTGCCTGGTCCCTGCCGTGGCTGTAAGAGCGTGCAGGGCAGAGCTTGCAGCTCTGCAGGTTCAGCCGTGGGCAAAGCCCAGTCCCCGGCTGTTGGCCGGTCCCGTCGTGGCTGCCGGAGCGCACAGAGCCAGCCCGGGTTCCGGGGGCTCGGGCAGGAGCTGGCCGGGAGCATCCCCGGAGCGGTGTCCTGGCGGGCCCTGCTGTGCCCCGAGCCCTGCGAGGCTTTGGCCCCGCTGGCCCACGGCAGCCCAGCCCCGCAGTGCTGAGCCCTGGCCGTGCGGGCTGCGCTGCCCAGGGCACGAGGAATTGGCCGCACGGCCGGGCCGGGGCTCGCTCCCTGCTGCCGGCCGGGCGCTGCCGAGGGCTCCCCGCCCGCCGGGGCCGGGGCCGGGCGCTGAGGGAGCGGCGCCGCCATCGCTGCCGCCCTCAGGGGCTCTGAGGGGAGCGCGGCTCCCGCCAGCCCCGCTCCGCCCGCACGGGCAGCGCAAACCTGGAGCACAAAGACACACGGCGCTGCCATTGTGTCCGTGCCCTTCCAATGCACCCGCACAGCGGCCCCGGGGCTGCGCTCGGCCGCGGCAGCAGCGCTCCAGGCCCGAGCTCTGTGGGATGTGACACTAAACCCACAGGCTTTAGTCTTCTTGGGAGAGACAAATGAATGTTTCGGTCTCCTTGGGATAGAAAACCGCTTTTGATTGAACTATTCTGTCGTACAGTGGTGTGAAAAAAATCATAAACACTAAACTGGCATAATTAGAGGTCCCTGAGGGTAAAAAGTCATAAACAAATAGTTAGCAACATCTCTACTAACAAAAGATTCAATAAAAGAAAAAGCTAGGCTATCAAAAATTTTCAGAGTCTTGTCACCTGTAGCTCTTGTCTTTTACCATGTTTAAATTTGTTTCCTGTGATCTTTTTTATTTTGGGCACAATGAAGCAAAACTGAGCAGCATCAGGGAAAAACCCCTAGCTGGGTCCAAGGCTTCAGAATGGTTGTGGAACTCCCGGAGGACTCGCACGCTTCAGCCGTGCACAAAAGCTCCTCTCCTTTCCGAGGCTGCATGGCAGCACACGGGGAGTAAAATCAGAGTTCCTCCTGATTTCCTACACTTGCCCTCCGTCATTTATCCAGCACCTTCTCCAAGTGCAGGGAGTGAGAGGAGACAGATCAAGTGTGGTTCTGGATAATCTGTTTTCTTGTTGCTTCTCTTTGGACTGCCACTTGTTGCTTTTGAGGGTTCCTCGCTGCTGTCCCCCGTCCCTCCCTGGCCCCCTGGGACCCGCCTGCTAGCTGTCCCCTCCAGGGCCGGGGTTTTCCGCGGTCCCGCTGCCCTGGGCTTACCAGGCAGCGTCTGGGTTAGCACGGCCCGAGCTGCGGCGTTGCCTCAGTTGCCACTAGGATTCGAGATAAAGAGACCAAGAGAAACCAATGGTATGCTTGTCCAGAGAGATTATATTGCCTGAACGGTAGCAGGGACCAAAGGCCCCGGGCTATTGCCCAGATACAGTTTTATGCAGCAAAATTAAGAGATAAGGTCTAAACAATAGAGGCAGTGTCCAGCTAAGGCACATCAGAACCACCCCAGAGGCCAGGTCCAATGGGAACTGCTCAGGGGTGGGGAGAAGGGGGTTTACAGAGGAATGCTGAAGCGGGACTTTCCCAAGACAGTGGAGCATACATAAATTTATCTTTTCCTTCAGTTTCTCATTCCCAAAGCCTTTCTAAAACAATGGGGCATACATGAATGTATCCTTTTCCTCAGTTTACCATTCCCAAGGCCTTTCCAAAACCTTCCTCCATGCTACCATGCCAGCATGATAGCTACAATTCCCCCTTCTTTACTTATTAAGAAGAACAGTGCCTTGGGAGAAAGTAAAACTGTGGCTCTTAAACTGCAGTGTCTTTCTGCTTGTCGTCTTCCCACCAATCGCTTTCCGTGTCGGCAGCAGCGATGAAAACTGGTGCAGAAGCCTTCAGCTTCGAGGTGATGACCTTGGAGATGATTCGCTTCAGAATCCCGAATGCTAACAGAACTAAAAACAATGCAACTAGAAAGTAAAGGATGTCTTTTAAAAGAATCACTTCCCACCCAGAAAGATCCCAATCTTTGAACAGATTTTTAAACCAATCCTCATTTTCTTGCTTCACACTCCCAATGAGGCTTCTCATTTCCTGAATGGACGAGTGGACACTCTGACCTTTAGATGACAGATCAAAACAACACAACCCATCAAATTCTTTACATCCATGACCATGTGCCAACAGGAAATCAATAGCTGCCCTATTTTGGAGGGTAGCATTTCTGGTTATTTCCTCATCTACCAGGAGGTCACTCAGGGCCACTGATGTTAAATTTGCCTGCTTGGTCACCCAGCATTCTAGATTGCCTAATTCACTCAATGCTTTGGCTGCCGCAACCCATGGTAAAAACCCAGATACGGCAACTCTTTTGGATTTTGCCCAATGGTAAATTTCTGCATCACAATGTTCATCAAATTGACTCGCACTCCGCTTAGTAATTTTTTTCTCACCTTTTGCTTGCCTAATTGGAATTTGGGTCATGTTGGGGGAAGCAAGGGTCAGATGCCCAAAAGTGCTTGGACCTCCAATAAGACGAGAGGGGATTCCTGGGTATGCTCTGTCCCCACAGATAAGAAACATTCCCTTGTCCAGCTTGCGTGGACGGAAATCAGTGGTGGATGCAAATTTCAGCTTATAGACAGCTGTGCACCATTGACCTGCTCTGAATTCTACCTTGTACTGTTTGACATGCTCATATAATTTTACTTCTTTGGTTGGGGAAAAATCAAATTGAATGCAAAATTCAGCTTTTGCAGAGCCTAGGAGTTCTAATTCCTGGGGCTCTCCCTTGGCAGTGGGCAAATGTGAGACCCATCCTTGCCACAAAATGAGGGGGTTTCGCACTGGTGCTTTAATTTGTCCTGCACCTTTAGGTATTTTATTTTCGTTCACCTGGTTTTGCAAATGGACCAGATCAATTGGAAACTCATCCTCCTTACTTGGCACCCCTATTAAACATGTGGACATTGGATTTTCTGCTGAGGCAGTGGACAAACACATATGATCTTGTTGCAAGGCTTGGGCTAGCCTGACCCATACATTTTTCTTGGGCTGTGGAACAATCCATGCATCCACTGTGGAAGGGTAGATGGCCATTCCCTGGAACCAAACGATGAGCAGGAATGTGGAAATTGACATTCTGCTAGTCTGAAAGAAAGATAAAATCATACAACAAAGTGAACTAACTCTGAAAAAGATACAATTTGCTCTGCCAGTATAAAGGAAAAAGATTCCCCACGCTCCCACTTTCCCCCCTTGTTGAGGAGGCCCTGCGGACCCAGGAGTCTAAGGGGTTGCTGCTGCTGAAGCAACCACCCTTTCCCGTGGCTTTATCACTGAGTCCTCTGTCATCAGCACAGCTTTCCTGGTGCACTCCTCGATGAGCTGATCGAGTGTGGGGGGAGGCGATGATGGAAGGGCCAGGATGACTCGCTGACAGGCTTCATTTGCATTTGCGGTGACAAGTTCTAATGTAAGTTGGTCTTGGAGCTCTGGATTTTGCACCCTCTTTTCCACAGAGGCTCGCACTCGATCCACAAAATCCATGAATGGTTCTGCAACAGACTGCTTCAAAGCGGTATAAGAAACAACAGGTTCTTTAGAAGGCATGTTAAAAAATGCACTTTCTGCTGCATCCCTGGACAGGTCCAACACTGCTCTGGGGATGCCTGCGGCTTGCTTTTCAGCTTGGCTCCAATCACCCTCACCCACTAGATGTTCTAAAGTGATTTCCTCATCCTCTATATCTGTGGAATGGCTTGGACTTTGCAAAATCTCTGGGAGGAGATGTCCTGCAATCCTTTTCCAGGTTCTTTCCCACAATCTAAACTCAGACTGAGGGAGCAAGCAACTGAAAAGACGTTTCAAGTCAGCAGGGACATATGTTTTGAAGCTTAGAGTAGCTTTTAAAATGCTCTTTAAAAAATCACTTCTTTCCCCAAACTCACGCTTTGTTTTGCAAAGTTCCCTAATACTATCCTATGAAAGGGGCTCCCATTTGGCATTCTGTCCCCTGGCATTATAGATCACAGGGGCCAGGAACGCAGGGTCGGTGTCACTGACCGCTTCCCGGTTCCTCGTGCTGACAGTCTCGGCACTGCCATTGTCAGGGAGACTGGGAGAGAGAGAGAGGGAGAGGGGCCGGCTTGTGTGGGAGTGGCCGCAGCCGGCGGGGCCATGTGGAGTGGGGCGGGGCCAGGGGATGGTGATGCAACTGCGAGAGGAGGAGCTGAGGGCTGGACTGCGGGCTGGAATGGGGGCTGGAATGTGGGTTGAGCCGGGGGCTGAATCGCCACAAGGGAGGAGGGGTTGGGATCGGGGACGGGCGAAGGGAGGGGTGCGAGGGCTGGCACAGGGAGCACAGGGAACACCGCGTGGCCGCCTCCATCTTGTGGGGGCTGCACGGGGGGGGGTTTGGGGTGGGGAGTGCAAAGCATGGATTTTCAGCTGCGGGAGCGAAAGCAGGAGATGGAGAAGGGTTAGAAACTAAATCTACATCTTCACGGTTAGTTTTTTCACCGCAGGGGGTGCGGGGGGACACAGGGGACGCGACGGGGCCCTTTTCTTCTCCCCGGGCGCCCTGAGTGTCTGCACTCTCTTTCACAACATTGTAAATGAACAAAAACATTCTCATAAAACCTTCTTTCACTGAGGGATCTCCTGCCTTTGTCAGCACTGCACCCACACGCTTCCAAAATCGTCTTTCTCTCACTACTTGCTCTGTTACCTCCGGAAAACTTACTGATAACCATCTGACAAACTCTTTCACAAGGCTCTTAGGAAATTTGACACCTGCTCTCTGCAGGGGTTCCTGAACTTGTTTATAAATCTCTTTCTGCTGTGTAGTCAGCGTAACACCCATCGCTGCCTTTAGAGCAAGTCTCAACCAGTTACTGCAACAAACCCCAAAGTTCTAAAGCGACGACGGAAACTCTCGTCATGCCTGCGCGCTGGTGTGTTCCCCCACGGGCACACGAGAGCCAATGTCTCCTGGCAGGGCCCCTGCCCCCCAGTACCGAGACTCACCCACCACCGTCCTTTAGACACCAACTGCAGCAACGGTTCCCGCATCCGCGGGCGGTTTCCCGGGTGTTGGGAGGTGACGCCCGCACTCGCGGAGACCGCACCGGACAGAAATAGGCGTCTGTCTCCACAGTGGGCTGCATGGAGAGGCAAATGCCTCACCACCAGCGTGATCCAAGAGCTTTTCCCCATGGAGCTGACAGCCTGCCTGATGGTTTATTCGCACCGCTCGCCACTCTGTCGCTCGCGGTGACGCTGCAAAGCGTCTGGAAAAGCTCCTAGCCAGTGCACTGTCCACAACGGCTGGGGCCTCACTCGCTCAGACCAATGCAAAGCCCAACGTTGGTGCGCCACTTGTTGCTTCTCTTTGGACTGCCACTTGTTGCTTTTGAGGGTTCCTCGCTGCTGTCCCCCGTCCCTGCCCCGGCCCCCCGGGACCCTCCGGCTAGCTGTCCCCTCCGGGGCCAGGGTTTTCCGCGGTCCCGCTGCCCTGGGCTTACCAGGCAGCATCTGGGTTAGCACGGTCCGAGCTGCGGCGTTGCCTCGGTCGCCGCTAGGATTCGAGATAAAGAGACCAAGAGAAACCAATGGTATGCTGTCCAGAGAGATTGTATTGCCTGAATGGTAGCAGGGACCAAAGGCCCCGGGCTATTGCCCAGATACAGTTTTATACAGCAAAATTAAGAGAGAAGGTCTAAACAATAGAGACAGTGTTCAGCTAAGGCACATCAGAACCACCCCAGAGGCCAGGTCCAATGGGAACTGCTCAGGGGTGGGGAGAAGGGGGTTTACAGAGGAATGCTGAAGCGGGACTTTCCCGAATGTTGTGGTTTGACACGGAAAGAGAATTTTTTCCGGAAGGAAGAGGTCAATTTAGATATTGACCAATTGAAAGTAGGCACGCCTCTGAGAACACAGAGGGGTTGAAAGCAGAATTCCCAGGGGAACTCGCTCTCTTTGGTTCCGGTCAGCGTGCAGTGCAAACCTCCCCTGCCCAGCCACGAGCCGGGTGGGAGAGGTGAAGCCCCATGGCCTGATGGAGGTAACTCCGAAGGGTGGAGGGACTGGAACCGGGCTGGCCCCTGCAGATGGAAATGTGGAAGAAATCTGGGATGTCTCCGTTCCCCCCTGCCCAGAGTTTCTCTCCCGACAGGGAGAGAGAATAGAGACAGTGGCAGTCAGCGGAGCGGGGGAAGCTGCAAGGTGCCCAGTTGTGTGGGAGTTGCTGGATGTCCGGGCATCGGGCCATCCCTGGGAGTTCGGACTTTTAACCCTTCCTTGAGAAATGAAAGCTTGTGAATTTTTCCTTCCCCTCCTCGGTTTGAAAGAGAGGAAGAGGGACACCTTGGACCCTGTGATGTTGGAAGGAGGAATTCTGGATGGGAGGGGGACAAGGAGTGGCTTTTGGCTGGACTTTTCCGTGTTAGCCACAACCTGAACCAATCTTCTCCTCTGAGAGAGACTGTGTTTTGGGAGGATGCCAGTGAGTCAAGAGACCTGCTTCAGCTGGGAAAAAGACAAAATTGGAGTGAACAGAGAAAAAGTTAGGGGGTTTGTGGTGGCGCCTCCTAGTCCTGGAAAGGAAAGAGAAGAGAAGATCTCTGTTCTTGAGCCCTCGGCCCCAGGGGAAAATGGAGGGGACTGTGGTCCCAAACAATGAAAACTGAACTGTTGTTTTTCTCCCCTCTTGGCAGGGCATCCTTGAAAGGAAAAATCCTAAAAGCAGTCTGTCCATCCATGCATTGGTGGTGAGAGCACTGTGCATGGAAAGGAGAAGGGTCACCATGGCAAACTTTTTCTCCGGGCGGTGCCATGTGTGACATGGAAGCACAGGATGTGGAGCTGTGTTTCTTGGGGGAGTCTGTGGCACAGGAGAGACTCTGTTCCCTCGATAGACTGAGTATCGGTTGTTTGGAGGGTGGAAACCTGATTGGGGTCCAGATTGTGTCTCACTGTGGTTTGTTGGAGTTGGGTGGTGGGGGAAGGAATGTTTTGCAAGGTTTTCATTTGATCTTTGTGTGTTTTTTTTTCCCGTTCTTTAGTTTTCTCTTTTCTTTAGTAGTAGTAGTTTAATAAAGTTTTTTTCTATTATTAAGCTTGGGCCTGCTTTGCTCTGTTCCCAGTGTCAAACCATGACATCTGCCCACAGAGCTCCTGAGCCGCCGGCGGCCGCAGCCCCTCCCTGTGGCCTCGGGCCCAGCCAGGACACCCCCCCGGCTCTATCCCCACGCTGATTTTGGGGGGATTGAGTGTCCCCCAGCCCTGCTGTCACTCTGCCCCTGCCCCCTGCTCCCAGTGTTCCCAGTAAAGCTTCCCAGTTAAACCCAGCCCAGTTCATGGGGGCACTGGGGAGGGACTTGGGGGGACCCCACGGCGGGGCCGGCCCTGGGCAGGGAGGGCGGGTCCAGGTGAGGAACACTGCCTGCTGCGGGTCTGCCCGGCAACTGGTGAGTCATCAGCCCCGCTCGCTCTCATTGGCTGACTCTTCTCCACCGCGTTCTCTCATTGGCTGAGGAGAGGCCCGGCAGTGCAGAGAAGGAACGGGAGAGATCCCGCCCCGAGCACCGGCACGGGGACAACAGACCCAGCCTGGGCACAGGGAGGGAATTTATTACCAACCAAACCACGGCAGCACCAGGAGAAGGGAAAGAAATCCCTCCAGCACCTTCCCCCACCCAACAGGGATCACCCACAACAGGGTTATCCACCATGGAGAGACGGGGACATCCGAGTTTAGAACAAAGCCAATTTTATTAAGTGTACCAGGTGTTTATACAGGGATTGACTTGTATGGTGCTTATAGAGGGCTCTGTTTTTGGTAACAATTTCCCATTGGATACACATTCTTGGTGACATCCAGTAACCTGGGAACATTTATCTTATCACAAAGTCTCACAGCATTTTTTCTGGTCACTTCTTGCCCAGGGAGACTTCAAGTGTGTCTGTGTCTAATACAGTTTCTGCTCAGTCAGACCTCAGGTATCAAGCCCCTTTATCAGCTCCATTGCTTTACTCTCTGTTTTATTCCCCATACGGGGGCACCAGGGCTCTGCCCAACGGGAGTCACTGGGGATCATCCAGACGGAGACATACGAGTTTAGACCAAAGCCAATTTTATTGCGTCTACCAGGTGTTTATACAGGGATTGACTTGTATGGGGCTTATAGAGGGCTCTGTTTTTGGTAACAATTTCCCATTGGGTACACATTCTTCATGACATCACATCACCTGGTAACACTGAGCTCTTCCCTCACTCTCTTCCCTCACTCCAAGCTCTTTCCTCACTCAGGGCACTCACAGGGCTTCCCTTAGTGGTGCCTCCGTTGGTGTGTGGTCAAGTTTGAGCTCGTGGAGAAGCTCTTCCCACACTTCCCACACTCGTAGGGCCTCTCCCCGGTGTGGATGCGCTGGTGCATGGTGAGGTGGCAGTTTCGCTTGAAGCCCTTCCCGCAGTCGGGGCAGCGGTAGGGCCTCTCCTCTGTGTGAATCCGCTCATGTCTGAGGACACTGGAGCTGGTCTGAAACCTCTTCCCACACTGGGGACACTCGTAGGGCCGTTCCCCAGTGTGGATCCGCTGGTGTGTTCTCAGGGCAGAGCTCCACCCAAAGCTCTTCCCACATTCCAAGCACTCGTAGGGCCGTTCCCCAGTGTGGATCACCTGGTGCTCGATCAGGCCAGACATGTGTATGAAACTCTTCTGACACTTCCCACACTCGTAGGGCCTCTCCCCGGTGTGGATGCGCCGGTGCATAGTGAGGTTGGAGTTTTGCTTGAAGCCCTTCCCACAGTCGGGGCAGCGGTAGGGCGTCTCCTCTGTGTGAATCCGCTCATGTACGAGGAGATTGGCAGTGGTCCTAAACCTCTTCCCACACTCCCCACACTCGTAGGGCCTCTCCCCAGTGTGGATCCTCTGATGACAGACCAGTCTGGAGCTCCGGCTGAAATCCTTCCCACATTCCAAGCACTTGTGGGGCTTCTCCCTGCCATGAGGCTTCTCCACCAGCTCCGAGCTCCGCCTGGATCTCCGCTCGCCTTCCTGGCTCAGGGGGGCTCTTTCCTCCCTGCAGCTCCCTGGGCTGGGTTTGCAGCTCCTCCTCCTGCAGCATCTCCGGGGCTTTTCCTCCTCCATCAGGCACGCCCTGGTAATGTCAAATCCTGGTTTGGGGAAAAAACAAGAGGAGAGCATCTTGGACTGGAGATTCCTCCTTGCCCAAGGAGGAAGTTATTGGGAATCTTGTGTCTATAAGAAACCCCAGGGAAAGCAAGGTTTCTTAAGACACAAAACACCAAGATTCAGCCCAAAAATCCTGCAAACTTCAAGACACAGAACAAAAACTCCCTAAACATCACAGCTCAGGAAAAACCTCCTCCAAAACATAAAGATTCAGCTGCCACATAAAACCAAAGCAGCAACATTTAGCCCAAGAAAGCTCAGAAACACCAAGATTCACCCCGTGAAAATTGTGGATCCCCCTCCACAGTCACCTGCTGCATGTGGGGGGAGCAGCACTCCTGGGGCTGGGGGGAGGCTGCAGACACAGGGAGGGGTGGAACCTTCTGCTGCTTCCTCTTTCTGCTCCTCCTCCTCCTCTGTCTCTCCTCTTCCTCAGATTCCTCTTCCTCCTGCTATTCCTCCTTCTCCTGCACAATCCCACCCTCTCCTGCCACCTGCACCGTTTGACCATTCTGTTCCTCAAGCCTGCTTCTCCTTCCCTTCTCCTCCTGCCCCCAGGCCCAGCACCCACTGCCGGCTCCCTCTTCCCCCCACACCCACAGCATCCCAGCGCAGGGGCAGGGATGGAGCTGGGGCAGGTCGGGCTGGGGCAGCGCTGGGCTCTCGGCCGCTCCCGCCCGCACTCGGTCCCCACTGCAGCCGCTCCCGCCAGGACAGCGCGGGGGGGCCCGGCCTTGGCGCTGCCCCACTCCCACCTCCCCAAATTCCCCTCGCGGGGCCATGGGGCCGAGGGGGGGGCGCAGGTGGGTCCAGGTGGGGAACGCGGGGAGCTGCGAGTCTGCCTGGCAACTGGTGAGTCATCAGCGCCGCGGGCTCTGATTGGCTGAGCTCTGCCCGAGCCCTGGGGCTGCAGCACAGAGGGGACACCCTGCTCCAGGGGGGATGTCCCACAAACGGGGAACCCACGAAAGGAACAACAAGAAAGTGTCTTTACAAACAGATGCTCTGAAGCTGCCCGGAGATACGGCCAGGAACCTGTACATAAGGAAATGACAGGAGACACCATCAGTTTCAGAAAATGTTATCAATTGATGACACAAACTGCTGCTCAGCCAAGGTCCTGCACAATTCACGAACTTCCAGAAGAACAACAACAAAGACTTAACAGAGCCATAAATATAATTTCCTATATAACAGCAGGGAACATATCAAGGTGGGTATCTAGTAGGTGGACTGAGAAGTCTGTAGCTCTCAAGAACTTCAGCCAGTGGGGAAAGCAGAGGGAGATGTGGCCAGGAAAGTTCAGATGAAAAAGAGACTGTGTCCTCCAACAATTGGAGAGATCCCATGGGGAATGTCCCTTGGCCTCTCCCATTTTTAAGAATGAAATTACTTTCACAGGACTCCTCTGTCTGCTTTGTGGACAGAATCCTCTGCTGATGTCTATTTTTCCACACACCCTGGGGTTCATCCCGAATTCCTTCCACCCTCCGGGGCGGCGGGCAGGGAGTGCAGCTGAAGGTGCCTCACCCACTTTGGGTGATCGCCTCCCTTGGATGGCGGCGGCACCGGGGATTGATTGGGGACCCGGGAGTGACCAGGAGACAGACGAGTGACACATCAGGGGGGTCTGTGAAGAGTCAGCAGGGAGAGAGCACTGAAAATCTCATCAGTGAGTGCCCTGGGATCCTCGGGGAGTGAACATGGCAGGGCACCCATGGAGGGGAGAAAAGGGAAAGCCAGGGAGGGGTCCTGGCCAAAGGGATGATGATCCCAAAATGTCTCTGAAGGGTCCCTTGGGAGAATGTTGAGGTAGTTTACACATTCCCCCAGAGGTAATTAAGGACATGGACACCCAGGGAGGCAACAAGGGAAGTGGAGAAGGGATTTGGACAACAGGGGATGGATGATGTTGGTGTGCTGGGAAGGGATTGGGTGAAGGAGAGTGCAGCAATATTGTTCAGGCAAGAAGCAGCAGGAGGAATCTGTGTGGTAAGAAAAAGGATGAGGAAAGAGGAGGAAGAGAAAAATACTCTGGATTGTTTTGTTTTCCAGCACTGTTTTATCCTCACAATTTGCCAGCTGATCCAGATCCTTTCCATCCCCGGTTTCCAGGAGAGGAGAAGAAGAAGGTCAGGATGCCAGGGGTTTCTCTCCGCTGGCAGCGGCAGCACCGGGCGCAGAGGTGCGGCACCGGGAGCACGGGCTGGGGCCTGTGGGGAGCTGCGGGGCCGGGCCGGGGCTGTGGGGCAGCCGGGGCTCAGCGCCGGGCGCTGCCTGACCCCACCAGCCCCGGGCAGGGCCGGCAGTGGCCCCCGGCCCCCAGGAGGCTGCGGGACGCCCCGGCCGCTGCCCGGCCCCGGGGAGCTGCCGGCCCTGCCCGCCGGGGGGGCCGCCTTTGGACACTGCGGCAGGACAGGCACCGGCTCTGCCACACGGGCTGGGCAGGGACCCTGAGCACAACGGGGAAAACAAAGGAACAGCTGGGAAATGCAGAGTGCACATGGAAGGATCAGGATTTGCTGTTCAGGATTTGCTTTGGGTCCCTGCAGAAAGGAAAGGTTTTGCAGAAAGCTCAGCAGCTCTCAGAGGATGAGCACCCACAGGCAGTGACAGGGGCTGCAGGAGTGGAACAAGAAGCCCTGCAGCACTTGGGCACAAAGGCACAGCAGCTGAAGGCAAGAAGGGATGAGCAAAAGGCCAAGCTGAAGGCAAAGGCCATGGCAGAGTTCCCACAGCCCCTGAGGGATCAACCCCAGGGCCCAAGGGGGCCCCAGCACCCAGGGCATGACGGGGTCGGCCACAAGCACCTGGCAGAGGCATTGCCCTCCTGGCCAGGGCAGAGCCCACCCAAACAGCCCCTGGGAAGGAGTCAGGGCTCCAGCTGCAGCCCACAAGGACACTGCAAGCACAGACAGCAGCACCCTCAGCAGCAGCAAGTCCACCCCTGCATGGACATGGATTGTCAGGGCTCTCTGAGCTCCCATCCCACCGGGGACCCACCACACTGGAGCCCTGCAGAACATTCAGGCTGGGTCTGCATCCAGAGGAGGCCTCTCCTGATGGACACAGGGGCCTCTCCATCCACTCTGAATCTTACACCTAAGGGGGGAAAATTGTAAAGGAATGTTTAATTATTAAGGGAATAGATGCGAAAGCTGAGCTGGTATCATTTGTTTAATCACTATTAGGAGCTGTGAGGGATAGGTTTGAAATAAACTAATTTATTTCTCTTCCTACTGTCATTTTTATGAACCAGGAAGGAATTTGATGGTGGCATTTTAATATTGTAAAAGGTGATACAGAGGCTACTGCTGCTGTACCTTTGTGTCAAATGTCTGGCAAGGCCTGTGCTGAAGGGAACCCAGAGGTGTGGGCACCCCCAGGGGGAAAATTTGATGTGGAGCCTCTCCACATTACTTGGAAGCAACCAGGACAAGTGGTGTCTAAAAGCAACACCCTGTTCCAGGGGAGGGAAGGAAGGGCTCACAGCCTGGTATGGAGTCCCTGCTAAAGGCAGGGCTCTTGGAGCCAGGGATGTCTCCCTACAGCACTCCTATCCTGCCAGTCAGGGAATCAGATGGCTCCAATGAGGAGGACAAGGAGAAGTGGCAGACAAAGCCCCTGTGAAATAGCTCAATTTGCAATCTAAAAAATACCTTTTGAGTATCTGAAAAAGAAGTGCTAATGATGCAGAAAGAGGTTAAATATTTGGTAAACACTGGGACTGAAGATTCTGGGTAGATTGACCCAGAGAGAGTCTGGGCAATCTCAGAAGTAACATTTCCCAGGACCAAAAAGGAGCTGAGACAATACTGAGGATTAACAGGGAATTACACAGCCCGGATTGAGGATTCTCTTCCCAGCCAGGACATTGTAGGAATTTTTAACATCACACAGCCTCCATGCTGTGGTATGGACAGGAGAAAGTGAGCAAAACTTGGGAAAATGAAGAACCAAAAATATTGATGTCTCAGCTGGGGCTCTTCCAGACTCAGAAAAGAAATTGGAATTGCAGGTGAATGTTCAACAGGGCCATGCCAAAGGAATTCTTGGGCCAAAATGTTTCACCCAGTGGCCAAAGTGGCCTCATGTCTGCAGAATTGTGCAGCCACAGCTTCACCGGGAACCGAGGCCCAAAACCTGTTGACAACAGGATCTCCAATTGTTCCAGTCTGCCATCAAGTTCAAGCTTTGATAACCAAAAGAGCCTCGCAACGGATGAGCAGTGCTCGGTTATTACAGTGTGAAACTTGTGCAGTGGCACAGGAGGATTCAGAACTGAGCACAGGGGAAGGGTTTAACCCAGCCTCCTGTTTGAACAGCCCACAGAGGGGCTGGGAAGAAACCCAGCACTGCATTCAAGTGACACAGCTCCAGACCCAGCCTGGGGGAGATTCAGGAGACATTGCCTGGCCTGAGGCAGAAAATGTCTTTGTGGATGGCTCTTCAAGGGCAGCAGAAGGGAAAAGAGTTCCAAGACAAGCTGTTATTGAGGAAAGGGAATCAGACAAAGCACAGGTTACCCCCCATGGTCAGCTCAACCAGCACAGCTGTGTGTGCTTGTAAGAGCCTGGCACTGAAATGCCCTGAGCAGGAAGGCTTCAATATCTTCTGGTGACACCATCTCACCTAACAGTGGGGCAAAAGCAATTCTGATTGCTCAGCAACCACTGGATCACTTATTAAGGTATTTTTATAAGACATAATTCCAATAAAAGGGATTGTGGAAGCAACAGACTCAGAGAGCAGAACTCATTTGACAGGAAAGATCCTCCAGGGGGTTATGGCAGCTTTAGGAATACAGTGGGACCTCCAGAACCCTTGGCACCCCCACAGCTCAGGCTGAGTACAAAAAATGAATGGGGAAAGAAAGAAACACCTTTGGAAGCTGGGGATAGAAACCAAGATGCCATGGGTACGGCTTTTGCCATTGGCTTGGGCAAGAAGAAGAGCCAGACCCAAGGCAGATATTCAATTATTTCCCCTTGCAATTGATCTCAGGAATTCCTTACCCTGGGAATTCTCCACCTAGTGCAGGGTGGAGATAAGGGATGCACATTTAAAGCAGTCTGTGGCCAGAATCCTGTCTCTGGTGCAATCTCTCCCCCAGGAAGCTGGGCTGGCACAGAGCCTGCCTTGGCACTTTGCTGCTGCCAACATCCAAGCAGGACATGGGCTCTGCCTAAGGAGTGCAAAGCAGCACCACTGGTGGCCAAGTGGCGTGGGCCATGCCAAGGGGCCCCGAGGCCAGAAACAGCCGCCAGCACAGCTGAACACGGGGGGACCCCTCAGCCTGGGCTCCAGGTCTCTGCAGCCCCGGAGATTTGCACTTCCCGCCTGCAGCAGGAGGATGGGAGGCCCCCCTGAGCCTGCACTGAAGGCAGCGCAGCAGCAGCCAGGGCTCCACAGCGGGGCAAGGCCCTGGGCCTGCCCACACCTCCTCTGCTGAAATCCTCGGCCTGGCCACCCTCCTTGGGCAGCTCCAGCCACCGGGGCCAGCCCTTGCTGCCACTGCTGCAGCTTCAGTGCTCGCTGGGCCTGCACTGCCACAGCTGCTGGGGAGACACCGGGACAATTCCACTCTGGCTCTCACTCACACTCACACACTGCCCTGCCTGCCACTGCATCCATGGAAAATAGACCAGCTCATAGACTTGAACATTGTTAACCTTTGATTTCTCTACTCAGGCATGCTTTGCCTTGGCCTTGGGGAAACAAATGTTAAAGGTTTTGTTAAGGGATGTTACACCACTCAGTGGAGATGAGTTTAACATCTCAACACACTGGGAATGGCCCAAAAGATACCCACAAAGATAACGACCAGCAGCAAAACATCAACCCCAGCAGCAAACAGCAACCAACACCTACCCCAGACACTGCCCCCGGCAGGGCTGCAGACACCTGGTCTGCAAAAGGCTGAGAAGGAAATCCAGCACTTCCCACCTCATTAACAGCACAAGCAAAGAAATCTGGGTCCAACAGGAAACCAAATACTAAAAACTGCACAACTCGAAACTACAGAACATTAAACCAATGCATTTAGACTGTATCCAGTTTGGGAAAAATAGACTAAAACCCACATGTCATGGAACAATTTTCTTTGCACACCCGGGCTGTGTGGGGATGGAATGATTTCTGTTGCACATCCTGGCCAGAATCAAGGAATGCCTTGACTCTAACACTAAACCTATTGGTGGAGTTTTTCTTTTTCCTGCAGTTCCAATGCAAAGTTTAGAGAATTAGAGTATATTTTTCTAATAATCCCTCTTCTATATTGCCGGTTAGGTTTGGGTCAGAGATGTGAAAATGAATTTTTACTCCAAGGAGAAGTAGAAAAGAACTGAATTGCCTTGGAATTGTTTGAGTATGTTTCTGTAAGAGATACAAAAATTTTTTTCTGGGTTTTTCAACATTCACCTTTAGGCTGTACTTCACAAAAATAGAAGAGATTTAAAGGTCACCCTTTATGTCACAAATATTAAATGGATCATTTGAAGGGGAAAAAAAAAAAGCAGCAGGTTGTGGGGGGGGCACATGTGAGGCTGCTGAAGCTCCTCTGGAAGAGAAGCTGCATTCCAGGCACCCAGAAGGAACTTCAGAAATGCAAATTAACACTGCTGGGGCAAAGTGGGGACAATGTACCTGGCTCTTCTTGCCTGAGGCAGGAATTGGCTGATTCCCTCTGCCCCTCACCCCAAGCTCTGCCTGCTTGCACAGATGGAATCTGCACAGCTGAAGGCAGAGCCCATGCTGAGGATCTCTGACTCTGCAACAGAAACGGCTGAAGCTGCAAAGGGAAACAGCAAATGGAGAATGTTGGGAAAACTTCACTAAAATAAGGGGGGGATCATCCCTCTGCCCACTCCAACATCTGCTGTCACTGTCTGTGCTGTACAGGGTGTATCAGAGCACTGGGGATTTTGCTATAACAAGTTCAAGGAAATCAGTTGGAATTCAACTATTTGATAATGTAATTAGAAAAAAGCAATCAATTGACACAGCCCCGGATGGAGGGAACACACAAAAATGGGCAAAAGAATTAAAGGACCATCAGAACAAATCCTACAACACCATGGACCAGCCCCTGGGACCCGAATCAATTAATATCAGGACACAGAGAAACAATTTATCATTTCAATGGCATCATTAGATTACAAGCTATCCTCGGAATAAGAACCAACCAGACAGCTCCAGCTCCTGACCTTCCTGCCGACCAAGCCACTAAAATGAGGAACACAACATTTCACCAAAGGATGGGATCAGATTATCTGTGAGCAGAAAAAACAGGAGTCTGGGGGAAACAAAGTGGCTCAAACTGCAGTCGGCAAAGACATGACAAGAGAAAACTGCTAAAAAAGATAACAAAGGAAATAGGAGAGCACTTTATGTATTGGTCCAAACATGGAAAGGATGGGAATGGGACACGGTTCCCCGGCTCCCCAGCAGACCAGGGGTCAAACGAATGCTGCTTCTCCTCTTCTGTGCTGCAGCAACTCTCATCTTTTTACCATGCTCCACACCTTGGCAGTGCAGCTCATCCAGCAGCTGAGCCAGGGCACGCAGGTGGCAGCCAGGCCTCCTGATCCACAAACGGCTACAAAAGGACAGGGAATGAGGGCACCGAGAATAATCCCAAAACCAAAGAGGACCCGGGAAGAACAAAACAGAGTCAAGGAGTGAATCTGCCTGGAGATAGGGCCAGGCACTTGTAGATAAGGGGAGAAACCATCAGGTCCAATAAATGTTTCAAATAGACACAGACAGCTGCTCAAAGTGCCGCTACATTCCCGAACTTCGAGGAGAAGAACAAAGACTTAACAGAGCCATGAATATCGGCTGTTCTACAAAAGGAGGGTGCACATTAACGAGGACAGGCTCCAGGCGCATCGGGAAGTCGGAACCTTCCAAGGAACTCAGCCGGTGGGCAAAGGCAGAGGGAGATGCGGCCGGGAAAATGAGGATAAAAAGGAGGCTGCGGACTACGAGCACGGCAGAGAGCGCACGGCAAATGCCCCACGGCCTCTGCCCCTGCTCGGCAATAAAGTCACTTTGACAGGACTCCTCCCTCTCCTCCGGGCACACAAACCTCCGGCGACGGGAATTTCCCCGCCCGCTCCCGGCCGCGGGGCAGCCCCTCTGTCCTACCCACAGCAGCCGGGCCGAGCCAGCGCTGCTCCGGCAGCGGCTCCTGCCCGGCCCCGGCGGGAAGGAGACCGCGGGCAGCCGCTCCCGCAGCGCCCTCAGCCCGGGGCCGGCACGGGCCGGACACGGCACCGGCGAGCCGCCGGAGCCCCCTGCCGCCCCCTCCGCCCGCAGCCAGCCCCGAGCCCCTGCAGAGCCCAGCGCGGCTCCCACCTGCGCCGGGGCCGCCTCCGAGCTCCGCCGCCGCCGCCTCACCGCGCTCCGGCCGCTGCCGCCGCTGCCGGGCCCGCGCAGCCGCTCGGCCAATGGCGGCGCTGCGCGGCCACGGCCGCCCTCAGCCCGCCGCCGGGGCCGCGCCGCGCCCCGCTCCCACCAATCAGCGCGCCGCAACCGCGACTGACGGCACCGGCGGCCAATGGCAGCGAGCTCGGGGCGGGCTCTGCGCACGGCCCCGCCTCGCCCCGCGCTCTCGGCGCCCCCGGGCTGCGTGAGGGGAAAGCCGGAGATGAGGAACAGCCCCGGCACGGGCCCGGGCCGAGCCGGGATTGAGCTGCCCACACAAACAAACTTCTCCCGCCTCCCGCCACGGCTTTCCCGGCCCTGCGCCTCCCGTGCCTCCGCCTCTGCGGGAAGCCCAGGAGCCTCACTTCTCCTGCCCCTCGTTAGCGCATCAGTGCTTCGCTTTGATTTCCCCCGAAAAGGGAAACCTGCCCCAAGCCCTGTGGGTGGGTGGGGCAGGGGAGAGATTTCTGGCAGAAAACTCCAAAGACTCGGAGCAAGAGCAGGAGAAGTCAGTGCAGAGCCTTAAATGCAGCTTTCCCCACGCCTCCCTGCTCCCAGCTGCACCTCCTCCCCCGGCAGGGCAGGAGACAGGGAATGGGGCCATGCTCAGCTCATCCCCCGGGGCTTCTCCCTCTGCTCAGGGACAGGAGTCGTTCCCTGCTGCACCCTGCGCTCTCTCCCGGCCGAGACTTCTCCAGGAACTTCTCGGAGCGGAGTCCATCCCCTGGGCACAGCCCCCTCCGAGTGCTGCAGCGTGGGTCACTGTGCCACGGGCTCAGTCCTGCCAGGACAGGCTGCTCCAGCGGGGCCCCTCTGCCCGCGGGCTCACAGCCTCCTCTCAGGCATCGCCGAGCTCCAGCCCGGCTCCTGCAGGGGCTGCAGGGGATCTCTGCACCCCCATGGACCTGCAGGGGATCTCTGCATCCCCCTGGACCTGCATGGGAATCTCTGCATCCCCATGGAACTGCAGGGGATCTCTGCATCCCCACGGACCTGCAGGGGGATCTCTGCATCCCCATGGATCTGCAGGTGGGTCTCTGCAGCCCCATTCTAATATATGTTGCGGAATAATTCGTTCTTATGTAAAATATACATCAAGTCAGTTGTGCTTGTACAAAAAGATTCTTAAAGTTTTAAATGACCAGTGGCTGCAGCCGGGGTGGAGAAACCACAGTTGGCAGAGAAAGAAAGACTTAATTTAGAAATGAAAAAAGGTGGCTTTGTGCAGAGATGGGTCCTTTCCGGGGAAAATCCAGCAGACACCCAACATGAAGAATGCATATATGTTAGTTTAATTAGTAGTGCTGTATTAACATTTTAATAGCATGGTAAATGTAGTTTCATAGTTAAAATGAAGCTTTAGTAGTTAAAACATAAAATATCTATGTGGCTTTTCTTTTAAGGCATGAGATACTCGCTTTGAGGTAACCATCACAGAACACCTAAGTCTTCCAGTGAATAGGAAATTATGGCTTTCTTATCAGAAGAAGCAAATTTCTTCATCCCTTGCTCAGACTCAAAGACGCCATGGAGATTAAAGGAAACACTTGTCATAGAACAGTCAGAGTGTCTTGTTTTAAATAGAATGTATGCATAACCATGAAGGATATATGAATATGCAATAGTGTAATTTTAAGGGTGATCCCTTTGTTCACAAAGTATGCATGTTGTGGCTTAAGTTCCCAAGAGCATCCAGACATCCTTAAGTCTTTTGTTTTTATTGTGTTTAATTGTCCTAACTCTAAATTTTTATCACTCTAATTGTATTAGTATTTTAATAACTATGTTATTATTATTAAAATTTTCAAGGCCAAGTGATTGGCGTTTTTCACAACTATGGTGGCAAAGATGGTTTCTAACACCTCTCTGCCGGGGCCTGAGGAGAGTCAGGGTGAGGAAGACGGGTCCTGCCCTATTTAGGCAGCCTCGCTCTGTTCCCCTGGTGTGTGACCACAGACACAGGTTATGATCCATGGGCAAAAGGAGACAATAAAACAAAGAAAAGGGAAAGGATTCCCTAAACCCTTGGTAATTAGCCCCTGAGACTAAAGTGTACACGAAGAACCAAGACCCAAGGACAAAGGACAGGTGAGTATTTGTTGGGATGGGGTGGATAAGGGGGGAATGAGTGATTGCTGCAGTCTCTCATGCTGTGTTTTGTCTTTTTCGTGAGAAAAGCGGCCAGTAAAGAGACCAAGGGAGTGATAAAAAAGAGAGAATCCCCCCCACCCCGGGGAAACTGGGACTGGGTCTTAGGGAAGAAGTGGAACCTCGTGGAGAGAAGCCAAAAGTTTTCCTGGCAGTGGAAAAACAGGTGGAAAAAAATTTGAAAAAAAAAGAAAAAATAAGGGGCCCCAAAAAATTCTGCTGGATTGAGGGATAAGTGTGCCCAAGAGCATCCAGGATTAAACCTGCTGGGTTGAGGGATTTGCATTCCAAGAGCACCCAGGGTTGCCAGATTGAGGATATGCCCACGGGGATCTGGGGTTGGACAACAGTAACATTAACACCTAAAATTCTGCTGGGTTGAGAGACATCCAGGATTAAACATGCTGGGTTGATGGATTAACATTCCATGAGCACTCAGGATGTAGATATGTAATGTAGACTGTTTGAAAGTGAAAGGTATCTTCTTGTTGTATGTGAGAGTGAGTGAAAAATAAAAGTGAGTAAATGTAGATTAATGGAAGTGTATATAATGTAGATTGTTTATTTTGAGCTTTACTTTATCTCCTTGGAGGGAGGTGGATTGTGTTGAATGGTATTGTGAGAGAAAGGACTTTTTGAGTAGTTGAAAGAAGGTGGTATTCAGGTTGTTAGAGAAAGTGGGAAACAGAGGCAGAGGACTTGTGAAGAAACGTGAGGAATGGACTATCACATCTAAACTGGTGACACCAAATTGACTTTCAACCAGGACTGGGTGGTAATGGTTTGGGAAGACCCAAATGATCCAAGGCAGGTACAAAGAATAACACCTAACTGAGAAATAAGGCAAAGCTTGCATCACTGGTTCTAAGCCCTGCCTGAATAAGCCCTGAGACGCCTCCGACACCTCCTTGGCAGAGGAACACTGTCACTTCAAACAGGAGGATCGGGAGTGTTTGAGTCAAAGAGTTCTTATAGTCTGGCCTTAGCCTGTGACTTGTACAGGGAAGAAAGGAAATTGCCATCAGTGCTATGCTGTATACTTTATGTGATTCATCCCAATACTGGACACGCCAGCTGGGTGACAAGTGAATGTTCAAATTATGAGAATAATTGGTGTTGTATCTCACAAAATCTATGTTCTTGTTGCAAGAGGTATCAGTACTGAATCAATTCCCAATACAGATAGAACTCAAAACAACTGAAGTAATAACTCTGTTTTGTGGATGGGAATTATTAGTGCCTGTTGACTGAGAGATACCTGAGGAACAATGTGAAACCACAGTTAAGGAGTGTCAAAAAGGACTTGCCTAAAAATATCAGTAAAAAGGAGTGACAAGGGAAACAGAGGGCAAGCCTGGATTGAGCACTGTACTCACCAGCGAGAAGATCACACGTACCTGCTGTGGGCAGCAACCCCACAGGCAGGGGAGGTGGGGGTATAAGCCATGCCAGACCTCTGTCATTCCTGTTTCTGTCTCTCATTTGTTGTCTTTTCCCTTCTGAGATAGCAGCAAGATCGTGTCACAAATGTTACAGAAAGTATTACACGGAAAGAACCCAAAGTTCCTTTTTGTCACACACACCCATGTCAACAGCCACAGACCCACCCAAATTGAGTACCTGCAGGCAAAATGGGGAAAAATATTGGATTACAAGGAAATTAGGAAAATGTGATAATAGATGGGGCATCGAATGTCTGAGAGAGATGGATTTGCTTTACATTTGATCTTAGAGATATAGTCCAAGATTTGGTATAAAGACAATTAATAAACAAAAAGGTGAAACCAGCACAGCAATCTAGCTCTGTTTTGACTCCAAATTATATACTGCATCATATTATAGGCCTCCACGCTGTTATAGAGGAGATAACAAACAAAGCTGCTCAGGCACTGGAATTAATATCAAATCATAAAGGCCAAACAAAAACTGCAGTGTACCAGAATAGGTTGGCTTTAGACCATTTATTGGCTAATGAAAGGGTGTTTGTGGAAAGTTTAATATATCAGATTGTTGAAAATAGATGACAACGGGGAGGTCATCCTAGAAAAAAACAACCCAGATACCAGACCAAAAATGGGAAAACAATGTTAAAAACTAACTAGTGGGGTAATGTATTGAGCATGGGATGGTGGAAGAAATGGGGATTCTTCGTTTTATGTATTATAACTGTTATAAATTAAAGTTTGTCTAGACAAATTAAATTAAAAAATAAAATATTTATTTTGCAATCAAATTCTACCTAGCCAGCCACAAGGAAAGAACAGAGCCGAGCCCGGGGTCGGCCCTGGGTGTGCAACAAAGAGGTCAGCCTCAGCAGAGGTTTTCCTCTAAGCCCACACACCTCCATCCTGGCACATGCAGGTTTTATAGGGAAAATTCTGCCTGAGGCCAAGATTTCAGCAATCAGTCTTTTCTTCCATCAAGAGTCTATATGTTAATGAGATTTTCTTTTTTGGTGATGAGGGAGAACAATTCAGTGTCTGGAGTTTGTTGAATCCCTTGATGAAATTTACGGGAGGGAACGCTGCATTCACCTGTGTCTGCCCAAGGATTTCCATGATATCCATCTCGGGTCCTTCAGGCAAGGATCAGCACCGGGGGTTCCTGTATCTCCCCAGCCATGGCCCATCTCCTGGGGAGCCGCACCTTCTTACTTGTAAATCAGTTTCCAATATACACCCGGTCTCACCTGCGAGGGTGGGGGGGAATCCTAATACAAACGTGTAGAGTGTTAGAGTGTTCTAACAAATCTAACAAATATTCAATATCACATATATCATATTAGAATCGGCACCAATTATATCTGCTACATATAACAGTATGGTAAATGTAGCTTTGTAGATAAAATGAAGCTTTAGTAGTTAAAAAAGAAACTATGTATGTGTGTGTTGGGGGGGGGGGGGTTTAAGGAATGAGATACTCGCTTCAAGGAACACGCAAATTCTCCAGAGAAGAGCAATTTATGGTTTTCTTATTAGAAGAAGCTGATTTCTTCACACCTTGCTCAGACTCGAAGACCCCGTGGGAATTAAAGAAAGCAGTTGACATAAAACAGACAGAGTTTTTTGTTTCAAATAGAATGTATGCATAACCATGAAGGATATATGAATATGCAACAGTGTATTGTTTTAGGGGTGATTCCTTTATTCACAAGGTACATTCCTCTTGGCTTAAGTACCAGAGAGCATCTGGACCTCAGATATTCTTTCTTTTTTATTGTCTTGTAATTGTCTTAACTCTAAATTTTTATCAGTCTAATTCTATTCCTATTTTTTCCACCATTTTATTATTATTAAACTTTTAAAATTCTAAAAACCAAGTGATTGGCATTTTTCACAAATTCCTATCAGGAGACAGAGAAACAATTTATCATTTCAATGGCATCATTAGATTAAAAGCTGTCCTCGGAATAAGAACCAACCAGACAGCTCCAGCTCCTGACCTTCCTGCCGACCAAGCCACTGAAATGAGGAACACAACATTTCACATGGGGATGGGATCAGATTATCTGTGTGCAGGAAAAAAGCAGTTTGAGGAAAACTAAATGACTCAAACTGCTGCTGGCAAAGAGATGACATGGGGAAAGTGTTGAAAAAGATAATAAAGGAAATAGGAAAGCAGTTTCTGTATGGGTCTAAGCATGGAAAGGATGGGAATGAGACACGGTTTTCTGGCTCCCCGGCAGACCAGGGGTTAAACGTTGGGAGTCTTCTGGATTGTCCCCGGAAAGCGCCCATCTCTGCACCGAGCTACCTTTTTTCATTTGTAAATTAGGTCTTTCTCTCTCTGCCAACTGTGGTTTCTCCAGCCCCGGCTGCAGCCACTGGTCATTTAAAACTTTAAGAATCTTTTTGTACAAGCACAACTGACTTGATGCATATTTTATATAAGCACGAATTATTCCATAACATATATTACAATGGGGCTGCGGAAATCTCCCTGCAGGTCCCTGGGGATGCAGAGATCCCCTGCAGGTCCATGGGGATGCAGAGATCCCCTGCAGGTCCGTGGGGATGCAGAGATCCCCTGCAGCCCCTGGAGGAGCCGGGCTGGAGCTCGGCGATGCCCGAGAGGAGGCTGTGAGCCCGCGGGCAGAGGGGCCCCGCTGGAGCAGCCTGTCCTGGCAGGACTGAGCCCGTGGCACAGTGACCCACGCTGCAGCACTCGGAGGGGGCTGTGCCCAGGGGATGGACTCCGCTCCGAGAAGTTCCTGGAGAAGTCTCGGCCGGGAGAGAGCGCAGGGTGCAGCAGGGAACGACTCCTGTCCCTGAGCAGAGGGAGAAGCCCCGGGGGATGAGCTGAGCATGGCCCCATTCCCTGTCTCCTGCCCTGCCGGGGGAGGAGGTGCAGCTGGGAGCAGGGAGGCGTGGGGAAAGCTGCACTGACTTCTCCTTCTCCTGCTCCGAGTCTTTGGAGTTTTCCGCCAGAAATCTCTCCCCTGCCCCACCCACCCACAGGGCTTGGGGCAGGTTTCCCTTTTCGGGGGAAATCAAAGCGAAGCACTGATGCGCTAACGAGGGGCAGGAGAAGTGAGGCTCCTGGGCTTCCCGCAGAGGCGGAGGCACGGGAGGCGCAGGGCCGGGAAAGCCGTGGCGGGAGGCGGGAGAAGTTTGTTTGTGTGGGCAGCTCAATCCCGGCTCGGGCCCGGGCCCGTGCCGGGGCTGTTCCTCATCTCCGGCTTTCCCCTCACGCAGCCCGGGGGCGCCGAGAGCGCGGGGCGAGGCGGGGCCGTGCGCAGAGCCCGCCCCGAGCTCGCTGCCATTGGCCGCCGGTGCCGTCAGTCGCGGTTGCGGCGCGCTGATTGGTGGGAGCGGGGCGCGGCGCGGCCCCGGCGGCGGGCTGAGGGCGGCCGTGGCCGCGCAGCGCCGCCATTGGCCGAGCGGCTGTGCGGGCCCGGCAGCGGCGGCAGCGGCCGGAGCGCGGTGAGGCGGCGGCGGCGGAGCTCGGAGGCGGCCCCGGCGCAGGTGGGAGCCGCGCTGGGCTCTGCGGGGGCTCGGGGCTGGCTGCGGGCGGAGGGGGCGGCAGGGGGCTCCGGCGGCTCGCCGGTGCCGTGTCCGGCCCGTGCCGGCCCCGGGCTGAGGGCGCTGCGGGAGCGGCTGCCCGCGGTCTCCTTCCCGCCGGGGCCGGGCAGGAGCCGCTGCCGGAGCAGCGCTGGCTCGGCCCGGCTGCTGTGGGTAGGACAGAGGGGCTGCCCCGCGGCCGGGAGCGGGCGGGGAAATTCCCGTCGCCGGAGGTTCGTGTGCCCGGGGGAGAGCGAGGAGTCCTGTCAAAGTGACTTTATTGCCGAGCAGGGGCAGAGGCCGTGGGGCATTTGCCGTGCGCTCTCTGCCGTGCTTGTAGTCCGCAGCCTCCTTTTTATCCTCATTTTCCCGGCCGCATCTCCCTCTGCCTTTGCCCACCGGCTGAGTTCCTTGGCAGGTTCCGACTTCCCGATGCGCCTGCTGCCTGTCCTCGTTAATGTGCACCCTCCTTTTGTAGAACAGCCGATATTCATGGCTCTGTTAAGTCTTTGTTCTTCTCCTCGAAGTTCGGGAATGTAGCGGGACTTTGAGCAGCTGTCTGGGTCGATTTGTAACATTTAATTGAACTGATGGTTTCTCACGTTGCTTCCTTATCTACAAGTGCCTGGCCCTATCTCCAGGCAGATTCACTCCTTGACTCTGTTTTGTTCTTCTCGGGTCCTCTTTGGTTTTGGGATTATTCTCACTGCCCTCATTCCCTGTCCTTTTGTAGCCGTTTGTGGATCAGGAGGCCTGGCTGCCACCTGCATGCCCTGGCTCAGCTTCTGGATGAGCTGCACTGCCAAGGTGTGGAGCATGGTAAAAAGATGAGAGTTGCTGCAGCACAGAAGAGGAGAAGCAGCATTCGTTTAACCCATGGTCTGCCAGTGCACCACAAAATCGTGTCCCATTCCCATCCTTTCCACATTTGGGCCAGAACATGAGCTGCTTTCTTATTTCCTTTGTTAGCTTTTTCACCAGTTTTCCTTGGTCATCTCTTTGCCAACAGCAGTTTGAGTCACTGAGTTTTCCATAAACTCCTCCTTTTTCTGCTAACAGATAATCTGATCCCATCCCCTGGTGAAATGTTGTGTTCCTCATTTCAGTGGCTTGGTCAGCAGGAAGGTCAGGAGTTGGAGTTGTCTGGTTGGTTCTTATTTGGAGGACAGCTTGTAATTTAATGATGCCATTGAAATGATAAATGGTTTATCTGTCTCCTGATAGGAATTGGTTTGGGTTCTCAGGGGCTGGTCCATGGTGTTGTAGGATTTGTTCTGGTGGCCCTTCATCTTTTCCCCATTTTGGGGTGCTCCCTTCAGCTGGGGCTCCATCAATTGACTGATTTTCTCTAATGTAAACATCAAATACTTGTATTCTAACTGATTTTTCTGAATTTGTGGTAGCAAAACCCCCATGCTCGAATCCACCCTATAAAACACAGACTGTGACAGCAGATGTTGGAGTGGGCAGAGGGATGATCCCTCCCTTATTTTGGTGAAGTTTTCCCAACATTCTCCATTTGCTGTTTCCCTTTGCAGCTTCAGCCATTTCTGTTGCAGAGTCAGAGATCCTCAGCATGGGCTCTGCCTTCAGCTGTGCAAATTCCATCTGTGGGAGATGGCAGAGTTTGGGGTGAGGGGGCAGAGGGAATCAGCCCAATTCCAGCCCCAGGCAAGAAACCCAAATACATTGTCCATGCTTTACCCCAGCACTGTTAATTTGCATTTCTTAAGCTCCTCTCCAGGCTGCTGGAAGGAAAATTCTCTTCCAGATCAGCCATTGGATGACTCATATGTGGCCACCCCAGAATATGCTGGTTTTATTTTTTCTTTTTAAAGCATATTTTTAAACACACTATTAACTGTTAATGAGTTAAAGGATTACCTTTGTGATAAATGAATGCTCCAATTTATTAATTAATGAAAATTTATTAAATGATCAAAGTATAAATTTAGAGAAAAAAAAAAAAGAAGAGCCACAATCCAGTCAAAAAGGGTCAGTGCAGAGCCTGGGTACCGGTGCTGGGCGAGACACAGGTCTGATCGCTACAGCAGAGGGTCCCCTCTGTTTCACACCGACTGTCCTGCTGAGAGGTCTTTATATGATTTTTCCTGCCCGAGGCAGAGTCCCTTTTCTTCCTTTCAGGTCTGCACATATTCCTGTGGAGTTCTTTCTCTGCAAGGAGCTGAACAAAACCATGGCCGGGGAGTGATAAACATCCAGGGAACAAAACCATGTCCGGGGAGTGATAAACATCCACGATGTGTTCCCAGAATCCAGGAATCCAGTATTGAGATGTATCTCACAGATGGCTCCAGCTATCTCAGTCTTAGATATTTATCAGGTATTCATCATCCTGGTGGATCACCTTGAGGAACACCCATCTCTGGGCTGGCCACATTCATTCATTTGTAAATGAAGATCTCCTTCCTCTTGTCCAGGTGGTTTCAACGCTGTGATGCAATCCCGGACACTGACTTGTGTGCTTAAAAATCTTTTTATAAGGGTATTTCTTACCAATACATACATAAAATATATATGGCAATTTTTATCTGCATGAATTATCCCATATACACAAAACAATCCCTCCCCTTCTACATAAACATAGTAATTCCTGATTTCTAAACTTTCTACATAATTATGTGTGACTTTACCCTATACTACTATCTCATTTCCTAGTTCTTTATAAGAAGGAAATAATCCTCTTAGTTCCCTGAAGGCTTATTATCCCACTCTTGTCTTGGAATTCCCTGGTACAATTTGTAGACATCCCCTTCTCCCTGTATCTGCTCTTTGAATCTGGCCAAAGCATCTGCTGCCCTACCATGTAGATTTTCCTCCCCCAATTTCATTATTTTTGATACCTGATTTGTTTTTCCCATAGCACATTCTGGGTCTGTGGGCATGGCAGCCACCTGCATACCCTGCACTACTGAGTGTATCGACCTGATAAAGCATGGTATCAGGCAGGGTAGGAATATGATCCCAGCTATTGAACACAATATAAAAAAATATTACCTTTTTCCACCATGCTCCATCAAACAGATGATCCCACCAGGATGCTTGGAGTACGGAGTTCCATTTTTGTACTGGGACATGTGCTACCCTTTTAATTTCTGTCACAGGCCTCTGATGGTTTCTCCATAGTCATCAATCTCTATAGAGCATTATGATTCATTAAACTTTCCACAGACCCCTACTCCCTCTGCTAGTAAATAGTCCAGGGCTATTCTGTTTTGATACACGAAGGCCCTCATTTGGGAGTGTTGTTTAGACAACAGCTCAAGGGCATTTGAGGTGTGGTTAGAGACCATGTCTACCACTGCCCAAAGTCTTATTAGTCGGTTTAACAGATAAATTGGGGTCCTATACCCCCAGCTTTCATCCTGGGCCCATGTTGCAGGACCATAATCCTCTATTATTCTTTCTGCTGGCCACTTCTCGCCCCAGGTCTGACCCCCACCAAAGATAGGGAATTTCTTTTTCAAATCCCTTCTTCTGCTCAAAGTTTTGTATAAGGGGGCCCCTAGTGAGCTGTGTTCTGATTGAGGTAGGGTAAAGAAAACGTGTCTGATCAATTGAATAGTACATGATCCTCTCCACCACTGAGGTAGTTTGCTGTATGCTTTCTTCCCACAAATCCAATATAAACCATTCAGGGCTTTCCACCTGACTTTTGTGTTTTTGGGTTTACTCCAGAATCCTCTCAATTCTCTAAGGATTGGTAAGGGTTAGCTCCAGAGCCTTTGTTCCAGCAGTGTTCGATTTTTTTCTCTCCATTCACATTTAGTGCCTTTTTCCCAGCTCCAGTACCCTACTAGGTACCTACTAGGTACTGGCTTTTGTTAAAGGAATTTACTGTTGGAGTGGACAGACATGAAGTGTATCCCACCATTTCAGTGTGCTCCTTTCCCTCCCTGCTAATGCAAAATGTCCCAATTATAGCATTATCTCATTTCAGGAGTTGATCTAGAGCTAAGCTCTCACCTTTTCAAGGCCACTTCTCTGCAGACTTGAGCCCTCTGCAGATCCAGCAATTGGACAGCCCCAATTCTGTTGCAGTTTCTTGCATCAGATCCACAAATAGGTTTTGATTGGAGGCAGGGAAACTCCAACTGGTATATTGTTTTTTGAGCTGATCATATTGCTCGCTTAGAGTTCTCAGCCTTTCTTGCTCCATCCTTCTTTTTCTCATCTCTGCCTCTTGTCTTTTTAGTTCCTGTGATACCTGTTTAATTTTGCTCTCCGGGTCCACTCCCTCTTTGTTCTTGAAAAGCAGAACATCCTGTCATATTGCAAACAAACGCGGTCATCCCAATCCTCTAAAAGGTCCATTTTTGGCTCATTTTTGAGGGACATCTTGGTCTCATATTTAAATTCTTCCCGACCCAGTATGTCTGTCCACCCATAACACACATTCCCAAGTGGTTATTGTCATAACACAATGGGTTAGCCTGAAAGTATGCTACAAACACTGACTCCATCCTTCTCCCAGTCCATACTGTGCGGTTACATTTATCACAGATTGGGACAGATATCTGTTCAACATTTCTTTTGTGTACCTTGTGCTCTGACTGCCCGTCCTTGGGGGTCGCCCTTTGTGAGTAACACCTTATTCTTTCTTTTAGCTCGCGTATCCCCTGCAGGGTGCCGTTTATGGGACAGTGCCCGCTTATCTTACCCTTGCCGCAGTTCCTTGGGGCTGGGGCTGTCGGAGCCTCCGATTCCCCGTGTGCTCTCCGGACAGTCTGTATGCAGAGCCCGCACCTTCACCGGGGCCTCACACCTCTGTGCTGGGCCAGTTAGTGCAACGCGTGCTGGTCTTGAGGCACATTGCTGGACTCAGATTGATCAGGATCCCCACGATTATTATTCCTCTGCCTTTGCCTGTGCTCACTGGGTTGCCACCAGTGGTGAGGTAAACCATTTTCTCGGCAGCAAGAATAGTCTTCTGTGGTGTCATACCTGGACTGAGCTGCATACCTCCGTTAAAAGATGCTCCACCTTGGTAGTTTAACTGTATCTGCACTGCAGGGTACTTTATTTAACCTCCGGCACTCAACAGTAATGATTTGAGCTTTTGATCTCAATTTTCCCCTTAGCCTGTTTTGAAACAAATGAAAGCAGATCTCAGAGTCCGCTTCTATTATTCCTAGGCTTGTGGCAAGCTCTTGTTGCTGTCGAGGCAGGATGGGAATGAATAGACTTGACTCAGAAGGCTGCTGAGAGTAAAACTCCCATTTATTCAAAATACACAGCTCTTTTATACAGAGCTTCGCAAGGATCAAATCTATTTGTTCTGAAGTGAAAACCATCCAGAGCATTGGTGCAAAAGTGCTTGACACACAGTGATAGAACTTAACTATAAACAATGTGAAAAACAAGAGAAATAAAGCATTATTTACATTCTTCCCCAGCTCTTTCCCAGCTTTTTTGCCTGGCTAGAAATTCTCAGTTTCTTTCTTTGACTGAATCTGAGACCCACAGCTCTAAGATATGGCTAGTTCCCCTTCTAGGCACTTATCACATAAACCCTTTGGCCAATATTCCCTTCTACAGTGTGTGACCCAAACCTTGTTACAATACTCACATTTGAAATATACAAATGGATAACATTCACAATGAGGTTCAGTGCATCTTATCAGATCCCTGTCAGTCATTTACTTGGCCACCACAAGGTTATCTTCAAATCCCCAGGAGGAGAGGTGACTTTTCACTCTGGCATCTCTTCCTGGTGCTCGACCTTCTTCACTCGGGATGCGTGTGTCCACCCCTTTTCTGCTGTTTGTATTGCTGTATCTGTGGTTAAGAGGACAAGAAAAGGGCTTTCCCAGTGAGGTGTCAGTGGGGCTTCTCTCCACGTTTTTATGAGCACTTTGTCCCCAGGTTGTACTTTATGTGTGGAAAAACCTAAAGGGGCACCTTGTGTTATTATTCCCTGCTTCCGCAATTCCTGCAGATTCTTACTTATGGCTATGAGATACGGCTGTGTCTGTGCATCTTCTATCCTCGGATGCCCCACTGGCATACCATGTTCATATGGCATCCCATACAGCATTTTGAAAGGTGACACTCCAGTCTCGGAGTGAGGCATGGTCTGGATATTCAGCAAGGCTAAAGGGAGGCGCTCTAACCAGGACATTTTTGTTTCCAAAATCAATTTTGCTAATTGAACCTTTAATGTTTGATTTATCCTTTCAACTTGTTCAGAGCTCTGAGGATGCCATGGGGTGTGGTATTCCCACTGGATCCCCAGAGCGTTGGCTTGTTGTCTAATAATTTTTGAGGTGAAGTGTGTCTCCTGGTCCGCATCTATGTATTTTACTAACCCATATCAGGGTATGATTTCTTCTAGTAGAAATTTTGATACTGTCTGAGCCATCACCTGAGAGCTCAGGAGAGCTTCTACCCTGTGGGTTAGTTTGTCCACTATTACCAATAAAAATTTATATCTCCCCACCTTAGGCAGATCAGTAAAATCTACCTGAATCCTTTTGAAAGGTCTGTATGCCACTGGGTGACTTCCCAGTGCCAGCTGCCGTGTTTTTGCCTGATTAATCTTTTGACAAATCATACACCCCTGCACCTCTTGTTTTACCAGTTCATAAATCCCCTTGCACCCGAAGAATCCAGGGAATTGCTCTGCCAGGGCCTGGAATCCCCAGTGTGTTTGTTGATGTAATCTCCTCAGGATGTTTCTGCTGTAGTCTTTAGACAACAGCTCCCTCCCATCTGGCAATTTCCACTTACCTCCTTCTAGCTGGCCTCCTATCTTCTTGTACCCCTCGATTTCCTTCAGGAAGGGGTGGGGAGGATATTCCTGAAACTCCCCTTCTTCGATTCCTGGGGTACTTACCTTCATTAGAGGCACGCTTTTGGCCTCTTTGTCTGCTAAATTGTTCCCTTGGGTCCTGAACTGCATTCCTGTCTGGTGCCCTTTCACGTGGACTATGGCAATTGCCTCTGGCCCCCTTATAACCTTTAAGATTTGCCTGATTATTTCTTCATGCACTAGCCTCTTTCCCTGAGTATTGAGTAACCCTCGTTCTTCCCAAATCTTTCCAAATATGTGTACCACCCTAAATGCATAATTTGAATCTGTAAAAATTGTTCCTTTTTTCCCTTCTAATTTCCACAGGGCCCTCAATACTGCGTACAACTCACAAGCTTGTGCTGACCATCCGGGATTCAGGGGTCCTGATTCCACTACCTCCCCGGTTTTGCCATCAGGAAATATCCTGATTTCCTTTTCTCATCTATGACCCTTGCAGAACCACCCACAAACCATTTTTCACCTTCTTCTAAATCTGGCATTATTTTGATCTGCAGCTCCACCACTTCTGCGCAGTCATGGGAAGGCACTCCTGCGGCTTCCCCAGCCAGGAATCGCGCGTGATTTTGCACCGAGGTAGTTCACAATTCCAAATCCCGGGAGTGGATTAATACAGCCTCATACTGTAGGAGCCTGGCGTCAGTTGGCCACTTGTCAGCCTTTTGCTGCAGAATGCCCCGACGGTCACCTGCAACCAGGGACCTCAGATAACGGGAAGCTGGACAGGACAGAACACACATCCAACCAATATGATTAATGCAATGTTCTCCATTTATTTGAGAGAAGATGGCAGTTTTTATACACTTCTATACAGTTTATAGTTTACAAAGCACTCTCATTGGCAAGCTAACATTGTTTACCTTTGTCTTAAAGTGGCCTAAACCTTACACTATAAACCTATACTACTTTACACCCAGACAGCCCAGTGCTTCGCATCACACCTTAATACAATTTCTATCTGCGCCACAAGCTCTTCATTTCTAACTGCGTCAGAGGCTGGAAGGCCTCACAAGCCCCAAATCTGTGGCCTAGACTGAGGGGAAGCTCAATTCTCACTTCAGACATAAATCATGCCCTCTCTCTCAGAAATTCTGTAACAGTCACCTTCTTAGCCTCCTCCACCAATACTGTCACTGCTACAATTGCTTGTAAGATCCCTGCTTACAGGATCTAAAAGCTTTGATACATACCCCACCAGCTTCTTGGCCCCTGCCCAATCCTGCGTTAAAACCCCATGGGCAGTGTGATTACTGATGTCCAGGAACAGCTGAAAAGGTTTCTTTACATCAGGGAGGCTCAACTCTGGAGCTGCTGCGAGGGTTTCTTTTAATTTCTTGGAACCCTCCTCATCCTGCTCTGTCTACTTTAGCTTGTCCGTGATAAGCTTTTCATGAAGAAACTTTTCCTTCTCACTATATCCCTCGATCCATTGCCTGCAGTATCCTGGAAGCCCCAGCAGCTGCCTGACCTCCTTTTTTGTTCATGGAGGGGGTAAAGTAATGATACCTGTTATCCTGTCCGGATCCAACTTCTTACCTTTTGTTAACCAATGCCCTAGGTACTTGACCTCAGGCTCTGTGAACTGTAATTTCAGTTTGAGACCTTCAACCCTTTTTCCCCAAAGAAGTTTAATAGTGCTATGGTCCCACACATCCTCCTCCCTAAGTCCGGCTGCCAATAGGTCATCTACGTATTGTAGTAATTTGGTCCCTTTAATGGGCACAAACTCACTTAAGAGTTTTTCAAGGGCTTGTCCAAATAGGTTTGGTGAGTACAGAGAATAGATTTACCACCCTCAAATCTTGCACCAGCCTGTAATTACCATCTGCCTTCTGTACTGCCAAGGTAGGAGTGTAATGTCTTGACATGCACAGTTCCAATGTGCCTTTCTTTCTTAGATCTTCTATTACAGCCTTCAGTCCATTCCTGCCTTTCATGGGAATGCAGTACTGTTTAATCCTGATTGGATCCTCCAGTCTCTGGATCTCAGTGTGAATTGGCTCCATGTTTAACCTCCCCGCCTCTTCCTGAGTGGAGTGTTTAACCTCCCCGCCTCTTCCCAAATCACACTTTGGGATTTATCTCATTTTTGTCCTCAGCAGTTATTTTGTATAAACTTACTGTGAGCTGGGAGTCCTGTGCTATCAGGCTTATCCCCAGAGCTACCATTAGATCCCCCCCCAGCAAATTATAATCTGCTTCTTCTACCAGTACTATGTTCCCCAGACAAAACTTATTTTCTATTTCCACATTTGTTAAAACCGGAACCTTAAAGGGTTCCCCTTTAGCCCCAATGACCACCATTGAATCCTTGCTTTTAGTACATCCAGGTGGCAGTCGCTGAACTGTAGTTCTTTCTGCTCCTGAATTGACCAAAACCACCAATTCTTGTTTTTGGGGTCTAATTTTTAATTTTATCAAGGGCTCTCCAGGTGTTCTGGACCCCAAATTATAAAGCCCCTGACACCTCTAATCCTTCTGGAAGATCTGTTCATCCTTCATTCTCTTTTACAGTCTCTTTTGAAGTGCCCTTTCTGTTGACAGTAAAAGCACTCAGGGCTGCTAACCTGTTTGTTTATGCCTTTCTTCTGAGAGGGGTTAGGTTTTCCCTGGGGCTGTTGTGTTTGTGCCAGCTTTCCGGGATTTTGTATCTGCTCCTGTTTTTGCACTTCCCTTATCGTGCCACCAGTATCCTTGCCTGTGCTTTTTATTTTTCATCATTCCTTCTCATGTAAGCCTTCTGTGTCTCCCTTAGCAATTCTTGGAGGCTTTTCTCTTGACAAGTTTCTCTTTTTTCTAGCTTTTTCCATATGTCCTCCCATGATTTAGCAACAAATTGTGTTTTAAACAGAATACCCCTGACAGGTGAATTAGGGTCGGTGCCCGAATACATTTGGAGGCTCTTTCTCAGCCTCTCCAGCCATTTGGTGGGTATTTCATCCCTCCCCTGGCATTCCCCCAATGCTTTACTAATGTTCTGTCCCTTTGGTACCATCCCCCAAATTCCCTGTATTACCATGTTCCTTAGCCCTATCATTTTAGACTGATCCTTCTCTGCCTGGGTGTTCTATGATGGCCTCTGTTCAGGCTTTCTCTTGTGCCACTCCCTCCCTGGGGATTCCTGTGTTCTCAATCATTTATTGCAGCCTGCCGTATCATGTCCCGTTCCTCGGCGTTGAATAACGACCTTAGAATGGCGCAGATGTCATCATATGAATAGATGATGTTCCCCAAAAATTCATCCAGCCTCTCTGCCACCCCTAGAGGATTATCCATTAATTTCCGCATTTCCTTGCTGAAAGCTCTTACATCTCCCATATTGATCGGCACATTTACGTACCCAATGACTCCGGGAGCGGTTGGTACTTCCCTTAGAGGGTAAAGACTGGGTCTGTCCCCTTCCTCCTCACTATCATCATGGTTTTCTCTCCGTGTCTTGCACCGTGTTCTGCTAGCTGGAGGATAAGCAGTTTTCCCAGTGGGAGGTGTGTGCCCGGGATCGTCTGCCTGTTGTGGTGCAGGTGGGGCTGGGAGGGACCTGATGGGTCCGGCAGCAGCGGAGCCGAGGGCTGTGTGTTAAACGGCGGTGCCTGTGCCTGTGCAGGCTGAGGCGGGTGCCCCGCTGGTGCAGGCACAGGGGCCTGAGCCTGGGGAGGAGAATTCAGGTACAGGGGTGGAAGATTGTCCAAGGGCTCTGTCTTGGTTTGAGAAGGCAGGAGTCTGTGAAGGAAGGCAAAAGCCTCTTGTGAAATGGAAAAGGTAAACTCCCTCTCTCCGAATTACCACAATTTCAAAAAAAGCTCTTAGGTAAAGATATGGGAATGGGAATAACAGTACCTTATTAGGAGAAAAATTAAATAAAAATAATAACAATAAAAATGTAATTAGTACAAACAAAACTAGTGATAGAGTCAGAAACCTAACACCCTGAGGAGTTAGGGTGTTGGCAGTAGTCTAGTTAAATGGTGGCTGTTTTTCCTGGAGTGGCAGATGAAATGCTGCTGGATTGGTGATCTCTAGAAGGGTGGAGTTTTCTTTGGAGGTCTGGTAGTAGTTGGGCTTGGTCTTCCTCTGGGAATCCAGCAGAGAAAAGAGCTGCTTTTCTGGGAATCTAGCTAATAGCTGCTCAGTGTCCCAAAAAGTGCTGATTTTATACAGGTAGGGGTGCTTGGCTCCTCCTTCTGGGTGGAGCATCTCACAATGGGATGATGTAACTTTACTGGTCATGCAGTGAGTCTATCGATGGTCCATGAACTGAAGATATCTCCCCAGAGGGAGACATTTGTTCTTGGAAGAGATAAGAAAACTGCCCAACCTCCAACAGATGGCAGATAGGATACATGCTTCTCTTACAAGCCAGGACAATTATTACGGAAAATTATTCTCATAGTGTAATCTTGTCTCTGAAACTGCAGGGAAAAAAAATTTCCAACAATATCTTTAGTGCTAGAGAGTCAAGGCATTCCTTGGTTCTGGCAAAGATGTGCAACAGAAATCATTTCATTCACACATAGGCCGGCTGTGCAGAGAAAATTATCCCATGACATGTGAGTTTTACTAGATTTTCCTAAATTTATACAGTCTGAACTAATCTAAATCCATTGGTTTAATGTTCATTGCTTCCAAGTTGTGTAGTTTTTAGTATTTGGTTTCCTACTGGACCCAGATTTCTTTGCCTCTGATGTTAATTAGGTTCGAACTCCTGGATTTCCTTCTCAGCCTTTTGCAGACCAGGTGCCTCTAACTCTGCCGGGGGCAGTGTCTGGGGTAGGTGTTGGTTGCTGTTTGCTGCTGGGCACTGATGTTTTGTGGGTATCTTTTGGGGTATTCCCAGTGGGTTGAGATGTTAAACTCATCTCCACGGAGTGGTGTAACATCCCTTAACAAAACCTTTAACATTTCTTTCCCCAAGGCCAAGGCAAAGCAAGCCTGAGTAGAGAAATAATTTTTTTTTTTAATGAAACTTGCTACATTTTCCACCAACCCAGCTAATGCAGTGTGAGTGTAAGTGAGTGGAATTGTCCCGGTGTGTCCCCAGCAGCTGTGGCAGTGCAGGCCCAGAGAGCACTGAAGCTGCAGCAGTGGCAGCAAGGGCTGGCCCCGGTGGCTGGAGCTGCCCAGGGAGGGTGGCCAGGCCGAGGATTTCAGCAGAGGAGGTGTGGGCAGGCCCAGGGCCTTGCCCCGCTGTGGAGCCCTGGCTGCTGCTGCGCTGCCTTCAGTGCAGGCTCAGGGGGGCCTCCCATCCTCCTGCTGCAGGCGGGAAGTGCAAATCTCCGGGGCTGCAGAGACCTGGAGCCCAGGCTGAGGGGTCCCCCCGTGTTCAGCTGTGCTGGCGGCTGTTTCTGGCCTCGGGGCCCCTTGGCATGGGCCACGCCACTTGGCCACCAGTGGTGCTGCTTTGCACTCCTTAGGCAGAGCCCATGTCCTGCTTGGATGCTGGCAGCAGCAAAGTGCCAAGGCAGGCTCTGTGCCAGCCCAGCTTGCTGGGAGAGAGATTGCACCAGAGACAGGATTCTGGCCACAGACTGCTTTAAATGTGCATCCCTTATCTCCACCCTGCACTAGGTGGAGAATTCCCAGGGTAAGGAATTCCTGAGATCAATTGCAAGGGGAAATAATTGAATATCTGCCCTAGGTCTGACTCTTCTTCTTGCCCAAGCCAATGGCAAAAGCCGTCCCCATGGCATCTTGGTTTCTATCCCCAGCTTCCAAAGGTGTTTCTTTCTTTCCCCATTCATTCTTTGTACCCAGCCTGAGCTCTGGGGGTGCCAGGGGTTCTGGAGGTCCCATTGTGTTCCTAAAGCTCCCATAGCCCCCTGGAGGATCGTTCCTGGAGAATGAGTTCTGCTCTCTGAGTCTGTTGCTTCCACAATCCCTTTTCTTGAAATTATGTCTTTTAGAAATACCTTAATAAGTGATCCAGTGGTTGCTGAGCAATCAGAATTGCTTTTGCCCCCCTGTTAGGTGAGATGGTGTCACCAGAAGATATTGAAGCCTTCCTGCTCAGGGCATTTCAGTGCCAGGCTCTTACAAGCACACACAGCTGTGCCGGTTGAGCTGACCATGGGGGTAACCTGTGCTTTGTCTGATTCCCTTTCCTCAATAACAGCGTGTCTTGGAACTCTTTTCCCTTCTGCTGCCCTTGAAGAGCCATCCACCAAGACATTTTCTGCCTCAGGCCAGGCAATGTCTCCTGAATCTCCCCCAGGCTGGGTCTGGAGCTGTGTCACTTGAATGCAGTGCTGGGTTTCTTCCCAGCCCCTCTGTGGGCTGTTCAAACAGGAGGCTGGGTTAAACCCTTCCCCTGTCCTCAGTTCTGAATCCTCCTGTGCCACTGAACAAGTTTCACACTGTAATAACCGAGCACTCCTCATCCATTGTGAGGTTCTTTTGGTTATCAAAGCTTGAACTTGATGGCAGACTGGAACAGTTGGAGATCCTGTTGTCATCAGGTTTTGAGCCTCGGTTCTGTTGAAGCTGTGGCTGCACAATTCTGCAGGCAATGAGGCCACTCTGGCCACTGGGTGAAATATTTTGGCCCAAGGATTCCTTTGGCATGGCCCTGTTGAACATTCACCTACAATTCCAATTTCTTTTCTGAGTCTGGAAGAGCCCCAGCTGAGGCATCAATATTTTTGGTTCTTCATTTTCCCAAGTTTTGCTCACTTTCTCCTGTCCATACCACAGCATGGAGGCTGTGTGGGATTAAAAAGTCCTACAATGTTCTGGCTGGAACAGAGAATCCTCAATCCAGGCTGTGTACTTCCCTATTAATCTTTCGAATTGTCTCAGCTCGTTTTTGGTGCTGGGAAATGTTACTTCTGAGATTGCCCAGACCCTCTCTGGGTCAATCCACCAGGAATCTTCAGTCCCACTATTTCTCAAATGTTTAACCTTTTTCTCCAGCATTTGCACTTCTTTTTCAGATACTCAAAAGGTATTTTTTAGATAGCAAATTGAGCTATTTCACAGGGGCTTAGTCTGCCACTTCTCCTTGTCCTCCTCATTGGAGCCATCCGATTCCCTGACTGGCAGGATAGGAGTGCTGTAGGGAGACATCCCTGGCTCCAAGAGCCCTGCCTTTAGCAGGGGCTCCATACCAGGCTGAGCCCTTCCTTCCCTCCCCTGGAACAGGGTGTTGCTTTTAGCCCTCACTTGGCCTGGTTGCTTCCGAGTAACTTGGAGAGGCTCCACATCAAATTTTCCCCCTGGGGCTGCCCACACCTCTGGGTTCCCTTCAGCACAGGCCTTGCCTGACATTTGACACAAAGGTACAGCAGCAATAGCCTCTGTATCACCTTTTACAATATTACAATACCACCATCAAATTCCTTCCTGGTTCATAAAAATGACAGTAGGAAGAGAAATAAATTAGTTTATTTCAAACCTATTCTCTTCAGCTCCTAATAGTGATTGAACAAATGACACCAGCTCAGCTTTCCCATTTATTCCCTTAATAATTAAACATACCTTTACAATTTTCCCCCCTTAGGTGTAAGATTCAGAGTGGATGGAGAGGCCCCTGTGTCCATCAGGAGAGGCCTCCTCTGGATGCAGACGCAGCCTGAATGTTCTCCAGGGCTCCAGTGTGGTGGGTCCCCAGTGGGATGGGAGCTCAGAGAGCCCTGACAATCCATGTCCATGCAGGGGTGGACTTGCTCCTGCTGAGGGTGCTGCTGTCTGTGCTTGCAGTGTCCTTGTGGGCTGCAGCTGGAGCCCTGACTCCTTCCCAGGGGCTGTTTGGGTGGGCTCTGCCCTGGCCAGGAGGGCAATGCCTCTGCCAGGTGCTTGTGGCCGACCCCGTCATGCCCTGGGTGCTGGGGCCCCCTTGGGCCCTGGGGTTGATCCCTCAGGGGCTGTGGGAACTCTGCCATGGCCTTTGCCTTCAGCTTGGCCTTTTGCTCATCCCTTCTTGCTTTCAGCTGCTGTGCCCTTGTGCCCAAGTGCTGCAGGGCCTTCTTGTGCCACTCCTGCAGCCCCGGTCACTGCCCGTGGGTGCTCATCCTCTGAGAGCTGCTGAGCTTTCTGCAAAACCTTTCCTTTCTGCAGGGACCCAAAGCAAATCCTGAACAGCAAATCCTGATCCTTCCATGTGCACTCTGCATTTCCCAGCTGTTCCTTTGTTTTCCCCGTTGTGCTCAGGGTCCCTGCCCAGCCCGTGTGGCAGAGCCGGTGCCTGTCCTGCCGCAGTGTCCAAAGGCGGCCCCCCCGGCGGGCAGGGCCGGCAGCTCCCCGGGGCCGGGCAGCGGCCGGGGCGTCCCGCAGCCTCCTGGGGGCCGGGGGCCACTGCCGGCCCTGCCCGGGGCTGGTGGGGTCAGGCAGCGCCCGGCGCTGAGCCCCGGCTGCCCCACAGCCCCGGCCCGGCCCCGCAGCTCCCCACAGGCCCCAGCCCGTGCTCCCGGTGCCGCACCTCTGCGCCCGGTGCTGCCGCTGCCACCGCAGAGAAACCCCTGGCATCCTGACCTCCTGCTTTTCCTCTCCTGGAAACCAGGGATGGAAAGGAGCCGGCAGTGGGTGCTGGGGCTGGGGGCAGGAGGAGAAGGGAAGGAGAAGCAGGCTTGAGGAACAAAATGGTCAAGTGATGCAGGTGGCGGGAGAAGATGGGATTGTGCAGGAGAAGGAGGAATAGCAGGAGGAAGAGGAGTGTGAGGAAGAGTAGAGACACAAGAGGAGGAGGAGAAGGAGCAGAAAGAGGAAGCAGTACAAGTTTCCACCACTCCTTATAGTTGCAGCCTCCCCCCAGCCCCAGGAGCGCTGCTCCCTCCACATGTAGCAGGTGACCGTTGAGGGGGATTCACGATTTTCACGGGGTGAATCTTGGTGTTTCTGAGATTTCTTGAGCTAAATGTTGGTGCTTTGGTTTTATTTGGCAGCTGAATATTTATCTTTTGGAGGAGGGTTTTGCTGGCTTTTGGTGTTTGGGGTGTTTTTGTTTTGTGTCTTGAAAGTTTACGGGATTTTTGGGCTGAATCTTGGTGTTTTGGAGGTTCTTACAGACACAAGATTCCCGATGACTTCCTGAGATCAACTTGGGCAAGGAGGAACCTCCAGTCCAAGGTGCTCTTCTCTTGTTTTTTCCCTCAAACCAGGATTTTTCATTTCCAGGGCGTGGCTGGATGGAGGAGGAGGGAAAGCCCCGGAGATGCTGCAGGAGGAGGAGCTGCAAACCCAGCCCAGGGAGCAGTGGGAAGGAAAGAGCCCCCCTGAGCCAGGAAGGCAGGCGGAGATCCAGGCGGAGCTCGGAGCTGGTGGAGAAGCCTCATGGCAGGGAGAAGCCCCACAAGTGCTTGGAATGTGGGAAGGGTTTCAGCCGGAGCTACCACCTGATCCGGCACGAGAGGATCCACACTGGGGAGAGGCCCTACGAGTGTGGGGAGTGTGGGAAGAGGTTTCGGACCAGCTCCCATCTCCTCAGACATGAGCGGAGTCACTCAGGGGAGAGGCCCTACCGCTGCCCCGACTGTGGGAAGGGCTTCAAGCACAACTCCAGCCTCACTGAGCACCGGCGCATCCACACTGGGGAGAGGCCCTACGAGTGTGGGAAGTGTGGGAAGAGCTTCATAGACAGGTCTTGCCTGATCAAGCACCAGGTGGTCCACACTGGGGAACGGCCCTATGAGTGCTTGGAATGTGGGAAGAGCTTTGGGTGGATCACTGCCCTGAGAAAACACCAGCGCATCCACACTGCGGAGAGGCTCTACGAGTGTCCCCAGTGTGGGAAGAGGTTTCAGACCAGCTCCAGTGTCCTCCTACATGAGCGGATTCACACAGAGGAGAGGCCCTACCGCTGCCCCGACTGCGGGAAGGGCTTCAAGCACAACTCCCACCTCACTGAGCACCAGCGCATCCACACTGGAGAGAGGCCCTACGAGTGTGGGAAGTGTGGGAAGAGCTTCACACAGAGATCAACCTTGACCAAACACCAACGGACGCCCCACTAAGGGAAGCCCTGTGAGTGCCCCGAGTGAGGGAAGAAGTTTGGAGTGAGGGAAGAGAGTGAGGGAAGAGCTTGGTGCGCTGCTGCAGCTCCATCCCCCATGGGAGGATCCGGGCTGGATGATCCCCAGTGACCCCCGTGGGGCAGAGCCCTGGTGTCCCTGTATGGGGAATAAAACAGAGAGTAAAGCAATGGAGCTGATAAAGGGGCCCGACATCTGAGGCCTGACTGAGCAGAAACTGTGGGAGACACAGACACAGTTTGTCTCCCTGGGCAAGAAGAAGGGACAGTGGGGGGTGACAGGGGTGTGACAGAGGGGATGAGGGGGTGACAAAGGGACAGAGAGGACAACAGAGCCCTCCAGGGAGGGGACAAAGGGGACCCTGGGAGGACACAGGGGCCACCGCTGGAGGCCACAAGTGCCACCAGGTCCCTGACACCTCCCTTGTCCCCTCCCCAGGTGTCCCCGTACCAGCTGGAGTCACTGGTGAATGTGGTGGCCACCCTGTGTGTGGCAGCCACCGTGACCAGGTTACAGAGGGACGAGCAGCAGCTCATGTCCCCAGAGTCCCTGCACGGGAACCTGAGGAACTTCACCTGGAGTCTCGGTGAGACCCTCGAGCAGGGCGATGTCACCTCCCTGGGCCACCGTGGTGTCCCCTCCCTGGGCCAGGCCCTGGCCGTGCTTGGGGCCACCCCAGGGGCACCTGGGCCGATGTGAGAGCTGCGGGCTGGGCCTGGCAGGAGTTGGTGGTCAGGCTCGAGGACAGCCGGGCCCTGCTGGCCTGGGATGCCACCGAGCTCCGCGACGCCCGCTGGGACGCGGCCATCGCTGCCATCCGGGCCGGGGATTCCTGGCACAATAAAATCTCAGAGTGTGCATGGACAAGTCCAAGGCAGTGTGAGCTTTCTGCCAGGATTTGGGAATCCTTTACGAATCCAATTCTCACATCCCTGGGCCCCCCCGGTCCCGGTGCTGTTCCCGGGGGTCCCGTGGCTCTGCGGGTCAAAGGGGAGGGGGCGGAACCCCCGTGATGGGTGGGGGGCACAAAGGGGGGTCCGGGCCCAGTGCTCGGGGAGGTCGGGGGCACTGAAGGGGTGCGGGTGCGGTTTTTGGGGGGTCCCGGTGCTCGGTGAGGGGGGGTCAGTGCTCAGCAGCGGGGGCTGTCCAGGGACCCCCCCCGGCCCCCCCAAATCCCAGCTGGGTGTGAAAAACAAAGTTCACTAAGGGATTACTAAACAAAGTTAATCAGGGATAAAAAAGGGTTTTGGGGCTCGGCCAAAGAACTCCCCCTCAACTTGACCCTTTGTTCTCCGGATCCGGTTCCACTGCAGGGCCACGAACACACTCCTGAGTTTTGACATTATTCAAACACTCCCGGGAGGTTTGGGTGTCCCAGGAACTCGTGTTTGGGTCTCACCTCTGACTTGTCTGCAGAACATTCTGTAGATTAAGTCGATATATTTGATTTCTTCTCATGGTTCCACCCTGTTGTTTCAGGCCCCCTGATAAATTCATAAATTCTTCTGAGCTTTGTGTCACTGGTATCACCTGGTGAGGCTGGTCCGCAGATGTGGGAAACAACTGAATTGTTTTACACCTGAGTCAGTCACACAAAAGTATTTTAACATTGCATAGTCTCTATTTCAGTATTTGTTATTAATCTATTTAATGTTTATCTATTTTTAATTTATTAAGGCCTATGATACAATATCTGTTTATTACTCAAGCAGTAAATTTATTATACACTGCACACATAAACTGATCGATTTTATTTTACCAGCGAACAGCTGCAAGGAATTATCAGTAATCAATATCAATACCAAGTACCACAGCAAAATCCTCCTGCTCAATAACAACGTGCAGAAGGCAATACAGAATTTCAAAAGCTGATTATTCTATTGTCATTTATAACCTGGCTCTGCTGCAAGGCACCGAGGGGCTCATTCAGCCCCTGACCCACCTCCACCCCATCAGTGTCCCCAGAGCGTCCTCAGAATGTCCCCAAGTGTCCCCAGTGACGTCACCCCAGGAATTCCCATCAGCATTTGGGACAATTGCAATGAAAATTCCCAGAAAATTCCCCGAATTCGTCTCAAATCCCGCGTGGGGAGGGGAGAGGGGAGAAGTGACAGCAGCGATGTCCCTGATGATGTCACCGTCCCCGACGACGTCACAGCGGTGACATCGCTGTCCCTGCAGCAGCCTCGGGATGTCCTCTGTGAAAAATGCATATTTTATGGTTGGCTTTTGCAAGTATTAAATTGAATAGGATTTGTATTATGTTACATTGATTAGTAGTGCTGTATTAACATTTTAATGGTAGGGTAAATGCAGATTTGTGGTTAAAACGGAGCTTTTGTGGTTAAAACAGAAACTCTGTGTGTGGGAAGAAAGGAATGAGGTACTTGCACCGGGACAGCAGCCGCAGGACACCGAAATCTTGCAGAGAAAAAGAATTTACAGCTTATTGTAAATGCAGGCGAGCCGGGGGGAAGAAATGACGATGCCTGACTCCAGCTCAGAAGGATGAATGGTTTCTTTATTAGAACTATACTAATATACATTAATATACTGTTTAAAGGAGACACTAAAACTACAAACCTGCTTTTTCTATTAATACTCTATTTAAAGGAGATACTAAAACTACAAACCCGCTTTTTCTATTAATATACTGTTTAAAGGAGATACTAAAATTACAAACCTGCTTTTTCTAACTCCCAAATCGAACTCCTCACAACTCGTGACCCTCTCTGAGATTCCAGCCCCAGGTGGGTTGGATTGGCCCCAGGCTCAAACGATCCTCACCAGAGCCCAACCCAGCAACCACCCCACAACAATTTGGGTAACAAATCGTTAAACAATTCTCCAAACACGTTCCACATACTAAAACAAGGAGCAGAAACAGAAATTGTTTTCTCTTTCGTTTCCCTCTGTGCTCCTCTGTGGAAAATGCTGGGAGGCAGAGCAATGTGCTGCCACAAGCGCTCCCTGATTAAAGGAAATTCACTCTCCGTGCCCCGCTCAGCCCTGCGGGCGCCGCGGGATTGAGAAGAGGCTGCCACTGCTCCGGGCTCTGTGGCTGGACAGGATTGATGCATCATGCATGAGATCGATGAATATGCAACAGGCTGCTGCTTTTAGGTTATTCCTTGTTCAAGGCGTGGCTTTGGCAGCTCAGTGCCCGAACCATCCGGACGTCCGTAATCCCTCGCTTTTTATTGTCTTGTCACTGTCCTGACCTCATTGTCCACATTGTTATTGCTCTGATTTTATCGCTGGTTTTTAGTAACTGTTTTATTACTAATAAACTTTTACAATTTTAAAAACCAACTGATTGGCATTTTTTGCAGTGCCCAAAAACATCCGGATGTCCGAAATTCTTCACTTTTTATTGTCTTGTCATCGTCCTGACCCTCATTGTCCAGATTCTTATTGCTCCGATTTCATTGCTATTTTTATAACTATTTTATTACTAATTAACTTTTTGAATCACTAATTTTTTAACATTTTCAAAACCAGCGAGTGGCATTTTTCATGGTGCCCAAGAACTCCTGGATGTCCAAAATTCTTCATTTTTTATCGTCTCATGGTGTCCTCATCCTCATTGTCCACATTTTTATTACTCTGATATTATTTATTAGTTTATTTTTTTTGTTACTATTGTATTTTTATTTTTATTTTTAATAACTATTTTATTACTAATAAATTTTTAAAATTTAAAAAATAACTGATTGTTATTTTCCACAGTGCCCAAAAACTCGCAGATGTCCGAAATTCTTTGTTTTTCATCGGCTTGTGGTGCCTGACCCTCGCTGTCCACATTTTTATTACTCTGATTTTATTTTTAAATTTTATTTTATTTTTATTTTATTTTTTTCTTATTTTATTTTTATTGTTTATATTTTTAATAACTATTTTATTACTAATAAACTTTTAACATTTCAGAAACATCTGATCAGTGTTTTCACAGCGCCCAAAAACTGCTGGATGTCTGAAATTCTTCATTTTTTATCGTCTCGTGGTGCTCTGACTCTCATTGTCCAAATTTTTATTAATCCTATTTTATTGCTATTTTTATACTTACTCTATTAATAATTAACTTGTTTGAATCAGTAATTTTTAAAAGATTTTAAAGAAGCAGAACTGGTATTTTTCATGGTGCCCAAAAACATCCGGGCATCCAAAATTTTTTTCTTTTTATCGCCTCGTGGTGGCCTAAATGTCATTGTCCAGATTTTGATTACTCTGATTTTATTTTTTATTTTAATTTTATTTTTTATTATTTTAATATTTTATTTTCTTTTTTAATAACTATTTTATTTCTAATAATTTTTTAAAATTTCAAGAACAACTGACTGGTGTTTTAACAGTGCCCAAAACTCCCAGATGTCCAAAATTCTTCATTTTTTATCTTCTTGTGGTGTCCTGACCCTCATTGTCCACATTTTTATTGCTCCGATTTTATCGCTATTATAATTATTAATTTATTACTAATTAACTTGTTTAGCTATTAATTTATTACTAACTTGTGTAATAATTAATTAATTACTAATTAACTTGTGTAATCAGTGATTGGTTTGTGATTTTACAGACGCGCGATCAGCGCTTTCAGAGCTCGCGGCGAGCGGGAAATGTTACACGGGAACGAGCTTTGGATCGATTCCTGTGTGATACTGATCAATAATCAATAACTAATGATGGATCGATTCCTGTGTGATACTGATCAATAATCAATAACTAATGATGGATCGATTCCTGTGTGACATTGATCAATAATCAATAACTAATGGTGGATCAATTAATTTGTGACATTGATCAATAATCAATAATCAATAACTAATGCTGGATCGATTCCTGTGTGATACTGATCAATAATCAATAATCAATAACTAATGCTTGATCGATTCCTGTGTGACATTGTTCAATAATCAATAATTAATAACTAATATTGGAACTATTAATTTGTGATATTGATTAATTAATAATAAATAATTGACATAGGATTGATTTCTCTGTAGCATTGATTAATATTAAATAATAATGAGTGGATAAAAGTTTCTGTAATATCGAGTGATTAATAATTAATAATTACTAATATCTAATAACATAGATAGATTCCTTTGTGATATTGATTAATAATTTATAATTTATATTGGATTATTTTATTTTTAACATTGATTAACACTATTGGATTTGTTACTTTGTAATATTAATAATAATTAATAATATAGGATTGATTTTCTTGTAATATTGATTAATAATAAATAAATAATAACATAGGATTAATTTACGTGTAATATTGATTCTTAATAATCAATAATTAATAATTAATATTGGATAGATTTCTTTGTAATATTGATTAATTAATCCTTAATAATTGATAATAGATCAATTTCTTTTTAGTGTTGATTAATTAATAATCAATAGTTGATATTGGGTCTATTTCTTTGCAATGCTAGTAATAATAAAGAATTAATAATTAGTACTGAATTTATTTCTCTGCAATATTGATTAATTAATAATCAATAGTTGATATCGGATAAATTTATTTGTAATGGTTAGTAATAATCAAGTATCAATAATCAATAATCAATAATTAATATTGGATTGATTTATTTGTAATATTGTTAAAAATGCCGATTGAATGATGCGCAGCTGTTGATTATTGATAACTCACTGATACTGATTATTGATGATTCACTGCTATTGGTTATTGATAACTTGTTGCTATTGCTCATTGGTAACTCCCTGCTATTGATTATTGATAAGTCCCTCCTATTGATTATTGATGACTCACTGCTTCGGATTATTGATAACTCTCTGCTATTGATTGTTGATAACTCTCTGCTATTGATTATTGATAACTCCCTGCTACTGATCATTGATAACTTACTATTATTGATAATCTGCTATTGATTATTGATAATTTGCTATTGACTATTGATAACTCACTGCTATTTATTATTGATAATCTGCTATTGATTATTGATAATCTGCTATTGGTCATTGATAACTCACTGCTATTGATTATTGATAACTCACTGCTGTTGATTATTGATAAGTAACTGCTGTTGATTATTGATAACTCACTGTTATTGAATTGGAGGTGGGGAGATGAAGGAACCCGGGGGGAGGAAACTCCTTTTTTTTCCTTTCCTCCCCCATTTTTTTCCCCCTTTTTTTGTCACTTTTTTTCCCCCCATTTTTTCCTCCTTTTTTTGCCCCTCTCTCTCCTGTGACAAAAGTGAAGATTTGATGAGAAATCGATAAAATGGGAAACGAAACTTTTCTAAAATTGCTTTTTAAAAAAAAATCCAATGAACAATTGGAGCTGGGTAATTGGTTCTTTAATGACTTTAAATTTGTGCTTTGGGTTTTTTAATCAATGCTTTAAAAAAGAACCTTAAAATCCAAACTGGAACAAACTCCTCCAGTGCCACCAACCCCACCAGTGTCCCCAATGTCCCCAAATGTCTCCAAATGTTCCAAATCCCCACTCAGGACACTTCGGTTTGGGGGGTGGATGTCAACCCCCGTTTATTTTGGAAATATTTGGTGACACTGGGGACATTTGGGGACACTGGGGAAATTTGTGGTTGGGGACATTTTGGGTGGGGGGGTGGTTGGGGACATTTTTGGGGGTTTGGGGACATCAGAGCTGTCACATGAAGAGCCCCACTGGAGTGAGAGAGGAGGGGACACATTGGGACACTGGGGACACGGAGATGAAGTGGGACACTGGGGACATTGGGGACACCAGTGTCACCTCCCCGCCGAGGGCCACAGGCGCAGGCTGAGCGCCCCGATGACGATGGTCACCAGGGCCATCCCCACCATGTCCTCCACGCTGGGCCCGGTGGCACCTGTGGGGACATTGGGGACGCGTCACCGACACCCCCCGGGTGGCACCGAGCCCGTCCTGGTGGCACCGGCCTCACCCCAATGTCCCCAGCTCTGCTCCTGATGTCCCATAGGAGATCCCAGTCCTGTCCCAAGTGTTCCCAACCCTGTCCCAGCTGTCCCCATCTCCATCCCTGTGTCCCCAACCCTGTCCCCAGTATCCCCAACCCCTTCCCAGGTGTCTCCAACCCTGTCCCCAATTCCAACCCAGGTGTCTCCAACCCTGTCCCCAGTGTCCCCAGGCATCCCTGGTGTCCCAAGACCCTCCAAACCCCGTTCCCAATGTCCCCAAGTGTCCCAAACCCCACTCCTGATGTCCCCAACCCCATCCTGGTGTTCCCAACTCTATCCTCAGTGTCCCCAACACCATTCCTGATGTCCCCAACCCCATCCCAGGTGTCCCCAGCCCCAGTCCTGGTATCCAAGACCCTCCAAACCCAGCTGCAGGTGTCCCCAGCCTTGCTCCTGTGTCCCCAACTCCACCCCAGGTGTCCCCAGCTCCAGTCCTGGTGTCCCAAGACCCTCCACACCCCATCGCTGATGTCCCCAGTTGTCCCTAACCGCATCCCTGATGTTTTCAAGTCTCCCAAACTCCATCCCTGATGTCCTCAGGTGTCCACAAACCCTGTCCTTGATGTCCCCAGATGTCCCCAATATTCCCAGCTGTGCCCAAACCCTGTCCTAGATGTCCCCAGGCATCCCCAGACCCCATCCCTGATGTCTCCAGGTGTGTCCCCAGGTGTCCCTCACCTGCCACCACCACGGTGACCCGGTGTGGGGTGTCCCATGGCGCGTGTGTCACCAGGCAGCTGTAGCTGTCCCCTGGCACCGCTGCAGCCACGCGCAGCCCTGCGCTGCGGCTGAAGGTGCCGTCGGCCGCGCGCTGGTGCCCGGAGCTCCAGCTGGGCCCCAGGGTGGTCACCGGGGTGTCCCCCAAAGTGTCCCCCAAAGTGTCCCCCAAGGTGTCCTCCAGGCGTGGCCGGGCGTGGCCGCGGGCACGGCGCTCCCAGCGGATCTCCACGTCCAGCGGGAAGAAGCCGACGGCGTCGCAGCGCAGCTCGGCCGGGAGCCCCGGGGACAGCCGGGACGGCAGCAGGGACACCCTGGGAGGGGCTGGGACACGGGACAGTGAGCTGGGGATACTGGGAGGAACTGGGAGGGACTGGGAGGGAACTGGGAGGGACTGGGAATGGATTGGGAAGGAACTGGGAGGGACTGGGAGGAAACTGGGAGGGAACTGGGACATACTGGGAGGGACTGGGAGGAACTGGGAAGGACTGGGACATACTGGGAGGGACTGGGACATACTGGGAGCCCCTGGGAGCCCCGGCCCCGCCCATTCCCGGCACTGACCAATCAGGCGCAGCCGCAGCACCTGCTGCACCTGCCCTGGGCGCGCTCACGGAGCAGACGAAGGCGCCGTCGTCCGACCCCGAGAGCGGCGGCAGCTGCAGCGACACCACCCTGGCGCCCCCCGGCGGCTGGGAGGACCGAGGAAACGTTCGGCCTCAGTGGCGCCCCCCGGCGGCTGGGAGGACCGTGGCTGGTCTGTGCCCAAAATCACACCAGAACCCCCCCAAAAAAACCCCAAAAAATACTCCCAAAACCCCTCAAAAATTGCCCCCTAAACCCTTCCAGAAACACATTAAAAAAGTCGCCAGAAATCACCCCCAAAACTCCCCCAAAAAAACGCAAAAAATGCCCTCAAAACCCCCAGAAATCACCCACCAAACTGCTCCAGGACCTCCCAAAAAGCCCCAAAAATGCTCCCAAAACCTTCCAAAAAACCATTCAATGCCCACAGCGCCCCCTAGTGGCCAGCAGGTTCAAGGCTGTCCCGTGCCAGTGGCGCCCCCTGGTGGCCGGGAGGGCCAAAACCATCCACTGCCAGTGGCGTCCCCTAGCGGCTGGGAGGACCAAAGCAGTTCCATGCCTGCAGCGCCCCCTAGCGGCCAGGAGGACCACGGCTGTTCCAGGCCCACAGCGCCCCCTGGTGGCCAGGAGGACCAAGGCTGTCCATTGGCGCCCCCTACCGGCTGGGAGGACTGAGGCCGCCCACTCCCAGCAGCGCCCCCTGGCGGCCAGGAGGATTTGAACTACCCCCCCGCTCGGCGGCGCCCCCCGCTGTCCCCGCAGGGCTCCGCAGCCCCTCCCCTCCCCTCCCCTGCGCGGTGCCGGGGGGGCTCCCGTGGCCCCCCAGGAGCAGCAGCACCCCCGGCACGGCCTCGGTGCGGCGGGCGGCGGCCGAGTCGAAGGCCAGCAGGCGCCGCGTGGCGCCGTGGCGGTGCCGCAGCCGCTGCAGCGTGAAGGGCCCGGCCGGGGCGCAAAGGCGCAATGCAGCCGCCCCGGCGCCCCCAGCAGCGCCCACATCTGCGGCATCCGCGTGGACACCAACAGGGACACTGCACGGTGGGACAGGGCGTCATGGGTGTGCGGACATCGGGGACACCGGGGGAACATTGGGGATGTGGGGACATCAGGGAAGTGGGGGGACATTGGGGACACCAGAGACATTGGGAACAATGCGGATCTGGGGGGACATCGGGGACATCAGGGATGTAGGAGACGTGGGGATAATGGGGACATCGGGGACAATAGGGGGACATCAGGGATGTGGGAACATCTGGGGGGACATTGGGGACATCAGAGACATTGGGATAATGGGTGGACATCGGGGACATGGGGACATTGGGGTCACATTGGGGATGTGGGGACAATAGGGATAATGGGGACAATGGGGGGACACTGGGGACATCAGAGACATCAGGGACATTGGGGACATTGGGACAGTGGGGGGACAATGTGGAAAATGGGGATGTGGGATGTCCTGGCTTGTAAGATAAGCATGTATTCTATTGCCATCTGTTGGAGGTCGGGCAGTATTCTTATCTCTTCCAAGAACAATGTCTCCCTCCGGGGAGATATCTTCTGTTCATGGACCATTGAATGACTCACTGCATGACCGGTAAAGTTACATCATCCCATTGTGAGATGCTCCACCCAGAGGGAGGAGCCAAGCACCCCTACCTGAATAAAATCAGCATTTTTGGGGCACTGGACAGCCACTTCGCTGGATTCCCCGAGGAGCAGCTTCTTCTCTGCTGAATTCCCAGAGGAAGACCAAGCCCAACTACTACCAGCACTTCAGAGAAAACTCCACCCTTCTAGAGATCACTGCTTCAGCAGCATTTCATCTGCCACTCCAAGAGGAGCAGCCACCATTTAACTGGACTACTACCAACACCCTGACTCCTCAGGGTGTCAGGTTTCTGACTCCATCACTAGTTTTATTCATACTAATTACATTTTTTAAAAATTATTATTTTAATTTAGTTTTACTCCTAGTAAAGAACTGTTATTCCATTCCCATATCTTTGCCTGAGAGCCTTTTCTTAAATTGTGGTAATTCGGAGGGAGGGGGTTTACCTTTTCCATTTCACAGGAGGCTTTTGCCTTCCTTCACAGACTCCTGTCTTTTCAAACCTAGACATGGTCCTTGTTCGTTTTTTGTCCCTTGTGTGTGTGTTGTGGGCTCGGGTCTGTCTCTAGATCCCCTTGTAGGCAGGGGCGGCCCTGTTGGCCGTGCGGAGCCCCCGTGGTTTTCTGGGCTTGTGCCAGGAGGGTTCTGGGGTGGGTTGAAGGTCGCTGCTGGGGGCTGCCAGGTGCCCATGGCACACCGCCCTGAGAGCGCCCGGTCTCGTCTGATCTCGGGAGCTGAGCAGGGTCGGGCCCTGCTGCTGCTGGGGGCAGCGAGGACGATGTCAAGGATGACAACCTCTTGCTCCACCTGACCACCGGCAGGCTGAAGATGGTGGACTTTGATTCTGACATCTCCTTCAAAGCCAGGTTCCACAGGGAGTTTGCAGATGAGTCCACACGCAGGGGGATGCTCCCAGATTTGGGCATTGTACAGCCTGGCTGGGAACCAAAGGTTCCCCCTTTGCTGGGGCGGATGCAGCTGATCCTTCAGTCGGCTGCCAGGCTGCTTTTGGCAGGGCTGGGGCATGGGCTGGGGTGGGTACGAAATGGGAGTGGGCTCCTGGCCCTGCCAACAGCCCCCAGCACCCACCGTGCCCCGGGCTGGGGCTGGGCTGGGGCAGCCAGCCCGACACAAACAAACCCCCATGGTGGGAGCAGAGGTGGGACTCCAGACCCTGTGCAGGGGCTGCTTTGCTTTGCAGGCAAGGAAGGGCTTGGGCTGCTCCACTGCCCTTGTTTGCTTTGGGATCATCATGGGGGCCGTGCAGGGGAAGGGAGAAAGCCTGGGGTTCCCTCCCCATGGTGGGTTTTTCCCTGGCATGCAGGGGTTGGGCCTGCCTTAAGGCCCTGACAGAGATAAGATCTTTGACCTTTTTTCTTGTTCCCCTTTTTGTCTGTAATCTATTATCAATAATTTGATGTTTGTTTTCCTTGAGGAAGCGTTCCAGGTGGGGTCCAGTCTGGATCAGGCCGTGCCTGGGAGCAGCTGCGGCGTGGATGGGCCGTGCCCTTGGAGAAGGCTGAGGGCATCGTTTGGGAGCAGCTTTTCTTCCAGCAGGGGATGGCGTGAGGTGGGTCCTGTCTGCTGGGGATGGTGGGATCAGAGCTCTGGGGAGATGGCAGCGAGCACAGGAGCGTCCTGCTCTGGGCAGCTGCTGAGGGCTGGAGGTGCCGTGGCCGGCTGCAGGCTGGGCACATGTCCTGCCCTCCTGCTCTGCTCCCAAAGGCAGCAGTGATGGGCAGCTCTGGGCACAGCTCTGGCACGGCCAGCATGGCCTGGGCACCGCGGGCGGCTGGGACAAGGGGACAGGAGCCTTCAGCTGACTGGGCTTTCTGGTTTCTCTCCTTGCAGCCGGGCTCTGTGGGTGCTGAGGCTGCTCTGGGCTCTGCCAGGGCCCTGCTGGAGCTCAGCACCGGACTGCAATCAGCCAAAGGAGAAATGGGGTGCCCTGCAGCACAGACTGGCTTGAGCATTTCAGCAACACAGCTCAAGTCTGCAGAGTGTACACCTCCAAGGAAAAACACACAGCCACCCAAAAAATAAACTTGTTCAATAACTTCTGAAATGAAATCAATCTGGGATGACCCCAAATGACTTTTTGCAGCTTGCTCAAGCAGTAGCTCAGCCCTTCTCTGAACTGTTCTCTCCCACACCTGCTTTTTACTTCCCAACTGCTCCCTCTTTTCCCCCAGTGAGTTCCCAGCCCATTCCAGTCTCCAGCACACTGTTGCCTTCCTTGCTGCCCCTCACCATGAGGAAGGCCCAGTCCCAGGCTTAGGGACTCATCCTGTCACTGGCTGAGGAGCAGCAATGTCTCAGAGGTCTGGTGGGATTTTAGTGTCATTCAGAGCTGCTCTCCAGCCCCTAGCTCTCCTCACTGCTGAGTTCCCGGTCCCTTTTCCTCGTCCTTGCAGCAGGATGAGCTCTGTGAATCCCCTGGAGCCTCCCCACTCTTCCCAGCCCACGCACCCACCTCAGTTAGGCTGAAGCTGCAGCTTCTGTGTCTCCTCTGGCACACCAGTGCAGTCCCCTGTGCGGGGAGCCCCAGCCCCAGAGCACAGCACTCAGCAGTGCAGTCGGGGCTGGAGCAGCTGCCCTGCAGCCCTGCCTTGGCTCTTGGTGGCAGGGAATGCTCCCTGTTTGCAGCTGTCCCTGCAGGATGGCCCCAGGGCAGAGCCCAGCCGGGCTCCCAATGCAGCCCCTGAAGCTTGAGGCAGACAGTGGTCCCAGAGCTGAGGTTCACGGGGAGCCCCCGGAGCTGTGCCTCGCACTCTGTTGCCGTGTCACCGTGCAGGCTGGCTTGTACGGGGTGAATGTACCAGCCCTGCTTTGACTGACAGGGGCCGGGCCCATCACATCTCTCCCAAGGCTGCAGGCATTGCCCAGGCCAGAATCTGAAGGGGCACAGAGATCAGAGCAGTGAAATCATCCAGACTGGGTTTTCAAAGGCCCTTTAGAAGGAAGGGCTTGAGAATAAACGTGCTCTGTTTGCCACACGAACATCGGGGTGAGTGGTCTCTTTGGCTCCAACCCACTTTCCTCCCCGAGCCAACGTTACCCACTCCCTCACACGTCCCCCCTGTGCCTTCCCACTGCCTTGTCCTGTCAGGGCTCCCACAGCCCCTCATCCCTTCGTGGCCCCGTCCCCTCAGGGTCTCCCCAGCCCGGCCAACCTGCCCGGCAGCAGCGCCACAGCCCCACAGGAGCTCCAGAGGAGCCCCACCAAGAGGCACCTGGGAGCCCTCAGCAATCCAGCCAGCAACACACGGGCAGGAGGACACGGATGGCGCTTCCTGCCTGGGACAGGGCTTGTGGCCATCTCCAGGCACCGCTATCACAGAGATCCCCACAGCTCCAGCCCCTGCCCATCTGCTCTGTGGGCAGCACAAAGGCTTCAGCAGAGCCACCAAAGGCCAAGGGGCTTCTGGCCATTTTCCCTGCAACCCTGCATGCCTGGGCAGCTTGCTGAGCCCAGGAACCCTTTTACACCCTCTTCCCCTCGGCCCTGCAGAGCCTGGGCAGCAAAATAAAGATCCTGGCAGTCTGTCTATAGCAACACATCCTATATTTATACGCTAAAGAAAAACAAAAAGAAAGAAAAGAACAATCTTAAAGAAACGAGACATTCCTGCTGGCTCGGGTGGCCCCAGCAGACAGAGCCTCTGGGATCAGCTCTCTGCAGAGCTGCAGCAGCGCAGCCAGCCGAGCCCCGACAGACGAGGCCGTCTCCTCCATGCCCTGCAGAGCCGATCCTGCAGGTTGTCAAAGATGGAATATGGAGCTCTCTCTGCTTCCTGGAGGATGCACAATGTTTGTACTGCCAGGCTTGCGACGGCGACGCTGGTGTCATTTTCCATGCCTTCAAGGGCTGAAAGAGAGAGGAACAGAGCCATGGTCAGTTCCCACATCTGAGGGGACCCAAGAAGACTCTGTGCCAGGGCCATCCCAGCCGGCTCTGGCCATGGCCAGCAGGGAGCAGGGACCAGCTGGATTAGCCCGAAGCTGCTGGCCACGAATCCCCCAGGTGCCCTGAAAGCTCTGTGTGCTCTGCCCACGCCGGCCCTGGTCCGCACAGGGAGCAGAGCCCTCCGCAGCCGGGGCAGGGCTCGCAGCTCCCCCGGCAGCCCCCGCTGGCAGCCCGCTGCCCTCGCTCACCCTCAGAGAGGAGCTGGAGCTCTTCCTTCCTCCCCCTCAGGTGCCGCCCGGCCGTCCCTGGGAACACAGAGCCTGTCAGGCCCAGGGCACAGCTCCCTGCCAGCGGCGCCGCCAGCCCTGTGCCCACACGCCCTCCTGGCCCGGCTCGTGGCTCACCCATGAACCTGACGGCCGCCTCTCGCAGGGGCTCCTGTGGGCTCTGCAGGTAGGGCAGGGCCCGGCGCAGGTGCTTGGCCACGCTGCTGCTGTCCTCTGCCAGCTGGAGAGAGCGGCAGGAGGGAAGGGTTGGCCCCGCAGCCCCCCGGGCTGGGGCTCCATGGGCACCCGGCTCAGGCCGCAGGAGCCTGGAGCAGAGCCCGCGCGGCCTCGGGCTGCAGCAGCGGGCAGGGGCACAGCTGCCAGCCCGCACACCGAGCACCGCGCTCAGGGGCTGCTCCAGGCTGGGGCTGCGGCTTCCCGGCCCTCCTTACCAGGCACTCGGGGAACTGCCACAGCTTCTGGTTCTGCACCAGTTCTCCAAGATCCCTCCTCTTGAGGAACTCGGCCGCACAGAGCAGTGTTTCCTGAGAAGCCTGGAGAGCAGCAGAGACGCGGAGATGGCCCCACAGCCCAGGGCGCAGGACCCCGTCCCTGTGCCAAGGCCAGCAGGAGCTGCAGCCTGCGAGGCACCAGGGCAGGGCCAGCCCAGCCCCTGCCAGGGGCCAGCGGCAGCTGCCGAGTCCTCACCTCTGCCACTCTCTGGTTCTCATCGTGGCAGTGCAAGGAGAGTGGCAGCAGGCTCTGGCGCACGTGTGCCTTCAGGACCTTTCTCTCCTCTTCCGGAAAAAAATCCAGCATCTCCTTGAAGACAAACAGGGAGCACAACTGCACCTGGCTGTCCTCCTGTAGGAAAGGAAGGAAGAAAGACCTCAGCATCAGCTGCTTCAGGCCCACCTGGGCACAGCCTGTGAGTGCACAGGGCACAAAGTGTGAGGGCAGCACCCGCTGGCCGTGGCTGGAGGCGCAGACCCTTACATTGTCAAAGAGTGGCAGGAGTGCCTCAGCCAGCTGCAGGGCGATGGTGCTGGTTATTGGGGCACCATTGCAGAAAAATAAAGCTCTGAGGAGAACCGTGGTCATCCTGAGCATGGTGCTGTCATCTTCCTTCAGGAGTTCCACGAGCCTCTCATGCAGGCTCCACATCCTTATGGCCATCTATTTGTGGAACACAAGTGTGTGAAACACCATCCTGCTGCCACAGGGCCCAGGGGCCCAAGGCCTGTGCCAAAGCCCTGGGGCAGCTGCAGCAGGAGGCAGGAGAGCTGGCAGCAGCTGCCCCAGTGCCCCAAGGCCAGCCAAGCCCCAGGGACTGCCTTCCCCAGCCCCACGCTGGCAGCACGGCTTCAGCCCCTGCGCTCTTCTCACCGAGACACTGGTGGTGCCGAGCGCCACGAGGCCTCGGAGCGCCAAGCGACGCCTCCCCCTGCACTCGCCCTGCAGGTGCTTGGACAGGAACTGCAGGACGCTGTCACGGCGCTCACTCAAGTTCAGGTGTTCCAGGATCTGAAAGGCACAGGCCGGTGACGGGGGAGCGGCCTGCGGGAGCCCAGAACTGCCCAGGGCCGGGCCCAGGTAGCAGCACAGGGCACGGGCTCCGTCCCAGGCACTGCGGCCAAGAGAGGGCAGAGAGCCGGGAGGCAGCTCAGCGAGGCAGCGCTGGCCTTCAGGCTCACCTCCACAAGGAACGCCAGGGCAGCCAAATCCCGGCACGGCGTGTCCTTGCTGAGCAGCCCGAGCAGGTGGAACGCAATCCTGGAACACGCGGCTTCGGATGCGCGGTGCATTTCTCTGACAGGAGGAAACACGAGTCAAAGCCCTTAGCCAGTGGGGGCAAACCTCTCCCAGGACTGCCTCACAGAGCTCTGGCCTTTCTCCACCACCCTGCAAGGGGCAGCTGAGCCCTCTGGGAGGTTGCTGCTCTTGGGCACGCTCCTCTCCCAGCCTTTTGCAGCCTCCTTGGCCGTCCCTTGGTGACAAGGCCTTCTGGCCCACGGCCACAGGGACTGTGTGGGGCACCTCGGGCACAGGGCACACATGCCGGGGACAGCTGGGGAGCAGGGGGTCTCACCTGGCCAGCACGCCCACAGCACAGTGGTGGGTGTCAGCACAGAGCAGTGTGTCCCAGCCACGCTTGTCTTCCATGGCCACCACCACATCCTCATAGTGAAGTTGGCAGAGCAGGGCCTTGAGGGTCTGCTCTGCAAAGCTGTGCACAGAGCAAAGCTGAGGTTACACTGGGAGCACTGGCCCCTGCCCTGGGCACATGGCAGGGACAGGAGGACTGGCATGGAGCACCTGCTGGGGCTGGTGGCAAGGCCGTGTTGCTGCTGGCATCCCTTCCAGAAGGTATCGACCTCCTCTGGCACATCCAGAGTGCTGAAGAGCACTTGGAAGAGCAGATGCACAAAGAGGCCGGGGAAATACACGGTGACTACATGTGGCACACAGGGCAGCTGGAGGATCTTCCACATCACCACGGTTGCCTGCAAAGGACAGAGCAGCCCGAGACAGCGTTCAGTGCCGAGGTGTCCGTGTGGCAGGGCCCGAGCACGGGAGGGAGAGGCCCGGAGAGACGCAGGGGGAGCACCGGGCCTGGTGACCCTGGAGCTGCCCCGAGGCCAGGTTTCAGCCCAGCGCCTGAGGCAGGGAGACGCCGTGGGGGAGGGAGGATGGAGAGCTGCTGGAGAGGTGGCCTTGGGGCCAGCAGAGGCAGAAACTCACAGCCAGGGCAAGGACAGCCGTGTGGTCCCCATCGGAGGTGCACGTGCTGTGCTCTGGCCAGCTCCCCAGCACATCCAGGAGTACGAGCATGGCCGGCTCTGCAGTCCTCAGCGAGCACATGATGTTCTTCCACATGGCCAGAGCAGCTCTGTGGGGTCAGAGCTCTGTCTCAGAGGAGTCTGGGACACAGCAGCGTGGCCTGGGCGGCAGCGGGGAGCTGAGCTGCTCTGCCAGCCCTGCCTCTGCCCACTGCCCCTCACTGGCAGCACGCAGGCAGCCCAGCCCTGTGGGCACTGGCCCCTGAGGGGCAGGGGGAAAGCATGGCAGCACGCTGGGGGGCTGGCAGGGGCCAGGGCTGGCAAAGGGAGCAGCCAGAGGGCCCTGGAATTCTCTGTGTCAGACACCTGGGAAAGGCTGCACATGGGGAAGGGCTGCTGAGCCCTGAGCCCTCTGGGCAGGTGAGCCCCATACCTGTCACACAATGGGGCCACACGCAGGAGAGCCATCACCACGTCAGAGGGCTGTGCCTCTGTCAGATCCAGAAGGGGCCTGTACAGATTGTACTCAGGAAACTCATTGGCCACGAGCCACTGGTGGATGTACCTCACCATGGCGGGCACCTGGAGAAGGAAGGGGAGACTTGGAAAGCTGCTGGAGGAAGGAATGTGCCCAGCTGCCCCAGAGAAGTGCTTCCCTTGCCACCACACTGCCATGGCCTCAAAGGCTCCCAGGGAGCAGCAGGCATGGCTTGGGAGGCCAAGCAATTGCTGGGAGGAGAAAAGCCAGGCCACAGGCTGCTTACTTGCTTTGGGCTGGAAGGACCCTCCTCCACAAGCATATCCAGCAGGGCAGCGCTGGTCTTGGTTTTGAAGATGGGAGAGTACACTCTGAGCACGGTGCCCATGGCGCTGCTCTCTTCCTCCCGAATCCTCTTCATGAATTTGCAAACCATCTGCAGCAGAAGGGCAAGAAGCCCGGGATGCTGCATGGAGTGCTCTGAGCACAGTGCTGGGCTGAGCAGTGCCAGCAGGCCCAGCCCAGGTGGGGATGGCTGCAGGTACCTGTGCTGTTCTGCGGAAGCGGCCACGGGTGCGTTCCTGCTCTCGTGTGCGCTGCACGGCTGCACCTGGCAAAGAGCGAGCGCAGCCCGAGCTGAGGGGCTGCGGGAGAGGCCGGAGAACACAGCCCAGCCCTGCGCTGCCCAGGCAGGGACAGCCCCGCGACGGCCCAGGGCACGGAGCACGGCTGTGGGGTGTCTGCCCGGCCCCTATTCCATCCTGTCCATGGGCATGGCCCCAGGGGAGGGGATGGGATGGGATGGGATGGGATGGGATGGGATGGGATGGGATGGGATGGGATGGCATGGCATGGCATGGCATGGCATGGCATGGCATGGCATGGCATGGCATGGGGCCAAGCTGGCTGCAGGCACCAACCCTGTGGCCCAGCTCTGCCACTCACCCTTCTGCTGTGGCTGGAACTGCTCCACCTCTTCAGGCTGCTCTGCTGGGGCAGCTCCAGGGCCTTCTTTCTCCTCCTTGCCCCAGGCCAGCTTGGGCCCGCTCGCAGGTCTGTGCTCTACGACACTGCCTGGATTCATGGCTACTTGCAGAAGGTGAAAAGGAAAAGGTCCGAGTCAGCAAGTGCTGCAGTCGTGCCTTGAGGGCACCTGCAAGAGTGAAGTCTTGGCAAGGCTACAGGACAGCAAGTCCTGCACTCTGGTCCTGGGGGCACCAGCCAGAAGGACAGGAGACTCCTGTCAAGGATGGTGAAAAGCAAATGCCACAGTCTGACCTCGAGGGCAGCTGCAGAAGAGATGCCTCGGGAAGGCCAGGGGTCACCAAGTGCTCTGGTCTGGCCACAAGCTCACCTGCAGGAGTAATACCTTGGGAAAGCCTCAGAGTCATCAAGGAATGAGTGGCTGTGTGAGGGCTCCTCACAGCACCGCTCTCTCCCGTCCTCTCTCGTCGCGTGCACGGAGCACTCTGGCGTGGCCCTGCCACTGCCAAGACCTCTGGCACAGCGTGTCACAAAGGGCCCTTGGATCCCTCGTCCCGTTCCATTCCACGGTGACCATGCTGCACCGTGTCACAAAGGGCCCTTGGATCCCCTGTCCCGTTCCATTCCACGGTGACCATGCTGCACCGTGTCACCAAGGGCCCTTGCACGCACTGCCACCTGCCCTGGGGCCACCCCGTGCCCACCCAAAGTGGCCCAGGGTGGAAGGAATGCCTTGCCCCAGGTGTGTCAGACAGCCCAACAGGATCTTTAGGAAGGGCTCAGCCCATCAGCAAACGCTGCCCTGCTCTGCGGGCTCAGAGCAGCAGGAGCCCCCGCAGCTGCCGACGCAGCCGCGGCGAGAAGGGCACGGGGCCTCCACAGAAGCTGGCACGGCCTCCTCGGGACACGTCCCACATGGTGGCCGTCCTGAGCACGGCCGTGGGACACAGACCAGGAACGTGTGGGCCAGGGCAGGAATGCTGCTCTGAGCCCTGGGGCCCGGGCAGCGCTGACAGCAGCAGGTGAGGCACAGTCCCTGCCCAAGCAGAGTTCCCCCGAGCCCTGGCAGCACCGGTGCCCGTCTCCTGCCCCAGAAACCTGTGCCCCAAAAGGGCTTCTCTGCCAGAGGGCAGCCAAAGCTGGTGTGCACTGGGGGCTGTGCTCTGTCCTACAGGGGCTGTTGGTAGCAGCACCTGGAGCAACTGGTGGCAACACTTGGTGCTTAATAGATGTTGTTGCTCCTTCCCAGAATGATTTTTTCATGGAAGGGATTAGCAGCAGCACAGAAACACTAACAGCTACTGAACTTCACAGGACAAAGAGACTCCACCGAAACACTGCCATGTTTCCATGTGCTTTTGCGTCTTTCTTGCACTCTGAAAGAAGAAGAATTGGCCCAAGCCCTGCTATTCAAATCTCCAGCTGCTGTGTGTCTTCCTGTGGCAGCTCACTGTAAACACAACTGGCTGCCTGCTCAGCTGGGCAATGGACGGCCACAAACAGGGAGAGCCCTGGTGAACATCTCTTTGGTCTCGTGGGGCAGTGAGGGCACAGGAGACAAAGACTGCTCCTCCCGAGTTCATGGGGCAACAAAGAGATTTTATTTCCCAAGCCCCCCCTTACACAGGACATTTGAAAGACCAGGCCTGGAAGCTCTCATTGGTTTGAGCTCCACGCCCCTTCAGGTTCTGGCCTGTGAGGTGCCTGCAGTTTTGGGAGATATTTGATTGGTCAAGACCCCTGTCAATCATGGTAACACCTCACCCTTCTTTTCTTTATAAAATTCTGTGTATTGTTCTCTGTCACCCATCTGCAAGGGCCCTTTGCAAACATGGGGACAGAGGACAGCGTGCATCTAATTTGCACTGGAGCTGCAGCATTCCCCTCCAGGAACTGTTAGGGGAGAACTCAGGCTACAGGCATAATGCTTCTTGGTTACAAATTGAACTTATCTCTAAAAGCAGAAAGCTATTTAACCCTGAGCCCATTTAACCCTTAGAGGAAAACCCAATTTTAAAAAACAACCTTTAAGCACTTGATCCCTTGGGGAAAAACCGAACTCCCAGAAAACAATCTGTAAAAAGAAAAACTGTTTGTAAACATGAGAAATAATTAGTAAACAAATCAAGTCCTTCTATGAACTGTCCATGAGGCAGGTGATCATTTGTAATGCTGTCTGTGGCTTCCAGTGTCCATATTTTAGGCAGCTGCATTGTACTGTTGTAGGATTTATTGTAAAACATGAGAACAGACTCAGAGGGGAGGAGGGTGTACCCTCAATCCAACCCCTTTCCCCTTTTTTCTTTGTATAATAAGTAATAATAGGAACAACACATGGATTTTGAATACTATTAACTTATGCAAAGTTTCATCCACGTTTACTGATAATATTTTTCTTTACCAGCCAGGTTCAGGGCAAAGAACTTGATTGGGAGATGTTTTGATATGGGCAAGGAACTCGGTTAGGAGAAATTTTCTGTATTTATATTTTATCTAGTGCAAACCATATACTTTTCCCTTTTTGTTAGAAATTAGAAATCTTTTATTGACTTTAATAAAAGCTGACTTTTAACTTTTAAAATGATGACAAGTGGCAGAATTTCAGTGAAAATCTTTGCAACTACAATTTGCTTATGACAAATAGATGTTCTATGTGTACCCCCGTAGATCTTCTTTGAATCATACCAGTTTATCTTGAAGCAATGCAAGAATAATTACTAGAATATTAAGAAAGGGCATGTTAATACACATACTAGGACTTCTTTAAGACAATGATTTACTGAAATATGAATATCAATCTAATATCGATATCCAATTGAGACAGACAAAAACTCTCTAAGAGTTTAAAGTTATAAAGTGTATGTTTATTGAGACAGATGGGCAGTACGTCGGATAATTCCCTAATGCACACTGCAAAAATCACAGGTATTACAAAGCTTTTTTATTTGCAGAAGTCTTGAATACACAAAATATGAATGCATATTCATATCCCTGTCACTTCCTCTGATCCGCTTCACATGCTAATTGGCAAAAAGGCAATTAAGCATGTGTGGTTCTGTTCCCTGAAATGAGTCGGGGGTCCATTTTGGGGAGGGGTCTCCAAAATGAAGAAGTAAAATAAGTCTTCCTTGTTCTGACCTTTCTGCCTTTCCCATGCATACGTGAGAAATGAATCCTTGCTGTTTTCCTGTGCTTAATGGATTCCTAAAGTATGGGAAGTCTGCAACTGTTTTTGTGTCCCTGAAATCTGTTTATCACATTCTCATGATAAGCACATCTACCCAAACAAAAAGCTGGCAAGCAATGAGTTAATAGATCCTGGATATCTTATCTAAGATCCAGCTACTGTTAACTATGAACAAAGTCGATTTATCTACTTCCAATAAGTCAGCAACATCCAATTTAACTATCATCTTAACTTTCCTAAAATTCTAAATTCTTCAAAATTAATGTCTCACCGGGAATGGGGACAGGGAATGGGAATGGGAATGGAGACAGGGACTGGGAGTGGTGACAGAGACAGGGAATGGGGACAAGGACCAGGAATGGGGACAGGGAATAGGACTGGGAATGGGGACAGGGACAGGGAATACGGTACAGGGATCAAGAACGGGGCCCGGATTGGGATGGGAACAGGATGGAACGGGACAGGGGGGACACGGGAACAGGCAGGGGCAAGGGGAGTATGGAAGGGGAGTAAGGAATGGGGCAGCTGCTGCAGGGGCACATGGGGACAGTTCCAGGGCAGGGGGTCCTTGACCAGCTGCCCAGAACCTCCACCAGGGTCTCCCAGGGCAACCGGAGCCGCTCAGCCTGGGGTGCCCAAAGCCCTGAGAAACTCCCAGGTCCCTCCCAGGAACCCTCAAGTCCCTCAAACCCAGCATCCCCCACATCCCCTGCAAGACCCTCCCCATGTCCCCATCCTTGTCTTAGCTCAACATCTTTATTTTTACCTGCTTTTAAGAGTTTTGAAAGGGCAAAGAGAAATGAAAAGAAAATCCAGGCCACGGGGAACCAGGAGAATGTTGAGCCCCCCAGCTGGGTGTCTTCCCAACATGGATCAGCAGCACCACGGGTCACCAGGACTCTGCCCACCGGGGCTCACTGGGGATCATCCAGCACGGATCCTCCTGTGGGGGATGGAGCTGGAGCAGCGCATGGAGCTCCTCCAACACTGGGGCACTCGCAGGGCTGCCCTTTGTGGTGCCTCTGCTGGTTTTGGGTCAAGGCTGAGCTGTGTGATGAGCTCTTCCCACACTGGGGACATTCATAGGGCCTGGAACTTCACCAGGAAGAGGGCTGGGATGTGCCCTGGTGCCTGGGACATCACCAGGAGCAGGGCTGGGATGTGCCCTGGTGCCTGGGACATCACCAGGAACAGGGCTGAGATGTGCCTTGGTGCCTGGGACATCATCAGGAGCGGGGCTGGGATGTGCCCTGGTGCCTGGGACATCACCACAAGCGGGGCTGGCTCTGATGCTCTCCGGTGCCTGGGACATGACACGGGGCGGTGCTGGCTGGGGTTTGTTTGGTGCCTGTGCAATCCCAAGGGCAGTGTCACAGCGGGGCAGCTCTCAGTGTCCCCAGCAGGTCACAGTGTCCAGGGCAGCCCGTGCCAGCGGTCACTGCGCACACGGGGCAGGCTGGGCTGGACAGGGGACGGGGCAGAAACGCTGCCCCGGGACTGGGGTCTGCCCCTGCCTCTGGGGCCCAGCCCCTGCTGGGAGCGCCTTGGGCAGGGCACGGGGCTGCTGCTGGGCCAGGGGGACAGGCCGTGCCCCCTGTCCCCTGCTGCTGGGCCAGGGGGACAGGCCGTGCCCCCTGTCCCCTGCTGCTGGGCCAGGGGTGTTATGGACAAATTCAATTGGGGAGGCTAATTATAGATAAATCAATTACCAAGAATTTATTAAGCAAGTGGTATTAAGCAAAAGAACAGCGCTGGGTGGCCAGGGAGCCTCTCTTCCACCACGGCGCACCTTCCCCCTTTTACCTTTTTGTTTTTATAGTCCCTTTTTATTTCTGGTTGACGTATTTTCTCTCTGTGCACTCTGTGCCGGTACAATTGGTTCCTGGGGGGTCTCTTTTTCTGCCCTTGGTGGTCATAGGAATGAAGGCTCCTCATCTTCCTTGCAGATTGTCCTTGGCCTAAAAGTTAACTTGTACATAATTAGTTACACAGTCTTCTATGCTAGTTGTATTCCCTACTCAGTTCAAATTCTTATCTCCTTTATCGCTTGTTTGATGAGCAAAATAATTTTTATTTATTACAAACCCCCCTTTTTCTCTTTACCAATTTGTTCATTAAAACGCTTTAACTCTTGGTAGCTTAAGACCAGGGTTTCATCTACTTCTAAGTCCCTGGGCAATGTTTCCTACCTATCTCTAATAAGTGTTAGATGAGCTGCCTCTAATCTTCTGTTTACAATGTCGATGATTTTATTAAAAATATAAGGTTTGAAAGTTAAACTTAGTAACAACAATGTTACGGGACCTGCAATCCCCCTTATACAGAATTTCTCCTTGAGTGCCATACCCCGGAATTTTACACCCCTCAGGGTACCATGAGGTCTTTAAAAATTTATCTGGATGGGTGACAGCCTGGGCGGTTGCTATGGCTTCACAGCCCCAATACCCACACAGATATTACCCAGGATAATGACAATATCCCCTCCCAGGATTGGAACTAGGACGCCAATGGGTAGCCTGGAGTTCAGGTTTACTCCATCCCCACATAGAGTTTATCAAGCCTTTGTTAGTAACAAAAAAATGGGAGCTACAGTGGTGGCATTATGCTTAACAACTTTCCCTTGGTCTGTTTTGGTCAGAGTCCAATTAAATGGCTGGTGTGCATAGTCCCCTTGACCAGGCCAGGTACAACATATAACTAATATGCACAGAATTTGCCAGCAAGGGTGGAGTCCAAACTGCCCCAGGATTTGATTATCATTATCTCCCCATTCCCAGTGTTTGTTTTGACATGTTATTGCCGGGCTCACCTTTACCCTTGGGAGATCAGTATCCTTGAGGCAGTTCTTGAAATACTTTGAATTGTCCCAGTCTGAGGGCTCTTTCCTCCACCGCTTCTCATCCCTCTGCCTCGCTCACCGACTCGGTTGCTCCAAGCCGCGAAGCGCACCATCTTCTCAGCAGCAAGGATATTCTTCAGGAGGACCCAAACTCTGCTTTTGTTGCCTCTTTTTGAATGATTCCCAGCTTTTATCCTTCACTTGTGGTGAGTCACACTGAATCCCAGGTAAAGATTTCCGGCAAATCCCTTTGATAATTTGAACAATTAGGGGAATTGGTTCATTGGAGTGGAAACAACAATTTTCAGGTCTAGCCCCCTTAATAAACACCTCCCACCACTCTTGGGATTCCCTTGGTAGGGTCCCATTCTCTTCTCCAATCCTTAGGACTGACTCTGTCAGTTCTCTTTCTAACTGATAACACCCTTAACAAATACCCCTAGGAGGAGTGCCTCTGTAACTATGGACCCACCACCGTTCCTGCAAATTTTACAAATATAGCATAAAAAAGGGTAACAACCACAATCCTTATTTGCACAATATACTCTAAAATCATTAGTTATAGGATATCCATAGTCAAATATCTCACTCTACCAGCTGGTTCGTACATTTCTTACTGAGTCCATTCAGTCCATTTAAGTGTGACCTTAAGATCCCCGGGCTGGCTGGTTATTCTCCAGGGCTCTTGGGCAGCAGCAGGAATCGCTCCCTTTATTCGGCTCGCATGGGTCCACCCCTCCTCGGCGGTTCTGACTGCAGTTTCTATAGTGAGTAAAACAACATAGGAGGCTTCCCAATTTGGGGTTGTGAGGTTTCTTTCTAGGTTTCTTATTAAAACCTTATCACCTGGATTTATATTGTGGATTGCTAGGTCTAAAGGAGGTTGTTGCACTAGTAACTCAGCTCTTCTAAGCCCTTCCCGAGCCTTCACAAGTTGCATGACATATTGGTTAATTTGTTGATTACTTATTTCAGGATGATCTATAGGAGAATCCATGTCATAAGGCATCCCATAAAGCATTTCAAATGGAGAGATTCCAATATCGGTTCTGGGCAGAGTTCTTATATTTAACAAGGCTAAAGGTAAACATATTACCCAAGATAACTGTGTTTTATACATCAATTTAGTTAGTTGTTTCTTAATTTTCCCATCTACCCTTTACACTTTACCTGAGCTTTGTGGATGTCAGGGAGTATGATATTGCCACTTTGTTCCTAGAGCTGTAACTACTTCTTTAATTATTTTGGGGGCAAAGTGTGGCCCTCTGTCTGAGTCTATTACTTCTGCTAGTCTGTAGCAGGGGATTATCACTTCTAATAATATTTTTACTATGTTTGTGTAGTTGCCCTGGAGGTAGGGAATGCCTCTACAAAGTGAGTCAAGTGATCTATTATCACCAATAAGTGTTTATACCTTCCTACTTTAGGCAAATCAGTAAAATCATTTTGAATGTGGGAAAACCCTCTATGTGCCAATTCCCATCTCCCCCATTTCCCACACCACTCAGGATTTCTCACACCTGGGTCTACTCCTGGGTCAGGGGTCTCTTCAGCCCCTCTAGAAATCTCAGCCCTCATTCTAGAGAGACTGCAGACTGTAGAGAGAAAGCTTACCAGATTAAACACCAGGAAGATGGTCTCTTTAACAGTCAGGGGAAACGGAACATTCTCTAATAGGGAGCTAAGAGATTCAGAGGAGAAGAAGGAAAGCAACGGCTGAAAAGCCTCATCCCCTGCTTCCCCTCTAACAAACTGGCTGCACAACCATGACTATGAGCCATGCATTCCTGGAACAGACTTCAGCACCTTCATAAACCCCCTTGCAAGCCATGACACCCAAGCCCAGCCCGATGGATATTCTTGTCAGTGCCCTACTGCAAAAACTACGTACTAGGGACAATACCAGAGCTATTCCTGGATAAGAATATAAACATAGGGACCATAGAGGAATTAAGATCTCAAAAAAATCCTAGGGACCAGAAACACATACAGGCCTTCACTCTAAAAGACACTATGATTCAAACAACAAAGCCAGTAACTGCTCCATACTAACACAAAGTGATTGGAACCAAAATATGATTAGAACGGGGTTTGTTTTTTCACTCTCTCCAGCCACGAAATGGGCAGGAAAATATTTGTCCTCGTTTAGGGCAAATTTTGTGAGAAAAACCTCTGGAAGGAGCCCCCAGAAAACAATCCCCCACGGCCCCTCCCCACCCACCTGATTCGGGAAGAATTTTCTCTGAGAGAAGTGGAAAATGACCTGTTTATTTAACAAACAAAACCCTTCCCAGCACTAGAAAAATGAACAACACCAGATGACAACAAACTCTTTCACCACTCTGAAGAGATGACAAATCCAGAAAGTCTCTCCTGGGAGTGGTCGCCCGGGTCTGGGCGCTGGGGATTGCTCTGGGCACTGGGGATGGCTGCTGCAGATCACAGAGCGCAGGCTCTGGGTGCTCCTCGGTGTTTCCCAGATCCCAGTCTGGAGCAGGTTAGATGATATTCAGGAAAGGGAAAGGGAAAAGAAACAGTCCAGGGAAAGAATTGGACTGCTTAGCTAAACTAATTTAAAAAGCAAAAGCAAAAGCAAAAGCAAGCAAAAAAGCAAAGCAAAGCAAGCAAAAGCCAGCAAGCAAAGCAAAGCAAGCCAGCCAGCACTGGCCTCTTCTAGACAGCAGAGCATGGGGGGAGGTGAGCCGGCTGATAACAAGGCAAAACAAACCTTCACTTTCAGAGCCAGTTCTGAAAGCACAGAACATAATATCAAACATAAACAGAACACACGATTGGAGATACAAACACCATAACGTCACCTTTGGACATTCCACCCCTTATCTCCATGTCTTTAACATCATGTTAAAAACTCCATCAAGTTAAAACTTCCACCTTTCACTTACTCATACCTTTGACACACATTTCCTTCTATTTCACTTGCTTAAACCTTTGAGCCTTACATATTTTTTCTGTCTCATGTCTGTGTGTTTTCGTTTACAGACACTGGCAGTAACATCCAGCAAACAGTGATATTTGCATATGAGTCTCACCCCACAATCAGATCTCCCTGAGGTACACATCGTGCTGTTCCATCTCTCTGCATTATCCACCATGTACAACCTGGTCCCTGAGCAAAGACAATCCCACAAATAGGTTTGTCTGTACTCGAGGCAGAATTGATCCACACTGATTTCCCTAACAAACCTCTGGCATGTGCCACTGGGACTTTATCTCAATCTACTATATTCAGGGGCTCAGACTGGGCAGGACCTGCTCGACTGGTGGAACCTCGGCTGTTAACTAACCAGGTGGCCTTTGCTAAATGTTGCTCCCAATTTTTGAAAGATCCCCCACCCAATGCTTTTAAGGTGGTTTTTAACAGTCCATTGTACCTCTCCACTTTGCCTGCAGCTGGTGCATGGTTTGGGATGTGGTACACCCACTCAATGCCATATTCCCTAGCCCAGGTGTTGATAAGACTGTTCTTGAAATGAGTCCCATGGTCTGACTCAATCCTCTCAGGGGTACCATGCCTCCAAAGGACCTGCTTCTCAAGGCCCAGGATGGTGTTACAGGCTGTAACATGAGACACAGGGTAGGTTTCCAACCATCCAGTGGTGGCTTTTACCATTGTGAGCACGTAGCGCTTGCCTTGGCGTGTCTGGGGCAGTGTGATGTAGTCAATCTGCCAGGCCTCCCCATACTTGTACTTGGACCCCCGCCCACCATACCAGAGGGGCTTCATCCTCTTGGCCTGTTTGATGGCAGCACAGGTCTCACAGTCATAGATCACCTGGGAAACACTGTCCATGGTTAGATCCACCCCTCGGTCTCATGCCCACTTGTAGGTGGCATCTCTGCCCTGATGGCCTGAGGCATCACGGGCCCATCGTGCTAGGAACAACTCTCCCTTGTGTTCCCAATCGAAGTCTATCTTTGATACCCCTATCTTTGCAGCCTGATCTACCTGCTGATTGTTTTTCTGCTCTTCATTAGCTCTACTTCTGGGGACATGGGCATCTACGTGGAGAACCTTCACAGGTATCTTCTCTACCCGGGTAGCGATATCTTTCCATTCTTCAGCAGTCCAAATTGGTTTTCCTCTACACTGCCAGTTAGCCTCTTTCCACCTCTCCAGCCACCCCCACAGAGCACTAGCTACCATCCATGAATCAGTGTAGAGGTAGAGCTTTGGCCACTTCTCCCTTTCTGCAATGTTGAATGGCTTTGAGTTCAGCAAGCTGGCTTGATCCACCTTCTCCTTCAGTGGCCTCTGCAACCTGTCATGTGGGACTCCATATGGCTGCTTTCCACTTCCGGTTCATCCCTACGATGCGACAGGAACCATCAGTAAAAAGAGCATAGCGTGTTTCCTCTGCTGGCAGTTGGTTGTATGGTGGAGCTTCTTCAGCCCGTGTCACTGGTTCTTCTTCATCTGTGACACCAAAACTTTCACCTTTGGGCCAATTTGTAATTAATTCCAAAATCCCAGGGCGATTCAGTTTACCAATATGGGCACGCTGCATGATGAGAGCAGTCCACTTGCTCCATGTAGCTCTGGTGTCATGGTGGGTAGAAGGAACCTTTCCTCTGAACATCCAGCCCAGCACCGGCAGTCGGGGTGCCAGGAGGAGTTGTGCTTCTGTGCCAATCACCTCTGAGGTGGCCTGGACTCCTTCATGGGCAGCCAAGATTTCCTTCTCTGTGGGAGTGTAGTTGGCTTCAGACCCTCTGTAGCTCCAACTCCAGAATCCCAGTGGTCGGCCTCGAGTCTCCCCAGGCACTTTCTGCCAAAGGCTCCAGGACAAACCATGGCTCCCGGCTGCAGAGTAGAGCACATTCTTGACCTCTGGTCCCGTCCTGACTGGGCCAAGGGCTACAGCATGAGCGATCTCCTGCTTGATCTGGGTGAATGTTTGTTGCTGCTCAGGGCCCCACTGGAAATCATTCTTCTTGCGGGTAACCAGGTAAAGAGGGCTCACAATCTGGCTATACTCGGGAATGTGCATTCTCCAGAAACCGATGGCACCTAGGAAAGCTTGTGTTTCCTTTTTGCTGGTTGGTGGGGACATAGCTGTGATCTTGTTGATGACCTCAGTGGGAATCTGGCACCGTCCGTCTTGCCATTTCACTCCCAGGAACTGGATCTCTCGGGCAGGTCCCTTGACTTTGCTCTCCTTGATGGCGAAGCCAGCTTCTAGTAGTATCTGGATGATTTTCTCTTCTTTCTCGAACACTTCTGCTGCTGTGTTCCTCCACACAATGATATCATCAATATACTGTAGATGTTCTGGAGCCTCACCCTTTTCTAGTGCAGCCTGGATCAGTCCATGGCAGATGGTGGGGCTGTGTTTCCACCCCTGGGGCAGTCGGTTCCAGGTGTACTGCACGCCGCTCCAGGTGAAAGCAAACTGAGGCCTGCATTCTGCTGCCAGAGGAATGGAGAAAAACGCATTAGCAATATCAATGGTGGCATACCACTTTGCTGCCTTGGACTCCAGCTCGTACTGGAGTTCCAGCATATCTGGTACAGCAGCGCTCAGTGGCGGAGTCACTTCATTTAAGCCACGATAGTCCACAGTCAATCTCCATTCTTTGTCAGATTTGCGCACAGGCCAGATGGGGCTGTTGAAGGGTGAGTGGGTTTTGCTGACCACCCCTTGGCTCTCCAGCTCCCGAATCATTTTGTGGATGGGGATCACGGCATCTCGATCTGTCCGATACTGCCGGCGGTGCACTGTCGAGGTCGCAATTGGCACGTGTTGTTCTTCCACCCTTAGGAGTCCTACTGCAGAGGGGTTTTCTGACAGTCCAGGCAAGGCGTTCAATTGCTTAATGTCTTCTGCCTCTACAGCGGCTATTCCAAAAGCCCACCTGAGTCCCTTTGGGTCTTTGTAATAGCCGTTCCGGAGGAAGTCTATGCCTAGGATACACGGAGCATCTGGGCCAGTCACTATAGGATGTTTCTTCCACTCCTTCCCAGTCAGGCTCACCTCAGCTTCCACCAGAGTCAATTGTTGTGATCCCGCTGTCACACCAGCAATGGAAACAGGCTCTGCCCCCACATGTCCCGATGGTATCAGAGTACACTGTGCACCAGTATCAACTAAAGCATCATATTTTTGTGGCTCTGATGTGCCAGGCCATCGGATCCACACTGTCCAGAAGACATGGTTTTCCCGTGCCTCTCCCTGGCTAGAGACAGGGCCCCTCTAGCACTGGTTATCATTCCTTTCCTGGGCAAACATACTAGAGGTCCCTTCAAGGGGGTCTGACAGATCGTACCCACAAGCTTGGTCACGGGAGGTTGAGGCTACCTTCACTTTGGTGGAACTCCCCTGGTTAGTTTCCCTCCTTGAGTTGACGGACCCTGGCTGCCAGGACAGAAGTGGGTTTCCCATCCCACCTCCCCATGTCTTCCCCATGGTCACACAGGAAGAACCACAGATTAGCCCTTGGGGTGTACCCTCTCTCTCTAGCTGGGGATTGTTGGGCGCTGATTCTGGGGCCTGTGACTCTCATGGGTGCTGTATTAACCTTCCTTATCTCCTCCCTCATCTCCTCTTTAAACTCCTTAATCACGGCTGAGATATGAGCCTGCATTGGGCCATTAATCACTCTCATAATTCCTAAGTTTGTTGGCAACAGAGCCCACTGTCTCTCAGTGAGCGTCAGCATTGATTGTTGCAATGAAAGTGGTGTATTGAGATGGCCCAAGATTTGCCAGACTCCACAGCATTTGTCCCGTACACCTGACCTTGTCAGGGTCATTATTGTGTCGTCCATCCCTCCCAAAGAGTACCTCCAATACTGCCACTTCCCTCAGCTGTTGGATCCCTTCCTCGAGGGTCTTCCAGCGCATTCTATGATGGTGTTCCTGCATTCTGTCCCTGTGGACAAACCTCTCCCTGACACTCATTAAGAGCTGCTCCCAGAGAGAAAGGGACCCTGGTTCCCTTACAAAAACCTGATTTATACCCGAGTCCTGGGTCAAGGGTCCCAAGTTCCTTGCCTCACCACCGTCCAGCTGCACGCCTGTACCCGTAAGATCCCAAACCCGGAGTAACCAGGTAGTATAAGACTCACGCCCTCGTCGCACAAGTTCTTTATGCAGATTAAAGACTTTCGTACGTCAGGGACTCGGTGATGATAGCAATCTCTGGGTCCCCTGTGGGTTGTGAGGTTCCTCCATTCCTGTCCCTATCTGCAGGGTGGTCTGCTTTCATCTTAGACCTCCTTGTTTCTACCGGGGCAACTGCTGCTGGCTGTGACTGCCTTTGTGGTTCAGCTGGAACCTGGACAGTTGTAACATTAGTGGGTTCCACAGCTGTACTATTAGACTGTCCTTCCTCAAGGCAAAGGGCCGGTTTCTCACCAGCTGGGGAAATGCACTCCTTCAGCATCTCTCGTATCTCCTTAACCAGAACCCTCACCCAATCTGGGCGGTTCATTTCTGAGGTGGGCTGTGGGGCAGGGTCATGCTCTGAAGCAGCAGCATCTCGAATCTCTGGGGCAGTGTCAGGTTCTGCAGGAGCATCCCTTGCCTCTGGTGTAGGTGTGAGGGTAGTTATCCAGGTTAATCTTGCCTTATCTCTGAGTGCTAAATATAACAGGACTATCAGCAACACCACCCATTGTGTGATATCATTAGCACTTAGAGAGGATCTTAACCCTTTGAGAACTGGTGGAGCAGACCCAAAAAGATGGTTAAAAGGTTGGGAGAAAGTTTCCCCGGTGCTATTTCCTCGCAGTAGGTACCGTTATTAAAGTAACCCCAAAAACATACAGTTAGTGTGTGATAGCTATGAATCCATGTACCTGCCTTCCAGAGGAAATTAAAGATCCATGAATTCCTCACCCAATTAACCCAGAAGCCAAACTTGATAATAGACACAGTAGCCTTAGTTATAGGACCCATTTTTAGATAAGGGTCTGCAAATGGGAAAAGTATAGCTACGATCACCAAACCAAGCTAAACTAGACCACATAGTGATGCTTAAGATATTTCTACACACAACAAAAAACAAATTACTTAAGAACTGTTAATCCTTTTTCCCTCTCAATGCCCTCGAACCCCACATTGGGCGCCAAAATCTGTCTTGGTTTGACAAGACAGGAGTCTGTGAAGGAGGGCAAAAGCGTCCTGTGCAATGGAGAAGGTAAACCCCCTCCCTCCGAATTACTAGGATTTTTAAATTAAAATGCTCTCAGGCAAAGATATGGGAATGGGAGTAACAGTTCTTTACTAGGAGAAAACTAGATAACAATTTAAAAAGGCAAATGCAATTGGTACAAACAAAACTAGTGATAAAGTCCACAACCTGAGGATTCGGGGTGTTGGTAGCAGTCCGGTTGAAATGATAGCTGCTCCTCTTGCAGTGGCTGATGAATTGCAGCTGAAGTGGTGATCTTTAAAAGGGTATAGTTTTCTCTGAAGATCTGGTGGCAGTTGGGCCGCCTCTGAGCTCTGCCACTGCCGCCTCACCGCGCTCCGGCCATTTCTCTGGGAATCCTGCCGAAGGAGCTGCTTCTCTGGGAATCCCACCAAAGGAGCTGCTTCTCTGGGAATCCTGCAAAGAGAGAGAGCAGCTCTGTCTCCGAAAAGGTACCCCTTTATACAATAATAGAGTGCTTGGCTTCCCCCACTGTGTGGAGCATCTCACAATGGGATGGTGTTACGTTACCAGCCCTGCAGTGAGTGAGTCAATGGCCCATTAACAAATTATTACCTCTTCAGAGCAAGCCATTGTTCTTGGAAGAGATAACAAACCTGATCAACCACCAACAGATGGCAAATCAAATACAAGCTTATCTTACAAACCAGGACATCCCACTGCATGGAGGATAACATGGCAGGGCAAAGGATGGATCCCATGTGGAATCCAACCTGCCCTGATCCACCCCCGTTGGGTGTATTTTGGAGCAGCTCTTATCTGTGGTTTTTATGGTGATCCCGTGGAAAGCAGCCACTTGCCTGCTGTGATGAACTCAAAACTAATACTAATTCCTCATTCCCTTTGGTTTTATTTGGATTTTTTAAAATCTATTTGTTTGATTGGTTTGCGTGGGTTTGTTTGCTTCTGGGTTTTGTTGGTTTCGGTTTGAGTTTTTTGTTTGCTTTATTATAAGACTCAGGTGAAGTTGGCATAGCCAAACTCAAGAAAATGTACACCAGGCTTGACTTTCCAGAAATTACTTTTGGCTGGGTTTAATTGAATCCTCCGGGCTCCGGATCACCAGTACATTGGCAGGTTTTGCTCTGCAACATCAGCTTGCCCAGACTCTGCTCGGTGTTTCACAAAAGGAGAAGACAATGGATATTGTGCCAAGCTTCCTTTCAAACAGCCAAAACTGCAACTGCATGAGAGAAAAAAAGAAGAAAACAGAGACTATATTCACCAATTAGTGCAGAACCAGTGTCCCACTGTTTTGACCTCCACTGTTATTAATTTTCTACATTGAGAGGCAAAGCTGGGCCTAAAGCTTCCCTCTCTCCGTTCCTGATGCCATTTGACTCTAGCCTGGACATCCCCAGATCACACTGCCTGCTGTCCACATGGGGGTTGGGATGCTCAGCCTGGAAAGAAGAGACCCTGGGGAGGCCTCACTGCAGCTCTGCAGCACTGCAAGGGTGCCACAAGAAAGACTGGGACAGAGTGTTGCACAGGGCCTGTGGCACCAGGACAAGGGGGGACGTCTTTCAGCTGCAGGAGGCTGATTGAAGCTGGATCTAAGGAAGCTGCTCTTTGCCACTGAGGGTGCTGAGGCACTGGCCCAGGCTGTGGATGCCCCATCCTTGGGAACAGGGCTCTGAGCACCATGCCCTGGAGGAACGTTGCTAAGCATGGAACCAAAGGCTCTCTAGCTCAATGGTCATGTCACAATCCATGTCCCATCTGGAACTGCCAGCAGCCAGCAAGCAGCACAACACAACCGCTGGCCCTGGGCTCAGCACACGCTGCACGCTGCTCCTGCTGCTCCTGTCACCCTTCTTGTTCCTGCCCCGATACCTTCTATCATCAGTCTCCAAAGCTGCCTAAGGCCTGGATTGTGCAATCCATCCCTGCAGGATGCTGTCATTTGTCCTGAGGAAGGTACGGTGCCATTCCATGGAGGTGGATCCCCCCAGCTGCCCGGGTGGGCTGGAGTTCTGGGGGGATGGGGTGGGACAGGGACCCCACTCTGAGGTTTTGCTACCTCTGCAGGCTGTGGCAGGCAGAGAGGACAAGATGGAGGTGGACACACAAACTGATAGAGAGGAGAAGATGGAAGTGGAGGGAGAAAAGACAGGAGAGGAAGAGATGGAGGTGGACACAGAAATTGATATGGAGGAGGAGATGGAGGTGGATGGAGAGCAGACTGGAGAGGAAGAGATGGAGGTGGATGTGGATGTGGAAGAGGAGATGGACGTGGACATGGAAGAGTACACCGAGGACATGGACATAGATGAAAAAGATGAAGAGGAGGCCATGGTCCTGGGATGAAGACCGATGTCAGCAGCAGGACAGGCATGTGGTGCCCACAGGCAGAGTGGGTTCCCTGCAGCCAGGCTGGGGCAGGGCTGGGCTGGGTGGTCTCTGCTCAGGCCCGTGGTACCCAGTGCATTGGATTCTGGTGGCCATGCCCAGCCTGTCCTGTGCTTGCTTTGGGCCACACAAGCCCCATGCCAGTGCCTGGGGCCCAGCCCCCAGACCCAGCCAGCCTCAGCTCTGGAAGCAGAGTCCCACTGTGCCAGCCTGGGGACACACGGAAGAGCCCTCTGTGCCTGACTGCAGTGACCATGGCACCTGCTTTTCTTCCTGGAGTGATGGAGATACCAGACAGAGATGCCACCCTTTTGTACATAGTTTTTACAGTTTGTTGTTGACTTTAGGATATAGGTTTTAGGGCTTTTTTTTGTCTTCTGTAAATACATTTCAGATATTGTTGTTAGATATGTTCTTAGGTATATACCTTCTATAAACTGTTGTTATTACAAATATTCTTACAAATCTAGATGTGTTCTGTGTTTTCATTGCTGTTCTTCTGTAAATAAACAACCGTGATTTTTCCCACCCCAGTTCTCTTTCCATTTGCTTCAGGCACAGGCTGTATTGGCCAAGTTGCGGTTTCCACTTGCTCCAGGTTCCCAGGGCTGGAGGTTCATGGGGGAGCTGGCAGAGCCACCCCAGGAGTGGTTGTCCCACTCAGAGGGTCCCGCTGACAGAGGTCACTGTCTCCTTGCAGTCTCTCTGGACACACTGGGTAGCTGCAGGGGCAAATCCCAGCGTGCCCTGTCCCACGGAATCCCATGTTGGGACTCAATGTCCCAGCCAGGGTGAGCACTGCTTGTGGCCCTGGGCTCAGCATGGCAGGCCTGGTGCTCACAGCAGTGCAGACTTCAAGCTGGCCATGCACAGCTCCGTGTTTCTCCCAAAAATATCACTGCTGCAGCACCTGGGATTCCCCAGTGCTCGGCTTTTTATCCCCACTGCATGGAGGATCACGTGGCAGGGCAAAGGATGGATCCCATGTGGCATCCAAGCTGCCCTGATCCAGGCTGGGCACAGCCTGATGAATGATGAACACATCTCGCAGGGATATGGAAACGTCCCCTGAAAACCCAGTTCAGGGAGAGCCTGAGCTCTTTTGTGGCTCTAGGCAGGAAGATGCTGAGGATCTCCCAGAGAGGCTCAGCAGGCAGTAGGATTGTGCCTGCATCTCGCTCTGGACATGCCAGTGGCTCAAGTGAGAGCTGTGGGAATGATTTAGAATGCACTGAGAGGAGCCACAGTCCTGCACGGCTCTTACATCAGGAGCAAAGAGCAGCCTGGAGGCTGGGGAAGGCTGGAGCTGTACCACTGTGTGCTCATCCCCCACCTTCATGGGGAGCTTCCCCCAGAGTTGCTATGTACCACTTTTATGGTTCTCCTGTTGGGTGTATTTTGGAGCAGCTGTTATCTGTGGCTTTTTACGGTGATCCCGTGGAAAGCAGCCACTTGCCTGCTGTGATGAACTCAAAACTAATACTAATACCTCATTCCCTTTGGTTTTATTTGGATTTTTTAAATCTATTTGTTTGATTGGTTTGCGTGGGTTTGTTTGTTTCTGGGTTTTGTCTGTTTTGGTTTGAGTTTTTTGTTTGCTTTTTCATAAGACTCAGGTGAAGTTGGCAAAGCCAAAGTCAAGAGAATGTACACCAGGCTTGACTTTCCAGAAATTACTTTTGGCTGGGTTTAATGGAAACCTCCAGGCTCAGGATCACCAGTACTTTGGCAGGTTTTGCTCTGCAACATCAGTCTGCCCAGACTCTGCTCGGTGTTTCACAAATGGAGAAGACAATGGATATTGTGCCAAGCTTCCTTTCAAACAGCCAAAACTGCAACTGCATGAGAGAAAAAAAGAAAAAAACAGAGACTATATTCACCAATTAGTGCAGAACCAGTGTCCCACTGTTTTGACCTCCACTGTTATTAATTTTCTACATTGAGAGGCAAAGCTGGGCCTAAAGCTTCCATCTCTCCGTTCCTGATGCCATTTGACTCCAGCCTGGACTCCCCCTGATCACACTGCCTGCTGTCCACGTGGCACTGCGGATGCTCAGCCTGGAAAGAGGAGACCCTGGGGAGGCCTCACTGCAGCTCTGCAGCACTGCAAGGGTGCCACAAGAAAGACTGGGACAGAGTGTTGCACAGGGCCTGTGGCACCAGGACAAGGGGGGACGGCTTTCAGCTGCAGGAGGCTGATTGAAGCTGGATCTAAGGAAGCTGCTCTTTGCCACTGAGGGTGCTGAGGCACTGGCCCAGGCTGTGGATGCCCCATCCTTGGGAACAGGGCTCTGAGCACCATGCTCTGGGGGAACGTTGCTAAGCATGGAACCAAAGGCTCTCTAGCTCAATGGTCATGTCACAATCCATGTCCCATCTGGAACTGCCAGCAGCCAGCAAGCAGCACAACACAACCGCTGGCCCTGGGCTCAGCACACGCTGCACGCTGCTCCTGCTGCTCCTGTCACCCTTCTTGTTCCTGCCCCGATACCTTCTATCATCAGTCTCCAAAGCTGCCTAAGGCCTGGATTGTGCAATCCATCCCTGCAGGATGCTGACATTTGTCCTGAGGAAGGTACGGTGCCATTCCATGGAGGTGGATCCCCCCAGCTGCCCGGGTGGGCTGGAGTTCTGGGGGGATGGGGTGGGACAGGGACCCCACTCTGAGGTTTTGCTACCTCTGCAGGCTGTGGCAGGCAGAGAGGACAAGATGGAGGTGGACACACAAACTGATAGAGAGGAGAAGATGGAAGTGGAGGGAGAAAAGACAGGAGAGGAAGAGATGGAGGTGGACACAGAAATTGATATGGAGGAGGAGATGGAGGTGGATGGAGAGCAGACTGGAGAGGAAGAGATGGAGGTGGATGTGGATGTGGAAGAGGAGATGGACGTGGACATGGAAGAGTACACCGAGGACATGGACATAGATGAAAAAGATGAAGAGGAGGCCATGGTCCTGGGATGAAGACCAATGCCAGCAGCAGGACAGGCATGTGGTGCCCACAGGCAGAGTGGGTTCCCTGCAGCCAGGCTGGGGCGGGGCTGGGCTGGGTGGTCTCTGCTCAGGCCCGTGGTACCCAGTGCATTGGATTCTGGTGGCCATGCCCAGCCTGTCCTGTGCTTGCTTTGGGCCACACAAGCCCCATGCCAGTGCCTGGGGCCCAGCCCCCAGACCCAGCCAGCCTCAGCTCTGGCAGCAGAGTCCCACTGTGCCAGCCTGGGGACACACGGAAGAGCCCTCTGTGCCTGACTGCAGTGACCATGGCACCTGCTTTTCTTCCTGACTGATGGAGATACCGGACAGAGATGGCACCCTTTTGTACATAGTTTTTACAGTTTGTTGTTGACTTTAGGATATAGGTTTTAGGGCTTTGTTTTGTCTTCTGTAAATACATTTCAGATATTGTTGTTAGATATGTTCTTAGGTATATACCTTCTATAAACTGTTGTTATTACAAATATTCTTACAAATCTAGATGTGTTCTGTGTTTTCATTGCTGTTCTTCTGTAAATAAACAACCGTGATTTTTCCCACCCCAGTTCTCTTTCCATTTGCTTCAGGCACAGGCAGTATTAGCCAAGTTGCGGTTTCCACTTGCTCCAGGTTCCCAGGGCTGGAGGTTCATGGAGGAGCTGGCACAGCCACCCCAAGAGTGGTTGTCCCACTCAGAGGGTCCCGCTGACAGAGGTCACTGTCTCCTTGCAGTCTCTCTGGACACACTGGGTAGCTGCAGGGGCAAATCCCAGCGTGCCCTGTCCCACGGGATCCCATGTTGGGACTCAATGTCCCAGCCAGAGTGAGCTCTGCTTGTGGCCCTGGGTTCAGCATGGCAGGCCTGGTGCTCACACCAGTGCAGACTTCAAGCTGGCCATGCACAGCTCCGTGTTTCTCCCAAAAATATCACTGCTGCAGCACCTGGGATTCCCCAGTGCTCGGCTTTTTATCCCCACTGCATGGAGGATCACATGGCAGGGCAAAGGATGGATCCCATGTGGCATCCAAGCTGCCCTGATCCAGGCTGGGCACAGCCTGATGAATGATGAACACATCTCGCAGGGATATGGAAACGTCCCCTGAAAACCCAGTTCAGGGAGAGCCTGAGCTCTTTTGTGGCTCTAGGCAGGAAGATGCTGAGGATCTCCCAGAGAGGCTCAGCAGGCAGTAGGATTGTGCCTGCATCTCGCTCTGGACATGCCAGTGGCTCAAGTGAGAGCTGTGGGAATGATTTAGAATGCACTGAGAGGAGCCACAGTCCTGCACGGCTCTTACATCAGGAGCAAAGAGCAGCCTGGAGGCTGGGGAAGGCTGGAGCTGTACCACTGTGTGCTCATCCCCCACCTTCATGGGGAGCTTCCCCCAGAGTTGCTATGTACCACTTTTATGGTTCTCCTGTTGGGTGTATTTTGGAGCTGCTGTTATCTGTGGCTTTTTACGGTGATCCCGTGGAAAGCAGCCACTTGCCTGCTGTGATGAACTCAAAACTAATACTAATACCTCATTCCCTTTGGTTTTATTTGGATTTTTTAAATCTATTTGTTTGATTGGTTTGCGTGGGTTTGTTTGTTTCTGGGTTTTGTCTGTTTTGGTTTGAGTTTTTTGTTTGCTTTTTCATAAGACTCAGGTGAAGTTGGCAAAGCCAAAGTCAAGAGAATGTACACCAGGCTTGACTTTCCAGAAATTACTTTTGGCTGGGTTTAATGGAAACCTCCAGGCTCAGGATCACCAGTACTTTGGCAGGTTTTGCTCTGCAACATCAGTCTGCCCAGACTCTGCTCGGTGTTTCACAAATGGAGAAGACAATGGATATTGTGCCAAGCTTCCTTTCAAACAGCCAAAACTGCAACTGCATGAGAGAAAAAAAGAAAAAAACAGAGACTATATTCACCAATTAGTGCAGAACAAGTGTCCCACTGTTTTGACCTCCACTGTTATTAATTTTCTACATTGAGAGGCAAAGCTGGGCCTAAAGCTTCCATCTCTCCGTTCCTGATGCCATTTGACTCCAGCCTGGACTCCCCCTGATCACACTGCCTGCTGTCCACGTCGCACTGCGGATGCTCAGCCTGGAAAGAGGAGACCCTGGGGAGGCCTCACTGCAGCTCTGCAGCACTGCAAGGGTGCCACAAGAAAGACTGGGACAGAGTGTTGCACAGGGCCTGTGGCACCAGGACAAGGGGGGACGGCTTTCAGCTGCAGGAGGCAGATTGAAGTTGGATCTGAGGAAGCTGCTCTCTTCCACTGAGGGTGCTGAGGCACTGGCCCAGGCTGTGGATGCCCCATCCTTGGGAACAGGGCTCTGAGCACCATGCTCTGGGGGAACGTTGCTAAGCATGGAACCAAAGGCTCTCTAGCTCAATGGTCATGTCACAATCCATGTCCCATCTGGAACTGCCAGCAGCCAGCAAGCAGCACAACACAACCGCTGGCCCTGGGCTCAGCACACGCTGCACGCTGCTCCTGCTGCTCCTGTCACCCTTCTTGTTCCTGCCCAGATAGCTCATCTCTTCAGTCTCCAAAGCTGCCTAAGGCCTGGATTGTGTCATCCATCCCTGCAGGATGCTGACATTTGTCCTGAGGAAGGTACGGTGCCATTCCATGGAGGTGGATCCCCCCAGCTGCCCGGGTGGGCTGGAGTTCTGGGGGGATGGGGTGGGACAGGGACCCCACTCTGAGGTTTTGCTACCTCTGCAGGCTGTGGCAGGCAGAGAGGACAAGATGGAGGTGGACACACAAACTGATAGAGAGGAGAAGATGGAAGTGGAGGGAGAAAAGACAGGAGAGGAAGAGATGGAGGTGGACACAGAAATTGATATGGAGGAGGAGATGGAGGTGGATGGAGAGCAGACTGGAGAGGAAGAGATGGAGATGGATGTGGATGTGGAAGAGGAGATGGACGTGGACATGGAAGAGTACACCGAGGACATGGACATAGATGAAAAAGATGAAGAGGAGGCCATGGTCCTGGGATGAAGACCGATGCCAGCAGCAGGACAGGCATGTGGTCCCCACGGGCAGAGTGGGTTCCCTGCAGCCAGGCTGGGGCGGGGCTGGGCTGGGTGGTCTCTGCTCAGGCCCGTGGTACCCAGTGCATTGGATTCTGGTGGCCATGCCCAGCCTGTCCTGTGCTTGCTTTGGGCCACACAAGCCCCATGCCAGTGCCTGGGGCCCAGCCCCCAGACCCAGCCAGCCTCAGCTCTGGCAGCAGAGTCCCACTGTGCCAGCCTGGGGACACACGGAAGAGCCCTCTGTGCCTGACTGCAGTGACCATGGCACCTGCTTTTCTTCCTGACTGATGGAGATCACGGACAGAGATGGCACCCTTTTGTACATAGTTTTTACAGTTTGTTGTTGACTTTAGGATATAGGTTTTAGGGCTTTGTTTTGTCTTCTGTAAATACATTTCAGATATTGTTGTTAGATATGTTCTTAGGTATATACCTTCTATAAACTGTTGTTATTACAAATATTCTTACAAATCTAGATGTGTTCTGTGTTTTCATTGCTGTTCTTCTGTAAATAAACAACCGTGATTTTTCCCACCCCAGTTCTCTTTCCATTTGCTTCAGGCACAGGCAGTATTAGCCAAGTTGCGGTTTCCACTTGCTCCAGGTTCCCAGGGCTGGAGGTTCATGGAGGAGCTGGCACAGCCACCCCAGGAGTGGTTGTCCCACTCAGAGGGTCCCGCTGACAGAGGTCACTGTCTCCTTGCAGTCTCTCTGGACACACTGGGTAGCTGCAGGGGCAAATCCCAGCGTGCCCTGTCCCATGGGATCCCATGTTGGGACTCAATGTCCCAGCCAGGGTGAGCTCTGCTTGGTGCCCTGGGTTCAGCATGGCAGGCCTGGTGCTCACACCAGTGCAGACTTCAAGCTGGCCATGCACAGCTCCGTGTTTCTCCCAAAAATATCACTGCTGCAGCACCTGGGATTCCCCAGTGCTCGGCTTTTTATCCCCACTGCATGGAGGATCACATGGCAGGGCAAAGGATGGATCCCATGTGGCATCCAAGCTGCCCTGATCCAGGCTGGGCACAGCCTGATGAACGATGAACACATCTTGCAGGGACATGGAAACGTCCCCTGAAAACCCAGTTCAGGGAGAGCCTGAGCTCTTCTGTGGCTCTAGGCAGGAAGATGCTGAGGATCTCCCAGAGAGGCTCAGCAGGCAGTAGGATTGTTCCTGCATCTCGCTCTGGACATGCCAGTGGCTCAAGTGAGAGCTGTGGGAATGATTTAGAATGCACTGAGAGGAGCCACAGTCCTGCACGGCTCTTACATCAGGAGCAAAGAGCAGCCTGGAGGCTGGGGAAGGCTGGAGCTGTACCACTGTGTGCTCATCCCTCACCTTCATGGGGAGCTTCCCCCAGAGTTGCTATGTACCACTTTTATGGTTCTCCTGTTGGGTGTATTTTGGAGCTGCTGTTATCTGTGGCTTTTTACGGTGATCCCGTGGAAAGCAGCCACTTGCCTGCTGTGATGAACTCAAAACTAATACTAATACCTCATTCCCTTTGGTTTTATTTGGATTTTTTAAATCTATTTGTTTGATTGGTTTGCGTGGGTTTGTTTGTTTCTGGGTTTTGTCTGTTTTGGTTTGAGTTTTTTGTTTGCTTTTTCATAAGACTCAGGTGAAGTTGGCAAAGCCAAAGTCAAGAGAATGTACACCAGGCTTGACTTTCCAGAAATTACTTTTGGCTGGGTTTAATGGAAACCTCCAGGCTCAGGATCACCAGTACTTTGGCAGGTTTTGCTCTGCAACATCAGTCTGCCCAGACTCTGCTCGGTGTTTCACAAATGGAGAAGACAATGGATATTGTGCCAAGCTTCCTTTCAAACAGCCAAAACTGCAACTGCATGACAGAAAAAAAGAAAAAAAACAGAGACTATATTCACCAATTAGTGCAGAACCAGTGTCCCACTGTTTTGACCTCCACTGTTATTAATTTTCTACATTGAGAGGCAAAGCTGGGCCTAAAGCTTCCATCTCTCCGTTCCTGATGCCATTTGACTCCAGCCTGGACTCCCCCTGATCACACTGCCTGCTGTCCACGTGGCACTGCGGATGCTCAGCCTGGAAAGAGGAGACCCTGGGGAGGCCTCACTGCAGCTCTGCAGCACTGCAAGGGTGCCACAAGAAAGATTGGGACAGAGTGTTCCACAGGGCCTGTGGCACCAGGACAAGGGGGGACGGCTTTCACCTGCAGGAGGCTGATTGAAGTTGGATCTAAGGAAGCTGCTCTTTGCCACTGAGGGTGCTGAGGCACTGGCCCAGGCTGTGGATGCCCCATCCTTGGGAACAGGGCTCTGAGCACCATGCTCTGGGGGAACGTTGCTAAGCTTGGAACCAAAGGCTTTCTAGCTCAATGGTCATGTCACAATCCATGTCCCATCTGGAACTGCCAGCAGCCAGCAAGCAGCACAACACAACCGCTGGCCCTGGGCTCAGCACGCACTGCACGCTGCCCCTGCTGCTCCTGTCACCCTTCTTGTTCCTGCCCAGATAGCTCATCTCTTCAGTCTCCAAAGCTGCCTAAGGCCTGGATTGTGTCATCCATCCCTGCAGGATGCTGACATTTGTCCTGAGGAAGGTACGGTGCCATTCCATGGAGGTGGATCCCCCCAGCTGCCCGGGTGGGCTGGAGTTCTGGGGGGATGGGGTGGGACAGGGACCCCACTCTGAGGTTTTGCTACCTCTGCAGGCTGTGGCAGGCAGAGAGGACAAGATGGAGGTGGACACACAAACTGATAGAGAGGAGAAGATGGAAGTGGAGGGAGAAAAGACAGGAGAGGAAGAGATGGAGGTGGACACAGAAATTGATATGGAGGAGGAGATGGAGGTGGATGGAGAGCAGACTGGAGAGGAAGAGATGGAGGTGGATGTGGATGTGGAAGAGGAGATGGACGTGGACATGGAAGAGTACACCGAGGACATGGACATAGATGAAAAAGATGAAGAGGAGGCCATGGTCCTGGGATGAAGACCGATGCCAGCAGCAGGACAGGCATGTGGTGCCCACAGGCAGAGTGGGTTCCCTGCAGCCAGGCTGGGGCGGGGCTGGGCTGGGTGGTCTCTGCTCAGGCCCGTGGTACCCAGTGCATTGGATTCTGGTGGCCATGCCCAGCCTGTCCTGTGCTTGCTTTGGGCCACACAAGCCCCATGGCAGTGCCTGGGGCCCAGCCCCCAGACCCAGCCAGCCTCAGCTCTGGCAGCAGAGTCCCACTGTGCCAGCCTGGGGACACACGGAAGAGCCCTCTGTGCCTGACTGCAGTGACCATGGCACCTGCTTTTCTTCCTGACTGATGGAGATACCGGACAGAGATGGCACCCTTTTGTACATAGTTTTTACAGTTTGTTGTTGACTTTAGGATATAGGTTTTAGGGCTTTGTTTTGTCTTCTGTAAATACATTTCAGATATTGTTGTTAGATATGTTCTTAGGTATATACCTTCTATAAACTGTTGTTATTACAAATATTCTTACAAATCTAGATGTGTTCTGTGTTTTCATTGCTGTTCTTCTGTAAATAAACAACCGTGATTTTTCCCACCCCAGTTCTCTTTCCATTTGCTTCAGGCACAGGCAGTATTAGCCAAGTTGTGGTTTCCACTTGCTCCAGGTTCCCAGGGCTGGAGGTTCATGGAGGAGCTGGCACAGCCACCCCAGGAGTGGTTGTCCCACTCAGAGGGTCCCGCTGACAGAGGTCACTGTCTCCTTGCAGTCTCTCTGGACACACTGGGTAGCTGCAGGGGCAAATCCCAGCGTGCCCTGTCCCATGGGATCCCATGTTGGGACTCAATGTCCCAGCCAGGGTGAGCTCTGCTTGGTGCCCTGGGTTCAGCATGGCAGGCCTGGTGCTCACACCAGTGCAGACTTCAAGCTGGCCATGCACAGCTCCGTGTTTCTCCCAAAAATATCACTGCTGCAGCACCTGGGGGTTCCCCAGTGCTCGGCTTTTTATCCCCACTGCATGGAGAATCACATGGCAGGGCAAAGGATGGATCCCATGTGGCATCCAAGCTGCCCTGATCCAGGCTGGGCACAGCCTGATGAACGATGAACACATCTCGCAGGGACATGGAAACTTCCCCTGAAAACCCAGTTCAGGGAGAGCCTGAGCTCTTTTGTGGCTCTAGGCAGGAAGATGCTGAGGATCTCCCAGAGAGGCTCAGCAGGCAGTAGGATTGTGCCTGCATCTCGCTCTGGAAATGCCAGGGGCTCAAGTGAGAGCTGTGGGAATGATTTAGAATGCACTGAGAGGGGCCACAGTCCTGCACGGCTCTTACATCAGGAGCAAAGAGCAGCCTGGAGGCTGGGGAAGGCTGGAGCTGTACCACTGTGTGCTCATCCCTCACCTTCATGGGGAGCTGCCCCCAGAGTTGCTATGTATCACTTTGATGGTTCTCCCGTTGGGTGTATTTTGGAGCAGCTGTTATCTGTGTATTTTTATGGTGATCCCATGGAAAGCAGCCATTTGCCTGCCGTGATGATCTCAAAACTAATACTAATACCTCATTCCCTTTGGTTTCATCTGGGCTATTTTAGTCTCTGTGTTTGATTGGTTTGCGTGGGTTTGTTTGCTTCTGGGTTTTGTCTGTTTTGGTTTGAGTTTTCTGTTTGCTTTTTCATAAGACTCAGGTGAAGTTGGCATAGCCTAACTCAAGAAAATGTACACCAGGCTTGACTTTCCAGAAATTACTTTTGGCTGTGTTTAATTGAATCCTCCAGGCTCAGGATCACCAGTACATTGGCAGGTTTTGCTCTGCAACATCAGCTTGACCAGACTCTGCTCGGTGTTTCACAAATGGAGAAGACAATGGATATTGTGCCAAGCTTCCTTTCAAACAGCCAAAACTGCAACTGCATGAGAGAAAAAAAGAAAAAAAACAGAGACTATATTCACCAATTAGTGCAGAACCAGTGTCCCACCGTTTTGACCTCCACTGTTATTAATTTTCTACACTGAGAGGCAAAGCTGGGCCTAAAGCTTCCATCTCTCCGTTCCTGATGCCATTTGACTCCAGCCTGGACTCCCCCTGATCACACTGCCTGCTGTCCACGTGGGGCTGGGGATGCTCAGCCTGGAAAGAGGAGACCCTGGGGAGGCCTCACTGCAGCTCTGCAGCACTGCAAGGGTGCCACAAGAAAGACTGGGACAGAGTGTTGCACAGGGCCTGTGGCACCAGGACAAGGGGGGACGGCTTTCACCTGCAGGATGCTGATTGAAGTTGGATCTAAGGAAGCTGCTCTTTGCCACTGAGGGTGCTGAGGCACTGGCCCAGGCTGTGGATGCCCCATCCTTGGGAACAGGGCTCCGAGCACCATGGTCTGGGGGAACGTTGCTAAGCATGGAACCAAAGGCTCTCTAGCTCAATGGTCATGTCACAATCCATGTCCCATCTGGAACTGCCAGCAGCCAGCAAGCAGCACAACACAACCGCTGGCCCTGGGCTCAGCACACGCTGCACGCTGCTCCTGCTGCTCCTCTCACCCTTCTTGTTCCTGCCCAGATAGCTCATCTCTTCAGTCTCCAAAGCTGCCTAAGGCCTGGATTGTGTCATCCATCCCTGCAGGATGCTGACATTTGTCCTGAGGAAGGTACGGTGCCATTCCATGGAGGTGGATCCCCCCAGCTGCCCAGGTGGGCTGGAGTTCTGGGGGGATGGGGTGGGACAGGGACCCCACTCTGAGGTTTTGCTACCTCTGCAGGCTGTGGCAGGCAGAGAGGACAAGATGGAGGTGGACACACAAACTGATAGAGAGGAGAAGATGGAAGTGGAGGGAGAAAAGACAGGAGAGGAAGAGATGGAGGTGGACACAGAAATTGATATGGAGGAGGAGATGGAGGTGGATGGAGAGCAGACTGGAGAGGAAGAGATGGAGGTGGATGTGGATGTGGAAGAGGAGATGGACGTGGACATGGAAGAGTACACCGAGGACATGGACATAGATGAAAAAGATGAAGAGGAGGCCATGGTCCTGGGATGAAGACCGATGCCAGCAGCAGGAGAGGCATGTGGTCCCCACAGGCAGAGTGGGTTCCCTGCAGCCAGGCTGGGGCGGGGCTGGGCTGGGTGGTCTCTGCTCAGGCCCGTGGTACCCAGTGCATTGGATTCTGGTGGCCATGCCCAGCCTGTTCTGTGCTTGCTTTGGGCCACACAAGCCCCATGCCAGTGCCTGGGGCCCAGCCCCCAGACCCAGCCAGCCTCAGCTCTGGCAGCAGAGTCCCGCTGTGCCAGCCTGGGGACACACGGAAGAGCCCTCTGTGCCTGACTGCAGTGACCATGGCACCTGCTTTTGTTCCTGACTGATGGAGATCCCGGACAGAGATGCCACCCTTTTGTACATAGTTTTTACAGTTTGTTGTTGCTTTTAGGATATAGGTTTTAGGGCGTTGTTTTGTCTTCTGTAAATACATTTCAGATATTGTTGTTAGATATGTTCTTAGGTATATACCTTCTATAAACTGTTGTTATTACAAATATTCTTACAACTCTAAATGTGTTCTGTGTTTTCATTGCTGTTCTTCTGTAAAAAAACAACTGTGATTTTTCCCACCCCAGTTCTCTTTCCAATTGCTTCGGGCACAGGCTGTATTGGCCAAGCTGTGGTTTCCACTTGCTCCAGGTTCCCAGGGCTGGAGGTTCATGGAGGAGCTGGCACAGCCACCCCAGGAGTGGTTGTCTCACTCAGAGGGTCCCGCTGACAGAAGTCACTGTCTCCTTGCAGTCTCTCTGGACACACTGGGTAGCTGCAGGGGCAAATCCCAGCGTGCCCTGTCCCATGGGATCCCATGTTGGGACTCAATGTCTCAGCCAGGGTGAGCACTGCTTGTGGCCCTGGGCTCAGCATGGCAGGCCTGGTGCTCACAGCAGTGCAGACTTCAAGCTGGCCATGCACAGCTCCGTGTTTCTCCCAAAAATATCACTGCTGCAGCACCTGGGGGTTCCCCAGTGCTTGGCTTTTTATCCCCACTGCATGGAGGATCACATGGCAGGGCAAAGGATGGATCCCATGTGGCATCCAAGCTGCCCTGATCCAGGCTGGGCACAGCCTGATGAATGATGAACACATCTCGCAGGGACATGGAAACTTCCCCTGAAAACCCAGTTCAGGGAGAGCCTGAGCTCTTTTGTGGCTCTAGGCAGGAAGATGCTGAGGATCTCCCAGAGAGGCTCAGCAGGCAGTAGGATTGTGCCTGCATCTCGCTCTGGAAATGCCAGTGGCTCAAGTGAGAGCTGTGGGAATGATTTAGAATGCACTGAGAGGGGCCACAGTCCTGCACGGCTCTTACATCAGGAGCAAAGAGCAGCCTGGAGGCTGGGGAAGGCTGGAGCTGTACCACTGTGTGCTCATCCCTCACCTTCATGTGGAGCTGCCCCCAGAGTTGCTATGTATCACTTTGATGGTTCTCCCGTTGGGTGTATTTTGGAGCAGCTGTTATCTGTGTATTTTTATGGTGATCCCGTGGAAAGCAGCCATTTGCCTGCCGTGATGATCTCAAAACTAATACTAATTCCTCATTCCCTTTGGTTTCATCTGGGCTATTTTAGTCTCTGTGTTTGATTGGTTTGCGTGGGTTTGTTTGCTTCTGGGTTTTGTCTGTTTTGGTTTGAGTTTTCTGTTTGCTTTTTCATAAGACTCAGGTGAAGTTGGCATAGCCAAACTCAAGAAAATGTACACCAGGCTTGACTTTCCAGAAATTACTTTTGGCTGGGTTTAATTGAATCCTCCAGGCTCAGGATCACCAGTAAATTGGCAGGTTTTGCTCTGCAACATCAGCTTGACCAGACTCTGCTCGGTGTTTCACAAATGGAGAAGACAGTGGATATTGTGCCAAGCTTCCTTTCAAACAGCCAAACCTGCATCAGCATGACAGAAAAAAAGAAAAAACCAGAGACTATATTCACCAATTAGTGCAGAACCAGTGTCCCACCATTTTGCCCTCCACTCTTATTAATTTTGTACATTGAGAGGCAAAGCTGGGCCTAAAGCTTCCATCTCTCCGTTCCTAATGCCATTTGACTCCAGCCTGGACTCCCCCTGATCACACTGCCTGCTGTCCACGTGGGGCTGGGGATGCTCAGCCTGGAAAGAGGAGACCCTGGGGAGGCCTCACTGCAGCTCTGCAGCACTGCAAGGGTGCCACAAGAAAGACTGGGACAGAGTGTTGCACAGGGCCTGTGGCACCAGGACAAGGGGGGACGGCTTTCACCTGCAGGAGGCAGATTGAAGCTGGATCTAAGGAAGCTGCTCTTTGCCACTGAGGGTGCTGAGGCACTGGCCCAGGCTGTGGATGCCCCATCCTTGGGAACAGGGCTCTGAGCACCATGGTCTGGGGGAACGTTGCTAAGCATGGAACCAAAGGCTCTCTAGCTCAGTGGTCATGTCACAATCCATGTCCCATCTGGAACTGCCAGCAGCCAGCAAGCAGCACAACACAACCGCTGGCCCTGGGCTCAGCACACGCTGCACGCTGCTCCTGCTGCTCCTGTCACCCTTCTTGTTCCTGCCCAGATAGCTCATCTCTTCAGTCTCCAAAGCTGCCTAAGGCCTGGATTGTGTCATCCATCCCTGCAGGATGCTGACATTTGTCCTGAGGAAGGTACGGTGCCATTCCATGGAGGTGGATCCCCCCAGCTGCCTGGGTGGGCTGGAGTTCTGGGGGGATGGGGTGGGACAGGGACCCCACTCTGAGGTTTTGCTACCTCTGCAGGCTGTGGCAGGCAGAGAGGACAAGATGGAGGTGGACACACAAACTGATAGAGAGGAGAAGATGGAAGTGGAGGGAGAAAAGACAGGAGAGGAAGAGATGGAGGTGGACACAGAAATTGATATGGAGGAGGAGATGGAGGTGGATGGAGAGCAGACTGGAGAGGAAGAGATGGAGGTGGATGTGGATGTGGAAGAGGAGATGGACGTGGACATGGAAGAGTACACCGAGGACATGGACATAGATGAAAAAGATGAAGAGGAGGCCATGGTCCTGGGATGAAGACCGATGCCAGCAGCAGGACAGGCATGTGGTCCCCACAGGCAGAGTGGGTTCCCTGCAGCCAGGCTGGGGCGGGGCTGGGCTGGGTGGTCTCTGCTCAGGCCCGTGGTACCCAGTGCATTGGATTCTGGTGGCCATGCCCAGCCTGTCCTGTGCTTGCTTTGGGCCACACAAGCCCCATGACAGTGCCTGGGGCCCAGCCCCCAGACCCAGCCAGCCTCAGCTCTGGCAGCAGAGTCCCGCTGTGCCAGCCTGGGGACACACGGAAGAGCCCTCTGTGCCTGACTGCAGTGACCATGGCACCTGCTTTTGTTCCTGACTGATGGAGATCCCGGACAGAGATGCCACCCTTTTGTACATAGTTTTTACAGTTTGTTGTTGCTTTTAGGATATAGGTTTTAGGGCGTTGTTTTGTCTTCTGTAAATACATTTCAGATACTGTTGTTAGATATGTTCTTAGGTATATACCTTCTATAAACTGTTGTTATTACAAATATTCTTACAAATCTAAACGTGTTCTGTGTTTTCATTGCTGTTCTTCTGTAAATAAACAACCGTGATTTTTCCCACCCCAGTTCTCTTTCCAATTGCTTCGGGCACAAGCTGTATTGGCAAAGCTGTGGTTTCCACTTGCTCCAGGTTCCCAGGGCTGGAGGTTCATGGAGGAGCTGGCACAGCCACCCCAGGAGTGGTTGTCCCACTCAAAGGGTCCCACTGACAGAAGTCACTGTCTCCTTGCAGTCTCTCTGGACACACTGGGTAGCTGCAGGGGCAAATCCCAGCGTGCCCTGTCCCACGGGATCCCATGTTGGGACTCAATGTCTCAGCCAGGGTGAGCACTGCTTGTGGCCCTGGGCTCAGCATGGCAGGCCTGGTGCTCACAGCAGTGCAGACTTCAAGCTGGCCATGCACAGCTCCGTGTTTCTCCCAAAAATATCACTGCTGCAGCACCTGGGGGTTCCCCAGTGCTTGGCTTTTTATCCCCACTGCATGGAGGATCACATGGCAGGGCAAAGGATGGATCCCATGTGGCATCCAAGCTGCCCTGATCCAGGCTGGGCACAGCCTGATGAACGATGAACACATCTCGCAGGGACATGGAAACGTCCCCTGAAAACCCAGTTCAGGGAGAGCCTGAGCTCTTTTGTGGCTCTAGGCAGGAAGATGCTGAGGATCTCCCAGAGAGGCTCAGCAGGCAGTAGGATTGTGCCTGCATCTCGCTCTGGAAATGCCAGGGGCTCAAGTGAGAGCTGTGGGAATGATTTAGAATGCACTGAGAGGGGCCACAGTCCTGCACGGCTCTTACATCAGGAGCAAAGAGCAGCCTGGAGGCTGGGGAAGGCTGGAGCTGTACCACTGTGTGCTCATCCCTCACCTTCATGGGGAGCTGCCCCCAGAGTTGCTATGTATCACTTTGATGGTTCTCCCGTTGGGTGTATTTTGGAGCAGCTGTTATCTGTGTATTTTTATGGTGATCCCATGGAAAGCAGCCATTTGCCTGCCGTGATGATCTCAAAACTAATACTAATTCCTCATTCCCTTTGGTTTCATCTGGGCTATTTTAGTCTCTGTGTTTGATTGGTTTGCGTGGGTTTGTTTGCTTCTGGGTTTTGTCTGTTTTGGTTTGAGTTTTCTGTTTGCTTTTTCATAAGACTCAGGTGAAGTTGGCATAGCCAAACTCAAGAAAATGTACACCAGGCTTGACTTTCCAGAAATTACTTTTGGCTGGGTTTAATTGAATCCTCCAGGCTCAGGATCACCAGTACATTGGCAGGTTTTGCTCTGCAACATCAGCTTGACCAGACTCTGCTCGGTGTTTCACAAATGGAGAAGACAGTGGATATTGTGCCAAGCTTCCTTTCAAACAGCCAAAACTGCAACTGCATGACAGAAAAAAAGAAAAAAAACAGAGACTATATTCACCAATTAGTGCAGAACCAGTGTCCCACCATCTTGCCCTCCACTCTTATTAATTTTCTACATTGAGAGGCAAAGCTGGGCCTAAAGCTTCCATCTCTCCGTTCCTGATGCCATTTGACTCCAGCCTGGACTTCCCCTGATCACACTGCCTGCTGTCCACGTGGGGCTGGGGATGCTCAGCCTGGAAAGAGGAGACCCTGGGGAGGCCTCACTGCAGCTCTGCAGCACTGCAAGGGTGCCACAAGAAAGACTGGGACAGAGTGTTCCACAGGGCCTGTGGCACCAGGACAAGGGGGGACGGCTTTCAGCTGCAGGAGGCTGATTGAAGTTGGATCTAAGGAAGCTGCTCTTTGCCACTGAGGGTGCTGAGGCACTGGCCCAGACTGTGGATGCCCCATCCTTGGGAACAGGGCTCCGAGCACCATGGTCTGGGGGAACGTTGCTAAGCATGGAACCAAAGGCTCTCTAGCTCAATGGTCATGTCACAATCCATGTCCCATCTGGAACTGCCAGCAGCCAGCAAGCAGCACAACACAACCGCTGGCCCTGGGCTCAGCACACGCTGCACGCTGCTCCTGCTGCTCCTGTCACCCTTCTTGTTCCTGCCCAGATAGCTCATCTCTTCAGTCTCCAAAGCTGCCTAAGGCCTGGATTGTGTCATCCATCCCTGCAGGATGCTGACATTTGTCCTGAGGAAGGTACGGTGCCATTCCATGGAGGTGGATCCCCCCAGCTGCCTGGGTGGGCTGGAGTTCTGGGGGGATGGGGTGGGACAGGGACCCCACTCTGAGGTTTTGCTACCTCTGCAGGCTGTGGCAGGCAGAGAGGACAAGATGGAGGTGGACACACAAACTGATAGAGAGGAGAACATGGAAGTGGAGGGAGAAAAGACAGGAGAGGAAGAGATGGAGGTGGACACCCCAATTGATACGGAGGAGGAGATGGAGGTGGATGGAGAGCAGACTGGAGAGGAAGAGATGGAGGTGGATGTGGATGTGGAAGAGGAGATGGACGTGGACATGGAAGAGTACACCGAGGACATGGACATAGATGAAAAAGATGAAGAGGAGGCCATGGTCCTGGGATGAAGACCGATGCCAGCAGCAGGACAGGCATGTGGTCCCCACAGGCAGAGTGGGTTCCCTGCAGCCAGGCTGGGGCGGGGCTGGGCTGGGTGGTCTCTGCTCAGGCCCGTGGTACCCAGTGCCTTGGATTCTGGTGGCCATGCCCAGCCTGTCCTGTGCTTGCTTTGGGCCACACAAGCCCCATGCCAGTGCCTGGGGCCCAGCCCCCAGACCCAGCCAGCCTCAGCTCTGGCAGCAGAGTCCCACTGTGCCAGCCTGGGGACACACGGAAGAGCCCTCTGTGCCTGACTGCAGTGACCATGGCACCTGCTTTTCTTCCTGGAGTGATGGAGATCCCGGACAGAGATGGCACCCTTTTGTACATAGTTTTTACAGTTTGTTGTTGACTTTAGGATATAGGTTTTAGGGCTTTGTTTTGTCTTCTGTAAATACATTTCAGATATTGTTGTTAGATATGTTCTTAGGTATATACCTTCTATAAACTGTTGTTATTACAAATATTCTTACAAATCTAGATGTGTTCTGTGTTTTCATTGCTGTTCTTCTGTAAATAAACAACCGTGATTTTTCCCACCCCAGTTCTCTTTCCATTTGCTTCAGGCACAGGCTGTATTGGCCAAGTTGCGGTTTCCACTTGCTCCAGGTTCCCAGGGCTGGAGGTTCATGGAGGAGCTGGCATAGCCACCCCAGGACTGGTTGTCCCACTCAGAGGGTCCCGCTGACAGAGGTCACTGTCTCCTTGCAGTCTCTCTGGACACACTGGGTAGCTGCAGGGGCAAATCCCAGCGTGCCCTGTCCCATGGGATCCCATGTTGGGACTCAATGTCCCAGCCAGGGTGAGCACTGCTTGTGGCCCTGGGCTCAGCATGGCAGGCCTGGTGCTCACAGCAGTGCAGACTTCAAGCTGGCCATGCACAGCTCCGTGTTTCTCCCAAAAATATCACTGCTGCAGCACCTGGGGGTTCCCCAGTGCTCGGCTTTTTATCCCCACTGCATGGAGGATCACATGGCAAGGCAAAGGATGGATCCCATGTGGCATCCAAGCTGCCCTGATCCAGGCTGGGCACAGCCTGATGAACGATGAACACATCTCGCAGGGACATGGAAACGTCCCCTGAAAACCCAGTTCAGGGAGAGCCTGAGCTCTTTTGTGGCTCTAGGCAGAAAGATGCTGAGGATCTCCCAGAGAGGCTCAGCAGGCAGTAGGATTGTGCCTGCATCTCGCTCTGGAAATGCCAGTGGCTCAAGTGAGAGCTGTGGGAATGATTTAGAATGCACTGAGAGGGGCCACAGTCCTGCACGGCTACTACATCAGGAGCAAAGAGCAGCCTGGAGGCTGGGGAAGGCTGGAGCTGTACCACTGTGTGCTCATCCCTCACCTTCATGGGGAGCTGCCCCCAGAGTTGCTATGTATGACTTTGATGGTTCTCCTGTTGGGTGTATTTTGGAGCAGCTGTTATCTGTGGCTTTTTACGGTGGTCCCGTGGAAAGCAGCCACTTGCCTGCTGTGATGAACTCAAAACTAATACTAATACCTCATTCCCTTTGGTTTTATTTGGATTTTTTAAATCTATTTGTTTGATTGGTTTGCGTGGGTTTGTTTGTTTCTGGGTTTTGTCTGTTTTGGTTTGAGTTTTTTGTTTGCTTTTTCATAAGACTCAGGTGAAGTTGGCAAAGCCAAAGTCAAGAGAATGTACACCAGGCTTGACTTTCCAGAAATTACTTTTGGCTGGGTTTAATTGAATCCTCCAGGCTCAGGATCACCAGTACATTGGCAGGTTTTGCTCTGCAACATCAGCTTGACCAGACTCTGCTCAGTGTTTCACAAATGGAGAAGACAGTGGATATTGTGCCAAGCTTCCTTTCAAACAGCCAAAACTGCAACTGCATGAGAGAAAAAAAGAAAAAAACCAGAGACTATATTCACCAATTAGTGCAGAACCAGTGTCCCACCATTTTGACCTCCACTGTTATTAATTTTCTACATTGAGAGGCAAAGCTGGGCCTAAAGCTTCCATCTCTCCGTTCCTGATGCCATTTGACTCCAGCCTGGACTCCCCCTGATCACACTGCCTGCTGTCCATGTGGGGCTGGGGATGCTCAGCCTGGAAAGAGGAGACCCTGGGGAGGCCTCACTGCAGCTCTGCAGCACTGCAAGGGTGCCACAAGAAAGACTGGGACAGAGTGTTGCACAGGGCCTAAGGCACCAGGACAAGGGGGGACGGCTTTCAGCTGCAGGAGGCTGATTGAAGTTGGATCTAAGGAAGCTGCTCTTTGCCACTGAGGGTGCTGAGGCACTGGCCCAGGCTGTGGATGCCCCATCCTTGGGAACAGGGCTCCGAGCACCATGGTCTGGGGGAACGTTGCTAAGCATGGAACCAAAGGCTCTCTAGCTCAATGGTCATATCACAATCCATGTCCCATCTGGAACTGCCAGCAGCCAGCAAGCAGCACAACACAACCGCTGGCCCTGGGCTCAGCACACGCTGCACGCTGCTCCTGCTGCTCCTGTCACCCTTCTTGTTCCTGCCCAGATAGCTCATCTCTTCAGTCTCCAAAGCTGCCTAAGGCCTGGATTGTGTCATCCATCCCTGCAGGATGCTGACATTTGTCCTGAGGAAGGTACGGTGCCATTCCATGGAGGTGGATCCCCCCAGCTGCCCGGGTGGGCTGGAGTTCTGGAGGGATGGGGTGGGACAGGGACCCCACTCTGAGGTTTTGCTACCTCTGAAGTCTGTGGCAGGCAGAGAGGACAAGATGGAGGTGGACACACAAACTGATAGAGAGGAGGAGATGGAAGTGGAGGGAGAAAAGATAGGAGAGGAAGAGATGGAGGTGGACACAGAAATTGATATGGAGGAGGAGATGGAGGTGGATGGAGAGCAGACTGGAGAGGAAGAGATGGAGGTGGATGTGGATGTGGAAGAGGAGATGGACGTGGACATGGAAGAGTACACCGAGGACATGGACATAGATGAAAAAGATGAAGAGGAGGCCATGGTCCTGGGATGAAGACCGATGCCAGCAGCAGGACAGGCATGTGGTCCCCACAGGCAGAGTGGGTTCCCTGCAGCCAGGCTGGGGCGGGGCTGGGCTGGGTAGTCTCTGCTCAGGCCCGTGGTACCCAGTGCCTTGGATTCTGGTGGCCATGCCCAGCCTGTCCTGTGCTTGCTTTGGGCCACACAAGCCCCATGGCAGTGCCTGGGGCCCAGCCCCCAGACCCAGCCAGCCTCAGCTCTGGCAGCAGAGTCCTGCTGTGCCAGCCTGGGGACACAGGGAAGAGCCCTCTGTGCCTGACTGCAGTGGCCATGGCACCTGCTTTTGTTCCTGACTGATGGAGATCCCGGACAGAGATGCCACCCTTTTGTACATAGTTTTTACAGTTTGTTGTTGCTTTTAGGATATAGGTTTTAGGGCGTTGTTTTGTCTTCTGTAAATACATTTCAGATATTGTTGTTAGATATGTTCTTAGGTATATACCTTCTATAAACTGTTGTTATTACAAATATTCTTACAAATCTAGATGTGTTCTGTGTTTTCATTGCTGTTCTTCTGTAAATAAACAACCGTGATTTTTCCCACCCCAGTTCTCTTTCCAATTGCTTCGGGCACAGGCTGTATTGGCCAAGCTGTGGTTTCCACTTGCTCCAGGTTCCCAGGGCTGGAGGTTCATGGAGGAGCTGGCACAGCCACCCCAGGAGTGGTTGTCCCACTCAGAGGGTCCCGCTGACAGAGGTCACTGTCTCCTTGCAGTCTCTCTGGACACACTGGGTAGCTGCAGGGGCAAATCCCAGCGTGCCCTGTCCCACGGGATCCCATGTTTGGACTCAATGTCTCAGCCAGGGTGAGCACTGCTTGTGGCCCTGGGCTCAGCATGGCAGGCCTGGTGCTCACACCAGTGCAGACTTCAAGCTGGCCATGCACAGCTCCGTGTTTCTCCCAAAAATATCACTGCTGCAGCACCTGGGGTTTCCCCAGTGCTTGGCTTTTTATCCCCACTGCATGGAGGATCACATGGCAGGGCAAAGGATGGATCCCATGTGGCATCCAAGCTGCCCTGATCCAGGCTGGGCACAGCCTGATGAATGATGAACACATCTCGCAGGGACATGGAAACTTCCCCTGAAAACCCAGTTCAGGGAGAGCCTGAGCTCTTTTGTGGCTCTAGGCAGGAAGATGCTGAGGATCTCCCAGAGAGGCTCAGCAGGCAGTAGGATTGTGCCTGCATCTCGCTCTGGAAATGCCAGGGGCTCAAGTGAGAGCTGTGGGAATGAGTTACAATGCACTGAGAGGGGCCACAGTCCTGCACGGCTCCTACATCAGGAGCAAAGAGCAGCCTGGAGGCTGGGGAAGGCTGGAGCTGTACCACTGTGTGCTCATCCCTCACCCTCATGGGGAGCTTCCCCCAGAGTTGCTATGTATCACTTTGATGGTTCTCCCGTTGGGTGTATTTTGGAGCAGCTGTTATCTGTGTATTTTTATGGTGATCCCGTGGAAAGCAGCCATTTGCCTGCCGTGATGATCTCAAAACTAATACTAATTTCTCATTCCCTTTGGTTTCATCTGGGCTATTTTAGTCTCTGTGTTTGATTGGTTTGCGTGGGTTTGTTTGCTTCTGGGTTTTGTCTGTTTTGGTTTGAGTTTTCTGTTTGCTTTTTCATAAGACTCAGGTGAAGTTGGCATAGCCAAACTCAAGAAAATGTACACCAGGCTTGACTTTCCAGAAATTACTTTTGGCTGGGTTTAATTGAATCCTCCAGGCTCAGGATAACCAGTACATTGGCAGGTTTTGCTCTGCAACATCAGCTTGACCAGACTCTGCTCGGTGTTTCACAAATGGAGAAGACAGTGGATATTGTGCCAAGCTTCCTTTCAAACAGCCAAACCTGCATCAGCATGACAGAAAAAAAGAAAAAACCAGAGACTATATTCACCAATTAGTGCAGAACCAGTGTCCCACCATCTTGCCCTCCACTCTTATTAATTTTGTACATTGAGAGGCAAAGCTGGGCCTAAAGCTTCCATCTCCCAGTTCCTGATGCCATTTAACTCCAGCCTGGACTTCCCCTGATCACACTGCCTGCTGTCCACGTGGGGCTGGGGATGCTCAGCCTGGAAAGAGGAGACCCTGGGGAGGCCTCACTGCAGCTCTGCAGCACTGCAAGGGTGCCACAAGAAAGACTGGGACAGAGTGTTCCACAGGGCCTGTGGCACCAGGACAAGGGGGGACGGCTTTCACCTGCAGGAGGCAGATTGAAGCTGGATCTAAGGAAGCTGCTCTTTGCCACTGAGGGTGCTGAGGCACTGGCCCAGGCTGTGGATGCCCCATCCTTGGGAACAGGGCTCTGAGCACCATGGTCTGGGGGAACGTTGCTAAGCATGGAACCAAAGGCTCTCTAGCTCAATGGTCATGTCACAATCCATGTCCCATCTGGAACTGCCAGCAGCCAGCAAGCAGCACAACACAACCGCTGGCCCTGGGCTCAGCACACGCTGCACGCTGCTCCTGCTGCTCCTGTCACCCTTCTTTTTCCTGCCCCGATACCTCAGAGCATCAGTCTCCAAAGCTGCCTAAGGCCTGGATTGTGCCATCCATCCCTGCAGGATGCTGACATTTGTCCTGAGGAAGGTACGGTGCCATTCCATGGAGGTGGATCCCCCCAGCTGCCCGGGTGGGCTGGAGTTCTGGGGGGATGGGGTGGGACAGGGACCCCACTCTGAGGTTTTGCTACCTCTGCAGGCTGTGGCAGGCAGAGAGGACAAGATGGAGGTGGACACACAAACTGATAGAGAGGAGAAGATGGAAGTGGAGGGAGAAAAGACAGGAGAGGAAGAGATGGAGGTGGACACAGAAATTGATATGGAGGAGGAGATGGAGGTGGATGGAGAGCAGACTGGAGAGGAAGAGATGGAGGTGGATGTGGATGTGGAAGAGGAGATGGACGTGGACATGGAAGAGTACACCGAGGACATGGACATAGATGAAAAAGATGAAGAGGAGGCCATGGTCCTGGGATGAAGACCAATGCCAGCAGCAGGAGAGGCATGTGGTCCCCACAGGCAGAGTGGGTTCCCTGCAGCCAGGCTGGGGCGGGGCTGGGCTGGGTAGTCTCTGCTCAGGCCCGTGGTACCCAGTGCATTGGATTCTGGTGGCCATGCCCAGCCTGTCCTGTGCTTGCTTTGGGCCACACAAGCCCCATGGCAGTGCCTGGGGCCCAGCCCCCAGACCCAGCCGGCCTCAGCTCTGGCAGCTGAGTCCTGCTGTGCTAGCCTTGGGACACACGGAAGAGCCCTCTGTGCCTGACTGCAGTGACCATGGCACCTGCTTTTCTTCCTCGAGTGATGGAGATCCCGGACAGAGATGGCACCCTTTTGTACATAGTTTTTACAGTTTGTTGTTGACTTTAGGATATAGGTTTTAGGGCGTTGTTTTGTCTTCTGTAAATACATTTCAGATATTGTTGTTAGATATGTTCTTAGGTATATACCTTCTATAAACTGTTGTTATTACAAATATTCTTACAAATCTAAATGTGTTCTGTGTTTTCATTGCTGTTCTTCTGTAAATAAACAACCGTGATTTTTCCCACCCCAGTTCTCTTTCCATTTGCTTCAGGCACAGGCTGTATTGGCCAAGTTGCGGTTTCCACTTGCTCCAGGTTCCCAGGGCTGGAGGTTCATGGGGGAGCTGGCACAGCCACCCCAGGAGTGGTTGTCCCACTCAGAGGGTCCCACTGACAGAAGTCACTGTCTCCTTGCAGTCTCTCTGGACACACTGGGTAGCTGCAGGGGCAAATCCCAGCGTGCCCTGTCCCACGGGATCCCATGTTGGGACTCAATGTCCCAGTCAGGGTGAGCACTGGTTGTGGCCCTGGGCTCAGCATGGCAGGCCTGGTGCTCACAGCAGTGCAGACTTCAAGCTGGCCATGCACAGCTCCGTGTTTCTCCCAAAAGTATCACTGCTGCAGCACCTGGGGGTTCCCCAATGCTGGGCTTTTATCCCCACTGCATTGAGGATCACATGGTAGGACAAAGGATGGATCCCATGTGGCATCCAACCTGTCCTGATCCAGGCTGGGCACAGCCTGATGAACGATGAACACATCTCGCAGGGACATGGAAACTTCCCCTGAAAACCCAGTTCAGGGAGAGCCTGAGCTCTTTTGTGGCTCTAGGCAGGAAGATGCTGAGGATCTCCCAGAGAGGCTCAGCAGGCAGTAGGATTGTGCCTGCATCTCGCTCTGGAAATGCCAGGGGCTCAAGTGAGAGCTGTGGGAATGAGTTACAATGCACTGAGAGGGGCCACAGTCCTGCACGGCTCTTACATCAGGAGCAAAGAGCAGCCTGGAGGCTGGGGAAGGCTGGAGCTGTACCACTGTGTGCTCATCCCTCACCTTCATGGGGAGCTGCCCCCAGAGTTGCTATGTATGACTTTGATGGTTCTCCTGTTGGGTGTATTTTGGAGCAGCTGTTATCTGTGGCTTTTTATGGTGATCCCGTGGAAAGTAGCCACTTGCCTGCTGTGATGAACTCAAAACTAATACTAACTCCTCATTCCCTTTGGTTTTATTTGGATTTTTTAAATCTATTTGTTTGATTGCGTGGGTTTGTTTGTTTCTGGGTTTTGTCGTTTTCGGTTTGAGGTTTTTGTTTGCTTTATTATAAAACCCAGTTGAAGTTGGCATAGCCAAACTCAAGAAAATTTACACCAGGCTTGACTTTCCAGAAATTACTTTTGGCTGGGTTTAATTGAATCCTCCAGGCTTAGGATCACCAGTACATTGGCAGGTTTTGCTCTGCAACATCAGCTTGCCCAGACTCTGCTCAGTGTTTCATAAATGGAGAAGACAATGGATATTGTGCCAAGCTTCCTTTCAAACAGCCAAAACCTGCAACAGCATGAAAGAAAAAAAGAAAAAACCAGAGACTATATTCACCAATTAGAGCTAAACCAGTGTCCCACCATTTGCCCTCCACTCTTATTCAATTTTGAACATTTAGAGGCAAAGCTGGGCCTAAAGCTTCCATCTCTCCGTTCCTGATGCCATTTGACTCCAGCCTGGACTCTGCTGCCTAAGGCCTGGATTGTACCATCCATCCCTGCAGGATGCTGACATTTGTCCTGAGGAAGGTTACGTGCCATTCCATGGAGGTGGATCCCCCCAGCTGCCCGGGTGGGCTGGAGTTCTGGGGGGATGGGGTGGGATAGGGACCCCACTCTGAGGTTTGCTACCTCTGCAGGCTGTGGCAGGCAGAGAGGACAAGATGGAGGTGGACACACAGACTGATAGGGAGGAGAAGATGAAAGTGGAGGGAGAAAAGACAGGAGAGGAAGAGATGGAGGTGGACACACCAATTGATACGGAGGAGGAGATGGAGGTGGGTGGAGAACAGACTGGAGAGGAAGAGATGGAGGTGGATGTGGATGTGGAAGAGGAGATGGACGTGGACATGGAGGAGTACACCGAGGACATGGACATAGATGAAAAAGATGAAGAGGAGGCCATGGTCCTGCGATGAAGACCAATGCCAGCAGCAGGAGAGGCATGTGGTCCCCACAGGCAGAGTGGGTTCCCTGCAGCCAGGCTGGGGCGGGGCTAGGCTGGGTGGTCCCTGTTAGGAAAATAAGGCCTTTTTGTTCATAATATAGAGTTTTCTCACATTCACAGAATAGAGTTTTTACTTAGAGTTTTCACTTGTCTGAACATGTTCTCATTTTGCCAGACATTCCAGTAAATATCTCTCAAGGACAATTCCGTTACAAACTTTTTAGGGAGTTGAAACTGTTTTGAGAAAGTTGCTGCTAATCACCCAAACACCTAAGCAAGTGAATATCTTTCAAGGACAGTTCCGTTACAGACTTAGCAAAACACGTAAACGTGCCTAGAGATAACATTTCTTGTTTTGAGAAAATTTCCAGGTCACAGAGACAACCTCGAGGAAGACTACTGGCGCCACCAAGAGGCAGAAAACGACCACCTAACAACAGGGTGCGCCTGCGCAGAAAAGACACCAGAACGTCACCAGACTGTCACACATCCAGAAGAGACGACCCAATAAGTGGGGGGGAAACGGGGAACGAAGCGCGGTAGTTGGAACGACTGCCGCCCAGCGCGCGCTGATTTGCTTTCGCTTTCTACTATTAATAAATCCTTTTAATTGGATTAGACAGCCTATTGTTCTCGTTTATAACAATTTGGTGCCGTGACTCGGATCGGGATCTGGGGAACCTCTCTCTGAGAGGGGCGCCACGATTCCGCTCCTTTGAGCGGACTCAGATCGGGGTTTTCACCCTCATCCCGACCGACGAACCTAAAAGCCTAGAGAGCGAAAGCAAAGAAAGGGAAGCGGGCCCAGGGTACCCCTTAATTTTTGTGCACAAAAGTCCGGACGAAGACGCAGGACGCGTAAGTATAAAGGGGATCCGTCCGGGCGGGGTTCGGGATCCCGGAGTACGGCGAGTGTGTGTGTGAATGAGAGGAGAACCGGCAGCCGGATTCTCCAAGCGAGTGTGGACCCTTAGTAGTGCGTTTTCCAGAGCCCGCGAGGGCCTGGGCCACGAACCAGGGGAAGCGATTGTGCTGTCGTGAGTGATTGAAGGTACTCTGGAGGACATGGGGCAGGGGAAGAGCAAGAGTAAATCCCCCTCCCTTGTGGGGGTAAAACTTCCCCCAATTCCTAAGGATAGTCCCTTAGGGTTTATGCTGACAAATTGGGAGCACTTTCCAGGGGCACTTGGGAAGGATAAGGCAAAGATGATACATTATTGCATAGAAGTATGGGGAGGACAAGAGATTTCTAAAGGTGTGTTTTGGCCCATCTTTGGGTCCTCAGAGGACTGGGTAAAGCAACTGTTGAATGGTTGGATACACGCTAAACAACCTTCTAACCCTGAGGAGAGTGCCTATGCCCGAGTCTGGACAGAAAAGCCGGAGGTGCTCGTGTTTAAACTCTCGGGGGTTTCAGGAGGAAAGAAAAAGAAGGGGCGAGCGGAAGAAGTAATTATTGCACCCCCGCCCTACATTCCCCCTGCGCCAAATGCACCCCCTCCTCCTCCACAATCGGATGGGGAAGAATCAGACTCAGACTCTGATCAACCCTCAGGCTCGCGTGGTCCTCTTACCCAAAGTAAGACGCAAGGCAAACTATTTCCTTTAAGGGAAATGCCGATGGGGGGACCACAGCCGGGGATTGGGTTTATTTCGGTGCCCTTGAGTTCGGGGGATGTTAGAGACTTTAAGAAGGAGATGGGAAATTTGCTAGAAGACCCCCTGGGCGTGGCAGAGCGGGTGGATCAATTTTTAGGTCCTAATATATACACTTGGGAGGAATTACAATCTATACTTAACATTTTATTCACGGCTGAGGAAAAGAACATGATAAGAACTGCTGGAATGCGGGCCTGGGATGCCCAACCCGCACATGCCCAGCACCCGGCCGATACCAAATGGCCTCTCCAGAATCCTAATTGGAATAACCAGGATGCGGCCCATAGAGCTAACATGCGGGACTTTCGGACCATATTAATTGATGGCATAAGAGAGTCCGTTCCTAGGGGCCAGAATATAAATAAAGCATTTAATGACAGACAAAAGAAGGATGAAACCCCCACTGAATGGTTAGAGAGGTTAAGGAAAAGTTTTCAGCTGTACTCGGGGTTAGACCCGAATAACCCAATGGGACAGGCAATTCTTAAAGTCCAGTTTGTCTCTAAATCCTGGGATGATATTAGGAGAAAGATACAGAAAATGGATGATTGGCAGGACAGGGATTTAGCAGAATTATTGCGAGAGGCGCAGAAGGTTTATGTCCGAAGAGAGGATGAAAGTCAGAAGAGACAGGTGAAAATGATGGTTGCTGCAGTGAGGGAAAGCAGGCGGGCGGAGGAAGGACAGAAGAGAGTCACTCGGAATAGGGAGGGTGACAAGGGAAAGGTAGGAGAAAGGGTGTGTTATTATTGCGGTAAGAAGGAACATTTCAAGAAGGAGTGCAGAAGGAGGCTAAGGGACGAGGAGGAGTTCAAAATCGAATAGGGGAGTCAGGGGCTCTACTTTATGGGGACCAGGAAACATCAAAAAGAGCCCTTGATAAAATTGAAGGTGGGTCCCCAGGGCCAGGAAATAGATTTCTTGGTCGATACGGGGGCAGAAAGATCTACTATTCAATTTCTGCCTCAGGGCTGTAATTTATCGAAACAGACAGCCACGGTAATAGGGGCTAAGGGGGAACCATTTGAAGTACAAATTATTAAAGGGGTGGTGGTAGAATCGGGAACTAAAATGGGGATGGGTGACTTCCTATTAGTTCCTGAAGCAGACTACAATTTGTTAGGGAGAGACTTGATTGTTGAATTAGGAGTTCAAATTGAGGTGGTAGAGAAGGAGTTAAAGATCAGACTCTGTTCCCTCCGTTTAGAAGATGAAGAGAAAATAAACCCCGAAGTGTGGTATAATCCAGGGACCGTAGGCAAATTAAATATAACCCCATTTACAGTAAAAATCAGAAATCCCGAGGTCCCGGTAAGAATAAAACAGTATCCAATTTCACTAGAAGGGAGGAGAGGGTTAAAACCTGAGGTTGAAAGGCTGTTAAACCAAGGACTGCTAGAACATGTATGTCGCCTTTTAACACCCCTATACTCCCGGTAAAAAAGGCAGATGGATCCTATCGTTTGGTGCACGACCTTAGGGAAATTAATAAGCGAACCGTGGCCCGATTCCCAGTAGTGGCAAATCCCTATACTCTTTTAAGCAAACTGGGACCTGAGAACGAGTGGTATAGTGTCATAGACCTGAAAGATGCCTTTTGGGCCTGCCCTCTGGACGAATCCAGTCGAGATTATTTTGCCTTTGAATGGGAGGACCCTGACACGGGGAGGCGACAGCAACTCAGGTGGGCTGTATTACCTCAAGGCTTTACGGAATCGCCCAATTTATTTGGGCAAGCCCTGGAACAAACTTTGCAAGATTATAAAACAGACCCAGAGGTAAAGCTAGTTCAGTATGTGGATGATTTGTTAATAGCAGGTAAAGAAGAAGACAAAGTCCAGAAAGAAAGTATCAAACTATTGAATTTCCTGGGACTGAAAGGATTAAAAGTCTCTAAAGCAAAACTACAATTTGTAGAAGAGGAAGTTAGGTACCTGGGACATTATTTGAAAAAGGGAGAAAAGAGAATTGATCCAGATAGAGTACAAGCAATCCTATCCCTGCCTCTACCGCAAAATAAACGACAAATTCGTCAGATATTAGGACTTACAGGGTATTGTAGGCAGTGGATTGAGCACTATATTGGGAAGGCAAGATTTCTGTATCAAAAACTTACCCAAGATGGGCACCTTAAGTGGACAGAAGAGGAAAAATCTAAATTCCAGGAATTAAAAGAAACTCTGGTCCATGCTCCAGTCCTAAGCCTCCCAGATTTAAAGAGGCCCTTCTTTTCATTTGTCAATATCACAGATGGGGTAACTTATGGAGTACTTACCCAGGACTGGGCGGGGAAAAAGAAACCTATTGCATATCTGTCTAAAATTTTAGACCCTGTAAGTAGGGGATGGCCGGGCTGTTTACAAATAATTGCAGGCTGTGCGGAGTTAGTAGAAGAAGCAAGGAAGATCACCTTTAATGCCACTCTGAAGGTGTTAACTCCACATAACATACGGAGTGTGATGCAGCAAAAAGCAGACAAATGGATCTCTGATGCCAGGCTCCTAAAGTATGAGGGGATTCTATTAGAAACCCCTAATTTCACTTTAGAAACCACCTCATTGCAAAATCCAGCCTCCTTCCTCTTCGGAGAGCCCGAAACTGAATCACTGATGCACGACTGTGTAATCACTATAGAAGAACAAACCAAAATTAGACCTGACCTAGAGGAAGAGGAATTAGAGACTGGAGAAAAATTGTTTGTTGATGGATCATCCAGAGTAGTCGAGGGTCAAGGAAGATCAGGATATGCCATAGTGGGGGGGCCTGACTTAAAAGTAATCGAATCTGGACCCCTAGACAAAACATGGTCAGCCCAAGCCTGCGAGATATACGCTATCCTAAGAGCCTTGGAACTATTAGAAGGAAAAGAGGGGACCATCTATACAGATTCTAAATATGGATACGGGGTGGTGCACACTTTTGGGAAGTTATGGGAAGAGAGGGGCCTCGTGAACTCACAGGGAAGGGACTTAATACATCAGAAACTAATAATAGCCCTCCTGAGGGCTTTGAGAGGCCCTACCAGGATAGCAGTGGTCCATTTAAAAGGGCATCAACGGGGAATGGATTACCGGAGTAGGGGTAACAATGCGGCAGATTATGAGGCAAAGAAGGCTGCAATTATTAAAACACTAACTTTAAGTGAGGGAATTAGGAAGGACCTTGTGGATACCCCAAAGGACCCTGAGTCGACTACCCAGGATAAGCTTATATTTACAATAGAAGAACAGGAGAAGCTTACAAAATTAGGAATAAAAGAGGAATCAGGGAAATGGCTGTTAAAGGATGGGAGGGAAGTTCTACCTAGAGCCATAGCCCAGCGGGTGCTCAGTAAATTACACCAGAGAACACACTGGGGCGCTCAAGGACTAGTGGATCACTTTGCCACCCATTATATGACGGTGGGCCTACATGACTTAGCGAAAGGGATTACTAGGAGTTGTCCAACCTGTCTACGGGTAAACAGGAAAAATCTAAGGAAACTACCCCTGGGTGGGAGGCCAGTGGCAAAGAGACCCTTTTCAAATCTGCAAGTAGACTTTACTGAGCTCCCCAAGATAGGGAGACTAAAATATCTTTTAGTTATAGTGGATCATTTAACACATTATGTGGAAGTAATCCCCACTGCCAGAGAGACAGCTCGGACAGTAACAAAAGCCTTGCTGGAAGAAATAATACCTAGATATGGGGTCCCAGAGACGATAGACTCTGATAAAGGCCCCCATTTCACTTCAAAAATAACACAGATGCTAGCAGAAGCTCTGGGCATAAGATGGGAACAACATACTCCCTGGCATCCACAGAGTTCGGGGAGGGTAGAAAGAATGAATGGGGAAATTAAGAAACAACTCACCAAATTAGTACTAGAAACTAAATTATCCTGGATAAAATGTTTGCCGTTGGCATTATTAAATGTTCGAACTCAGCCAGAGCTGATATAGGACTGTCCCCATTTGAAATGCTGTATGGGATGCCCTATTCCCTAGAAAAAGTTCAAACCAATCCTAACATTACTGATCAAAGTATTAATAAATATTTAACCATTTTAATGAAATATAAAAAACAGTTATGGGAAAAGGGGATGTGGGCCCAAAGACCACCCCTAGATCTTGTGTTACACCAGGTACAACCCGGCGACTGGGTCCTCATCCGGAGCTGGAAAGAAGATTCAATCACCCCAAAGTGGGACGGACCATACCTGGTTTTAATCACCACTGACTCCACAGTCCGCACAGCAGAGAAGGGATGGACTCATGCTAGCAGAATAAAGGGGCCGGTGGATCCAACTCGATTTCATACAGCTTCCAGAGAAACGAGCTGGAAAATTGACGGGAAGCCGGGGGATTTAAAGCTAACAGTAAAAAGGACTTACAAATAATTTTCATGAACTCTATCAGCTCTAGGGACATTTGGGTTGGAGATAACTGGGGGCTGAAAGTACAACTAGTTGGAGAAACAAAGCCCCCAGGATACTGTAAACGTCTAGAGGATTCAGCCCAGCAGCCCTTTTATCGGTTCATCCGACTTGAAAAAGAACAGAGACCTTGGGAAGGGGAGGGCCATGCTGAACATCAAAGTATTAGAGTAAGGTGTAGCTGGTTAGATTGTCATTGTTACCCTTTTGCCTGTTTTTCCTGCAAAATCTGTAAAGGATTGTGGTGGGCTCACTGCAGAAAGGGGAGAGCTCCAAAAAGTGTATGTCAACGCTGCTGGCTGGAGCAGCGCAAATTGACATCTGAAGTACTAAATTACAAGGTTGCCACTCGGGAATTGACTAAAGGATCCCCTGAGTGGTGGGAGGTTTTCATAAAAGGAATAAACCCTGAATTCCACTGTTACCATTCCAATGAACCCCTGGGTCCGTTCCTCACGGATATAGTCCAGGTCAAGTGTCGCAAATTAGTCAAAAGGCTCAGGTGCGACACTCCACAGTTGAATACGAAAAATTGGAACTCCCGGAGATCAAAGTGGGAGAGAGGGAACGATCCCACCCCTGAAGAATATCTCTGCTGTCGAGAAGATGGCTTGCCCTGTAACTTGTAGCAACCAAGTTGACAGGCGAGACAGAGAGGTAGGTAGTGGGGATGAGGGGCCCTCCCAAACCTTGAAAAAGAACGTAAATCATCATGAGTATGAGAATGGTGACAACGGAAGGAGGGAGAATGGGAATGTAAAACTGAGCATGATAAGTAACACCCTCCCCTGCAGTGCGTATCACTCAATCCTATGGGTTTTTATGTTTGTATGGCTTCCCCTTCAGAGTGCCACAGTTAATATACATGAACCCTTTAAATGGACCTTAAGCAGATGGGAGGATCACGATACCCGTCATATTTTACAGACAATAACGGGACCTGGAGCACCAAGCTTCAAGGTTGGGATCTGTGATCTAACTCGAAATTTAAAATGCGGGCGACTGTTAAATTTAACAAGCTTCTATATGTGCCCTGCTTCGAACCCAGGGAAGCAATACTGTAATTACCCCAAACATTATTACTGCGCCTATTGGGGCTGTGAAACAATAGCATCAGCGTGGGCTCCGGGTGGAGGATTAGACAAATATTTAAAAGTAGGACATGGACCAGCAGGGTGTAAATGACCACGAGAGTGGCCTTGGACTGGGAAAAACTTACTTGGGAACTGCACCTTTCTTTACCTAAATGTCACTCAACCAAGTGATTCTGGATGGTTAATAGGCAAAACATGGGGGATTAGGGATTGGATAGAAGGACATGATCCAGGGAATCTGATACAAATAAAAAAGGAGGTAGCACCACATGACCCTAGCCCTATAGGCCCAAATCCAGTAATAAGCAATGACTTAAAGGAGAGTAATAAAACCAGAGATAATGTTATAAAATCAAACAAAGGTAATCAAGAACCTCAGCTATTAGTGCAGAAGTATACAACCTTATGGAAAATTATGCAAGCTACTTCTGGAGTTTTGAATCATACCCATCCTAACCTAACTAAAGGATGTTGGCTTTGCTATATGATAAATCCACCCTTTTATGAAGCTATTGGGATTACATCTGAGGCAAGGGAAATAAATGGTACAAATCCAAAAGAGTGTCTCTGGAAAAAGGAAGGAGATAATGTTTCAGGCATTACCCTGTCCCAGGTTAGTGGACAAGGAAGGTGTGTAGGGAAAGTTCCAGCAGATATGCGACACCTCTGCAACACAACAATGAGCATTAGCAGAACAGACAAGCCTTCTGATTGGCTTATGCCAGCAGTCAATACTAAGTGGGTATGTCAACAACTTGGAGTCACACCCTGCCTATCGGTAAGAGCCTTTAATAATTCAGACTTCTGCATTCAAGTTCTAATAATCCCCAGAATCGTATACCATCCAAAAGAATACGTATTAGAACATCAGAAGACCCCTGAACACTACCTGGTTAAAAGGGAACCACTTACAGCACTAACAGTAGCAATTTTGCTCAGCATAGGAGGAGGGGGAGTAGGAACAGGGGTCGCTTCCTTAGTAAGTCAAACCCAGGGTATGAAAGCTCTGCGCACATCTGTAGATGAAGATCTGAGTAGAATAGATAAAGCCATAAGTGAACTAGTTAAATCAATAAAATCCCTTTCTGAGGTAGTCCTCCAAAACCGAAGGGGATTAGATTTGTTATTCTTACAGCAAGGGGGACTGTGTGTTGCTTTGCAAGAAGAATGTTGTGCTTATGTAGATCACACAGGTATTGTAAAAGACACGATGGCTGAGTTACGCAAACAAATAGAACAACGAAAAAGAGAAAGAGAATCCCAGCAGAGTTGGTATGAATCCTGGTTCACCTATTCTCCCTGGCTAACCACTCTATTATCCACCCTTGCAGGACCAGTAATTTTACTAATTCTAATACTTACTTTTGGGCCATGTATTCTTAGCAAGCTTATTACACTAGTGAAAAATAGGTTAGAAGCTGCACATTTAATGATAGTAAGGCCAAAGTATGAGCCACTTAGCGGAGTAGAGACTGAAGAGTATTTAGAATTGAGCAAAAGGGAATTAGAGCGCTTTAATGAACAAAAAGGGGGTTAAAAATAAAAAGGGGGGATATTGTTAGGAAAATAAGGCCTTTTTGTTCATAATATAGAGTTTTCTCACATTCACAGAATAGAGTTTTTACTTAGAGTTTTCACTTGTCTGAACATGTTCTCATTTTGCCAGACATTCCAGTAAATATCTCTCAAGGACAATTCCGTTACAAACTTTTTAGGGAGTTGAAACTGTTTTGAGAAAGTTGCTGCTAGGCACCTAAACACCTAAGCGAGTGAATATCTTTCAAGGACAGTTCCGTTACAGACTTAGCAAAACATGTAAACGTGCCTAGAGATAACATTTCTTGTTTTGAGAAAATTTCCAGGTCACAGAGACAACCTCGAGGAAGACTACTGGCGCCACCAAGAGGCAGAAAACGACCACCTAACAACAGGGTGCGCCTGCGCAGAAAAGACACCAGAGCGTCACCAGACTGTCACACATCCGGAAGAGACGACCCAATAAGTGGGGGGGAAACGGGGAACGAAGCGCGGTAGTTGGAACAACTGCCGCCCAGCGCGCGCTGATTTGCTTTCGCTTTCTACTATTAATAAATCCTTTTAATTGGATTAGACAGCCTATTGTGCTCGTTTATAACAGTCCCTGCTCAGGCTTGTGGTACCCGGTGCATTGGATTCTGGTGGCCATGCTGCCTTGGTTTGACAAGACAGGAGTCTGTGGAGGAGGGCAAAAGCCTCCTGTGCATTGGGAAGGTAAACCCCCTCTCTCCGAATTACCAGGATTTTTAAATTAAAAGGCTCTCAGGCAAAGATATGGGAATGGGAGTAACAATTCTTTACTAGGAGAAAACTAGATAACAATTTAAAAAGGCAAATGCAATTGGTACAAACAAAACTAGTGATAAAGTCCACAACCTGAGGATTCGGGGTGTTGGTAGCAGTCCGGTTGAAATGATAGCTGCTTCTCTTGCAGTGGCTGATGAATTGCAGCTGAAGTGGTGATCTTCAAAAGGGTATAGTTTTCTCTGAAGATCTGGTGGCAGTTGGGCCGGTCTTCCTTTGGGCCGGGGCCGCCTCCGAGCTCCGCCGCCACCGCCTCACCGCGCTCCAGCTGCTTCTCTCGGGAGTTCTGCCGAAGGAGCTGCTTCTCTGGGAAATCCCGCAAAGAGAGAGCTGCTCTGTCCCCCAAAAGGTACCCCTTTATACAATAAAAGAGTGCTTGGCTTCCCCCTCTGGGTGGAGCATCTCACAATGGGATGGTGTTACGTTACCAGCCCTGCAGTGAGTCAGTCAATGGCCCATTAACAAACCATTACCTCTTAGGAGCAAACCATTGTTCTTGGAAGAGATAACAAAACTGCCCAACCTCCAACAGATGGCAAATAGAATACAAGCTTATCTTACAAACCAGGACATGAGCCCACTTTGCCTTTCTCCTAATCCTACCTCACAGCAGGAAATGAGTAAGTATATTCTAGTGAGTGCACTTGTAATTAGCCAACACTGAACCTACCACACTAATTAATGCATTGGCCGAGAAATCTCAAAATGTTGAACCAAAACCACCACAGAAACTTCCTGATGAACTGCACGACAACAGTGGCAAATCAAGGCAGAGCCATGGTTTCTCAGGACTTGCTTGATCCTAATGAGCCCCGTGGTGCATTTGGAGCTGAGACCTTGAACCTCAGGGCCATAGAGGAGATTGCACAAACTTTTCTTGCAGTCAAAGCCAGAAGACCCCAAAGTTTTTCGAGGCAATAATGGGTCCCACTGAGGTCCATCCCCAACGCAGGCTCCTCATGGACTTCTTGGAGGAGAGAATTGAAGGCCAGCATGTCTCAAAAACCTCTCAGAGACTCAAAATGGCATAAGACCCTCTCAGTGTTCAAAGGAAAATGCAAAGTACCACAAAAAAGTTGAATATTTCAGAGTATTAATGAGCTCCACTGAGTGTCAGAACAAAGCTCTCAAGGGACTCATTAAAGCAGATAATTTGGGTCATGATTGCACAAACCTCTCACAGAGTTGGTATCAAAAGGGAAACACCAAGTACATTAAAATAACTGAAGTACCTTGAAGCATTAAAGGGCTCCACTGAGTGTTGTTAATTTCAAAGCCTCTCCAGGGACTAATTGCAGCAGATAATTAGAGGCCATGATTGCCAAACCTCTCAGAGACTCCAAGGCAAAAGCAAAAGCCAAAGTCCTTTGAAAAACCTGCAGTCCCTGGCAGCATGAAGGAGCCCCCAGGGCCATTCCTGACCAAGGCTCCCCAGGGACTCCTTCCAGCAGATCCTTGAGGCCACTGGGATGTGGACTAGGGGGGGATGCTGAGGGCAAGACCAGGGGCTGACAGTGCCCAGCCTGGCTGGGGCTGTGCCAGGAGGCCCCAGGGCCTCAGGCCAAGGTGTCTCCTCACAGCCCTTGGTGGCACAGAGCCTGCTGTGCCCCAGGGCACCAAGACTTGGCTTCTCTTTGTCCCCTCCTGTCATCAGTGCCTCCAGTTCTCTGCTCTGCCTGGGGCCTGGGGACACTTTCTCAGTTGCGTCCCTCAGTGGGATCCATTAAAAGTCCAAGAAACTTTGGAGTTGGATTCTGACTTGGAGTTCTGGAGAGGTTTCTGCAGCTCCCTCTCAGGGCCTGATGTTCAGGGCCTGAGCACAAAGCCCCAGAGGGTGATTAAAGTCCTTGTGCTGTGTCTGTGCTGCTGAGCTGGGCCGGGCTCCTGGCACAGAGGGTGATCCTGGTAACCAAGCAGAGCTTCAAAAGCACATTTCTCTTGCTGAGCAGCTCTTCTCCCAGCCCAGCAGGGCTGGGGCACTGCCTGCAGTGCCTCTACAGAGGCACAGAGAGCTTCAATCAGTCAGGGCTGGGAAGGGGCTGAGAAGTGCCTGGGGCAGAATCACTGCCAGCCCTTGGCACAGGAACCTCTGGCTGCAGGACAATGCAGCTGCAGCTCCTGGAGTGATCTCCTAAAGCTGGAACATGCCAATGCCCACAGACCCTGTGAGTACAACTCTGAGTATTTCTGATGAGGGGAGGTGAAATGCTCATGAAGCTCTGACATGCTGAGGGGTTCTGATCATTCATAGAATATTTCCAAGACAAAGATTTTGATAAAAATGAGAAAATATTGTAAGACTTTTTATTCACTTTCCTGTTATTGGAGAGTGGCAGGGAAGGGGGATTAATATTAATGGTGGATTATGAATTTTGACAAGCGCATGAGACATTAGAACTGTTATTTTAGTGATCAATAGCTTCAGAGGAGATCCCTAATGTGCTTTCAGCCACTCTGCCCATGGACAGCACCAGCATCACCTTTGCTGGAGCCATCAGGCTCAGTCTGAGCTGTCCTTTCTCCAAGCTGTAAACAGAACCTGCCCCAGCCAGTGCCCCTCAAACAGGCAGGGTTCTGTCAGGCCAAGGAGAGTGCACAGAGATTTGGGGTCTGGGAGTGCTGGCAGGGAGAGATCAGGCACAGGGAAACACTTGCAGGAGGAAAATCTCCAGGAAGCAGAGAGAAGATCAGGGAAGGAGAGAAAAGAAAACCCAGAAATGCTGAGCCAGGGAGAGTTTAGAGATGTCCAGAGGATCCCCTCCAGTGCAGCCCCTCCCTCTGCACAAGCCCCCTCCCTCCTCTGCCCCAGCCAAGCCTCTGCCCTCAGGGCCGGGGCTCCAAGGCGTGCAGCCCCTCCTGTGCAGGCAGAGCTGCAGCAGAGCCGTGGGGCAGCTCTGCAGCCCCGGGCCCAGTTCCCTCTGCAGAGCACAGGGCTGGGAGCAGCTGCCCGGCACTGGGGGCTCTGGCAGGGGGCACAGCTGGCTCAGGGTGACACAGCTGTCCCCAGTGCCCGGCTCTGGGCAGTGCTGGCAGTGCAGCCAGGGAAGGAGCTGCACCTCCCTTCATCCAGTGCCATCAGAAGGACACTTGGAAATGTGCCTGGGATTTCAGTCCAAGCAGGGAGCTTCAATCCAGGGTGCAAACCTGTCCTAGAGCATCTCTGAGTTATAAGATTGATGGGAAAAGGCAGAGGTTTTGAGACACTGAAAATACCACTGGGTTGGTGAAATAAGCAATGTGAGTCCTTGGCTACAAATGTGGAGCTGGGCTGTGGTGGATCCATCTCCTCTCAGCTGTACCTGGGGGTTTTTTAGGGAAAATGTGGGAAGCTGATCATCCTCCTCGGGAGAAAGGTCAAAGCCCAGAGAAATTCTAAAAAGATCAGAATATCAGACCATCTCCCCTCACTCTCCTCTCATCACTTTGCCGCATATAATGTGCTCTGCTCTCCCTGAGTGCAGCAGAAATGCTGAAGGTTTCTGATTTCCAGGAACACCAGGACTGATATAAGGGTGTTTATGAAGAAAACCCCAGAACTGTAGAACACAAAAGGCTGTCTATGTGTGCTCCAGGGGAGAGTGTATGGGAAATGTCTTTGATTTTGGTTACAGGTATCTCCTCTAGCACTTCACTGTCCTTTCTCCATGAACAGGTGCCCATGTTCAGCCACAGCAAATGTCCAACAGCAGCTCCATCAGCCACTTCCTCCTGCTGGCACTGGCAGACACGCGGCAGCTGCAGCTCCTGCACTTCTGCCTCTTCCTGGGCATCTCCCTGGCTGCCCTCCTGGGCAACGGCCTCATCATCAGCGCCGTAGCCTGCGGCCACCACCTGCACACGCCCATGTTCTTCTTCCTGCTCAACCTGGCCCTCAGCGACCTGGGCTCCATCTGCACCACTGTCCCCAAAGCCATGCACAATTCCCTCTGGAACACCAGGAACATCTCCTACACAGGATGTGCTGCCCAACTATATTTTTTTGCGTTCTTCATCTCAGGAGAGTTTTCCCTCCTGACCATCATGTGCTACGACCGCTACGTGTCCATCTGCAAACCCCTGCACTACGGGACCCTCCTGGGCAGCAGAGCTTGTGCCCTCATGGCAGCAGCTGCCTGGGCCAGTGCCTTTCTCTATGCTCTCATGCACACAGCCAATACATTTTCCCTGCCCCTGTGCCATGGCAATGCCCTGGGCCAGTTCTTCTGCGAAATCCCACAGATCCTCAAGGTCTCCTGCTCCAAATCCCACCTCAGGGAACTTGGGCTTCTTGCTGTTAGTGCCTGCTTGGCATTTGGTTGTTTTGTGTTCATTGTTTTCTCTTATGTGCAGATCTTCAGGGCTGTGCTGAGGATCCCCTCTGAGCAGGGACGGCACAAAGCCTTTTCCACTTGCCTCCCTCACCTGGCCGTGGTCTCCCTGTTCCTCAGCACTGCAGCATTTGCCAATCTCAAGCCCCCCTCGATGTCCTCCCAATCCCTGGATCTGGCCCTGTCAGTTCTGTACTCAGTGGTTTCTCCAGCCCTGAACCCCGTCATCTATAGCCTGAGGAACCAGGAGCTCAAGGCTGCAGTGAGGAGACTGATGACTGGATGCTTCCAGGGACATTAAACGCCTGGCCAATTTCTGCAAATCACTTGTAATAAAAGTAATTTTTGATACTTCTTGTTGGTTTCATTTTGAAGGTGCTTTTCCTTTGTTTTACTTTTTAATGTTATCAACAAAGAAATGCCTTTGCTTGTGCCATTTCTCATTTTGTTTCTCTGCACCTTCCCTGTGGCCACAGACTGTGTCAATGAGAGTCTGCGCTCTCAGTGGCTTTCAAGGAACTAAAGGATCTCCCAGCAGAGTTTTCTGCAGAGATGCCCTTTTGTTGCCTTCTCTGGAGCTGCAGCAGCAATGTCTGTGTGCAGAGCTGGGGCAGATCAGTGCTGGCACAGCAGCTGTGCCCAGGAGCAGCAGCACTTGGTGCTGCCAGTGCTGCTCCCATGGCCCTGCCCCGCTGTCCTGGTGGCCCTGGTGTTGCTGCAGGGCCTGAGTGCTCTCGGGGCCGGGCACAGTCCTGGGGGTGGCAGTGCCGGGGCTGCAGCAGGGACAGGCCATGGGCACTGCTGGGGCAGCGCTGACGCCTCAGGCCAGGGCCTGGGGGCTCCAGGCTCCTTGCCCAGGCTGTCTCAAGAACACGGCCAGGCCAATGCTCAGCACAGAAAACCCCCGTGAGCAGCCCCAGGCTGGCCGTGGGCAGGCTGGGGGCAAACAGCATGGCTGATGCTCTGCAGGGGCCCTGGGGAAGACGGGAAGGAGCAGCAGAGCAGGGGCTGATCCATCCCCAGTGCGCTGCACAGCCCAGGGCAGCGTCCCAGAGCGTCCTCATGGAGCTGCCAACAACATCCCCCCTCTGCAGCCCTGGCCTCTTCCCCAGCTCACAGAGGTGCCGCATCCTTGCAGGCACAGACACGGCAGCACTGGCTCAGCAGCCCCTGTTTGCATTGCACACAGCAGGCAGGAGCACCCCCATGCTGGTGCAGTGGGGACATGAACCTGAGGCAGCACAAATGCCATCAGGCCCTGGGGCCAGGAAGGGCTGGGGGATGCCAGGGAAACCACTCAGCTTTGTCCTGGCCTCTGCAGTCAGCCAGAAAGTTTGTTCCCATCAGCTGGGAGTTTCCTGTCCCACTGCAGACACTGCTGCTCAGAGCCAGGGCTGCCTGGCAGCCACCCCCAAACTGCCCTGAGCATTTCCTTGGCTTCACCTTTGCTTTCTTTACTCTTCCTGCCACAGATTTCTTCCTCTTGCACACCCCTGTTCCCTCCCCTGCACACAGCCCATCCCTGTTTGCCCTTTCCTCTCTGGCCCCACTCCCCATTGCAGTTCCTGGCTCAGCACCATGGGAACGTCCCTTGGGGAGCAGGATCATCCCACAAGTGCTGCAGGAATTGTCTGCAGGCTCCTGCAGTGCCTGGTGCTGCTCCCCTGCCAGAGGCACCCCAGGCCAGGGTGCACATCTGGGCTGCTGTGTCTGGCTCTGGGGCTCCCTGTTCTGGGAAGTGAGGAGGAGCTGCAGAGGCTCTGCAGGACTGACAGGATGGGCTCTGGGGCTGTGAGGAGAAGCTGAGGGACCTGGGCTGCTGGAGCTTCTGAAGAGGAGGCCCAGGGCTCCTCCTGCAGCTGCTCCAAGGGTGGTTTCAGAGAATCACAGAACCAGCAAGGTTGGAAAAGACCCTGGATATCATCAAGTCCAATGTGTGCCCTGACACCACCTTTTCTTCCCTGAGCCTCCTCTTCTCCAATATCAACAACACCAGCTCCCTCAGCCGCTCCTCACAGCACTTGTGCTCCAGACACCTCACCAACCTTGTTGCCCTTCTCTGGACATGCTCCATCCCCTTCATGTCCTTCCTTAATTGGGGGCCCAGAACTGGACACAGCACTCGAGGTGCTGCCTAACCAGTGCCCAGCACAGGGGAAGAATCACTGCCCTGCTCCTGCTGGCCACACCATTCCTGATCCAGACCAGGAGCCATTGGCCTTCTTGGCCACCTGGGCACTCTGCTGGCTCATGTCCAGCCTGCTGTCCATCAGTCCCTGCAGGTCCCTTTCTGCCTGGCTGCTGTCCAGCCCCTCTCTCCCCAGCCTGTAGCACTGCAGGGGTTGTTGTGGCCAAAGTGCAGGACCCAGCACTTGGACTTGTTAAACCTCACCTTGTTGGATTTGGGCCCGGGATCCAGCCTGTCCAGGGCCCTGTGCAGAGCCCTTCTACCCTCCAGCAGATTAGCACTCCCAGCCAACTTGGTGCCACCAGGGTTCCATGAGGCCCCAGAGTGTCCCAATGGTGTCCATGATTCCATGAGGCCTCCCAGTGTCACAATGTCCCTTTGGTTCCATGGGGCCCCTTGGTGTCACAAAGTCCCTAAGATCCTTAGTCACTGCAGTGTCATCAGGATCAACAACCCCACCTCCACTCCTCATAAGACTTGTACTCCAGACACCTCATCAGCCTTGTTGCCCTTCTTTGGACAAACTCCAGACCCTCCATGTCCTTCCTAAATTGGGGGCCCAGAGCTGGACACAGCACTCAAGGTGCTGCCCAACCAGTGGGAGGCACAGGGGAAGAATCAGTGCCCTGCTCCTGATGGCCACAACATTCCTGATCCATAGGATTGTCAGGGATTTGATGAGGGACATGGTGGGGAGGGAGTGGGGACAAAGTGTTATTGATTATCAGACATGAAGGGTCTTGATTCTCATATATTTTTAGACTGCATTAGAAGGTTCTGGGGATCAGTATTAATTGGACATTGCTGATATCAATCAATAAACAAGAAAAGAAAACTTATCAGGACAAAACAATTCTCTCTGCATTGTTTTCAATATAGTATATTCACTTTGAATAAACTTCCATAATCTGTTCAATTAACCACAGAATAACTGAAAACTCCAATTATTCCCAGAGGTTTTTCTTGTTTGGGTATTTTGAACAAATATTTATGAGCATTTCTCACTGAATTCCTGAATGAAGGGCTAAAGAAGGAAGAGACCTCTGGAGCAGTAAAATTCATCATCAAACTCCAAATGGCTGAGGATGCATCCCCATCAGAGCAGCAATGAGCAGAAATGGGCACAGCTTTGTGGCTGCCCCAGCTCTGGGATGGGCCCTGGGCCTGGAGCAGGAGCAGCTCTGGAGGGCCCCAGGGCCGGGGCTCTTGTGCTGGCCTGGGCAGATGGGATGGCAGGAGGGGCTGCAGAGCTCTCAGCACCTCAGGCAGAGGGGAGCAGGGCAGCCAGGGAGCTCCTTTGGCCTTGGCCAAGCTCCTTCCCCCATGGTGGGGCTGAGTCCTGGCTGAGCTGCAGCTGCTGCTGTGCCCTTGGCAGGGGCTGAGGCCGTGGGGCAGTGCCCAGAGCAGCCTGGGCTGAGCAGAGCTGTGGGGCCAGAGCCGGCTGGGCTGTGCTGGGGAGAGGCCCTTGGTGCTGCCCAGAGCTCAGGGCAGCTGGCAGAGCTGGCAGGGAGCTGGGCTGGGCTGGGAGAGCCTGGCACAGGAACCATCAGTGTCCATCTCAGCCTGGCTGAGCGGGCAGGGGCAGGACTCAGCCCAGGCCTTGTGGGGCAGGGCCAGCGCCTGGGCAGGCATTGAAAACAGGCAAGAGCCCGAGAGAGGAGGCTGCTCTGTGCCCTTGGGGCACGGACAGAGCAGGGAGGGGCCCAGGACATTTGTCAGCGCCAGCCTCTGTCTGTGCCAGCCCTGGGCAGCCCTGGCTGCTGAGCCCAGCTCTGCCCTGGGCTGAGTTTGGCTGTGGCCCAGCTCCATCCTCCTGCGGGGCTCAGGGCCTGTTCCCGGCCATGGCCAGCCCTGGCCGCCTCTCTGCTGGCCCCGAGGCCGGCAGAGCCCGGGCAGGGCTGTCTGTGCAGCCCCACAGGTGCCACGGGCTCGGCAGGAGCTGGCAGAGGCTGCCCAGCAGGGAGGCCATGGGGCACAGAGCCCCAAGGCTGCCCAGGGCCCCACGGCACAGGGGCCGTTCCCAGCCCCAATGCTCCTGTCCTGGGCTGGGCTGCACAGGGGCTGTGGCGCCATGGCTGGGCCAGCACAGGGCCACAGAGGGGCCACGCAGCCGCTGCCGGGGCTGGCAGCAAGGCCGGGCACAGACAAGGAATTGCTGAGCATGGCCTGCGCTGGCCAGGGCTGCCTGTGCCCAAGGCAGAGCTCAGCTGCCCTTGGGGGCTGCAGGAACACTCAGGAGCCCAAAGAGCCTCCATGGCTGTGCTGGAGACCAAGGCTGGAGCAGGGAAATGCAGGGCTGCTGCGCCATGGGGAGGGCATGGGATTCCAGCACACACCTCAGCTCTCTGATGATCCTGGCACCGTGCTGGGCCCTGTTCCAGACTGGAGCAGAGCAGATGTTGATGGCACAGGAGCCCTGCGGGGCTGGCAGGGACCTGCAGTTTGCAAGGTGCTGTGCCCTCCCTCAGCTCCTCTCTGAGAGATCCAATCCCATCTCAGCACCTCAGGGCACAAGTGGCACTGTCTGTTCATGGGCACACAGCTGATGTCTGCCTGGAAAGGGTGCAGGTATTAATACCTGTTAGTTTCATAATATTCAAGGTCATCTTTATTATCTGGGTCGTTTGAGTACTTTTAAGAAATGGCAAAGTTTTCCCACCAGAAACAGGAATTCCCTGCAAGTGGCAGGAGAAGAAATATTAATCTTCCTGTTGACTAGTGTCACCAATATTCTGTTTATTATTTCCTCTCCCTCTTCCTTCAGGTGTTTCCAGCTCTCCTCTTTGATGAGTTGTGGTTCTCACTGCAGGGGCTGCACTTGGACCTTGGCTCTGCACAGGAGAGCTCTTCATCCACTTTCCCTCTCTTCCTCCCTCTGGCCATGGAGGCAGCTCCGGACTTCAGCCTGTGACTCATGTGTGCAAAGAGCAAATCTAGGAAGAATCGGGGCAGGGAGGGTTTGGGGGGACCTTGGGATCTGTGCTGGGCACAGAAGGTGTTTTCCATTGCTCTGAGACTGTCTGCTGTGCACAGTGGGTTTAATATCCAGCAGAGGAATGACTTTTGCATTTGATGGAGCTGTGCCTTCCCCAGGCTTTTTTGGCTGGCAATAAATGAACATCCCTCTGTGTCTGGGGCAGCTCTTTCTCCAAGGAAAGCAGGTGGGAATGGGAGCCAAGGAGCTGAAACCTGCAGGTGCAGCCTGGGCTGGAGGAAGCTCAGATTTGCACAAGGCTGCTCTGAGTGCCAGGGCTGGGATGGGGGAAATGGTGGGGTGAGGGTAGGGACAGAGTCTGATGGATTGTCAGCCATAAAGGGTCTTGATATTCATATCTATTCCAACTGCATGGGGAGGTAGTTGGATTCAGTCTCAATTGGAGATTGCACATATCAATGTATTAACTAAAAAATCAAAACAGGACCTAAAAAATGTTTTCTCACTCCCTGTGTAAATAAAATTCATTTATTTCAACTAAACTAATGGAATTCACCTAGTCAACCACAAAGGATTTGAAAGCTTAAATCAAATTATTCCCAGAGGCTTGGCTTGTTAAGGTGTTCTGAATATTAATGAGCCCTGGGGCGCTGAATTCCTGAACTGAAGAACTGAAGGCTGAAGAAGCCTCTGGAGCAGTAAAATTCAGCAGCAGCCTCCAAGTTGCTGAGGATGTCAGCAGCCCCCACTGAGGCCATCCCTGCCCAGAGACCCTGGGGGAATGGGCAGACAAGGAGAGCGTCCCTGGGGCTGGGGCAGCAGAACTCAGAGGCACCACAGCTCCAGGTGGGAAATGGAGTGTGGGATGGGGCTGTGAAAGCCCTGCCTGGGCTGTGCCAAGCAGGACACACAAGCCCTGACCCCCACCCACTAAAAAACTCTTTCATGGAGACATTTAAAAGGAATGACAATAATTTGTGTCCTCTGAGTTGGATGCACTGGAGCAATACTATCAAGAGTTTCTCAGGAGCTCTAAACAACAAAACAGCCTTTACTGGGAAATCTAGAAAATCAGAGAAACTTTGGCAAACATTTTAATATGGCATTCAATCAACAAAAAAAAACTTCTCAAAGTATTGACTTGGCCCATTCAACCTCACAAACTTTAAGCCTGTTCAATTTAAAGTTAATCAATATTTGCATAAGTACAGAAATAGAAGAAATAGATACAAAAAGAGAGAACAAGAAGATACAGAGGAGCACACACTCAGTTACCAACTCCTGGATTCCAGCAATGTTCAGATGGAAATTCCAAGAGGAGGTAGGGTCAAGATGTGTGCTTGCCTTGCAGTCAGCCTTAAATACTCCTTGGTCTTCCTGGGCCCTTCCCCCAGGTGGGACTTGGGGTCATTTGGTCACTCAGGAGCTGGGCTGGGGCTCCAGAGGTGGCTGTGGAGCATTGCCTGTGCTGTGCCAGGAACTGGCAGACACTGCTGGGCTGGGATAGAGGCTCTGGGGGGATTGGGGTTCCAGGGCAGGGCAGTGCTGGGGTTCCAGGATAGGGCAAGGCTGGACCTGCCCCTTCCTCCCCCACACATGAAATATTTCCAGCCAGTAATCTCCTCCAGTCTGTCACAATAGTCAACATTGGAGGTGAAATCCCAATATGGCCATTGGCACCTGCAGGAGAAGGACAGTTCTTTTCCATAGGAAGGAAAGCACAGAGCCCCAGTGTTTGGAAGGCAGGTGAGAGCCTCACTAGGTCAAGGCCAGGCAGACTTGTCAGGAATGGCAGATTTTGTCCAGGGGCAGTCTTTGGAGACAATCTCAATTTTGGCCATGGCACCTGGAGAAGCAGGACAGTTCTTTCCCAAAGGAAGGAAAGTGTGGAGCCTTCCCCCGTGTTTTGGAGGCAGATAAGCAGTGACCCTTTCCAAACAACTTCCTGCCAGATTTGTCCTGGCAATATGTCCATGGGAACAATCCCTGGATATAAGGAAATGGAGGTGAAATCCCAATTCTGGCCATGTGTGCCTAGAGGAGAAGGAGAGTTCTTTTCCATAGGAAGGAAACCCCGAGCCCCAGTGCTTCAATAGCAGATGAGAAGAGACCCTGCAGGTGCCAAGCTGTCAGGCAGCCCCTGGAGGCCAAACCAGCCAGACCTGTTCCGTGTTCCCTTGGTTCCCTGGGGCCCCGCAGTGTCCCAGGGGTCTCCGTGGTTTCTCAGGCCCCATAATGACACGTGACTCCTCTGTTCTATGAGGCCGCAATGTCACAATGGACCTTTGGACCCTGGGGGTTTGTGATGTCACAATGGTCTCCTTTGGCTCCACAGTGTCACAATGGAACACTGATGACGCGAGGCCCTGCAGTGTCACAATGGACCTTTGGTTCCATGGGACCCTCAAGTGTCACATTGGTCTCCATGGTTCCTTGAGGCCCCACAATGGCACGTGACTCCTCTGTTCCATGAGGCCACAATGTCACAATGGATCTTTGGGCCCTGGGGTTTTGCGATGTCACAATGATCTCCTTTGGCTCCACAGGGTCACAATAGAACACTGATGACACGAGGCCCTGCAGTGTCACAATGGACCTTTGGTTCCCTGCAGCCCTGCAGTGCCACAAAGGCCTCTTGGTTTCACGAGGCCCCACAGTGTCACAATGGTCCCCTTGGTTCTGTGGGGACCCCCCATAGTCACAATGGTCTCACTGGTGCCGTGAGGCCTCACAGTATTGTAGCATAATATCCCCATCGTGGTGATAATTAGCATTGACTTTATCATTCCAGAAGGCTGATCAACTGCTTTATTATATTATACTATACTATACTATACTATACTATACTATACTATACTATACTATACTATACTATACTTATTCAGACAAACTCATTGTGCTTACAGACAGTCCAATGCACTCAGAACAGATTGGTCCTTGAATGCAAACAACAGCACCACTGGCCATTTAAGACATCACCTTTTGGTAACAAATCTCCATAACACATTCCACATGTTCGCAACAGCAGGTGCAGCAAGTGAAGGTAAGAATTATTTCTCAATCTTTTCTCTGAGCTTCTCACAGCTTTCCCCAGGATGATGCCTGGGAAAGTTGTGCCTGCAGCTCTGTGGCCAGAGAGTTGCAGCCACATCACAGTGTCACAATGATTTGCTTATTCCATGGGGCCTCATAGTGTCCCAATGGTCTCCATGATCCCATGAGTCCCCTCAGTGTCACAATGGTCTCCTTGGTTCCAAAGTGCCCCACAGTGTCACAATGGCCCCTTGGTTCCATGAGGCTGTGAAGTCTCTTCATGGTGTCTCTATGACTCCATGAGGCCTTCCAATGTCACAATGGACCTTTGGCTCCCTGGGGTCTCACCGTGTCACAATGGTCCCTTGGTCCCATGACACCCCAAAGAGTCATAATGGTCTCCATGGTTCCATGAAGCCCCGTGGTGTCACAATGGACCCTTGGTTTGATGGGGCTTCTCAGTGTCACAATGATCCCGACATTCCCTGGAGTCACACAGTGTCACTACAGTCTCCTTGGTTCCATGAGGCCCAGCAATGTCACAGTGCTCTCCAGGATTCCATGAGACCTCACAGTGTCACAATGGTCCCTTGGTCTCACAGGCCTCACAGTGTAGGGAGTGTGGGAAGGGCTTCAGCTGCAGCTCTGCCCTTGTCACCCACTGGCCCATCCACACTGGGGAGAGGCCCTACGAGTGTCTCCTGTGTGGGAAGAGCCTCTCAGACCGCTCGTTCTTTATCCAGCACCAGCGGAGGCACCAGTAAAGGAAGCCCTGCGAGAACCCCGCCTGCAGGAAGAGCTTCGTGTGCTGCTCCAGCTCCATCCCCATCAGAGGACCCGCCCTGGTCAGAGCCCTGGTGACCACATTCCCTGTGATACACAAGGGAATTGGCTGGTGTTCCTTTTATTTTTGCTCCAGTTATCTTTTCTCTTCCTCCATTCAAAACACAGAAAATTGTGGTAAAAATCAACAAATTCATCAAAGGCATCTAAAGCCTCACATTTTACTTGTGTTTTGGGGAATCTTCAATTCCAGGAGATATCTGTGAGGAAATGGGGGTGTTCAGCGTATTTGGTTTAGTTGTCTTTATTTCTTGGCACTCCAAAGGTGAGAGGGACAGATCTGTCAGCTCAAAACCACTCAGTGCCACTAAAAACTACTGAATCCCACCCCAAAACTACTTGCTTCCACTGCATCTCAGGGTGAAATTAGGTTGCAAGGAGATTGGGCAAAGTGGGATGCAAATCAGGATGGGCATTGGGTGGGGCGGGATGGGTGGGATGGGGTTTGGGAGGTGTGAAATGGGGGAAGTACAGCCTGGGAAGAGGTATTGATGTCCAGGATGGGTGGGGTGAGTTGGGGTTGGCATTGGGAAGGTGGGGTGGGGTCTGGAATAGACAGCCAAAGTTTGGGGATGATTAAGATAGGGGGAACCCGTTACTGAGTGAGTTTTTGAATAGTCTACATTCATGAAGAGATGCTGGGGTATCTCACATTCCTGAAGCAGTTTTGGGGCACTCCCAAACTCTTGGGGGGTCTCCTGAAAGCAGTTCCATGGAGCCCCATGGCCAGGGGTGGTTGCCACAGGCATGAGCTCAGTGCTGTGCCAGAGTCCATTGCCTCGGTGCTGAGAGCAGAGAAATGATGAATGGCCCCAGACATCTCCAGTGTGTGTGTGTGGAGGCCTGTGAGCTTACTGGGGAGAGGGCAACAGCAATGCCCTGGAGAGATGCACCTTAGGCTCTGGGCATTCCTCACAGCTCAGGGTGAGGACAGAAGCTTCCCCCATGGTACTCTGCAGCACTGTGTTAATTTGTCCCAGATCTGTCCTCCAAATTGGCCTGTTGGCCTTTCCTAACCTTTTTACCCTCATATGTTCATGTTCTAGCAAGTTCTCCCTTCCCTGTCTTCTCATTGCTTTATGTCCCCGCCTATCCACCCTGGCATTCCCTATTAGTCCCTTTTCCTGTGTACCACCCCTAAACCCTGACATCCCTGATGCTCTCCTCAACCCCCTCTGTTCCTGTATTTATACCCTAAACCCTCCTTTGTCTTTAACCCCCAGACCCCTTGACCGCCAGATAAACCCTCGCTGGAGCTCCATGCCTGGGCCCTCCCGTGTCCTCACTGCTGAGCAGCTCCATGTGTGTGTGTGTGTGCTTGTGTGTGTGCTGGGCTCCCGTGGCTCCTACCCGTGAGCACAAAACACTCCCAGGGAAAGTTGTGCCCGCCACCACCACAGACTGACAGTGTCCCTTGGGACCAAGAGGCCTTTGTGACACTGTGGGAGCAAGGAGAGCATTGCTGCCCTGCCAGACATCATGGAACCAAGGATCCACTGTGACACTGCAGGGCCTTGGGGGACCACGGTGACATTGTGACACTGCAGGGCCCAAGGATCCAAGGGATTTTGTGATACCAAGGGGTCCCATGGAACCAAAGGGACATTGTGACACTGGGAGGCCTCATGGAATCATGGAGACCATTGGGACACTCTGGGGCCTCATGGAACCCTGGGGACGCCAAGTTGGCTGGGAGTGTTAGTCTGCTGGAGGGTAGGAGGGCTCTGCACAGGGCCCTGGCCAGGCTGGATCCAGGGCCCAAATCCAACAAGGTGAGGTTTAACAAGTCCAAGTGCCGGGTCCTGCACTTTGGCCACAGCAACCCCTGCAGTGCTACAGGCTGGGGAGAGAGGGGCTGGACAGCAGCCAGGCAGAAAGGGACCTGCAGGGACTGATGGACAGCAGGCTGGACATGAGCCAGCAGTGTGCCCAGGTGGCCAAGAAGGCCAATGGCTCCTGGCCTGGATCAGGAATGGTGTGGCCAGCAGGAGCAGAGCTGCTGTGCCAGCACTGATCTGCCCCAGCTCTGCACACAGACAATGCTGCTGCAGCTCCAGAGAAGTCAACAAAAGCACATCTCTGCAGAAAACTCTGCTGAGAGATCCTTTAGTTCCTTTAAAGCCACTGAGAGTGCAGCCCCTCATTGACACAGTCTGTGGGCACAAGGAAGGTGGAAAGAAGCAAAATGAGAAATGGCACATGGAATGGCTTTCCTTTGTGGACAAGATTAAGAAATAAAACAAAGAAAAAGAACCTCCAAAATGAAACCAATAAGAAGCATCACAGATTACTTTTATTACAGGTTATTTGCAGAAATTGGACAGCAGTTTAATGTTCCTGAAACCTTCCTCTCATCAGTCTCCACAGTGCAGCCTTGAGCTCCTGGTTCCTCAGGCTGTAGATGAGGGGGTTCAGGGCTGGAGGCATCACTGAGTACAGAACTGACAGGGCCAGATCCAGGGATGGGGAGGACATCGAGGGGGGCTTGAGATTGCCAAACGCTGCAGTGCTGAGGAACAAGGAGACCACAGCCAGGTGAGGGAGGCAGGTAGAAAAGGCTTTGTGCTGTCCCTGCTCAGAGGGGATCCTCAGCACAGCCCTGAAGATCTGCACATAGGAGAAAACAATGAACACAAAACATCTGAGTCCTACACACACACTAACAGCAAGAAGCCCAAGTTCCCTGAGGTAGTATTTGGAGCAGGAGAGCTTGAGGATCTGGGGTATTTCACAGAAGAACTGGCCCAGGACATTGCCATGGCACAGGGGCAGGGAAAATGTATTGGCTGTGTGCAGCAGTGAATAGAGAAAGGCACTGGCCCAGGCAGCTGCTGCCATGTGGGCACAAGCTCTGCTGCCCAGGAGGGTCCCATAGTGCAGGGGTTTGCAGATGGACATGTAGCGGTCTTAGCACATGATGGTCAGGAGGAAATACTCTGCTGAGATGAAGAACATGAAGAACAAGACCTGTGCAGCACATCCTGTGTAGGAGATGTTCCTGGTGTTCCAGAGGGAATTGTGCATGGCTTTGGGGACAGTGGTGCAGATGGAGCCCAGGTCGCTGAGGGCCAGGTTGAGCAGGAAGAAGAACATGGGCGTGTGCAGGTGGTGGCCGCAGGCTACGGCGCTGATGATGAGGCCGTTGCCCAGGAGGGCAGCCAGGGAGATGCCCAGGAAGAGGCAGAAGTGCAGGAGCTGCAGCTGCCGCGTGTCTGCCAGTGCCAGCAGGAGGAAGTGGCTGATGGAGCTGCTGTTGGACATTTGCTGTGGCTGCACATGGGCACCTGTTCATGGAGAAAGGACAGGGACAAGTCAGGAGAGGATGCTTGCAGCCAAACCTGGGCCATTCCCTGCAGGCTGTCCTGCTGGGACTCACCCACCCTTGTTCCTGCTCTGGGAAAACCTTCACCCAGGTCCCTGCCTGAGCTCCAGTTGTGCTGGCTGAGTGTGCCAGGAGCAGCCAGGCCTGTGTGTGGGGGCACTCAAGGAGCCATCCCTGCCCTACTGCCATGGGTTTGTGGCCATGTGGCAGAGGGACAAGGCTGGATATTCAGGAGTTGTCAGGGGAATTGCTCATACTGCAGAAGGGTTTGGTACCATCTGCACTACCATGTCTGGAGGACATGGACAGCAGGGAAAATATGTAGGGAATGTTTTTCCTACCCACACACCATTGCTGGCTCTCTGAGGTCAGAAATCCCCAGCATTCCTGCTGCACTCAGAGTTTGGCACTGAGAGATGTGAGAGGCAAAGGATTCCTTGTGGCTGAGAGAAGGTGACGGACTGGATGGGCTTGTTACCCCACCTGCAGAGGTGATGCTGCTGCTGCTGCCCAGGGCTGAGGAGTGGCTGAAGGCCCTTTGGGAGGCTCCCAGCAGAGACACTGACCACCCAAAGTCACAGTTCTGGAGTCTCTGTAAATGTTCAAACATTCCTTTGATGATCCCTTCAACTGCCTTGAAAAACTTTGGTGTCTTCTTCTGACTTTGACTCTGGGAAAAGTTTTTGCAATTTCCTCTCAGGCCCTGAGGTTCCAGGTCTTAGCTCCAAATGCACCACGGGGCTCATTAGGATCAAGCAAGTCCTGAAAAACCATGGCTCTGCCTTGATTTCCCTCTGCTCTTGCCCAGTTCATCAGGAAGTTTCTGTAGTGGTTTTGGTTCAACATTTTGAGATTTTTCGGCCAATGCTTCAATTAGTGTGGTAGGTTCAGTGCTGGCTAATTACCAGTGCACTCTCTAGAATATACTTACTCATTTCCTGCTGTGAGGTAGGATTAGGAGAAAGGCAAAGTGGCCTCAAGCTTTAAGAGTATAAAGAAAAGTTTATTAACAGTAACTAAAAGCAAGAGTAATAAGGATCAGAACAAAACTTTCAGAACCCATCCCCTCTCTCTACAAAATCTTCTTTCTTACTGACAATGTAAAGAGACAAAACCTAACATTTTCAGTCAGTTTTCTACCTCTATAATAGTCTTTCTTCAGTTCACTTAGGGAGAGAAGTCCTTCTTGTTAATGTTATGGAGACTTCTCCACAATAAAATAGTTATCTCATGTCTTTTCATTACCATGAATAGCAGCTATCTGGAAGAATCTGCCTTCATGAAGTCCCTTCCATTTTTTCAGTTTTCCCACAGCTGTGTTTAGGGGCCATGTCCATTTATGAGGTATTAGTTTCAAGATGATCTGTTTAAGAGTAAATGTTCTCTTCATCTATTTCTGAAATCATCTTCATCTCTGGGAACAGAGGTCTTCTCTCCCTGAGGACACAGGGTCTCATCACTTTACTCTGTTTCTCTGTTCAAACTTCTCATGGGATCACAGCTACTTCAATCTTTGCTTACTTTAGCATGGAGGCCTTTGCTGAACAAGTAATCTCCCCATAATTTTCCCTTAAAAGAGAGTCTGATGTATCAATGACATCCTTCTCCATAGCTTTACCAGAGGATTTCAGCCCTAAGATCAAGGCATCTCCTCATCCCTCCAATCTGGGACTCAACTTCCTCTTCAGTGACCTCTGTGTGTCCATGCTGCTCCTCTGTGTGCCTGCCCTGTGTCCTTTTCTCTCACTGGAGGGAGGATGGCAGCACTGGCAGAGTCAATATCTGCCCGGGGCTGCAGATGGTTCCGTTAGCCCAGCCAGGCTCATTAGCCAATTCTAATTTTGGCCATGGTTCCGGGACATGAATACCAGTTGTTTGTCATAGGAATGAAGGAACAGAGTGTCACTATTTTAGGGGCAGATGAGAGGTGACCACAAGAGGACAAAGCCAGCCAGAGCTGCCAGATTTTGTTCTGAGAGAGACCCTTGAATATCAGAAATTTTTTAGGCAGAGTGTCAGTTTTGGCAATGGGCATCTGAAAAGAAAGACTGTTCTTTTCCATACAAAGGAAAGCACAGAGCTCCAGTGCTCCAGGAGCTGATGAGAGGCAACCCTTGACATTCCAAGGTCAGCCAGACCTGTCAGGTGGCCCCTGGCAGGCCAAGTCAGCTAGACCTGTTCCATGTTCCCTCGCTTCCATGGGGCCCCACAGTGTCCCAATGGTCCCTGGCTTCCAGGAGGCCCTGAGGTGTCACAATGTCCCCTTGGTGACACCAGGCCCTGAAGGGTGGGAATGGTCTCCACGGTTCCAACAGGCCCCACAGAGTCATAATGGTCTCTGGGTCCATGAAGCCCCGCGGTGTCACCATGGCCCCTTGGTTCCATGGGCTCCAGTGGTGCCACAATGATCCCCTTGGTTCCATGAGGTGCCCACAGTGTCACAGTGATCTCCATGGGAAGGAAAGAACCGAGCCCCAGTGTGGCAGGGGCAGCCAGCAGAAGCCAAGGCCAGCCAGACTTTATGGTACTGGCAGATTTTGGCTGGAAGCAACCCTTGGATATAAGGAATTTTAGAGGTGGAATCTCACTTTCACACATGGAGTAGAATGATGTGTTTTTTCCAAAGGAAGGAATGGACAGAACACCGGTGTTTGAGGGACAGATGAAAGGCGGACACCAGAGGCCTAAGGTCAGCCAGATCTCTCTGTTCTGGTAACTTTTGCCTGGGAGCAACCCTTGGATATAGGGAATTTGGGAGGTGGACAACAAATTCCAGCCATTCCTGCGTAGATAAGAAGGACCTTTCTTTTCCATAGGAAGGAAAGCACAGAGCCCAAGTGTTTCAAAGGCAGAAGCAGAAAGAGGTGGCTCCTGGGAGGCTCAGCCACCAGACCTGTTCTTCCTGGCAGCTTTTGTCATGGAGGAATCATTGGATATAGGGAATCTGGGAGGAGGAATCTCTATTTTGACCACAGTCACCTTGAGAAGAAGGACAATTCCATTCATGAGAAGGAAAGCACCAAGCCCCAATGTTTGGAAAGCAGATGAGAGATGACCCCTTAGAAGCCAAGGGCAGCCAGACCTGTCTGTCCTGCATCTTTCACTTAGCAGCAATCCTTGGATGTACTGTCTTGGAGGATGAATCCCGGTTTTGGCCATGGCCCACGGAGGAGAAGGAGAGTTCTCTCCCATCGGAAGGAAAGCCCAGAGCCCCAGTGCCTCAGGACAGATGAGAAGCAGCCCTCGACATGCCAAGGTGGTCAGGTGGTCCCCAGGAGGCCCAGCCAGCCAGACCTGGTCTGTGCTCCCTTGGTTTGGTGGTGATGCCTTGAGAGGCTGCCTAGAACAGAGCTAGGCAGTGTTAAAGGAATAAAGCAGGTATTTATTAAAAGGCCTTCAAGGGATACACCTTTGGCAGTACAAGAGCCTGGCCCTGGCTCCATCCTAGAATGGAGTCCAGGTCACGAGTTTTCACTGGGGCAAACAGGGGGATTTGGTCTGGCAGGATGTGTAAAACAATCTCCTGTGATATCTACTTGTTCTCACACAGAGCACTTGGCTGCAGGGACACATTCCCATCGTTCCTGCCCAGGTTTCAGGATTCAAACACTGCTGTCCTTCCCAGGAGCTGTTCCTTCAGCTGCCTCGGGAGGCCTTTTGGCCTCTGGAGCCACACTCTGGCTCCATTATTAGCACTGCTGGATCCAAACCCTTTATCTCCACCAACAGCAGTGATTTGAGGTGGATCTCCTTTTTTCCTAATTGTTTTAAACCCTGACAATATCAATAATTGTGCTACCCTGTCATGGGGTTGAATAATCCCATCTTGTTCACTATTCTTTAACCAAATTACTTCAATTTCTCCTTGATAATCTGCATCAGTTCCTCCTCCCATGACATGAGCACTTTGCAAGGCCAAGCTCCAGAGAGCAGTTACCAAAGTGTCCTGGAGGAATCTGGATTCCTGTTCCTGCATTGTTAACTCTCCTTTGCTTCTGATTTATCCTAACTAATTCCAGTGGATGAAGGTCCAGTTCTGCAGCCTCTGGGCTGGCCCTGCCAGGGCCATCACACCCAGAATAATTTCCCAGGCAGTCCCAGTATCACTGCCCAGGGCTGTATTTGCACACTGGGAGCAGCCGTGCACAGCCAGGGGGTTTCCATTTCCCCCGGGGCCATTGTTAAGGGCATGGAGCACATCTGGAGATGGGTTCTCCATGGGGACAGGTTCCCAGCACTCATTCTTTAACTGCTCTTTGAACAACCCCTTCTCCGCCTCCTCCTCCTCGTCCTCCTCCTCCTCCTCCTCCTTCTCCTCCTCCTCCTCTTCGTCCTCCTCCTACTGGTCTTCCTCATCCTCCTTGTCCTCTTGCTCCTCCTCATCCTCCTCCTCCATTTACTTGTCCTCCTACTCCTCCTCCTCCTTCTTCTCCTCATCCTCGTCCTCCTTGTCCTGCTCATCCTTATCCTCCTCGTCCTCATCATCCTCCTCCACATCCTCATTCTCCTCCTCTTCCTTCTCCTATTCCTCCTCCTCCTCATCTTCCTCGTCCTCCTCCTCCTTGTCCTCCTTGTCCTCCTCATCCTCCTTGTCCTGCTCATCCTTGTCCTTTTCCTCATCCTCGTCCTCCTCCTCCTTGTCCTCCTTGTCCTCCTCATCCTCCTTGTCCTCCTCATCATTGTCCTTTTCCTCATCCTCATCATCCTCCTCCTCATCCTCCTCATCCTTATCCTCCTCCTACTCCTCATCGTCCTCTTCCTCATCCTCATTCTCCTCTTTCTCCTCCTCCTCATCTTCCTCCTCCACTTCCTCCTCGTCCTCCCCATCCTGCTTTTCCGCATCCTCCTTGCCCTTCTCCTCCTGGTCCTCTTCATCCTTGTCCTCCTCCTCCTCCTCCTCATTATTCTCCTCCTTGTCATCCTCCTCCGTGTCCTCCTTGTTCTCCTCTTCTTCATCCTTTTCCTCCCCCTCCTCCTCCTCCTCCTCATTATTCTCCTCCTTGTCATCCTCCTCCGTGTCCTCCTTGTTCTCCTCTTCTTCATCCTTTTCCTCCCCCTCCTCCTCCTCCTCCTTCTCCTCCTCCTCCTCCTCCTCCTCCTCCTCGTTCTCCTCCTCTTCCTCCTCATCCTCCTCATCATCCTCTTTGTCCTTGTTCTCTCTCTTCCTCCTCCTATTCCTCCTCCTCATTTTCCACCTCCTCTTTGTCCTCCTCCTCATCCTCCTCCTCCTCATCATCATCCTCGTCCTCGTCCTCCTCCCCCTCCTCCTCCTCTGAGTGTGGTTCTCAGGATTCAATGACTCTAGGATTACAGGAACCTGGAACTCTGGGATTCCATGGCTCTGTGACCCCATGGATGGATTCAGGACTGTCTCCAAGGTCACAGGGGAACGTTGGTGCCAGCGGGAGGGGCTGCAGTGCAGGGGCACCAACAGCTGAGAGGCGACTGCAGCTGCTGCTGCTGCTGCTGCTGCTGCTGCTGCTGTTGGAGGTGCTGCTGGCAGGGGCAGTGCCCTGGTGTGGCTGAGCATTGCCATCTCAGCCTGTGAGCTCCTGGGAGCTCAGGACAGAGCCAGGACTGACCTAGGCTGGCAAAGCACTTGAGGACAGACACAGAGAATGGAAAGTGCCCATGGAGTGGTTCAGAGCAGGTCTGTGGGAAGGAGCGAGGGAGGGAGGATGAATCCCCTGCCCAAGGCTGCCAAGGGAAGGCTTTGGGAGGGAAAGGAAGCCTTGACCTGACACTAAGCCCTTCAAGGTCTCATTTGCCCATGCTGAGCAGGATTTCATCAGGCTTTGTCTCAAGTCAGTGGCAGGGACAGAAGTGGTGGGAGCAGCTGGAAAGCAAGGCCGTGTATTCCCTCCCCCCAGCCCATTTGGGAACATCTGGGCAAGGTCTCCATTGTCTACCTGCAGCCAGCTTGGGCGCCCTTCCTCTCCTCCTCCTGCTTGGGGGACTGGGCTTGGTTTCTCCTGCCATCTACAATGCTGAGCTTCTTTCTCCTCAGACCCAGCTGCTCAGGTTTGTGTCCCTGTGTCTCACACTTCCTCCTCTTCCTCCTTATCACATACTCATGGAGCCTCTTTGGGCAGCTGGACTGGAACTGGCAGCAGCAGGTGAGCCCTGAGGAGCACCTCTGGCCTCCAGCCTTTCTGCAGGGCTGGCCAGAGCCTTCCTGCCAGGGGCGAGCCTCTTTCCTGTCTCTTCCCGAGGCAATATAGTCTGGATCTTGGCTCTGTCTTCCTTTCTTTGTCTTTCAGGGAAGGATCAGCCATGGCTGAAGGAATCTTCCATAGGTACCTGGTGCTGATGGCCATTGTCAGCATCAACCAGCCCCCTGGAAAAAATGGGATTTCTCCTGAGGACGACAAAGGAATTGCCCAGAGGATGAAGGAGCAGGAGGTAACCCTTCGGCAGCATCAGCTGCACTTGGAGGAGGAAATTGCAGACCTGGAAGCCAGACAGGAGTGTCTGGCATGGCCTTTGTGGGAACTGGAGGAAAGATCCATTGTCACACATGCACGGTGGTTTGCTTGGCTGTCCCTGCCACATTCATGATCTGGAGGCAGCGTAGCAATGGAGCCAGAGGGGAGCACAGAGAAGAAAAGACTGACCCAGGGCTCCTGGGGAAATCCTGGAAAGGAGTGGCCTTCCTGCCAAAGCCCTTGTGCTGCTCAGGGCCATTTGCATCTCCATGGGCAGAACTGGAGGATATCTTCCAGCATTTGTGGATAGACTTGTTGAATTACCTCTGTTCAAACAAAGGGGAACTGAAGAGGATTCTTTCAAAGTGTGACTCCTCCCTATTCCATCAGCAATAGTCTCACAGGATTTATGGGTCAGGAACATGTACAACACATGGCAGGGAAGCTGGGCAAGCAGTGAGTGCTGTACCAGCAGGGCCAGAACGGCGCAAGAGCCAGCGCCAAACAGGCTGAGGCAGCCAGGCCAATCCCATCTTTCCAGGGCTCTGGGCTGAACACACAGCTTCAATAACATCAGGTGCTCTCCCCACAGAGCCTTCTGCAGAGCTCTGGGTGAGGACTGCCAGCTTTCCTCTTTATTTTGTATCAATGTTCTGGTTTGAAAGAAAAACCAGTGAGAGACTGTAAGTCAGAAATACAATGTATTGGGAAAAGAGAAAAAAACCCAAAAATATCTGCAATAATACAAAAAGAAGACCACTGACAAAGTCAGAATACAACCTAACACCCCTCTGGCCAGCATGCTGGTAGCAGTCCAAATTGGAGTGGCTGCAGTTCTCTTGGATTGGTAGATGTGGTTGCTGTGTCTTCTTGGAAACCTGTGGAAAGACTGCCTCTCTGTCTAGAAAGTCCCGGTTTTATCCAGGTGGGAATGCCTAGCTGCTCCCCCCTGGCTGGAGCATCTCACAATTGGCTGATGTTATTCTGAGTCACGAGGTGTGTCCTTGATCACCTGTTGAACAGAACTGTCTCCTGGAGAGTGTCTCTGAGCCATGAGGCAAGACATTGATGGGCCATTAACAGGAGTTAAGGAAAACTGCCCAGAGGCAGCTCCTACTCAGATGGTAATAAGAAACATCTTGGTGCTCCAATCTTGGACAATCAGAAAAGGAAATTTTTCTCTCGTTTTACCCATCTTACCTATGCAGATGTGTTGGGAGGCCATCTCTCTGTTTGTGTAGGTGTTGAACCTGAGAAAGACAGTCTGTAGTGTCAGCTGGATACCTGAGGGCTGTGACATAAGCAGTAAGGGTGAACTGTCAATGTAAATCATTATAAAGAATGTAGTATGTTCCAGTCCCTCTTAACATTAAAATTCAGTGCCACCTGGATCTTGGTGCGAAATTAGTATTCAGCCTAAACATTACAACTAATTATGAGTTTTATTGAATAAATGCACATGTACAAATGTGCCAACAGTTAGACTCTTTGATGAGTAGGTTTGAGGCATTTTTTCATTTAGTCTGTAGTGTGAACTTCAGTGCCTGCAGACTTACATGTTAAATATCTCTCTTGGTCACCACTTGATGATTATCATCACTAGCATTAAATTCTTAGTGTAGTGAGGAGGTGGGAAATAGATAAGAAAGTCTGTTGGGTTAGCATGGCCAGGTTTTGGTAGGTGAAGTAATGGTTTCTGTAAGAAGCTGTTGGAAGCTCCCCCATGCCCACAGAGCAAATGCCAGCCGGCTCCAGGAGAGGCCCACTGGCTTGGGCCGGGCCCATCAGGGATGTGCTGATGCCTCTGTTATTGCTGTGAATATGTAAACTCACTGAAGAAGGGAAAAGCAAGTGCAGCAAAGGAATTGTGTCCAGAAAGGAGTGAGGATGTATGAGAGGAGCAGCCCTGCAGACAGCCAGGTCCCTGCAGGAGGGGCAGGAGGTGCTCCAGGCACAGGGATGCTGAGATTGCCCTGCAGCCCTGGGGCAGCCCTGGGGAGGCAGCTGAGCCCTGAGCACAGGGAGGGCACGGGGATGCTGAGATTGCCCTGCAGCCCTGCAGGAGCACATGCCCCAGCAGGAGGATGCCTGAGAGGAGGCTGTGAGCCCGTGGGAGGCCTGTGCTGGAACAGATTGCTGGCAGGGACCTGCAGACCTGTGGAGAGAGGAGCCCACCCCAGAGGAGGTTTCCTGGTCGGACGTGTGATCCTGGGGGGACCCGAGCTGGAGCAGGCTGTCCTTGAAGGACTGCGCTCTGTGGAAGAGTGATCCCCGTTGGAACAGTTTGGGAAGAACTTGTCAGGAAAATTAATCCACAAACAACAGAGGTTTATGTCATTGTCACATGCCCCCAGCTGGGTAATAATTAGCATTGACCCCATGATTCACAGAAGGCTGATCAACCTCTTCATTATATTATATATCATTATTAAGAAATCCATTGCTTTTATACAGTTATAATACACCTGGACCTAATTGGTCCACCAATCCAAACACCACCACCATTGGCTAATTAAAAAAACACCCTTTTGGCAAACAAATCTCCATAACACATTCCATATGTTCACAACAGCAGGTGCAGCAAGTGAAGATAAGAATTGTTTCTCATTCTTTTCTCTGATCTTCTCACAGCCTGCCCCCAGGACAATGCCTGGGAAAGTTGTTTCTCTCTGTGGCCAGAGAGCTGCTGCCACAGGTTTATGTCCTAAACAGAGACAGAGGAGTCCTTTTATTTTATTCAAATAAAGGGAGAGGCCATGGGGCATTCTCTTGAGGTCTTTCCAATTTTTGGAGGATGCAGCCTCCTTTTTATCCTAATTTCCCTTCTGTCTTCCCACACTGGATGAGGCACTTATGCGGTACAGACTTCCTGATATGTCTGATACCAAAGATTCCCCTCTAATATATGACCCTCACTTTTAGATTTTAATTTTCATGGAATCTATGTTTTTTCCCCATCATTTCTTTCATCTTTCAATATCCAATTTCATTTATCAGTAAACCTACAGTTCGTTTGTTGTCTGAGATTGAGAGTCCAGATGTTTTCTATTGCCATCTGTGTAGCAGTTGCCTCTGGACTGTTTTCCTTATCTCCTGTGAATGGGCCCATCAGTGTCTCCCCACATGGCTCAGAGATAACTCCCTCCAGAGCCATTTCTGTTTAACAGGGGATCAAGTGTTGCAGCATTTCTGAGAGAGAAAGATCATGATTTATGTTTGGAATGAGATTTGAGCTACTCCAGTCTGGGCCTCAGATTTGGGCCTTGTGAGGCCTTCCAGCCTCTGACGCAGTTAGAAATTAATAGTTTGTGGCGCAGTTAGAAATTGTATTAAGGTGTGATGGGGAGCACTGGGCTGTCTGGGTGTGAAGTAGTATAGGTTTATAGTGTAAGGTTTTGGCCACCTTAAGACAAAGATAAACAATGTTAGCTTGCCAATCAGAGTACCTTTGTAAATTGTAAACTATGTAGATGTGTATAAAAACTGCCATCTTCTCTCAAATAAGCAGAGAACGTTGCATTAATAATATTGGTTGGATGTGCATTCTGTCCGGCCAGCTTTCCCATTTTATGACATTCCTGGTTTTTATCAAGGACCCACTGTGTTACTCAGAATGAAATCAGCCCATGGTGAGATGCTCCACCCAGGGGAGAAGAGCTAAACATTCCCACCTAGATTTAACCTGGGATTTCTAGACAGAGAGGCAGCCTTCCCACAGCTTTCCAAGAGGACACAGCTGGGGTTTTCCACTGGACCAACTACACCTTTTCTACAGGACCACTGCTCCAACAGAAACCAGCTTTGGCTGCCCTCTGGCAGAGAAGCCCTTTTGGGGCACAGGTTTCTGGGGCAGGAGACGGGCACCGGTGCTGCCAGGGCTCGGGGGAACTCTGCTTGGGCAGGGACTGTGCCTCACCTGCTGCTGTCAGCGCTGCCCAGGCCCCAGGGCTCAGAGCAGCATTCCTGCCCTGGCCCACACGTTCCTGGTCTGTGTCCCACAGCCATGCTCAGGATGGCCACCATGTGGGACGTGTCCCGAGGAGGCCGTGCCAGCTTCTGTGGAGGCCCCGTGCCCTTCCCGCCGCGGCTGCGTCGGCAGCTGCGGGGGCTCCTGCTGCTCTGAGCCCGCAGAGCAGGGCAGCGTTTGCTGATGGGCTGAGCCCTTCCTAAAGATCCTGTTGGGCTGTCTGACACACCTGGGGCAAGGCATTCCTTCCAACCTGGGCCACTCTGGGGGGCTGGGGGTGGCCCCAGGGCAGGTGGCAGTGCGTGCAAGGGCCCTTTGTGACACGGTGCAGCATGGTCACCATGGAATGGAACGGGACAGGGGATCCAAGGGCCCTTTGTGACACGCTGTGGCATTGGCAGTGACATGGCCACGCCACAGTGCTCGGTGCACGCGACAGGACAGGACAGGACAGAGAGGTGCTGTGAAGAGCTCTCGCACAGCCACTCGTTCCTTGATGACTCTGAGGCTTTCCCGAGGTGTTACTCCTGCAGGTGACCTCGTGGCCAGACCAGAGCACTTGGTGACCCCTGGCCTTCCCGAGGCATCTCTTCTGCAGCTGACCCTCGAGGGCAGACTGTGGCATTTGCTTAGCACTGTCCTTGACAGGAGTCTCCTGTCCTTGTGGCTGGAGCCCCAAGAGCAGAGTGCAGGACTTGCTGTCCTGTAGCTTGCCAAGTCTTCACTCTTGCAGGTGCCCTCAAGGCACGACTGCATCACTTGCTGACTCGGACCTTTTCCTTTTCACCTTCTGCAAGCAGCCATGAATCCAGGCTGTGACGTAGATCACAGACCTGCGAGCGTGCCCAAGCTGGCCTGGGGGAAGGAGGAGAAAAAAGGCCCTGGAGCTGCCCCAGCACAGCAGCCTGAAGAGGTGGAGCAGTTCCAGCCACGGCAGAAGGGTGAGTGGCAGAGCTGGGCCACAGGGCCGGTGCCTTCAGCCAGCTTGTCCCCATCCCATCCCATCCCATCCCATCCCATCCCATCCCATCCCATCCCATCCCATCCCATCCCATCCCATCCCATCCCATCCCATCCCATCCCCTGGGGCCATGCCCATGGACAGGATGGAATAGGGGCCGGCCAGACACCCCACAGCCGTGCTCCGTGCCCAGGGCCGGCGCGGGGCTGTCCCTGCCTGGGCAGCGCAGGGCTGGGCTGTGTTCTCCGGCCTCTCCCGCAGCCCCTCAGCTCGGGCTGCGCTCGCTCTTTGCCAGGTGCAGCCGTGCAGCGCACACGAGAGCAGGAACGCACCCGTGGCCGCTTCCGCAGAACAGCGCAGGTACCTGCAGCCATCCCCACCTTGGCTGGGCCTGCTGGCACTGCTCAGCCCAGCAGCACGCCTGCAACACTCCGTGGCTTCTTGCCCTTCTCCTACAGCTCGTTTGCAAATTCATCAAGAGAATTCGGCAGGAAGAGACCAGCACCATGGGCTCTAGAGCTCCTCGGACATGAGACCAGTGCCGCCCTGCTGGATTTGCTTGTGCAGAGGGGTGTTTCCAGAGCAGAGCAAGTAGGCAGCTGTGGCCAGGCTTCAATTCCCCCATGAGTCACACGGCTTCCCAAGCCACAGTGCTGGCCCCTGTGAGCCTTTGAGGCCATCACAGTGCGGTGGGAAGGGAAGCACTTCTCTGGGGACACTGGGAACACTGCTCCCTCTGGCAGCTTTCCAAGTCTCCCTGTGCCTTCTCCAGGTGCTGGCATGGTGAGATACATCCACCAGTGGCTCATGGCCAATGATTCTGCTGAGCACAGGCTGGACAACGCCCTGCTGTATCTCACAGAAGCGCAGCCAAATGACGCAGTAATGACACTCCTGCGTGTGGCCCCATCCTGTGACAGGTATGGGGCCCATCTGCCCAGAGGGCTCAGGGCTCACCCCAACCCATCGCCCTGTACAGCCTGGGCCAGGTTTCTGACCAACAGAGAGTCCCAGGGCCCTCTGGCTGCTCCCTTTCCAGGCCCTGGCATGTCAGCCCCAAGCCTGCTGCCATGCTCCCTCGCTGCCCCACAGGGGCCTGTCCCCACAGGGCTGGGCTGCCTGGCTGCTGCTGGAGAGGGGCAGTGGGCAAAGGCAGAGCCGTCGGTCAACCCAGGCCCCTAGAGATGCCCAGGCCACGGTGCTGTGTCTGAGATCCCCTGAGACAGATCTCTAACCCCACAGAGCTGCCATGGCCATGTGGAAGACCATCATGTGCACGCCCTGGACTGCAGAGCTGGCACAGCAGATACTCCTGGATGTGCTGGGGAGCTGGCCAGAGCACAGCATGAGCACCTGCGATGGGAACAGAATGACTGTCTTTGTCCTGGCTGTGAGTTTCTGCCAGTGGCCTTTGCTGGCCCCAAGGTCACCTGTCCAGCAGCTCTCCATCCTCCTTCCCCCACTGCATCTCCCTGCCTCAGGGCCTGAAAGCTGGCCTAGGGACAGCTGCAGGGCCACCAGGCCCGCTGCTCCCCCTGTGTCTCTCTGGGCCTCTCCCTGCCACGCTCGGGCCCTGTCACACGAACACCTCGGCACTGAGCGCTGTCTTGGGGGGCTTTGTCCTTTGCAGGCAACTGTGGTGATATGGAAGATCCTCCAGGAGCACCGTGTCCCAGATATAGTGGATGAGCATTTCCCGCAGTTATTTGTGCATCTGCTCTTCCAAGTGTTCTTCAGCACCAAAGAGATGCCAGAGGCGGTTGGTACCTTCTGGAAGGGATGCCAGGAAGAACATGGCCTTGCCACCAGCCCCAGCAGGTGCTCCATCCCAGTCCTTCTCTCCCTGCCACATGGCCAGGGCAGGAGCCAGTGCTCCCAGTGTGACCCGGGCTTTGCTCTGCACTCAGGTTTGCAGTGAGGACCCTGAAGTCCCTGCTGTGCCAAATGGACTATGAGGATGTGGTGTTGTCAATGGAGCGCAAGCGTGGCTGGGACACGCTGCTCTGTGCTGACACCCACATTTATGCCGTGGGTCTGCTGGCCAGGTGAGACCCCCTTCTCCCCATTGCTCCCGGCATTTGTGCTCTGTGTCTGGGGTATTCCACTCAGTCCCTGTGGCTGTGGGCCAGAGGCACGAGGGACGGCCAAGCAGACTGGGAAAGGCTGGGAGAGGAGGGTGCCCAGTAGCAGGCACATCTCAAAGGGCCCAGGTCCCCCTGCAGGGTGGGGGGTAAAGACAAGAACTGCATCAGTCTGTCCTGGGAGGGGCTTCCCCCCCTGGCTCAGGGTCTTAGTGTCATAGGAGCAGGCCCCCAGCTGGGTAATCATTATCACTGACTCCATATATTTCAGAGGTTCCATCAATAATAATTATTATTAAGAAACCCAGTGTTCTTATAGATTGTTATGATATAGATTGATTTAATGGGTTTTCAAGTCCAAACATTATCACCATTAGTTAATTAAAAAATCACGCTTAGGTAGACAAATCTCCGTAACATATTCAGATGTTCACAATACCAGGTGCAGCATGTTAAGATAAGAATGTTTTTTCATTCTTTCCTCTGATCTTCTCAGACTTTCTCAGGCGATGCCTGGGAAGGTTGTCTGTTTCTCTCTGAGGCCAGAGAGATGCTGCCACATCTTAGTGCCATTTTCCGCCTTCCAGGGAGATGCACAATGAATCCATCGATTTGTGTAAAAGCATCTCAGGCTGTCTCGAGTTGCTCAGCAAAGAGATGCCATACTGGAACTTCCCTGCCATGGCATTCCTTGTGGAGGTGAGTCTGAAGGCCAGCGCTGCCTCCCAGCTCTCTGCCCTCTCGTAGCCGCAGCTGCCTGGGACGGTGCCCACGCCCTGTGCTGCTGCCTGGTCCCCGCCCTGTGCGGTTCTGGGCTCCTGCCGGCCGGGTCCCCTGTCACTGCCCTGTGCCTTTCAGGTCCTGCATTGCCTGGACTTGAGCGCATGCAGTGACAGCATCATGGATCTCTTGTCGAGGCACTTGCTGAGTGAGTGCACAGAGATGCGCCGCCAGGTTCTGAGGGCCCTCCTCTTGCTCAGGGATAATCCCTCGCTGGTAAGGAGGGGCAGCAGCTGAAGCCGTGCAGGCAGCGTGGGGCTGGGGAACGCAGTCGCTGGAACTTGGCTGGGCTTCAGGCACTGGGGCAGCCGCTCCCAGCTCTCCTACCTCCCACTTCAGCTGCCCGAGGGCTGTGGGACAGGCCTTTGGCCTCTGGGCACTGTGGCAGCAGGGTGGCCTTTCACACACTTTTGTTCCAAACAGGCCAAAAGAATGTGGAGCCTGACCGAAAGCCTCGGGGAGCTCCTGCAGGAAAATGATAGTGATGTGGTCAGGATGGCCATTGTTCTAGTTAGTGATTTGTTCCTGGATAATGATGCCCCAATACCCAGCCTCATCACCCTGCAGCTGGCTAAGGTGCTCCTGCCACTCTTTGAACACGTAAGGCTCTGTGCCCTCAGCCACGGCCACTGGCTGCTGCCCAGACACTTGGTGCCCTGTGGAGATGCAGGCCTGCACCAACGTGGGCCAGAATCAGCTGATGCCAAGGTCTTGTTTCCTTCCTGATACACAGGATGACAGGCATGTGCAGTGGATCTCCATGTTTGTATTTCGAACCTTGCTGTCTGCTGTAGAAGAAGAAGGAAAAAAGCTCCTGATGACACAAGTGTGTCACAGCCTGCTCCCACTCTTCTTCCACTGCCATGATGAGAATCAGAGTGTGGCAGAGGTGAGGACTCGCGGGCTGCTGCTGTCCCCCTGGGAGAGGGCTTGGCTGCCTCCTGCCCTGGCACCTAGTAGGCTGGATCCTCCTCCTGGCCCTGGCACAGGGATGCTGATCCTGGGCTGTAGGGCGATTTCCGTGTCTCTACTGCTCTCCAGGCTTCTCAGGAAACTCTCCTTTGTGTGGCCAAATTCCTGAACAGGAGAGATCTTGAAAAATCTGTAAAGAAGGAGAAACTGTGGAAGTTCATTGAGATCCTGGTAAGGAGGGCCGGGAAGCCGCAGCCCCAGCCTGGAGCAGCCCCTGAGCGCGGTGCTCGGTGTGCGGGCTGGCAGCTGTGCCCCTGCCCGCTGCTGCAGCCCGAGGCCGCGCGGGCTCTGCTCCAGGCTCCTGCGGCCCGAGCCGGGTGCCCATGGAGCCCCGGCCCGGGGGGCTGCAGGGCCAACCCTTCCCTCCTGTCGCTCTCTGCAGCTGGCAGAGGACAGCAGCAGCGTGGCCGAGCACCTGCGCCGGGCCCTGCCCTACCTGCAGAGCCCACAGGAGCCCCTGCGAGAGGCGGCCGTCAGGTTCATGGGTGAGCCACGAGCCGGGCCAGGAGGGCGTGTGGGCACAGGGCTGGCGGTGCCGCTGGCAGGGAGCTGTGCCCTGGGCCTGACAGGCTCTGTGTTCCCAGGGACGGCCGGGCGGCACCTGAGGGGGAGGAAGGAAGAGCTCCAGCTCATCTGTGAGGGTGAGTGAGGGCAGCGGGCTGCACGCGAGGGCTGCCGGGGGAGCTGCAAGCCCTGACCCGGCTGTGGAGGGCTCTGCTCCCTGTGCAGACCAGGGGCAGCGTGGACAGAGCACACAGAGCTTTCAGGGCACCTGGGGGATTCGTGGCCAGCAGCTTTGGGCTGATCCGGCTGGTCCCTGCTCCCTGCTGGCCATGGCCAGAGCCGGCTGGGATGGCCCTGGCACAGGGATCTCCTCGGGTCCCCTCAGATGCGGGAACTGACCATGGCGCTGTTCCTCTCTCTTTCAGCCCTAGAAGACACGGCCAATGACATCAGTGTCGCCGTTGCGAGCCTGGCAGTTCAAACATTGTCTGTCCTCCAGGGAATAGAGAGAGCTCGATATTCCCGCTTCCACAGCCTGCATGGTCGGCTCTGCAGGGCATGGAGGAGACGGCCTCGTCTGTCGGGGCTCGGCTGGCTGCGCTGCTGCAGCTCTGCAGAGAGCTGATCCCAGAGGCTCTGTCTGCTGGGGCCACTCGAGCCAGCAGGAATGTTTCGTTTCTTTAGGATTGTTCTTTTCTTCTTTTTGTTTTTCTTTAGCATAGAAATATAGGATGTGTTGTAATAGACAGACTCCCAGGATCTTTCTTTTGCTGCCCAGGCTCTGCAGGGCCTAGGGGAAGAGGGAGAAAAGGGTTCCTGGGCTCAGCAAGCTGCCCAGGCATGCAGGGTTGCAGGGAAAATGGCCAGAAGCCCCTTGGCCTTTGGTGGTTCTGCTGAAGCCTTTGTGCTGCCCACAGAGCAGATGGGCAGGGGCTGGAGCTGTGGGGATCTCTGTGAGAGCGGTGCCTGGAGATGGCCACAAGCCCTGTCCCAGGCAGGAAGCGCCATCCGTGTCCTCCTGCCCGTGTGTTGCTGCCTGGAATGCTGAGAGCTCCCAGGTGCCTCTTGATGGATCAGGTTGGCCAGGCTGGGGGAGACCCTGAGGGGACGGGGCCACGAAGGGATGAGGGGCTGTGGAAGCCCAGACAGGACAAGGCAGTGGGAAGGCACGGGGGGACGTGTGAGGGAGTGGGTAACGTTGGCTCGGGGAGGAAAGTTGGTTGGAACCAAAGGCACCACTCACCCTCACAAAAATATCACCAAAAGTCCTCACAAAAATATCATCAAAATCCCATAAAAATCCCCCCCAAAACACCCAAAACCCAACTAAAATCTTCCTAAAAAATCCCCCAAAACTCCCCAAAATCCAATAGAAATCGACTCAAAATCCTCACAAAAAATCCCACCAAAAATACCATAAAATTCCCACAAAAATTCCACTGTAGATTCCTTGAAAATGCCAGAAAAACCACACAAAATCCCAGGTAAATCTCCACAAAAATTCCACCCAAAAGCCCACAAAACTCACCCAAAAAAATCCACAAAAAATCACCCCAAGGCTCACAGAAATCCCTCAAAATCCCCATAAAAATCGCCCCCAAAATCCCCTTAAATGCCACACAAAAATCCCACAAAAAGTCCCACTAAATCCCCATGAAAATCCCACAGAATCCACAGAGAAAAATTTGTACAAAAATGCAGCCAAAAATCCCCCAATCACACAAAATCCACACAAAAAATCCCACCAAATCACCCAAAATATCCGACCAAAATTTCCCTAAACCCCCGCAAAATCCACACCAAATACACTCAAAAAATCCGCGCCGAAATCCCACCAAACCCCTCTCAAATTCCCCAAAAAATGCCCCCAAGTCCTATCACATCCCACCCGAAGTGCGAGGAAATCCACCCAAAAAATCCCCACGAAAACTTCCCTCAAAATCCCAGCCAAACCTCCCAGGAGCAGCCCAAGAATCCCGCAGAGATCGCTGCGAGTGCCCGAATCGCCCGGAACAATCGCCGAGCCATCCCCGCCCGGCCCCGCGCTCCGGCCCCGCTCTCTGTGGGGCCGGGGCCTCTCCCCCCTTGGCTCTGCGCTGGTCCCGTTCGCGCTCCGCTCCCGCTCCCGCCCCACCAGCGCTCCCTGCCCTGGGCCGCGCTGGCCGAGCCCGGCCGGGCGCGCTGGATCCGCTGGGACGGCGCATCCCGGCCCCGGCCCCGGCCCCGCGGGGCTCCCGGGGCAGCTCCGGCCGGGATGCGGCACTGCCGCGGGGCTTTGGGCTCTCCCGGCGCTGCCCGGCGGCTCCCGGGGATCTGCGGCTTCCCGAGGGACTCGGGGAGCTTCCAGAGGGGACCTGGGCTGGCTCCGGGGGGATTTGGGATCACTCCGGGGGGAGCTGGGGACGGCTCGGGGGGTTTGGGGTTGTTCCCGAGGATTTTGGGGGGATCTGGAAGAGGCTCCAGAGGGGATCTGGGGCTTTCTGAGGGATCTGGGGGAATTCTGAGGGGATCTGGGAGAGTTTCAAGAGGGATTTTGGGGTCTTCCAAGGGATTTTCAGAAGTTCGGAGGGATTTGGGGATGCTCCAGAATGGATCTGGGGCAGTTCCAGAAGCAATCAGGGACGTTTTTGAGGGATTTTGGCAAGTCCTAGAAGGAATTCAGGGAATTTCAGCAGGATTTTGGGGTAATTCAGAGGAATTGGGGAGGTTCCAGCAGGGATTTGGGGTCATTCCCAGGGGATTGGGGGGTGGATTTCTGGTGAGATTTCCGTTTCTTCCCCAGATTTCAGGCTTTTTCCTGAGATTTCCTGTTTTTTCAAGAATCTGTGGATTTTTCCCTGAATTTGGGTCTCACTGTGGGGTAGAAGGGGAAGGTTTAGGAGATTCAGGGTGAATTCTTGGGGGCTCCTGGACGGATTTGGGGTGGGTTCCCAATTGAATTTTGTGCTTTTGTCCCAGAATTACAGGATTTTTCCCAAAATTTGGGTATTTGCCTGAAGATTCTGCTATTACCACAGGTTTGTCCCGGAAGGGGAAGCTTTGGCGGGCGAGGGGGGGGGGGGGGGGGGGGCGTTAGGGTGAATTTTAGGGATAACTGAGGCTGGATTTGGGTTTTTTCCCAAGGATTTTGGAGTTTTTCCCAGAATTTCAGGATTGTTCCCAAAATCCCAGGACTTCTACTCTGATTTGTCTCTTACCATGGACATTTGGTAGAAGGGGAAGCTTTGGGGCGGTTCCTGGTTGGATTTTGGGGATATTTGAGGCTGCATTTTGAGTTTTTCCCCCAGGAATTCAGGATTTCTCCCAGAATTTCAGGATTTTTTCCCAAAATGTCAGGATTTTCCCAAGGATTTGGGTCTCACCATGGACTTGTCATAGAAGGGCAAGCTTTGGGGGGTTCCTGGTTGGATTTAGGGGTGTTTCCAACTCAATTTCAGGGATTCTTGATGGGATTTTGGGGGGAATCCTGGTTGGGTTTGTTTTTTTTCCTCAGGATTTTGGGTTTTTTCCATGAGAATTCCAGGATTTCACCCAGCATTTCTGTCTTACCATGGGCTTGTCATAGAAAGGGAAGCTTTGGGGTGTTCAGGGTGAATGAATTTGGTGGGATTCCAAGTTGGACTTTGGGGGTATCTGAGGCCAGAGTTTGGCGGTTTTTCCCCAGCATTGCAGTTCTTTCCCCAGTGCCAGAACTCCCCCAGTCGCTGTCTCCCCACGGGTTGGCCGCAGGAGGGGAAGCCCTGCAGGGAGCGCAGGGCGTTGTTGGCGCTGCTCATCTCCCTGAAGGTGAGGAAGGCCTGGCCCCGCAGGCCGAGACTGCGCCGCACCAAAATGTCCAAAATCTGCCCAAACGGTGAGGAAACGGCGCAGAGGGACTTCTCCAGCTCGGGGACACCCAGGGGACAGCCTGAGCCCCTGGGGACAGGCACGGACACTCTCAGAGCCCCCAGGACCCCCCAGCCATCCCCGTCCTCCTTGGTGTCCCGGTTCAGGTGGTTGATGGAGATGCTGGGCTGGGGCCGGGGGTCCTGCACCGCCAGGGCCAGGACCCCTCTGTGGGGACAGGGGGGCTTCAGGGGGCGTCTGGGGGGCTGCGACCCCTTCACCCCCTGGCACCCCTTTAGGTGTCCCCAGAGCCCCAAATCCACCCCAGACCCACCTAAAGCCCCCAAATTACCCTCAGATCCCCCCACTTTACCCCAAAATTGACCCCAGACCCACCTCAGAACCCCCAGATCCCTCCAGTTCCTCTCACAACTCCGCCAAAGTCCCCTCGGACCCCCGCAATTACCCTCAGATCCCCCTAAACCCAACGGAGAACGCTCCAGAAGCTCTCAAGCTCCCCCCAAAGCTCCCTAAAGTCCCCTCATTCCCCCAAACCCAGCAGACACACCCCTATTTCCTGTCAGTTCCCCAGAAATCCCCAATTTCTCCCCGAGCCGCCCCAAACCCCCCGTTCAGTTTCCCCGGCCCCACCTCAGCCCCTCCTCAGCCGCGCTCCCCTGACAATTTCCCGCCTGCACCGCGCGCGCGGGCTCCTCCAGCCAATAGCGGCGCGCCCCGTGCCGAACCAACCAATCAGCGCGCGGCTGCAGCCAATCAGAGGGAGCCGGGAGCGGCGCCCCTCCCCCGGCGGCCCCGCCCCCCGGGCTCGGGCGGGCCCTGCGGGCGGCGCTGCCAGAGCGGGGGAGGCGCTGGGAGAGGCGGGAGCCGCGGGAGCCGCGGGGGCCGCAACGCTGGGGAGGGGGCTCCGCACAGGGGCCGGGGGCTGGGAGGGGCTGGGGGGGCTGGGGAGGGGTCCTGGGGGGATCGGGGGCCTTTGGGGAGGGATCCGGGGGGAGTTTAGGGAGGGCTCTGGGGGGTCCTGGATGGCTCATGGAGGAGTCCTCGGGGCAGTCTGGGCGTCCTGGAGGGCTCTTGGGTGGGGGATCCTGAGGGGTCCTGGAGGTGTCAGGGAGAGTCTGGGGAGGGGTCTTGGAGCATTGTGGGGGGACCTGGGGGTTGGGGATGGGTCCTGAGAGGGGCCTGGAGGGGGGGTCTTGGGAGGGTCTGGGCGGAGTTGGGGGAGCGGTTTGGGGGGTCCTGGTGGCGTCCTAGGAGGTTTTGGAGGTTTTGGGGAGGGGCTTTGGGGGATCTGGAAGGGTCCCAGAGAGGGTCTGGGGGGGGTTGGGGGTTTTTGGGAGAGGTCCTGGAGGGATCTGGGTAGAGGCTGGGGGGTCCAGAGTTGGGTTTGGGGCGGGGTCTGGAGGGTCCTGGAAGGGTCCTGGGTGGGGTCTTGGGAAGGGTCTCAGGGGGTCTCAGGGGGCATCCTGGGCTGGGTGCAATTGGGGTCTGGGGGCTCTCAGGGGGTCCTGGGCCAACTTTGGCGGGGGGCTCTGGGGAAGATTTGGGGTTCCTGGAGGGGGTCCTATGGAGATCTGGGGGTCCCAGGCAGTCCCAGGCTCACCCTGAATGGGGTATGGGGGATTCGGGGGACGGGGGCACAACAGCGGTGATTTTTAGGGGATTTTGGGGCTTTTTAGTGGAATTTTGGGGGCCTTCATGTAGTAAACAGGGCTCGTGCCTTTATTAATGTTCAGCTCTTTATTAAAAAGATCAGCAGAGCAAGGGAGCTCAATACAGAGCTCACCCCCGCTGTTGTAGCTTTTTCCCAGTAGCCAAAGGGCGAGAAGGCTGCAGAGTCTGTCCCTGGAGTCTCCGTGGCACACTGGTAGCCGGAGGTGAAGAGGTGTGCAGTCTGTGTCTGAAGTCCTGGTAGCCGAAGGGTGAGGGCATGTGCAGAGCCTGCTGCCAAAGTGCAGCAGCAGCTGTCCCCTGTCCTTCCCTCCTGGGAACACCAGGAAGAGTTGTTCCTTTGTTCCTGCTTCCCACAGCCCAGTCCAGTCTGGTCCCCTGCAGGCTATGGTGACAGGTCAGACACAGACCAGGGATGTGGTTCCCTTTTCCCCAACCAGCGCACCCATCCAGCCCCCTCCACTGTGCCCAGCCTTCCACTTAGGGGTGTTTTCATCCCCAAAACCCCCTCCCGTGATTCCACTGGTCTCTCTATTTTGCATCCCAGTCCTAGAATGGTAGTGTGGGTGGGGGTGTAGGTGATTCCCAGGAGCAATTCGCTAATTAATATTTCAATGTCAGTACTTAGCCCAAACCGAAATGTCTCAGCAAGGCTGTTTTGTTCATAATAAATCCCTCCACTATTTCTTTGATCGGGCTTAAGCCCGCATCAACTTACAGTCTCTGGCTTTTGAGGGTTAGCTTCTTTGGGTAATTCTCTTAATTCCTAGCAACTAAGTGAGACTTAATAATATTCTAACTAAAACTTTCTTCAGTTGACCTGCTTGGCTAAAGGACACTTATTAAAGAATTACAAAGTGTTTAAACTTTTACTGTGGTACTTTAACTCAGAAATGGTTATTACTACCTTACTGTATATCAGCTTCTAGCAAGTTTTTTTAAATTAGTTTTAAGTCTTCGGGTCCCCTAATTACCGTCCATATACAAGAGGAGGTGGGTGACCCTGTTGGGTGTGGTCTGGTGTCTGGTGGTGGCAGATCTTTTTCCAACCATTCTGTTCTGCTAGCTGTCAATCCCACCCGCAGCTTGAGCGCAACCACGAGCACGGCGGCCGTGGAGAGGGGTAGTCCTGATGGCCCCGGGCCGGCCCGGAGCCAGGGTAGACCTTTTGTCCCCCGCCACCGCTCACATCCAGGGCACTGCAATGAACCCAGCAGCCGCGGAGCCAGGGTAGACCTGTTGTCCTGGCCACAACACCTTACGGTCACTCAGCATCGGGGTAGACCTGTTGACCCTGGCCATGAAGGTCCTGCCACGAAGCAGGTGACCCTGGAGCTGGGTAGACCTGATAACCCTGGGCCGGCGCGGAGTTGGGGATGACCTGATGTCACCCGTCACTGCCCGTGGCACGGGCACCGCCAAGAGCCGGGAGTCCCCAGATCCTGGTAGACCTGATGGCTCCGGAGACGGGTAGACCTGATTGCCCCAGGCTTGCCTGGAGCAAGAGTAGACCTGCTGCCCCCTGACAACGCTTGCCGCAAGGGTGCCGACCCAGCACCGGCGGCCCTGGAGCCAGGGGAAGCTCACAGCCTCCTTACAGCCCAGAGCCGGACAGCTCTAGCAGCCCCATCCCAGCCCATAAACCGCCCACTTTCAAGACCAACACATATTTTTGTATTTTTCTGGGTTGTATTTCGTTTTTTGGGGTGGTTTTTTGGAGGGCAGGTGAGGTGCAGGGCTTTTGTTTTGGGTTTTCTGGTTTTGTTTTGGATTTTTTGGGTTTTTTTCCTTTGGGTTTTGTGTTTTGTTTTGAGATTTTTTTGGTTTGGGGTTTTATTCAGTTTGTCTTTAGGGTTTTATTCCCCCCCATTTTCTCCTTTCTTGAAAGAATGGCTCTTCTATTTGCCTGGTATGAGAAACTTAGCCGAAAAAGAAATTTTCTTGGCAGATTTTGTTCAGTTTCCTTTATTATGCAGAGCACTCGCAGGCGAGCCGACGGGCAGCCCGTGCCCTGTGCTGGGGTCTCCTGAGGTGCAGAACTGTGGAAACGGCGTCCCCAGTGCCCCCCGCCCCCCGTCCGGGAGCCGACACAGCCCTGCCCCGCAGAAGAGAATGTCAGCGGGGCCAGCGGGGAAGAGAAGCCCGTCCGTGCGGCGGAAATCAGCTCGCAGCCGCCGGCCCCGGTGCGACTCGGCCCGGCCCGGCCCGCCGCCGGCAGCACCGCCGGCAAGCGGGCGGCCGCTTTGGGGCCGGTTCCTTCAGGGCCCGCAGAGGTCTTCGGTCCTCGGAAGGAGCCTGGGGGGCCGCGGGGGCTCGGTGCCGAGGCGCCCGGGGCCGGCACGAAGCCGCCCGCCCTCGGGCCTCGTTGACACAGAGAGAGAGACAGACACAGGGACACACGCCCGGCTCCTCAGACACCACCGCTCCCCACCGCCCCCGCCGCTCCCGCTCGCACGGCCGCACACTCTCGCATCCCCTCTCTCCCCGCCCCTGCCCTGCCCCTGCCCTGCCCCTGCCCCTGCCCCTGCCCCTGCCCCTGCCCCTGCCCCTGCCCCTGCCCCTGCCCCTGCCCCTGCCCCTGTCTGTCGCGGCCCCCGCCCAGCCATGGTTGGGAGCGCCCCGCCCTGCCCCATCAGACTCCCTGGCACCGCCTGCAGACTTTTGCCGCCCCCGCCCGGTCTCTCCTTGGCCAGTTCGCACAGAGGCAGGGGTAGGAGGGTACTGAAAACTTTCTCTTCATGGCCAACATCAAAAAATGTGAATATGATAAATTGAATCAAGCAAAACCCTTCCCTCTGCTCCTTGTGACATCCCAGCAGCATCTGACATGTCCACCATCTACAAGGCATTGCCATAAAGGCAGGATTTTAGACAAAGGCATAAGAAGAGGTGATAGGTAAAACTTACAATAAGATGCTGAGTAAGGAGTTATTTAAACTTCTGAAAAATTGGGAAACTCCCAAAAGCTCAAAGCATGAAGCCATTTAAAGGAGATGCATTGGAATGACCAGAGAACAGCTGCAGGAGGAAATCTGGGAGCAATGGGAAGGACATACATGCAGCTGCTCTAAATGAAGAGATGTCCTTAGATAGGGCCATTTAACCAGGAGTCCTGGAAACACCCAAAGGAAGCGCGTCATGAAATATTATACTGAATGTTGGTGGCAGAGGTAGAGGGGAAGATGAGTATTTCTTCTCCTGCCATCAGTAGAAGAAAGCAGTAGAGCCAGGAAATTCCTGTTCTGGGTGGGAAAACATTACCATTTCTTCAAAGTTCTCCAGTGACCCAGATAATAAAGATTTGCTTGTATGTTATGGAACAGAGAGATATTGAAACCTGGTCCCCTTTCCATGAACAGGCATGTTCTACTTGTTGGGCCCCAGTACCCTGAGGTGCTGAGCTGGGATTGGCATATCTAAGACAGGAGCTGAGGTAGAGCAGAGCACCTTGCAGGCTGAGGTGTCTGCTGGAATTGCATGTCCTCCCCATGCCACAGCTTCCCTGCATTTCCCTCCTCCAGCCTCTGTCCCCAGCACAGCCATGGAGGCTCTTTGGCCTCTTGACTTTTCCTGCAGGCATCAAGAGCAGCTGAGCTCTGCCTTTGGCACAGTCAGCCCTGGCCAGCGCCGGCCATGCTCAGCAATTCCTTGTCTGTGCCCGGACTTGCTGCCAGCCCCGGCAGCGGCTGCGGGGCCCCTTTGTGGCCCTGTGCTGGCCCAGCCATGGTGCCACAGCCCCTGTGCAGCCCAGGCCAGGACAGGAGCATTGGGGCTGGGAACGGCCCCTGTGCCGTGGGGCCCTGGGCAGCCTTGGGGCTCTGTGCCCCATGGCCTCCCTGCTGGGCAGCCTCTGCCAGCTCCTGCAGAGCCCGTGGGGGCTCCTTCTGCTGCCCTGAGCCCGCAGAGCAGGGCAGCGTTGGCTGATGGTCTGAGTCATTCCTAAAGATCCCGTCGGGCTGTCTCAGACACTTGGGGCCAGGGATTCCTTCCAACCTGGGCCACTTTGGGTGGGCACGGGGTGGCCCCAGGGCAGGTGGCAGTGCGTGCAAGGGCCCTTGGTGACACGGTGCAGCATGGTCACTATGGAATGGAACGGGACAGGGATTCCAAGGGCCCTTGGTGACACGCTCTGGCAGAGGTGTTGGCAGTTACAAGTTACAGTTACACTCCACAGTGCTCGGTGCACACGACGAGAGAGGACGCGAGAGAGCGGTGCTGTGAGGAGCCCTCGCACAGCCACTCGTTCCTTGCTGACCCAGAGCTTTCCCGAGGTATTACTCCTGCAGGTGAGCTCGTGGCCAGAGCAGAGCACTTGGTGACCCCTGGCCTTCCCAAGGCAAATCTTCTGCAGCTGCCCTCGAGGGCAGACTGTGGCATTTGCTTTTCACTGTCCTTGACAGGAGTCTCCTGTCCTTGTGGCTGGAGCCCCAAGAGCAGAGTGCAGGACTTGCTGTCCTGTAGCCTTGCCAAGTCTTCACACTTGCAGGTGCCCTCAAGGCACGACTGCAGCACTTGCTGACTTGGACCTTTTCCTTTTCACCTTCTGCAAGCAGCCATGAATCCAGGCAGTGTCGTAGAGCACAGACCTGCGAGCGTGCCCAAGCTGGCCTGGGGGAAGGAGGAGAAAGAAGGCCCTGGAACTGCCCCAGCACAGCAGCCTGAAGAGCTGGAGCAGTTCCAGCCACGGCAGAAGGGTGAGTGGCAGAGCTGGGCCACAGGGCTGGTGCCTGCAGCCAGCTTGGCCCCATGCCATGCCATGCCATGCCATGCCATGCCATGCCATGCCATGCCATGCCATGCCATGCCATGCCATCCCATCCCCTGGGGCCATGCCCATGGTCAGGATGGAATAGAGGCCGGGCAGACACCCCACAGCCATGCTCCATGCTCTGGGCCGTTGCGGGGCTGTCCCTGCCTGGGCAGCGCAGGGCTGGGCTGTGTTCTCCGGCCTCTCCGGCAGCCCCTCAGCTCGGGCTGCGCTCGCTCTTTCCCAGATGCAGCCCTGGACCAGAGACAAGAGCAGGAACCCGCCCATGGCCGCTTCCACAGAACAGCACAGGTACCTGCAGCCATCCCCACCTGGGCTGGGCCTGCTGTCACTGCTCAGCCCAGCAGCACACCTGCAGCACCCCATGGCTTCTTGCTCTTCTCCTACAGCTTGTTTGCAAATTCATCAAGAGAATTCGGCAGGAAGAGACCAGTGTCATGAGCCCTGGGCTCAGAGCATACTCAGAGCTCCTCGGACATGAGACCAGTGCCGCCCTGCTGGATTTGCTTGTGCAGAGTGGTGTTCCCAGAGCAGAGCAAGTAAGCAGATGTGGCCAGGCTTCAATTGCCCCATGAGTCACATGGCTTTCCAAGCCACTAGTGCTGGCCCCTGTGAGCCTTTGAGGCCATCGCAGTGCGGCGGGAAGGGAAGCACTTCTCTGGGGACCCTGGGAACGCTGATCCCTCTGGCAGCTTTCCAAGTCTCCCTGTGCCTTCTCCAGGTGCCCGGCATGGTGAGATACATCCACCAGTGGCTCATGGCCAATGATTCTGCTGAGCACAGGCTGGACAACGCCCTGCTGTATCTCACAGAAGCGCAGCCAAATGAGGCAGTAATGACACTCCTGCGTGTGGCCCCATCCTGTGACAGGTATGGGGCCCATCTGCCCAGAGGGCTCAGGGCTCACCCCAACCCATCGCCCTGTACAGCCTGGGCCAGGTTTCTGACCAACAGAGAGTCCCAGGGCCCTCTGGCTGCTCCCTTTCCAGGCCCTGGCATGTCAGCCCCAAGCCTGCTGCCATGCTCCCTCGTTGTCCCACAGGGGCCTGTCCCCACAGGGCCGGGCTGCCTGGCCGCTACTGAAGAGGGGCAGTGGGCAAAGGCAGAGCCGGCAGTCAACCCGGGCCTCTAGAGATGCCCAGACCACGGTGCTGTGTCTGAGATGCCCTGAGACAGAGCTCTAACCCCGCAGAGCTGCCATGGCCATGTGGAAGACCATCATGTGCACACCCTGGACTGCAGAGCTGGCACAGCAGATACTCCTGGATGTGCTGGGGAGCTGGCCAGAGCACAGCACGTGCACCTCCGATGGGGACAAAACGGGTGTCTTTGCCCTGGCTGTGAGTTTCTGCCAGTGGACTTTGCTGGCCCCAAGGCCACCTGTCCAGCAGCTCTCCATCCTCCTTCCCCCACTGCATCTCCCTGCCTCAGGCACTGGCCTGAAAGCTGGCCTAGGGACAGCTGCAGGGCCACCAGGCCCGCTGCTCCCCCTGTGTCTCTCTGGGCCTCTCCCTGCCACGCTCGGGCCCTGTCCCACGGACACCTTGGCACTGAACGCTGCCTCGGGGGGCTTTGTCCTTTGCAGGCAACTGTGGTGATATGGAAGATCCTCCAGGAGCGCTGTGTCCCAGATATAGTGGATGAGCATTTCCCGCAGTTATTTGTGCATCTGCTCTTCCAAGTGTTCTTCAGCACCAAAGAGATGCCAGAGGAGGTGGATACCTTCTGGAAGGGATGCCAGGAAGAACATGGCCTTGCCAGCAGCCCCAACAGGTGCTCTATCCCAATCCTTCTGTCCCTGCCACATGGCCAGGGCAGGAGCCAGTGCTCCCAGTGTGACCCGGGCTTTGCTCTGCACTCAGGTTTGCAGTGAGGACCCTGAAGTCCCTGCTGTGCCAAATGGACTATGAGGATGTGGTGTTGTCAATGGAGCGCAAGCGTGGCTGGGACACGCTGCTCTGTGCTGACACCCACATTTATGCCGTGGGTCTGCTGGCCAGGTGAGACCCCCTTCTCCCCATTGCTCCCGGCATTTGTGCTCTGTGTCTGGGATATCCCACTCAGTCCCCATGGCCATGGGCCAGAGGGACGAGGGACAGCCAAGCAGACTGGGAAAGGCTGGGAGAGGAGGGTGCCCAGCAGCAGCCACATCTCAAGGGGCCCAGGTCCCCCTGCAGGGTGGGGGGTAAAGACAAGAACTGCATCAGTCTGTCCTGGGAGGGGCTTCCCCCCCCGACTCAGGGTCTTAGTGTCGTAGGAGCGGGCCCCCGGCCAGTAATTATCACTGACTCCATGTATTTCAGAGGTCCGATCAATAATAATTATTATTAAGAAACCCATTGTTCTTATAGATAGTTATGATATAGGTTGATTTAATGTGTTTTCTAGTCTAAACACTATACCATTAGTTACTTAAGAAAGCACATTTTGGTAGACAAATCTCTGTAACATATTCCGAATGTTCACAATGCCAGGTGCAGCATGTTAAGATAAGAATGTTTTTTCATTCTTTCCTCTGATCTTCTCAGACTTTCTCAGGCGATGCCTGGGAAAGTTGTTTGTTTCTCTCTGAGGCCAGAGAGCTGCTGCCACATCTTAGTGCCATTTTCTGCCTTCCAGGGAGATGGGCAAAGAATCCATCGATGAGTGTAAAAGCATCTTAGACTATCTCCTTCAGTTGCTCCGCAAAGAGATGCCATACTGGCACTTCCCTGCCCTGGCATTCCTTGTGGAGGTGAGTCTGAAGGCCGGCGCTGCCTCCCAGCTCTCTGCCCTCTCGTAGCCGCAGCTGCCTGGGATGGTGCCCACGCCCTGTGCTGCTGCCTGGTCCCCGCCCTGTGCGGTTCTGTGCTCCTGCCGGCCGGGTCCCCTGTCACTGCCCTGTGCCTTTCAGGTCCTGCATTGCCTGGACTTGAGTGCATGCAGTGACAGCATCATGGATCTCTTGTCGAGGCACTTGCTGAGTGAGTGCACAGAGATGCGCCGCCAGGTTCTGAGAGCCCTCCTCTTGCTCAGGGATAATCCCTCGCTGGTAAGGAGGGGGCAGCAGCTGAAGCCGTGCAGGCAGCGTGGTGCTGGGGAACACAGTTGCTGGTCTTCAGGCACTGGGTCAGCCGCTCCCAGCTCTCCTGCCTCCCACTTCAGCTGCCCGAGGGCTGCGGGACAGGCCTTTGGCCTCTGGGCCCTGTGGCAGCAGGGTGGCCTTTCACACACTTTTGTTCCGCACAGGCCAAAAGAATGCGGAGCCTGACCGAAAGCCTCGGGGAGCTCCTGCAGGAAAATGATAGTGATGTGGTCAGGATGAGCATTGTTCTACTTAGTGATTTCTTCTTGGATAATGACACCCCAATACCCAGCCCCATCGCCCTGCAGCTGGCTAAGGTGCTCCTGCCACTCTTTGAACACGTAAGGCTCTGTGCCCTCAGCCACGGCCACTGGCTGCTGCCCAGACACTTGGTGCCCTGTGGAGATGCAGGCCTGCGCCAAGGTGGGCCAGAATCAGCTGATGCCAAGGTCTTGTTTCCTTCCTGTTACACAGGATGACTGGCATGTGCAGTGGATCTCCATGTTTGTATTTCGAGCCTTGCTGTCTACTGTAGTGGAAGAAGAGAAAAAGCTCCTGATGACACAAGTGTGTCACAGCCTGCTCCCACTCTTCTTCCACTGCCATGATGAGAATCAGAGTGTGGCAGAGGTGAGGACTCACGGGCTGCTGCTGTCGCCCTGGGAGGGGGCTTGGCTGCCTCCTGCCCTGGTGCCTGGCAGGCTGCATCCTCCTCCTGGCCCTGGCACAGGGATGCTGATCCTGGGCTGTGGGGCCATTTCCGTGTCTCTACTGCTCTCCAGGCTTCTTGGGAAACCCTGCTTTGTGTGGCCAAATTCTTAAACAGGAGAGATCTTGAAAAACCTGTAAAGAAGGAGAAACTGTGGAGGTTCATTGAGATCCTGGTAAGGAGGGCCGGGAAGCCGCAGCCCCAGCCTGGAGCAGCCCCTGAGTGCGGTGCTCGGTGTGCGGGCTGGCAGCTGTGCCCCTGCCCGCTGCTGCAGCCCGAGGCTGCGCGGGCTCTGCTCCAGGCTCCTGCGGCCCCAGCCGGGTGCCCATGGAGCCCCGGCCCGAGGGGCTGCGGGGCCAACCCTTCCCTCCTGTCGCTCTCTCCAGCTGGCAGAGGACAGCAGCAGCGTGGCCGAGCACCTGCGCCGGGCCCTGCCCTACCTGCAGAGCCCACAGGAGCCCCTGCGAGAGGCGGCCGTCAGGTTCATGGGTGAGCCACGAGCTGGGCCAGGAGGGCGTGTGGGCACAGGGCTGGCGGCGCCGCTGGCAGGGAGCTGTGCCCTGGGCCTGACAGGCTCTGTGTTCCCAGGGACGGCCGGGCGGTACCTGAGGGGGAGGAAGGAAGAGCTCCAGCTCATCTGTGAGGGTGAGTGAGGGCAGCGGGCTGCCAGCGAGGGCTGCCGGGGGAGCTGCGAGCCCTGCCCCGGCTGTGGAGGGCTCTGCTCCCTGTGCAGACCAGGGGCGGCGTGGGCAGAGCACACAGAGCTTTCAGGGCACCTGGGGGATTCATGGCCAGCAGCTTTGGGCTGATCCAGCTGGTCCCTGCTCCCTGCTGGCCATGGCCAGAGCCGGCTGGGATGGCCCTGGCACAGGGATCTCCTCGGGTCCCCTCAGATGCGGGAACTGACCATGGCGCTGTTCCTCTCTCTTTCAGCCCTAGAAGACACGGCCAATGACATTAGTGTTGCCGTTGCGAGCCTGGGAGTTCAAACGTTATATGTCCTCCAGGGAATAGAGAGAGCTCGATATTCCCGCTTCCACAGCCTGCATGATCGGCTCTGCAGGGCATGGAGGAGACGGCCTCGTCTGTCGGGGCTCGGCTGGCTGCGCTGCTGCAGCTCTGCAGAGAGCTGATCCCAGAGGCTCTGTCTGCTGGGACCACCCGAGCCAGCAGGAATGTTTCATTTATTCAAGATAGCTCTTTCCATTTTTTTGTTTTTCTTTAGCATAGAAATATAGGATGTGTTGTAATAGACAGACTCCCAGGATCTTTCTTTTGCTGCCCAGGCTCTGCAGGGCCTAGGGGAAGAGGGAGAAAAGGGTTCCTGGGCTCAGCAAGCTGCCCAGGCATGCAGGGTTGCAGGGAAAATGGCCAGAAGCCCCTTGGCCTTTGGTGGTTCTGCTGAAGCCTTTGTGCTGCCCACAGAGCAGATTGGCAGGGGCTGGAGCTATGGGGATCTCTGTGAGAGCGGTGCCTGGAGATGGCCACAAGCCCTGTCCCAGGCAGGAAGCGCCATCCGTGTCCTCCTGCCCGTGTGTTGCTGCCTGGAATGCTGAGGGCTCCCAGGTGCCTCTTGATGGGGCAGGTTGGCCAGGCTGGGGGAGACCCTGAGGGGACAGGGCCACGAAGGGATGAGGGGCTGCGGAAGCCCTGACAGGACAAGGCAGTGGGAAGGCACGGGGGGGACGTGTGAGGGAGTGGGTAACGTTGGCTCAGGGAGGAAAATGGGTTGGAGCCAAAGAGACCACTCACCCCAATGTTCATGTGGCAAACAGCACGTTTATTCTCAAGATCTTCCTTCTAAAGGGCCTTTGAAAAATGCAGTCTGGATGATTTCACTGGTCTAATCTCTGTGCCCCTTCAGATTCTGGCCTAGGGAATGCCTGCAGCCTTGGGAGAGATGTGATGAGCCAGGCCCCTGTCAGTCAAACCAGGGCTGGTACATTCACCCAGTACAAGCCAGCCTGCGCGGTGACACACGGCAACAGAGTGCGAGGCACAGCTCCGGGTGCTCCCCGTGAACCTCAGCTCTGGGACCACTGTCTGCCCCAAGCTTCAGGGGCTGCAGTGGGAGCCCGGCTGGGCTCTGCCCTGGGGCCATCCTGCAGGGACAGCTGCAAACAGGGAGCATTCCCTGCCACAAAGAGCCAAGGCAGGGCTGCAGGGCAGCTGCTCCAGCCCTGACTGCACTGCTGAGTGCTGTGCTCTGGGGCTGGGGCTCCCCGCACAGGGGACTGCACTGGTGTGCCAGAGGAGACAGAGAAGCTGCAGCTTCAGCCTAACTGAGGTGGTGCATGGGCTGGGAAGAGTGGGGAGGCTCAAGGGGATTCACAGAGCTCATCCTGCTGCAAGGACGAGGAAAATGGAGTGGGAACACAGCAGTGAGGAGAGCTGAGGGCTGGAGAGCAGCTCTCAATGACACTAAAATCCCACCAGGCCTCTGAGACATTGCTGCTCCTCAGCCAGTGACAGGATGAGTCCATAAGCCTGGGGCTTGGCCTTCCTCATGGTGAGGGGCACCAAGGAAGGCAACAGTGTGATGGAGACTGGAATGGGCTGGGAACTCTCTGGGGGAAAAGAGGGAGCAGTTGGGAAGTAAAAGGCAGGTCGGGGAGAGAACAGTTCAGAGAAGGGCTGAGCTACAGCTTGAGCAAGCTGCAAAAAGTAATTTGGGGTCATCTGAGATTGTTTTCATTTCAGAAGATATTGAACAAGTTTATTTTTTGAGTGGTGCCATGTTTTTCCTTGGAGGTGTACACCCCGCAAACTTGAGCTGTGTTGCTGAAATGCTCAAGCCAGTCTGTGCTGCAGGGCACCCCATTTCTTCTTTGGCTGATTGCGGCCCGGTGCTGAGCTCCAGCAGAACCCTGGCAGAGCCCAGAGCAGCCTCAGCACCCGCAGAGCCCGGCTGCAAGGAGAGAAACCAGAAAGCCCCGTCAGCTGAAGGCTCCTGTCCCCTTGTCCCAGCCGCCCGCGGTGCCCAGGCCATGCTGGCCGTGCCAGAGCTGTGCCCAGAGCTGCCCATCACTGCTGCCTTTGGGAGCAGAGCAGGAGGGCAGGACATGTGCCCAGCCTGCAGCCAGCCACGGCACCTCCAGCCCTCAGCAGCTGCCCAGAGCAGGACGCTCCTGTGCTCGCTGCCATCTCCCCAGAGCTCTGATCCCACCATCCCCAGCAGACAGGACCCACCTCACGCCATCCCCGGCTGGAAGAAAAGCTGCTCCCAAACGATGCCCTCAGCCTTCTCCAAGGGCACAGCCCATCCACGCCGCAGCTGCTCCCAAGCACTTCCTGATCCAGACTGGGCCCCACCTGGAACGCTTCCTCTAGAAAAACAAACATCAAATTATGGAAAATAGGTTACAGACAAAAAGGGGAACAAGAAAAAAGGTCAAAGATCTTACCTCTGTCAGGGCCTTAAGGAAGGCCCAACCCCTGCATGCCAGGGAAAAACCCACCATGGGTGAGGGAATCCCAGGCTTTCTCTCTTCCCCTGCACTGCCCCCATGGTGATCCCAAAGCAAACAAGGGCAGTGGAGCAGCCCAAGCCCTTCCTTGCCTGCAAAGCAAAGCAGCCCCTGCACAGGGTCTGGAGTCCCACCTCTGCTCCCACCATGGGGGTTTGTTTGTGTCGGGCTGGCTGCCCAAGCCCAGCCCCAGCCTGGGGCACGGTGGGTGCTGGGGGCTGTTGTCAGGGCCAGGATCCCACTCTCATTTCATATCCACCCCAGCCCATGCCCCCAGCCCTGCCAAAAGCAGCCTGGCAGCCAACTGAAGGATCAGCTGCATCTGCCCCAGCAAAGGGGAAACCTTTGGTTCCCAGCCAGGCTGTGCAATGCCCAAATCTGGGAGCATCCCCCTGTGTGTGGACTCATCTGCAAATTCCCTGTGGAACCTGACTTTGAATGAGATGTCGGAATCAAAGTCCATCATCTTCAGCCTGCCAGTGGTCAGGTGGTGCAAGAGGTTGTCATCCTTGGTGTTGTCCTCGCTGTCCCCAGCAGCAGCAGCCCCACCTGGGACAGCTTCTCCAGGGGTTCCTTCTCCTTCCCTGGGCCAGACCAGGCTGTCAGGGCTCTGCCCAGGGCCCCAGCCATCCATGAACCATGGCAAGCAAAACCAGGGGGATGGTGGCCCCCAGTGCTTGCCACACCAGGTCTCCAGCTCAGCTCCAGCCCAAGAGCTGCGTCTTCCCTTCTGCTGACCCCTGCTTAGAGCTACAGGCAGGACAAAACCTGTCCGGTTAGCTTTGCCACTGAGTGCCAAGAGATGTGTGGAGCTGTTACCTGCCAGGCCCCTGGATCTAACTGTGCACTTGGATCTCTCCCATCTTCTAGGGCAGAGGAACTCCCTGCACCCAAGGATCACGGAAAAGCTCTTCTAAGGATGGCCTGTCCAAGGGCTGCATGGACAAACCCCTCTTAATGACATCCTGGCACTCTGGGGAGAGAAACCAGCAATCCACCAGTCAGCTGGAGAAGTTGCCCCCTGTTCCCATGCCCAGGCCATGCTGGGTGTGCCCAGAGCTGGGCCTAAACTTCCCCATGGATTCTCTGTTTGGAGGAGAGCAGGAGAACAGGACATGTGCCACCTCCTCAGCAGCTGCCAGAGTGAGATGCTCACAAGCTGCTGCTGTCTCCCAGCACTGGCTTTGCCCCTGTGCCCAGCGATGAGACTCCACCTTGAGAGAGCCGTCTTGGGAACAAGATCTGCCCCAGATATCTCCTGGCCCCTCCTGAACGGGTGCTTCCCCATGACCAGGTGGTGCAGCAGGAGGCCCAGGGACCAGATCGTCGCTGCCTCGCCGTGGTAGCGTTGCTGGCGGATCCACTCTGGTGGGCTGTAGGACAGGGTTCCTGTGGAACACAGACAGTTCATCAGGGGGATGCTGCTGCTCCCAGAGCCTGGCCCCAGCACCCCTGGGCATGCGGGGGCTGCCCCAGTGGCACACGGTGTGACCGCTGCCCTCTCGCCAGCACCTGGGACTTGTGTACAGACACAGGGCTGGAAAAGAAGCCACTGGTGCTGGAAGAGGGCAGCAGAAGCCCTGGGAAGGCACAACCATGACACACAAAAGAAAAGCTCACCCAGTAGTGGAGAAAACCCCCTCTCCTCCGTGCTTGCATGGCCCCACAAAATGTTAATAAGCCAAGGCAAACAAGGGGAGCACAGCAGTCCAAGCCCTTCCTCACCTGCACACCAAACCGTCTGGGCACGGGGTCAGACCCCCTCTCTGCTACCCCCATGAGGGTTTTTGTCGGGCTGGCTGCCCCAGCTCCAGTCCCAGCCCAGGGCACAGTGGGTGCTGAAGGCTGTCGGCAGGGATGGGAGTTGGCCCCCTCACACCCCACACAAATCAACCTGGCTCCAGCATTAATCCCATCCCGGCTGCAATAGGGGAAGCCCCGGTGCTGCACCTCGGCTGGGCCATGAAACGCCCAGGAGCATCCCCTGGCAGGGCTCACCTGCAAACTGGGTGTAGGCTGTGTCTTGGAGGAAAGTGCCACAGCCAAAGTCGATCAGTGTCAGCTGCCCGGTGGCCAGGTCGAGCAGGATGTTCCCTGGTTTGATGTCCCTGCGCAGGACCCCGCAGCTGGGGCAGCGCCGCACGGCCCCCAGCACCTGGAGGAGCAGCCCCGGCGCCTCCTCCTCCGGCAGGAACCCCCGCTCCGCCAGGAAACCCGACAGGTCCTGGCACCGCTCCGGATGCTCCAGCACCAGCACAAAGCTGTCGGGGAGCTGAAGCCACTGCAGGAGCTGAATGACACCAGCACAGCCAGAGGAGACCTTGTCCAGCAGCGCGATCTCCAGGGCTGCGCTGGTGCCGTGGGGCTGCGGGAGGAGCACGATGCCGTCAGTGGGGCTGATGCCGTGCCGGGGGTCGGGAACCCCTCGGCCAGCCCGGGATGCTCTGCGCCCTGCGCTGGCCCCACGCCCGCTCTCCCTCCAGGCGTCCTGGCAGCTCCCACCCTGCCGGGCCCGGCTCAGCCCCGCCCGGCACGGCCCGGCTTCTGCCGCTGGCCCCGCTCGCTCACCAGCTCGCCCCGGTGCCGGATGCTTTCGCTGCTTTCGCTGCTTTCGCTGCTTTCGCTGCCGCTGCTGCCGCTGCAGCTGAAGCTCCGTGTCCATGTGTCCCTGTGTCCATGTGTCCCTGTGTCCATGTGTCCCCATGTCTGTGTGTCCCTGTGTCTGTGTGTCCATATCCGTGTGTCCCTGTGTCCGTGTGTCCCGTGTCCGTGTATCCGCTGCCCGCTCACCCCCGCGCCCAGCCCCGCGCTCCCCGGGGCAGCCCCTGAGCCTGTCCAAACACGGGAACTTTGCCGTGTCCAGCCCAGACCCAGAGTCTGGACTCCTGCTCAGGGGCACAGGAATCCCCTCGGTCACTGCTGTTCATTGTCCCTGCTGAGGGTCAAACGCTCTTGGAGCACATTCCCTCAATGCTGAATTTGTACCTGACCCAAGAACTGCACTTAGTCCCCAGCACTGATATCCAAAAAAAGAAAAAAAAAAAAAAAACAAACCAGGGGAAGGCAAACTGTGTGAAGCTCATGGTATTTTACACTGTCTAAAACTTGCCAAGTCGTGGATCTTAGAAGTGAGATCCATTTGCAATTAGTGGGAAGGAGAAGTAGTGAAAGATAGAAAAGGGTAGCCTAAAAATAAACAGAGAAAAACATCTTGGATTGTTTCTTTCCATTTTCATTTCATTTCTTAAAAGCTGTTTCCGTTTTCCTAGAATCTTCTCCACAGTCCTGTTTGCTGTTTCCAAGAACCTTTGCTGGAGGACAAGGAAGCTTTGAGCAGCTTCTGTCACAAGATGTGCCACCAGCTGCAGCTTCTCTTGGCTTTCCACACCGTGTGTGCAGCTCGACTCTTGCAGAAAAGTGGGACAAATAGTTGAAGAATTTTACAACTTGTTCTTTCTTTTCCTTGTGGGCTGGGCAGTTGGGCCATTGGTGAGATTCTCACTGTTATTGTTCTGCCCTAAGAAACCATGATGGGCTACCAGGAATTGTCAGGGAATGCAAGCCTGACTGAATGCAGAGAAAGAATCTCCAGAGCCTGCAGCCAGAAATGGGGAGCTCTGTGATAATCATTCCAACATCCCTATGGACAGCTTGAAGGTGATGTAGAAGATGAAAATGGGCTGACAGCGGGAGTTTGTTTCTGTGTTCATTTTAGAAGCTTCCACATCTCATGCACTGATATATATCAAGAGTTCAATCAGTTCATGAAAAGCACCAGAACAATCTGGACCTTTCAGGAGATGACTGTAAGAACCTGAAAAGGAGAAATGCAGGCAATGACTTGGTGAACTTTGTCTGGAAGAAGGGTCACTTTTCCCAAATAATTTCTAATCCATCTCCTCTGCATTTGTCTTTCTGAAAAAGGCCATTTTCATCCCAGATTCCCCATGAAATGGGAACCCTGAGCTTGTGGAAGTGCCTGACAGATGCCCTGTTCCTCTGCAGGGACACTCGGGCTGAGACAGGAGCCGGAGCCCTTTCTGGGGAAGCCTCCTCCAAGCTGGAATTTGTGCCGTGCTGGGAGAGGAGGAGGAGGGGAGAAGGCTGGCGCTGTGTGGCAGGAGCAGGAGGTTTGGGCCGCAGGACATTCCGTCTGCGCCGCTGCCACGCAATGGGCGGGAACGCTGTGGGGAAGACTGGGGGACACTGGAGCGGGATATGGATGGCACTGGGGGGACTGGGAGGGCCTGGGAATGAACTCAGGTGTATTGGGAGGGACTGGGCTGTGCTGGGAGGGACTGGAGGGGCACAGGGGCTGTACTGGGCTGTGCTTGGGATGAACTGGGCTGTACTGGGAGGGACTGGAGGGGCACTGGGTCTGTACTGGGCTGTACTGGGGATGAACTGGGCTGTGCTGGGAGGAATTGGAGGGGTTGAATGGCCGTTCCCGCCTCTGCCACCTCCCATTTGCCGAGGCTCCCGCCCATCACAGCTCCCAACCAATCAGCGTCAGGGATCATGGCTTTGGGGGCGGTGCCTGGAGTCAGCGGCGTCTATTCTTTTTGCTTACAACTCCCATAATGCCCCGCAGCCCAATAGAGCCCCATTGGGGCCGGGACTACAACGCCCGGCATGCCCCGCGCTCTACAAAGACACCCTCCCCCCCTCCAGTATCCGCCCCCATCTGCCCCATACAAAAGTGTCTCCCGAGGCCTTCCCGGACCCCAAACGCCGCGTCCGAGACACTTCCGGGATACAGCTCCCGTCATGCTCCGCGGCGCACGGGCAGCGCTGTTCCAGCCGTGACTTCATCTCCCGTCATGCCCCGCGCCCCACCGAGAGCAGCTGTAGCTGCGCCTAGAACTCCCGTGATGCTCCGCGGCCCCGTTACACCGCATTGTACCCGCGCCTACAACTCCCATCAGCCCCCGCGCCCAGCGAGCCCCGCCCGAGCCCCCCGAGTGCTCCCCCGGACCCCGAACTGCCCCTCAGGATCCCTGAGTGCCCCTCCAAGCGCCCTCCCGGCTCCCCCAGGGGTCCCCAGACCCTCAAGTTCTCTCTGAATTCCCTCCCCAGACACAAAACTGCCCCAAATGTGCCCAGAAATGTCTCCGTGGGCCCCAAAGTGGCCGCTTTTACCCTGCCTGTGAAAATGATAAGAAATTATGACAAAAATAATACAAATAAACAAAAATTAGAATAAAGAGGGCAAAATCAATAGCCAAGAGTGGTCAATGAATTAATGAAGGGAATTGTGTTACTTAGAACCAATGACCAATAAGTTTTTAGTTAGAAAACACATATAGAGATTTTTTTATAGAAGCATTAAAATGAAATAATAAAAGATTTAATAATATTTTTATGCATAAGCAAAATTAAATTGTAATTGTTATTAAGCTAAAATTAATTAATTGTATTCGTTTATTAAGATTTAATTAAATTTTAATTATGAAAAAATGCATAATTTTTTAAAAAACTTTTGGCATGTCAGCCCCAGGTGGGCAATATCTGTCGGTAAGGGGCATGTGGTAAATGGATGTGATTCATGCTGAATAAGTTGTTGTCCTAGACTGCAAGGCAAGATGTATTCAATTGCCATCTGTTAGAGGTTGGTTCACTGCATTGTTTATTTTATCTTTTAGTTTTCTTCCCTAATAAAGAACTGTTTTTCCTGCTCCCATATTTTTGCCTGAGAGTCACCCTTAACTTCAAATTTATAGCAATTTACAGGGAGGGGGTTCTACATTTATTTTTTTCCCCATTTCAGGGAGGCTCCTGCCTTCCTTAGCAGACTCCTGTCTTTGCAAACCAAGACAGATTTTGGCACCCAAAGTGTAGCTCGAAGGCAAAGAAACAAAAAAGGGAATAACAGTTCTTGAGTAATCCAATTTTTGATTTTTGTGTGCTGCTACAGAAACCTCGTTAAGCGGCACCCTGTGCTCCAGCCTGCCGTGGTTTGGGTGACACGGAACCGTGGCTGCATTTCTCCATTTGCAGGCCCTGATCTAAACACGGCTCCTACAGCCAAGGCTGCTGTGGCTGTTCTCTGGTTTGTTTTATGGGTGAATAAGGGGAAGAATTCAGGATCTTTAACTTCCTCTGGGAAGCAGGCACATGGATTCACAGCTATCACACACTAACTGTGTGCTTTTGGGGTTACTTTAATAATGGCACCTACTGTGAGGAAATGACACCGGGGGAAATTTTCTCCCAAGCCTTTAACCATCTCTTTGGGGCTGCCCCACCAGTTTGTGAAGGGCTCAGATCCACTCCAAATACCAATGATATCATACAGGGGCTGTGTTGCTGTTAGCCCTGTTCTATTTGGCACTGAGAGACAAGGGAAGATTAACCTGGATAACCACCCTGACACCCAGCCCAGAACCTGACACGGCCCCAGAGACCAGGGATGCTGCTGCCCCAGAGCCTGACCCTGCCCCACAGCCACCCCAGATATGAACCACCCAGACTGGGTGGGGGTCTGCTGAGGGAGATGCAGGAGATGCTGAAGGAGTGCATTTCCCCAGCTGGTGAGAAGCCCTCCCCCTGCCTCGAAAAAGGAGAGTCTGATGGGGCAGCAGTGGAACCCACAGATGTTAGAACTGTCCAGGTTCCAGCTGAGCCACAAAGGCAGCCACAGCCAGCAGCAGTCGCCCCTGTAGAAACAAGGAGGTCTAAGATGGAATCAGAGCACCCAGATAAGGGAAGGCCCTCACAACCCACAGGGGAACCAGAGGTTGCGATCATCACCGAGTCCCTGATGTACAAAAGTCTCCGTAACCTGCACAAGGACATTGTACGTCAGAGACGTGAGGCTTATACAACCTGACTGCTTCAAGTCTGAGACCTCATGGGTACAGGTGTCCAGCTGGATGGTGGTGAGGCAAGGAATATGGGACCCTTGACCCACGGCTCAGGTATGAATCAGATTTTTGTAAGGGAGCCAGGGTCCCTTTCCCTCTGGGAGTGGATTTTAATGAGTGCCAGAGAGAGGTTTGTTCACAGGGTGAGAATGCAGGAGCACCAGCACAGAACATGATGGAAAACCCTTGAGGAAGGGACCAACAGCTGAAGGAAATGGCAGCATTGGAGGTACTCTTTGGGAGGGATGGACAGCATGATAATGACCCCGACAAGGTCAGGGGCACAGGGAAAATGCTGTTGAGTCTGGCAAGGCTGGGGCCATCTCAGTACACCACCTTCATTGCCACGATTAATGCTGATAACAGCCGAGAGACAGTGGGCTCTGCTGCCAACAGCTGAGAAATTGTGAGAGTATGATCTATGGCCCAGTGCAGGCTCATGGCTCTGCTGTGGGCAAGGAACTCAAAGAGGACATGAGGGAGATGAGGGAGGAGGTGAGGAGGAACAGTTCCCACATTGCCCCAGTGCGAGTCACAGGCCCCAAAGTCAGAGCCCAACGTTCCCCAGCCAGAGAGAGAGGGTACGCCCCACGGGCTGGCCTGGGGCTCTTTCTGCGTGACCATGGGGAAGACATGGGAAGGTGGGATGGGAAACCCATTTCTGTCCTGGCAGCGTGGGTGTGTCAGCTCAAGGAGGGAAGCACTGACCGAGGGAATTCCAGTAAAGTGAAGGTAGCCTCAGCCTCCCATGACCGAACTGCTGAGTATGATTTGTCAGATCACCTTTAAAATACCTCTACCATGTATGCCTAGGAAAGAAACAATAACCAGGGTTAGAGGGGCCCTGTCTCTAGCCAGGGAGAAGCACTGGAAAACTGGATCTTCTGGATGGTGTGGATCCGATGGCCTGGCACATCAGAGCCACAGAAATTTGAAGCCTTAGGTGACACTGGTGCGCAGTGTACCCCAATGCCATCGGGACATGTGGGGGCAGAACCTGTTTCCATTGCCGGGGTGGCGGGGGGATCACAGCAATTGACCCTGTTGGGAGCTGAGGTGAGCCTGGCTGGGAATGAGCAGCAGAAACATCCATTGTGACCGGCCCAGAGGCCCCGTGTGTTCTGGGCATAGACTTCCTCCAGAACGGATGTTACAGAGACCCAAAGGGACTCAGGTGGGCTTTTGGCATAGCTGCTGCAGAGGCAGAGGACATTAAGTAATTGAACACCTTGCCTGGACTGTCTGAGAACCCATCTGCAGTAGGACTCCTGAGGGTGGAAGAGCAATGAGTACCAATTGCCACCTCAACAGTGCACAACCGGCAGTATCAGACAAATCAAGGTGCTTTGATCCCCATCCACAGAATGATCTGTGAGCTGGAGAGCCAAGGGGTGGTCAGTAAGGCCCACTCACCCTTCCACAGCCCCATCTGGCCTGTGCACATGTCTGATGGAGAATGGAGATTGACTGTGGATTATTGTGGCTTGAATGAAGTGACTCCACCGCTGAGCGCTGCTGTGCTGGACATGCTGGAACTCCAGTATGAGCTGGAGTCCAAGGCAGCAAAGTGGTACACCCCTGCTGACATTGCTAATGCATTTTTCTCCATTCCTCTGGCAGTAGAATGCAGGCCTCAGTTTCCTTTCACCCAGAAGGGTGTGCAGTACTCCTGGAACTGACTGCTCCAGGTGTGGAAGCACAGCCCCACCATCTGCCATGGACTGATCCAGGCTGCACTGGAAAAGGGTGAGGCTCCAGAACACCTGCAGTACATAAATGGCATCATTGTGTGGGGGAACACGGCAATGGAAGTGTTTGAGACAGGTGAGAAGATCATCCAGATACTACTAGAAGCTTCGCCATCAAGAAAAGCAAAGTCAATGGACCTGCTGAAGAGATCCAGTTCCTGGGACTGAAATGGCATGACGGATGGCACCAGATTCCCACTGAGGTCATCAACAAGATCAGGGCTATGTCCCCACCAACCAGCAAAAAGGAAACACAAGCTTTCCTAGGTGCCATAGGTTTCTGGAGAATGCATATTCCCGAGTATAGCCAGATTGTGAGCCCTCTTTATCTGGTTACCCGAAAGAAGAATGATTTCCACTGGGGCCTTGAGCAGCAACAAGCCTTCACCCAGATCAAGCAGGAGATCGCTCATGCTGTGGCCCTTGGCCCAGTCAGGACAGGACCAGAGTTGAGGAATGTGCTCTACTCTGTATCTGGGAACAATGGTCTGTCCTGGAGCCTTTGGCAGAAGGTGCCTGGGCAGATTCGAGGCCCACCATTGGGATTCTGGATCCAAAGTTACAGATGGTCTGAAGCCAGCTACATCCCAACAGAGAAGGGAATCTTGGCTTCCTATGAAGGAGTTCAAGCTGCCTCGGAGGTGATTGGCACAGAAGCACAACTCCTCCTGGCACCCTGACTGCCGGTGCTGGGGTGGATGTTCAAAGCAAAGGTTCCCTCCACCCACCATGCCACTGACGCCACATGGAGCGAGTGGATTGCCCTCATCACACAGCATGCCGTATTGGAAACCCGAATCACCCTGGGATTTTGGAGATAATTACAGACTGGACGGAAAGTGAAAACTTTGGCCTCACTAACAAAAAAGAGCAGGGAGAAGTGACACAGGCTGAAGAAGCTCCACCATACAACCAACTACCAGCAGAGGAGACCTGCTACGCTCTTTTCACTGACGGTTCCTGTCGCATCTTAGGGATGAACCGGAAGTGGAAAGCAGCCATATGGAGCACCACACGCCAAGTTGCACAAGCTACCGAAGGAGAAGGTGGATCGAGCCAACTCGCTGAACTCAAGGCCGTTCAGCTGGCTCTGGACATTGCTGAAAGGGAGAAGTGGCCAAAGCTCAACCTTTATACTGATTCATGGATGGTAGCCAATGCTCTGTGGATCTGGCTGGGAAGGTGGAGAAAGGCCAACTGGCAACGTAGAGGAAAACCAATCTGGGCTGCTGATATATGGAAAGACATTGCCTCTCGGGTGGATAAACTAACAGTGAAAGTCCATCATGTAGATGCCCATGTCCCCAAAAGTCGGGCTAATGAGGAGCACCAAAACAATGAGCAGGTAGATCAGGCAGCAGGAATAGAGGTGTCAAAGATAGACTTAGACTGGCACCATAAGGGGGAGTTGTTCCTGCCTCGATGGGCCCATGATACCTCAGGCCATCAGGGCAGAGATGCCACCTACAAGCGGGCACGAGACCGAGGGGTGGCTCTAACCATGGACAGTGTTTCTCAGGTGATCCATGACTGTGAGACGTGTGCTGCCATCAAACAGGCGAAGCACGTAAAGCCCCTATGGTATGGTGGGCGGTGGTCCAAGGACAAGTATGGGGAGGCCTGGCAGATTGACTATATCACACTGCCCCAGACACGCCAAGGCAAGCGCTACGTGCTGACCATGGTAGAAGCCACCACTGGATGGTTGGAAAGCTACCCTGTGTCTCATGCTACAGCCCGTAACACCATCCTGGGCCTTGAGAAGCAGGTCCTTTGGAGGCATGGTACCCCTGAGAGGATTGAGTCAGAAAATGGGACTCATTTCAAGAACAGCCTTATCAACACCTGGGCTAGGGAACATGGCATTGAGTGGGCGTACCACATCCCAAACCATGCACCAGCTGCAGGCAAAGTGGAGAGGCACAATGGACTGTTAAAAACAATCTTAAAAGCATTGGGTGGGGGTTCTTTCAAAAATTGGGAGCAGCATTTAGCAAAGGCCACCTGGTTAGTTAACAGCCGAGGTTCCACCAATTGAGCAGGTCCTGCCCAGTCTGAGCCCCTGAATATAGTAGATGGAGATAAAGTCCCAGTGGCACATGCCAGAGGTTTGTTAGGGAAATCAGTGTGGATCAATTCTGCCTCAAGTAAGAAAAACCCATTTGTGGGATTGTCTTTGCTCAGGGACCAGGTTGTACATGGTGGATAATGCAGAGAGATGGAGCAACATGATGTGTACCTCAGGGGGATCTGACTGTGGGGTGAGACTCGTGCAAATATCACTATTTGCTGGATTTTACTGCCAGTGTCTGTACACGAAAACACACAGACATGAGACAGAAGGAAATGTGTAAGGCTCAAAGGTTTGAGCAAGTGAAATAGAAGGAAATGTGTATGAGTAAGTGAAAGATGGAAGTTTTTACTTGATGGAGTTTTTACATGATGTTGAAGATATGGAGGTAAGGGGTGGAATGTCCAAGGGTGACATTATGGTGTTTGTATCTCCAATCGTGTGTTCTGTTTATGTTTGATATTATGTTCTTTGCTTTCAGAACTGACTCAGAAAGTGAAGGTTTGTTTTGCCTTGTTATCGGCCGGCTCACCTGCCCCCATGGTCTGCTGTCTAGAAGAGGCCAGTGTTGACTGACTTGCTTTCTTTTGCTTGCTGGCTTTTGCTTGCTTTGCTTTGCTTTTTTGCTTGCTTTTGCTTTTGCCTTTGCTTTTTAAATTAGTTTAGCTAAGCAGTCCAATTCTTTCCCTGGACTGTTTCTTTTCCCTTTCCCTTTCCTGAATACCATCCAACCTGCTCTGGACTGGGACCCTCTAAACACCGAGAAGCACCGAGAGCCTGCGCTCTGTGATCTGCAGCAGCCATCCCCAGTGCCCAGAGCAATCCCCAGCGCCCAGACCCGGGCGACCACTCCCAGGAGAGACTTTCTGGATTTGTCATCTCTGCAGAGTGGTGAAAGAGTTTTGTTGTCATCTGGTGTTGTTCATTTTTTTAGTGCTGGGAAGGGTTTTGTTTGTTAAATAAACAGGTTCTTTTCCACTTCTCTCAGAGAAAATTCTTCCTGATTCAGGTGGGTGGGGAGGGGCTGTGGGGGATTGTTTTCTGGGGGCTCCTTCCAGAGGTTTTTCCCCAGATTTGCCCTAAACGAGGACAAATATTTTGCTGCCCATTTCGTGGCTGGAGAGAGTGAAAAAACAAACCCCATTCTAATCATATTTTGGTTCCAATTACTTTGTGTTAGTATGGAGCAGTTACTGGCTTTGTTGATTGAATTCAGAGTGTCTTTTAGAGTGGAGGCCTGTATGTGTTTCTGGTCCCTAAATTTTTTTGAGATCTTAATCCCTCTATGGTCCCTAGGTTTATTTTCTTATTCAGGAATAGCTCTGGTATTGTCCCTAATACGTAGCTTTTGCAGTAGAAGGGCACTAACCAGAATATCCATCGGGCTGGGCATGGGTGTAATGGCTTGCAGAGGGTTTATAAAGGTGCTGAAGTCTGTTCCAGGAATGCATGGCTCATGGTCATGGTTGTGCAGCCAGTTTGTTAGAGGGGAAGCAGGGGATGAGGCTTTTCAGCCTTTGCTTTCCTTCTTCTCCTCAGAATCTCTTAGCTCCCTATTAGAGAATGTTCCGTTTCCCCTGACTGTTAAAGAGACCATCTTCCTGGTGTTTAATCTGGTAACTTTCTCTATACAGTCTGCAGTCTCTCTAGAATGAGGGCTGAGATTTCTAGCGGGGCTGAAGAGACCCCTGACCCAGGAGTAGACCCAGGTGTGAGAAATCCTGAGTGGTGTGGGAAATGGGGGAGGCGGGAATTGGCACATAGACCGTTTTCCCACATTCAAATCTATTTTACTGATTTGCCTGAAGTAGGAAGGTATAAACACTTATTGGTGATAATAGATCACTTGACTCACTTTGTAGAGGCATTCCCTACCTCCAGGGCAAGTACACAAACAGTAGTAAAAATACTATTAGAAGAGATAATCCCCTGCTACAGACTAGCAGAAGTACTAGACTCAGACAGAGGGCCACACTTTGCCTCCAAAATAATTAAAGAAGTAGTTACAGCTCTAGGAACAAAGTGGCAATATCATACTCCCCAGCATCCACAAAGCTCAGGTAAAGTGAAAAGGGTAAATGGGAAAATTAAGAAACAACTAACTAAATTGATGTATAAAACACAGTTATCTTGGGTAAAATGTTTACCTTTAGCCTTGTTAAATATAAGAACTCTGCCCAGAACCGATATTGGAATTTCTCCATTTGAAATGCTTTATGGGATGCCTTATGACATGGATTCTCCTATAGATCACCCTGAAATAAGTAATCAACAAATTAACCAATATGTCATGCAACTTGTGAAGGCTCAGGAAGGGCTTAGAAGAGCTGGGTTACTAGTGCAACAACCTCCTTTAGACCTAGCAATCCACAATATAAATCCAGGTGATAAGGTTTTAATAAGAAACCTAGAAAGAAACCTCACTAACCCCAAACTGGGAAGCCCCCTATGTTGTTTTACTCACTACAGAAACTGCAGTCAGAACCGCCGAGAAGGGGTGGACCCATGCGAGCCAAATAAAGGGAGCGATTCCTGCTGCTGCCCAAGAGCCCTGGAGAATAACCAGCCAGCCCGGGGACCTTAAGGTCACATTTAAATGGACTGAATGGACTCAGTAAAAATTGTACGAACCAGCTGGTAGAGTGAGATATTGGACTATGGATATCCTATAACTAATGATTTTAGAGTATATTGTACAAATAAGGATTGTGATTGTTACCCTTTTGTATGCTATATTTGTAAAATTTGCCAGGAACGGTGGTGGGTCCATAGTTACAGAGGCACTCCTCCTAGGGGTATTTGTTAAGGGTGTTATCAGTTAGAAAGAGAACTGACAAAGTCAGTCCTAAGGATTGGAGAAGAGAACGGGACCCTACCAAGGGAATCCCAAGAGTGATGGGAGGTGTTTACTAAGGGGGCCAGACCTGAAAATTGTTGTTTCCACTCCAATGAACCAATTCCCTTAATTGTTCAAATTATAAAAGGGAATTGCTGGAAAACTTTACCTGGGATTCAGTGTGACTCACCACAAGTGAAGGATAAAAACTGGAAATCATTCAAAAAGAGGCAGCAAAAACAGAGTTTGGGTCCTCTTGAAGAATATCCTTGTTCCGAGAAGATGGTGCACCTCGTGGCTTGGAGCAACCGAGTCGGCGAGCGAGGCAGAGGGATAAGAAGCGGTGGAGGAAAGAGCCCTCAGACTGGGACAATTGAAAGTATTTCAAGAACTGCCTCAAGGATACTGATCTCCCAAGGGTAAAGGTGAGCCCGGCAATAACATGTCAAAACAAACACTGGGAATGGGGAGATAATGATAATCAAACCCTGGGGCAGTTTGGACTCCACCCTTGCTGGCAAATTCTGTGCATATTAGTTATATGTTGTACCTGGCCTGGTCAAGGGGACTATGCACACCAGCCATTTAATTGGACTCTGACCAAAATAGACCAAGGGAAAGTTGTTAAGCATAATGCCACCACTGTAGCTCCCATTTTTTTTGTTACTAACAAAGACTTGGCAGACTCTATGTGGAGATGGAGTAAACCTGAACTCCGGGCTACCTATTGGCGTCCTAGTTCCAATCCTTGGAGGGGATATTGTCATTATCCCGGGGAATATCTGTGTGGGTATTGGGGCTGTGAAACCATAGCAACCGCCTTGGCTGTCACCCATCCAGGTAAATTTTTAAAGACCTCATGGTACCCTGAGGGGTGCAAAACTCCGGGGTATGGCACTCAAGGAGAAATTCTGTATAAGGGAGATTGCAGGTCCCGTAATATTGTTGTTACTAAGTTTAACTTTCAGACCTTACATTTTTAATAAAATCATAGACATTGTAAAAGGAAGATTAGAGGCAGCTCATCTAACACTTATTAGAGATAGGTAGGAAACATTGCCCAGGGACTTAGAAGTAGATGAAACCCTGGTCTTAAGCTACCAAGAGTTAAAGCGTTTTAATGAACAAATTGGTAAAGAGAAAAAGGGGGAATTGTAATAAATAAAAATTGTTTTGCTCATCAAAACGAGCGATATAGGAGATAAGAATCTGAACTGAGTAGGGAATGCAATTAGCATAGAAGACTGTGTAACTAATTATATACAAGTTAACTTTTAGGCCAAGGACAATCTGCAAGGAAGAGGAGGAGCCTTCATTCCTATGACCACCAAGGGCAGAACAAAAGACCCCCCCAGGAACCAATTGCACCGACACAGAGTGCATCGAGAGAAAATGCGTCAACAGGAAATAAAAAGGGACTATAAAAACAAAAAGGTAAAAGGGGGAAGGTGCGCCGTGGCAGAGCAGAGGCTCCCCAGCCGCCCAGCACTGTTCATTTGCTTAATACCACTTGCTTAATCAATTCTTGTTAATTGATTTATCTATAATTAGCCTCCCCAATTGAATTTGTCCATAACACCCCTGGCCCAGCAGCAGGGGACAGGGGGCACGGCCTGTCCCCCTGGCCTGGCATAGACGAAGGGCAGCTCTGTGAGTGCCCCAGTGTGGGAAGAGCTCCGTGCACTGCTCCAGCTCCATCCCCCATGGGAGGATCCGTGCTGGATGATCCCCAGTGAGCCCTGGTGGGCAGAGCCACGGTGACCCGTGGTGCTGCTGATCCATGTTGGGAAGACACCCGGCTGGGGGGATCCACATCCTCCTGGCTCCCCGTGGCCTGGATTTTCTTTTCATTTCTCTTTGCCCTTTCAAAACTCTTAAAAGCAGGCAAAAATAAAGATGTTGAGCTAAGACAAGGATAGGGACATGGAGGGGGGGGTCTTGCAGGGGATATGGGGGATGCTGGGTTTGAAGGACTTGGGGGTTCCTGGGAGGGACCTGGGAGTTGCTCAGGGCTTTGGGCACCCCAGGCTGAGCGGCTCCAGTTGCCCTGGGAGACCCTGGTGGAGGTTCTGGGCAGCTGGTCAAGGATCCCCTGCCCTGGAACTGTCTCCATGTGCCCCATCCCAACGCCTCGTCCACCTGCAGCGGCTGCCCCATTCCTTACTCCCCTTCCATACTCCCCTGGCCCTGCCTGTTCCCGTGTCCCCCCGTCCCGTTCCCGTCCTGCTCCCATCCCAATCCGGACCCCATTCTTGATCCTTGTACCGTATTCCCTGTCCCTGTCCCTGTCCCAGTCCTATTCCCTGTCCCCATTCCTGGTCCCTGTCCCCATTCCCTGTCTCTGTCACCACTCCCAGTCCCTGTCTCCATTCCCATTCCCCATTCCCTGTCCCCATTCCCATTCCCTGTCCCCATTCCCATTCCCTGTCCCCAATCCCGGTGAGACATTAATTTTGAAGAATTAAGAATTTTAGGAAAGTTAAGATGATAGTTAAATTAGATGTTGCTGACTTATCGAAAGTAGATAAATGGGCTTTGTTCATAGTTAACAGTAGCTGGATCTTAGATAAGATATCCAGGATCTATTAACTCATTGCTTGCCAGCTTTATGCTTGGGTAGCTGTGCTTATCATGTGAAACAGAATGTGATAAACAGATTTCAGGGACACAAAAACAGTTGCAGACTTCCCATACTTTAGGAATCCATTAAGCACAGGAAAACGGCAAGGATTCATTTGTCACGTGTGCATGGGAAAGGCAGAAAGGTCAGAACGAGGAAGACTTATTTTACTTCCTCATTTTGGAAACCCCTCCCCAAAATGGACCCCAGACTCATTTCAGGGAACAGAACTACACATGCTTAATTGCCTTTTTGCCAATTAGCATGTGAAGCGGATCAGAGGAAGTGACAGGGATATGAATATGCATTCATATTTTGTGTATTCAAGACTTCTGTAAATAGAAAAGCTTTGTAATACCTGTGATTTTTGCAGTGTGCATTAGGGAATTATCCCAGGTACTGCCCGGCTGTCTCAATAAACATACACTTTCTAACTTTAAACTCTTAGAGAGTTTTTGTCCATCTCAGTTGGATATCGATATTAGATTGATATTCATATTTTAGTAAATCATTGTCCTAAAGAAGTCCTAGTATGTGCATTAACATGTCTTTTCTTAATATTCGAGTAATTATTCTTGCATTGCTTTAAGATAAACTGGTATGATTCAAAGAATATCCACTGAGGTACACATAGAACATCGATATATCATAAGCAAATTGCAGTTGCAGAGATTTTCACTGACATTCTGCCACTTGTCATCATTTTAAAAGTGAAAAGTCAGCTATTAAAGTCAATAACAAAATTTCTAACTTCTAACAAAGGGAAAAAAGTATATGGTTTGCACTAGATAAAATATAAATACAGAAAATGTCTCCCAACCAAGTTCCTTGCCCTGATCAAAACATCTCCCAATCAAGTTCTTTGCCCTGAACCTTTTCAGTAAATGTGGATGAAACGTTGCATAAGTTAATAGTATTCAAAGTCCATGTTCTGTTCCTATTATTATTTTTATACAAAGAAAAAAGGGGAAAGGGGTTGGATTGAGGGTACACCCTCCTCCCCTCTGAGTCTGTTCTCATGTTTTACAATAAATCCTACAACAGTACAATACAGCTGCCTAAAATATGGACACTGGAAACCACAGACAGCATTACAAATGATCACCTGCCTCATGGACAGTTCATAGATGGATTTGATTTGTTTACAAATTATTTCTCAAGTTTACAAACAGTTTTTCTGTTTACAGATTGTTTTCTGGAAGTTTGGTTTTTCCCCAAGGGATCAAGTGCTTAAAGGTTGTTTTTTAAAATTGGGTTTTTCTCTAAGTGTTTAATGGGCTCAGGATTAAATAGCTTTCTGCTTTTAGAGATAAGTTCAATTTGTAACCAAGAAGCATTATGCCTGTGGCCTGAGTTCTCCCCTAACAGTTCCTGGAGGGGAATGCTGCAGCTCCAGTGTAAATTAGATGCACGCTGTCCTCTGTCACCATGTTGGCAAAGGGCCCTTGCAGATGGGTGACAGAGAACAATACACAGAATTTTATAAAGAAAAGGAGGGTGAGGTGTTCCCATGATTGACAGGGGTCTTGACCAATCAAATATCTCCCAAAACTGCAGGCACCTCACAGGCCAGAACCTGAAGGGGCGTGGAGCTCAAACCAATGAGAGCTTCCAGGCCTGGTCTTTCAAATGCCCTGTGTAAGGGTGGACTTGGGAAATAAAATCTCTCTGTTGCCCCATGAACTCGGGAGGAGCAGTCTTTGTCTCCTGTGCCCTCGCTGCCCCACGAGACCAAAGAGATGTTCACCAGGGCCCTCCCTGTTTGTGGCCGTCCATTGCCCAGCTGAGCAGGCAGCCAGTTTTGTTCGCAGAGAGCTGCCACAGGAAGACACACAGCAGCTGGAGATTTGAATAGCAGGGCTTGGGCCAATTCTTTTTCTTTCAGAGTGCAAGAAAGACGCAAAAGCACAAGGAAACATGGCAGTGTTTCGGTGGAGTCCCTTTGTCCTGTGAAGTTCAGTAGCTGTTGGTGTTTCTGTGCTACTGCTAATCCCCTCCATGAAAAAATCATTCTGGGAAGGAGCAACAACATCTGACACGCACCAAATGTTGCCACCAGTTGCTCCAGGTGCTGCTCCCAATAGCCCCTGTAGGACAGAGCACAGCCCCCAGTGCACACCAGCTTTGGCTGCCCTCTGGCAGAGAAGCCCTTTTGGGGCACAGGTTTCTGGGGCAGGAGACGGGCACCGGTGCTGCCAGGGCTCGGGGGAACTCTGCTTGGGCGGGGACTGTGCCTCACCTGCTGCTGTCAGCGCTGCCCGGGCCCCAGGGCTCAGAGCAGCATTCCTGCCCTGGCCCACACGTTCCCGGTCTGTGTCCCACGGCCGTGCTTAGGACGGCCACCATGTGGGACGTGTCCCGAGGAGGCCGTGCCAGCTTCTGTGGAGGCCCCGTGCCCTTCCCGCCGCGGCTGCGTCGGCAGCTGCGGGGGCTCCTGCTGCTCTGAGCCCGCAGAGCAGGGCAGCGTTTGCTGATGGGCTGAGCCCTTCCCAAAGATCCTGTTGGGCTGTCTGACACACCTGGGGCAAGGCATTCCTTCCACCCTGGGCCACTCTGGGGGGCTGGGGGTGGCCCCAGGCCAGGTGGCAGTGCGTGCAAGGGCCCTTGGTGACACAGTGCAGCATGGTCACCGTGGAATGGAACGGGACAGGGGATCCAAGGGCCCTTGGTGACACGGTGCAGCATGGTCACCATGGAATGGAACGGGACAGGGATTCCAAGGGCCCTTGGTGACACGCTCTGGCAGAGGTGTTGGCAGTTACAAGTTACAGTTACACTCCACAGTGCTCGGTGCACACGACGAGAGAGGACGCGAGAGAGCGGTGCTGTGAGGAGCCCTCGCACAGCCACTCGTGCCTTGCTGACCCAGAGCTTTCCCAAGGTATTACTCCTGCAGGTGAGCTCGTGGCCAGAGCAGAGCACTTGGTGACCCCTGGCCTTCCCAAGGCAAATCTTCTGCAGCTGCCCTCGAGGGCAGACTGTGGCATTTGCTTTTCACTGTCCTTGACAGGAGTCTCCTGTCCTTGTGGCTGGAGCCCCAAGAGCAGAGTGCAGGACTTGCTGTCCTGTAGCCTTGCCAAGTCTTCACACTTGCAGGTGCCCTCAAGGCACGACTGCAGCACTTGCTGACTTGGACCTTTTCCTTTTCACCTTCTGCAAGCAGCCATGAATCCAGGCAGTGTCGTAGAGCACAGACCTGTGAGCGTGCCCAAGCTGGCCTGGGGGAAGGAGGAGAAAGAAGGCCCTGGAACTGCCCCAGCACAGCAGCCTGAAGAGCTGGAGCAGTTCCAGCCACGGCAGAAGGGTGAGTGGCAGAGCTGGGCCACAGGGCTGGTGCCTGCAGCCAGCTTGGCCCCATGCCATGCCATGCCATGCCATGCCATGCCATGCCATGCCATGCCATGCCATGCCATGCCATGCCATCCCATCCCCTGGGGCCATGCCCATGGTCAGGATGGAATAGGGGCCGGGCAGACACCCCACAGCCGTGCTCCGTGCCCTGGGCCGTCGCGGGGCTGTCCCTGCCTGGGCAGCGCAGGGCTGGGCTCTGTTCTCCGGCCTCTCCCGCAGCCCCTCAGCTCGGGCTGCGCTCGCTCTTTGCCAGGTGCAGCCGTGCAGCGCACACGAGAGCAGGAACGCACCCGTGGCCGCTTCCGCAGAACAGCGCAGGTACCTGCAGCCATCCCCACCTGGGCTGGGCCTGCTGGCACTGCTCAGCCCAGCAGCACACCTGCAGCATGCCATGGCTTCTTGCTCTTCTCCTACAGCTCGTTTGCAAATTCATCAAGAGAATTCGGCAGGAAGAGACCAGTGTCATGAGCCCTGGGCTCAGAGCATACTCAGAGCTCCTCGGACATGAGACCAGTGCCGCCCTGCTGGATTTGCTTGTGCAGAGTGGTGTTCCCAGAGCAGAGCAAGTAAGCAGATGTGGCCAGGCTTCAATTGCCCCATGAGTCACATAGCTTCCCAAGCCACTAGTGCTGGCCCCTGTGAGCCTTTGAGGCCATCGCAGTGCGGCGGGAAGGGAAGCACTTCTCTGGGGACCCTGGGAACGCTGATCCCTCTGGCAGCTTTCCAAGTCTCCCTGTGCCTTCTCCAGGTGCCCGGCATGGTGAGATACATCCACCAGTGGCTCATGGCCAATGATTCTGCTGAGCACAGGCTGGACAACGCCCTGCTGTATCTCACAGAAGCGCAGCCAAATGAGGCAGTAATGACACTCCTGCGTGTGGCCCCATCCTGTGACAGGTATGGGGCCCATCTGCCCAGAGGGCTCAGGGCTCACCCCAACCCATCGCCCTGTACAGCCTGGGCCAGGTTTCTGACCAACAGAGAGTCCCAGGGCCCTCTGGCTGCTCCCTTTCCAGGCCCTGGCATGTCAGCCCCAAGCCTGCTGCCATGCTCCCTCGCTGCCCCACAGGGGCCTGTCCCCACAGGGCTGGGCTGCCTGGCTGCTGCTGGAGAGGGGCAGTGGGCAAAGGCAGAGCCGGCAGTCAACCCGGGCCTCTAGAGATGCCCAGACCACGGTGCTGTGTCTGAGATGCCCTGAGACAGAGCTCTAACCCCGCAGAGCTGCCATGGCCATGTGGAAGACCATCATGTGCACACCCTGGACTGCAGAGCTGGCACAGCAGATACTCCTGGATGTGTTGGGGAGCTGGCCAGAGCACAGCACGAGCACCTGCGATGGGGACAAAACGGGTGTCTTTGCCCTGGCTGTGAGTTTCTGCCAGTGGACTTTGCTGGCCCCAAGGCCACCTGTCCAGCAGCTCTCCATCCTCCTTTCCCCACTGCATCTCCCTGCCTCAGGCACTGGCCTGAAAGCTGGCCTAGGGACAGCTGCAGGGCCACCAGGCCCGCTGCTCCCCCTGTGTCTCTCTGGGCCTCTCCCTGCCACGCTCGGGCCCTGTCCCACGGACACCTTGGCATTGAACGCTGCCTCGGGGGGCTTTGTCCTTTGCAGGCAACTGTGGTGATATGGAAGATCCTCCAGGAGCGCTGTGTCCCAGATATAGTGGATGAGCATTTCCCGCAGTTATTTGTGCATCTGCTCTTCCAAGTGTTCTTCAGCACCAAAGAGATGCCAGAGGAGGTGGATACCTTCTGGAAGGGATGCCAGGAAGAACACGGCCTTGCCAGCAGCCCCAACAGGTGCTCTATCCCAATCCTTCTGTCCCTGCCACATGGCCAGGGCAGGAGCCAGTGCTCCCAGTGTGACCCGGGCTTTGCTCTGCACTCAGGTTTGCAGTGAGGACCCTGAAGTCCCTGCTGTGCCAAATGGACTATGAGGATGTGGTGTTGTCAATGGAGCGCAAGCGTGGCTGGGACACGCTGCTCTGTGCTGACACCCACATTTATGCCGTGGGTCTGCTGGCCAGGTGAGACCCCCTTCTCCCCATTGCTCCCGGCATTTGTGCTCTGTGGCTGGGATATCCCACTCAGTCCCCATGGCCATGGGCCAGAGGGACGAGGGACAGCCAAGCAGACTGGGAAAGGCTGGGAGAGGAGGGTGCCCAGCAGCAGCCACATCTCAAAGGGCCCAGGTCCCCCTGCAGGGTGGGGGGTAAAGACAAGAACTGCATCAGTCTGTCCTGGGAGGGGCTTCCCCCACCGGCTCAGGGTCTTAGTGTCGTAGGAGCGGGCCCCCGGCCAGTAATTATCACTGACTCCATGTATTTCAGAGGTCCGATCAATAATAATTATTATTAAGAAACCCATTGTTCTTATAGATAGTTATGATATAGGTTGATTTAATGTGTTTTCTAGTCTAAACACTATACCATTAGTTACTTAAGAAAGCACATTTTGGTAGACAAATCTCTGTAACATATTCCGAATGTTCACAATGCCAGGTGCAGCATGTTAAGATAAGAATGTTTTTTCATTCTTTCCTCTGATCTTCTCAGACTTTCTCAGGCGATGCCTGGGAAAGTTGTTTGTTTCTCTCTGAGGCCAGAGAGCTGCTGCCACATCTTAGTGCCATTTTCTGCCTTCCAGGGAGATGGGCAAAGAATCCATCGACTTGTGTAAAAGCATCTTAGACTATCTCCTTCAGTTGCTCCGCAAAGAGATGCCATACTGGCACTTCCCTGCCCTGGCATTCCTTGTGGAGGTGAGTCGGAAGGCCGGCGCTGCCTCCCAGCTCTCTGCCCTCTCGTAGCCGCAGCTGCCTGGGATGGTGCCCACGCCCTGCGCTGCTGCCTGGTCCCCGCCCTGTGCGGTTCTGGGCTCCTGCCGGCCGGGTCCCCTGTCACTGCCCTGTGCCTTTCAGGTCCTGCATTGCCTGGACTTGAGCGCATGCAGTGACAGCATCATGGATCTCTTGTCGAGGCACTTGCTGAGTGAGCACACAGAGATGCGCCGCCAGGTTCTGAGAGCCCTCCTCTTGGTCAGGGATAATCCCTCGCTGGTAAGGAGGGGGCAGCAGCTGAAGCCGTGCAGGCAGCGTGGTGCTGGGGAACACAGTTGCTGGTCTTCAGGCACTGGGTCAGCCGCTCCCAGCTCTCCTGCCTCCCACTTCAGCTGCCCGAGGGCTGCGGGACAGGCCTTTGGCCTCTGGGCCCTGTGGCAGCAGGGTGGCCTTTCACACACTTTTGTTCCGCACAGGCCAAAAGAATGCGGAGCCTGACCGAAAGCCTCGGGGAGCTCCTGCAGGAAAATGATAGTGATGTGGTCAGGATGAGCATTGTTCTACTTAGTGATTTGTTCTTGGATAATGACACCCCAATACCCAGCCCCATCACCCTGCAGCTGGCTAAGGTGCTCCTGCCACTCTTTGAACACGTAAGGCTCTGTGCCCTCAGCCACGGCCACTGGCTGCTGCCCAGACACTTGGTGCCCTGTGGAGATGCAGGCCTGCGCCAAGGTGGGCCAGAATCAGCTGATGCCAAGGTCTTGTTTCCTTCCTGTTACACAGGATGACTGGCATGTGCAGTGGATCTCCATGTTTGTATTTCGAGCCTTGCTGTCTACTGTAGTGGAAGAAGAGAAAAAGCTCCTGATGACACAAGTGTGTCACAGCCTGCTCCCACTCTTCTTCCACTGCCATGATGAGAATCAGAGTGTGGCAGAGGTGAGGACTCACGGGCTGCTGCTGTCGCCCTGGGAGGGGGCTTGGCTGCCTCCTGCCCTGGCGCCTGGCAGGCTGCATCCTCCTCCCGGCCCTGGCACAGGGATGCTGATCCTGGGCTGCGGGGCCATTTCCGTGTCTCTACTGCTCTCCAGGCTTCTTGGGAAACCCTGCTTTGTGTGGCCAAATTCTTAAACAGGAGAGATCTTGAAAAACCTGTAAAGAAGGAGAAACTGTGGAGGTTCATTGAGATCCTGGTAAGGAGGGCCGGGAAGCCGCAGCCCCAGCCTGGAGCAGCCCCTGAGCGCGGTGCTCGGTGTGCGGGCTGGCAGCTGTGCCCCTGCCCGCTGCTGCAGCCCGAGGCCGCGTGGGCTCTGCTCCAGGCTCCTGCGGCCCCAGCCGGGTGCCCATGGAGCCCCGGCCCGGGGGGCTGCGGGGCCAACCCTTCCCTCCTGTCGCTCTCTCCAGCTGGCAGAGGACAGCAGCAGCGTGGCCGAGCACCTGCGCCGGGCCCTGCCCTACCTGCAGAGCCCACAGGAGCCCCTGCGAGAGGCGGCCGTCAGGTTCATGGGTGAGCCACGAGCTGGGCCAGGAGGGCGTGTGGGCACAGGGCTGGCAGAGCTGCTGGCAGGGAGCTGTGCCGCTGGGCCTGACAGGCTCTGTGTTCCCAGGGACGGCCGGGCGGCACCTGAGGGGGAGGAAGGAAGAGCTCCATCTCATCTGTGAGGGTGAGTGAGGGCAGCGGGCTGCCAGCGAGGGCTGGCGGGGGAGCTGCGAGCCCTGCCCTGGCTGTGGAGGGCTCTGCTCCCTGTGCAGACCAGGGGCGGCGTGGACAGAGCACACAGAGCTTTCAGGGCACCTGGGGGATTCGTGGCCAGCAGGTTTGGGCTGATCCAGCTGGTCCCTGCTCCCTGCTGGCCATGGCCAGAGCCGGCTGGGATGGCCCTGGCACAGGGATCTCCTCGGGTCCCCTCAGATGCGGGAACTGACCATGGCGCTGTTCCTCTCTCTTTCAGCCCTAGAAGACACGGCCAATGACATCAGTGTTGCCGTTGCGAGCCTGGGAGTTCAAACGTTATATGTCCTCCAGGGAATAGAGAGAGCTCGATATTCCCGCTTCCACAGCCTGCATGATCGGCTCTGCAGGGCATGGAGGAGACAGCCTCGTCTGTCGGGGCTCGGCTGGCTGCGCTGCTGCAGCTCTGCAGAGAGCTGATCCCAGAGGCTCTGTCTGCTGGGACCACCCGAGCCAGCAGGAATATTTCGTTTCTTTAGGATTGTTCTTTTCTTCTTTTTGTTTTTCTTTAGCATAGAAATATAGGATGTGTTGTAATAGACAGACTCCCAGGATCTTTCTTTTGCTGCCCAGGCTCTGCAGGGCCTAGGGGAAGAGGGAGAAAAGGGTTCCTGGGCTCAGCAAGCTGCCCAGGCATGCAGGGTTGCAGGGAAAATGGCCAGAAGCCCCTTGGCCTTTGGTGGTTCTGCTGAAGCCTTTGTGCTGCCCACAGAGCAGATGGGCAGGGGCTGGAGCTGTGGGGATCTCTGTGAGAGCGGTGCCTGGAGATGGCCACAAGCCCTGTCCCAGGCAGGAAGCGCCATCCGTGTCCTCCTGCCCGTGTGTTGCTGCCTGGAATGCTGAGGGCTCCCAGGTGCCTCTTGATGGGGCAGGTTGGCCAGGCTGGGGGAGACCCTGAGGGGACGGGGCCACGAAGGGATGAGGGGCTGTGGAAGCCCTGACAGGACAAGGCAGTGGGAAGGCACGGGGGGGACGTGTGAGGGAGAGGGTAACGTTGGCTCGGGGAGGAAAGTTGGTTGGAACCAAAGGCACCACTCACCCTCACAAAAATATCACCAAAAGTCCTCACAAAAATATCATCAAAATCCCATAAAAATCCCCCCCAAAACACCCAAAACCCAACTAAAATCTTCCTAAAAAATCCCCCAAAACTCCCCAAAATCCAATAGAAATCGACTCAAAATCCTCACAAAAAATCCCACCAAAAATATCATAAAATTCCCACAAAAATTCCACTGTAGATTCCTTGAAAATGCCAGAAAAACCACACAAAATCCCAGGTAAATCTCCACAAAAATTCCACCCAAAAGCCCACAAAACTCACCCAAAAAAATCCACAAAAAATCACCCCAAGGCTCACAGAAATCCCTCAAAATCCCCATAAAAATCGCCCCCAAAATCCCCTTAAATGCCACACAAAAATCCCACAAAAAGTCCCACTAAATCCCCATGAAAATCCCACAGAATCCACAGAGAAAAATTTGTACAAAAATGCAGCCAAAAATCCCCCAATCACACAAAATCCACACAAAAAATCCCACCAAATCACCCAAAATATCCGACCAAAATTTCCCTAAACCCCCGCAAAATCCACACCAAATACACTCAAAAAATCCGCGCCGAAATCCCACCAAACCCCTCTCAAATTCCCCAAAAAATGCCCCCAAGTCCTATCACATCCCACCCGAAGTGCGAGGAAATCCACCCAAAAAATCCCCACGAAAACTTCCCTCAAAATCCCAGCCAAACCTCCCAGGAGCAGCCCAAGAATCCCGCAGAGATCGCTGCGAGTGCCCGAATCGCCCGGAACAATCGCCGAGCCATCCCCGCCCGGCCCCGCGCTCCGGCCCCGCTCTCTGTGGGGCCGGGGCCTCTCCCCCCTTGGCTCTGCGCTGGTCCCGTTCGCGCTCCGCTCCCGCTCCCGCCCCACCAGCGCTCCCTGCCCTGGGCCGCGCTGGCCGAGCCCGGCCGGGCGCGCTGGATCCGCTGGGACGGCGCATCCCGGCCCCGGCCCCGGCCCCGCGGGGCTCCCGGGGCAGCTCCGGCCGGGATGCGGCACTGCCGCGGGGCTTTGGGCTTTCCCGGCGCTGCCCGGCGGCTCCCGGGGATCTGCGGCTTCCCGAGGGACTCGGGGAGCTTCCAGAGGGGACCTGGGCTGGCTCCGGGGGGATTTGGGATCAGTCCGGGGGGAGCTGGGGACGGCTCGGGGGGTTTGGGGTTGTTCCCGAGGATTTTGGGGGGATCTGGAAGAGGCTCCAGAGGGGATCTGGGGCTTTCTGAGGGATCTGGGGGAATTCTGAGGGGATCTGGGAGAGTTTCAAGAGGGATTTTGGGGTCTTCCAAGGGATTTTCAGAAGTTCGGAGGGATTTGGGGATGCTCCAGAATGGATCTGGGGCAGTTCCAGAAGCAATCAGGGACGTTTTTGAGGGATTTTGGCAAGTCCTAGAAGGAATTCAGGGAATTTCAGCAGGATTTTGGGGTAATTCAGAGGAATTGGGGAGGTTCCAGCAGGGATTTGGGGTCATTCCCAGGGGATTGGGGGGTGGATTTCTGGTGAGATTTCCGTTTCTTCCCCAGATTTCAGGCTTTTTCCCGAGATTTCCTGTTTTTTCAAGAATCTGTGGATTTTTCCCTGAATTTGGGTCTCACTGTGGGGTAGAAGGGGAAGGTTTAGGAGATTCAGGGTGAATTCTTGGGGGCTCCTGGACGGATTTGGGGTGGGTTCCCAATTGAATTTTGTGCTTTTGTCCCAGAATTTCAGGATTTTTCCCAAAATTTGGGTATTTGCCTGAAGATTCTGCTATTACCACTGGTTTGTCCCGGAAGGGGAAGCTTTGGTGGGGGGGGGGGGGGGCGGCGTTAGGGTGAATTTTAGGGATAACTGAGGCTGGATTTGGGTTTTTTCCCAAGGATTTTGGAGTTTTTCCCAGAATTTCAGGATTGTTCCCAAAATCCCAGGACTTCTACTCTGATTTGTCTCTTACCATGGACATTTGGTAGAAGGGGAAGCTTTGGGGCGGTTCCTGGTTGGATTTTGGGGATATTTGAGGCTGCATTTTGAGTTTTTCCCCCAGGAATTCAGGATTTCTCCCAGAATTTCAGGTTTTTTTCCCAAAATGTCAGGATTTTCCCAAGGATTTGGGTCTCACCATGGACTTGTCATAGAAGGGCAAGCTTTGGGGGGTTCCTGGTTGGATTTAGGGGTGTTTCCAACTCAATTTCAGGGATTCTTGATGGGATTTTGGGGGGAATCCTGGTTGGGTTTGTTTTTTTTCCTCAGGATTTTGGGTTTTTTCCATGAGAATTCCAGGATTTCACCCAGCATTTCTGTCTTACCATGGGCTTGTCATAGAAAGGGAAGCTTTGGGGTGTTCAGGGTGAATGAATTTGGTGGGATTCCAAGTTGGACTTTGGGGATATCTGAGGCCAGAGTTTGGCGGTTTTTCCCCAGCATTGCAGTTCTTTCCCCAGTGCCAGAACTCCCCCAGTCGCTGTCTCCCCACGGGTTGGCCGCAGGAGGGGAAGCCCTGCAGGGAGCGCAGGGCGTTGGTGGCGCTGCTCATCTCCCTGAAGGTGAGGAAGGCCTGGCCCCGCAGGCCGAGACTGCGCCGCACCAAAATGTCCAAAATCTGCCCAAACGGCGAGGAAACGGCGCAGAGGGACTTCTCCAGCTCGGGGACACCCAGGGGACAGCCTGAGCCCCTGGGGACAGGCACGGACACTCTCAGAGGCCCCAGGACCCCCCAGCCATCCCCGTCCTCCTTGGTGTCCCGGTTCAGGTGGTTGATGGAGATGCTGGGCTGGGGCCGGGGGTCCTGCACCGCCAGGGCCGGGACCCCTCTGTGGGGACAGGGGGGCTTCAGGGGGCGTCTGGGGGGCTGCGACCCCTTCACCCCCTGGCACCCCTTTAGGTGTCCCCAGAGCCCCAAATCCACCCCAGACCCACCTAAAGCCCCCAAATTACCCTCAGATCCCCCCACTTTACCCCAAAATTGACCCCAGAGCCACCTCAGAACACCCAGATCCCCCCAGTTCCTCTCACAACTCCGCCAAAGTCCCCTCGGACCCCCGCAATTACCCTCAGATCCCCCTAAACCCAACGGAGAACGCTCCAGAAGCTCTCAAGCTCCCCCCAAAGCTTCCTAAAGCCCCCTCATTCCCCCAAACCCAGCAGACACACGCCTATTTCCTGTCAGTTCCCCAGAAATCCCCAATTTCTCCCCGAGCCGCCCCAAACCCCCCGTTCAGTTTCCCCGGCCCCACCTCAGCCCCTCCTCAGCCGCGCTCCCCTGACAATTTCCCGCCTGCACCGCGCGCGCGGGCTCCTCCAGCCAATAGCGGCGCGCCCCGTGCCGAACCAACCAATCAGCGCGCGGCTGCAGCCAATCAGAGGGAGCCGGGAGCGGCGCCCCTCCCCCGGCGGCCCCGCCCCCCGGGCTCGGGCGGGCCCTGCGGGCGGCGCTGCCAGAGCGGGGGAGGCGCTGGGAGAGGCGGGAGCCGCGGGAGCCGCGGGGGCCGCAACGCTGGGGAGGGGGCTCCGCACAGGGGCCGGGGGCTGGGAGGGGCTGGGGGGGCTGGGGAGGGGGCCTGGGGGGATCGGGGGCCTTTGGGGAGGGAGCCGGGGGGAGTTTAGGGAGGGCTCTGGGGGGTCCTGGATGGCTCATGGAGGAGTCCTCGGGGCAGTCTGGGCGTCCTGGAGGGCTCTTGGGTGGGGGATCCTGAGGGGTCCTGGAGGTGTCAGGGAGAGTCTGGGGAGGAGTCTTGGAGCATTGTGGGGGGACCTGGGGGGTGGGGATGGGTCCTGAGAGGGGCCTGGAGGGGGGGTCTTGGGAGGGTCTGGGCGGAGTTGGGGGAGCGGTTTGGGGGGTCCTGGGGGCATCCTAGGAGGTTTTGAAGGTTTTGGGGAGGGGCTTTGGGGGATCTGGAAGGGTCCCAGAGAGGGTCGGGGGGGGTTTGGGGGTTTTTGGGAGAGGTCCTGGAGGGATCTGGGGGGGGCTGGGGGTCCCAGGTTGGGTTTGGGGCGGGGTCTGCAGGGTCCTGGAAGGGTCCTGGGTGGGGTCTTGGGAAGGGTCTCAGGGGGTCTCAGGGGGCATCCTGGGCTGGGTGCAATTGGGGTCTGGGGGCTCTCAGGGGGTCCTGGGCCAAACTTTGGAGGGCTCTGGGTGGGGTTGGGGTTCCTGGAGGGGGTCCTATGGAGATCTGGGGGTCCCAGGCAGTCCCAGGCAGTCCCAGGCCCACCCTGAATGGGGTATGGGGGATTCGGGGGCAGGGGGCACAACAGCGGTGATTTTTAGGAGATTTTGGGTGTTTTTAGTGGAATTTTGGGGGGCTCCATGTAGTAAACAGGGCTCATGCCTTTATTAATGTTCAGCTCTTTATTAAAAAGATCAGCAGAGCAAGGGAGCTCAATGCAGAGCTCACCCCCGCTGTTGTAGCTTTTTCCCGGTAGCCGAAGGGTGAGAAGGCTGCAGAGTCTGTCCCTGGAGTCTCCGTGGCACACTGGTAGCTGGAGGTGAAGAGGTGTGCAGTCTGTGTCTGAAGTCCTGGTAGCCGAAGGGTGAGGGGATGTGCAGAGCCTGCTGCCAAAGTGCAGCAGCAGCTGTCCCCTGTCCTTTCCTCCTGGGAACACCAGGAAGAGTTGTTCCTTTGTTCCTGCTTCCCACAGCCCCGTCCAGTCTGGTCCCCTGCAGGCTATGGTGACAGGTCAGACACAGACCAGGGATGTGGTTCCCTTTTCCCCAAGCAGCTCACCCATCCAGCCCCCTCCACTGTGCCCAGCCTTCCATTTAGGGGTGTTTTCATCCCCAAAACCCCCTCCCGTGATTCCACTGGTCTCTCTATTTTGCATCCCAGTCCTAGAATGGTAGTGTGGGTGGGGGTGTAGGTGATTCCCAGGAGCAATTCGCTAATTAATATTTCAATGTCAGTACTTAGCCCAAACCGAATTGTCTCAGCAAGGCTGTTTTGTTCATAACAAATCCCTCCACTATTTCTTTGATCGGGCTTAAGCCCGCATCAACTTACAGTCTCTGGCTTTTGAGGGTTAGCTTCTTTGGGTAATTCTCTTAATTCCTAGCATCTAAGTAAGACTTAATAATATTCTAACTAAAACTTTCTTCAGTTGACTTGCTTGGCTAAAGGACACTTATTAAAGAATTACAAAGTGTTTAAACTTTTACTGTGGTACTTTAACTCAGAAATGGTTATTACTACCTTACTGTATATCAGCTTCTAGCAAGTTTTTTAAAATTAATTTTAAGTCTTCTGGTCCCCTAATTACCGTCCATATACAAGAGGAGGTGGGTGACCCTGTTGGGTCTGGTCTGGTGTCTGGGGGTGGCACTGATCCTTTTACTCTGGTGATATGGGTTCAGCCTTTTTCTTGAACACCTGGAAAGGTCCTTCAAATTTGAGGGTTAGTGGAGTGGTGGTGCTCTAGGATTTTATTAACACCCAGTCCTCAGGACTGATGTGGGCATTGGTATCCAGAGGGGAGGTTTGGGGGAGATACCCCTTCTTTCTGAGGCCTTCTAGGGATTTTCTTATGGTTTTTAAATATTTTTGAGTTGCTGCCTCCCCTTCTAAATAATCTGCAGTACTGAAAGGGGTGATTAGAAGAGGGAGTCTAAACATTATTTCATAAGGAGAAGCCCCTATGTCGGACCGAGGTCTTGTTCTGATGCACAAGAGAATAAGAGGTAAATATTTGAGCTAATTAATTTTTGTCTATTTAATTAATTCGGTTGTTACATTTTTAAGAGTTCTATTCATCCTTTCTGCCCTTTCGAGCTTTGAAGATGCCATGGGGTGTGCAATCTCTACCTTATCCCCAGGGCTTTTGTTACTTGATGCAAAGTTCAAGCGACAAAATGTGGACCTCAGTGCGAGTCAATGTTACTGACTAGCCCGTATGGAGGTATGATATTTTCTAAGATTATTTTTGCAACTTCTTTTGATTGGGAAAGCCTCTGCCCAGTGAGTGAGATGATCTACGATCACTAGTAAATGTTTGTACCTCTGCACAGAGGGCATTTTACTGAAATCTACTTGTATGTTTTGGAAAGGTCTTAAAGCAAGTTTTCCTCCCCCATGTGCTGTTTTTCTCATTACCTATTGGTCAGTTTTCAGGCAAATCGCACATCCACTTGTGACTGCCTTTGCCAGGTCATACACTCCAATAGATAAATTTTCCCATAAAAAGTGGTCGCACAAACCTTGGATTCCCCAGTGGGTCAATTCATGACTTGAACTATTATCTTTTTATCTCGTGGGATGGTCCTTACCCTTAATTGGATTTGCAAGTTGTGAGAACCCCGGGTTTGGTTTGGGGTCTCATGTGGTGGTAAAGTCTCTCTTCCAACCCGTGCTTCCAAAGAAAAACTCCGCAGTCTCTTGTTGTTCGGTCTCAAGACAATTTATTGCTAGTTATCTAACAGATTATGTTCTCGGGCTGCGGCTGTTTGATCAGCGGCCCGGGCAGAGACGCACACACTCCTGACACCCTGACTGTCCGGTGTCTTCTTCTTCTCCCTCCCCGCCCAGGGCTGCTGCTATCTTTTATAAGATATATTATGTATAACATGTTTACAATTATTCCCCAATACCTACTACCTATATTCCCAAGTGCTTTTCTACTCTAAACCAATCTGTGAGTGCCAACATCACCAAGAACATGGATGTAAGGAAGAAGAAGGAGGAAGAACAGGAACAGCCCACTTTCCTCCATCTTAGAACTTCTGACCCCCATGTACAAAGTAAAAACCCCCCTGTACATGTGCTAAAACCCCCTGTACCAAAAAAAAAAAAAATTCCCCTCTACTTTGTAACTACTTTTACTATAGTATCTAACCCTTTGTGACTGATTTTTCCACCTTAAAAGTTGGTAATTCATTCCATGGCTCAAACTCAAAATCACAGCTGATTCCAGCTGCCTGCTGGGGTCTAGAGTTCCTCTGACAAAGGCCTGGAACCTCTAAAAATGTCTGAGAGACATTTTGAGTTCCCACATCTCCCCTCCCTGTTTGAACCAAAAACACCTGCTTTGCCACTTTGTTCAAGGCCCTTAGAATACACATGAAAATGCATGGCATAACAAGCAGAAGAACTACAAGCCCTATAAGAATGTAAAATATTATTTTTAAAATTTCTTTCCACACTGGTGAGAGATCAAAAAGGTTAAAGAAATCATCCCACCAGGATCCTGTTACTTTTTTCAACTTGGTGATACTACTTTCTAACTGTTTTATATTTTCATGAATGGATTTTGAATGATCGGACAAGTTCATGCAGCACATCCCCTCAAATTCTTCACATCCATGCCCATGTGACAGCAACAAATAATCAATTGCCGCCCTGTTTTGAAGCACTGCCTGTCTTGCACTGCTGATATCTGTTAACATGTCACTCAGTGCAGACGAAATGGCACGACTGTGTTTGCTCAGCCAGCAAGCTATGTGGTCCAATTGTGTCAAGGCCACCCCTGATGCTGTTTGGGGCGAGAAAATTGCAACTGCTCTCCGAGCCTTGTCCCAGGTATAAACATCATCATCACAATTTGGACTCTATTGATCAAAGGATCTTTTTTTCTTTGCATATCTGCTCCTTTAAAGTTTTCAAATCAGGTGTTATCAATGACAGCTCCCCAATGCTGCGTGGACCGCCCTTGACTTTTGCAGGGATAGCAGGACAAACTCTGTCCCCACAAATCAGAAACACTCCCTTCGGTAAAGTGGCTGGGTGTTGAAGGGATGATTTGCTCATCACCTTGGTGTAATTGCACCAGGATGATGCATTTTTATAAAAAGGCTGATTTGGAGTGACATCTATTGTATGATTATCTGTCTTTGCCACTCCCACTGGATTAAATTTGATGCAGTATTTCATTTTTGTTGACCCAAAAATGTCTAACTCTGGGGGTTCCAGGTGAGGCACAGGGAGGTACTGCGTCCAAACATGCCATCCTTCCATAGGATCCGAAAAAGTTTTCAAAACCTTTGGAGGGATATTTTTTGGAATTGGCCACTCCTTCACTGGCACACCTACCAAACATGTTGGAAATGGTTTCCCTGGCTTTGAATGAGTCAGACAAATACTGTCCAGACCTGCTGCCTTTGCCAAAGTTTCCCACACATTTTCCCTTGGTTGTTTCATGGGAAAGTCTGTCTCATTGCCCAAAGCAACAGCCAAGAGGAGACACATGAACACTGCCTGTCTAAACTCCATGTCCATGTCCCCAACCTCTGTGAAAAACCCTGCAATACAGCAACACTCAAATAACACTTAATTTCCCCAAAAAAACCCCAAGTCTCTGGGTAATCAATCGTTGTCTGACGAGACGTCTGCAGCGTCATTGTCTGCCTCCGTCTGCGTGCTCTCTTCTTTGCTCCTAGGGTCCGCGTCCACCTGCGTCTGCACCTGAAAAGGTTTCACGTGCCTCACTGACACCCACTTCGGTCCTCGGTGTGTGGAAACACAAGAGAAACCCTTGCCCCGAGTTATTAATGTAAATGGAACTTCAATTTGTCCTGATTCCGGATTTCTGATCAAAACCAAAGGATTTTCCCTTAACTTTGCTTGTGCACTGTTTGTAAAATGCCTGACAATTGGTGGTGTGGGCTCTGAGAATGAACTATTTAAAAAATTCAACACATACAGAGCTTTGTTCAGCCACATATAAGGTGTTGAGCCTGCCTCTCCCCTTTTCTGTTTATCCAAAAGGGATTTCAGGGTGTGATGTGTTCTTTCAATGATTGCTTGACCTGAGGGAGAATAAGGAGTACCAAAAATGTGTTTCACTCCCCATTTTTTCAGACATTTGTCAAGCACTTTGCCTGTATAAGTTGGACCATTATCTGTTTTTATTTCTTGTGGCACCCCGAGTGATGCAAATGCTTGTAGAAAGTGTCTGCAGGCATGTTCTGCGGTCTCCCCTGTATGTAATGATGCAAAAATCGCCCCTGAAAATGTGTCTACTGAGACATGGATATTTTTGAGCCTCCCAAAGGATGGGTATTTTGTGACATCAGCTTGCCAGAGCTGAAGACTCTGCAATCCCCTTGGATTGACAGCTCCTGCAGATGCAGGAGGCTGCACAAGCTGACAGTCTGGACAAGCACTGATGATCTCCTATGCCTGACTTTTAGAGAGGCGAAAGGATTCCATCAATGGCTGTGCATTTTGATGGAAAAATGCATGGCTCAATTTTGCCTGCTCAAAAATATCTGGCAATGTCTGAGATATGGTCATTTTGAGCCTGTCTGCGTGAGCATTTCCTTCTGCTAAGAACCCTGGGAGTGATGAATGTGCCCTGATATGTATAACAAAATATTCGTGTTCTCTACCTTCTAGAATTGTCCTCATGCATGATAAATATGAAATTTCATTGTCAGTGAGTTTCAAAAGTGATTCCTCTAACTGTTTGACCACATTCACAACATATGCTGAATCTGTGATCAGATTGAGAGGTTCCTGAAACAATTGAAAAACCCTGACCACTGCTGCCAATTCCACAATTTGTGGTGAATCCTGTACCATTTTAATGTCTGATTCCCACTCCCCTGTTTTTGGGTTTTGCCATGTAACTACTGATTTCTGAGTTTTTCCCAAACCATCAGTGAACACTGTCACCCCTTCCACTGGTTCCTGGCTTATTTTTGGTTTTTCCCTGAAACTTACTTTCACATTCAGCATCCTGTGAGCTGGAAAATTAATTGTACAAACTCCCGGATATCCTAACAAAGCAATTGCAATATCCTGTGATTTCTGCATTGCCCATTCAAAATACACTATTTTCAAAGGAACATGAATAACTGAGAAATCTCTGCCTGACATTGTCAGCAACCTGGTTCTTGCCTTGACAATAATCTGTGCTACCATTTCTAGATCTGTGAGAATTTTTTTTGAGGGCCTGTAAGCTAAAAAGAGCCACTCTATTAACAAAAGAGGGTCCACTTGAGACAAATCCCACTGAAAAATCAACCCATATAACTGTGCTGTTTCCCCCAACACTGCTAAATGAAAAGGCAATGATGTGCTTGTCTCTGCTGAATCATGTCTGTGATCTTTTCAAGGTCTCTTTTTGCTTCAGGCGTCAGAGTTCTGGGAGATTTGATGTTGTTGTCCCCTCTCAAAAGATCGAGCAATGACGAGATGTCATCATTGGTGATTCCCATGATCGGTCTCATCCAGTTGATCTCTCCCAAAAGCTGTTGCAAGTCCTGGAGATTGGTGAACTTTGTGTTGATTTCCAGTTTCTGTGGCCTTATCGTTTGTTTCGTGATCTTCCACCCCAGGTATTTCCAAGGTGTAATTTCCTGTATTTTTGGTGTCCTAATTTCCAGTCCTGCTTTTTGCACCTGTGCAATCACACAGTCACAAACCTCTTGCACCTCCTGTTTTGTTGGTGCTGCAAAGAGCAAATTGTCCATATAATGGATAATATTTTTTTGGATGTTTCTCTCATGCTGGATGCAAAGCTTGGGCCACATACCATTGGCAAATACTTGGAGAATTTTCGAGCCCCTGAGGAAGAACCGTCCAGTGGTGTCTTTGCAGAGGTTCTTCTCTGTTGATGCTTGAGACAGAAAATGCAAAGCATGGAGCGTCATCTGGATGAAGTGGAATGCTGAAAAAACAGTCCTTGAGATCAATGATCACAAGCGACCAGTCCCTCGGGATCATCGAGGGAGATGGAAGCCCAAGCTGCAGTGGCCCCATGTCCTGATGACCTCGTTGATTTTCCTGAGATCATGAAGCAGTCTCCAATACCCTGAAGTTTTCTTGCGAATGACAAACACTGGGGAGTTCTATGAGCTGTCTGTTGGTTTGATGTGTCCCTTCTGCAGCTGTTCCTGGACCAACTTTTTCAACGCACTCAATTTTTTCCACTCCAGGGGCCACTGATCCACCCAAAGAGGATCATTTGTTTTCCAGGTAAATTTCAGAGTGGCGAGTGCCACAGTGACCCCTGTTAAAAATCCAACTCTAATTTCAGTCCCTATTTTGCCAAAAGGTCCCTTCCCCACACTGTGATGGGCTTTTGCATGATGAAAGGATGGATAACTGCTGTCTTTTTTCCCGGGCCTGTGACAACAATTGCATTCTCACTCTGCATGTATAGGGAACTCCCCACTATGCCTGTGAGAGAACCCAAAGGTGCAACCAAATCCCATTCCCAAGGCCAAAAAATGTATGAAATAACTGTAAAATCTACTCCTGTGTCGAGCATCCCTGTAATAGCAATTGTCTTTTCGTTACAAGTCAACTGACAAGTAACGATGGGTCGATCCCGGCTCAAATGTTTCACTCAAGATGCATGCACGTCTGCTTGATCACCAGGAAAAGAGTCCTGTTTGTTGAACACCAGCATGGCTTGCCTTTCTGGATGAGATGGCAGAGCCATAGCTCGAGCAATCGGTGTGTTTTGTGGAATTGTCAGAGGTGGTTGCAAGGCTTTTGCCGTGACCATCAGCTCCTCATTATGGTTTGCTGAAATCAAAGATGGATAAACAACAAGTCCAAGGATAGTTCTTCTGTCCCTGGCCATTATTAAAAAGTCCTGCCTTTTCCAAGAAGTCCCTGTGACACCTGTAGGTATCACTGCATGGCTATTGTACAAAAGACACATCAATTTGGAGGTTGCCAAGACGCATTGGAATCCGGGTGGTACCAAGTCTGGGTCGCTGGGGATTTTGGAGATTGCTCTGCCAAGGGGTTCTGTTTGTTGCTCCCCGAGGATTGTTCCTGTTGGTTCTGTGTCCCTGCCAGGATTTTTGCCTGAGTGCGCCGGCGTTGATTCGCGCTCCTTTTCCTGTTTCCTGGAATCGGAAGAAGTTTCCCATCCACATCTGTCTGTGAGTGACACTCGCAAGATGTTTCCCTCTCCTGCATCGAGGGCAAAGGTCTGGTGGCTTGTTGGGCTTTGCAAGTTGTGGGCAGTTCCTTTTAATATGTCCTTGTCTCCCACACCCAAAGCACCGTCTCTCTGCACTGGAGTTGCCCTTTGTATAATTTGCAAGAACTTCCCTAACACGTTTTTCAATTTGATCCCCCAAATGTTCCTCCATGATGGAAGCAACATGTTGTGGTGTTCCCACCTTGCTGCACGCCTCGATCATGTCTGCCAAGGTGGCCTGGTACGGCATCATGCTGATGATCCGTCTGCACTCCGGATTGGCATTGGAGAACGCGAGGCTTTTGACCAGGTGTGGTTTCGCTTCCTCCTCGCTCACCTGCCGCTCCACCACCTGAGAAAGACGATCCACAAATGAAGAAAACGGCTCTGCAGGACCCTGTTTGATCTCGGTGTAGATGTTGTCCTGGACCCCCGTTGGAGCAATCTGAAGAATTGCCCTCCGTGCTGCCTCTTTGATGTCGCTGAGCACGTGATGCGGGAGCCTCACCGCCTGTTGAGTTAGACCGTCCTCAGGAGGATCACCAGCAAGCTGCACCATGGTGAGGTTTGCATTTGGCCCGCCCTGGTATCTGGCTCTCAGCTGCTCCACAGATCTCCTCCACGCCTTCTGCCACATGAGAGATTGGGTGTCTGTAAGGACTGATGTTGCAAGATATTTAAGATCATATGGTGTTAAGTCATACATGCCAAAAATACTTTTTAACATCTGCTTGAAATATGGTGATGACAACCCATTGTCCCAAATGGCCTTAGCTAAATCTTTGATTGCTCCACAATCCAGGTGTTCCCATCTCGGGTTTTGGCACTGAGCGTCATAGTTCACTGGCATCATTATGTTTCCCGAGCCCTGTAATAAACCTTTCTCCTTCTCCAACTCTGCTAGAATGTCCTGCCAGTCCACTTTTGCACTCTGCAAAGCTGTAAATTCAGTGGGTACTTGCCTGTAGAGTGGAGTCATCTGTTGTGGCTGCAGCTCTGGTGCAGCAGCACTCACTGATACCAACGGCGTCTGCAGCATCTGCGAAGATGAAGGCTGAGAGTCTCTGGAGAAAAGTGAAGCATCTGCTGTGGAGGAGAACACACGACTGCCCTGCATTATTTGGAAAATTTTTGGAAGGTGAACCAACAGTTCTGGCTGTGACTCCAGGGCTGTGCTTAAATATTGTAAAAGAAATTCAACAACCCCCTTTGATATTAAAATTGACTCTCCCTCCCCCAAAATTTTGGCAGACCTTGATTTTGGAATTGTCCAAGCTGGGACACCCTGCGAAGCAGTGATGCGTATCGTTTCCTCCCGTTGCTGCGCCTCAGCAGAAGTGTCCTGAGTCCCGCACTGTTCTGGTGTCAGTGGAGGTTCCTGCTGCCGTGCAGATGTGACCTTTTTCACCCTGGAGTTTTTCTTATAAGAAACTGGAAAAAAGTCCTGCAATGTCACAGTCCCACCACTGGGTGGCGCAGTGCCTTGACCGGACAAGTTCTGTGCCGCCTGTTGCAATGTTGTGGTTCTGCCGCTAGATGGCGCTGCCGCCTGACCAGCTGAGGTGGGAACCACACTCTGCTCTTCAATCTGCACTTCCGATAAACATTTGAGCATTTCTTCTGACAATTGATTTACATTTGCAAATCCCGCAATATTCCTGATAAACCTTTGAGCATTTCTCCTAACAACTGATTCACGTTTGCGATCACTGCAATCGGAGAAGCTGACTCTTGTTGCAATAATTGTTCTAATTTGGCCATGTCTGAAGCTGACAGGGATTGGCCATGGGCTTGGGCTGTCTGTTGCCATAGGAACGATGACGGAACCGTGCCCTGAGGAATTTTTACATCCTGGCCATGCCCTGTCCCTGCCTGCATCATCACAGGGGAGTGAACGCTTCTGCTCTGACCCTGGCTATGCTTCGGCCTCACTCTGCCCCGCACCGCCTCTGATTCAGAGCCACTGTCGTACCCCCCGAGACTGACATAACTACTCTTCTGTTCCCATTCCGGCCCTGATGTTTCTGTCTCGCTTTGCCCGTCTCCTGGCTCTGTGGCAGCACCCACAGCCTGCGCGCGCCAGCTGCGCCCCATCTGTGCTCATCCCACGCGTTCGAAATGCGAGAAATCCCCTCCACCCATGGCTGTTGGGTTTTGCTCGACCTTCACGCATGTGCCCGCCATCTCAGCTGCAGCGAGGAATGCCTCCCACTGTCCCTCTGCCGCTTTCTCAGCAGCCCTGGCTGCCGCGGTCAGGGAGCTATCTTCCCGCACCCCTTGGGCAGCCGCGTTTATGGCTTCGCGGATTCTCGACACTGAACGTGTCACCGGGCGCTCCGAGCGTACCACCGTCGCACTCATACTCCCCGCTTTCGCCCCGATCCGTTCCGCCCCATCTGCTCTCCCCAGCTTCTCCTTCTGCGCGGGCTGTTTTGAACTCCCAGCCTGTGCAGATGCGAAAGCACTTTCCTCTCCCTCCTCCCCCTGCTCTGCACTCACGTTCGCACCTTCCCCCACCGGAGCTGGTGCCACCGCCACCGCTGCCCCCCCACCGTGGGTTTGGACTTGGGCAATGCCTTCCTCCCACTGAGGGTCGCGGCTGTGCCGGGCTCGCCCGCCTCCGTCTGGGGAATTTCTGCGTCGGAGGAGCTTAGGGACTCTTGGGAAACTGAGGAACAGTGAGAACCCGGGACATGGGACGCGATGGGGTATCATCTCCCTGATGTTCCACAGGAAGCAATCCTGCCTGTCCTGTGTCTGTGGTGAGAGGGTCTGTCCCAAGCTGCTGGCCGGACTGTCCCCCCCCCGTTTGTCACCAGGAGCCGTAGCTGCCTGGCTTGAGCTGCCGCGTTGTGACAGTGACTCTAAAACTGTTCTTGCTGAAGATAAAAGTTTTGCGGCCAGCTTATTATTTTTTATAGCCTGATAATATAATTGCTTGTTAATTTCCTGCCAAAAATTTGGCTTATACAATAAATCTGGATCTGAGTGTGGGAAGTTACACCTCACCCATAATAATAAATCTTTCAGCTCCTTTTGTGCAATCTCTACCGGATGGGCAGAGATGATGCCCTGGAAGGCAGATACAATTTGTTTTTCTTCTTGGGAGAATTCCCCCGCCATGTTCTTAATTTTGACCTTTCTCACCAAAAGCTGTGTCGGCTCGAGGTCAGTCCGGAGATGGCACTGATCACTGTCCAGCAGTTCACAGGTGAGAGATCCCAGGTGCGCTTCTGTGTCATCTCCTCCCTGGAAAGTCCCCGAGATGACTTGTTTCAGTGAAGGTCAGGTTCTTATCTCGAGCTGTCCGCTCCCTCTCTTCTTGGAATTTACGGCGAGTGTGTGCTCTGCTCTTCTCTTTTTTTTTTTTTTCTTGTCCGCTGATGAAGGTTGGAGGTTGTTTGATGTTTCTTTTCATTCTTCTTGCTGATGCCCACACAGGGACGCCAGATGTGAGAACCCCGGGTTTGGTTTGGGGTCTCGTGTGGTGGTAAAGCTTCTCCTCCAATCCATGTTCCCAAAGAAAAACTCCGCAGTCTCTTGTTGTTCAGTCTCAAGACGATTTATTGCTAGTTATCTAACAGATTAGGTTCTCGGGCTGCGGCCCTTTGGTCAGCGGCCCAGGCAGAGAGGCACACACTCCTGACACCCTGACTGTCTGGTGTCTTCCTCTTCTCTCTCCCCGCCCAGGGCTGCTGCTATCTTTTATAAGATATATTACGTATAACATATTTACAATTATTCCCCAATACCTATTACCTACATTGCCAAGTGCTTTTCTACTCTAAACCAATCTGTGAGTGCCAACATCACCAAGAACATGGAGGTAAGGAATAAGAAAGAAGAAGGATGGGTTCAGCCCACTTTCCTCCATCTTAGAACTTCTGACCCCCATGTACAAAGTAAAAACCCCCCTGTACATGCACTAAAATCCCCCTGTACACTACCAAAAAATATTTCCCTCTACTTTGTGACTGCATTTACTATACTATCTAGCACTTTGTGACTGCTTGTTCCACCTTAAAAGTTGGTAATTCATTCAATGGTTCAAACTCGAAATCACAGCTAAATCCAGCTGCCTGCTGGGGTCCAGACTGCGTCTGACCACGGCCTGGAACCTCTAAAAATGTCTGAGAGACACTTTGAGTTCCCACAGCTTTCTCTTTTCACTGCTGCACCCAGCCAAATCATTTTCTTTGCCCCTTTGCCAGGGCAATGCTCTGGGCCAGTTCTTCTGTGAAATACCCCAGAAATTGAAGCTCCCTTGATCCAAATCCTATCTCAGGGAACTTGGGCTCATTGCAGTTAGAGTACATTTAAGATTCAGATGTTTTGTGTTCATTGTTTTCTCCTCTCTGCCTATATCCAGGGCCGTGCTGAGCATCCCCTCTGAGCAGGGATGGCACAAAGCCTTTTCCACCTCTCTCCCTCATCAGCCTCTGCTCTCCCTGTTTGTAACTGGCACAATGTCTGCCTGAAGACCCTCTCCATTTCTTCACCATTCCTGGATCTGGCACTGTCAGTTCTGTATTCGGTGGTGACTCCAGCCCTGAACCCCCTCATCCACAGCCTAGGGAACCAGGAGATCAAGGCTGCAGTGTGAACACTGATGACTGGATGATTTCAGGAACATTAATGTGCCGGCAAATAAATTCTAATAAACTACAAATCACTTGGAATAAAAGTAATCTTTGATATTTCTTGTTGGTTGCATTGTGGTGGGTTTTTTTTCACTTTGTTTTAGTTTTCACATGTTGTCCACAAAGAAAAGCCATTCCTTGTGCCACTTCTCATTTTGTTTCTGTCCACCTTCCCTGTGCCCACAGAATGTGTCAAGGAGGGGCTGTGCTCTTGATGGCTTTAAAGGAAATAAAGGATCTCCCAGCAAAGTTTTTCTCCAGAGTTACCCCTTTTGTTGCCTTCTCTGGAGCTGCAGCAGCAATGTCTGTGTGCAGAGCTGGGGCAGATCAGTGTTGGCACAGCAGCTGTGCCCAGGAGCAGCAGCACTTGGTGTTGCCAGTGCTGCTCCTGTGCCACTGCCCCACTGCCCTGGTGGCCCTGGTGTTGCTGCAGGGCCTGAGTGCTCTCGGGGCCGGGTACAGTCCTGGGGGTGGCAGTGCCGGGGCTGCAGCAGGGACAGGCCATGGGCACTGCTGGGGCAGCGCTGACGCCTCAGGCCAGGGCCTGGGGGCTCCAGGCTCCTTGCCCAGGCTCTCTCAAGAACATGGTCAGGCCAATGCTCAGCACAGAAAACCCCTGTGAGCAGCCCCAGGGTGCTGTTGGCAGGCTGGGGGCAAACAGCATGGCTGGTGCTCTGCAGGGTCCCTGAGGGAGATGGGAAGGAACAGAAGATCAGGGGCTGATCCATCCCCAGTGCGCTGGACAGCCCAGAGCACCGTCCCAGAGCATCCTCATGGATCTGTCAGCAATAACCACCCTCTGCAGCCCTGGCCTCTCCCCCAGCTCACACAGGTGCTTTGTCCTTGCAGGCACAGACACGGCAGGACAGGCTCAGCAGCCCCTGTTTGCATTGCACAGAGCAGCTGGGAGCAGCCCATGGCATTGCTGTGGGTACATGAACCTGAGGGAGCACAAATGCCATCAGCCCCAGGGGCCAGGAAGGGCTGGGGCATGGCAGGGAAACCACTCAGCTTTGTCATGGCCTCTGCAGTCAGCCAGAAAGTTTGTTCCCATCAGCTGGGAGTTTCCTGTCCCACTGCAGACGCTGCTGCTCAGAGCCAGGGCTGCCTGGCAGCCACCCCCAAACTGCCCTGAGCATTTCCTTGGCTTCAGCTTTGCTTTCTTTATTCCTCCTGCTACAAATTTCTTCCTGTTGCCCACTGCTTTTCCCTCTCTTGCAGGCAGCCCATCCCTGTTTGCCCTTTCCTCTTTGGCCTCACTCCCAAAATTGGCACCATGGGAATGTCCCCTGGGGAGCAGGATCATCCTACAAATGCTTCAGGAATTGTCTGGAGGCTCCTGCATGCCTCATGCTGCTCTCTTGCCAGAGGCACCACAGACCAGGGGGGCACATCTGGGCTGCTGTGTCTGGCTGTGGGGCTCCCTGTTCTGGGCAATCCTGCAACTGCTCCAAGGGTGGTTTCAGAGAATAACACAACCAGCAAGGTTGGAAAAAACCTTGGAGATCAAAAGTCCAGCCTGTGCCCTGACACTGCCTTGTCTCACCTGAGCCTCCTCTTCTTCAGGTTAAACAACAAGAGATCCCACAGCCACTCCTCACAGGAATTGTGTTCCACACACCTCAGCAGCCTTGTTGCTGTTCTCTGGACATGCTCCACCCCTCCATGCCCTTCCTAAATTGGTGGCCCAGAACTGGACACAGCACTCGAGGTGCTGCCCAACCAGTGCTGAGCACACAGGAAGAATCACTGCCCTGCTCCTCCTGGCCACACCATTTCTGATCCAGCCCAGGAGCCATTGGCCTTCTTGGCCACCTGGGCACACTGCTGGCTCATGTCCAGCTTGCTGTCCATCAGTCCCCCCAGGTCCCTTTCTGCCTGGCCACTGTCCAGCCCCTTTGTCCCCAGCCTGTAATGCTGCAGGGGATGTTGTGGTCAAAAAAGCCCACAAAATATTCTTGACTAAAGAGGAGTAAGAACTACTGATAAGATTGGAGGCTCAGTTTGAGGGGAACAAAAACATCAATAAACTCATTGCAGAACACACATCACAACCAAAATGGCTAAATAAATCAGGGACAAAATAAGATTTCTGACGAAGAAACCAGCTGAACATGTAGATAAGAAACCTGGGATGAGGCATGAAACCAGGAGAGCCTCTTTGGGCCTGAGAAGGGACTTGGACATTGATCTTGAGAGGAGTCAGATGCCTGGGAGACCAGTGACTGGAAGGAAAACAGATCCCAAGATCAGTCACCATTCTGATAAGGATAACAACAGCTGAGAAACACCAACCAACAGAGGGAGGGGCAGCTGCAGGCCCATTATCTCAGAACCCTCAGTGAAATGCTATCAGCTGGGACAATTCACATGTTCCTGAAGACATTCAAGCACTTATTAGGTACCCACAGCAGCCTTGGGGCTCTGTGCCCCATGGCCTCCCTGCTGGGCAGCCTCTGCCAGCTCCTGCAGAGCCCGTGGCACCTGTGGGGCTGCACAGACAGCCCTGCCCGGGCTCTGCCGGCCTCTGGGCCAGCAGAGAGGCGGCCAGGGCTGGCCATGGCCGGGAACAGGCCCTGAGCCCCGCAGGAGGATGGAGCTGGGCCACAGCCAAACTCAGCCCAGGGCAGAGCTGGGCTCAGCAGCCAGGGCTGCCCAGGGCTGGCACAGACAGAGGCTGGCACTGACAAATGTCCTGGGCCCCCTCCCTGCTCTGTCCATGCCCCCAAGGGCACAGAGCAGCCTCCTTTCTTGGGCACTTGCCTGTTTTCAATCCCTTGCATAGGCAAAAGGATGCTCCCTGGATGCCTGAATTATGGACAAATTCAATTGGGGAGGACAATTACAGATAAATCAACTAACAAGAATTTATTAAGCAAGCAGTATTAAGCAAAAAAGGCAGCTCTGGGTGGCCGGGGAGTCTCTTCTCCACCATGGCACGCACCCTCCCCCTCTGATGTTTTTGTTTTTATAGTCCTTTTTTTTCTATTTCTTTTTTTTTTCTTTTTCTTTTTTTTTTTTTCTGGTAGACATATTTTTTTCTCAATGCACTCTGTGCCAGTGCAATTGGTTGCTAGGAAGTCCATTTTTTTCTGCCCTTGGTGGTCATAGGAATGAAGGCTCTTCATCTGTGGGAACTCAAAATGTCTCTCAGACATTTTTAGAGGTTCCAGGCCTTTGTCAGAGGCACTCTAGACCCCAGCAGGCAGCTGGAAACAGCTGTGATTTTGAGTTTGAGCCATGGAATGAACTACCAACTTTGAAGGTGGAACAAACAGTCAGAAAGGGTTAGATAGTATAGTAAAAGTAGTTACAAAGTAGAGGGGAAATTTTTTTAGTATTGTACAGGGGGTTTTAGCATATATACAGGGGGGTTTTTACTTTGTACATGGGGGTCAGAAGTTCTAAGATGGAGGAAAGTGGGCTGTTCCTGTCCTTCCTCTTTCTTCTTCCTTACCTCCATGTTCTTGGTGATGTTGGCACTCACTGATTGGTTTACAGTAGAAAAGCACTTGGTAATATAGGAGTAGGTATTGGGGAATAATTTTAAACATGCTATGCGTAATATATCTTATAAAAGATAGCAGCAGCCCTGGGCGGGGAGGGAGAAGAAGAAGACACTGGACAGTCAGGGTGTCAGGAGTGTGTGCGTCTCTGCCCGGGCCGCTGATCAAACAGCCGCAGCCCGAGAACATAATCTGTTAGATAACTAGCAATAAATCGTCTTGAGACTGAGCAACAAGAGACTGCGGAGTTTTTCTTTGGGAACACGGGTTGGAGGAGAGACTTTACTACCACTCGAGACCCCAAACCAAACCCGGGGTTCTCACATCTGGCGTCCCTGTGTGGGCATCAGCAAGAAGAATGAAAAGAAACATCAAATAACCTCCAACCTTCATCAGCGGAGAAGAAAAACAAAAGAAGAGCAGAGCACACACACTCACAGCAAATTCCAAGAAGAGAGGGAGCAGACAGCTCGAGATAAGAACCTGACCTTCACTGAAACAAATCGTCTCGGGGACTTTCCAGGGAGGAGATTACACAGAAGCGCGCCTGGGATCTCTCACCTGTGAACTGCTGGACGGTGATCAGTGCCATCTCCGGACTGACCTCGGGTTGACTCAGCTTTTGGTGAGAAAGGTCAAAATTAAGAACATGGCGGGGGAATTCTCCCAAGAGGAAAAAGAAATTGTATCTGCCTTCCAGGGCATCATCTCTGCCCATCCGGTGGAGATCGCTCAAAAAGAGCTGAAAGATTTATTATTGTGGGTGAGGTGTAATTTCCCACACTCAGACCCAGATTTATTTTTTGAGCCAAATTTTTGGCAGGAAATTAATAAGCAATTATATTATCAAGCTATAAGGAATAATAAGCTTGTCGCAAAACTTTTACCTTCAGCAAGAACAGTTTTAGAGTCACTCTCACAACATGGTAGCTCAAGCCAGGCAGCTAAGGCTCCTGGTGAAAAACAGGGTGGGGGACAGTCTAGCCAGCAGCTGGGACAGCCCCTCTCAACACAGGCATAGCACAGGCAGTGGAAAATCAGGGAGATGATACCCAATCGCGTCCTGTGTCCCCGAGTTCTCACTGTTCCTCAGTTTCCCAAGAGTCCCTAAGCTCCTTTGACGCAGAAATTCCCCAGACGGAGGCAAGCAAGCCCGGCACAGCTGCGACCCTCAGTGGGAGGAAGGCATTGCCCGAGTCCAAACCCACGGTGAGGGGGGCAGCGGCGGCAGCAGCTCCGGTGGGGGAAGGTGCAAACGTGAGTGCAGAGCAGGGGGAGGAGGGAGAGGAAAGTGCTTTCGCATCTGCACAGGCTGGGAGTTCAAAACAGCCCGTGCAGAAGGCGAAGCCGGGGAGAGCGGCGGGGGCGGGACGGATCGGGGCGAAAGCGGGGAGTGCGAGTGCGACGGTGGTACGCTCGGAGCGCCCGGTGACACGTTCAATGTCGGGAATCTGTGAAGCCACAGAAGCGGCTGCCCAAAAGGCGCGGGAAGATAGCTCCCTGACCATGGCAGCCAGTGCTGCTGAGAAAGCGGCAGAGGGACAGCGGGAGGCATTCCTCGCTGCAGCTGAGATGGCGGGCACATGTGTGAAGGTCGAGCAGAACCCGACAGCCACGGGTGGAGGGGATTTCTCACATTTCGAATGCGCGGTACGGACACAGGAGGGGCGGAGCCAGCACGCATGGGCTGTGGGTGCTGGCACGGAGCCAGGAGACAGGCAAAGCGAGGTGGAGACATCAGGGCTGGAATGGGAACAGGAGGGTGGATACAGCAGCCTTGGGGGGGATGGCAGTGGCTCTGATTCGGAGGCGGTGCGGGGCGGAACGAGGCCAAAGCATAGCCGGGGTCGGAGCAGGAGCGTTCACTCCCCTGAGATGACGCAGGCAGGGATGGAGGGTGGCCAGGATGTAAACATTCCTCAGGGCACGGTTCCATCACAGTTCCCATGGCAACAGACAGCCCAAGCCCACAGCCAATCCCTGTCAGCTTCAGACATGGCCAAGTTAGAACAGTTATTGCAACAAGAGTCAGTTTCACCGACTGCATGGATCGCAAATGTGAATCAGTTATTAGGAGAAATGCTCAAAGGTTTATTGGGAATTAGTGCGGGATTTGCGAATGTAAATCACTTGACAGAAGAGATGCTAAAATGTTTATCGAAGTGCAGATTGAAGAGCAGAGTGCGGTTCCCACCTCAGCTGGTCAGGCGGCAGCGCCATCTAGCGGCGGAACCACAACATTGCAACAGGCGTCACAGAACTTGCGGGGTCAAGGCACTGCGCCACCCAGTGGTGGGACTGTGACATTGCAGGACTTTTTTCCAGTTTCTTATAAGAAAAAATCCAGGGTGAAAAAGGTCACATCTGCACGGCAGCAGGAACCTCCACTGACACCGGAACCGTGCGGGACTCAGGACACTTCTGCTGAGGCGCAGTAACGGGATGAAACGATACGCATCACTGCTTCGGAGGGTGTCCCAGCTTGGACAATTCCAAAATCAAGGTCTGCCAAACTTTCGGGGCAGGGAGAGTCAATTTTAATATCAAAGGGGGTTGTTGAATTTCTTTTACAATATTTAAGCACAGCCTTGGAGTCACAGCCAGAACTGTTGGTTCATCTTCCAAAAATTTTCCAAATAATGCAAGGCAGTCGTGTGTTCTCCTCCACAGCAGATGCTTCACTTTTCTCCAGAGACTCCCAGCCTTCATCTTTGCAGATGCTGCAGACACCGTTGGTATCGGTGAGTGCTGCTGCACCAGAACTGCAGCCACAGCAGATGACTCCACTCTACAGGCAAGTACCCACTGAATTTACAGCTTTGCAGAGTGCAAAAGTGGACTGGCAGGACATTCAAGCAGAGTTGGAGAAAGAGAAAGGTTTATTGCAGGGCTCAGGAAATATAACAATGCCGGTGAACTATGATGCTCAGGGCCAAAACCCGAGATGGGAACGCCTGGACCGTGGAGCAATCAAAGATTTAGCAAAGGCCATTCGGGACAATGGGTTGTCATCACCATATTTCAAGCAAATGTTAAAAAGTATTTTTGGAATGTATGACTTAACACCATATGATCTTAAACATCTTGCGACATCAGTTCTTACAGACACCCAAGCTCTCGTGTGGCAGAAGGCGTGGAGGAGATCCGTGGAGCAGCTGAGAGCCAGATACCAGGGCGGGCCGAATGCAAACCTCACCATGGCGCAGCTTGCTGGTGATCCTCCTGAGGACGATCCAACTCAACAGGCGGTGAGGCTCCCGCGTCGTGCTCAGCGACATCAAAGAGGCAGCACGGAGGGCAATTCTTCAGATTGCTCCAGCGGGGGTCCAGGACACCATCTACACCGAGATCAAACAGGGTCCTTTGGAGCTGTTTTCTTCATTCGTGGATCGTCTTTCTCAGGTGGTGGAGCGGCAGGTGAGCGAGGAGGGAGCGAAACCACACCTGGTCAAAAGCCTCGCGTTCTCCAATGCCAATCCGGAGTGCAGACGGATCATCAGCATGATGCCGCACCAGGCCACATTGGCAGACATGATTGAGGCGTGCAGCAAGGTGGGGACACCACAACATGTTGCTTCCATCATGGAGGAACACTTGGGGGATCGAATTGAAAAACGTGTTAGGGAAGCTCTTGCAAATTATACAAAGGGCAACCCTAATGCAGAGAGACGGTGCTTTGGGTGTGGGGCACAAGCACATATTAAAAGGAATTGTCCACAACTTTCAAAGCCCAACAAGCCACCAGACCTTTGTCCTTGATGCAGGAGAGGGAAACATCTCACAAGTGAGTGTCACTCACAAACAGATGTGGATGGGAAACTTCTTCCTATTCCGGGAAACGGGAAAAAGAGCGCGAATCAACGCCAGCGCGCTCAGACACAAATCCTGGCAGTGACACAGAACCAGCAGGGACAATCCTCGGGGAGCAACAAACAAAACCCCTCAGCAGAGCAATCTCCAAAATCCCCAGCGACCCAGACTTGGTACCACCCGGATTCCAATGCGTCTTGGCAACCTCCAAATTGACGTGTCTTTTGGACAATAGCCATGCAGTGATACCTACAGGTGTCACAGGGACTTCTTGGAAAAGGCAGGACTTTTTAATAATGGCCAGGGACAGGAGCAGTATCCTTGGACTTGTTGTTTATCCATCTTTGATTTCAGCAAACCGTAATGAGGAGTTGATGGTCACGGCAAAAGCCTTGCGACCACCTCTGACAATTCCACAAAACACACCGATTGCTCGAGCTATGGCTCTGCCATCTCATCCAGAAAGGCAAGCCATGCCGGTGTTCAACAAACAGGACTCTTTTCCTGGTGATCAAGCAGACGTGCATGCATCTTGGGTGAAACATTTGAGCCGAGATCGGCCCATTGTTACTTGTCAGTTGACTTGTAACGAGGAGACAATTGCTATTACAGGGATGCTCGACACAGGAGCAGATGTTACAGTTATTTCATACATTTTTTGGCCTCGGGAATGGGGCTTGGTTGCACCTTTGGGTTCCCTCACAGGCATAGGGGGGAGTTCCCTGTGCATGCAGAGTGAGAACGCAATTGTTGTCACAGGCCCAGGAAAAAAGACAGCAGTTATCCGTCCTTTCATCGTGCAAAAGCCCATCACAGTATGGGGAAGGGACCTTTTGGCACAATGGGGACTGAAATTAGAATTGGATTTTTGACAGGGGTCACTGTGGCACTCGCCACTTTGAAACTGACATGGAAAACAAATGATCCTGTTTGGGTGGATCAGTGGCCCCTGGAGCGGAAAAAATTGAGTGCATTGAAAAAGTTGGTCCAAGAACAGCTGCAGAAGGGACACATCAAACCAACAGACAGCCCATGGAATTCCCCAGTGTTTGTCATTCGCAAGAAAACTTCAGGGTCTTGGAGACTGCTTCATGATCTCGGGAAAATCAACGAGGTCATTGACGACATGGGGCCACTGCAGCTTGGGCTTCCATCTCTCTCGATGATCCCGAGGGACTGGTCACTTGTGATCATTGATCTCAAGGACTGTTTTTTCAGCATTCCACTTCATCCAGATGATGCTCCACGCTTTGCATTTTCTGTCCCAAGCATCAACAGAGAGGAACCTTTGCAGAGATACCACTGGACGGTTCTTCCTCAGGGACTCAAAAACTCTCCAAGCATTTGCCAATGGTACGTGGCCCAAGCTTTGCATCCAGCACGAGAAAAACATCCAAAACAAAAAATTATCCATTATATGGATGATTTGCTCATTGCAGCACCAACAAAACAGGAGGTGCAAGAAGTTCATGAATGTGTGATTGCGCAGGTGCAAAAAGCAGGACTGGAAATTAGGACACCAAAAATACAGGAAATTGCACCTTGGAAATACTTGGGATGGAAGATCACAAAGCAAACGATAAGGCCACAGAAACTGGAAATCAACACAAAGGTCACCAATCTCCAGGACTTGCAACAGCTTTTGGGGGAGATCAACTGGATGAGACCGATCCTGGGAATCACCAATGATGACATCTCGTCGTTGCTCGATCTTTTGAGAGGGGACAATAACATCAAATCTCCCAGAACTCTGACGCCTGAAGCAAAAAGAGACCTTGAAAAGATCACAGACATGATTCAGCAGAGAGAAGCACATCACTTTGTAGAATCATTGCCTTTTCATTTAGCGGTGTTGGGGGAAACGGCACAGTTATATGGGTTGATTTTTCAGTGGGATTTGTCTCAAGTGGACCCTCTTTTGTTGATAGAGTGGGTTTTCTTAGCTTACAGGCCCTCAAAAACAATTCTCACGGATCTAGAAATGGTAGCACAGATTATTATTAAGGCGAGAACCAGGTTGCTGACAATGTCAAGCAGAGATTTCTCAGTTATTCACGTACCTTTAAAGAAAGTGTATTTTGAATGGGTGATGCAAAAATCACAGGATTTTGCAATTGCTTTGTTAGGTTATCCAGGAATTTGTACTGTTCATTTTCCAGCTCACAGGATGCTGAATGCGAAAGTAAGTTTCAGGGAAAAACCAAAAATAAGCCAGGAACTGGTGGAAGGGGTGACAGTGTTCACTGATGGTTCGGGAAAAACTCACAAATCAGTGGTCACATGGCAAAATTCAAAAACAGGGGAGTGGGAATCAGATATTAAAATAGTACAGGGTTCACCACAAATTGTGGATATGGCAGCAGTGGTCAGGGTTTTTCAATTGTTTCAGAAACCATCAATCTGATCACAGATTCAGCATAGGTTGCAAATGTGGTCAAACGGTTGGAGGGGTCACTTTTGAAACACACTGACAATGAAATTTTATATTCATATTTGTCATGCATAAGGACGATCCTAGAAAGTAGAGAACATGCATATCAGGGCACATTCATCACTCCTAGGGTTCTTAGCAGAAGAAAATGCTAATGCAGACAGACTCACAATGACTATGTCACAGACATTGCTGGATATTTTTGAGCAGGCAAAATTGAGCCACGCATTTTTCCATCAGAATGCACAGGCGTTGATGGAATCCTTTCGCCTCTCCAAAAGTCAGGCGAGGGAGATCTTCAGTGCTTGTCCAGACTGTCAGCTTGTGCAGCCTCCTGCGTCTACAGGAGCTGTCAATCCAAGGGGATTGCAGAGTCTTCAGCTCTGGCAAGCTGATGTCACAAAATACCCATCTTTTGGGAGGCTCAAAAATATCCATGTCTCAGTTGACACATTTTCAGGGGCGATTTTTGCATCATTACATACAGGGGAAATCGCAGAACATGCCTGCAGACACTTTTTACAAGCATTTGCATCACTCGGGGTGCCACAAGAAATAAAAACAGATAATGGTCCAACTTATACAGGCATAGTGCTTGACAAATTTCTGAAAAAATGGGGAGTGAAGCACATTTTTGGTATTCCTTATTCTCCCTCAGGTCAAGCAATCATTGAAAGAACACATCACACCCTGAAATCCCTCTTGGATAAACAGAAAAGGGGAGAGGCAGGCTCAACACCTTATATGCGGCTGAACAAAGCTCTGTATGTATTGAATTTTTTAAATGGTTATTTCTCAGAGCCCACACCGCCAATTGTTAGGCATTTTACAAACAGTGCACAAGCAAAGTTAAGGGAAAATCCTTTGGTTTTGATCAGAAATCCAGAATCAGGACAAATTGAAGGTCCATTTACATTAATAACTTGGGGCAAGGGTTTCGCTTGTGTTTCCACAGAGCGAGGACCGAAGTGGGTGTCAGCGAGGCACGTGAAACCTTTCCGGGTGCAGACACAGGTGGACGCGGACCCGAGAAGCAAAGAAGAGAGCACGCAGACGGAGGCAGACAAGGACGCTGCAGACATCTCGCCAGATAACGATTGATTACCCAGAGACTTGGGGTTTTTCGGGGAAATTAAGTGTCATTTGAACATTGCTGCATTGAGGGGTTTTTCACAGAGGTTGGGGACATGGACATGGAGTTTAGACAGGCAGTGTTCATGTGTCTCATTCTCTTGTCTGTTGCTTTGGACAATGAGACAGACTTTCCCATGAAACAACTGAGGGAAAATGTGTGGGAAACTTTGGCAAAGGCAGCGGGTCTGGACAGTATTTGTCTGACTCATTCAAAGCCAGGGAAACCATTTTCAACATGTTTGGTAGGTGTGCCAGTGAAGGAGTGGCCAATTCCAAAAAATATCCCTCCAAAGGTTTTGAAAACCTTTTCGGATCCTGTGGAAGGGTGGCATGCTTGGACACAATACCTTCCTGTGGTTCACCTGGAACCCCCAGAGTTAGACATATTTGGGTCAACAAAAATGAAATACTGCATCAAATTTAATCCAGTGGGAGTGGCAAAGACAGATAATCATACAATAGATGTCACTCCGAATCAGCCTTTTTATAAAAATGCATCATCCTGGTGCAATTACACCAAGGTGACAAGCAAAGCATCCCTTCAACACCCAGTCACTTTACCAAAGGGAGTGTTTTTGATTTGCGGGGAAAGAGTTTGGCCTGCTATCCCTGCAAAAATCAAGGGCGGTCCATGCAGCATTGGGGAGCTCTCATTGATAACGCCTGATTTGAAAACTTTAAAGGAACAGACACGCAGGGGAAAAAAGATCCCTTGATCAATATAGTCCGAATTGTGATGATGATGTTTATACCTGGGACAAGGCTCGGAGAATTGCAGTTGCAATTTTCTCGCCCCAAACAGCATCAGGGGTGGCCTTGACACAATTGGACCACATAGCTTGCTGGTTGAGCAAACACAGTCGTGCCATTTCGTCTGCACTGAGTGACATGTTAACAGACATCAGCAGTGCAAGACAGGCAGTGCTTCAAAACAGGGCAGCAATTGATTATTTGCTGCTGTCACATGGGCACGGATGTGAAGAATTTGAGGGGATGTGCTGCATGAACTTGTCAGATCATTCAAAATCCATTCATGAAAATATAAAACAAATAGAAAGTAGTATCACCAAGCTGAAAAAAGTAGCAGGGTCCTGGTGGGATGATTTCTTTAACCTTTTTGATCTCTCACCAGTGTGGAAAGAAATTTTGAAAGTAATATCATATATTCTTATAGGGCTTGTAGTTCTTCTGCTTGTCATGCCATGCATTTTCATGTGTATTCGAAGGGCCTTGAACAAAGTGGCAAAGCAGGTGTTTTTGGTTCAAACAGGGAGGGGAGATGTGGGAACTCAAAATGCCTCTCAGACATTTTTAGAGGTTCCAGGCCGTGGTCAGACGCAGTCTGGACCCCGGCAGGCAGCTGGATTTAGCTGTGATTTCGAGTTTGAACCATGGAATGAATTACCAACTTTGAAGGTAGAACAAGCAGTCACAAAGTGCTAGATAGTATAGTAAATGTAGTCACAAAGTAGAGGGAAATATTTTTTGGTAGTGTACAGGGGGGTTTTAGTGCATGTACAGGGGGGTTTTTACTTTGTACATGGGGGTCAGAAGTTCTAAGATGGAGGAAAGTGGGCTGAACCCATCCTTCTTCTTTCTTCTTCCTTGCCTCCATGTTCTTGGTGATGTTGGCACTCACAGATTGGTTTAGAATAGAAAAACACTTGGCAACGTAGGTAGTAGGTATTGGGGAATAATTGTAAACATGTTATACGTAATATATCTTATAAAAGATAGCAGCAGCCCTGGGCGGAGAGAGAGAAGAAGACACCAGACAGTCAGGGTGTCAGGAGTGTGTGCCTCTCTGCCTGGGCCGCTGACCAAAGGGCCGCAGCCCGAGAACCTAATCTGTTAGATAACTAGCAATAAATCGTCTTCAGGCCGAGCAAGAAGAGGGTGCGGAGTTTTTCTTTGGGAACACGGGTTGGAGGAGAAGCTTTACCACCACACGAGACCCCAAACCAAACCCGGGGTTCTCACACATGGGTCCCACTGAGGGACAGGACTGAGAAAGTGTCCCCAGGTTCCAGTCAGAGCACAACACTGGAGGCAGTGATGACAGCTGGAGACAAGCAAGGGGAAGGTGTCTCTGGTGCTGAGCAAACCTGGATGTGTTTCAGGAATGCAAAGGGCACAGGCCTGAGCCCCAGCCCCTGGCAAGGCAGATTCTGTCCCTCCCTCATTGCTCAGGGCTCTTCCCGGGATGGGCACTGGCATGTGGGGATGTGCAGTGCCAAGGGCAGGACCATGGGGCGGCCCCTGCCAGGCTGCTGAGCAGGGACAAGGAGGCACTGAGGCCCCAGGGCTGCAAGGGTCACTTGTCCCCTCGTGGCCTCAGGCCCAGGGCCAGCAGCCATGGCCAAAGGGCTGCACAGGTTGGCTCTGTCAGGGCCTTGCAGCTGCTGCACATCCCTGAGCCCTCTGCAGCCCAGGCTGTCCCATGGTGTCCCTGCCCTGCGCCTCTGTCCCTGCAGGCTGTCGTCACCCCCGGCTGCCCCACCTCGCTGGCCCTTCCTTTGCTGGCAGCTCTGCCTCCTGCTGCCCCTGCCTGGACACACAAAGCCTTGGGCTGCTCCAGGCTCCTGCTGGGGACGTGCTGCACCACAGCCCTGCCCTGGGAGGGAAATTCCTCTCCTCATGTGTCCAGTCTGGACTTCCCCAGCTGCATCTGAGGCATAATTTCTCTCCCTGCCTGATTCCCACTATGGAGAAAAGCTCCACCATTTCGGAATCCACCTTTCAAGCCCTGCCAGGCCACTCCTGATCTGTCCTCAGTCTCTTCACAGCTGAGCCCAGGCACATCAGCCTCCATACATGGGTTATGTTCCTGAGGCCTGCAAAACCCAGCTCGGGAGATCTCTTGGCCCTCTCCAAGGTGTTTGCAAAGGAAAACCTTCTGCTCATATCACCAGAGGCCAAGGCTAGGCAGAACTGTCTGTCCTGGCAGCTTTTGTCTGGGAGCAATCCTAGGATAGATGGAATTTTGGCGGCCACATTCCAGTTCCTGCCATGGCCCCTGGACAAGAGGGTCAGTTCTTTTCTGCAGGAAGGAAGGCACAGAGCCCCAGTGCTTCTGAGGCAACTGAGATGTGACCATCAGAGGCCAAGGCCAGCCAGAGCTGGAAGGTTTTTTTCTGGCAGATACCCTTGCATACAGGAAATTTTTTAGGGGAAATACCAATTTTGTCCATGGGTGTCTGAAAAGAGGGACAGTTCTTTTCCATAGCAAGGAAAGCACAGAGCCCCAGTGGTTCATGGGCAGATGAGAAGCAGCCCTTGATATTCCAAGATCAGCCAGACCTGTCAGGTGGCCCCTGGGAGGCCAAGCCTGCCAGACCTGTTCCCTGTTCCCCTCATTCCATGGAGCCTGGTCCCTTGCTTCCAGGAGGCCCTGAGGTGTCACAATGCCCCCTTGGTGACACGAGGCCCTGAAGGGGCGGAATGGTCTCCATGGTTCCACAAGGCCCCACAGAGTCATGGTGGTCTCTGGGTTCCATGGAGCCCCACGGTGTCACCGCGGCCCCAAAGTTTCACAATGCACTCCATGGTTCCTCCAGGTCCTCATCATGCCACCATGCTCCGCAAAGGAAGGGAACAACCCAGCCCCAGTGCTGCAGGGGCAGATGAGCCACAGCCACCAGAGGCCAAAGGCAGCCAGATCAGATGGTGCTGGCAGATTTTGTCCTTGGATATAGGGAATTTTAGAGATGGAATGCCAGTTTCAGACCTGGCTGCCTGGAGGAGAAGGACAGTTCTTTTCCATAGGAAGACAAGCACAGAACACCGGTGTTTCAGGGACAGATGAAAGGTGAACATCAGAGGCCAAGGGCAGCCAGACCTCTCTGTTCTGGTATTTTTTTGTCTGAAAGCAACCCTTGGATATAGGGAATTTGGGAGGTGGAACCCCAGTTTCAGCCATTTCTGCATTGTTAAGAAGGATGGTTCTTTTCCATAGGAAGGAAAGCACCGAGCCCCACTGTTGCAGGGGCAGAAGCAGAGAGAGAAGGCTCCTGGGAGGCCAAGCCATTCAGACCTGTTTGTCCTGGGAGCTTTTGTCACTGAGAAATCCTTGGACCTAGGGAATTCTGGAGGAGGATTCCAAACTTTGGCCATGGGCATCTGGTCGAGATGGATGGTTTTTCCCATAGGAAAGAGAAGTGTGGAGCCCAGGTGTTTTGGAAGGAGATGAGAGGTGGTCACCATAGGCCAAGAGAGCCAGACCTGTCTCTCCTGGCACCTTTCATCTGGGGGAAATCCTTGGATATTCAGAATTTTGAAGGTGGAATCTCAGTTCTGGCCATGGGCACCTGGGCAGGAAGAAGAGTTCTTTTCATCATAAAGGAAAGCACAAAGCCCCAGTGTTTCAAAGGCAGATAAGGATCAGCTCTTTGGAGACCAAGGCCAGCCAGACTTGTCTCTCCTGGAAGCTTTCACCTGGGAGAAATCCCTGGATATAGGGAATCCTGGAGGCGGATTCCCAACTTTGGCCATGGGTGCCTGGATGTGAAAGGTGCTTTTTTCCCATAAGAAAGAAAAGCACAGGGTCCCAGTGTTTCACAGGAAGATGAGAGGTGGCCCCTGGGTGGCCAAGCCAGCCAGGTCTGTCTGTCCTGGCAGGTTTCATCTGGGAACAATCTTTGCATAGAAGCAAACTAAGAAGAGGAATCCAGATTTTGGCCATGGGCACCTGGAAGAGAAGGACAGTTCTTTCCACAGGAAGGAGAGCACCGAGCCACAGTGCTCCAGGGGCAGATGAGCAGCAGCCCTGGACATGCCAAGGTCAGCTGGACCTGTCAGGTGGCCCCCAGGTGGCCCAGCCAGCCAGGCCTTGATGCCTTGAGAGGCCACCTAGAGCAGAGGCTGGACAGTGTTACAGGAGTAAAGTGGGGATTTATTAAAAAGGCCTTCAAAGGATTCACCTGGGCAGTACAAGGGCCTGGCTGAGGGTACATCCAGGATGGACGCCAGGTCACATGTTTTCACAATTTTGTAAGATTTGGTTCATTTCCATATCGGGGTTAATTGTCCAATTACACCTTCAGATTATGCAGCCCTACCCTCCCAGTCTGCTCTCCTCAATTCGCTGCTGTTTTCACTTTTTGGGCCTGAAGCTGCAGTGGTGTCTTTGGTTCTCGGGCAGGAAAAGGATTGTTTTGTCTGACTACACTGTAAGAGAACTTGCTGACACTCTGCATGAAGTTCAGAGTTACAGACTGATGCAGGACAGAATTGGGAAAATATGGAAGCTAAAACTTAAGGCATCAGACTGTCCCATGTTCCCTTGGTTCCATGGGGACACACAGTGTTACAATGGCTCCTCCGTGACACTCTGGGATCCACAGTGTCACCCTGGGCCCTTGGATCCATGGGAATTTCCCAATGGTCTCCTCTGATTCCACGAGGTCCCGACAGTGTCACAACTGACCCATGGCTCCATGAGGCTCCATGTGGTTCCCCTGTGTCACCGTGGTCGCTGTCAGAGGCTGGATGAGATCAATGTCCCCAGACACCTTGGGCTGAGCTGTCAATCAGTCACACAGATGGGACAGCGCTGACCCAGCTCTGAACACCTGAGATATCAGAAGTCCCAGCTGGGGGGAGGCCCACGAAGGCCCAGGGGCTTAAAACCAAGGAGCACAAGGTCAGCCCCTGGTATGGACTCTGCCTTCTCCTGGGGTTTGTGTCTCGCCCACACTGGAGCCCCGGGAGCTGGGAGCCACATGTGTGTCTTTCTGTGGAGCTTCTGTCTTCCTGTCTCTCTCTCTCTTTCCTCTCCTTCTAATGCTCTTTATATGAAACATTTGTGGGTACCTGAACAACTTCAGTGTTTAGGGCTTTCCAGGCTAAATGGGCTGACGGAATGAAGTTACAGCTGTGACAAGTGATTTAAGTTGGATTGGATTTGTATTAAACACTTTTCCAAAGTTCCTTGTTCTTTTGTACTTTGCCAGTAAAATTTTGGGGGTCCCTAATGGGCGCTGAGGGCACTTGGGGGTCCCGGATGGTCTGGGGGACACTGATGGGACAGATGGGGGCGGTACCGAGGTTCTGTGGAGCGCGGGGCATGACGGGCGTTGTAGTCCCGGCTTTAATGGGGCTCTATGGGGCCGCAGAGCATGACGGGAGTTGTAGGCAAAAGAAAAGATGGCGCAGCCCCCAGGCCCCGCCCACAACGCCATGATCCCTGGCGCTGATTGGTTGGAGCCGTGATGGGCGGGAGCCCTGACCAATGGGAGGCAGCAGGGGCGGGAACAGCCCATTCAACCCCTCCAGTCCCTCCCAGTACAGCCCAGTTCATCCCCAGTACAGCCCAGTACAGCCCCAGTGCCCCTCCAGTCCCTCCCAGCCCAGCCCAGTTCATCCCCAGTACAGCCCAGTACAGCCCCAGTGCCCCTCCAGTCCCTCCCAGTACAGCCCAGTCCCTCCCAATACACCTGAGTTCATTCCCAGGCCCTCCCAGTTCCCCCCAGTTCCATCCATATCCCACCCCAGTGTCCCCCAGTTTTCCCCACAGCATTCCTGCCCATTGCGGGGCAGCGGCGCAGACGGAATGTCCTGCAGCCCAAACCTCCTGCTCCTGCCACACAGCGCCAGCCTTCTCCCCTCCTCCTCCTCTCCCAGCACGGCACAAATTCCAGCTCGGAGGAGGCTTCCCCAGAGAGGGCTCCGGCTCCTGTCTCAGCCCGAATGTCCCTGCAGAGGAACAGGGCATCCTTCAGGCACATCCACAGGTTCAGGGTTCCCATTTCATGGCGAATCTGGGATGCCGGGGGAGAACGCCGGGGCATGGCCGGCCCGGGGCGCTCGGGCGGCGCTCGGGGCCGCTCCTGGCCCGGGCCGAGCGCTGACAGCCGCGTCCCGCCCGCAGGGAAGGCGCAGGAGGCCCGGCAGGAGCGGCCCCGGCGGGTTCGCTGCTGGGCAGCGGCGGCTGCGGCGGCGGCTGCGCGGCCACGCGGCTCTCGGACGGCGCCCGGGGAGCGGCGGGGCCGGCGGCGGGCACGGAGGAGGGGAAGGAGGAGGAGGAGGGAGAGAAGGAGAAGGAGGAGAAGGATGGGGCTGTGCGGGGCAGGCGGCGAGCTCAGCCCGCTGCTGCCCTCGGCTCGCAGGTGGCCATCAAAAGGGTGCCAGGGAACCGCGTCCGGCGCCGGGGCGAGCTGGTGATGAGCGGGGCCAGCGGCAGAAGCCGGGCCGTGCCGGGCGGGGCTGAGCCGGGGCCCGGCAGGGTGGGAGCTGCCAGGACGCCTGGAGGGAGAGCGGGCGTGGGGCCAGCGCAGGGCGCAGAGCATCCCGGGCTGGCTGAGGGGTTCCCGACCCCCGGCACGGCATCAGCCCCACTGACGGCATCGTGCTCCTCCCGCAGCCCCACGGCACCAGCGCAGCCCTGGAGATCGCGCTGCTGGACAAGGTCTCCTCTGGCTGTGCTGGTGTCATTCAGCTCCTGCAGTGGCTTCAGCTCCCCGACAGCTTTGTGCTGGTGCTGGAGCATCCGGAGCGCTGCCAGGACCTGTCGGGTTTCCTGGCGGAGCGGGGATTCCTGCCGGAGGAGGAGGCACGGGGGCTGCTCCTCCAGGTGCTGGAGGCTGCAGCATCCCCCTGATGAACTGTGTCTGTGTTCCACAGGAACCCTGTCCTACAGCCCACCAGAGGGGATCCACCATCAATGCTACCACGGTGAGGCAGCGACGATCTGATCCCTGGGCCTCCTGCTGCACCACCTTGTCACGGGGAAGCACCCATTCAGGAGGGGCCAGGAGATATCTGGGGTCAGATCTTGTTCCCACCATGGCTCTCTCAAGGTGGATCCTCATCTCTGGCCTCGGGAGCAATACCAGTGCTGGGAGACAGCAGCAGCTCATGGGCATTCTGGTCTGGCAGCTGCTGAGGAGGTGGCACATGTCCTGCTCTCCTGCTCTCCTCCAAACAGAAAATCCATGGGGAAGTTTAGGCCCACCTCTAAGCACACCCAGCATGGCCTGGGCACGGGAAAAGGGGGCAACTTCTCCAAATGACTGGTGATTTCTGGTTTCTCTCCCAGGAGTGCCAGGATGTCATTAAGAGGTGTTTGTCCATGCAGCCCTTGGACAGGCCATCCTTAGAAGAGATTTTCCGTGATCCATGTTCCTCTGCCCTAGAAGATGGGAGAGATCCACATGCACAGTTGGATCCAGGGGCCTGGCAGGTAACAGCTCCACACATCTCTTGGCACTAAGTAGCAAAGCCAACCAGACAGGTTTTGTCCTGCCTGTAGCTCTGAGCAGGGGTCAGCAGGAGGGAACACAGCTCATGGGCTGGAGCTGAGCTGGAGACCTGGTGTGGCAAGCACTGGTGGCCAACATCCCCCTGGTTTTGCCTGCCATGGCTCATGGATGGCTGGGGCCCTGGGCAGAGCCCTGACAGCCTGGTCTGGCCCAGGGAAGAAGGAGCCCCTGGAGAAGCTGTCCCAGGTGGGGCTGCTGCTGGGGACAGTGAGGACACAGGGGAATGCTCCCAGATTTGTGCATTGCACAGCCTGGCTGGGAACCAAAGGTTCCCCCTTTGCTGGGGCGGATGCAGCTGATCCTTCAGTCGGCTGCCAGGCTGCTTTTGGCAGGGCTGGGGGCATGGGCTGGGGTGGGTACGAAATGGGAGTGGGCTCCTGGCCCTGCCAACAGCCCCCAGCACCCACCGTGCCCCGGGCTGGGGCTGGGCTGGGGCAGCCAGCCTGACACAAACAAACCCCCATGGTGGGAGCAGAGGTGGGACTCCAGACCCTGTGCAGGGGCTGCTTTGCTTTGCAGGCAAGGAAGGGCTTGGGCTGCTCCACTGCCCTTGTTTGCTTTGGGATCACCATGGGGGCAGTGCAGGGGAAGGGAGAAAGCCTGGGATTCCCTCCCCCATGGTGGGTTTTTCCCTGGCACGCAGGGGTTGGGCCTTCCTTAGGGCCCTGACAGAGATAAGATTTTTGACCTTTTTTCTTGTTCCCCTTTTTCTCTGTAACCTATTTTCCATAATTTGATGTTTGTCTTTCTAGAGGAAGCGTTTCAGGTGGGGCCCAGTCTGGATCTGGATCTGCTTGGGAGCAGCTGCGGCGTGGATGGGCCGTGCCCTTGGAGAAGGCTGAGGGCATCGTTTGGGAGCAGCTTTTCTTCCAGCGGGGGATGGCGTGACGTGGGTCCTGTCTGCTGGGGATGGTGGGGTCAGAGCTTTGGGGAGATGGCAGCGAGCACAGGAGCGTCCTGCTCTGGGCAGCTGCTGAGGGCTGGAGGTGCCGTGGCTGGCTGCAGGCTGGGCACATGTCCTGCCCTCCTGCTCTGCTCCCAAAGGCAGCAGTGATGGGCAGCTCTGGGCACAGCTCTGGCACGGCCAGCATGGCCTGGGCACCACGGGTGGCTGGGACAAGGGGACAGGAGCCTTCATCTGACTGGGCTTTCTGGTTTCTCTCCTTGCAGCCGGGCTCTGCGGGTGCTGAGGCTGCTCTGGGCTCTGCCAGGGCCCTGCTGGAGCTCAGCACGGGGCTGCAATCAGCCAAAGGAGAAATGGGGTGACCTGCAGCACAGACTGGCTTGAGCATTTTAGCAATACAGCACAAGAAAACATGCAGCCACCCAAAAAATAAACTTGTTCAATAACTTCTGAAATGAAATCAATCTGGGATGACCCCAAATGACTTTTTGCAGCTTGCTCAAGCAGTACCTCAGCCCTTCTCTGAACTGTTCTCTCTTCTCCCTGCCTTTTACATCCAAACTGCTTCCTCTTTTCCCCCAGTGAGTTCCCAGCCCATTCCTGTCTCCATCACACTGTTCCCTTCCCTGGTGCCCCTCGCCATGAGGAAGGCCAAGCCCCAGGCTAAGGGACTCATCCTGTCACTGGCTGAGGAGCAGCAATGTCTCAAGAGGTCTGGTGGGATTTTAGTGTCATTCAGAGCTGCTCTCCAGCCCCCAGCTCTCCTCACTGCTGAGTTCCCGCTCCTTTTTCCTCGTCCTTGCAGCAGGATGAGCTCTGTGAATCCCCTGGAGCCTCCCCACTCTTTCCAGCCCACGCACCCACCTCAGTTAGGCTGAAGCTGCAGCTTCTCTGTCTCCCCTGGCACACCAGTGCAGTCCCCTGTGCAGGCAGCCCCAGCCCCAGAGCACAGCACTCAGCAGTGCAGTCGGGGCTGGAGCAGCTGCCCTGCAGCCCTGCCTTGGCTCTTTGTGGCAGGGAATGCTCCCTGTTTGCAGCTGTCCCTGCAGGATGGCCCCAGGGCAGAGCCCAGCCGGGCTCCCACTGCAGCCCCTGAAGCTTGGGGCAGACAGTGGTCCCAGAGCTGAGGTTCACGGAGAGCTCCCGGAGCTGTGCCTCGCACTCTGTTGCCGTGTCACCGTGCAGGCTGGCTTGTACGGGGTGAATGTACCAGCCCTGCTTTGACTGACAGGGGCCGGGCCCATCACATCTCTCCCAAGGCTGCAGGCATTGCCCAGGCCAGAATCTGAAGGGGCACAGAGATCAGAGCAGTGAAATAATCCAGACCGGGTTTTCAAAGGCCCTTTAGAAGGAAGGGCTTGAGAATAAATGTGCTCTGTTTGCCACACAAACATAAGGGTGAGTGGTCTCTTTGGCTCCAACCCACTTTCCTCCCCGAGCCAACGTTACCCTCTCCCTCACACGTCCCCCTCGTGCCTTCCCACTGCCTTGTCCTGTCAGGGCTTCCACAGCCCCTCATCCCTTCGTGGCCCCGTCCCCTCAGGGTCTCCCCAGCCCGGCCAACCTGCCCGGCAGCAGCGCCACAGCCCCACAGGAGCTCCAGAGGAGCCCCACCAAGAGGCACCTGGGAGCCCTCAGCAATCCAGCCAGCAACACATGGGCAGGAGGACACGGATGGCGCTTCCTGGCTGGGACAGGGCTTGTGGCCATCTCCAGGCACCGCTCTCACAGAGATCCCCAGAGCTCCAGCCCCTGCCCATCTGCTCTGTGGGCAGCACAAAGGCTTCATCAGAGCCACCAAAGGCCAAGGGGCTTCTGGCCATTTTCCCTGCAACCCTGCAAGCCTGAGCAGCTTCCTGAGCCCAGGAACCCTTTTCTCCCTCTTCCCCTCAGCCCTGCAGAGCCTGGACAGCCAAAGAAAGATCCTGGGAGTCTGTCTATAGCAACACATCCTATATTAACATGCTAAAGAAAAACAAAAAGAAAGAAAAGAACAATCTTAACGAAACAAAACATTCCTGCTGGCTCAGGTGGCCCCAGCAGACAGAGCCTCTGGAATCAGCTCTGTGCAGAGCTCCAGCAGCGCAGCCAGCCGAGCCTCGACAGACGAGGCCGTCTCCTCCATGCCCTGCAGAGCCGATCACGCAGGCTGTCAAAGGTGGAATATGGAGCTCTCTCTGCTTCCTGGAGAATGTACGATGTTTGAACTGCCAGGCTTCCGACGGCATCACTGATGTCATTTTCCATGCCTTCAAGGGCTGAAAGAGAGAGGAACAGAGCCATGGTCAGTTCCCACATCTGAGGGGACCCGAGGGGACTCTGTGCCAGGGCCATCCCAGCTGGCTCTGGCCATGGCCAGCAGGGAGCAGGGACCAGCTGGATCAGCCCAAAGCTGCTGGCCACGAATCCCCCAGGTGCCCTGAAAGCTCTGTGTGCTCTGCCCACGCCGGTCCTGGTCTGCACAGGGAGCAGAGCCCTCCGCAGCCGGGGCAGGGCTCGCAGCTCCCCCGGCAGCCCCCGCTGGCAGCCCGCTGCCCTTGGTCACCCTCAGAGAGGAGCTGGAGCTCTTCCTTCCTCCCCCTCAGGTGCCGCCCGGCCGTCCCTGGGAACACAGAGCCTGTCAGGCCCAGGGCACAGCTCCCTGCCAGCGGCGCCGCCAGCCCTGTGCCCACACGCCCTCCTGGCCCGGCTCGTGGCTCACCCATGAACCTGACGGCCGCCTCTCGCAGGGGCTCCTGTGGGCTCTGCAGGTAGGGCAGGGCCCGGCGCAGGTGCTCGGCCACGCTGCTGCTGTCCTCTGCCAGCTGGAGAGAGCGGCAGGAGGGAAGGGTTGGCCCCGCAGCCCCCCGGGCTGGGGCTCCATGGGCACCCGGCTGGGGCCGCAGGAGCCTGGAGCAGAGCCCGCGCGGCCTCGGGCTGCAGCAGCGGGCAGGGGCACAGCTGCCAGCCCGCACACCGAGCACCGTGCTCAGGGGCTGCTCCAGGCTGGGGCTGCGGCTTCCCGGCCCTCCTTACCAGGCACTCGCTGAACTGCCACAGCTTCTGGTTCTTCACCAGCTGTTCAAGGTCCCTCCTCCTGAGGAACTCGGCCGCACAGAGCAGCGTTTCCTGAGAAGCCTGGAGAGCAGCAGAGACGCGGAGATGGCCCCACAGCCCAGGGTGCAGGACCCCATCCCTGTGCCAAGGCCAGCAGGAGCTGCAGCCTGCCAGGCGCCAGGGCAGGGCCAGCCCAGCCCCTGCCAGGGGCCAGCGGCAGCTGCCGAGTCCTCACCTCTGCCACTCGCTGGTTCTCATCGTGGCAGTGGAAGAAGAGTGGCACCAGGCTCTGGCGCACATGTGCCTTCAGGACCTTTTTTTCCTCTTCTGGAAAAACATCCAGCATCTCCTTGAAGATAAACATGGAGCACAACTGCACCTCGCTGTCCTCCTGTATGGATGGGAGGAAGAAAGACCTCAGTGTCAGCTGCTTCAGGCCCACCTGGGCACAACCCACTGAGTGCACAGGGCACAAAGTGTGCGGGCAGCACCCGCTGGCCGTGGCTGGAGGCGCAGAGCCTTACGTTGTCAAAGAGTGGCAGGAGCGCCTCAGCCAGCTGCAGGGCGAGGGTGCTGGTTACTGGGGCACCATTGCACAGGAACAAACCCCTGAGGAGAACTGTGGTCATCCTGAGCATGGTGCTGTCATCTTCCTGAAGGAGCTCCACGAGCCTTTCATGCAGGCTCCACATCCTTATGGCCATCTACTTGTGGAACACAAGTGTGTGAAACACCATCCTGCTGCCACATGGCCCAGGGGCCAAAGGCCTGTGCCAAAGCCCTGGGGCAGCTGCAGCAGGAGGCAGGAGAGCTGGCAGCAGCTGCCCCAGTGCCCCAAGGCCAGCCAAGCCCCAGGGACTGCCTTCCCCAGCCCCACGCTGGCAGCACGGCTTCAGCCCCTGCGCTCTTCTCACCGAGACACTGGTGGTGCCGAGCGCCACGAGGCCTCGGAGCGCCAAGCGACGCCTCCCCCTGCACTCGCCCTGCAGGTGCTTGGACAGGAACTGCAGGACGCTGTCCCGGCACTCACTCAAGTTCAGGTGCTCCAGGATCTGAAAGGCACAGGCCGGTGACGGGGGAGCGGCTGGCGGGAGCCCAGAACTGCCCAGGGCCGGGCCCAGGCAGCAGCACAGGGCGCGGGCTCCGTCCCAGGCACTGCGGCCAAGAGAGGGCAGAGAGCCGGGAGGCAGCTCAGCGAGGCAGCGCCGGCCTTCAGGCTCACCTCCACAAGGAACGCCAGGGCGGCCAAATCCCGGCACGGCGTGTCCTTGCTGAGCAGCCCGAGCAGGTGGAACGCAATCCTGGAACACGCGGCTTCGGATGCGCGGTGCATTTCTCTGACAGGAGGAAACACGAGTCAAAGCCCTGAGCCAGCGGGGGCAAACCTCTCCCAGGACTGCCTCACAGAGATCTGGCCTTTCTCCACCACCCTGCAAGGGCAGCTGAGCCCTCTGGGAGGTTGCTGCTCTTGGGCACGCTCCTCTCCCAGCCTTTTGCAGCCTCCTTGGCCGTCCCTTGGTGACAAGGCCTTCTGGCCCACGGCCACGGGGACTGTGTGGGGCACCTCGGGCACAGGGCACACATGCCGGGGACAGCTGGGGAGCAGGGGGTCTCACCTGGCCAGCACGCCCACAGCACAGTGGTGGGTGTCAGCACAGAGCAGTGTGTCCCAGCCACGCTTGTCTTCCATGGCCACCACCACATCCTCATAGTGAAGTTGGCAGAGCAGGGCCTTGAGGGTCTGCTCTGCAAAGCTGTGCACAGAGCAAAGCTGAGGTTACACTGGGAGCACTGGCCCCTGCCCTGGGCACATGGCAGGGACAGGAGGACTGGCATGGAGCACCTGCTGGGGCTGGTGGCAAGACCGTGTTGCTGCTGGCATCCCTTCCAGAAGGTATCGACCTCCTCTGGCACATCCAGAGTGATGAAGAGCACTTGGAAGAGCAGATGCACAAAGAGGCCGGGGAAATGCACGGTGACTACATGTGGCACACAGGGCAGCTGGAGGATCTTCCACATCACCACGGTTGCCTGCAAAGGACAGAGCAGCCTGAGACAGCGCTCAGTGCCGAGGTGTCCGTGTGGCAGGGCCCGAGCACGGGAGGGAGATGCCCGGAGAGACACAGGGGGAGCACCGGGCCTGGTGGCCCTGGAGCTGCCCCGAGGCCAGGTTTCAGCCCAGCGCCTGAGGCAGGGAGACGCCGTGGGGGAGGGAGGATGGAGAGCTGCTGGAAAGGTGGCCTTGGGGCCAGCAAAGGCAGAAACTCACAGCCAGGGCAAGGACAGCCGCGTGGTCCCCATCGGAGGTGCACGTGCTGTGCTCTGGCCAGCTCCCCAGCACATCGAGGAGCACGAGCATGGCTGGCTCTGCAGTCCTCAGCGAGCACATGATGTTCTTCCACATGGCCAGAGCAGCTCTGTGGGGTCAGAGCTCTGTCTCAGAGGAGTCTGGGACACAGCAGCGTGGCCTGGGCGGCAGCGGGGAGCTGAGCTGCTCTGCCAGCCCTGCCTCTGCCCACTGCCCCTCACTGGCAGCACGCAGGCAGCCCAGCCCTGTGGGCACTGGCCCCTGAGGGGCAGGGGGGAAGCATGGCAGCACGCTGCGGGGCTGGCAGGGGCCAGGGCTGGCAGAGGGAGCAGCCAGAGGGCCCTGGAATTCTCTGTGTCAGACACCTGGCACAGGCTGCGCAGGGGGAAGGGCTGCTGAGCCCTGAGCCCTCTGGGCAGGTGGGCCCCGTACCTGTCACACAATGGGGCCACACGCAGGAGAGCCATCACCACGTCAGAGGGCTGTGCCTCTGTCAGATCCAGAAGGGGCCTGTACAGATTGTATTCAGGAAACTCATTGGCCATGAGCCACTGGTGGATGTACCTCACCATGGCGGGCACCTGAAGAAGGAAGGGGAGACTTGGAAAGCTGCCGGAGGAAGGAATGTGCCCAGCTGCCCCAGAGAAGTGCTTCCCTTGCCTCCACACTGCCATGGCCTCAAAGGCTCCCAGGGAGCAGCAGGTGTGGCTTGGGAGGCCAAGCAATTGCTGGGAGAAGAATAGCCAGGCCACAGGCTGCTTACTTGCTTTGGGCTGGAAGGACCCTCCTCTACAAGCATATCCAGCAGGGCAGCGCTGGTCTTGGTTTTGAAGATGGGAGAGTACGCTCTGAGCACAGTGCCCATGGGGCTGCTTTCTTCCTCCCGAATCCTCTTCATGAATTTGCAAACCATCTGCAGCAGAAGGGCAAGAAGCCCGGGATGCTGCATGGAGTGTTCCGAGCACAGTGCTGGGCTGAGCAGTGCCAGCAGGCCCAGCCCAGGTGGGGATGGCTGCAGGTACCTGCGCTGTTCTGCGGAAGCGGCCACGGGTGCGTTCCTGCTCTCGTGTGTGCTGCACGGCTGCACCTGGCAAAGAGCGAGCGCAGCCCGAGCTGAGGGGCTGCGGGAGAGGCCGGAGAACACAGCCCAGCCCTGCGCTGCCCAGGCAGGGACAGCCCCGCAACGGCCCAGGGCACGGAGCACGGCTGTGGGGTGTCTGCCCGGCCCCTATTCCATCCTGTCCATGGGCATGGCCCCAGGGGATGGGATGGGATGGGATGGCATGGCATGGCATGGCATGGCATGGCATGGCATGGCATGGGGCCAAGCTGGCTGAAGGCACCAGCCCTGTGGCCCAGCTCTGCCACTCACCCTTCTGCCGTGGCTGGAACTGCTCCACCTCTTTAGGCTGCTCTGCTGGGGCAGATCCAGGGCCTTCTTTCTCCTCCTTCCCCCAGGCCAGCTTGGGCACGCTCGCAGGTCTGAGCTCTACGTCACTGCCTGGATTCATGGCTGCTTGCAGAAGGTGAAAAGGAAAAGGTCCAAGTCAGCAAGTGCTGCAGTCGTGCCTTGAGGGCACCTGCAAGAGTGAAGTCTTGGCAAGGCTACAGGACAGCAAGTCCTGCACTCTGGTCCTGGGGGCTCCAGCCACAAGGACAGGAGACTCCTGTCAAGGGCAGTGAAAAGCAAATACCACGGTCTGCCCTCGAGGGCAGCTGCAGAAGAGATGCCTCGGGAAGGCCAGGGGTCACCAAGTGCTCTGGTCTGGCCACGAGCTCACCTGCAGGAGTAATACCTTGGGAAAGCTCTGGGTCAGCAAGGAACAAGTAGCTGTGCGAGGGCTCCTCACAGCACCGCTCTCTCGCGTCCTCTCTCGTCGTGTGCACCGAGCACTCTGGCGTGTAACTGTAACTTGTAACTGCCAACACCTCTGCCAGAGCGTGTCACCAAGGGCCCTTGGAATCCCTGCCCTGTTCCATTCCACGGTGACCATGCTGCACCGTGTCACCAAGGGCCCTTGCACGCACTGCCACCTGGCCTGGGGCCACCCCCAGCCCCCCAGAGTGGCCCAGGGTGGAAGGAATGCCTTGCCCCAGGTGTGTCAGACAGCCCAACAGGATCTTTAGGAAGGGCTCAGCCCATCAGCAAACGCTGCCCTGCTCTGCGGGCTCAGAGCAGCAGGAGCCCCCGCAGCTGCCGACGCAGCGGCGGCGGGAAGGGCACGGGGCCTCCACAGAAGCTGGCACGGCCTCCTCGGGACACGTCCCACATGGTGGCTATCCTGAGCACGGCCGTGGGACACAGACCGGGAACGTGTGGGCCAGGGCAGGAATGCTGCTCTGAGCCCTGGGGCCCGGGCAGCGCTGACAGCAGCAGGTGAGGCACAGTCCCTGCCCAAGCAGAGTTCCCCCGAGCCCTGGCAGCACCGGTGCCCGTCTCCTGCCCCAGAAACCTGTGCCCCAAAAGGGCTTCTCTGCCCGAGGGCAGCCAAAGCTGGTGTGCACTGGGGGCTGTGCTCCGTCCTACAGGGGCTGTTGGGAGCAGCACCTGGAGCAACTGGTGGCAACACTTGGTGAGTGTCAGATGTTGTTGCTCCTTCCCAGAATGATTTTTTCATGGAGGGGATTAGCAGCAGCACAGAAACACCAACAGCTACTGAACTTCACAGGACAAAGAGACTCCACCGAAACACTGCCATGTTTCCTTGTGCTTTTGTGTCTTTCTTGCACTCTGAAAGAAGAAGAATTGGCCCAAGCCCTGCTGTTCAAATCTCCAGCTGCTGTGTGTCTGCCTGTGGCAGCTCACTGCAAACACAACTGGCTGCCTGCTCAGCTGGGCAATGGACAGCCACAAACAGGGAGGGCCCTGGTGAACATCTCTTTGGTCTCGTGGGGCAGCGAGGGCACAGGAGACAAAGACTGCTCCTCCCGAGTTCATGGGGCAACAGAGAGATTTTATTTCCCAAGCCCCCCCTTAGACAGGGCATTTGAAAGACCAGGCCTGGAAGCTCTCATTGGTTTGAGCTCCACACCCCTTCAGGTTCTGGCCCGTGAGGTGCCTGCAGTTTTGGGAGATATTTGATTGGTCAAGACCCCTGTCAATCATGGTAACACCTCACCCTTCTTTTCTTTATAAAATTCTGTGTATTGTTCTGTCACCCATCTGCAAGGGCCCTTTGCAAACATGGTGACAGAGGACAGCGTGCATCTAATTTACACTGGAGCTGCAGCATTCCCCTCCAGGAACTGTTAGGGGAGAACTGAGGCCACAGGCATAATGCTTCTTGGTTACAAATTGAACTTATCTCTAAAAGCAGAAAGCTATTTAACCCTGAGCCCATTTAACACTTAGAGAAAAACCCAATTTTAAAAAACAACCTTTAAGCACTTGATCCCTAGGGGAAAAACCAAACTCCCAGAAAACAGTCTGTAAACAGAAAAACTGTTTGTAAACATGAGAAATAATTTGTAAAAAAATCAAATCCATCTATGAACTGTCCATGAGGCAGGTGATAATTTGTAATGCTGTCTGTGGTTTCCAGTGTCCATATTTTAGGCAGCTGTATTGTACTGTTGTAGGATTTATTGTAAAACATGAGAACAGACTCAGAGGGGAGGAAGGTGTACCCTCAATCCAACCCCTTTCCCCTTTTTTCTTTGTCTAAGAAATAATAATAGGAACAGAACATGGATTTTGAATACTATTAACTTATGCAAAGTTTCATCCACATTTACTGATAATATTTGTCTTTATCAGCCAGGTTCAGGGCAAAGAACTTGATTGGGAGATGTTTTGATCAGGGCAAGGAACTTGGTTGGGAGACATTTTCTGTATTTATATTTTATCTAGTGCAAACCATATACTTTTTTCCCTTTGTTAGAAGTTAGAAATTTTGTTATTGACTTTAATATCTGACTTTTCACTTTTAAAATGATGACAAGTGGCAGAATTTTAGTGAAAATCTCTGCAACTGCAATTTGCTTATGATAAATCGATGTTCTATGTGTACCTCAGTGGATATTCTTTGAATCATACCAGTTTATCTTGAAGCAATGCAAGAATAATTACTAGAATATTAAGAAAAGACATGTTAATGCACATACTAGGACTTCTTTAGGACAATGATTTACTAAAATATGAATATCAATCTAATATTGATATCCAACTGAGATGGACAAAAACTCTCTACGGGTTTAAAGTTAGAAAGTGTATGTTTATTGAGACAGCCAGGCAGTACCTGGGATAATTCCCTAATGCACACTGCAAAAATCACAGGTATTACAAAGCTTTTATATTTACAGAAGTCCTGAATACACAAAATATGAATGCATATTCATATCCCTGTCACTTCCTCTGCTCCGCTTCATATGATAATTGGCAAAAAGGCAATTAAGCATGTGTGGTTCTGTTCCCTGAAATGAGTCAGGGGTCCATTTTGGGGAGGGATCTCCAAAATGAGGAAGTAAAATAAGTCTTCCTCATTCTGACCTTTCTGCCTTTCCCATGGATACGTGACAAATGAATCCTTGCCATTTTCCTGTGCTTAATGGATTCCTAAACTATGGGAAGTCTGCAACTGTTTTTGTGTCCCTGAAATCTGTTGATCACATTCTGTTCCTCATGATAAGCACAGCTACCCAAACATAAAGCTGGCAAGCAATGAGTTAATAGATCCTGGATATCTTATCTAAGATCCAGCTACTGTTAACTATGAACAAAGCCTATTTATCTACTTCCAGTAAGTCAGCAACACCCGATTTAACTATCATCTTAACTTTCCTAAAATTCTTAATTCTTCAAAATTAATGTCTCATGGGAATGGGGACAGGGAATGGGAATGGGGACAGGGAATGGGGAATGGGAATGGAGACAGGGACTGGGAGTGGTGACAGAGACAGGGAATGGGAAAAGGGACCAGGAATGGGGACAGGGAATAGGACTGGGAATGGGACAGGGACAGGGAATATGGTACAGGGATTAAGAATGGGGTCTGGATTGGGATGGGAGCAGGACGGGAATGGGACAGGGGGGACACGGGAACAGGCAGGGGCCAGGGGAGTATGAAAGGGGAGTAAGGAATGGGGCAGCCGCTGCAGGGGGATGACGCGTTGGGATGGGGCACATGGGGACAGTTCCAGGGCAGGAGGTCCTTGACCAGCTGCCCAGAACCTCCACCAGGGTCTCCCAGGGCAACTGGAGCCGCTCAGCCTGGGGTGCCCAAAGCCCTGAGAAACTCCCAGGTCCCTCCCAGGAACCCTCAAGTCCCTCAAACCCAGCATCCCCCACATCCCCTGCAAGACCCCCCCCATGTCCCCATCCTTGTCTTAGCTCAACATCTTTATTTTTACCTGCTTTTAAGAGTTTTGAAAGGGCAAAGAGAAATGAAAAGAAAATCCAGGCCACGGGGAGCCAGGAGGATGTGGATCCCCCCAGCCGGGTGTCTTCCCAACATGGATCAGCAGCACCACGGGTCACCAGGGCTCTGCCCACCGGGGCTCACTGGGGATCATCCAGCACGGATCCTCCCATGGGGGATGGAGCTGGAGCAGCGCACGGAGCTCTTCCCACACTGGGGCACTCACAGGGCTGCCCTTCGTGGTGCCTCTGCTGGTTTGGGGTCAAGGCTGAGCTGTGTGATGAGCTCTTCCCACACCTGGGACACTCGTAGGGCCTGGGACATCACCAGGAGTGGGGCTGGGATGTGCCCTGGTGCCTGGGACATCACCAGGAGCAGGGCTGGGATGTGCCCTGGTGCCTGGGACATCACCAGGAGTGGGGCTGGGATGTGCCCTGGTGCCTGGGACATCACCAGGAGCGGGGCTGGCTCTGATGCTCTCCGGTGCCTGGGACATGACAAGGGGCGGTGCTGGCTGGGGTTTGTTTGGTGCCTGTGCAATCCCAAGGGCAGTGTCACAGCGGGGCAGCTCTCAGTGTCCCCAGCAGGTCACAGTGTCCAGGGCAGCCCGTGCCAGCGGTCACTGCGCACACGGGGCAGGCTGGGCTGGACAGGGGACGGGGCAGAAACGCTGCCCTGGGACTGGGGTCTCCCCCTGCCTCTGGGGCCCAGCCCCTGCTGGGAGCGCCTTGGGCAGGGCACGGGGCTGCCGCTGGGCCAGGGGGACAGGCCGTGCCCCCTGTCCCCTGCCGTTGGGCCAGGGAGACAGGCCGTGCCCCCTGTCCCCTGCCGCTGGGCCAGGGGGACAGGCCGTGCCCCCTGTCCCCTGCCGCTGGGCCAGGGGGACAGGCTGTGCCCCCTGTCAGCTGCCCAGGACCCTCTGATGCCTGTCCCTCGTCCCTGTGGCTCCTGTCCCCACCACTCCCCACCACCTTCACTCCCTCTGTCAAAGCCCCACTCAACCCCTTCACAGTGACCTCTGGAAAGAAAGAATGAATGAAGGAAAGGAAGTGTTGGCTGTTCACCCTGGCTAGATGTCAGGCACCCACCAAAGCTGCTCTCTCACTCCCCTCCAGAGATGGACTGGAGGGAGAAAACAGAATGAAGGCTTCATGGGTAGAGCTAAGGACTGCGACAGATCACTCAGCAAATGCCATCATGGGCAAACCATTTTCAAAATTGGAGATATTAATGGAATTTTTGCTATCTGGATCAGGGCAGGATAGTGAGAAGTAAAACCAAGCTTTAAAAACACCTTCTGCCCTTTCCTCCCTCCTTCCCATCTCTACCTCCCCCCGCAGTGGGTGCAGGGAGACAGGGAATGGGGGCTCTGGTCAGTTCATCCCCTGTTGTTTCTCCTGCTGCTTGGGGAGAGGAGTCATTCCCCTGCTGTGCCAGGGGTCCCTCCTGGAGACACTTCTCCATGAACTTCTCCACGGTGAGTTCATCCCACGGACAGCAGTTCTCCACAAGCTGCTGCAGCGTGGCTCGCTCCTCCATGGGCTCACAAGTCCTGGCAGGGCCCTGCTCCAGCGTGGGCTCCTCTCCAGGGGTTTGCAGGTCCCTGCCAGGTCCCTGCTCCAGCACAGGTTTCTCATGGGGTCGCAGCCTCCGCTCAGGCATCCCCCTGCTCCAGCACGGGCTCCTCCAGGCGCTGCAGGTGCATCTCTGCCCTCCGTGCCCTCCACGGGCTGCAGGGCCCAGCTGCCTCCCCAGGGACTGACCAGGGAATCTCAGGGCAATCAGCTCCAGCAGCTGGAGCAGCTCCTGCCCCTCCTGCCCTGCCCTGCCCTGGGGATGTGCAGAGCTGTTCCCCTCACAGGTCCTCACCCTGTTCCTCCCTGCCCACAGCCACAATTCCAGGATCACCCATTTCCTTAAATCTCTTATTCCAAAGGTGTTACCACCATTTCTAACTGGGCCAGCCTTGTCCAGCAGCCAGTCTGTCCTGGAGCCGGCTGGAATTGACTCTGTGGGACATGGAGGAGCAGCTGCTCTCACGAAAGCTGCTCCTAGAGCCCCTCCCTTACCAAAACCTGGCCATGCAAACCTGGTATAAGTATGGTAGGGTTTTTATTACCACTATTAATTCTTATTATTTCTATTCTCTCAATTTTTTGCTATTAATGGTACAGTTGTTATTATTATTACTAGTATTTTTAGTCTTTTGGACTCTATATTAATAGTGGCTAGATTAGAACTGGAAACAAAGGTACTTCATTGCAAGTAGCGGTTAGAGTTTTGTCAGCCTCTTGCCCTGCCCTGTTCTGTGTCATTGCTGTGTCTGTGTCTGAAGCTGCTGCTGCCAGGCCTCCCTGTTTCTCTGGTTTGGGAAATTCCATGGCATTGCTCACATGTCAGAAAGAGAAAGCTCATTCCATTCAAACACATGCCCTTAGCTCTTCGAGTCCCATTGTTGGAAGCTTGTTTTCTAACATTGTTGACTTTCTCAGCTTCTGTTAATATTTGTGATTGTATAACAAAATGTTCTTGGGTGTGATTGTGCAAGATTCTCTAATGAGCTTCCAGTTTGCTCTTGGGTTTCTTACCGGTGTGTCCAAGCTGAAGGCAGCATTTTGGGTGGGAGGCTTCAGTGGGAGCTGGGATTGCCTCGGCAGCAGCTGGTTTTGCAATGTGAGCAGCGCTGACAGAGATTCCGTGCGCTGAATATTCCGGCTCGTTGGAGCCGCAGTGCCCGGCTGGAGGGAGCCGCGCCGGGCGCTGCGGGTTGTGCCGGGCCGGGCAGCGGCCGCAGCCCCGGCAGGGCCCGGCCGTGGACACGGAGCCTTTGCTGGGCAGGGCTCGGCCCTGCGGCGCCGGGCGGGCGGTGCCGCTCCCGCCGGGAGCCTGCGGGAGCCGGGACAGCGAGAGAGCCCGGGCCGAGCATCAGCCCCGGGGCACGGCCCGGGAGGGGGCACAGCCCGGGGGTCCCGCAGAGCCTCCCTGCTCCAGAGCCGCGCCTGCCGCAGCGGGGCAGCTGCGGCACCTGCGGGGCACGGAGGAGCCGCAGGCGGCGTTCCGAGCGCTCCTTCGGGGCAGGATTTTGTCCCGCTGCGGGGAATTCCCGCGGGCCGGGCGGGCCGGGGCCGCTGCCGAGCGCCGCCGCCTTTCCCGGGAGCCGCCGGGCAGAGCTCTCTGCTCGGGGCTGGGAAAAACACCTTCACTGCCCTGGGAACATTTAAAAAGTTTAATACAGGACAAGAGGAGACAAGGCCATAGAGCAAAGGTTGTTAGGGCCGGGTGCATCTCGGCACTGAGCCAAGAGCACACGGTTATCTCCGGAGATACCCCTTGAATACCTTTTCCCTTACACCAGCCTGTTGCATATTCATAGTCCCTTATGCACAGTAAACTTTTTCCCAAGCTAGTTTACATATTCCAAGAACTGTTCAGCATGGCTCCTCCTCGGTTCCACCTTTTTAGGGCATGTGTATTCCTTGGTTGTGGTTTTGGTCCTTTTTTATCATCATCTTCAGTTTTGGCCCCGGCCCACACTGCCTTCAGACGGTGAGTGCTGATGGTCGGCAGATCTGTACAGGTGTCCTCATCCTGTGCTCACTGGATGTTATCCCATCCAAGCAGGAATTTTAACACAAGCATGCTTCTATCAGCTATGGCACTAGTATGTCTGAGCGTAATCAATGAACAACAGAAATAACAACTATATAACAAAGTTATTGTAACACCACACATATAAAATCCAGTGGAATATTTGCAAAAAGCCAATATTATAATATGTATCTATAACAGGGCCAAGGGCCGGGTGCCCGCTCGGCGGCCCCGGGACAGCAGAATTTTGGGGTCCCGGTGCTGGCTGCCGGCAGAGCCCCGGCGCTGGGCCGGGGATGCGTGGGACCCTCCCGCGGTGGGGTTGGGCTGCCCGGGGCAGGCGCTGCATCGTCAGCCCGGAGCCACCGGGGATCGCCCGGTACCGGCGGGGCGGGGCTGGGGAGCGGAGAAGGGCGGCACCGGAGCTGGGGGACCCTCTGCAGCCTGCGGGGTCGGACATACCGATAAGGGGGTCCCCGGGAGCCTGGAACGTTGTGAAAAACGCCAATCACTTGGTTTTTAAAATTTTAAACGTTTAATAATAATAAAATGGTTATAAAAATAGTAACACAATTAGAGTAATCAAATTTAGAGTTAGGACAATTACAAGACAATAAAAAGCAAAAAATTATAGACGTCCAGATGCTCTCGGACATTTAAGCCAGGACAAGCATGCCTTGTGAACAAAGGAATAACCTTAAAAGCAATAGCCTATTGCATATTCATGTATCTCATACATGATGCATAAATTCCTTGCAAATTAGGAACTTTTCTGGATTTTGTCAGCTTCTTTCCCTTAATCCTGGTGCTTCCATAAAGATGGAGACAAGATGGAAGAATGTTTGTCTTTTCTGATAAGGAGGTTGTAACTCTTTATGTGCCCCAAGTCACCGCCATCCCTGTGTGAAGAGTTTATTGATTATCTCATCTCTTGCTTGGGCAAGTAAAAAAATCCTACATCGCAGAGTTTCTATTTTAATATTATGTTGTTACCTAAAACTCTATTTAACACACTACTTAAGAGAATGAATACAGCATAACTTTCTAACATTACACATATAATATTCATGGTAACATTTGTGAAAAGCCAATCATAAAATAAGCATTCTACACAGAAAGTGTTGAAATGGTAAAACCAGTCAAAACCCCTTAGGAATTGGAAGGAAAACCAGAGGCAGTGGCAGCTAACACCTCAGAAACCTGTGGCTTTTGCTCCTCTCTTCGACCTGAGAGCTTCCTGGGCAGGGGCGACTCTTCCAATTGCACCAGCGTGGCCATGGCTGGGAAGGGCAGCGAGCAGATGGGTTGAGCTTCTCCTGCCAGCCCCTGAAGTGCCAGCTGTCATTTGTGTGCGCTGAGGATTCCCTTCAGGCTCGGAGCTGGCGCAGCTGCTCCTGGGCGCTGCTCGCCCGCGGGCGCAGCGGTGCTGCAGCCGCTGTCCCGCACACAGGGAGGGCTCTGGAGCCTCCCAGGGCACCAAGGAGCGGAGCAGGGAACGTGCCGGGATCTGCTGCAGGACCGTGGGGCTGTGGGGGATCCTTCGGTCTCTTGGATGGGGCAGGGAGGGGGCAAATGGAATCAAGGTGAGACAGGGATCAGGCAGCCCCACGCCAGGCAGCGTTTTCTCCTTTGAGAGCTCCTCTGAGCTGAGTGAGCTGGTGAATCCTGCGGAGCAAATGAGACCCGGGAGCGAGGGAAGGGCTGGCTGGGAAGGAGTCAGATAAACCCAGTGGGTATTTCCCTTTCCAAGGGGCTCCTGGGGAGACAAAGGAGACAAGAAGGATTCCCCATCTCATGACATTCCCTTTTTTCCTTCAGTAGCCCTATTGCAGTCACTGCATACAAGAGTTTAGTTGATCCCTTTGATGCCAGGGAGAACCCAGAACTTGAACCTCGCTGGATCCAGCCCTGTCTGCCTATCACCGAGCAGAGGGAAAAGATAAAGAACCTGGGTGGGGGTTGAGCCAAAATGGCATTTTGCCACTTCTGATCTTCTCCCAGCTTTTGCAGCAGGGCACCAACCCCATCGCTGCAAACCACTCCCTTTTGCAAGGCACACGTGGACCTCGCTGGTAGCTCAGGGCTCCTGAAGGGGCTGCTGCAGTTGGCAACTGGAGCTGTTGTTGAACTTTTCACATTGCTTACCCCCCCCCCATCCAAATGCCATCAAGTGGCTGAGGAAGGACACAAAAATATTACCCTGGAGGGGCCAAAAACTTGGAAAAGGATGAAAGAAATGTTCTGATGATGACAATGACAATGACAAAAAAACCCACAATTTATTTTTGACAGCAAATGAGTACCCACAGCCCTCCAGCCCTCCCAGACTGGCAGCCGAGTGGGGCTGTTTCCATGGCACGAGGAGCTGGCAGTCTGCAGAGAGAAACCAGAGAGCCACGGTCAGTCACAGAAGGCTCCTGTGCCCCTGTCCCACCACGGCCTGTGCCTGGGCCAGGCTGCTGTGTGCTCAGAGCCCAAACCTCCTGACCCATTCTCCGTTTTTAGAGAAGGGCAGAGTGGTAAGCCACATTCCATCTCCTCTGCTGAAGCACAGCCCAGCAGCCTCCTCAGCAGCTGCAAGGGCGGGATGCCCGTGTGCTCGGTTTCCTGGCTCCCCGGCAGACCAGGGGTTAAACGTTGGGTGTCTCCTGGATTGTCCCCGGAAAGAGCCCATCTCTGCACCGAGCTACCTTTTTTCATTTGTAAATTAGGTCTTTCTTTCTCTGCCATCTGTGGTTTCTCCAGCCTCGGCTGCAGCCACTGGTCATATAAAACTTTAAGAATCTTTTTCTACAAGCACAACTGACTTGATGTATATTTTTCATAAGTACAAATTGTTCCATAACGTATATTACAATGGGGCTGCAGAGATCCCCTGCAGATCCATGGGGATGCAGAGATCCCCCTGCAGGTCCATGGGGATGCAGAGATCCCCTGCAGCCCCTGGAGGAGCCGGGCTGGAGCTCGGCGATGCCTGAGAGGAGGCTGTGAGCCCGCGGGCAGAGGGGCCCCGCTGGAGCAGCCTGTCCTGGCAGGACTGAGCCCGTGGCACAGTGACCCACGCTGCAGCACTCGGAGGGGGCTGTGCCCAGGGGATGGACTCCGCTCCGAGAAGTTCCTGGAGAAGTCTCGGCCGGGAGAGAGCGCAGGGTGCAGCAGGGAACGACTCCTGTCCCTGAGCAGAGGGAGAAGCCCCGGGGGATGAGCTGAGCATGGCCCCATTCCCTGTCTCCTGCCCTGCCGGGGGAGGAGGTGCAGCTGGGAGCAGGGAGGCGTGGGGAAAGCTGCATTTAAGGCTCTGCACTGACTTCTCCTGCTCCTGCTCCGCGTCTTTGGAGTTTTCTGCCAGAAATCTCTCCCCTGCCCCACTCACCCACAGGGCTTGGGGCAGGTTTCCCTTTTTGGGGGAAATCAAAGCGAAGCTCTGATGCGCTAACGAGGGGCAGGAGAAGTGAGGTTCGTGGGCTTCCCGCAGAGGCGGAGGCACGGGAGGCGCAGGGTCGGGAAAGCCGTGGCGGGAGGCGCGGAGAAGTTTGTTTGTGTGGGCAGCTCAATCCCGGCTCGGGCCCGGGCCCGTGCCGGGGCTGTTCCTCATCTCCGGCTTTCCCCTCACGCAGCCCGGGGGCGCCGAGAGCGCGGGGCGAGGCGGGGCCGTGCGCAGAGCCCGCCCCGAGCTCGCTGCCATTGGCCGCCGGTGCCGTCAGTCGCGGTTGCGGCGCGCTGATTGGTGGGAGCGGGGCGCGGCGCGGCCCCGGCGGCGGGCTGAGGGCGGCCGTGGCCGCGCAGCGCCGCTATTGGCCGAGCGGCTGTGCGGGCCCGGCAGCGGCGGCAGCGGCCGGAGCGCGGTGAGGCGGCGGCGGCGGAGCTCGGAGGCGGCCCCGGCGCAGGTGGGAGCCGCGCTGGGCTCTGCGGGGGCTCGGGGCTGGCTGCGGGCGGAGGGGGCGGCAGGGGGCTCCGGCGGCTCGCCGGTGCCGTGTCCGGCCCGTGCCGGCCCCGGGCTGAGGGCGCTGCGGGAGCGGCTGCCCGCGGTCTCCTTCCCGCCGGGGCCGGGCAGGAGCCGCTGCCGGAGCAGCGCTGGCTCGGCCCGGCTGCTGTGGGTAGGACAGAGGGGCTGCCCCGCGGCCGGCAGCGGGCGGGGAAATTCCCGTCGCCGGAGGTTCGTGTGCCCGGCGGAGAGCGAGGAGTCCTGTCAAAGTGACTTTATTGCCGAGCAGGGGCAGAGGCCGTGGGGCATTTGCCGTGCGCTCTCTGCCGTGGCTGTAGTCCGCAGCCTCCTTTTTATCCTCATTTTCCCCGCCGCATCTCCCTCTGCCTTTGCCCACCGGCTCAGTTCCTTGGAAGGTTCCGACTTCCCGATGCGCCTGCTGCCTGTCCTCGTTAATGTGCACCCTCCTTTTGTAGAACAGCCGATATTCATGGCTCTGTTAAGTCTTTGTTCTACTCCTCGAAGTTCGGGAATGTAGCGGGACTTTGAGCAGCCGTCTGGGTCAATTTGTAACATTTAATTGAACTGATGGTTTCTCACGTTGCTTCCTTATCTACAAGTGCCTGGCCCTATCTCCAGGCAGATTCACTCCTTGACTCTGTTTTGTTCTTCCCGGGCCCTCTTTGGTTTTGGGATTATTCTCGGTGCCCTCATTCCCTGTCCTTTTGTAGCCGTTTGTGGATCAGGAGGCCTGGCTGCCACCTGCATGCCCTGGCTCAGCTGCTGGATGAGCTGCACTGCCAAGGTGTGGAGCATGGTAAAAAGATGAGAGTTGCTGCAGCACAGAAGAGGAGAAGCAGCATTCGTTTAACCCGTGGTCTGCCAGTGCACCACAAAATCGTGTCCCATTCCCATCCTTTCCACATTTGGGCCAGAACATGAGCTATTTTCTTATTTCCTTTGTTAGCTTTTTCACCAGTTTTCCTTGGTCATCTCTTTGCCAACAGCAGTTTGAGTCACTGAGTTTTCCATAAACTCCTCCTTTTTCTGCTAACAGATAATCTGATCCCATCCCCTGGTGAAATGTTGTGTTCCTCATTTCAGTGGCTTGGTCAGCAGGAAGGTCAGGAGTTGGAGTTGTCTGGTTGGTTCTTATTTGGAGGACAGCTTGTAATTTAATGATGCCATTGAAATGATAAATGGTTTATCTGTCTCCTGATAGGAATTGGTTTGGGTTCTCAGGGGCTGGTCCATGGTGTTGTAGGATTTGTTCTGGTGGCCCTTCATCTTTTCCCCATTTTGGGGTGCTCCCTTCAGCTGGGGCTCCATCAATTGACTGATTTTCTCTAATGTAAACATCAAATACTTGTATTCTAACTGATTTTTCTGAACTTGTGGTAGCAAAACCCCCAATGCTCTAATCCACCCTATAAAACATAGACAGTGACAGCAGATGTTGGAGTGGGCAGAGGGATGATCCCCCCCTTATTTTAGTGAAGTTTTCCCAACATTCTCCATTTGCTGTTTCCCTTTGCAGCTTCAGCCATTTCTGTTGCAGAGTCAGAGATCCTCAGCACGGGCTCTGCCTTCAGCTGTGCAAATTCCATCTGTGGGAGATGGCAGAGTTTGGGGTGAGGGGGCAGAGGGAATCAGCCCAATTCCAGCCCCAGGCAAGAAACCCAAATACATTGTCCATGCTTTACCCCAGCACTGTTAATTTGCATTTCTTAAGCTCCTCTCCAGGCTGCTGGAAGGAAAATTCTCTTCCAGATCAGCCATTGGATGACTCATATGTGGCCACCCCAGAATATGCTGCTTTTATTTTTTCTTTTTAAAGCATATTTTTAAACACACTATTAACTGTTAATGAGTTAAAGGATTACCTTTGTGATAAATGAATGCTCCAATTTATTAATTAATGAAAATTTATTAAATGATCAAAGTATAAATTTAGAGAAAAAAAAAAAAAAGAAGAGCCACAATCCAGTCAAAAAGGGTCAGTGCAGAGCCTGGGTACCGGTGCTGGGCGAGACACAGGTCTGATCGCTACAGCAGAGGGTCCCCTCTGTTTCACACCGACTGTCCTGCTGAGAGGTCGTTATATGATTTTTCCTGCCCGAGGCAGAGTCCCTTTTCTTCCTTTCAGGTCTGCACATATTCCTGTGGAGTTCTTTCTCTGCAAGGAGCTGAACAAAACCATGGCCGGGGAGTGATAAACATCCAGGGAACAAAACCATGTCCGGGGAGTGATAAACATCCACGATGTGTTCCCAGAATCCAGGAATCCAGTATTGAGATGTATCTCACAGATGGCTCCAGCTATCTCAGTCTTAGATATTTATCAGGTATTCATCATCCTGGTGGATCACCTTGAGGAACACCCATCTCTGGGCTGGCCACATTCATTCATTTGTAAATGAAGATCTCCTTCCTCTTGTCCAGGTGGTTTCAACGCTGTGATGCAATCCCGAACACTGACTTGTGTGCTTAAAAATCTTTTTATAAGGGTATTTCTTACCAATACATACATAAAATATATATGGCAATTTTTATCTGCATGAATTATCCCATATACACAAAACAATCCCTCCCCTTCTACATAAACATAGTAATTCCTGATTTCTAAACTTTCTACATAATTATGTGTGACTTTACCCTATACTACTATCTCATTTCCTAGTTCTTTATAAGAAGGAAATAATCCTCTTAGTTCCCTGAAGGCTTATTATCCCACTCTTGTCTTGGAATTCCCTGGTACAATTTGTAGACATCCCCTTCTCCCTGTATCTGCTCTTTGAATCTGGCCAAAGCACCTGCTGCCCTACCGTGTAGATTTTCCTCCCCCAATTTCATTATTTTTGATACCTGATTTGTTTTTCCCATAGCACATTCTGGGTCTGTGGGCATGGCAGCCACCTGCATACCCTGCACTACTGAGTGTATCGACCTGATAAAGCATGGTATCAGGCAGGGTAGGAATATGATCCCAGCTATTGAACACAATATAAAAAAATATTACCTTTTTCCACCATGCTCCATCAAACAGATGATCCCACCAGGATGCTTGGAGTACGGAGTTCCATTTTTGTACTGGGACATGTGCTACCCTTTTAATTTCTGTCACAGGCCTCTGATGGTTTCTCCATAGTCATCAATCTCTATAGAGCATTATGATTCATTAAACTTTCCACAGACCCCTACTCCCTCTGCTAGTAAATAGTCCAGGGCTATTCTGTTTTGATACACCAAGGCCCTCATTTGGGAGTGTTGTTTAGACAACAGCTCAAGGGCATTTGAGGTGTGGTTAGAGACCATGTCTACCACTGCCCAAAGTCTTATTAGTCGGTTTAACAGATAAATTGGGGTCCTATACCCCCAGCTTTCATCCTGGGCCCATGTTGCAGGACCATAATCCTCTATTATTCTTTCTGCTGGCCACTTCTCACCCCAGGTCTGACCCCCACCAAAGATAGGGAATTTCTTTTTCAAATCCCTTCTTCTGCTCAAAGTTTTGTATAAGGGGGCCCCTAGTGAGCTGTGTTCTGATTGAGGTAGGGTAAAGAAAACGTGTCTGATCAATTGAATAGTGCATGATCCTCTCCACCACTGAGGTAGTTTGCTGTATGCTTTCTTCCCACAAATCCAATATAAACCATTCAGGGCTTTCCACCTGACTTTTGTGTTTTTGGGTTTACTCCAGAATCCTCTCAATTCTCTAAGGATTGGTAAGGGTTAGCTCCAGAGCCTTTGTTCCAGCAGTGTTCAATTTTTTTCTCTCCATTCACATTTAGTGCCTTTTTCCCAGCTCCAGTACCCTACTAGGTACCTACTAGGTACTGGCTTTTGTTAAAGGAATTTACTGTTGGAGTGGACAGACATGAAGTGTATCCCACCATTTCAGTGTGCTCCTTTCCCTCCCTGCTAATGCAAAATGTCCCAATTATAGCATTATCCCATTTCAGGAGTTGATCTAGAGCTAAGCTCTCACCTTTTCAAGGCCACTTCTCTGCAGACTTGAGCCCTCTGCAGATCCAGCAATTGGACAGCCCCAATTCTGTTGCAGTTTCTTGCATCAGATCCACAAATAGGTTTTGATTGGAGGCAGGGAAACTCCAACTGGTATATTGTTTTTTGAGCTGATCATATTGCTCGCTTAGAGTTCTCAGCCTTTCTTGCTCCATCCTTCTTTTTCTCATCTCTGCCTCTTGTCTTTTTAGTTCCTGTGATACCTGTTTAATTTTGCTCTCCGGGTCCACTCCCTCTTTGTTCTTGAAAAGCAGAACATCCTGTCATATTGCAAACAAACGCGGTCATCCCAATCCTCTAAAAGGTCCATTTTTGGCTCATTTTTGAGGGACATCTTGGTCTCATATTTAAATTCTTCCCGACCCAGTATGTCTGTCCACCCATAACACACATTCCCAAGTGGTTATTGTCATAACACAATGGGTTAGCCTGAAAGTATGCTACAAACACTGACTCCATCCTTCCCCCAGTCCATACTGTGCGGTTACATTTATCACAGATTGGGACAGATATCTGTTCAACATTTCTTTTATGTTCCTTGTGCTCTGACTGCCTGTCCTTGGGGGTCGCCCTTTGTGAGTAACACCTTATTCTTTCTTTTAGCTTGCGTATCCCCTGCTGGGTGCCGTTTATGGGACAGTGCCCGCTTATCTTACCCTTGCCGCAGTTCCTTGGGGCTGGGGCTGTCGGAGCCTCCGATTCCCCGTGTGCTCTCCGGACAGTCTGTATGCAGAGCCCGCACCTTCACCGGGGCCTCACACCTCTGTGCTGGGCCAGTTAGTGCAACGCGTGCTGGTCTTGAGGCACATTGCTGGACTCAGATTGATCAGGATCCCCACGATTATTATTCCTCTGCCTTTGCCTGTGCTCACTGGGTTGCCACCAGTGGTGAGGTAAACCATTTTCTCAGCAGCAAGAATAGTCTTCTGTGGTGTCATACCTGGACTGAGCTGCATACCTCCGTTAAAAGATGCTCCACCTCGGTAGTTTAACTGTATCTGCACTGCAGGGTACTTTATTTAACCTCCGGCACTCAACAGTAATGATTTGAGCTTTTGATCTCAATTTTCCCCTTAGCCTGTTTTGAAACAAATGAAAGCAGATCTCAGAGTCCGCTTCTATTATTCCTAGGCTTGTGGCAAGCTCTTGTTGCTGTCGAGGCAGGATGGGAATGAATAGACTTGACTCAGAAGGCTGCTGAGAGTAAAACTCCCATTTATTCAAAATACACAGCTCTTTTATACAGAGCTTCGCAAGGATCAAATCTATTTGTTCTGAAGTGAAAACCATCCAGAGCATTGGTGCAAAAGTGCTTGACACACAGTGATAGAACTTAACTATAAACAATGTGAAAAACAAGAGAAATAAAGCATTATTTACATTCTTCCCCAGCTCTTTCCCAGCTTTTTTGCCTGGCTAGAAATTCTCAGTTTCTTTCTTTGACTGAATCTGAGACCCACAGCTCTAAGATATGGCTAGTTCCCCTTCTAGGCACTTATCACATAAACCCTTTGGCCAATATTCCCTTCTACAGTGTGTGACCCAAACCTTGTTACAATACTCACATTTGAAATATACAAATGGATAACATTCACAATGAGGTTCAGTGCATCTTATCAGATCCCTGTCAGTCATTTACTTGGCCACCACAAGGTTATCTTCAAATCCCCAGGAGGAGAGGTGACTTTTCACTCTGGCATCTCTTCCTGGTGCTCGACCTTCTTCACTCGGGATGCGTGTGTCCACCCCTTTTCTGCTGTTTGTATTGCTGTATCTGTGGTTAAGAGGACAAGAAAAGGGCTTTCCCAGTGAGGTGTCAGTGGGGCTTCTCTCCACGTTTTTATGAGCACTTTGTCCCCAGGTTGTACTTTATGTGTGGAAAAACCTAAAGGGGCACCTTGTGTTATTATTCCCTGCTTCCGCAATTCCTGCAGATTCTTACTTATGGCTATGAGATACGGCTGTGTCTGTGCATCTTCTATCCTCGGATGCCCCACTGGCATACCATGTTCATATGGCATCCCATACAGCATTTTGAAAGGTGACACTCCAGTCTCGGAGTGAGGCATGGTCTGGATATTCAGCAAGGCTAAAGGGAGGCGCTCTAACCAGGACATTTTTGTTTCCAAAATCAATTTTGCTAATTGAACCTTTAATGTTTGATTTATCCTTTCAACTTGTTCAGAGCTCTGAGGATGCCATGGGGTGTGGTATTCCCACTGGATCCCCAGAGCGTTGGCTTGTTGTCTAATAATTTTTGAGGTGAAGTGTGTCTCCTGGTCCGCATCTATGTATTTTACTAACCCACATCAGGGTATGATTTCTTCTAGTAGAAATTTTGATACTGTCTGAGCCATCACCTGAGAGCTCAGGAGAGCTTCTACCCTGTGGGTTAGTTTGTCCACTATTACCAATAAAAATTTATATCTCCCCACCTTAGGCAGATCAGTAAAATCTACCTGAATCCTTTTGAAAGGTCTGTATGCCACTGGGTGACTTCCCAGTGCCAGCTGCCGTGTTTTTGCCTGATTAATCTTTTGACAAATCATACACCCCTGCACCTCTTGTTTTACCAGTTCATAAATCCCCTTGCACCCGAAGAATCCAGGGAATTGCTCTGCCAGGGCCTGGAATCCCCAGTGTGTTTGTTGATGTAATCTCCTCAGGATGTTTCTGCTGTAGTCTTTAGACAACAGCTCCCTCCCATCTGGCAATTTCCACTTACCTCCTTCTAGCTGGCCTCCTATCTTCTTGTACCCCTCGATTTCCTTCAGGAAGGGGTGGGGAGGATATTCCTGTACCTCCCCTTCTTCGATTCCTGGGGTACTTACCTTCATTAGAGGCACGCTTTTGGCCTCTTTGTCTGCTAAATTGTTCCCTTGGGTCCTGAACTGCATTCCTGTCTGGTGCCCTTTCACGTGGACTATGGCAATTGCCTCTGGCCCCCTTATAACCTTTAAGATTTGCCTGATTATTTCTTCATGCACTAGCCTCTTTCCCTGAGTATTGAGTAACCCTCGTTCTTCCCAAATCTTTCCAAATATGTGTACCACCCCAAATGCATAATTTGAATCTGTAAAAATTGTTCCTTTTTTCCCTTCTAATTTCCACAGGGCCCTCAATACTGCGTACAACTCACAAGCTTGTGCTGACCATCCGGGATTCAGGGGTCCTGATTCCACTACCTCCCTGGTTTTGCCATCAGGAAATATCCTGATTTCCTTTTCCCATCTATGACCCTTGCAGAACCACCCACAAACCATTTTTCACCTTCTTCTAAATCTGGCATTATTTTGATCTGCAGCTCCACCACTTCTGCGCAGTCATGGGAAGGCACTCCTGCGGCTTCCCCAGCCAGGAATCGCGCGTGATTTTGCACCGAGGTAGTTCACAATTCCAAATCCCGGGAGTGGATTAATACAGCCTCATATTGTAGGAGCCTGGCGTCAGTTGGCCACTTGTCAGCCTTTTGCTGCAGAATGCCCCGACGGTCACCTGCAACCAGGGACCTCAGATAACGGGAAGCTGGACAGGACAGAACACACATCCAACCAATATGATTAATGCAATGTTCTCCATTTGAGAGAAGATGGCAGTTTTTATACACTTCTATACAGTTTATAGTTTACAAAGCACTCTCATTGGCAAGCTAACATTGTTTACCTTTGTCTTAAAGTGGCCTAAACCTTACACTATAAACCTATACTACTTTACACCCAGACAGCCCAGTGCTTCGCATCACACCTTAATACAATTTCTATCTGCGCCACAAGCTCTTCATTTCTAACTGCGTCAGAGGCTGGAAGGCCTCACAAGCCCCAAATCTGTGGCCTAGACTGAGGGGAAGCTCAATTCTCACTTCAGACATAAATCATGCCCTCTCTCTCAGCAATTCTGTAACAGTCACCTTCTTAGCCTCCTCCACCAATACTGTCACTGCTACAATTGCTTGTAAGATCCCTGCTTACAGGATCTAAAAGCTTTGATACATACCCCACCAGCTTCTTGGCCCCTGCCCAATCCTGCGTTAAAACCCCATGGGCAGTGTGATTACTGATGTCCAGGAACAGCTGAAAAGGTTTCTTTACATCAGGGAGGCTCAACTCTGGAGCTGCTGCGAGGGTTTCTTTTAATTTCTTGGAACCCTCCTCATCCTGCTCTGTCTACTTTAGCTTGTCCGTGATAAGCTTTTCATGAAGAAACTTTTCCTTCTCACTATATCCCTCGATCCATTGCCTGCAGTATCCTGGAAGCCCCAGCAGCTGCCTGACCTCCTTTTTTGTTCATGGAGGGGGTAAAGTAATGATACCTGTTATCCTGTCCGGATCCAACTTCTTACCTTTTGTTAACCAATGCCCTAGGTACTTGACCTCAGGCTCTGTGAACTGTAATTTCAGTTTGAGACCTTCAACCCTTTTTCCCCAAAGAAGTTTAATAGTGCTATGGTCCCACACATCCTCCTCCCTAAGTCCGGCTGCCAATAGGTCATCTACGTATTGTAGTAATTTGGTCCCTTTAACGGGCACAAACTCACTTAAGAGTTTTTCAAGGGCTTGTCCAAATAGGTTTGGTGAGTACAGAGAATAGATTTACCACCCTCAAATCTTGCACCAGCCTGTAATTACCATCTGCCTTCTGTACTGCCAAGGTAGGAGTGTAATGTCTTGACATGCACAGTTCCAATGTGCCTTTCTTTCTTAGATCTTCTATTACAGCCTTCAGTCCATTCCTGCCTTTCATGGGAATGCAGTACTGTTTAATCCTGATTGGATCCTCCGGTCTCTGGATCTCAGTGTGAATTGGCTCCATGTTTAACTTCCCCGCCTCTTCCTGAGTGGAGTGTTTAACCTCCCCGCCTCTTCCCAAATCACACTTTGCGATTTATCTCATTTTTGTCCTCAGCAGTTATTTTGTATAAACTTACTGTGAGCTGGGAGTCCTGTGCTATCAGGCTTATCCCCAGAGCTACCATTAGATCCCCCCCCAGCAAATTATAATCTGCTTCTTCTACCAGTACTATGTTCCCCAGATAAAACTTATTTTCTATTTCCACATTTGTTAAAACCGGAACCTTAAAGGGTTCCCCTTTAGCCCCAATGACCACCATTGAATCCTTGCTTTTAGTACATCCAGGTGGCAGTCGCTGAACTGTAGTTCTTTCTGCTCCTGAATTGACCAAAACCACCAATTCTTGTTTTTGGGGTCTAATTTTTAATTTTATCAAGGGCTCTCCAGGTGTTCTGGACCCCAAATTATAAAGCCCCTGACACCTCTAATCCTCCTGGAAGATCTGTTCATCCTTCATTCTCTTCTTACAGTCTCTTTTGAAGTGCCCTTTCTGTTGACAGTAAAAGCACTCAGGGCTGCTAACCTGTTTGTTTATGCCTTTCTTCTGAGAGGGGTTAGGTTTTCCCTGGGGCTGTTGTGTTTGTGCCAGCTTTCCGGGATTTTGTATCTGCTCCTGTTTTTGCACTTCCCTTATTGTGCCACCAGTATCCTTGCCTGTGCTTTTTATTTTTCATCATTCCTTCTCATGTAAGCCTTCTGTGTCTCCCTTAGCAATTCTTGGAGGCTTTTCTCTTGACAAGTTTCTCTTTTTTCTAGCTTTTTCCATATGTCCTCCCATGATTTAGCAACAAATTGTGTTTTAAACAGAATACCCCTGACAGGTGAATTAGGGTCGGTGCCCGAATACATTTGGAGGCTCTTTCTCAGCCTCTCCAGCCATTTGGTGGGTATTTCATCCCTCCCCTGGCATTCCCCCAATGATTTACTAATGTTCTGTCCCTTTGGTACCATCCCCCAAATTCCCTGTATTACCATGTTCCTTAGCCCTATCATTTTAGACTGATCCTTCTCTGCCTGGGTGTTCTATGATGGCCTCTGTTCAGGCTTTCTCTCGTGCCACTCCCTCCCTGGGGATTCCTGTGTTCTCAATCATTTATTGCAGCCTGCCGTATCATGTCCCGTTCCTCGGCGTTGAATAACGACCTTAGAATGGCGCAGATGTCATCATATGAATAGATGGTGTTCCCCAAAAATTCATCCAGCCTCTCTGCCACCCCTAGAGGATTATCCATTAATTTCCGCATTTCCTTGCTGAAAGCTCTTACATCTCCCATATTGATCGGCACATTTACGTACCCAATGACTCCGGGAGCGGTTGGTACTTCCCTTAGAGGGTAAAGACTGGGTCTGTCCCCTTCCTCCTCACTATCATCATGGTTTTCTCTCCGTGTCTTGCACCGTGTTCTGCTAGCTGGAGGATAAGCAGTTTTCCCAGGGGGAGGTGTGTGCCCGGGATCGTCTGACTGTTGTGGTGCAGGTGGGGCTGGGAGGGACCTGATGGGTCCGGCAGCACCGGAGCCGAGGGCTGTGTGTTACACGGCGGTGCCTGTGCCTGTGCAGGCTGAGGCGGGTGCCCCGCTGGTGCAGGCACAGGGGCCTGAGCCTGGGGAGGAGAATTCAGGTACAGGGGTGGAAGATTGTCCAAGGGCTCTGTCTTGGTTTGAGAAGGCAGGAGTCTGTGAAGGAAGGCAAAAGCCTCTTGTGAAATGGAAAAGGTAAACTCCCTCTCTCCGAATTACCACAATTTCAAAAAAAGCTCTTAGGTAAAGATATGGGAATGGGAATAACAGTACCTTATTAGGAGAAAAATTAAATAAAAATAATAACAATAAAAATGTAATTAGTACAAACAAAACTAGTGATAGAGTCAGAAACCTAACACCCTGAGGAGTTAGGGTGTTGGCAGTAGTCTAGTTAAATGGTGGCTGTTTTTCCTGGAGTGGCAGATGAAATGCTGCTGGATTGGTGATCTCTAGAAGGGTGGAGTTTTCTTTGGAGGTCTGGTAGTAGTTGGGCTTGGTCTTCCTCTGGGAATCCAGCAGAGAAAAGAGCTGCTTTTCTGGGAATCTAGCTAATAGCTGCTCAGTGTCCCAAAAAGTGCTGATTTTATACAGGTAGGGGTGCTTGGCTCCTCCTTCTGGGTGGAGCATCTCACAATGGGATGATGTAACTTTACTGGTCATGCAGTGAGTCTATCGATGGTCCATGAACTGAAGATATCTCCCCAGAGGGAGACATTTGTTCTTGGAAGAGATAAGAAAACTGCCCAACCTCCAACAGATGGCAGATAGGATACATGCTTCTATTACAAGCCAGGACAATTATTACGGAAAATTATTCTCATAGTGTAATCTTGTCTCTGAAACTGCAGGGAAAAAAAATTTCCAACAATATCTTTAGTGCTAGAGAGTCAAGGCATTCCTTGGTTCTGGCAAAGATGTGCAACAGAAATCATTTCATTCACACATAGGCCGGCTGTGCAGAGAAAATTATCCCATGACATGTGAGTTTTACTAGATTTTCCTAAATTTATACAGTCTGAACTAATCTAAATCCATTGGTTTAATGTTCATTGCTTCCAAGTTGTGTAGTTTTTAGTATTTGGTTTCCTACTGGACCCAGATTTCTTTGCCTCTGATGTTAATTAGGTTCGAACTCCTGGATTTCCTTCTCAGCCTTTTGCAGACCAGGTGCCTCTAACTCTGCCGGGGGCAGTGTCTGGGGTAGGTGTTGGTTGCTGTTTGCTGCTGGGCACTGATGTTTTGTGGGTATCTTTTGGGGTATTCCCAGTGTGTTGAGATGTTAAGCTCATCTCCATTGAGTGGTGTAACAGCCCTTAACAAAACCTTTAAAATTTCTTTCCCCAAGGCCAAGGCAAAGCAAGCCTGAGTAGAGAAATAATTTTTTTTTTTAATGAAACTTGCTACATTTTCCACCAACCCAGCTAATGCAGTGTGAGTGTAAGTGAGTGGAATTGTCCCGGTGTGTCCCCAGCAGCTGTGGCAGTGCAGGCCCAGAGAGCACTGAAGCTGCAGCAGTGGCAGCAAGGGCTGGCCCCGGTGGCTGGAGCTGCCCAAGGAGGGTGGCCAGGCCGAGGATTTCAGCAGAGGAGGTGTGGGCAGGCCCAGGGCCTTGCCCCGCTGTGGAGCCCTGGCTGCTGCTGCGCTGCCTTCAGTGCAGGCTCAGGGGGGCCTCCCATCCTCCTGCTGCAGGCGGGAAGTGCAAATCTCCGGGGCTGCAGAGACCTGGAGCCCAGGCTGAGGGGTCCCCCCGTGTTCAGCTGTGCTGGCGGCTGTTTCTGGCCTCGGGGCCCCTTGGCATGGGCCACGCCACTTGGCCACCAGTGGTGCTGCTTTGCACTCCTTAGGCAGAGCCCATGTCCTGCTTGGATGTTGGCAGCAGCAAAGTGCCAAGGCAGGCTCTGTGCCAGCCCAGCTTGCTGGGAGAGAGATTGCACCAGAGACAGGATTCTGGCCACAGACTGCTTTAAATGTGCATCCCTTATCTCCACCCTGCACTAGGTGGAGAATTCCCAGGGTAAGGAATTCCTGAGATCAATTGCAAGGGGAAATAATTGAATATCTGCCCTAGGTCTGACTCTTCTTCTTGCCCAAGCCAATGGCAAAAGCCGTCCCCATGGCATCTTGGTTTCTATCCCCAGCTTCCAAAGGTGTTTCTTTCTTTCCCCATTCATTCTTTGTACCCAGCCTGAGCTCTGGGGGTGCCAGGGGTTCTGGAGGTCCCATTGTGTTCCTAAAGCTCCCATAGCCCCCTGGAGGATCGTTCCTGGAGAATGAGTTCTGCTCTCTGAGTCTGTTTCTTCCACAATCCCTTTTCTTGAAATTATGTCTTTTAGAAATACCTTAATAAGTGATCCAGTGGTTGCTGAGCAATCAGAATTGCTTTTGCCCCCCTGTTAGGTGAGATGGTGTCACCAGAAGATATTGAAGCCTTCCTGCTCAGGGCATTTCAGTGCCAGGCTCTTACAAGCACACACAGCTGTGCCGGTTGAGCTGACCATGGGGGTAACCTGTGCTTTGTCTGATTCCCTTTCCTCAATAACAGCGTGTCTTGGAACTCTTTTCCCTTCTGCTGCCCTTGAAGAGCCATCCACCAAGACATTTTCTGCCTCAGGCCAGGCAATGTCTCCTGAATCTCCCCCAGGCTGGGTCTGGAGCTGTGTCACTTGAATGCAGTGCTGGGTTTCTTCCCAGCCCCTCTGTGGGCTGTTCAAACAGGAGGCTGGGTTAAACCCTTCCCCTGTCCTCAGTTCTGAATCCTCCTGTGCCACTGAACAAGTTTCACACTGTAATAACCGAGCACTCCTCATCCATTGTGAGGTTCTTTTGGTTATCAAAGCTTGAACTTGATGGCAGACTGGAACAGTTGGAGATCCTGTTGTCATCAGGTTTTGAGCCTCGGTTCTGTTGAAGCTGTGGCTGCACAATTCTGCAGGCAATGAGGCCACTCTGGCCACTGGGTGAAATATTTTGGCCCAAGGATTCCTTTGGCATGGCCCTGTTGAACATTCACCTACAATTCCAATTTCTTTTCTGAGTCTGGAAGAGCCCCAGCTGAGGCATCAATATTTTTGGTTCTTCATTTTCCCAAGTTTTGCTCACTTTCTCCTGTCCATACCACAGCATGGAGGCTGTGTGGGATTAAAAAGTCCTACAATGTTCTGGCTGGAACAGAGAATCCTCAATCCAGGCTGTGTACTTCCCTATTAATCTTTCGAATTGTCTCAGCTCGTTTTTGGTGCTGGGAAATGTTACTTCTGAGATTGCCCAGACCCTCTCTGGGTCAATCCACCAGGAATCTTCAGTCCCACTATTTCTCAAATGTTTAACCTTTTTCTCCAGCATTTGCACTTCTTTTTCAGATACTCAAAAGGTATTTTTTAGATAGCAAATTGAGCTATTTCACAGGGGCTTAGTCTGCCACTTCTCCTTGTCCTCCTCATTGGAGCCATCCGATTCCCTGACTGGCAGGATAGGAGTGCTGTAGGGAGACATCCCTGGCTCCAAGAGCCCTGCCTTTAGCAGGGGCTCCATACCAGGCTGAGCCCTTCCTTCCCTCCCCTGGAACAGGGTGTTGCTTTTAGCCCTCACTTGTCCTGGTTGCTTCCGAGTAACTTGGAGAGGCTCCACATCAAATTTTCCCCCTGGGGCTGCCCACACCTCTGGGTTCCCTTCAGCACAGGCCTTGCCTGACATTTGACACAAAGGTACAGCAGCAATAGCCTCTGTATCACCTTTTACAATATTACAATACCACCATCAAATTCCTTCCTGGTTCATAAAAATGACAGTAGGAAGAGAAATAAATTAGTTTATTTCAAACCTATTCTCTTCAGCTCCTAATAGTGATTGAACAAATGACACCAGCTCAGCTTTCCCATTTATTCCCTTAATAATTAAACATACCTTTACAATTTTCCCCCCTTAGGTGTAAGATTCAGAGTGGATGGAGAGGCCCCTGTGTCCATCAGGAGAGGCCTCCTCTCGATGTAGATGCAGCCTGAATGTTCTCCAGGGCTCCAGTGTGGTGGGTCCCCGGTGGGATGGGAGCTCAGAGAGCCCTGACAATCCATGTCCATGCAGGGGTGGACTTGCTCCTGCTGAGGGTGCTGCTGTCTGTGCTTGCAGTGTCCTTGTGGGCTGCAGCTGGAGCCCTGACTCCTTCCCAGGGGCTGTTTGGGTGGGCTCTGCCCTGGCCAGGAGGGCAATGCCTCTGCCAGGTGCTTGTGGCCGACCCCGTCATGCCCTGGGTGCTGGGGCCCCCTTGGGCCCTGGGGTTGATCCCTCAGGGGCTGTAGGAACTCTGCCATGGCCTTTGGTTTCAGCTTGGCCTTTTGCTCATCCCTTCTTGCTTCAGCTGCTGTGCCTTTGTGCCCAAGTGCTGCAGGGCCTTCTTGTGCCACTCCTGCAGCCCCGGTCACTGCCTGTGGGTGCTCATCCTCTGAGAGCTGCTGAGCTTTCTGCAAAACCTTTCCTTTCTGCAGGGACCCAAACCAAATCCTGAACAGCAAATCCTGATCCTTCCATGTGCACTCTGCATTTCCCAGCTGTTCCTTTGTGTTTCCCCTTGTGCTCAGGGTCCCTGCCCAGCCCGTGTGGCAGAGCCGGTGCCTGTCCTGCCGCAGTGTCCAAAGGCGGCCCCCCCGGCGGGCAGGGCCGGCAGCTCCCCGGGGCCGGGCAGCGGCCGGGGCGTCCCGCAGCCTCCTGGGGGCCGGGGGCCACTGCCGGCCCTGCCCGGGGCTGGTGGGGTCAGGCAGCGCCCGGCGCTGAGCCCCGGCTGCCCCACAGCCCCGGCCCGGCCCCGCAGCTCCCCACAGGCCCCAGCCCGTGCTCCCGGTGCCGCACCTCTGCGCCCGGTGCTGCCGCTGCCAGCGCAGAGAAACCCCTGCCATCCTGACCTCCTGCTTTTCCTTCTGGGAAAGTGGGAATTCAAAATATTAGCTGGCAAATTGTGAGGTTAAGACTTTGTGGAAAAACATCCCAATCCAGAGTATTTTTCTCTTCCTCCTCTTTGCTATAATCCTTTTTCTTACCACATAGATTCCTCCTGCTGCTTCTTGCCTGAACCATATTTTTGCACACTCCCCTTCACCTGATTCGTTCAAAGCACACCAACACCATCCATCCCCTGTTGTCCAAATCCCTTCTCCACTTCCTCAGTATTCTCCCAAGGGACCCTTCAGAGACATTTTGGGATCATCATCCCTTTGGCCAGGACCCCTCCCTGGCTTTCCCTTTTCTCCCCTCCATGGGTGCCCTTCCATGTTCACTCCCCGAAGATCCCAGTGCACTCACTGATGAGATTTTCAGTGCTCTCTCCCTGCTGACTCTTCACAGACCCCCTGATGTGTCACTCGTCTGTCTCCTGGTCACTCCCGGGTCCCCAGTCAATCCCCGGTGCTGCCGCCAGCCAAGGGAGCCGATCACCCAAAGTGGGTGAGGCACCTTCAGCTGCACTCCCTGCCCGCCGCCACGGACCGTGGAAGGAATTCCGGATGGGCCCCAGGGTGTGTGGAAAAATTGACATCAGCAGAGGATTCTGTCCACAAAGCAGACAGAGGAGTCCTGTAGAAGTAATTTCATTTCAAAAATGGGAAAGGCCATTGGACATTCCCGAATGGATATCTCCAATTGTTGGAGCACACAGCCTCCTTTTCATCCTAATTCTCCTGGCCACATCTCCCTCTGCTTTCCTCATTGGCTGAAGCACTTGAGAGGTACAGACTTCCCAATCCACCTTCTATATACCCCCTTCATATGCGCCCCACTTCTATGTGGTAAACGATATTCATGGCTCTGTTAAGGCTTTTTTATGTTTCTGGAAGTTCATGAATAGAGTAGGACCTTGTCTGAGGAGCAGCCCCAGGGCTCGGGCCGAGCTCAGCCAATCAGAGCCCGCGGCGCTGATGACTCACCAGTTGCCAGGCAGACTCGCAGCTCCCCGCGTTCCCCACCTGGACCCACCTGCGCCCCCCCTCGGCCCCATGGCCCCGCGAGGGGAATTTGGGGAGGTGGGAGTGGGGCAGCGCCAAGGCCGGGCCCCCCCGCGCTGTCCTGGCGGGAGCGGCTGCAGTGGGGACCGAGTGCGGGCGGGAGCGGCCGAGAGCCCAGCGCTGCCCCAGCCCGACCTGCCCCAGCTCTATCCCTGCCCCTGCGCTGGGATGCTGTGGGTGTGGGGGGAAGAGGGAGCCGGCAGTGGGTGCTGGGCCTGGGGGCAGGAAGAGAAGGGAAGGAGAAGCAGGCTTGAGGAATAAAATGGTCAAACGATGTAGGTGGCAGGAGAGAGTGGGATTGTGCAGGAGAAGGAGGAATAGCAGGAGGAAGAGGAGTGTGAGGAAGCAGAGCGACACAAGAGGAGGAGGAGGAGGAGCAGAAAGAGGAAGCAGTAGAAGGTTCCACCACTCCTTCTAGTTGCAGTGTCCCCCCAGCCCCAGTAGCATTGCTCCCCCCACATGCAGCAGGTGACTATGGAGATGGATCCACGATCTTCACGGGGTGAATCATGGTGTTTCTGAGCTTGATCTGTGTCTTGAAGTTTGTGGGATTTTTGTGCTGAAACTTGGTGTTTTGGATGTTCTTACAGACACAAGATTCCCAATGACTTCCTGAGATGAACTTGGGCAAGGAGTAACCTCCAGTCCAAGCTGCTCCCCTCTTTTTTTTCCCCAAACCAGGATTTATCATTGCCAGGGCGTGGCTGAATGGAGGTGGAGGAAAAGCCCCGGAGATGCTGCAGGAGGAGGAGCTGCAAACCCAGCCCAGGGAGCTGCGGGGAGGAAAGAGCCCCCCTGAGCCAGGAAGGCGGGCGGAGATCCAGGCGGAGCTCGGAGCTGGTGGAGAAGCCTCATGGCAGGGAGAAGCCCCACAAGTGCTTGGAATGTTGGAAGGGTTTCAGCTGGAGATCCAACCTGATCGAGCACCAGAGGATCCACACTGGGGAGAGGCCCTACGAGTGTGGAGAGTGTGGGAAGAGGTTTCAGACCAGATCCCATCTCCTCAGACATGAGCGGAGTCACACAGAGGAGAGGCCCTTCCGCTGCCCCGACTGTGGGAAGGGCTTCAAGCACAACTCCAGCCTCACTGAGCACCAGTACATCCACACCGGGGAGAGGCCCTACGAGTGTCGGAAGTGTGGGAAGGGCTTCATAGACAGGTCTGGCCTGATCAAGCACGAGGTGATCCACACTGGGGAACGGCCCTATGAGTGCTTGGAATGTGGGAAGAGCTTTGGGAGGAGCTCACACCTGCGAGCACACCAGCGCATCCACACTGGGGAAAGGCCCTACGAGTGTCCCCAGTGTGGGAAGAGGTTTCAGACCAGCTCCAGTGTCCTCCTACATGAGCGGAGTCACACAGAGGAGAGGCCCTTCCGCTGCCCCGACTGCGGGAAGGGCTTCAAGCAAAACTCCCACCTCACCGTGCACCGGCTCATCCACACCGGGGAGAGGCCCTACGAGTGTGGGAAGTGTGGGAAGAGTTTCTCCAGGAGCTTTCACTTGACCCAGCACCAACGGAGGCACCACTAAGGGAAGCCCTGTGAGTGCCCCACGTGAGGGAAGAGCTTGGAGTGAGGGAAGAAAGTGAGGGAAGAGCTTGGTGTGCTGCTGCAGCTCCATCCCCCATGGGAGGATCCGGGCTGGATGATCCCCTGTGACCCCCGTTGGGCAGAGCCCTGGTGCCCCCGTATGGGGAATAAAACAGAGAGTAAAGCAATGGAGCTGATAAAGGGGCCCGATATCTGAGGCCTGACTGAGCAGAAACTGTGGGAGACACAGACACAGTTTAAGTCTCCCTGAGCAAGAAGTGGCCAGGCAACATGGTGTGAGACTTTGTGATAAGATAAATGTTCCCAGGTTACTGGATGTCACCAAGAATGTGTATCCAATGGGAAATTGTTACCAAAAACAGAGCCATGTATAAGCACCATACAAGTAAATCCCTGTATAAACACTTGGTACACTTAATAAAATTGGCTTTGTTCTAAACTCGGATGTCCCCGTCTCTCCATGGTGGATAACCCTGTTGTGGGTGATCCCCGTTGGGTGGGGGAAGGTGCTGGAGGGATTTCTTTCCCTTCTCCTGGTGCTGCCGTGGTTTGGTTGGTAATAAATTCCCTCCCTGTGCCCAGGCTGGGTCTGTTGTCCCCGTGCCGGTGCTCGGGGCGGGATCTCTCCCGTTCCTTCTCTGCACTGCCGGGCCTCTCCTCAGCCAATGAGAGAACGCGGTGGAGAAGAGTCAGCCAATGAGAGCGAGCGGGGCTGATGACTCACCAGTTGCCGGGCAGACCCGCAGCAGGCAGTGTTCCCCACCTGGACCCGCCCTCCCTGCCCAGGGCCGGCCCCGCCGTGGGGTCCCCCCAAGTCCCTCCCCAGTGCCCCCATGAACTGGGCTGGGTTTAACTGGGAAGCTTTACTGGGAACACTGGGAGCAGGCGGGCAGGGGCAGAGTGACAGCAGGGCTGGGGGGACACTCAATCCCCCTTAAAATCACCGTGGAGTTGGAGTGGGGGTCCCGGCCAAGCTCAAGGCCACGGGGAGTGGCTGCGGCCGCCGGCGGCTCAGGAGCTCTGTGGGCAGAGAAAAGGGGGTGACACCGGGCGGGAGGGGCCCGTGGGCAGCACACACCCTGGGGGAAGGGGGGACACGACTCTTGGGATCCCCCTGACCTTGCACAGGTAGAAGCCATGCCCAAGCGCCAGGAAGACGAAGCCCAACACTAAACCCTCAGTGTCTGACAGCATCTTGCTGCATGCAGCATGTCTGGGGGGTTCCGCAGGGATCAGATCCCCTAAAAGCTCTCACAAACACCCCAAGCCCCTCCAAGCACCTTCCCGATCCCTCCCACCCAGCCAGGACCCACTGAAACCTTTCCCCAATTCCTTCCCGGCCTTTCCAGGACCCACCAAAGCCATTCCCATCCCTCTCAGGATCCCACAACCCCCTTTCAGTTGCCCTCCACTGTCCCAGGACCCCCAAACCCTCTTCCAGTTCTTTCCCAGCCCCACCAGGACTCACCCAGACCTCTCCCAGTGTCTTCCCAGTACAGCCAACTTCATCCCAAGCTTCAGTAATCCATCCCCAATCTCCTTCCAGCCCCTCCAGGCTCTCTCCAATCTCTCCCGTCACACCCAGTACCCCCAGACTCCTCCCCAGTTCCCACCAGGACCCCCAGAACCCCATTCCTCCCTCCCCTGTATTCTTCAAACCCATTCTTAGCTCTTCCAAACCCACAACCTTCTCTGCCAGTTGAAACCAGGCTCTCTCCAACTCCCTCCCAGTTGCTCCCACCACATCCCAGTGGCTCTCCCAGCACCCCCAATTCCTCCCCTGTACCCCAGTGGTGGCTCAGGGGGTGCTCCAGGCTGACGTGCTGCACCTGGCAGGTGGAGGTGACCCTGGCCCAGGCTGGGGTTTCCAGCAGCACCAGGAGCTGGTGGATCCAGTCCCTGTTGGGGACCACGTTGGTGGCCACCACAGAGAGCTCCTGCTGGCCCTGGAACCACCTCAGCTGGGTGTGGGCCGGGTAGAAATCCACCAAGGAGCAGAGGAGGCGGCCGGGGCCGGGCTGGGAGCTCGAGGGCACCAGCGAGATGGACACGCTGGGTGGGGGGCACTGGGAGAGAGGAGGGAGGGTTGGTGTGGCCTTGGGGAAGTCTGGGAATTGACTGGGAGATACTGGGAATGGACTGGGAAGACTGGGGTGGCACCCAGAGAGAGGGGAGGGGATGGGGGGCACAGGGAGAGAGCGTGGAGATCTCGGAGTGAACTGGGGAGGAACTGGGAATGGGCTGGGAAGGAGTGGGAGGGACTGGGGCGGCACTGGGAGGAACTGGGAATGGGCTGGGAAGGAGTGGGAGGGACTGGGGCGGCACTGGGAGGAACTGGGAATGGGCTGGGAAGGAGTGGGAGGGACTGGGGCGGCACTGGGAGGAACTGGGAATGGGCTGGGAAGGAGTGGGAGGGACTGGGGCGGCACTGGGAGGAACTGGGAATGGGCTGGGAAGGAGTGGGAGGGACTGGGGCGGCACTGGGAGGAACTGGGAATGGGCTGGGAAGGAGTGGGAGGGACTGGGGCGGCACTGGGAGGAACTGGGAATGGGCTGGGAAGGAGTGGGAGGGACTGGGGCGGCACTGGGAGGAACTGGGAATGGGCTGGGAAGGAGTGGGAGGGACTGGGGCGGCACTGGGAGGAACTGGGAATGAAGCGCGCGGCACTGGGAGGCCGAGTCCAGTGCGGGGCACGCGGCGCTGCGGATCTGCCTGGCAACTGATGAGTCATCAGAGACTCGCGCTCTGATTGGCTGAGAGGCGGCAGCGCCACGCCAGGCTGAGATGGACAGCCGGGAGGCACTGGGAGAGACTGGGATGGACTGGGAGAGCCACGGGGTCAGTAATTAGTTGGTTGGTCCGTACTTGGGATGCTGCAGGCGAGGCTACAATTCTGGATGGCACTGAAGTGAGACATTTGGGATCCCTGTCACATGATCCTGTCATTGATCAAGAAATGATGAGGGGGGCTAACCCTCACAGCCTCTGGGCACGGGTTCTGGAAAGTGTAGCACAAAGGTACCTGTGTGCAGATGATCTTTATATGCAGCAGACTCAGTGGAAGACTATAGAAAACAAGGGATCCAATATCTGAGAGAAATGGCAGTGGCAGAGATTATCTTCTCAGATGAAATAACAACTAGGAATCCAGGCTTGGTACCATGTACATCTGTGATGTGGCGAAAACCTTTATGGCTTGGGCCACATGAATATGCTTCTGCTTTAGCAATAATGAAGCGGGAGGAGAGGGATGAGACCGTGCTCAACATGGCAAGGAAACTCCAAGCATATGCAGATGCTGTACATGGCCCAACCCATGCCAGAATTGCAGCAGTGCAAACACGTCTGCAGAAATTAGACGATAAGATAGAGGAGAATCATAAAAGACTCGGAGGAGATTAAGGAGGACCTTTTCCAAATCTCAGCAGTACAGATCAGAGGTTCTGGTATGCAATGTAGATGTTCCTCAGATGGTGAGAGAAGGTACACCCCACAAGCTGAGCTGTGGTTCTTCCTGCGCGACTGCAGAGAAAACATGAGGAGATGGGACGGAAAATCTACTGCTGCTCTGGCACAACGGGTGCATGAATTGAAGGAAGGCAAGACCCAGAGAGGAAGTGCCACCAAAAGGAGAGCAGCTCCAGTTGCCCGTAGCCAAACTGCCAGGCATGATGATGATGATGACATGTCCGATCCCCTTGAAGGAACCTCTAAGACATACGCCCAAGGCAAGAAGGATAGCCAGGCTTAGAGGGGCCCTGCCTCTAGCCAGGTAGAGGCGAGGGAAAACCGTGTTTTCTGGACTGTGTGGATTCGCTGGCCTGGCACATCAGAGCCACAAAGATAAAAGGCTTTGGTCGATACTGGTGCACAATGCACGTTAATTCCATCGAGACACATAGGGGCAGAATCTGTCTCTATCGCCGGTGTGACAGGGGGATCACAGGACTTTACCTTGGTGGAAGCTGATGTAAGTCTGGCAGGAAAGGAATGGAAGAAACACCCTATTGTGACTGGCCCAGAGGCCCCATGAATCTTGGGCATAGATTACCTTCGAAGGGGGTATTTTAAAGACCCAAAGGGACTCAGGTGGGCATTTGGGAGAGCAGCTGTAGCGACAGAGGGCATCCAGCAATTGAACACTTTGCCTGGACTGTCTGAGAATCCAACTACAGTAGGACTTCTGAAGGGAGAAGAACAAAAGGTACCAATTTCCACTTCAACAGTGCATCGTCGACAGTACAGAACAACTCGAGATGCTGTGGTTCCCATCCATAGGATGATCCGAGAGCTGGAGAGCCAAGGGGTGGTCGGCAAAACCCACTTACCCTTCAACAGCCCCATCTGGCCTGTGCGCAAATCTGACAAAGAATGGAGATTGACTGTGGACTATCATGCATTGAATGAAGTGACTCCACCGCTGAGTGCTGCTGTGCTGGACATGCTGGAACTCCAGTACGAGCTGGAGTCCAAGGCAGCAAAGTGGTATGCCACTATTGATATTGCCAATGCATTTTTCTCCATCCCTCTGGCAGCAGAATGCAGGCCTCAGTTTGCTTTCACCTGGAGGGGCGTGCAGTACACCTGGAACCGACTGCCCCAGGGGTGGAAACACAGCCCCACCATCTGCCATGGACTGATCCAGGCTGCACTAGAAAAGGGTGAGGCTCCAGAACACCTGCAATACATTGATGACATCATTGTGTGGGGGAGCACAGCGGCAGAAGTGTTTGAGAAAGGAGAGAAAATCATCCAAATCCTCCTGGAAGCTGGTTTTGCCATCAAGAAGAGCAAAGTCAAGGGACCTGCTCGAGAGATCCAGTTTTTGGGAGTGAAGTGGCAAGACGGACGGGGTCAGATTCCTACAGATGTCATCAACAAGATCATGGCGATGTCGCTACCAACCAACAGGAAGGAGACACAAGCTTTCCTAAGTGCCATAGGTTTCTGGAGAATGCAGATTCCTGAGTACAGTCAGATCATGAGCCCTCTTTACCTGGTTACCTGCAAGAAGAACAATTTCCCCTGGGGCCCTGAGCAGCAACAAGCCTTCACCCAGATCAAGCAGGAGATCGCTCATGCTGTAGCCCTTGGCCCAGTCAGGACAGGACCAGAGGTCAAGAATGTGCTCTACTCTGCAGCGGGGAACCATGGGTTGTCCTGGAGCCTTTGGCAGAAAGTGCCTGGGGAGACTCGAGGCCGACCACTGGGATTCTGGAGCAGAAGTTACAGAGGGTCTGAAGCCAACTACACTCCCACAGAGAAGGAAATCTTGGCCACCCACGAGGGAGTCCAGGCCACCTCAGAGGTGACTGGCACGGAAACACAACTCCTCCTGGCACCCCGACTGCCGGTGCTGGGGTGGATGTTCAGAGGAGAGGTTCCCTCCACCCACCATGCCACCAGAGCTGCATGGAGCAAGTGGATTGCTCTCATCATGCAGCGTGCCCATATGGGTAAACTGAATCACCCTGGGATTTTGGAAATAATTACAAATTGGCCCCAAGGTGAAAGTTTTGGTGTCACAGATGAAGAAGAAGAACCAGTGACATGGGCTGAAGAAGCTCCACCATACAACCAACTGCCAGGAGATGAAACACGCTACGCTCTCTTCACCGACAGTTCCTGTCACATCGTAGGGATGAATCGGAAGTGGAAAGCAGCCGTATGGAGTCCCACACGACGGGTTGCAGAGGCCACTGAAGGAGAAGGTGGATCAAGCCAGCTTGCTGAACTCAGAGCTGTTCAACTGGCCCTGGACATTGCAGAAAGGGAGAAGTGGCCAAAGCTCTACCTCTACACTGATTCATGGATGGCAGCCAATGCCCTATGGAGGTGGCTGGAGAAGTGGAAAGAGGCTAACTGGCAGTGTAGAGGAAAACCTATTTGGGCTGCTGAAGAGTGGAAAGATATTGCTACCTGGGTAGAGAAGCTACCTGTGAAGGTTCTCCATGTAGATGCCCATGTCCCCAGAAGTAGAGCTAATGAAGAGCAGCAAAACAAGCAGCAGGTAGATCAGACTGCAAAGATAGGGGTGTCAAAGACAGACCTCGATTGGGAACACAAGGGAGAGTTGTTCCTGGCTCGATGGGCTCATGATGCCTCAGGCCATCAGGGCAGAGATGCCACCTACAAGTGGGCACGAGACCAAGGGGTGGATCTAACCATGAACAGTATTTCTCAGGTGATCCATGACTGTGAGACCTGTGCTGCCATCAAACAGGCCAATCGGGTGAAGCCCCTGTGGTATGGTGGGCGGGGGTCCAAGTACAAGTATGGGGAGGCCTGGCAGATTGACTACATCACACTGCCCCAGACACGCCAAGGCAAGCACTACGTGCTCACCATGGTGGAAGCCACCACAGGATGGTTGGAAAGCTACCCTGTGTCTCATGCTACAGCCTTATCAACACCATCCTGGGCCTTGAAAAGCAGGTCCTTTGGAGGCATGGTACCCCTGAGAGGATTGAGTCAGACCATGGGACTCATGTCAAGAACAGCCTTATCAACACCTGGGCTAGGGAACATGGCATTGAGTGGGTGTACCACATCCCAAACCATGCCCCAGCTGCAGGCAAAGTGGAGAGGCACAATGGACTGTTAAAAACCACCTTAAAAGCATTGGGTGGGGGATCTTTCAAAAATTGGGAGCAACATTTAGCAAAGGCCACCTGGTTGGTTAACAGCCGAGGTTCCACCAATCGAGCAGGTCTTGCCCAGTCTGAGTCCCTGAATGTAGTAGATGGAGATAAAGTCCCAGTGGCACATGTCAGAGGTTTGTTAGGGAAATCAGTGTGGATCAATTCTGCCTTGAGTACAGACAAACCCATTTGTGGGATTGTCTTTGCTCAGGGACCAGGTTGTACATGGTGGATAATGCAGAGAGATGGAGCAACACGATGTGTACCTCAGGGGGATCTGATTGTGGGGTGAGACTCATGGCAAATATCACTGTTTGCTGCATGTTACTGCCAGTGTCTGTACATGAAAACACACAGACATGAGACAGAAAGAAATGTGTACGTGCCAAAGGTTTGAGCAAGTGAAATAGAAGGAAATGTGTAAGTGTTGAAGGTTTGAGTAAGTGAAAGATGGAAGTTTTAACTTGATGGAGTTTTTACATGATGTTGAAGATATGGAGATAAGGGGTGGAATGTCCGAGGGTGACGTTATGGTGTTTGTATCTCCAATCGTGTGTTCTGTTTATGTTTGATATTCTGTTCTGTGCTTTCAGAACTGACTCAGAAAGTGAAGGTTTGTTTTGCCTTGTTATCAGCCGGCTCACCTCCCCCCATGATCTGCTGTCTAGAAGAGGCCAGTGCTGGCTGGCTTGCTTTGCTTTGCTTGCTGGCTTTTCCTTGATTTGCTTTGCTTTTTTTCCTTGCTTCTGCTTTTGCCTTTGCTTTTTAAAATTAGTTAAGTTAAGCAGTCCAATTCTTTCCCTGCATTGTTCCTTTTCCCTTTCCCTTTAGTGAATACCATCCAACCTGCTCTGGACTGGGACCTGGGAACCCCGAGGAGCACCGGGAGCCTGCGCTCTGTGATCTGCAGCAGCCATCCCCAGTGCCCAGAGCAATCCCCAGCGCCCAGACCTGGGCGACCACCCCCAGGAGAGACTTTCTGGATTTGTCATCTCTTCAGAGTGGTGAAAGAGTTTTGTTGTCATCTGGTGTTGTTCATTTTTATAGTGCTGGGGAGTGTTTTGTTTGTTAAATAAACCGGTTCTTTTCCACTTCTCTCAGAGAAAATTCTTCCCAAATCAGGTGGGTGGGGAGGGGCCGTGGGGGTTTGTTTTCTGGGGGCTCCTTCCAGAGGTTTTTCTCCCAAATTTGCCCTAAACTAGGACAAATATTTTACTGCCCATTTCGTGTCTGGAGAGAGTGAAAAAAAAAAAAAACCTGTTCTAATAATATTTTGGTTCCAATTACTTTGTGTTAGTATGGAGTAGTTACTGGCTTTGTTGTTTGAATTCATAGTGTCTTTTAGAGTGGAGGCCTGTATGTGTTTCTGGTCCCTAGGGTTTTTTGAGATCTTAATCCCTCTATGGTCCCTAGGTTTATTTTCTTATCCAGGAATAGCTCTGGTATTGTCCCTAATACGTAGTTTTTGCAGTAGAAGGGCACTGACCAGAATATCCATCGGGCTGTGCTAGGGTGTGATGGCATCCAGGGGGTTTATGAAGGTGCTGAAGTCTGTTCCAGGAATGCATGGCTCATGGTCATGGTTGTGCAGCCAGTTTGTTAGAGGGGAAGCGGGGGATGAGGCTTTTCAGCCGTTGCTTTCCTTCTTCTCCTCTGAATCTCTCAGCCCCCTATTAGAGAATGTTCCATTTCCCCTGACTGTTAAAGAGACCATCTTCCTGGTATTTAATCTGGTAAGCTTTCTCTCTACAGTCTGCAGTCTCTCTAGAATGAGGGCTGAGATTTCTAGAGGGGCTGAAGAGACCCCTGACCCAGGAGTAGACCCAGGTGTGAGAAATCCTGAGTGGTGTGGGAAATGGGGGGGACGGGAATTGGCACATAGACCATTTTCCCACATTCAAATAGATTTTACCAATTTGCCTGAAGTAGGAAGGTATAAACACTTATTGGTGATAATAGATCACTTGACTCAGTTTGTAGAGGCTTTCCCTACCTTCAGGGCAACTACACAAACAGTAGTAAAAATACTATTAGAAGAGATAATCCCCCGCTATGAACTAGCAGAAGTAATAGACTCAGACAGAGGGCCACACTTTGCCTCCAAAATAATTAAAGAAGTAGTTACAGCTCTAGGAACAAAGTGGCAATATCATACACCCTGGCATCCACAACGCTTGGGTAAAGTGGAAAGGGTAAATGGGAAAATTAAGAAACAACTAACTAAATTGATGTATGAAACACAGTTATCTTGGGTAAAATGTTTACCTTTAGCCTTGTTAAATATAAGAATTCAGCCCAGAACCGATATTGGAATTTCTCCCTTTGAAATGCTTTATGGGATGCCTTATGACATGGATTCTCCTATAGATCACCCTGAAATAAGTAATCAACAAATTAACCAATATGTCATGCAACTTGTGAAGGCTCAGGAAGGGCTTAGAAGAGCTGGGTTACTAGTGCAACAACCTCCTTTAGACCTAGCAATCCACAATATAAATCCAGGTGATAAGGTGTTAATAAAAACCTAGAAAAAAACCTCACTACCCCCAAACTGGGAAGCTCCCTATGTTGTTTTACTCACTACAGAAACTGCAGTCAGAACCGCCGAGAAGGGGTGGACCCATGCGAGCCGAATAAAGGGAGCGATTCCTGCTGCTGCCCAAGAGCCCAGGAGAATAACCAGCCAGCCCGGGGACCTTAAGGTCACATTTAAATGGACTGAATGGACTCAGTAAGAATTGTACGAACCAGCTGGTAGAGTGAGATATTGGACTATGGATATCCTATAACTAATGATTTTAGAGTATATTGTACAAAGAAGGATTGTGATTGTTACCCTTTTGTATGCTATATTGGTAAAATTTGCCAGGAACGGTGGTGGGTCCATAGTTACAGAGGCACTCCTCCTAGGGGTATTTGTAAAGGTGTTATCAGTTAGAACTGACAGAGTCAGTCCTAAGGATTGGAGAAGAGAACGGGACCCTACCAAGGGAATACCAAGAGTGGTGGGAGGTGTTTACTAAGGGGGCTAGACCCGAAAATTGTTGTTTCCACTCCATTGAATCAATTCCCCTAATTGTTCAAATTATCAAAGGGAATTGCTGGAAAACTTTACCTGGGATTCAGTGTGACTCACCACAAGTGAAGGATAAAAGCTAGGAATCATTCAAAAAGAGGCAACAAAAACAGAGTAAGGGTCCTCCTGAAGAATATCCTTGCTCCGAGAAGATGGTGCGCCTCGCGGCCCGGAGCAGAGGGATGAGAAGCGGTGGAGGAAAGAGCCCTCAGACTGGGACAATTCAAAGTATTTCAAGAACTGCCTCAAGGATACTGATCTCCCAAGGGTAAAGGTGAGCCAGGCAATAACATGTCAAAACAAACACTGGGAATGGGGAGATAATGATAATCAAACCCTGGGGCAGTTTGGACTCCACCCTTGCTGGCAAATTCTGTGCCTATTAGTTATATGTTGTACCTGGCCTGTACAAGGGGACTATGCACACCAGCCAGTTTTCCCCAGCAGCAGCTGCAGGCAGTGACCCTAATTGAAAGGTAGGGATGGTGTTTCCTGGTTATAGAGGAACTGGTAGGGGTTGGTTGGACTCTGACCGAAATAGACCAAGGGAAAGTTGTTAAGCATAATGCCACCACTGTAGCTCCCATTTTTTTGTTACTAATGAGGACTTGGTAAACTCTATGTGGAGATGGAGTAAACCTGAACTCCGGGCTACCTATTGGTGTCCTAGTTCCAATCCTGGGGGGCGATATTGAAATTATCCTGGGGAATATCTGTGAGTATTAGGGCTGTAAAGCCATAGCAACCGCCTTGGCTGTCACCCATCCAGATAAATTTTTAAAGGTCTCATGGTACCCTGAGAGGTGCAAAATTCCAGAGTATGGCACTCAAGGATAAATTCTGTATAAGGGAGATTGCAGGTTATTGTTGCTACTAAGTTTAACTTTCAAACCTTGCATTTTTAATAAAATCATAGGCATTATAAAAGGAAGACTAGAGGCAGCTCATCTAATGCTTATTAGAGATGGGTACGAAGCATTGCCCAGAGATTCAAAAGCAGATAAAATCCTGGTCTTAAGCTACCAAAAGTTAAAGTGTTTTAATGAACAAATTGGTAAAGAGAAAAAGGAGGGATTGTAATAAATAAAAAGGTCTTTGTTCATCAAACGAGCATTGAAGGAGATAAGAATTTGAACGGAGGAGGGAATCTCAAGATGTGGGAGGAGAAGGAGAAAGGGGGGGAAACAGCAAGTATTCTGCTTAAGAATTGTGCAGATGTAACTAGCATAGAAGACTGTGTAACTAATTATATACAAGTTAACTTTTAGGCCAAGGACCATCCGCAAGGAAGATGAGGAGCCTTCATTCCTATGACCACCAAGGGCAGAAAGAAAGACCCCCAGCAACCAATTGCACCAGTGAAGAGTACATCGAGAGAAAACACGTCAACCAGAAAAAAAAAAAGGGACTATAAAAACAAAAAGGTCAAAGGGGGAAGGTGCACCGTGGCAGAGCAGACACTCCCCGGCCACCCAGCGCTGTTCTTTTGCTTAATTCTGCTTGCTTAATAAATTCATGTTAATTGATTTATCTATAATTAGCCTCCCCAATTGAATTTGTCCATAACAACCCTGACTAGAGAAATGAAAAAAAATTAAAGTTGGTATATTATCCAACACACATGTGCAGAGCAAGCCCCCAGCTGCTGAGTCTCAGGAGAAGGCTGAGGGAAATGCACCCACTACGACTCCTCTGTGACTCACTTGGCACCTGGTGCAGAAGTTTGGATGCCTGCAGGGGTTTCTTGACTCCTCTGGGTGTGTTCTTCCTTCCCTCTGGGAGGGCCTTAATGGAAATTAATTCCATTTCTCCTGCAGACCAGAGTGGCAGGGAGTCACTGCAGGCTGGTGATACTCTGATACAAGGAAACGGGTGTGCATACAAACCACGCTGTGAAAAGCCAGTGTCCATAAGGGAGCCAGAGGAGCCCTGCATCTTTATTTGAATAAAGGGAGAGAGTCCATGGGGACATCTGCTGCTGGGGTTTTCTCTCTCAAAGTTTTGGAGGACACAGCTTCCTTTTAAACTCCTGGCCACATGCTGCCCTCTTCCTTTCCCCACTGGCTGGGGTACCAGGCCAGGGGACTGCAGGGACCTTTGTACCCTCTTTTCCTTTTGCAAGGTATTAGTTCTGGTCTCCATCCAAACTGTAATAGATAGATAATGAGATGATTGGCTCTCACAATTAAGGGATGAATATTGTGTGTATCTTAAGAGAAGCTTTATTGATGTAGAGTTATGTTATTGTGATTTGTTGTTTAGATGTTCTCTGTTCTCCCCACAGTCCCCGTCCCCCCCACTCCCTATTGTTCCCACCTGGAACAGGTGGGCTTTCTAGGACAGGTAGAAAGAAGGCATGTGTGGTATTCACATATCCTTTGAACAGTGAGAGACACAGACTTTCCCAGGAAAATCCTGGGGAAGGCTGTGAGAAAGCTCAGAGAAAGAAAAACAATTATCTTCATTTGCTGCATCTGTTGTTTGGCACATGTAGAATGGAGATTGTTTACCAAAGAGGGGTTTCTTCATTGGACTCTGGTGATGGTGTTTTGATTTAATTTGACCAACTGGAGCCACTCTGTGTTGGACTGTCTCTAAGGGTCATGGGTTTTTCTTCAGGATAGCAGTAGTATAATTTTTAGTATAGTGTAATATAGGACAGCTTAATAAATCTTTTGTTCAGCCTTCTGCAAACATAGAGTCAATGCACGTCATTCCCTGAGGTGGAGGTCCACCACAATAGGTGTCGACATATACCCCTTGCATGGGAGAGTTAGGAAAGGAAATGCTTGTTGCTGGGGGAACACGACGTGACAACACCTGACCTTCAAATGCAGCTACAAGAAATAAATTCTACCAATAAAGGGCAAAGAAGGGTTGACTGAGAGACTTTGGGAGGGGCCAGGGTGGCTGATGCACCCTCCAGGAATGTGAAAGGTGAAGCATCAATCTTGAATATGAGGCAGCCACCTGGCAGGCAGCCATGGGGCAGGGGCACTTCCCAGGCCTGTTCTTCCTTATTTATCCTTCTCTTATGTTTTTGTAAATGTTTAATAAACATTTTAAAATTTTTAAAGTGAACAGTTGTTTCTCACAAAACCCAGTCCTAAGGTGAGATGGTCGTGTGTCGTGGTTTGACACGGGAAAAGAATTTTCTTGGAAGGAAGAGGTCAGTCCAGTCAGGGGTCAGGTTTGGATACTGACACTTGGGGTGACCAATTGAAGGTGGACACGCCTCTGAGAACACAGAGGGGTTAAAAGCAGAACTCCCAGGAGAACTCGCTCTCTTTGGTTCCGGTCAGCGGAGAGTGCAAACCTCCCCTGCCCAGCCATGAGCTGGGTGGGGAAGGGGAAGCCATGTGGCCTGCAGAGGTAGGCCAGGGGGTGAAGGGTCTGGAACCGAGCTGGGCCAGTTCCTGTGGACGGAAGGGTGGAGAACATCTGAGATGTCTTTGTTTCCCCCCCCCACCCCCAGCCTAGAGGAAAAGACATAGAGAGCCTGCAGACACCCGGGAGTTTGCTGGCAGAGGAGAAGGAGGAGGAGGGGGGAGATACCCAGCATGGGAATGGGAGACAGAGTCCTGGGCCGAGAGATTTCAGCTGTCCGGGGAGTCCGGGAATTTTAACCCTTTCCTGTGAAATGAAGGCTTTGTGAAATATTGCTCCTCTTCAATTTGAAGGAAAGAGAGACAGCCGGGGACCTCAGTTGTTAGGGAAAGAAGGTTGGGGGGAGATGATGGAGTGGCTGTTGGCTGGACTCTTCTTGTCAGCCATAGACTGAACCAACTTCTCCAAGAGAGACTGCATTTTAGGGGGATGCAGTGGTGAGCCAAGAAACTCCTCCAGCAAATACCAGTTCAGGGATGAACAGAGGTCAGCGGAGGAGGGTGTGATGATGCTCTCCGTCTTCAGAGAAGAAGAGAAGGCGATCTCTGTTCTTGGACCCCTGGCCTCAGGGGAAAATGGGGGGAACTGTAGTCCCAAAATGAGACACTGGACTGTTGTTCCTGTTGGTCCTTGGCAAAGCATCCTTAAAGGGGCCCTATAAGCAGTCTCTGTCCATGCACGGTGGTGAGAGCACTGTGACATGGAGAGGAGAGTGTCAGACTGGCTTGGTGTGTTTGGGCGGTGCCATGTATGACATGGAAAGACAAGAGGTGGCATCTGTGTTTCCTGGGGGTCTATGGTGCAAGGGAGACTCCTCTCTCCCCTGATGGACTCGGTATTGATTATGTGGAAGGGTGAAGACTTGATTAAGGGTCCAATCGTGTCTCGCTGTGGTTTGTTGGAGGTGGGTGGTGGGAGGAGGAATGTTTTGAAAGGTTTTCATTTCAAATTTTGTGTGTGGTTTTTTTTTCCTCCCTTTTTTTTCCCTTTTATAGTAGTAGTAGTGTAATAAAGTTTTCCCCTTGTTATTAAGTTTGGCCTGCTTTGCTCTGTTCTCAATCGCATTTCACATCATTCAATTGATAGGTTACATTTTCATGGGGTCACTGGCATTGTGCCAGTGTCAAACCATGACATCGTGTTACTCCTGACAGGAATGGGCTCCCTGCAGTTCGAGCTGTTCTGCAGCCGGTGCTTTTCCGTACCCTGCTTTGCTCTTCAGGTGGCAGATGCCTTGGGCAGGTTACTCCAGACACACGAGAGGGCCAGGGCCGGCCCAATCCCTAAAGCTCTCACAGAGCTGTGCTTGACTCCAAATTATGTAAGCATGAAACGGATTTTAAAGACTTGTCTTGGTTCGACAAGACAGGAATCTGCGAAGGAGGGCTAAAGCCTCCTGTGCAATGGAGAAGGCAAACCCCCTCCCTCTGAATTACTAGGAGTTTTAAATCAAAAGGCTCTCAGGCAAAGATATGGGAATGGGAGTAACAATTCTTTACTAGGAGAAAACTAGACAACAATTTAAAAAGGCAAATGCAATCGGTACAAACAAAACCAGTGAAAAAAGTCCAGAACCTGAGTATTCGGGGTGCCGGTAGCAGTCTTGTTGGGATGATTGCTCCCCTTGCAGTGGCTGATGAATTGCAGCTGCAGTGGTGATCTTTTGAAGGGTATAGTTTTCCTCTGAAGATCTGGTGGCAGTGGGGCCGGTCTTCCTCTGCGCCGGGGTTGCCTCCAAGTTCCGCCGCCGTCGCCTCAGGGCGCTCTGGCTGCTTCGCTGCGAGAGCCGCCGAAGAGAGCTGCTTCCCTGGCAATCCCCCAAAGTAAAGAGCTGCTTCTCTCGGAGTCCCGCCCAGAGAGCTGCCTCCTCTCCCCAAAAAGCTACCCCTTTAAACAATAATAGAGTGCTTGGCTTCCCCCTCTGGGTGGGACCCCTCACGGTGTTACATTTACCAGCCCTGCATTGAATCAGTCAATGGCCCACTAACAAACCATTACCTCTTAGGAGCAAAACCGGTTCTTGGAAAAGATAACAAAACCTGTCCAACAGGTTTGCCTTCAACAGATGGCAAATAGAATACAAGCTTATCTTACAACCCAGGACAAGACTGTAGCACATCTGCAGATTCAAGGGATAGTAAAGCCAGTGCTGCACTCTGAGAAGTAAGTCCACAGTCTGAGTCGTTGATGTCATTTAACTAATTTGCAGTTCATTGTGATGATGATGCTGATAGTATCATAGAACATTTCCTTTTTTTTTCCCTCCCCCAGATAAAATGGTGCCATTCAGCTTCTGGAGAAAAGAACTCTGAAAGGTGCAGTTTGGCAGTCATGGAGGCAGAGGTGGGGGAGAGACAGATATGCCCTGGAGGGATGCTCTGGTGGGCTCCAGCATTTAAACAAGCTACTTTGATACAAAGACTGGGCCATTTTCAATACTAAATGGCTGCATTAAATGGTTTTCCAAGCCTTATGCTGGCCAGAAAGATTTTAAAGCCCATGGGAGTTTAGCCTCCATGAGAAAGGCAGCATCAGTTCCTGTGCCAGGTGAGACATAGTGTTCAAAAGCTCAGCTTGCGTCTAGAGAAGCCACCAGCCTAATGTAAGCAAGGCCAGAAAGCTTCTCCAGTCCTGCTGAGCGGGTGTGGCAGAGCTGTTGTGTTTTACAGCAGCTCCATGGCAGAGCAGCAGCTGCAGGAGAGGGCTCAGGACAGGCTTGGGGGGAGCGGGGCGGCAGGAAGCTGAGCGAAATCCCCGCTCTATGACTGACGAACTTTGTGCAGAAGCAAACAAAGATGGTGACTTGTAGAGGTTCCTGCTGTGCTCAAAGTTTGCCTCTGAAGACTGAGAGGTGAGCTTGTCAGGAATCCCAGCAAACATCAGGATAAAGGTTTTAGATTAGTTGTTGTGATTAGGCACAAGTGTCCAGTGAGAAAAGAGCCTCTGAAGCAGGCTGTGAGTCATAGGGTGTCTTAGGTTTTAGTAAAGCATAGATCACCAATTAAATACAATTTTAATTTTTATTCTAGAAATGTAAAAATATTCTAAGTTTTTCTGAATTCTAAAACTACTTTGAAAAATATAGAACTGCTGTGGGAAAAGGGACAAAATATTTGGAGAATTCTCTATGAAAAATATTCCTAAATCTTGCAAAACGAAAAATAAAGGCAGTAGCTGCTGGTCTCAGGAGCCCGAAGCCCAGCTGCTGCCTGCCCAGCACTGGCTGTGCCCAGACAAGCAGCTCCGCCAGTGCTGGTGGTAGCAGCCAGGGACCAGAGCTGAAGCCCAAAGATGCTGCTGGAGTCAGAGCATACACTGGCAGGAGGGCTGCACCTCCTGTCCTGGCTGGACACCAGGGCCAGCACCTTTGGGGACAGAGGGTTCTGTTATGGGTGGTGGCAGCATGTCCCCAGCAGTAAGTGGGTAATGCAGCTCTGGAAGGGCTGTTGGAAACTGGCTTGGGGACGGCTGATGACAGGCACAGGTCTCCGTGGCTGAAGTCTTTGTCTGGTCTTGTGAAGCTGCAGAGGCGCTGCTGTGGAGAGAGGAGTGGCTGAGGCCCCAGCTGCCGGTGGCACACGGGGACCCTCTTGCACAGCAGGGCCCAGAGCTGGCAAGGCTCCCCAGCACGGCTGGAGCGGCTGGCACACCTTGGCCCAGCTGCACAGCTGCCCCTCGAGGCCCCGGCGAGCAGGGGACGGCTCTGGGCAGCTCCCTGGCCAGGAGCAGCCCCAGAGCGCCTCTGCCTTTCAGGGGCCATCTCGTCCCCGCTCTTTCTCCTGCCCACCTTGCTGTGCCTCTGCCCTGTGCCCCTGGGGCTGCTCCTGGCCAGGCAGCCTCAGGGGGAGCCAGCACTGGCTGCAGCCCCAGCGGCCCCCCAGGACAAGGCCCAGCAATGAAGAGGCCAAGGAAAGCACTGGGCATCAGCAGAACCCTCAGCAGAGTGCTTTGGACAGCCATGGACTGGCCACAACTCCACTGCAGCCTCACTGTAAATGTTTCCCATCTACATTAGACTTTTAAAAGAAACTGTTTGAGGGAAAAATGATGAAAACACTCACTGTTTTCTCTTCCAGTAACACCAGATTCCAACACAGGGCAATATGAAGATAAGCTCCAAAAACAGCAGACCTGCAATTAACTGTAGCACACAGTGTGTTTCCCAATAGCAACCACTTCTGAGGCTGTTCTGGGCATCGGGAACAGGTGTTGTGGGGCTGGCTGCATCTGTGGGAGCAATGGGGAGCGTGAGCCCGCGCTGTGCTGCACTGCTGAGCTGGCAGCACGGTGCATATGGCCAGGATGTTCTCTGTTTGCCCAGAGCTGGGGCCTGCAGGCACCTTGCCGCCCCTTGGCACAGGCTGTGCCTCCCAACACAGCCCAGCAGGCCGGGAGGAGAGCCCGGGGCCAGCGCAGCTGCTTGGGCCGTGGCTGCTTGGAGGGACAGGGGCCAAACCCATCCCTGAGCAGCCCCTGCCAGCCCTGGCCCTCCCTGCCCTGGGACAGCTCCCCCAGCCCCAGGGGACAGAGCCAGGCCCTGTCAGGACCCACTGCAGCCCCTGCCCAGCCGGGAGCCAGGGCTGGCTCTGGCCCTGGGCTGGCTGCAGGGCTCCCGCTCGGGGCTGCTCCTGTGCCTGGGGCCTCTGGGCACTCAGGGCGGCTGCGGGAGCAGCTGCAGCAGGAGGGACGTTGGTGCAGAGTCCCGATTCCCCGGGGCTGGCAATGAGCTCCAGAGGCCTGGAAGCCGAGGCACTTCCAGCTTTGGCTGCTGCCGGGCCGTGCAAGGGCAGGGCCTGGGGGAAGAGCTGCTGCCACACAGCCCCGCCGAGGGCTGAGCCCGGCTGAGCCCGGCACAGCAATCACCTCCTGTGCCTGTGCCCGTGCCTGGCATCGCCTTCCTTCCTGAAGCAGAGGCTGGCACTGAGCCACTCCTTCCTCCGGGTTGTACCGCCTTCTGCAGAGATGTTTGGTCCATTACTTGGAAAAGGAAGAGAGACAGCTGGATCAGATGGAACCATCCATCATTAAGGGAAGTAGCACCTTCAGGGGGCAAAGGTTTTCAAATTCATGGTTAAGGATCACAAAAACATCTGGGAATTGGCACTGGGCCAAGGCCCTCCCTCCATCAAGCATCTGCCAGGCCTGAGCAGAAGTCATAAGAGGATGGCCCAGGGTGAGGGCACACACGTGCATGATTCTGTCCTGGCACCTGCAGTGATGCCCCTCTGGCCGAGCTTTGGGCTCTGAGCTGGCAGCTCTCACAGGGGGAAAGGCCTTGACCTACCCTCAGCATCTCCCAGAGGCTCCATCCTGAACGTGGGTTGGGAAGCCAGATCACTTTCACTAGCAGGGTTATCTGCAAAGAAAGGCAGGACAGAACATCTCCTGTGATGACAATGTAGGAGATCCTCAGGCTGCAGCCAAGGCTCAGCCCCAGGGCCCAGCCCTGGGCTCGGCTCCTTCCCTCTCTGCTCCTCTCTGTGGCTGCACAGAGCACACGGAAGGACAAACTGGCATTGCACACAGGAAGAAAACTGACAGCTAAATGCTCCTTCCTCCCACTGACAGTGATCCTGTGGGATCAATCAGGGCTCTAGAAGGGAGCAGGGCAGGGCTTCCCAATCTCAACAACCTTCAGGCTCTTAAGGGAATGGCACATGATTGAGCTCTTGCAAAATGGACATTGATTGTTCCTTCAGGAAGAGGGACGATGAGAACTTGCCTCCAAAATTCTGCAAGGATTTCAAAGTGTCTTGTGCTAGGCCTCCCAGATAAGCCATTTCACGCTCCCAAGTCTATACAGAAGCACAGATCAGAAGCATTTCCATGGTGTTCTGGGATCTCCCTCTGCCTTTGGGAAATGGGCACTGCAAGGGGGTCAGGTAAGGCAGTGGGAGCCGGACGTGAATGGCCATGGCCAAAGCTGCACAGGGGCCTGGAGAGCCCTGCACTGGCTCCTGATCACTCTCCACCCTCTTTGCAGGCCCTGTGCAACATCCCTGGAGGGGTTGCTGAACCTGCCCGGGGCCCATGGTGGTTCTCTGACTCACACAGAGGAAACCCTCACTAATTTCCTGAGGAAATGTGCAGCAGGCAGTGCCACAACTATTCCTTCCTGCCTATCTCTGCTCAGTCAGCTCAGACCGGCCAAGGAACAGTCAGACCCTCTCACACAGGTCAGGGCCTTGGAAAAGAGCTTCTGCCACACAGTCTCAGCAAGGGCTGAGGCCAGCACAGCAATTACCTCCTGTGCCTGTGCCCATGCCTGGAATTTCCTCCCTTCCTTCAGGAAATGCTGCCTTCCATAGAGCGTCTCTGTCCATCCCTTGAGAAAGGAAGAGGCACAGGTGAATCAGATGGAAGCATTCCACATCAGGAGGGTGGAAACTTCAGGAGGCAATCCTTGTCAAAGACATGGATAAGGATCAGGAAAAGGCCCAGGCTCCTGGGGCTGTGACAGGGCTCTCTCTTTTCCAAACCGCCAGCCCTCCTGATCTTCTGGGGACTGGGAAATTGCAGGGGACATCAGGGTGTGCATGGCCCATGGCGAAGTTGGGGCTCCCTGTCAGCTGGTGCCAAATGCCTTCCTGCAGAGGCTGGGGAGAAGCTGCAGCCAGGCCAGCCTGGGAAACAGCCCTGCAGGGCATGAGAGCAGCAGTGGGGCAGCGAGGCTGCCATGGATCCCTTCCCGCTGTGCCAGGCACAGCCTATCCAGATGTGCAGGGAAAGCCCCCAGCTGCTGAGTCCCAGGGGATGGCTGAGGAAAATGCACCCACCTTGTCCTGCCTGAAGCATTTCCTTCAGCATTTGCCTCATGTTTTTGGATGGCTCATGGGGTTTCTTGCATCCTGTAGCTTTGTTCTTTCCTGTCGGAGGACCTTAGAGCAAAACAATGCCAATTCCCAGGAATGGATCCCACAAAACCAGTGCCCAGCCTGTGGGATCAGCAGGGACACACTGCTCACCCCTGCGATGGGAGCTGGGCTTGCGAGCAACATCCACCAAAGGACCCGGGAAAGTCCTCCCGGCAACCACACCTGTAACTCAACAGCCACAGGAGCTTCTGTCATCTCTGCAGATCTGCACAGGCAGCACTGAGCCGCAGGAGCAGTGAGGGGATAGCCCAGGGCAAGGGCACACACGTGCATGATTCTGTCCTGGCACCTGCAGTGATGCCCCTCTGGCCGAGCTTTGGGCTCTGAGCTGGCAGCTCTCACAGGGGGAAAGGCCTTGACCTACCCTCAGCATCTCCCAGAGGCTCCATCCTGAACGTGGGTTGGGAAGCCAGATCACTTTCACTAGCAGGGTTATCTGCAAAGAAAGGCAGGACAGAACAGCTCCTGTGATGACACTGTAGGAGATCCTCAGGTTGCAGCCAAGGCTCAGCCCCAGGGCCCAGCCCTGGGCTCGGCTCCTTCCCTCTCTGCTCCTCTCTGTGGCTGCACAGAGCACACGGAAGGACAAACTGGCATTGCACACAGGAAGAAAACTGACAGCTAAATGCTCCTTCCTCCCACTGACAGTGATCCTGTGGGATCAATCAGGGCTCTAGAAGGGAGCAGGGCAGGGCTTCCCAATCTCAACAACCTTCAGGCTCTTAAGGGAATGGCACATGATTGAGCTCTTGCAAAATGGACATTGATTATTCCTTCAGGAAGAGAGACATTGAGAGTTTGCCTCCAAAATTCTCCAAGGATTTCAAAGTGTCTTGTGCTAGGCCTCCCAGATAAGCCATGTCACGCTCCCAGTCTATACAGAAGCAAAGATCAGAACCATTTCCATGGTGTTCTGGGATCCCCTTCTGCCTGAGGGAAGGGGCTCTCCAAGGGGGTTGGGGATGGTCGTGGGAGCCTGATGTGAAAGGCTAAGGCTGATGCTGCAGAGGGGTCTTGGGAGCTCTGGGCTGGCTCCTGATCAATCCCCATCCACTTTGCAGGCCCTGTGCAACATCCCTGGAGAGGAAACTGGAGCAGCAGGGGGCCCATGGGGATGTTTCATTTGCACAGAGGAAACTCTCTTTAATCCCTGGGGAAAACTGCAGCAGGCAGTGCTGCAAATATCCCTTCCTAACTCCCTCCCTCCCTCCTGTCCTACCAACTGCCCATCATCCTTCGGCTGAAACAGCTCCCCTGTCACAACGGGAGATGGCAGAGCTTTTACAGGACACCCTGGAGCCTTGCTCTCCCCCTCTGCCCTTTCCCCACCATGGGCACCCCGTGCAGTCGCTCCCAGGTCTCGGGACGTGTCTCCCACGGAGGGACCCCAGCAGGACTGCTCAGTACCCGAGTGCCCTGAGCATAATAATTCCTCTGGGCTGTGCCGGCCCTGTCTGAGCTGTGCCCGCACTGCCAAGCAGCAGAGAGGGCAGCTCAAGCCTCAGCAGGGCGCAAGCCCAGAGGCACAGCAATTACCTCCTGTGACTGTGCCTGGCAGCAACTCCCTTCCTGCAGCAGAGGCTGCCAATGAGCCACTGCTTCCTCTGGGAAATGCGGCCTTCAGACCAGCTTCTACATCCACTTCTGGAGAAAAGAAAAGACACAGGCGGGGCTGTTCCACATAGTGGAGTTGGCATCTTCAGGAGGCAATGCTTGTCAAAGGCAAGCATGGTTAAGGATCAGGAAATCTCTATAAAATTTATGGGTAGGCTACGACCCACTCCCTCCTCCAAACCGCCACCTCTCCTAATCGGCCTTGAGAGTGGGAAATTGCAGAGGAACTCAGGGTGGGCATGGGCTGTGGTGAAGTTGGGCTCCCTGTCTGCTGGTGCCAAATGCCTTCCTGCAGAGGCTGGGGAGAAGCTGCAGCCAGGCCAGCCTGGGAAACAGCCCTGCAGGGCATGAGAGCAGCAGCAGGGCAGTGAGGCTGCCATGGATCCCTTCCCACTGTGCCGGGCACGGCCTGTCCAGATGTGCAGAGAAAGCTCCCAGATGCTGAGTCCCAGGGGAAGAGTGAGGGAAATGCACCCACCTTGTCCTGCCTGCAGCATTTCCTTCAGCATTTGCCTCATGTTTTCGGATGGCTCAAGGGGTTTCTTGCGTCCTGTAGCTTTGTTCTTTCCTGTCGGAGGACCTTAGAGCAAAACAATGCCATTTCCCAGGAATGGATCCCACAATACCAGTGCCCAGCCTGCGGGATCAGCAGGGACACACTACTCACCCCTGCGATGGGAGCTGGGCTTGTGGGTAGTAATCAGCAAAGGACCCAGGAAAGTCCTCCCGGCAGCCACACCTGTAACTCAACAGCCACAGAAGCTTCTGCCATCTCTGCAGATCGGCACGGGCAGCACTGAGCTGCAGGAGCAGTGAGGGCATGGCCCAGGGCGAGGGCACACACGTGCATGATTCTGTCCTGGCACCTGCAGCGATGCCCCCCTGGCCGAGCTTTGGGCTCTGAGCTAGCAGCTCTCGCAGGGGGAAAGGCCTTCACCTACCCTCAGCATCTCCCAGAGGCTCAGTAATGCGTATGGGTGGGGAAGCTGCACCACCTTCACCAACAGGTTCAGCTGCAAAGAAAGGCAGGACAAAACATCTCCTGTGGCAATGTAGGAGATCCTCAGGCTGCACCAAGGCTCAGCCCCAGGGCCCAGCCCTGGGCTCTGCCCCTTCCCTCTCTGCTCTTCTCTGTGGCTGCGCAGAGCACATGGAAGGACACACTGGCATTGCACATGGGAGGAAGATGAACAGCTAAATGCTCCTTCCTCCCACTGACAGTGATCCTGTGGGATCACTCAGGGCTCCAGAAGGGGAGCAGGGAAAAGTTTTCAGCATTCTTCAACTTTCAACAAAAATGGCATGTGTGAGTTCTTGCCACCTTGATACTGATTATGCTGTCAGGAAAAAGGGAAATGCAGAACTTGCCTTCAGCATTTTCCAAGATCTTTAACGTGTCATTCACCAGCACTTGCAAATCATTCAAGTCGTGATCCAAATCTAGAGGGAAGCAGAGACCAGACCCATTTCCATTGTGCTGGGATCCCCTTTTGCCTCCGGGAACTGGGCACTTCAAGGGGATCAATAAGGCTGTGGAAGCCAGGTGGCAATGGGCAAGGCCAAAGATGCACAGGGGCCTGGGGAGCTCTGGGCTGGCTCCTGGTCACTCTCCACCCTCTTTCCCTGTCCTGTGTAACATCCCTGGAGAGGAAAATGGGGCTGCCCAGGGCCAATGGGGGGGTTCTCTCCCTCCTACAGAGGAAACCCTCCCGAAAGCCCACAGGAAAACCATCCCCAGCGCTTCCTGGGGAGCAGGGAGCACTGTCCTGGGAAAGGGCAGCCAGGCTGCCGGCTCACCTGCTCCCCGCGCTTGCAGCGGAGCAGCCTGGGCAGCCCTGGCAGGCAGGGCCATGGCCAGGAGGAGCAGGAGGAGGAGGCGCAGAGCAAGGGCCATGGTGCCTTGCCCTGTGCCAGTCCCGCCGCTCTCGCTGCCACCACTGTCCTGAGGCCACTGTCCCAATGTCAGCACCGCTGCTGCCACCGCCGCTGCTGCTGCAGCAGTTGTGCTCCAGGACTGCCTGCTCGGGCCTTGTGGTGCTGTGCAGCCACGGGGCTCTGGGACCTCTGTGACCTCAGAGCCCGCTGTGACCTCAGCCTGCTGTGACCCAGAGCCTGCTGTGACCTCGGCCTGCTGTGACCCAGAGCCCTCTGTGACCTCATGCTCTTAGCTGTACCCCCAGAGTGTACCCCCTTCTGTACAAATGGACTGCCCTGACTGTAAAGGTTTTGCTTCATCCAAGGGTCATTGCTCAGAAAAACCTTCAGGGACACAGGGTTTTGTTTGGGTGGAGGCAGCATCTGCAGAGCAACAAGCTGGTAATGCAGCTGTGACAGGGACATCAGGCATGGGCATGGAGATGGGAAATGAGGGCAGATGTGTCCCTGACTGAGATGTTTGGCCGTTCTTGGAATTCTTTGCCCCATTCAGAGGAGCAGTTGCTGAGAGAAGAGGTAGCTGAGGCCCCAGTTGCAGCTGGGACACTGTCCCTGGGTGCCTTTATGATGCTTATATCCCCATTTGTCAGTTCAGCCCAGAAATAAGTTTTGCACCTTTAAAACTGGTTCCAAGAGTGAAGGGGGAGGCAAGAAGAAGCGCAGAGTTTATTGTCAGAAACTGCACTTGCTCCCCCACATCCTTCTCCTGGACTCTGCTGTCTGCAGACAGACAAGACAGCAGGATAGAGCTCTCCTTTGCTTTTTAGTTAGTATTTAGCTAGCTGAGGAAGGGAATTTCTCTAGACTGTGATTTTTCTTTTTTCATGGAACTGTTTAAACCTGCTCTGGACTGAACACCCAGAAGAGCCCCAGCAGCTCACACCTGTGGCCCACCAGGCTGGGCCTGGGGTGCGGCATTTCCAGGGCCAGAGGGACTGATAACAGAATGAGTTTGCAGAGCCACAGCCCACAGAGGGGACTTTCTGAGTTTGTAATTTCTTCTATGTGGCGAGAGGTTTTATTGTTTAATAATGTTCTTTTTTTTTTTTCTTTTTTTTTTTTTTTCCTGATGGTGAATGCTTTGCCTGTTAAATATAGAGGTTTTTTCCACTTTTCTCAAAAAAAATATTTTTCCCAAACTAGCTGGGGGCAGGGCTGCTGTTTTCTCAGGAACCCCTTTGGAGGTCATCTCCCAAATTTGCCCTAAACCAAGATAAAAAGAGGAGCCCTACCTGCACAGCAGGAGATTCCCACTGTGCTCAAAGTTTGCCTCTGAAGATTAAGAGGCGAGCTTGTCAGAAATCCTGGAAAACATCAGGGAAAAGGTTTTACATTAGTTGTTGTGGCTAGGTACAAATCTGCAGTGGCAAAAGAGCCTCTCCAGTAGGCTAGGTGCCATGGGTTGTCTCAGTTCTTCCCAGAGTAAATATGACCAATTAAATGTAATTCTAATTTTTACTCTAGAAGTGTAAAAATGTTCTAAGTTTTTCTAAATTTTAAAACCACTTTGAAAATTCTTAAAGTACTATGGAAAAACTTTCTAAAAATTTGTAATTTCTACAATGAAAAGCAAAGCCAAAACATGGTGTCCCAGGAGCCCCTGCCCAGCCGCTGCCTGCCCACCCCTGGCTGTGCCCAGACTAGCAGCTCCACCAGTGCTGGTGGTAGCACCACCTGAGCTGAAGCCCAAAGATGTTGCTCAAGCCCTTCCCTGGCAGGAGGGGCCTCCCTTCAGTCCTGGCCAGACACCAGGGCCAGCACCTTCGGGGACAGAGGGTCCTGTTCTGGGTGGTGTCACCATGCCCCAGACACAAGCTGATAATGCAGCTGTGGACGAGATCTTGGAACCTGGCTTGGGGATGGCTGATGGCAGGTACAGGTCTCTGCAAGTGAAGATTTTGTCCAATCTTGTGAGGCTGCACAGGCGCTACTGTGGGGAGAGGAGGTGGCTGAGGCCCCAGCTGCCAGTGGCACACTGGGACCTATTGGTATTGCCAATAATGAGGATGGGACATGCCTTGGCTTGTCTGGCCCCTTCGGCTGATCCAAATAGCGGCAACTGTGGCCTTTCACCCCAGAGACACTTTTGGCTAGCTGGATGTTTCAGCTGGGCACAAGGAGACAAATCCAGGCATGCCAGAGCTCCGGTGGCGGCGGGATGGAGCTTCCTCTCATAGAGGGTCCGCTCCCTCAGGATTCCATCTGCTGGAGAAGCTTTTGAAGTGAAAATGAAGGAAAGGTGTCAGTTCTGATGGAGGGTTTTAATCCAGAGCTTTTATTCTGGCCTGCGGGACTCTGAATCCAGCAACTGCTCCAACAGAACTCCCCGACTGAATGGTTGCTTATTGTAAATGCAGGTGAACCCAATGGGAAGAAATGACAATGTCTGACTCAATTCAGAAGGCTGACTGATTTCTTTATTATAATTGTGGCTAATATACATTAATATACTGCTATGTGTAGTAAACATGATTTGCGCCATTCCTTGAATGAAATGTGTAATATTGGATGCTTGTTAGATTATGCTCGTTTGTATTATCCCCGCCTCCACCCTCACAGGCGAGACAGGGTGTATATTGGAAACTGATTTACAAGTAAGAAGGTGCAGCTCGGCCAGGAGATGAGCCATGTCTGGAGAGATACGGGACCCCAGGTGCTGATCATCGCCTGAATGACCCGGGATGGATGTCATGGAAATCCTCGGGCACATACATGTGAATGCAGCGCTCCTGTAAATTTCATCAAGGGATTCAACAACTCTGGACACTGAATTGTTCTTCCTCATCACTAAAAAAGAAAATCTTATTAACCTATGGACTCTGAATGGAAGAAAAGACTGATTGCTGAAATCTTGGCCTCAGGCGGAATTTTCCCCATAAAATCTGCTTGTACCAGGATGGAGGTGTGTGGGCATAGGGGAAAAACCTCTCCTGAGGCTAACTCCTTGTTGCACACCCAGGGTCGATACCTGGGCTCAGCACTGTGTTGTTTTGGGTTTTTTCCATGGCTGGCTAGATAGAATTTGACCACTAATAAAATTGTTTTTATTTTTAATTTGGATGAATAAATTTTCATTTATAACAATACCATATAAAAAGGAAGAGACTAAAACTACATACTCCTTTTCCTAACTCTAACACAACTTGTGACCCTCTCTCGAGAGTCCAGACACATGTGGACTGGATTGGATTGGATTGGATTGGATTGGATTGGATTGGATTGGATTGGATTGGATTGGATTTGCCATCAGGCTCAAACGATCCTCACCAGAATCCAATCAAGCACTCACTCCAGGTAAACAATTCTCCAAACACATTCCACAAAGGAAAAACAAGAAGCAGAAATAGAAATTGTTTTCTCTTTCATTTCTCTCTGTGCACATCTATGAAAAATACTGAGAGGGAGAGAAATGTGCTTGCCACAGTTGCTGTCTCTTTTACCTGGGGGAGGGGAGGAGGGAAGGGGTAAGGGAGCCCAACAACCAGGAACGGGAGAGGAGGTCTCAGGGGACAAAGGACACCTGGATGGTCCAAAGTCCCAAGGGGTAGAGGACATCTTTTGAATCTGCCCAATCACTCAATGCCCTTCTGAAATTCCAGAAGTGACAGACAGTGCTTGGCAGGGGTCAGATTGGGGAAAGGAGGAGTGACTGACACACCTGGGAGGAAATGATCAGGGGAGAAACCCGGGGTTCAGGGTTAAACCATGAAATCACACTGCAACAGGGACCCTCGTGCACACCAGGGCCCAGAGCTGGCAGGGCACCCCAGCACGGCTGGAGCGGCTGGCACACCTTGGCCCAGCTGCACAACTGCCCCTCGAGGCCCCGGCGAGCAGGGAACGGCTCTGGGCAGGCTCCCTGACACTCAAAACAGCCCAGCAGGCTGGCAGGAGAGCCCGGGGCCAGCACAGCTGCTTGGGCCGTGGCTGCTGGAGGGACAGGGGCCAAACCCATCTGTCTAAGTTCGACAAGACAGGAATCTGCGAAGGAGGGCTAAAGCCTCCTGTGCAATGGAGAAGGTAAACCCCCTCCCTCTGAATTACTAGGAGTTTTAAATCAAAAGGCTCTCAGGCAAAGATATGGGAATGGGAGTAACAATTCTTTACTAGGAGAAAACTAGACAACAATTTAAAAAGGTGTCCTGGGTTGTAAGATAAGCTTGTATTCTATTTGTCATCTGTTGAAGGCAAACCTGTCGGACAGGTTTTTGTTATCTCTCTCAGAGACAATGGTTTGCCCCGTAGAGGCAATGGTTTGCTTATACACTATTGACTGACTCACTGCCGGGCTGGTAAATGTAACACCATCCTATTGTGAGGGGTCCCACCCAGAGGGGGAAGCCAAGCACTCTATTATGGTTTAAAGGGGTAGCTTTTTGGGGAGAGAGGCAGCTGGCTCTCTCTCTTCGCGGGATTCCCAGGGAAGCAGCGCTCTTTGGCGGCACTCGCAGCGAAGCAGCCGGAGCGCGCTGAAGCAGCCGGCGGCGGAGCTCAGAGGCAACCCCGGCGCAGAGGAAGACCGGCCCCACTGCCACCAGATCTTCAGAGGAAAACTATACCCTTCAAAGGATCACCACTGCATCTGCAATTCATCAACTACTGCAAGGGGAGCAATTGTCCCAGCAGGACTGCTACTGGCACCCCGACTTCTCAGGTTCTGGACTTTTTCACTGGTTTTTGTTTGTACCGATTGCATTTGCCTTTTTAAATTGTTGTCTAGTTTTCTCCTAGTAAAGAATTGTTACTCTCATTCCCACATCTTTGCCTGAGAGCCTTTTAATTTAAAGATCCTGGTAATTCAGAGGGAGGGGGGTTTGCCGTTCTCCATTGCACAGGAGGCTTTGCCCTCTTTCACAGACTCCTGTCTTGTCGAACCAAGACAGATTTTGGCGCCCAATGTGGGGCTCGAGGGCATTGAGAGGGAAAAAGGATTAACAGTTCTTAAGTAATTTGGTTTTTTGTTGCGTGTAAAAACATCTTCAGCATCACCATGTGGTCTAGTTTACCTTGGTTTGGGTGGCATGTGATCGTAGCTATACTTTTCCCATTTGCAGACCCTTATCTAAAAATGGGTCCTATAACTAAGGCTACGGTGTCTGTTATCAAGTTTGGCTTCTGGGTTAATTGGGTGAGGAATTCATGGATCTTTAATTTCCTCTGGAAGGCAGGTACATGGATTCATAGCTATCACACATTAACTGTATGTTTTTGGGGTTACTTTAATAACGGTACCTACTGCGAGGAAATAGCACCTGGGCAAACTTTCTCCCAACCTTTTAACCATCTTTTTGGGTCTGCTCCACCAGTTCTCAAAGGGTTAAGATCCTTTCTAAGTGCTAATGATACCATACAATGGGTGGTGTTGCTGATAGTCCTGTTATATTTAGCATTCAGAGATAAGGGAAGATTAACCTGGATAACTACCCTCACACCTACACCACAGACTCGAGATGCTGCTGCTCCAGAGCCTGACCCTGCCCCACAGCCCACCTCAGAAATGAACCGCCCAGATTGGGTGAGGGTTCTGGTTCAGGAGATACGAGAGATGCTGAAGGAGTGCATTTCCCCAGCTGGTGAGAAACCGGCCCTTTGCCTTGAGGAGGGACAGTCTAATAGTACAGCTGTGGAACCCACAGATGTTACAACTGTCCAGGTTCCAGCTGAACCACAAAGGCAGTCACAGTCAGCAGCAGTGGCCCCGGTAGAAACAAGGAAGTCTAAGGTGAAAGCAGAGCACCCTGCAGATAGGGACAGGAATGGAGGAACCTCACAACCCACAGGGGACCCAGAGATTGCTATCATCACCGAGTCCCTGACGTACGAAAGTCTTCGTAATCTGCATAAAGACATTGTGCGACGAGGGCGTGAGGCTTATGCTACCTGGCTACTCCAGGTTTGGGATCTTATGGGTACAGGCGTGCAGCTGGACGGTGGTGAGGCAAGGAACTTGGGACCCTTGACCCAGGACTCGGGTATAAATCAGGTTTTTGTAAGGGAACCAGGGTCCCTTTCTCTCTGGGAGCGGCTCTTAATGAGTGTCAGGGAGAGGTTTGTCCACAGAGAGAGAATGCAAGGGCACCATCATAAAATGCGCTGGAAGACCCTCGAGGAAGGGATCCAACAGCTGAGGGAAGTGGCAGTATTAGAGGTACTCTTTGGGAGGGATGGACGACACAATAATGACCCCGACAAGGTCAGGTGTACGGGGCAAATGCTGTGGAGTCTGGCAAATCTTGGGCCATCTCAATACACCACCTTCATTGCAACAATCAATGCTGACGCCCACCGAGAGACAATAGGTTCTGTTGCCAACAAACTTAGGAATTATGAGAGTATGATTAATGGCCCAATGCAGGCTCATATCTCAGCTGTGATTAAGGAGTTTAAAGAGGAGATGAGGGAGGAGATAAGGAAGGTTAATACAGCACCCGTGAGAGTCACAGGCCCCAGAATCAGCGCCCAACAATCCCCAGCTAGAGAGAGAGGGTACACCCCAAGGGCTAATCTGTGGTTCTTCCTGCGTGACCATGGGGAAGACATGGGGAGGTGGGATGGGAAACCCACTTCTGTCCTGGCAGCACGGGTCCGTCAACTTAAGGAGGGAAACTCTAACCGGGGGAGTTCCACCAAAGTGAAGGTAGCCTCAACCTCCCGTGACCAAGCTTGTGGGTATGATCTGTCAGACCCCCTTAAAGGGACCTCTAGTATGTATGCCCAGGAAAGGAATGATAACCAGTGTTAGAGGGGCCCTGTCTCTAGCCAGGGAGAGGCATGGGAAAACCGGATCTTCTGGACAGTGTGGATCCGATGGCCTGGCACATCAGAGCCACAAAAATATGATGCTTTAGTTGATACTGGTGCACAGTGTACTCTGATACCATCGGGACATGTGGGGGCAGAGCCTGTTTCCATTGCTGGTGTGACAGAGGGATCACAACAATTGACTCTGGTGGAAGCCGAGGTGAGCCTGACTGGGAAGGAGTGGAAGAAACATCCTATAGTGACTGGCCCAGATGCTCCATGTATCCTAGGCATAGACTTCCTCCGGAACGGCTATTACAAAGACCCAAAGGGACTCAGGTGGGCTTTTGGAATAGCCGCTGTAGAGGCAGAAGACATTAGGCAATTGAACACCTTGCCTGGACTGTCAGAAAACCCCTCTGCAGTAGGACTCCTAAGGGTGGAAGAACAACGCGTGCCAATTGCGACCTCGACAGTGCACCGCTGGCAGTATCGGACGGATCGAGATGCCGTGATCCCCATCCACAAAATGATTCGGGAGCTGGAGAGCCAAGGGGTGGTCAGCAAAACCCACTCACCCTTCAACAGCCCCATCTGGCCTGTGCGCAAATCTGACAAAGAATGGAGATTGACTGTGGACTACCGTGGCTTAAATGAAGTGACTCCACTGCTGAGTGCTGCTGTACCGGACATGCTGGAACTCCAGTACGAGCTGGAGTCCAAGGCAGCAATGTGGTATGCCACCATTGATATTGCTAATGCGTTTTTCTCCATTCCTCTGGCAGCAGAATGCAGGCCTCAGTTTGATTTCACCTGGAGGGGCGTGCAGTACACCTGGAACCGACTGCCCCAGGGGTGGAAACACAGCCCCACCATCTGCCATGGACTGATCCAGGCTGCACTAGAAAAGGGTGAGGCTCCAGAACACCTGCAATACATAGATGACATCATTGTGTGCGGGAGCACAGCGGCAGAAGTGTTTGAGAAAGGTGAGAGGATCATCCAGATACTACTAGAAGCTGGCTTTGCCATCAAGAAGAGCAAAGTCAAGGGACCTGCCCGAGAGATCCAGTTCCTGGGAGTGAAATGGCAAGATGGATGGTGCCAGATTCCCACAGAGGTCATCAACAAGATCACAGCTATGTCCCCACCAACCAGCAAAAAGGAAACACAAGCTTTCCTGGGTGCCATAGGTTTCTGGAGAATGCACATTCCTGAGTATAGCCAGATTGTGAGCCCTCTTTATCTGGTTACCTGAAAGAAGAATGATTTCCACTGGGGCCCTGAGCAGCAACAAGCCTTCATCCAGATCAAGCGGGAGATCGCTCATGCTGTAGCCCTTGGCCCAGTCAGAACGGGACCAGAGGTCAAGAATGTGCTCTACTCTGCAGCCAAGAACCATGGGTTGTCCTGGAGCCTTTGGCAGAAAGTGCCTGGGGAGACTCGAGGCCGACCACTGGGATTCTGGAGCCGAAGTTACAGAGGGTCTGAAGCCAACTACACTCCCACAGAGAAGGAAATCTTGGCTGCCTTTGAAGGAGTTCAAGCTGCCTCAGAGGTAATTGGCACAGAAACACAACTCCTCCTGGCACCCCGACTACCGGTGCTGGGGTGGATGTTTAAAGGAAAGGTTCCTACTACCCACCATGCCACTGACGCCACATGGAGCAAATGGATTGCCCTCATCACTCAACGCGCCCGTATTGGAAACCTGAATCGCCCTGGGATTTTGGAGATAATTACAAACTGGCCAGAAGGTGAAAACTTTGGTCTCACTGATGATGAGGAGCAGGTAGAATTGGCAAGAGCTGAAGAAGCTCCACCATACAACCAACTACCAGCAGAGGAGACCTGCTACGCTCTTTTCACTGACGGTTCCTGTCGCATTGTAGGGATGAAACGGAAGTGGAAAGCAGCCGTATGGAGCCCCACACGCCAAGTTGCACAAGCTACCGAAGGAGAAGGTGGATCGAGCCAACTTGCCGAACTCAAGGCTGTTCATCTGGCTCTGGACATTGCTGAAAGGGAGAAGTGGCCAAAGCTCTACATTTATACTGATTCATGGATGGTAGCCAATGCTCTGTGGGGCTGGCTGGGAAGGTGGAGGAAGGCCAACTGGCAACGTAGAGGAAAGCCAATCTGGGCTGCTGATATATGGAAAGACATTGCCTCTCGGGTGGAAAAGCTGATGGTGAAAGTCCGTCATGTAGATGCCCATGTCCCCAAAAGTCGGGCTAATGAGGAGCACCGAAACAACGAGCAGGTAGATCAGGCAGCAAAAATAGAGGTGTCAAAGATAGACTTAGATTGGCACCATAAGGGGGAGTTGTTCCTGGCTCGATGGGCTCATGATGCCTCAGGTCATCAGGGCAGAGATGCCACCTACAAGTGGGCACGAGACCGAGGGGTGGATCTAACCATGGACAGTGATTCCCAGGTTATCCATGACTGTGAGACGTGTGCTGCCATCAAACAGGCCAAGAGAGTGAAGCCCCTATGGTATGGTGGGCGGTGGTCCAAGTACAAGTATGCGGAGGCCTGGCAGATTGACTACATCACACTGCCCCAGACACGCCAAGGCAAGCGCTACGTGCTGACCATGGTGGAAGCCACCACTGGATGGCTGGGGACTTTCCCTGTACCTCATGCCACTGCCCGGAACACCATCTTAGGCTTGGAAAAGCAAGTCCTGTGGAGACACGGCACCCCTGAGAGAATTGAGTCTGACAACGGTACCCATTTCAAGAACAGCCTTATCAACACCTGGGCCAGAGAACATGGTATCGAATGGATATATCATATTCCCTATCATGCTCCAGCTGCTGGCAAAGTTGAAAGGTGCAACGGACTCCTTAAGACTACCCTGAAGGCACTTGGTGGGGGAACAATTAGAAACTGGGAAATTAACCTGGCAAAAGCAACCTGGATGGTCAACACCCGAGGGTCTGTCAATCGAGCTGGCCCTGCCCAGTCAGAACCCTTACACGCAGTAGATGGAGATAAGGTCCCTGTAGTACATATGAAAGGTATTCTAGGGAAAACTCTTTGGATTAATCCCACCTCAGGCAAAGACCAACCCATTTGTGGGATTGTCTTTGCTCAAGGACCTGGTTACACTTGGTGGGTAATGCAGAAAGATGGGGAGACCCGCTGTGTACCAGAGGGAAACTTGGTCTTAAGAGAGAACTGGGTGTAAGATTTCATGGTGTGCAGATGGAAATAGAATAAGGGGTGGATAATGACCTTGGTTGTAAGATAAGCTTGTATTCTATTTGCCATCTGTTGAAGGCAAACCTGTCGGACAGGTTTTTGTTATCTCTCTCAGAGACAATGGTTTGCCCCGTAGAGGCAATGGTTTGCTTATACACTATTGACTGACTCACTGCCGGGCTGGTAAATGTAACACCATCCTATTGTGAGGGGTCCCACCCAGAGGGGGAAGCCAAGCACTCTATTATGGTTTAAAGGGGTAGCTTTTGGGGAGAGAGGCAGCTGGCTCTCTCTCTTCGCGGGATTCCCAGGGAAGCAGCGCTCTTTGGCGGCACTCGCAGCGAAGCAGCCGGAGCGCGCTGAGGCGGTGGCGGCGGAGCTCGGAGGCAACCCCGGCACAGAGGAAGACCGGCCCCACTGCCACCAGATCTTCAGAGGAAAACTATACCCTTCTAAAGATCACCACTTCAGCTGCAATTCATCAACCATTGCAAGGGGAGCAATTGTCCCAGCAGAACTACTGGCACCCCGACTCCTCAGGTTCTGGACTTTTTCACTGGTTTTTGTTTGCACCGATTGCATTTGCCTTTTTAAATTGTTGTCTAGTTTTCTCCTAGTAAAGAATTGTTACTCCCATTCCCACATCTTTGCCTGAGAGCCTTTTAATTTAAAGATCCTGGTAATTCAGAGGGAGGGGGGTTTGCCGTTCTCCATTGCACAGGAGGCTTTGCCCTCTTTCACAGACTCCTGTCTTGTCGAACCAAGACAAAAGGCAAATGCAATCGGTGCAAACAAAACCAGTGAAAAAGTCCAGAACCTGAGGATTCAGGGTGTTGGTAGCAGTCCGGTTGAAATAACAGCTGCTCCTCTTGCAGTGGCTGATGAATTGCAGCTAAAGTGGTGATCTTTAGAAGGGTATAGTTTTCCTCTGAAGATCTGGTGGCAGTGGGGCCGCTCTTCCTCTGCGCCGGGGTTGCCTCCGAGCTCCGCCGCCGTCGCCTCAGCGCGCTCCGGCTGCTTCGCTGCGAGATCCCGCGAAGAAGAGAGAGAGCTGCTTCTCTCGGAGTCCCGCCCAGAGAGCTGCCTCCTCTCCCCAAAAAGCTACCCCTTTAAACCATAATAGAGTGCTTGGCTTCCCCCTCTGGGTGGGACCCCTCACAATAGGATGGTGTTACATTTACCAGCCCGGCAGTGAGTCAGTCAATAGTGTATAAACAAACCATTGCCTCTACGGGGCAAACCATTGTCTCTGAGAGAGATAACAAAAACCTGTCCGACCGGTTTGCCTTCAACAGATGGCAAATAGAATACAAGCTTATCTTACAACCCAGGACATTATCCACCCCTTATTCTATTTCCATCTGCACACCATGAAATCTTACACCCAGTTCTCTCTTAAGACCAAGTTTCCCTCTGGTACACAGCGGGTCTCCCCATCTTTCTGCATTACCCACCAAGTGTAACCAGGTCCTTGAGCAAAGACAATCCCACAAATGGGTTGGTCTTTGCCTGAGGTGGGATTAATCCAAAGAGTTTTCCCTAGAATACCTTTCATATGTACTACAGGGACCTTATCTCCATCTACTGCGTGTAAGGGTTCTGACTGGGCAGGGCCAGCTCGATTGACAGACCCTCGGGTGTTGACCATCCAGGTTGCTTTTGCCAGGTTAATTTCCCAGTTTCTAATTGTTCCCCCACCAAGTGCCTTCAGGGTAGTCTTAAGGAGTCCGTTGCACCTTTCAACTTTGCCGGCAGCTGGAGCATGATAGGGAATATGATATATCCATTCGATACCATGTTCTCTGGCCCAGGTGTTGATAAGGCTGTTCTTGAAATGGGTACCGTTGTCAGACTCAATTCTCTCAGGGGTGCCGTGTCTCCACAGGACTTGCTTTTCCAAGCCTAAGATGGTGTTCCGGGCAGTGGCATGAGGTACAGGGAAAGTCTCCAGCCATCCAGTGGTGGCTTCCACCATGGTCAGCACGTAGCGCTTGCCTTGGCGTGTCTGGGGCAGTGTGATGTAGTCAATCTGCCAGGCCTCCGCATACTTGTACTTGGACCACCGCCCACCATACCATAGGGGCTTCACTCTCTTGGCCTGTTTGATGGCAGCACACGTCTCACAGTCATGGATAACCTGGGAAACACTGTCCATGGTTAGATCCACCCCTCGGTCTCGTGCCCACTTGTAGGTGGCATCTCTGCCCTGATGACCTGAGGCATCATGAGCCCATCGAGCCAGGAACAACTCCCCCTTATGGTGCCAATCTAAATCTATCTTTGACACCTCTATTTTTGCTGCCTGATCTACCTGCTCGTTGTTTCGGTGCTCCTCATTATCCCGAATTTGGGGACATGGGCATCTACATGACGGACTTTCACCATCAGCTTTTCCACCCGAGAGGCAATGTCTTTCCATATATCAGCAGCCCAGATTGGCTTTCCTCTACGTTGCCAGTTGGCCTTCCTCCACCTTCCCAGCCAGCCCCACAGAGCATTGGCTACCATCCATGAATCAGTATAAAGGTAGAGCTTTGGCCACTTCTCCCTTTCAGCAATGTCCAGAGCCAGCTGAACAGCCTTGAGTTCGGCGAGTTGGCTCGATCCACCTTCTCCTTCGGTAGCTTGTGCAACTTGGCGTGTGGGGCTCCATACGGCTGCTTTCCACTTCCGTTTCATCCCTACAATGCGACAGGAACCGTCAGTGAAAAGAGCGTAGCAGGTCTCCTCTGCTGGTAGTTGGTTGTATGGTGGAGCTTCTTCAGCTCTTGCCAATTCTACCTGCTCCTCATCATCAGTGAGACCAAAGTTTTCACCTTCTGGCCAGTTTGTAATTATCTCCAAAATCCCAGGGCGATTCAGGTTTCCAATACGGGCGCGTTGAGTGATGAGGGCAATCCATTTGCTCCATGTGGCGTCAGTGGCATGGTGGGTAGTAGGAACCTTTCCTTTAAACATCCACCCCAGCACCGGTAGTCGGGGTGCCAGGAGGAGTTGTGCTTCTGTGCCAATTACCTCCAAGGCGGCTTGAACTCCTTCAAAGGCAGCCAAGATTTCCTTCTCTGTGGGAGTGTAGTTGGCTTCAGACCCTCTGTAACTTCGGCTCCAGAATCCCAGTGGTCGGCCTCGAGTCTCCCCAGGCACTTTCTGCCAAAGGCTCCAGGACAACCCATGGTTCCCGGCTGCAGAGTAGAGCACATTCTTGACCTCTGGTCCCGTTCTGACTGGGCCAAGGGCTACAGCATGAGCGATCTCCTGCTTGATCTGGGTGAAGGCTTGTTGCTGCTCAGGGCCCCAGTGGAAATCATTCTTCTTTCGGGTAACCAGATAAAGAGGGCTCACAATCTGGCTATACTCAGGAATGTGCATTCTCCAGAAACCTATGGCACCCAGGAAAGCTTGTGTTTCCTTTTTGCTGGTTGGTGGGGACATAGCTGTGATCTTGTTGATGACCTCTGTGGGAATCTGGCACCATCCATCTTGCCATTTCACTCCCAGGAACTGGATCTCTCGGGCAGGTCCCTTGACTTTGCTCTTCTTGATGGCAAAGCCAGCTTCTAGTAGTATCTGGATGATCCTCTCACCTTTCTCAAACACTTCTGCCGCTGTGCTCCCGCACACAATGATGTCATCTATGTATTGCAGGTGTTCTGGAGCCTCACCCTTTTCTAGTGCAGTCTGGATCAGTCCATGGCAGATGGTGGGGCTGTGTTTCCACCCCTGGGGCAGTCGGTTTTAGGTGTACTGCATGCCCCTCCAGGTGAAAGCAAACTCAGGCCTGCATTCTGCTGCCAGAGGAATGGAGAAAAACGCATTAGCAATATCAATGGTAGCATACCACTTTGCTGTCTTGGACTCCAGCTCGTACTGGAGTTCCAGCATGTCCGGCACAGCCGCGCTCAGCGGTGGAGTCACTTCATTTAAGCCACGATAGTCCACAGTCAATCTCCATTCTTTGTCAGATTTGCGCACAGGCCAGATGGGGCTGTTGAAGGGTGAGTGGGTTTTGCTGACCACCCCTTGGCTCTCCAGCTCCCGAATCATTTTGTGGATGGGGATCACGGCATCTCGATCCATCCGATACTGCCAGCGGTGCACTGTCGAGGTCGCAATTGGCACTCGTTGCTCTTCCACCCTTAGGAGTCCTACTGCAGAGGGGTTTTCTGACAGTCCAGGCAAGGCGTTCAATTGCCTAATGTCTTCTGCCTCTACAGCGGCTATTCCAAAAGCCCACCTGAGTCCCTTTGGGTCTTTGTAATAGCCGTTCCGGAGGAAGTCTATGCCTAGGATACACGGAGCATCTGGGCCAGTCACTATAGGATGTTTCTTCCACTCCTTCCCAGTCAGGCTCACCTCGGCTTCCACCAGAGTCAATTGTTGTGATCCCCCTGTCACACCAGCAATGGAAACAGGCTCTGCCCCCACATGTCCCGATGGTATCAGAGTACACTGTGCACCAGTATCAACTAAAGCATCATATTTTTGTGGCTCTGATGTGCCAGGCCATCGGATCCACACTGTCCAGAAGATCCGGTTTTCCCATGCCTCTCCCTGGCTAGAGACAGGGCCCCTCTAACACTGGTTATCATTCCTTTCTTGGGCATACATACTAGAGGTCCCTTCAAGGGGGTCTGACAGATCATACCCACAAGCTTGGTCACGGGAGGTTGAGGCGACCTTCACTTTGGTGGAACTCCCCCGGTTAGAGTTTCCCTCCTTAAGTTGACGGACCCGTGCTGCCAGGACAGAAGTGGGTTTCCCATCCCACCTCCCCATGTCTTCCCCATGGTCACGCAGGAAGAACCACAGATTAGCCCTTGGGGTGTACCCTCTCTCTCTAGCTGGGGATTGTTGGGTGCTGATTCTGGGGCCTGTGACTCTCACGGGTGCTGTATTAACCTTCCTTATCTCCTCCCTCATCTCCTCTTTAAACTCCTTAATCACAGCTGAGATATGAGCCTGCATTGGGCCATTAATCATACTCTCATAATTCCTAAGTTTGTTGGCAACAGAACCTATTGTCTCTCGGTGGGCGTCAGCATTGATTGTTGCAATGAAGGTGGTGTATTGAGATGGCCCAAGGTTTGCCAGACTCCACAGCATTTGTCCCGTACACCTGACCTTGTCAGGGTCATTATTGTGTCGTCCATCCCTCCCAAAGAGTACCTCCAATACTGCCACTTCCCTCAGCTGTTGGATCCCTTCCTCGAGGGTCTTCCAGCGCATTCTATGATGGTGCTCTTGCATTCTCTCTCTGTGGACAAACCTCTCCCTGACACTCATTAAGAGCCGCTCCCAGAGAGAAAGGGACCCTGGTTCCCTTACAAAAACCTGATTTATACCCGAGTCCTGGGTCAAGGGTCCCAAGTTCCTTGCCTCACCACCGTCCAGCTGCACGCCTGTACCCGTAAGATCCCAAACCCGGAGTAACCAGGTAGCATAAGCCTCACGCCCTCGTCGCACAATGTCTTTATGCAGATTACGAAGACTTTCGTACGTCAGGGACTCGGTGATGATAGCAATCTCTGGGTCCCCTGTGGGTTGTGAGGTTCCTCCATTCCTGTCCCTATCTGCAGGGTGCTCTGCTTTCACCTTAGACTTCCTTGTTTCTACCGGGGCAACTGCTGCTGACCGTGACTGCCTTTGTGGTTCAGCTGGAACCTGGACAGTTGTAACATCTGTGGGTTCCACAGCTGTACTATTAGACTGTCCCTCCTCAAGGCAAAGGGCCGGTTTCTCACCAGCTGGGGAAATGCACTCCTTCAGCATCTCTCGTATCTCCTTAACCAGAACCCTCGCCCAATCTGGGCGGTTCATTTCTGAGGTGGGCTGTGGGGCAGGGTCAGGCTCTGGAGCAGCAGCATCTCGAGTCTGTGGTGTAGGTGTGAGGGTAGTTATCCAGGTTAATCTTCCCTTATCTCTGAATGCTAAATATAACAGGACTATCAGCAACACCACCCATTGTATGGTATCATTAGCACTTAGAAAGGATCTTAACCCTTTGAGAACTGGTGGAGCAGACCCAAAAAGATGGTTAAAAGGTTGGGAGAAAGTTTGCCCAGGCACTATTTCCTCGCAGTAGGTACCATTATTAAAGTAACCCCAAAAACATACAGTTAATGTGTGATAGCTATGAATCCATGTACCTGCCTTCCAGAGGAAATTAAAGATCCATGAATTCCTCACCCAATTAACCCAGAAGCCAAACTTGATAACAGACACCGTAGCCTTAGTTATAGGACCCATTTTTAGATAAGGGTCTGCAAATGGGAAAAGTATAGCTACGATCACATGCCATCCAAACCAAGGTAAACTAGACCACATGGTGATGCTGAAGATGTTTTTACACGCAACAAAAAACCAAATTACTTAAGAACTGTTAATCCTTTTTCCCTCTCAATGCCCTCGGGCCCCACGTTGATGCGCCAAAATCTGTCTAAGTTCGACAAGACGGGAATCTGCGAAGGAGGGCTAAAGCCTCCTGTGCAATGGAGAAGGTAAACCCCCTCCCTCTGAATTACTAGGAGTTTTAAATCAAAAGGCTCTCAGGCAAAGATACGGGAATGGGAGTAACAATTCTTTACTAGGAGAAAACTAGACAACAATTTAAAAAGGCAAATGCAATCGCTACAAACAAAACCAGTGAAAAAGTCCAGAACCTGAGGATTCGGGGTGTTGGTAGCAGTCCGGTTGAAATAACAGCTGCTCCTCTTTCAGTGGCTGATGAATTGCAGCTGCAGTGGTGATCTTTTGAAGGGTATAGTTTTCCTCTGAAGATCTGGTGGCAGTGGGGCCGGTCTTCCTCTGCGCCGGGGTTGCCTCCGAGCTCCGCCGCCGTCGTCTCAGCGCGCTCCGGCTGCTTCGCTGCAAGATCCCGCGAAGAAGAGAGAGAGAGAGCTGCTTCTCTGGGAATCCCGCGAAGAGAGAGAGCGAGCTGCTTCTCTCGGAGTCCCGCCCAGAGAGCTGCCTCCTCTCCCCAAAAAGCTACCCCTTTAAACAACAATAGAGTGCTTGGCTTCCCCCTCTGGGTGGGACCCCTCACGGTGTTACATTTACCAGCCCTGCATTGAATCAGTCAATGGCCCACTAACAAACCATTACCTCTTAGGAGCAAAACCGGTTCTTGGAAAAGATTACAAAACCTGTCCAACAGGTTTGCCTTCAACAGATGGCAAATAGAATACAAGCTTATCTTACAACCTAGGACACCATCCCTGAGCAGCCCCTGCCAGCCCTGGCCCTCTCTGCCCTGGGACAGCTTTCCCAGCCCCAGGGGACAGAGCCAGGCCCTGTCAGGACCCAGTGCAGCCCCTGCCCAGCCGGGAGCCAGGGCTGGCTCTGTCCCTGGGCTCGCAGCAGGGCTCCCGCTCGGGTCTGCTCCTGTGCCTGGGGCCTCTGGGCACTCAGGGTGGCTGCGGGAGCAGCTGCAGCGGGAGGGACGTTGGTGCAGAGTCCCGATTCCCCGGGGCTGGCAATGAGCTCCAGAGGCCTGGAAGCCCAGGTGCCTCCAGCTTTGGCTGCTGCCGGGAGTATTTACAGTCTGCGCGGAGCAGAGCGTTTCGCCTCTTCTCTTTATTTCGCCGTCCTTCCAGCTGCAGGACCCGAACTCCAACGCAGCACCTCTCTCGCCTTTGACTCAGATGAGGTCCCTGTTCAGGCGCCAGTTGCTGGAGGGTGCCGCGGGAGACAAGACTCATGCTATCATGATCATCAAGTCTCAGTTTATTGTGACAGATTACACAGTTTATATATGTTTGTTAATTAGCTCATACATATTGCAAAAGCCGAGCTCATGATTGGTTGCTATGTGACTTGTACTATTATCTTAAAAGTATCTTTGTGAATGATACTTGCCTGTCCAGCTGGCCTTGCAGTTAGAACAGCTTAGCACTTCTTTGTTCTTCTCTATCTATTTCTACATACCAAGCAGTTTCAATATCCTGCTTTCTGCACACCATCTACTCTGCAGGGTCATGCGAACTTTGCAGCAGTCACGTAGCCCTCCCTACTTGGATTAATTTTACAGTATCATGTCCCCTGTTGTACAACCATTCCTCTGTCAAGCTCTCTTCATCTCCCCCGTTTTCTTTTTGTACAAGAAGGTGTGCATTCAGCATTTTCTGCAAAAGCTGCTGCATCAAGCCTTGCAAGCAAGTAAACACACAGGGCAAAACAAGCAAAAGTATCACAATTATGCTTAGAACTATTATGCCGTATTTGATAATGTCTCTTAACTATGGTCCGATTCCCAATCCTTTTAGCTATCTTTTTAAACCTAATCTATCCTCTACCTTTAACTGTTGAGTTAGCTCGGTCAGTTTTCGTATTTGCTTGTGGATAGATGTAGAGTGATCAGATAAGTTCATACAGCACATTCCTTCAAATTCTTCACAACTATGACCTTGGGCTAGAAGAAGTAAATTAGTGGTAGCTGCTCTGTTTTGCAGAACTGCATGACAGATACTACCTATATTTGTGGCAAGCTCACTTAATATTTTAGATGGAATACTAATTTATTTTTTTGTCCAGTAGGCTAGGATTTTTAATTGTGTGAGAGCTTGCACTGAAGTAACTCGTGGGGTGAAAAATGAGGTTAGTTTTACAGAAGTGCACCCCACTTCATATTTCTCAGGTTTTTGATTGTTCTGTTTAACATGAAAGGAACAAACTTAATTCTAAATACAAACTACATTTACGATAAACTTAATGTTATGCTTTTGATTATCTAATTGATTGTTCCTCTTTTTCTTTTGCCATTGAAAAGCAATGGCAAAATGAACAGAAAAATCACAGGCATTACTAAAACTCATTAAAACTTAGTAAAAAAGTCTATAACATAATTAAAAACACACTTATGAAAAAACCCAAAGTCCACAATCTTCTGTGGGTGAAACACAAATCTTTGCACAATCCACTTTTGATGTACATCCTCTGATTTACTTGTGGAGAGATTAGTGTTCTCTTGAAATTGATAAGTTTAACATTCTTCACTGAAATCTATCTAGATTCTGCACCTGCTAAAACACAAACAAACTCAACACCCCCCACAGGGACTGGAGGGTCCTCTCTCAATTCTGTTTCCTAAAATTTGCATGAAGAAATGGAAATATCAACATTTTTGTTATAAACATGAAAAAACATCAAGAACAAAACAATGCATATAGTAAAGAAACTAACAACAAATAAAAATCAATCAGATAATACACAATTAATATTACATATAAAATCACAGGTACCAAGTGCTACACTATCAAATTGTCATCCCAGAGTCTGAAGCAGCTGATAAACCTTAAAACAACAGAGATTTGGATAAAACATGTCCGGATCATGTTTCTCCAAAACTCCTTTTGAGGCTCAGCGGCCCTATATGGTCAAATTGTTAAGCCAAAAGGACTTGAATACTTTTTGATGCAGAAAACACCTGGGTCAATCACACCATCCACGTAGAGCCAGAGCTTGGCCAGAGCTCAAACTCTAATTGGAGGATATGTTTTAACACATTATAAAACAAAAGTCATAGAAATAACAGTTATAAGTAAAAAACCTTACTATTAAAAATTTATCAAACTATCAAATAATTGAACCTGTCCAAAAATCTCTTTCAAGATAAAAGTTCTCTAAATATAACAAACCCTTTCTTCAGAAATCTGAAAATTTGAAGTCTGAAATTTTGAACCAAAATTTGGACAATGAATTTTTAAAGGAAGATGAATTGCAACTGCATAAAAGATTGGATAAAGAAAACACATGAGTAGTTAAAAAATCAAAAACACAGGATCCTGAAAAAACATCTTGTAATCAATCACCTAAAGAGACAATAAAACATATGAAAACTGACTGTAAATACTATAACAACACCTTAATACCTTAATACCTTAATAATAATTCTTATCACAAAAATCAGACAACTCACATTTTATGATCAACCTATTGTTTAAAATAGTTTAAGACAATCCTTTTAAAGCACTCATATAACATTAGTAACAATCACTACTTATCATTACCTACAAAAACTTAACAATCACTATTTATCGTATTATCTATAAAACTTAAAAATCATTATTACTTATATTATTATCTATAAAAACCCAAAGACAGAGATTACAAAATCAATACTAAAATTCCATCAGATGACATTTTCTCAACTCTTTGTTTTTAGAGACATTTTTGGTAATTAAATCATTACTAACATTTTTATCTTTATACAGTGATTTTCATCCATATCATATTTGAAATAACATTGATTGACATAATGTTCATCCTTCTTGGTATCTTGGAAAACACTCGGTCCTGCTGTACTTTTTCATTACGTCTTCTGACTCTTGTAAGAAATTGGGAAGATGCTGTTGAAATTTTTGCTGTAGTGTTGCGGTCCCGCCACCGGTGGCGCTGCTGCTCTCGGCGTTGTCGCTGCCATGGCAACCAGGACTGTGCCGCCATCTCCGCCGCCATTGCTGGGCGCTGCGGGGAGATGAGGGGCGGCGCCGCCTCGCTCCCGTCCTTGTTGTGTCACCTTGTGGATGGGAGAAGAGACACCCCCGCCACGGCTGCGCCCCGCCTGCTCCGACTCCAGCGCGGCTGAGCCCCAGGAACGCCCCTCTCCCCCCTTGCGCTGCTGCTCGGCAGCAAGGAGCCTTCCGTCTCTCGGCTGATGTCCGCTCCGCCCCGGGCTCGCCTCCGGCTCGGTGCTGGCCGGCCCCGCTCTGTCTGGCCCCGCGCCCGCTCCATTCTACCTGATTCCCGTTCACAAAAAGTGAATTTGGGATCCCAGTCCCGTTGCCATAAAGCAATTTGGATCTCAATTTCCAGCACCTCAATGCTACTAGTGTCTATGGGAGGTACAGGCATTTCAGAAGCAGAGATGGGAATGGGAAAATTTGTGAGAACCGGAGGGTTTGGCTCACTGGAGAGAAGCGAGGGTTTACATTCCTTATTTTTCTCCAGAGCTGTCCGTATCACTTCCACCGCCCTCTTTTCTGCCTGACACATTAACAATTCGTTATCAACCACACTCCAAAGTTTACTCATTTTCTTGCCCGGTTTATCCTCATCTAACACTAATTCCCACAACTTATCCCTATATCTTCTCCATTCTGAAAGTTCATGAACACTATGGGGGTTAACGAAAAAGCCGTAAGACTCAGCATGATGCAATAGCGAAGGGAGATCCTTATCTAAGTCAATCCCCCTAATCTGCCTTTTTCTAAGAGAAGCACTAAATAAATCATATGCTGCTTGCCTTTCCATGATTACGTCGGTACCGTTGCTGGCTCCTTCAGGCTTCGGCAGCACGTATCGGCTGAGCCCGCTGCTGCGGTCACTCAGGGCACGGAGCAGAGCGTTTCGGCTCTTTCGCCATCCTTCCAGCCGCAGGACCCGAACCCCAACGCAGCACCTCTCTCGCCTTAGGCTCGGATCAGGTCCCTGCTTTCGGGCGCCAGTTGTTAGAGGGATGCCGTGGGAGACAAGACTCATGATATCATGATCATCAAGTCTCAGTTTATTGTAACAGATTACACAGTTTATATATGTTCGTAAATTAGCTCATACATATTGCAAAAGCCAAGCTCATGATTGGTTGCTATGTGACTTGTACTATTATCTTAAAAGTATCTTTATGATCGATACATGCCTGTCCAGCTGGCCTTGCAGTTAGAACAGCTTAGTACCCCTTTGTTCTTCTCTATCTACTTCTACATACCAAGCAGTTTCACTATCCTGCTTTCTGCACACCATCTACTCTTCAGGGCCATGCGAACTTTGCAGCAGTCACGTAGCCCTCCCTATTTGGATTAATTTTACAGTATCATGTCCCTTGTCGTTCAACCATTCCTCTGTCAGGCTCTCTTCACTGATCCAGACTGGGCCCCACCTCAACGCTTCCTCTAGAAAAACAAACATCAAATTATGGAAAATAGGTTACAGACAAAAAGGGGAACAAGAAAAATGGTCAAAAATCTTATCTCTGTCAGGACCTTAAAGAAGGCCCAACCCCTGCATGCCAGGGAAAAACCCACCATGGGTGAGGGAATCACAGGCTTTTTCCCTTCCCCTGCACGGCCCCCATGGTGATCCCAAAGCAAACAAGGGCAGTGGAGCAGCCCAAGCCCTTCCTTGCCTGCAAAGCAAAGCAGCCCCTGCACAGGGTCTGGAGTTCCACCTCTGCTCCCACCATGGGGGTTTGTTTGTGTCGGGCTGGCTGCCCCAGCCCAGCCCCAGCCCGGGGCACAGTGGGTGCTGAGGGCTGTTGGCAGGGCCAGGAGCCCACTCCCATTTCATATCCACCCCAGCCCATGCCCCCAGCCCTGCCAAAAGCAGCCTGGCAGCCAACTGAAGGATCAGCTGCATCCGCCCCAGCAAAGGGGGAACCTTTGGTTCCCAGCCAGGCTGTGCAATGCCCAAATCTGGGAGCATCCCCCTGCGTGTGGACTCATCTGCAAATTCCCTGTGGATCCTGGCTTTGAAGGAGATGTCAGAATCAAAGTCCACCATCTTCAGCCTGCCGGTGGTCAGGTGGAGCAAGAGGTTGTCATCCTTGACATCGTCCTCGCTGTCCCCAGCAGCAGCAGGGCCCGACCCTGCTCAGCTCCCGAGATCAGACGAGACCGGGCGCTCTCAGGGCAGTGTGCCATAGGCACCTGGCAGCCCCCAGCAGCGCCCTTCAACCCACCACAGAACCCTCCGGGCACAAGTCCTGAACATCACGGGGGCCCCACACAGCCAACAGGGATGCCCATGCCCACAAGAAAATCCAGAGACAGACCAGAGATGTCCTAGTTTAGGGAAAATTTGGGAGAAAAACCTCTGGAAGTAGCCCCCAGAAAACAAACCCCCACGGCCCCTCCCCACCCACCTGGTTTGGGAAAATATTTTATCTGAGAGAAGTGGAAAAAGACCTGTTTATTTAACAAACAAAACCCTTCCCAGCACTAAAAAAATGAACAACACCAGATGCCAAAAAGCTCTTTCACCACTCTGCAGAGATGACAAATCCAGAAAGTGCCTCCTGGGAGTGGTCACCCGGGTCTGGGTGCTGGGGATTGCTCCGGGCACTGGGGATGGCTGCTGCAGATCAGAAAATGCAGGCTTCTGGTGTTCCTTGGGGTTTCCCAGATCCGAGTCTGGAGCAGGCTGGATGGTATTCAGGAAGAGGAAAGGAAAAGAAACAGTCCAGGGAAAGAACTGGACTGCTCAGCTAAACTAACTGGGAAGCAAAGGAAAAAGCAGAAGCAAGCCAAACAAAGCAAGCCCGCCAGCACTGGCCTCTTCTAGACAGCAGACCATGGGGGGAGGTGAGCCGGCTGATAACAAGGCAAAACAAACCTTCACTTTCTGAGTCAGTTCTGAGAGCACAGAACAGAATATCAAACATAAACAGAACACACGACTGGGGACAGAAACACCATAATGTCACCCTCGGACATTCCACCCCTTATCTCCATATCTTCAACATCATGTAAAAACACCATCAAGTAAAAACTTCTATCTTTCACTTACTCAAACCTTCAACACTTACACATTTCTTTCTATTTCACTTGCTCAAACCTTTGACACTTATACATTTCTTTCTGTCTCATGTCTGTATGTTTTCATGTACAGACACTGGCAGCAACATCCAGCAAACAGTGATATTTGCACATGAGTCTCACCCCACAATCAGATCTACCTGAGGTACACATTGCGTTGTTCCATCTCTCTGCATTATCCACCATGTACAACCTGGTCCCTGAGCAAAGACAATCCCACAAATGGGTTTGTCTGTACTCGAGTCAGAATTGATCCACACTGATTTCCCTAACAAACCTCTGGCATGTGCCACTGGGACTTTATCTCCATATTCTATATTCAGGGGCTCAGATTGGCCAGGATCTGCTAGATTGGTGGAACCTCAGCTGTTAACTAAGCAGGTGGCCTTTGCTAAATGTTGCTCCCAATTTTTGAAAGATCCCCCACCCAATGCTTTTAAGGTGATTTTTAACAGTCCATTGTGCCTCTCCACTTTGCCTGCAGCTGGTGCATGGTTTGGGATGTGGTACACCCACTCAATTCCATGTTCCCTAGCCCAGGTGTTGATAAGGCTGTTCTTGACATGAGTCCCATGGTCTGACTCAATCCTCTCAGGGGTACCATGCCTCCACAGGACCTGCTTTTCAAGGCCCAGGATGGTGTTACGGGCTGTAGCATGAGACACAGGGTAGCTTTCCAACCATCCTGTGGTGGCTTTTACCATCGTCAGCACGTAGCGCTTGCCTTGCGTGTCTGGGGCAGTGTGATGTGGTCAATCTGCCAGGCCTCCCCATACTTGTACTTGGACCCCTGCCCACCATACCACAGGGGCTTCACCTGCTTGGCCTGTGATGGCAGCACAGGTCTCACAGTCATGGATCACCTGAGAAACACTGTCCATGGTTAGATCCACCCCTCGGTCTCGTGCCCACTTGTAGGTGGCATCTCTGCCCTGATGGCCTGAGGTATCACTGGCCCATTGTGCTCATAGCAACAGCCACTGGTTGAGGCTCACAGTCTGGTTTAGCTGCTGGCTTAGGCTCACAGACTGGGTTAGCTGCTGGCTTCGAGCCGGGGCTGTTGGCTGCAGCCTGAGTGACTGGGATAGCTGCTGATTTATCTCCCTGCCCCCCTTCCTCTGTCTGCTGCCCTACAGTATCTAGCAGGGTGTGATAAGCACATGCCAGGGCCCAGCTCGCTGCAATGATCTTTTTCTCCTTAGACTTATCATGGCATTTCTCTTTCAGGTACTTTGCCACCTCAGCTGGATTCTGAATTTGTTCACATGGGAAGTCCCAGGCTATAGGGTCAGAAAATTCCTTTAAGATTTGGCCCATATGCTCCCATTTCTTTCTTGAACTCCCTCACATCTCCTGAGTTGAGAGGTACCTCCACATAACCTAGTCCCAGAATTTGGGTTGATTGTCCGTGCTGACCAACATTGGGGTTAGGGATCATTCCCAAAGCTACTTCCCTTCATGGATATAGAGCTTGCCCTTCCCTTTCTCTTTCCCCCCTTGTTAGACTACGAGTAACACAGCGATTTTCCTCAGGGACCGGCTCTGGGATTTCTACCTCTTGGTTATCAAAATCTCCCCCTTGATCGAAATCGGGGTAGACTGCTGGTGGTGCTGGTGGGGGTGGAGGAGGAGGAGGGATGTATGGTAGAGGGGGTGCAGTTGGAACTTCCTCAGGCTTTTTATTTTTCTTTTTCCCTCCCTGGGTGCTTCAGGCAAAAAGTTTTGCTCTTGTTTCCCCCACTATCCAGAGAGCAGCATACTTGCTCTCTTCCATATCAAAAGGTTCTTTGGAGTTTGCATAAATGTTTAATGCCCGGCAAATCCAGTCCTTGAAGTTTCCAAACTGGCCAAAATAAATTATCACTACAGATGTGTTTTCCTCCCCATTCTTTTATACAATAATGTATCATTTTTGCCCTATCTTTCCCTTTCCTTGAAGGATATTCATCCCAAGATTTTATCATTAGACCTAATGGACTGTCAGGGGGGATCTGGGGAAGCGTTACCGGGGTCCCCGTCCCCATGGAAGCAGAGGCCTTGCTTTTTCTCTGTCCCATCTCCCAGGACACCTTCAGGCACACACACACTCGCGGCCCCTGTTGGTGCCCAGCCCCTCGCGGGCTCTGCAAACCGCACTACTCAGAGCTCTGCCCGTGCCTCGTCCTACAAGGACGTCTCACGCGTTATGTCCTGGGATCCCAGCCCAACCCAGCGGATCCCCACTTTTATACTCACGCTGTCCTGCGTCTTCGCCCGGCTTCGTGCACAAAGATTACGGGGTTACCGGTATCCCTTGTGCTCAATACCGAATTTGGGTTCGTCGGTAAGGGTCTGGGAAGGAAAAGCCTGCACCAGGGCCGCTGCAGAGGCAGCGGGGCGCCTCCCTGATTAGGAATTCCCACCCGTTCTCCCTTATCCGAGTCACGGCACCAAGTTTGTTACGGACAAATTCAACTGGGGAGGCTAATTATAGATAAATCAATTAACAAAAATTTATTAAGCAAGCGGTATTAAGCAAAAGAACAGCGCGGGGCAGCCAGGGAGCCTCTGCTCTGCCACGGAGCACCTTCCCCCTTTGACCTTTTTGTTTTTATACGTCCCTGTTGACGTATTTTCTCTCGATGCACTCTGCACGGGTGCAATTGGTCGCTGGGGGTCTTTTTTTCTGCCTTTGGAGGTCGCAGGAATGAAGGCTCCTCATCTTCCTTGCAGATTGTCCTTGGCCTAAAACTAAACTTGTATATAATTACACAGTCTTCTATGCTAGTTGCATTCCCTACTCAGTTCAAATTCTTGTCTCCTTTAACACTCATTTTGATGAACAATGACCTTTGTATTTATTACACCCACTCTCTCCCAGTGCCCCCCAGCGTGTCCATCTCTCTGCTGCCCTCGAGCTCCTGGCCCGGCCCCGGCCGCCTGCTCCCATCCAGCTGAGGTGGTTCCAGGGCCAGCAGGAGCTCTCTGTGGTGGCCACCAACGTGCTCCCCAATGGGGACTGGACCCACCAGCTCCTGGTGCTGCTGGAAACCCCAACCCGGGCCGGGCTCACCTTCACCTGCCAACAACATCAGCCTGGAACAACCTGTGAGCCGGAACTGGGGTACGGGGGAGGAACTGGGGGCGCTGCGAGAGCCACTGGGATGTGCTGGGAGCACCTGGGAGGGAGTTGGAGAGAGCCTGGTTTCAACTGGGAGACGAGGTTGGGGGTTTGGAAGGGCTAAGAAGGGGTTTGAAGGATACTGGGGAGGGTGGGATGGGGTTCTGAGGGTCCTGGTGGGCACTGGGAAGAGACTGGGAGAGGATTTGGGGGTCCAGGGACAGTGGGGGTGACTGTAAGGAGGCTGTGGGATCCTGTGAGTGACAGGAGGGGCTTTGGTGGGTCCAGGGGAGGTCAGGAAGGGATCAAGAGGGAGGTTTCAGGGGATCCTAAGTGGGCTGGGAGTGACCTGGAGGGTGCTTGGAAGGGCCAGGGTGTCTGTGAGAGTTTTTGGGAGATCCTGACCCCTGCGGACCCTCCAGAGATGCTGCTGGATGCTGCCGCAGCAAGATGCTGACAGGAACTGGAGACACCCGAGTTGGGTTCTGTCTTCCTGGCACTGGGGATCGGGTTCTACCTGCGCAAGAATGTCTGGGGGGTCCCGTGTGTCGTGTCCCCCCTCCTCTAGAATGTGTGTGCTCCCCTGGGGCCCCCAGCCCGGTGTCACCCCCTTTTCTCTGCCCACAGAGCTCCTGAGACGCCGGCGGCCGCAGCCGCTCCCCGTGGCCTTGGGCCGAGCCAGTACCTTCCCAGCTCTATCCCCACGCTGATTTTGGGGGGATTGAGTGTCCCCCAGCCCTGCTGTCACTCTGCCCCTGCCCCCTGCTCCCAGTGTTCCCAGTAAAGCTTCCCAGTTAAACCCAGCCCAGTTCATGGGGGCACTGGGGAGGGACTTGGGGGGACCCCACGGCGGGGCCGGCCCTGGGCAGGGAGGGCGGGTCCAGGTGGGGAACACTGCCTGCTGCGGGTCTGCCCGGCAACTGGTGAGTCATCAGCCCCGCTCGCTCTCATTGGCTGACTCTTCTCCACCGCGTTCTCTCATTGGCTGAGGAGAGGCCCGGCAGTGCAGAGAAGGAACGGGAGAGATCCCGCCCCGAGCACCGGCACGGGGACAACAGACCCAGCCTGGGCACAGGGAGGGAATTTATTACCAACCAAACCACGGCAGCACCAGGAGAAGGGAAAGAAATCCCTCCAGCACCTTCCCCCACCCAACGGGGATCACCCACAACAGGGTTATCCACCATGGAGAGACGGGGACATCCCAGTTTAGACCACAGCCAATTTTATTGAGTGTACCAGGTGTTTATACAGGGATTTACTTGTATGGTGATTATAGAGGGCTCTGTTTTTGGTAACAATTTCCCATTGGTTACACATTCTTTGTGACATCAGGTCACCTGGGAACATTTATCTTATCACAAAGTCTCACACCATGTTGCTTGGTCAGTCTTCTTGCCCAGGGAGACTGAAACTGTGTCTGTGTCTCCCACAGTTTCTGCTCAGTCAGGCCTCAGATATCGGGCCCCTTTATCAGCTCCATTGCTTTACTCTCTGTTTTATTCCCCATATGGGGGCACCAGGGCTCTGCCCAATGGGGTTCACTGGGGATCATCCATCCCGGATCCTCCCATGGGGGATGGAGCTGCAGCAGCACACCAAGCTCTTCCCTCACTCTCTTCCCTCACTCCAAGCTCTTCCCTCACTCGGGGCACTCACAGGGCTTCCCTTAGTGGTGCCTCCGTTGGTGCTGGGTCAAGTTTGAGCTCATGGAGAAGCTCTTCCCACACTTCCCACACTCGTAGGGCCTCTCCCCGGTGTGGATGCGCCGGTGCATGGCGAGGTGGGAGTTTTGCTTGAAGCCCTTCCCGCAGTCGGGGCAGCGGAAGGGACTCTCCTCTGTGTGAATCCGCTCATGGAGGAGGAGATTGGAGCTGGTCTGAAACCTCTTCCCACACTGGGGACACTCGTAGGGCCTCTCCCCAGTGTGGATGCGCTGGTGTCTTCTCAGGTGTGAGCTCCGCCCAAAGCTCTTCCCACATTCCAAGCACTCATAGGGCCGTTCCCCAGTGTGGATTACCTGGTGCACCATCAGGCCAGACATGTCTTTGAAACCCTTCCCACACTTCCCACACTCGTAGGGCCTCTCCCCGGTGTGGATGCGCCGGTGCACGGTGAGGCTGGAGTTGTGCTTGAAGCCCTTCCCGCAGTCGGGGCAGCGGAAGGGCCTCTCCTCTGTGTGACTCCGCTCATGACTGAGGAGACTGGAGCTTCTCTGAAACCTCTTCCCACACTCCCCACACTCGTAGGGCCTCTCCCCAGTGTGGATCCTCTGGTGCTGGACCAGGTGGTCGCTCCAGCTGAAACCCTTCCCGCATTCCAAGCACTTGTGTGGCTTCTCCCTGCCATGAGTCTTCTCCACCAGCTCCGAGCTCCGCCTGCATCTCCGCCCGCCTTCCTGGCTCAGGGGGGCTCTTTCCTCCCCGCAGCTCCCTGGGCTGGGTTTGCAGCTCCTCCTCCTGCAGCATCTCCGGGGCTTTTCCTCCTCCTCCATCCAGGCACACCCTGGGTATGACAAATCCTGGTTTGGGGAAAAAACAAGAGGAGAGCACCTTGGAATGGAGGTTCCACCTTGCCCAAGTTTATCTCAGGAAGTCACTGGGAATCTTGTGTCTGTAAGAACCTCCAAAACACCAAGATTCAGCCCAAAAATACTGCAAACTTCCAAGACACAAATCAAAAACTCCCTAAACATCACAACTCAGGAAAAACCTCCTCCAAAAGATAAAGATTCAGCTGCCACATAAAACCAAAGCACCAACATTTAGCCCAAGCAAGCTCAGAAACACCAAGATTCACCCCGTGAAAATCGTGGATCCACTTCACAGTCACCTGCTGCATGTGGAGGGAGCAGCACTCCTGGGCTGGGGGGAGGCTGCAGACACAGCGAGTGGTGGAACCTTCTGCTGCTTCCTCTTTCTGCTCCTCGTCCTCCTCCTGTGTCTCTGCTCTTCCTCACACTCCTCTTCCTCCTGCTATTCCTCCTTCTCCTGCACAATCCCACCCTCTCCTGCCACCTGCATCGTTTGACCATTTTGTTCCTCAAGCCTGCTTCTCCTTCCCTTCTCCTCCTGCCCCCAGGCCCAGCACCCACTGCCGGCTCCCTCTTCCCCCCACACCCACAGCATCCCAGCGCAGGGGGCAGGGATGGAGCTGGGGCAGGTCGGGCTGGGGCAGCGCTGGGCTCTCGGCCGCTCCCGCCCGCACTCGGTCCCCACTGCAGCCGCTCCCGCCAGGACAGCGCGGGGGGGCCCGGCCTTGGCGCTGCCCCACTCCCACCTCCCCAAATTCCCCTCGCGGGGCCATGGGGCCGAGGGGGGGGCGCAGGTGGGTCCAGGTGGGGAATGCGGGGAGCTGCGAGTCTGCCTGGCAACTGGTGAGTCATCAGCGCCGCGGGCTCTGATTGGCTGAGCTCTGCCCGAGCCCTGGGGCTGCAGCACAGAGGGGACACCCTGCTCCAGGGGGGATGTCCCACAAACGGGGGACCCCATGGAAGGAACAACAGGAAAGTGTCTTTACAAACAGATGCTGTGAATCTACTCGGAGATAGGGCTAGAGAATTGTACATAAGGGTGTGACAGGAGAATCCATTGGTTTCCGAAAATGTCAGCCAAGGTCTTGCTAAATTCATTAACTTGGAGAAGAACAACAAAGCCTTAACAGAGCCATGAATATCATCTGCTATACAAAAGTGGGGTGCATATGAAAGGGGTAAGTAGTAGGTGGATTGAGAAGTCTGTAGCTCTCAAGTATTTCAGCCAACACAGAAAGGGAAAGGGAGATGCAGCTGGGAAAATTTGGATGAAAATGAGACGGTGTCCTCCAACAATTGGCGAGATCCCATGGCCTGAATGTCCCATGGCCTCTCCCTTTTCTTAGGAATGAAATTACTTTTACAGGATTCCTCCATCTGCTTTGTGGACAGAATTCTCTGCTGATGTCAATTTTTCCACACACCCTGGGGTTCATCCCGAATTCCTTCCACCCTCCGGGGCGGCGGGCAGGGAGTGCAGCTGAAGGTGCCTCACCCACTTTGGGTGATCGGCTCCCTTGGATGGCGGCGGCACCGGGGATTGACTGGGGACCCGGGAGTGACCAGGAGACAGATGAGTGACACATCAGGGGGGTCTGTGAAGAGTCAGCAGGGAGAGAGCACTGAAAATCTCATCAGTGAGTGCCCTGGGATCCTCGGGGAGTGAACATGGCAGGGCACCCATGGAGGGGAGAAAAGGGAAAGCCAGGGAGGGGCCTGGCCAAAGGGATGATGATCCCAAAATGTCTCTGAAGGGTCCCTTGGGAGAATGTTGAGGTAGTCTGCACATTCCCCCAGAGGTAATTAAGGACATGGACACCCAGTGGGGGAATGAGGGAAGTGGAGAAGGGATTTGTACAGCAAGGGGATGGATGGTGTTGGTGTGCTGGGAAGGGATCAGGTGAAGGGGAGTGTGCAGCAATATGGTTCAGGCAAGAAGCAGCAGGAGGAATCTGTGTAATAAGAAAAAGGATGATGGCAAAGAGGATGAACAGAAAAATACTCAGGATTGGTTTCTTTTCTAGCACCGTTTTTTCTCAGAATTTACCATCTCATACTTTCAATTCGCAGGAGAGGAAAAGCAGGAGGTCAGGATGCCAGGGGTTTCTCTGCGGTGGCAGCGGCAGCACCGGGCGCAGAGGTGCGGCACCGGGAGCACGGGCTGGGGCCTGTGGGGAGCTGCGGGGCCGGGCCGGGGCTGTGGGGCAGCCGGGGCTCAGCGCCGGGCGCTGCCTGACCCCACCAGCCCCGGGCAGGGCCGGCAGTGGCCCCCGGCCCCCAGGAGGCTGCGGGACGCCCCGGCCGCTGCCCGGCCCCGGGGAGCTGCCGGCCCTGCCCGCCGGGGGGGCCGCCTTTGGACACTGCGGCAGGACAGGCACCGGCTCTGCCACACGGGCTGGGCAGGGACCCTGAGCACAAGGGGGAAAACAAAGGAACAGCTGGGAAATGCAGAGTGCACATGGAAGGATCAGGATTTGCTGTTCAGGATTTGCTTTGGGTCCCTGCAGAAAGGAAAGGTTTTGCAGAAAGCTCAGCAGCTCTCAGAGGATGAGCACCCACAGGCAGTGACCGGGGCTGCAGGAGTGGCACAAGAAGGCCCTGCAGCACTTGGGCACAAAGGCACAGCAGCTGAAGGCAAGAAGGGATGAGCAAAAGGCCAAGCTGAAGGCAAAGGCCACGGCAGAGTTCCCACAGCCCTGAGGGATCAACCCCAGGGCCCAAGGGGGCCCCAGCACCCAGGGCATGACGGGGTCGGCCACAAGCACCTGGCAGAGGCATTGCCCTCCTGGCCAGGGCAGAGCCCACCCAAACAGCCCCTGGGAAGGAGTCAGGGCTCCAGCTGCAGCCCACAAGGACACTGCAAGCACAGACAGCAGCACCCTCAGCAGGAGCAAGTCCACCCCTGCATGGACATGGATTGTCAGGGCTCTCTGAGCTCCCATCCCACCGGGGACCCACCACACTGGAGCCCTGCAGAACATTCAGGCTGGGTCTGCATCCAGAGGAGGCCTCTCCTGATGGACACAGGGGCCTTTCCATCCACTCTGAATTTTACACCTAAGGAGGGAAAATTGTAAAGGAATGTTTCAATTATTAAGGGAATAAATGGGAAAGTTGAACTGGTATCATTTGTTCAATCACTATTAGGATCTGTGGAGGATATGTTTGAAATGAACTTTTTTATTTTTCTTCCTACTGTCATTTTTATGAACCAGGAAGGAATTTGATGGTGGCATTGGAATATTGTAAAAGGTGGTACAGAGGCTATTGCTGCTGTACCTTTGTGTCAAATGTCTAGCAAGGCCTCTGCTCAGTGAACTCAGAGGCGTGGGCAGCCCCAAAAGGAAAATTTGATGTAGAGGCTCTCCAAGTTACTCGGAAGCAACCAGGACAAGTGGGGGCTAAAAGCAACACCCTGTTCCAGGGGAGGGAAGGAAGGGCTCACAGCCTGGTATGGAGTCCTTGCTAAAGGCAGGGCTCTTGGAGCCAGGGATGTCTCCCTACAGCACTCCTATCCTGCCAGTCAGGGAATCAGATGGCTCCAATGAGGAGGACAAGAAAAAGTGCTAGACAAAGCCTCTGTGAAAACGCTGAATTTCTTGGCTAAAACATCTTTTAAGTATCTGAAAAAAAAAAGAAGTGCAAATAATGGAGACAAAGATTAAATATTTGGGACATAATGGGACTGAAGGTTTGTTGTGGTTTGACACAAAGAGGGTCTGGGAAATCTCAGAAGTAACATTTCCCAGCACCAAAAAGGAGCTGCGATAATTCTGAGGATTAACAGGGAATTACACAGCCTGGACTGAGGATTCTCTGTTCCGGACAGAACATTGTAGGACTTTGTAACCCCAGACAGCCTCCATGCTGTGGTATGGAAAGGAAAAAGTGAGCAAAACTTGAGAAAATGAAAACCCAAAAATATTGATGCCTCAGCCCTGGCTCTTCCAGACTCAGAAAAGAAATTGGAATTGTAGGTGAATATTAAACAGGGCCATGCCAAAGGAACTCTTGGGCCAAAATGTTTCACCCAGTGGCCAGAGTGGCCTCATTGCCTGCAGAATTGTGCAGCCACAGATTCAACAGAACTGAGGCCCAAAACCTGATGACAACAGGATCTCCAATTGTTCCAGTCTGCCATCAAGTTCAAGCTTTGATCACCAAAAGAGCCTCGCAATGGATGAGCAGTGCTCGGTTATTACAGTGTGAAACTTGTGCAGTGGCACAGGAGGATTCAGAACTGAGCACAGGGGAAGGGTTTAACCCAGCCTCCTGTTTGAACAGCCCACAGAGGGGCTGGGAAGAAACCCAGCACTGCATTCAAGTGACACAGCTCCAGACCCAGCCTGGGGGAGATTCAGGAGACATTGCCTGGCCTGAGGCAGAAAATGTCTTTGTGGATGGCTCTACAAGGGCAGCAGAAGGGAAAAGAGTTCCAAGACACGCTGTTATTGAGGAAAGGGAATCAGACAAAGTGCAGGTTACCCCCATGGTCAGCTCAACCAGCACAGCTGTGTGTGCTTGTAAGAGCCTGGCACTGAAATGCCCTGAGCAGGAAGGCTTCAATATCTTCTGGTGACACCATCTCACCTAACAGGGGGGCAAAAGCAATTCTGATTGCTCAGCAACCACTGGATCACTTATTAGGGTATGTCTAAAAGACATAATTTCAAGAAAAGGGACTGTGGAAGCAACAGACTCAGAGAGCAGAACTCATTTTACAGGAGATATCCTCCAGGGGCTTATGGCAGCTTTAGGAATACAATGGGACCTCCATACCCCTGGCACCCCCACAGCTCAGGCTGGGTACAAAGAATGAATGGGGAAAGAAACACCTGTGGAAGCTGGGGATAGAAACCAAGATGCCATGGGTATGGTTTTTGACATTGGCTTGGGCAAGAAGAAGAGCCAGAGCCAGGGCAGATATTCAATTATTTCCCTTGGAATTGATCTCGGGAATTCCATACCCTGGGAGTTCTCCACCTAGTGCAGGGTGGAGATAAGGGATGCACATTTAAAGCAGTCTGTGGCCAGAATCCTGTCTCTGGTGCAATCTCTCCCCCAGGAAGCTGGGCTGGCACAGAGCCTGCCTTGGCACTTTGCTGCTGCCAACATCCAAGCAGGACATGGGCTCTGCCTAAGGAGTGCAAAGCAGCACCACTGGTGGCCAAGTGGCGTGGCCCATGCCAAGGGGCCCGAGGCCAGAAACAGCCGCCAGCACAGCTGAACACGGGGGGACCCCTCAGCCTGGGCTCCAGGTCTCTGCAGCCCCGGAGATTTGCACTTCCCGCCTGCAGCAGGAGGATGGGAGGCCCCCCTGAGCCTGCACTGAAGGCAGCGCAGCAGCAGCCAGGGCTCCACAGCGGGGCAAGGCCCTGGGCCTGCCCACACCTCCTCTGCTGAAATCCTCGGCCTGGCCACCCTCCTTGGGCAGCTCCAGCCACCGGGGCCAGCCCTTGCTGCCACTGCTGCAGCTTCAGTGCTCTCTGGGCCTGCACTGCCACAGCTGCTGGGGACACACCGGGACAATTCCACTCTGGCTCTCACTCACACTCACACACTGCCCTGCCTGCCAGTGCATCCATGGAAAATAGACCAGCTCATAGACTTGAACATTGTTAACCTTTGATTTCTCTACTCAGGCTTGCTTTGCCTTGGCCTTGGGGAAAGAAATGTTAAAGGTTTTGTTAAGGGATGTTACACCACTCAGTGGAGATGAGTTTAGCACCTCAACAAACTGGGAATGGCCCGAAAGATACCCACAAAGATAACGACCAGCAGCAAAACATCAACCCCAGCAGCAAACAGCAACCAACACCTACCCCAGACACTGCCCCCAGCAGGGCTGCAGACACCTGGTCTGCAAAAGGCTGAGAAGGAAATCCAGCACTTCCCACCTCATTAACAGCACAAGCAAAGGAACACTCAAAAATGCACAACTTGAAACTACAGAACATTAAACCAATGGATTTAGATTGCTTTAGACTGTATCAATTTTGAGAAAACTCGAGTAAAACCCACATGTAATGGAACTATTTTCTCTGCACACCCGGGCTATGTGGGGCTGGAATGATTTCCGTTGCACATCCTGGCCAGAATCAAGGAATGCCTTGACTCTAACAATAAACATATTGGTGGAGTTTTTCTTTTTCCTGCAGTTCCAGTGCAAAGTTTAGAGCATTAGAGTATTTTTTGTAATAATCCTACTTCTGTATTTCTGGTTAGGTTTCGGTTAGGGATGTGAGAATGAATTTTTACTCCGAGAAGTAGAAAAAACTGAATTGCCTTGGAATTTTTTTGTGTATGTTTCTGTAAGAGATACCAAAATTTTGGTCTGGGTTTTTCAACACACACCTTTAGGCTGCACTTCACAAAACTAGAAGAGATTTAAAGGTGACCCTTTAAGTCACAAATACTAAATGGATTATTTGAAGGAAAAAAAAAATAAAGCAGCAGGTTGTGGGGGAGGTGGCACATGTGAGGCTGCTGGAAGAGAAGCTGCATTCCAGGCACCCAGAAGGAGCTTCAGAAATGCAAATTAACACTGCTGGGGCAAAGTGGGGACAATGTACCTGGCTATTCTTGCCTGGGGCAGGAATTGGCTGATTCCCTCTGCCCCTCACCCCAAGCCCTGCCTGCTTGCACAGATGGAATCTGCACAGCTGAAGGCAGAGCCCATGCTGAGGATCTCTGACTCTGCAACAGAAATGGCTGAAGCTGCAAAGGGAAACAGCAAATGGAGAATGTTGGGAAAACTGCACTAAAATAAGGGGGGGATCATCCCTCTGCCCACTGCAACACCTGCTGTCACTGTATGTGCCGTACAGGGTGTATCAGAGCACTGGGGTTGTTGCTATAGCAAGTTCAGGGAAATCAGCTGGAATTCAAGTATTTGATGATGTAATTAGAAAAAAGCAATCAATTGACGCAGCCCCGGATGGAGGGAACACACAAAAATGGGCAAAAGAATTAAAGGACCATCAGAACAAATCCTACAACACCATGGACCAGCCCCTGGGACCCGAATCAATTCATTTCAGGAGACAGAGAACCCATTTATTATTTCAATGGCATCATTAGATTACAAGCTGTCCTCGGAATAAGAACCAACCAGGCAGCTCCAGCTCCTGACCTTCCTGCCGACCAAGCCACTGAAATGAGAAACACATTTCACCAGGGGATGGGATCAGATTATCTGTGAGCAGAAAAAACAGGAGTCTGGGGGAAACAAAGTGGCTCAAACTGCTGTTGGCAAAGACATGACAAGAGAAAACTGCTAAAAAAGATAACAAAGGAAATAGGAGAGCACTTTATGTATTGGTCCAAACATGGAAAGGATGGGAATGGGACACGGTTCTCCGGGTCCCCAGCAGACCAGGGGTCAAACGAATGCTGCTTCTCTTCTGTGCTGCAGCAACTCTCATCTTTTTACCATGCTCCACACCTTGGCAATGCAGCTCATCCAGCAGCTGAGCCAGGGCATGCAGGTGGCAGCCAGGCCTCCTGATCCACAAACGGCTACAAAAGGACAGGGAATGAGGGCACCGAGAATAATCCCAAAACCAAAGAGGACCCGGGAAGAACAAAACAGAGTCAAGGAGTGAATCTGCCTGGAGATAGGGCCAGGCACTTGTACGTAAGGGGAGAAACCATCAGTTCCAATAAATGTTCCAAATAGACGCAGACAGCTGCTCAAAGTCCCGCTACATTCCCGAACTTCGAGGAGAAGAACAAAGACTTAACAGAGCCATGAATATCGGCTGTTCTACAAAAGGAGGGTGCACATTAACGACGACAGGCTCCAGGCGCATCGGGAAGTCGGAACCTTCCAAGGAACTCAGCCGGTGGGCAAAGGCAGAGGGAGATGCGTCCGGGAAAATGAGGATAAAAAGGAGGCTGCGGACTACAAGCACGGCAGAGAGCGCACGGCAAATGCCCCACGGCCTCTGCCCCTGCTCGGCAATAAAGTCACTTTGACAGGACTCCTCGCTCTCCTCCGGGCACACAAACCTCCGGCGACGGGAATTTCCCCGCCCGCTCCCGGCCGCGGGGCAGCCCCTCTGTCCTACCCACAGCAGCCGGGCCGAGCCAGCGCTGCTCCGGCAGCGGCTCCTGCCCGGCCCCGGCGGGAAGGAGACCGCGGGCAGCCGCTCCCGCAGCGCCCTCAGCCCGGGGCCGGCACGGGCCGGACACGGCACCGGCGAGCCGCCGGAGCCCCCTGCCGCCCCCTCCGCCCGCAGCCAGCCCCGAGCCCCCGCAGAGCCCAGCGCGGCTCCCACCTGCGCCGGGGCCGCCTCCGAGCTCCGCCGCCGCCGCCTCACCGCGCTCCGGCCGCTGCCGCCGCTGCCGGGCCCGCGCAGCCGCTCGGCCAATGGCGGCGCTGCGCGGCCACGGCCGCCCTCAGCCCGCCGCCGGGGCCGCGCCGCGCCCCGCTCCCACCAATCAGCGCGCCGCGACCGCGACTGACGGCACCGGCGGCCAATGGCAGCGAGCTCGGGGCGGGCTCTGCGCACGGCCCCGCCTCGCCCCGCGCTCTCGGCGCCCCCGGGCTGCGTGAGGGGAAAGCCGGAGATGAGGAACAGCCCCGGCACGGGCCCGGGCCCGAGCCGGGATTGAGCTGCCCACACAAACAAACTTCTCCGCGCCTCCCGCCACGGCTTTCCCGGCCCTGCGCCTCCCGTGCCTCCGCCTCTGCGGGAAGCCCAGGAGCCTCACTTCTCCTGCCCCTCGTTAGCGCATCAGTGCTTCGCTTTGATTTCCCCCAAAAAGGGAAACCTGCCCGAAGCCCTGTGGGTGGGTGGGGCAGGGGAGAGATTTCTGTCAGAAAACTCCAAAGACTCGGAGCAGGAGAAGGAGAAGTCAGTGCAGAGCCTTAAATGCAGCTTTCCCCACGCCTCCCTGCTCCCAGCTGCACCTCCTCCCCCGGCAGGGCAGGAGACAGGGAATGGGGCCATGCTCAGCTCATCCCCCGGGGCTTCTCCCTCTGCTCAGGGACAGGAGTCGTTCCCTGCTGCACCCTGCGCTCTCTCCCGGCCGAGACTTCTCCAGGAACTTCTCGGAGCGGAGTCCATCCCCTGGGCACAGCCCCCTCCGAGTGCTGCAGCGTGGGTCACTGTGCCACGGGCTCAGTCCTGCCAGGACAGGCTGCTCCAGCGGGGCCCCTCTGCCCGCGGGCTCACAGCCTCCTCTCAGGCATCGCCGGTGGGAAAAACGCTAATTACCTGGTTTTTAAAATTTTTAAACTTTAATAATAATAAAATTGTTATAAAAATAATAATACTGTTAGAATAGTAAAGTTTAGAGTTAGGATAATTATAAGACAATAAAAAGCAAAGAATTACAGACGTCTGGATGCTTTTGGACACTAAATTACGAAAAGCATACTTTATGGACAAAGGAATAGCTTTAAAAGTAAAGCTGGTTGCATATTCATATATTTTTCATACCTTCTGTTTAAAACAAGAACTCTTTCTGTTGTATGTAAACTGTTTCATTTAATTCTTAAGGCGTCTTCAACTCTGAGTAAGGTTTGAAGAAATTAGCTTCTTTTGATAGCAAAACTATAAATGCTTTTTTTTTTTTTTCCTGAAGATTTAGGTGTTCTTTAAAGTGAGTATGTCATTCTAAAAAAAAAAAAAAAACCTCCCACCACATACATAGTCTCTATTTTATTATTTTGGAACCTAAAACTTACACCATTAGTTTATTTAACACACTAATTAAGAGAATGAATACAGAATAACTTTCTAACATTACACATATAATATTCATTAAAATATTTGCGAAAAGCCAGTCATAAAATATGCATTTTTCACCATCTTTCTTCTTATTTTTTATAAATCATTTGGCTTAAGCAATATTTTTTATTTGCTTGTATTCTTTGGACTCCGTTGGTAATCTAATAAAACATGGGATTAAACAAAGAAGAAACATTAAAACACTTGTAACACATAAAAGGAAGAATTTTATTTTTTTCTACTATTTCATTCTCAATACAGTAACCCACTTCTTAGTGTTTAACATTATTTTCTCATTTTTGGACTGATACCTGGGTCATAATCTTTTTTAATATATCTTTTGGTTTTGGGATTTTTTTTCTTTTCTAGGATGACTTCCCTATTGCTATCTATTTTTAATAATTTGTATACTCTTTTTTTTATCTAATAAATAGTTTAACGCTAACATATTTTAATACACTGCAGATTTTGTTTGGTTTTCCTGGCTTAATATTAACTCTAATGTTTGAGTAGCTTTGTTTCTTATGTTCCTTATAACTGTTTGGAGTTTTATAATATGATTTAGTATAAAATTGGGGGTTAATACAGAGTTAGACTGTTGTGTTGGTTTTACTTTTTTTTGTTTACTAATTGTTTTTTACTGGATTTTGGACTATGTTTTTAAGATTAAATGTAAAGCAAATCCATCTCTCTCCTTTTGGATATTCTATGCTTTATGTATTACTACTTTTTCTTAACTTCTTTGCAATCTAATAATTTTCCCCCTTTTTCCTGCAGGTACTTAATTTGGATGGGTTATAACAGTGGCCAGGAAACCCTCGGCTTCTTCTCTCCACGGGGTTCCTCTTCTTCCTAAGACCCAGTCCCAGTTTCCCCGGGGGGGATTCTCTCTTTTTTATCACTCCCTTGGTCTCTTTACTGGCCGCTTTTCCCACGAAAAAGACGAAAAGCAGCGTGAGAGGCTGCAGCAATCACTTGGCAAGTCTGGGGTACCCAGCAGCCTCTGTCACACACATTCATTCCCCCCTTATCCGCCCCATCCCAACAAATACTCACCTGTCCTTTGTCCTTGGGTCTTGGTTCTTCGTGTACACTTTAGTCTCAGGGGCTAATTACCGCGGTTTTAGGGAATCCTTTCCCTGTTCTTTGTTTTATTGTCTCCTTCTGCCCGTGGATCATAACCTGTGTCTGTGGTCACACACCAGGGGAACAGAGCGAGGCTGCCTAAATAGGGCAGGACCCGTCTTCCTCACCCTGACTCTCCTCAAGCCCCGGCAGAGAGGTGTTAGAAACCATCCTGTGCTACCAGAATTGTGAAAAACGCCAATCACTTGGCTCCCTGGGCTGGGTTTGCAGCTCCTCCTCCTGCAGCATCTCCGGGGCTTTTCCTCCTCTGCCATCCAGCCATGCCCTGGCAATGAAAAATCCTGGTTTGGGGAAAAACAAGGTGGGAGCGCCTTGGACTGGAGGCTCCTCCTGCCCAAGTCCATCCCTAGAACTCAGCAGGGCTCTTGTGTCCATGAAAATCTCCACAGTATCAAGGTTCAGCCCAAAACAACACTCCCAGGAGTTCCCTATCTCTGATCTCTCCACTTTTGGGGTTCCAGAGGTTTCCTTTCCTTGGGATGATGGGGGTCCAATGTCTCCAGGGGTTCCCCCTTCTCAGGTGTCTTGCTTAGGGATGATCCAGGGGCTGTCGGGGCTCCATGGGGTCCCTTCTCCCCTGATGCTCTACTTTGAGATCCCAGAGGTCCTTCCTCTCCAGGCTCCCCCCCTTTCCAGCCAGCTGGGGGTCCCCCAGCTCCAGGATCGCCCCTCTCTGCTCTCCCCACTCCGGGGGTCCCAGGGGTTCCCCTCCTCTGCTCCCCCGGGGGTCCCCAGGACCAATGTCCTCCCCCTGGTGACACTGGGCAATGGCCTCGTGGACTCCCAAAGATCCCCCAGGGGGCTCAGCTTTGGGGTCCTGAAAGATCCAAACCTACACACACACAGAAAAATCCTCCCAGGGTTTATTTGGGCCTCCCAGACGACATCTGGGGCTCAATTCCACAATCTGCAAGCTCCCAACACACCCCAATAAAAAACCCTCTCAGAGACTCCCCGATATATTTGGGACGAGCTCCCCCTCCCCTCTCACCTGCAGGATGAGCTGGGGGCGATGGTCCCGGGGCCAAGGGTGCTGCGGCCTCAGGGGGCACTGGAACCTCCTGTTTCTCCTCCTTTTCCTGCTCCTCATCCTCCTCTTCCTCCTCCTTTTCCTCTCTCCCTCCTCCTCCTCCTTCCTAATCCCACCTCCTGCCCAGTTCCTGCCTTCTGTATATTTAGAGTGGAGCACCTTGCTTGTTTTTAGAGCGAGAACAAAGATCCCCGCGGGAACACGGCTTGCTGGCTTCAGTCAGAAGTAGCAGTGACTAAAGGTCCTGTTTCCTCTGCTGTGCTCCCGTCCTTGTTCCTCCTCAGTGTTCAGGCTGGGCTATGGGGTGTCCCTGTTTGCTGCATTTTCAGAGCTCCTCCTGGAGCCTTTGGGCAATAGGCTGTGCCCTGGGAGGGTTCTTTGTGCTCCTTTGTGACCCAGGAGAACCTTCCGGGCGGTTTCTGCGTGAGCTGCTGCTGTGATGTCACAGGAGCACTGCCACGTCCCCAAGGTGCTCCCGTGGCTGTGGGACACGGAGGCCTCAGTGTTCCCAGTGGCTCTGGGCACTGCTCCTTGCCGGAGGATCCTCCTGCCCGAGGCATTCTCAGCACCAGCCCAGCCCTGACGGGTGTCCTTGTGTGCTTGCAGGGCTGCAGTCTGCAGGCGTGTGCAGCGCAGCCAAAATGATCCAGCACGTGGCTGCTGCAGTTTGCACGCTGTACTCTGTGGCTTATTCGGGCTATTTTTTAACCCACTTGGCACGTAAGTTGAGGTTTTCCCTCGCTGCTGTGGCTTTGGGCTTGCTGTGTGCTTTCTGTTCTTCCTCTGGACCCGAGCTGACTTTGTAACCAAATGGCCATGAAGGCCCCATTGCTTTGGGAGAGCTCCTGCCAGCAGCTGCAGCTGAAAAAGGGGGTGTCTGCAGCCAGCGGGGCGTGCACAGCATTTGCAATGAGCCCTGGGGGGTTCTGTTCCCTCCAGCGGGGAGTCTGTGGCAGCAGAGCCGGGAACTCCCTGCCCAGCCAAGAACTGACCCAGCCCAGCATTTTGTGCTGTTCTCTTGCTGTGGGAAGGGACTGTGGCTCCTGGAGGGACGCTGGGAAAGCAAAATGCTCTCTCGTGGTTGCCCTGCTCCGTGGCATTTCCCACCACAGGCAGTTTTTTCCTGACAGCATCTGGTTCATGTTCCCTCTCCCGTTGCAGGGCACCTCATGTGTGGATTCCGAGCAGCTCCTCCTCCGGTGAGTGGGAAAGGAACCTTTGGTGTTTGGAATTGTGCAACAAGCTGTGAGCTCGGCGTGTGGCAGCCGAGTGCCAGCCTGGGAGGCTGAAGGAAAGTTCCTGTCAGAGTCTTTGCAGCAGCAGCAGCAGCAGCAAAGGGATCCCCAGCAGATTTCTCCTTTTCTGCTGCTGATCTTCTGAAGAGGTCTGGTTTTGCAGGCAGAGGATTGCTTGCTGGCTTTAGCCACAGTGGAATATGGAATTCCCAACAATAAGTGGCAATGTCGACTTTAGCCCATTGTTAGTTTGAAGGGCTCCAAACCCAATTTCTGCTTCGTGCAGCTGGATGTGCAGCTGAGGATGAATAAGGTGATCACTGAGATAGAACTTCCCGTCCCTCACGCTGCCGTCTGTCCACAGGGCACAAAAGCAGCACCAGCCCCTCCTCTGGCTCCCTCTGCTTCCCAAGAGGAGGCCAAAAAGGAGGAAGACAGCAGTGAGCTCCCCGCTGTTCTGGGGGACGCTGGTGAACTTCCCTCGGTGCCGGGAGATGACAGTGAACTTCCCGCTGCTCTGGGAGACGAGGGCGAACATCCCGCGCTGTGGGAATACAGCGGCGAGGCTCCCGCGGCGTGGGACAAGGACAGTGGACATCTCCCGGCGTGGGACGAGGGCAGTGGATGTCCCCTGGTGCGGGACGAGGATGGCCAAGCCCCCATGGTGTGGGATGAGGACAGAGGACATCCTGTGCCTTGGGAAGAGGAGGCTGAACTTCTCCCAGCATGGGAAGAGGACAGTGAACGTCCTGTGGCTTGGAAAGATGATGGCAAACCTGCAGCGTTTTGGGAAGAGGATGGAGAATCTCCCTGTGCTTGGGAAGAGGATGGAGAACCTCCCAGTGGTTGGAAAGAGGACACTGATTCTCCCTGTGCTTGGGAAGAGGACATTGAACCTCCCTGTGCTTGGGAAGAGGACACTGAATCTCCCTCCCCTGTGGGATCCTGGGCTGAAGGTTCTGACAGCAGCACAGCCCTGCAGCCAGAGGGGAGAGGGGAGTGGTGCCTGGTGCAGCTGAGTACGTCTGCTCTGTTCCTGTGTTCAGAGCAGGGGCTGTGTGTGTGTGTCTCGGCATCAGCTGCAGCCAGCGTTGCTCTGCAGCTGAATGTCACAGGGGCATTTATTGTCCTTCCCCAGCTGAGACCAAGGGGCTCACGGCCCCAGGGAGTGGGGCTGCATTCTGGCTCTGCTCTGGCGGGGTCTGGCTCTGGGAGGGAGCCTCTTCCACGTGGTTTCTTTCAGGGAACATCGTGAGCGTGGAGGATCCTGCCGAGAAATACCTGGAAGTGGAGCAGATTGGCCAAGGGTAAGTGCACAGCAGCTACTTCTGCACAAGCAGCCCAGGGGTTGTGCTGGTGCAGGATCAAGGGAGAAGTCAGGAGAGCTCCAAACAACTTCAGACACTGGAGTGTCATCCTGCTGTCTCTCAGTCCTGATCAGAATTGAGAAGTGTGGTCAGAAGGAGCCGTCACAGGCCCCTGAGGCTGGCAGTGTCCTGCCTGCAGCAAGGAGCAGGACCTGGAAGATCTTCTGTGTCTGGAACTGGATTGCCTAAAAGAGCCACTCACCATCTGGTGACTGTCAGAAAACAGTTCTCAAGGAGATTTCTTTCAAATATTTTGCTTCAAAAAATATCCTCCAGTCAGCATTAACAACCTAATGGTTTGGAAACAGGAACCAGAGATGAACTAATGAGTGCTCTATTCTAGCACAGCTCGTAGACCCCATACATTCAGCAACAGACACAGAGCTGATGCACTTTGGGGGAAAATGCATCACCTGCCTGATGGCAGGGCCCTTGTGGATCCTGCAGGTCTTAGGCAGGAAATGGAAAAGGATGAAATGCATTCTTTTCCAGTTCTTTAGACACCCATTGCTCACTTCAGGTTTTGAACTAAAGCAATTAAGTGTGGACATTTGGGATTTGCTCCAGCCCAATTCCTTCGTGTTGGGTCTTAGTTTTCCCTTGGACACCTGGCATGGCAGAGGGCTGGTGGCTGCTGCGCTGTTGTTGCAAGGGTCGATGCACCCAGGTGTTTGTGAGCGCTGCAGGCAGCAGAGATCTCCTGTCTGGGCTGGCTTTCACTCCCAGGGCCTCAAGCGCTGCTTCTTTCTTCTCTGCTGTTTTGTCTCCAGGGCTTTCGGAACCGTTTCCAAAGGACTCGACAGGGCCACTGGAGGAGAGGTCAGTGCCAACATGCCCAGCACGTCTGGCAGCTCTTCAGGGCTCTCCCCTCTGCTGGGAGCTGTGGCTGCAGCTCTGGGGGCCAGCAGAGCTTTCCTGCACAGGCTGCTCCTCTGAAGGCAGAGCAGTGTCAGCCTGCAGAGCACAGCTGGGACACACTTGGTCCTTCTGGAGTGCCCAAAGGGATGCAAGGAGGGCAGCGGTGTCTGTCAGAGCAGGACACGCTGGCTTGCTCTTCATATCTAAAAGTGTGAATGGATCAGGGCTGGAGACTGAGGCCCAATTTATCTTCACCCCAGCCGCAGACAGGAACACTATTTAGCAGTTTTTCTATCCTACCTTTCATCTTCAAAGGGTACCTCAAGGATTAATTAGGGGGAGATCCTGCTTTGGCTCAATTTGGGGCTGTAGTTCCACTTCAGCTGTCCACAGAGAGAGAGGGAGAGAAATGAGAAGATGGATGTCCAGAGCAAAGCTCTCTCTTAAACCCTGCAGTTGTGTTTGGGTCTGGGGTCAGTGACAGCCTGTGACAGGGATCACCTGAGCAATGGATGTGTGTGTTTGCTTTGTTGTGCAATCCCAAACAAAGCAGCTGCATCTGAAATCATGACCAAATCCCATGGAATTGCTAAAGGGTTCCTGGCTGTCTTGCTCTGTTTTCACAGAACCAGAATTACCTCCCGCTTGCAAAATGTGTTTGAATAATAATGAGAGTGTTGAGGCCATTTGAGAAGACTGTAGGTGCAGAGAATGTGGTTAGAGCTGGGAGGCTGACAGCTGAGGGGCCATTTCTGCAGAGCTTGCAAGGCCAAATGTCTCTGGCCGTGTGTCCTGTAAGCAGCCCCAGCGAGCAGAGCAATGGGCTGTGGGAGTGGCCCTTGCTGAGCTCTGGTGCCCATCCCAGGGCAGTTTGGCACAGCCTGGCTCCGTCGCTCCAAAAAGCCTCGCCCCGTGTTGGCTGTGGCCTCCTGCCACAGACTCCTCCAGTTAAAGGTCTGCAATGTCCCCTCAGGTGGCCATAAAGAAAATGAGTCTCAGAGGGCAGAACGGGGAACGCGCTGTGAATGAGCTCCTGCTCCTGAAGGACAAGAAGAACCCCAACATTGTCAACTCTTTGGACAGGTGAGTGCTCCAGGCCTCATCCCGTGCACGGGCCCTGCCTCAACCTTTCCTGGCACCCGTAGTCTGTAGCCTGTTTTGAAAATGCCTGACCCAGCCGTATCTTCCCAAAACAACAGCCTGGCAGTTCGCTCCCTCCGTGTGCTTTGGTTGCTTTGGTTTGGTTTTTCCTTCAAGCTGACCCCGTTTTTTGTGTCTTACAACAAGTGCTGATAAACCACAGCAGAAATTATTTCCCTTGGCTTCTTCTTCCCAGCCCTTTTCCATTGCTGCAGATGCCAGGAAGACCAGGGCCTTGTTTCCAGAAATGCCTCATTTGCCCATTTTGCACTGGCCTTGCCTGTTTCTGAAGGGACTTTCTGAAAGGTTTTCTGATTGCTTTTGTCCCAAGTGCTGCACGGCCTCCTCCCCTGGATAACCCTGGGAGTTGTGTTGCCTTGTTCTGCAGGGAATGGTGGAACTGATGAGCTCAGAAGCTGAACCAGCTGGGGGCCAGTGTTGTGGTTCCACGCTCATCTGGGCTGTTGCTAAACTGCTTTTTTCACCTGCTTGCCATCTAAGGCCTCTCCTTTCTCACAGGTGTCTCTTCCTTTAGACTGTGCAGATTCCAAGGACTCGGCAGCCTGGCAGGAATGTCTCTCCATCTGATTCTGTCCTCATGGACAAGTGACCTGGAAAAAAAACTCTACTCCAGGCTTTTCCATGGGGGAATTGAGCACTGCACATTTGTCTCCATGCCACTGCTTTCCTCTTCCAGCTTCCTTGTTGACGGAGATCTCTGGCTGGTGATGGAATACATGGATGGAGGAACTTTGCAGGACGTTGTCAGACAGACACGCATGGCTGAAGGAGAGATGGCAGCTGTCAGTCGGGAGGTGAGGGATCCTGCCTGTGGCTGCCATGGCTTGGGCACGATGGTCCTTCCACAGAGGCGTGAGAACAGGAGTGGCTCCATGCTCAGGGCTCTGTTTTTCTGTTGTTTTTATGAGCTGGAGAAGAAAGAGCCTCTGCAGTGAACGGCCTGCCAGCATCGCTGCACTTCTGCTCTGTTCTTGCTCTCTTTCCTGCTGTTGTGGCACTCTCTGTCTGTTCTGGATTTGATGTGCTGTTCTCAGCTTTGCCCTGAACCGTTTGCCTGGAGCCTGTCTGCTCTGCACTCCTGGCCTGTCACAGCAAAGCTGCTGCTGGCAGAATTCAGAACTGTCCTTTCTTGTGTGATAGATTCCAGCCATTGGTTTTTGTCCTGGTGTTTCTTGTTCTCTCTCAGTGCCTGCAGGGTCTGGATTTCCTCCATGCGAACCGGGTGATCCACAGAGATCTGAAGAGCTCCAACATCCTCCTGGGCATGGCCAGCTCTGTCAAGCTGGGTGGGTGTTCCTGGCCAGGCACGGCGCTCCCGGGTGCGGCTGTGGGGCTGCTTCCCAGTGCCGGCCAGAGCCCCACAAGGGCTGCTGGGGGCACTGCCCGGCCCCTGCTGCCAGCTGAGAGCGGCTGCCCCTGCAGAGAGCTCCGGAGAGCAGCAGGGTGCCAGGGGTGGCTTTGCTCTGGGTATGGCCCTGCCAGAGGGGCAGGAGTTGGAATCTAAAGCTTCAAGGGAATCAGTAAAAGCCACTGCACGAAAGCTGAGGGTTTCTTTAAGGGTCCAGTTCCACCTTCCCTTGGCTACAGCCCTGAGCACTTTTCCAGCTGACTTCACTACTGCATTCTCAGACTGAGAGTGGGGAGTCTTGGTGCTTGGTTTCCTCATTCCAGCTGCCTTTGACAGTGTTTGTTTCTGTCCTCAGCTGATTTTGGCCTCTGTGCTCAGCTCAGCTCTGAGCAGGACCGGCGCAGCTCCATGGTGGGCACTGCTCACTGGATGGCCCCAGAAGTTGTGACCAGTTCTCCTTATGGCCCCAAGGTGGACATCTGGTCCTTTGGCATTGTGACCATCGAGATGGTGGAAGGAGAACCTCCTTACTTCAAGGAAACGAGGGCCATGGTAAGAGGCAAATTCTCCAGGGGCTGCAGAGCCCTGTGAGCACAGGGTGACCCTGCACTGGGAGCAGCAGCTGGAGGTTTCTGCACCTGGGGAAGGGAATTCCCAGAGCACTTGGGCCTCAACACAGACAAATGTTCTGCAGTCTCCAGCAACAATTTGCTTTGGGATTTATGCTGTTGCAGCTCTTCTGGCTGTGAGGATGACCTGAAAATGTGAATCAAGTGCATCAGCTCTTTCCAATGGCTGTGGCAGCACCAGGGTTTGGGTTTTTTGTTGGCACAGGACAATGAGCTGTGAGCAGCATCTCTGCCAGGGAGGAAAGTGCCCCTGGAGCTGGGGCTGAGAACCCGGGGTCGCTGTGAGCACCTGTGGGTGGGAAGGAAGCTGGCAGAGCGCTGAGTTTGCTTTTCCTGCAGGCTCGCGCTCTGATCCGGCACAACGGGACCCCGCAGCTGAAGGAGCCCCGGCGCCTGTCGGCTCTGCTGCGGGACTTCCTCGAGTGCAGCCTGGAGCCGGACGAGGAGCAGCGCTGGTCTGCCCAGGAGCTGCTGCAGGTGAATGCCGAGCGGCTGAGGGGAAGCAGCAGCGCCAGGGAGGGGTTTTCTGCTGGGGCCCCTCCGATAGTCTCCAGCCTCGCTGCGTTCCACACGCAAAGCAAGCAGAATCCTCGCCGGGTTTGGCTTGGCAGGGTCCTTTCGAGGGCATCTGCCCCTGGTGCCCCACGAGGAGCAGGGCCATCTTCAGGCAGGTCCGGTGCTCAGAGCCCTGCCTGGCCTGAGCTTGGATGTTCCCAGGGAGGAGGCACCTCCCACATCTCTGGGCACCTTCTGTCAGTGTTTCCCCACTCCTGGCAAAAAGATTCTGCCTGCGATCTAATCTGAGCCTGCTTCCCTCTTCTGAGTTTCAGACCATTTCCCTTTGTCCTGTTGCAACAGAGCCTGTGAGGAAGTTGCTCTGGAAAGTAACAGTTCATTTCTTTCTTTTTTATCCTTTGGGCAGCACCCGTTTTTATCATCAGCCAAGCCTCTCTCCAGCCTGACCCCTCTGATCACCGCAGCAAAGCAACTGAGGGAGCAGCGGAGGAGATGAAGCACTGGAGGACAGCTGTTAGTTACAGTAGTTAGTTAGGACAACTAGTTAGTGATGGTAGTTAGAAGTGTTAGTTGGTTATGGTAGTTAGGACAGCCTGTTTGTTACGGCTCTTATGACAGCCTGTTTGGTATGGCAGTTTTTTGAATAAAAACTCTCTTAAGCCTCAACTCCCTTGAGGTGTCCCTTCCTCCTCCCTCTGTGACTCGGCTGCCCGGAGCAATGTGAGGGGAGAGCGGGCCCAGCCTGGCCCAGAGCTGAGCCCCAGCAGAGCCCTGGCAGAGCCCAGAGCAGCCTCGGATCTGCAGAGTCAGCCTGGGAGGAGGCGCTCGGAGCCTTCTGGGCTGCACCCGACTCTTGGTTACAAACTGCGTGTGCTGGAAAATGCCACCGGCTCTGCCAGAGGGCAGAAGGGGCCCGGGGAAGGCCCCAGTGCTCCCTGCAAGGGAAACACCTGCCCTGGGTTTGTTATAGAGAACTATGTAGTTGGTGGCTTTTGCTCTTATGTCTTGACTTCTGCAACTTATTCTTAGTCACAACGATTTTGATGCAGTATAGTTTGTAATCACTTTTAACTGCTTTTGCTGTAATATAATTTGTCAGCTTTTTGTGGCCAATGCCCTGGCCCCTGTGTAGCTCATATCCTCAGAACATCATTCTTGGATGATAGTTTAGTTTGTGCACAGTGTGAAAAACATACATACTACTTTTGGCTTTTGCAAAATATTGAACTGGATGCCATGGTTTGTGCATTAGAATGTTAACTTTTGCAGAAGTAGCTGTAGTTGTGAAATAATAACTAATGCTTTTATTTTTGTAACTAACTGACAGTAATAACTCAGAGGTATTTGTGAAACAGCCAATGTTGATTTAAAGTACTTGTGGAAGTAGCTAAAACCGTCTGCATGGCCAGATAACATTTAAGGAACGGGTGTGATGAGGACCCTGCCGCTGATCCTTCGACTGTCAGGAACTGTCTCCTGCTGATGTGGAAACCCAGGTGTCCCAGGGTGAGGTTCTGGTGTTTGTATCCCCAGTTGTAGGTTCTGTTCATGTTTGATATTCTGTTCTGTGCTCTCAGAACTGACTCTGAAAGTGAAGGTTTGTTTTGTCTTGTTATCAGCTGGCTCACCTCCCCCCATGGTCTGTTCTCCACAAGAGGCTTGTGTGGGCTGGCTTGGCTTGCTTTTGCTGGCTTTGTTTGCTTGCTCTTGCTTCCGCTCTTGCCTTTGCTTTTTCCTGTTAGTTAGTTTAACTAGGCAGTCCAATTTTTTCCCTGGACTGTTTCTTTCCCTTTCCTTCTTCTGAATACCATCCAACCTGCTCTGGACTGGGACCTGGGAACCCCGAGGAGCACCGGGAGCCTGCGCTCTGTGATCTGCAGCAGCCATCCCCAGTGCCCAGAGCAATCCCCAGTGCCCAGACCCGGGCGACCACCCCCAGGAGAGACTTTCTGGATTTGTCATCTCTGCAGAGTGGTGAAAGAGTTTTGTTGTCATCTGGTGTTGTTCATTTTTTTTAGTGCTGGGGAGTGTTTTGTTTGTTAAATAAACCGGTTCTTTTCCACTTCTCTCAGAGAAAATTCTTCCTAAATCAGGTGGGTGCGGAGGGGCCGTGGGGGTTTGTTTTCTGGGGGCTCCTTCCAGAGGGTTGGGGGATTTGCATTCCAAGAGCACTCAGGGTTGCGGATTGAGGTTATGCCCAAGGGGATCTGGGGTTGGACAACACAGCTGGACTGAAGGTTAAAAATGTCCAAGGGGATCTGGGGTTGGAAAACAGTAACACCTAAAATTCTGCTGGGTTGGGAGACATCCAGGATTAAACCTGCTGGGTTGATGGATTAACATTCCATGAGCACTCAGGGTGTAGATATGTAATGTAGACTGTTTGAAAGTAAAAGGTACCTTGTATGTGAAAGTGAGTGAAAAATAGAAGTGAGTAAATGTAGATGAATGGAAGTATATATAATGTAGATTGTTTATTTTGAGCTTTACTTTATCTCCTTGGAGGCAGGTGGATTGTGTTGAATGGTATTGTGAGAGAAAGGACTTTTTGAGTAGTTGAAAGAAGGTGGTATTCAGGTTGTTAGAGAAAGTGGGAAACAGAGGCAGAGGACTTGTGAAGAAATGTGAGGAATGGACTATCACATCTAAAATGGGCAACACCGAAACACACCAAAGGAGCGTTGAAAAGGACTTGCATAGAAAAATCAGCAAAAAGGAGTGACAAGGGAAACAGAGGGCAAGCCTGGATTGAGCACTGTACTCACCAGCGAGAAGATCACACGTACCTGCTGTGGGCAGCAACCCCACAGGCAGGGGAGGTGGGGCTATAAGCCATGCCAGACCTCTGTCATTCCTGTTTCTGTCTCTCATTTGTTGTCTTTTCCCTTCTGAGATAGCAGCAAGATCGTGTCACAAATGCTACAGAAAGTATTACACGGAAAGAAACCAAAGTTCCTTTTCGTTACACACCCCCATGTCAACAGCCACTGTTATAACCCATCCAAATTAAGTACCTGCAGGCAAAATGGGGAAAAACTGCAGTGTACCAGAATAGGCTGGCTTGAGACTGTTTATTGGCTAATGAAGGGGTGTTTGTGGAAAGTTTAATATATCAGACTGTTGAAAATAGATGACAACGGGGAGGTCATCCTAGAAACAAACAACCCAGACACCAATCCAAAAATGGGAAAACAATGTTAAAAACTAACTGGTGGGGTAATGTATTGAGGATGGGATGGTGGAAGAAATGGAGATTCTTCCTTTTATGTGTTACAACTGTTATAAATGAAAATTTGTCCAGCCAAATTAACATGAAAAAATAAAATATTTATTTTGCAATCAAATTCTATCTAGGCCAGCCACAAGGAAAGAACAGAGCCGAGCCCGGGGTCGGCCCTGCGTGTGCAACAAAGAGGTCAGCCTCAGCAGAGGTTTTCCTCTATGCCCACACACCTCCATCCTGGCACAAGCGGTTTTTATAGGGAAAATTCTGCCTGAGGCCAAGATTTCGGCAGTCAGTCTTCTCTTCAGAGTCCACATGTTAATAAGATTTTCTTTTTTGGTGATGAGGGAGAACAATTCAGTGTCTGGAGTTTGTTGAATCCCTTGATGAAATTTACGGGAGGGAACGCTGCATTCACCTGTGTCTGCCCAAGGATTTCCATGATATCCATCTCGGGTCCTTCAGGCAAGGATCAGCACCGGGGGTTCCTGTATCTCCCCAGCCATGGCCCATCTCCTGGGGAGCCGCACCTTCTTACTTGTAAATCAGTTTCCAATATACACCCGGTCTCGCCTGCGAGGGTGGGGGGGAATCCTAATACAAACGTGTAGAGTGTTACAGTGTTCTAACAAATCTAACAAATATTCAATATCACATATATCATATTAGAAATGGAGCCAATTATATCTGCTGCATATAACAGTATGGTAAATGTAGCTTTGTAGATAAAATGAAGCTTTAGTAGTTAAAAAAGAAACTATGTATGTGTGTGTGGGGGGGGTGTTTAAGGAATGAGATACTCGTTTCAAGGAACACGCAAATCCTCCAGAGAAGAGCAATTTATGGTTTTCTTATTAGAAGAAGCTGATTTCTTCATGCCTGGCTCAGACTTGAAGACCCCGTGGGAATTAAAGAAAGCAGTTGACATACAAGAGACAGAGTTTTTTGTTTCAAATAGAATGTATGTATAACCATAAAGGATATATGAATATGCAACAGTGTATTGTTTTAGGGGTGATTCCTTCATTCACAAGGTACATTCCTCTTGGCTTAAGTGCCTGAGAGCATCTGGACCTCAGATATTCTTTCCTTTTTATTGTCTTGTAATTGTCCTAACTCTAAATTTTTATCAGTCTAATTCTATTCCTATTTTTTTCACCATTTTATTATTAGTAAACTTTTAAAATTCTATAAACCAAATGATCAGCATTTTTCACAAATTCCTATCAGGAGACAGAGAAACCATTTATCATTTCAATGGCATCATTAGATTACAAGCTGTCCTCGGAATAAGAACCAACCAGACAGCTCCAGCTCCTGACCTTCCTGCCGACCAAGCCACTGAAATGAGGAACACATTTCACCAGGAGATGGGATCAGGTTATCTGTTAGCAGAAAAAGGAGGAGTTTGTGGAAAACTAAATTACTCAAACTGATGTTGGCAAAGAGATGACAAGGGGAAAGTGTTGAAAAAGATAAAAAAGGAAATAGGAAAGCAGTTTATGTATTGGTCCAAGCATGTAAAGGATGGGAATGGGACACACTCTCGTGGCTCCCCAGCAGACCAGGGGTTAAACGTTGGGACTCTCCTGGATTTTCCCCGGAAAGGGCCCATCTCTGCACCAAGCTACCTTTTTTCATTTGTAAATTAGGTCTTTCTTTCTCTGCCAACTGTGGTGTCTCCAGCCCCGGCTGCAGCCACTGGTCATTTAAAACTTGAAGATTCTTTTTCTAGAGGCACAACTGACTTGATGTATATTTTTCATAAGCACGAATTATTCCACAACATATATTACAATGGGGATGCAGAGATCCCCCTGCAGGTCCGTGGGGGTGCAGAGATCCCCTGCAGGTCCATGGGGATGCAGAGATCCCCATGCAGGTCCATGGGGATGCAGAGATCCCCTGCAGGTCCATGGGGATGCAGAGATCCCCTGCAGGTCCATGGGGAGGCAGAGATCCCCTGCAGGTCCATGGGGAGGCAGAGATCCCCTGCAGGTCCATGGGGATGCAGAGATCCCCTGCAGCCCCTGCAGGAGCTGGGCTGGAGCTCGGCGATGCCTGAGAGGAGGCTGTGAGCCCGCGGGCAGAGGGGCCCCGCTGGAGCAGCCTGTCCTGGCAGGACTGAGCCCGTGGCACAGTGACCCACGCTGCAGCACTCGGAGGGGGCTGTGCCCAGGGGATGGACTCCGCTCCGAGAAGTTCCTGGAGAAGTCTCGGCCGGGAGAGAGCGCAGGGTGCAGCAGGGAACGACTCCTGTCCCTGAGCAGAGGGAGAAGCCCCGGGGGATGAGCTGAGCATGGCCCCATTCCCTGTCTCCTGCCCTGCCGGGGGAGGAGGTGCAGCTGGGAGCAGGGAGGCGTGGGGAAAGCTGCATTTAAGGCTCTGCACTGACTTCTCCTTCTCCTGCTCCGAGTCTTTGGAGTTTTCTGACAGAAATCTCTCCCCTGCCCCACCCACCCACAGGGCTTCGGGCAGGTTTCCCTTTTTGGGGGAAATCAAAGCGAAGCACTGATGCGCTAACGAGGGGCAGGAGAAGTGAGGCTCCTGGGCTTCCCGCAGAGGCGGAGGCACGGGAGGCGCAGGGCCGGGAAAGCCGTGGCGGGAGGCGCGGAGAAGTTTGTTTGTGTGGGCAGCTCAATCCCGGCTCGGGCCCGGGCCCGTGCCGGGGCTGTTCCTCATCTCCGGCTTTCCCCTCACGCAGCCCGGGGGCGCCGAGAGCGCGGGGCGAGGCGGGGCCGTGCGCAGAGCCCGCCCCGAGCTCGCTGCCATTGGCCGCCGGTGCCGTCAGTCGCGGTTGCGGCGCGCTGATTGGTGGGAGCGGGGCGCGGCGCGGCCCCGGCGGCGGGCTGAGGGCGGCCGTGGCCGCCCAGCGCCGCCATTGGCCGAGCGGCTGTGCGGGCCCGGCAGCGGCGGCAGCGGCCGGAGCGCGGTGAGGCGGCGGCGGCGGAGCTCGGAGGCGGCCCCGGCGCAGGTGGGAGCCGCGCTGGGCTCTGCGGGGGCTCGGGGCCGGCTGCGGGCGGAGGGGGCGGCAGGGGGCTCCGGCGGCTCGCCGGTGCCGTGTCCGGCCCGTGCCGGCCCCGGGCCGAGGGCGCTGCGGGAGCGGCTGCCCGCGGTCTCCTTCCCGCCGGGGCCGGGCAGGAGCCGCTGCCGGAGCAGCGCTGGCTCGGCCCGGCTGCTGTGGGTAGGACAGAGGGGCTGCCCCGCGGCCGGGAGCGGGCGGGGAAATTCCCGTCGCCGGAGGTTCGTGTGCCCGGGGGAGAGCGAGGAGTCCTGTCAAAGTGACTTTATTGCCGAGCAGGGGCAGAGGCCGTGGGGCATTTGCCGTGCGCTCTCTGCCGTGGCTGTAGTCCGCAGCCTCCTTTTTATCCTCATTTTCCCGGACGCATCTCCCTCTGCCTTTGCCCACCGGCTGAGTTCCTTGGCAGGTTCCGACTTCCCGATGCGCCTGCTGCCTGTCCTCGTTAATGTGCACCCTCCTTTTGTAGAACAGCCGATATTCATGGCTCTGTTAAGTCTTTGTTCTTCTCCTCGAAGTTCGGGAATGTAGCGGGACTTTTAGCAGCTGTCTGGGTCGATTTGTAACATTTAATTGAACTGATGGTTTCTCACGTTGCTTCCTTATCTACAAGTGCCTGGCCCTATCTCCAGGCAGATTCACTCCTTGACTCTGTTTTGTTCTTCCCGGGTCCTCTTTGGTTTTGGGATTATTCTCGGTGCCCTCATTCCCTGTCCTTTTGTAGCCGTTTGTGGATCAGGAGGCCTGGCTGCCACCTGCATGCCCTGGCTCAGCTGCTGGATGAGCTGCACTGCCAAGGTGTGGAGCATGGTAAAAAGATGAGAGTTGCTGCAGCACAGAAGAGGAGAAGCAGCATTCCTTTAACCCGTGGTCTGCCAGTGCACCACAAAATCGTGTCCCATTCCCATCCTTTCCACATTTGGGCCAGAACATGAGCTGCTTTCTTATTTCCTTTGTTAGCTTTTTCACCAGTTTTCCTTGGTCATCTCTTTGCCAACAGCAGTTTGAGTCACTGAGTTTTCCATAAACTCCTCCTTTTTCTGCTAACAGATAATCTGATCCCATCCCCTGGTGAAATGTTGTGTTCCTCATTTCAGTGGCTTGGTCAGCAGGAAGGTCAGGAGTTGGAGTTGTCTGGTTGGTTCTTATTTGGAGGACAGCTTGTAATTTAATGATGCCATTGAAATGATAAATGGTTTATCTGTCTCCTGATAGGAATTGGTTTGGGTTCTCAGGGGCTGGTCCATGGTGTTGTAGGATTTGTTCTGGTGGCCCTTCATCTTTTCCCCATTTTGGGGTGCTCCCTTCAGCTGGGGCTCCATCAATTGACTGATTTTCTCTAATGTAAACATCAAATACTTGTATTCTAACTGATTTTTCTGAACTTGTGGTAGCAAAACCCCCATGCTCGAATCCACCCTATAAAACACAGACAGTGACAGCAGATGTTGGAGTGGGCAGAGGGATGATCCCTCCCTTATTTTGGTGAAGTTTTCCCAACATACTCCATTTGCTGTTTCCCTTTGCAGCTTCAGCCATTTCTGTTGCAGAGTCAGAGATCCTCACCACGGGCTCTGCCTTCAGCTGTGCAAATTCCATCTGTGGGAGATGGCAGAGTTTGGGGTGAGGGGGCAGAGGGAATCAGCCCAATTCCAGCCCCAGGCAAGAAACCCAAATACATTGTCCATGCTTTACCCCAGCACTGTTAATTTGCATTTCTTAAGCTCCCCTCCAGGCTGCTGGAAGGAAAATTCTCTTCCAGATCAGCCATTGGATGACTCATATGTGGCCACCCCAGAATATGCTGCTTTTATTTTTTCTTTTTAAAGCATATTTTTAAACACACTATTAACTGTTAATGAGTTAAAGGATTACCTTTGTGATAAATGAATGCTCCAATTTATTAATTAATGAAAATTTATTAAATGATCAAAGTATAAATTTAGAGAAAAAAAAAAAAGAAGAGCCACAATCCAGTCAAAAAGGGTCAGTGCAGAGCCTGGGTACCGGTGCTGGGCGAGACACAGGTCTGATCGCTACAGCAGAGGGTCCCCTCTGTTTCACACCGACTGTCCTGCTGAGAGGTCTTTATATGATTTTTCCTGCCCGAGGCAGAGTCCCTTTTCTTCCTTTCAGGTCTGCACATATTCCTGTGGAGTTCTTTCTCTGCAAGGAGCTGAACAAAACCATGTCCAGGGAGTGATAAACATCCACGATGTGTTCCCAGAATCCAGGAATCCAGTATTGAGATGTATCTCACAGATGGCTCCAGCTATCTCAGTCTTAGGTATTTATCAGGTATTCATCATCCTGGTGGATCACCTTGAGGAACACCCATCTCTGGGCTGGCCACATTCATTCATTTGTAAATGAAGATCTCCTTCCTCTTGTCCAGGTGGTTTCAACACTGTGATGCAATCCCCGACACTGACTTGTGTGCTTAAAAATCTTTTTATAAGGGTATTTCTTACCAATACATACATAAAATATATATGGCAATTTTTATCTGCATGAATTATCCCATATACACAAAACAATCCCTCCCCTTCTACATAAACATAGTAATTCCTGATTTCTAAACTTTTTACATAATTATGTGTGACTTTTCCCTATACTACTATCCCATTTCCTAGTTCTTTATAAGAAGGAAATAATCCTCTTAGTTCCCTGAAGGCTTATTATCCCACTCTTGTCTTGGAATTCCCTGGTACAATTTGTAGACATCCCCTTCTCCCTGTATCTGCTCTTTGAATCTGGCCAAAGCACCTGCTGCCCTACCGTGTAGATTTTCCTCCCCCAATTTCATTATTTTTGATACCTGATTTGTTTTTCCCATAGCACATTCTGGGTCTGTGGGCATGGCAGCCACCTGCATACCCTGCACTACTGAGTGTATCGACCTGATAAAGCATGGTATCAGGCAGGGTAGGAATATGATCCCAGCTATTGAACACAATATAAAAAAATATTACCTTTTTCCACCATGCTCCATCAAACAGATGATCCCACCAGGATGCTTGGAGTACAGAGTTCCATTTTTGTACTGGGACATGTGCTACCCTTTTAATTTCTGTCACAGGCCTCTGATGGTTTCTCCATAGTCATCAATCTCTATAGAGCATTATGATTCATTAAACTTTCCACAGACCCCTACTCCCTCTGCTAGTAAATAGTCCAGGGCTATTCTGTTTTGATACACAAAGGCTCATTTGGGAGTGTTGTTTAGACAACAGCTCAAGGGCATTTGAGGTGTGGTTAGAGACCATGTCTACCACTGCCCAAAGTCTTATTAGTCGGTTTAACAGATAAATTGGGGTCCTATACCCCCAGCTTTCATCCTGGGCCCATGTTGCAGGACCATAATTCTCTATTATTCTTTCTGCTGGCCACTTCTCGCCCCAGGTCTGACCCCCACCGAAGATAGGGAATTTCTTTTTCAAATCCCTTCTTCTTCTGCTCAAAGTTTCGTATAAGGGGGCCCCTAGTGAGCTGTGTTCTGATTGAGGTAGGGTAAAGAAAACGTGTCTGATCAATTGAATAGTGCATGATCCTCTCCACCACTGAGGTAGTTTGCTGTATGCTTTCTTCCCACAAATCCAATATAAACCATTCAGGGCTTTCCACCTGACTTTTGTGTTCTTGGGTTTACTCCAGAATCCTCTCAATTCATCTAAGGATTGGTAAGGGTTAGCTCCAGAGCCTTTGTTCCAGCAGTGTTCAATTTTTTTCTCTCCATTCACATTTAGTGCCTTTTTCCCAGCTCCAGTACCCTACTAGGTACCTACTAGGTACTGGAGTACTCCAGTAGGGATTTCTGGCTGCCAGATTCTGCTTTTGTTAAAGGAATTTACTGTTGGAGTGGACAGACATGAAGTGTATCCCACCATTTCAGTGTGCTCCTTTCCCTCCCTGCTAATGCAAAATGTCCCAAGTATAGCATTATCCCATTTCAGGAGTTGATCTAGAGCTAAGCTCTCACCTTTTCAAGGCCACTTCTCTGCAGACTTGAGCCCTCTGCAGATCCAGCAATTGGACAGCCCCAATTCTGTTGCAGTTTCTTGCATCAGATCCACAAATAGGTTTTGATTGGAGGCAGGGAAACTCCAACTGGTATATTGTTTTTTGAGCTGATCATATTGCTCGCTTAGGGTTCTCAGCCTTTCTTGCTCCATCCTTTTTCTCATCTCTGCCTCTTGTCTTTTTAGTTCCTGTGATACCTGTTTAATTTTGCTCTCCGGGTCCACTCCCTCTTTGTTCTTGAAAAGCAGAACATTGTGTCATATTGCAAACAAACGCGGTCGTCCTAATCCTCTAAAAGGTCCATTTTTGGCTCATTTTTGGGGGACATCTTGGTCTCATATTTAAATTCTTCCCGACCCAGTATGTCTGTCCACCCATAACACACATTCCCAAGTGGTTATTGTCATAACACAATGGGTTAGCCTGAAAGTATGCTACAAACACTGACTCCATCCTTCCCCCAGTCCATACTGTGCGGTTACATTTATCACAGATTGGGACAGATATCTGTTCAACATTTCTTTTATGTACCTTGTGCTCTGACTGCCTGTCCTTGGGGGTCGCCCTTTGTGAGTAACACCTTATTCTTTCTTTTAGCTTGCGTATCCCCTGCTGGGTGCCGTTTATGGGACAGTGCCCGCTTATCTTACCCTTGCCGCAGTTCCTTGGGGCTGGGGCTGTCGGAGCCTCCGATTCCCCGTGTGCTCTCCGGACAGTCTGTATGCAGAGCCCGCACCTTCACCGGGGCCTCACACCTCTGTGCTGGGCCAGTCAGTGCAACGCGTGCTGGTCTTGAGGCACATTGCTGGACTCAGATTGATCAGGATCCCCACGATTGTTATTCCTCTGCCTTTGCCTGTGCTCACTGGGTTGCCACCAGTGGTGAGGTAAACCATTTTCTCGGCAGCAAGAATAGTCTTCTGTGGTGTCATACCTGGACTGAGCTGCATACCTCCGTTTAAAGATGCTCCACCTCGGTAGTTTAACTGTATCTGCACTGCAGGGTACTTTAGTTAACCTCCGGCACTCAACAGTAATGATTTGAGCTTTTGATCTCAATTTTCCCCTTAGCCTGTTTTGAAACAAATGAAAGCAGATCTCAGAGTCCGCTTCGATTATTCCTAGGCTTGTGGCAAGCTCTTGTTGCTGTCGAGGCAGGATGGGAATGAATAGACTTGACTCAGAAGGCTGCTGAGAGTAAAACTCCCATTTATTCAAAATACACAGCTCTTTTATACAGAGCTTCGCAAGGATCAAATCTATTTGTTCTGAAGTGAAAACAACCCAGAGCATTGGTGCAAAAGGGCTTGACACACAGTGATAGAACTTAACTATAAACAATGTGAAAAACAAGAGAAATAAAGCATTATTTACATTCTTTCCCAGCTCTTTCCCAGCTTTTTGCCTGGCTAGAAACTCTCAGTTTCTTTCTTTGACTGAATCTGAGACCCACAGCTCTAAGATATGGCTAGTTCCCCTTCTAGGCACTTATCACATAAACCCTTTGGCCAATATTCCCTTCTACAGTGTGTGACCCAAACCTTGTTACAATACTCACATTTGAAATATACAAATGGATAACATTCACAATGAGGTTCAGTGCACCTTATCAGATCCCTGTCAGTCATTTACTTGGCCACCACAAGGTTATCTTCAAATCCCCAGGAGGAGAGGTGACTTTGCACTCTGGCATCTCTTCCTGGTGCTCGACCTTCTTCACTCGGGATGCGTGTGTCCACCCCTTTTCTGCTGTTTGTATTGCTGTATCTGTGGTTAAGAGGACAAGAAAAGGGCTTTCCCAGTGAGGTGTCAGTGGGGCTTCTCTCCACGTTTTTATGAGCACTTTGTCCCCAGGTTGTACTTTATGTGTGGAAAAACCTAAAGGGGCACCTTGTGTTATTATTCCCTGCTTCTGCAATTCCTGCAGATTCTTACTTATGGCTATGAGATACGGCTGTGTCTGTGCATCTTCTATCCTCGGATGCCCCACTGGCATACCATGTTCATATGGCATCCCATACAGCATTTTGAAAGGTGACACTCCAGTCTCGGAGTGAGGCATGGTCTGGATATTCAGCAAGGCTAAGGGGAGGCGCTCTAACCAGGACATTTTTGTTTCCAGAATCAATTTTGCTAATTGAACCTTTAATGTTTGATTTATCCTTTCAACTTGTTCAGAGCTCTGAGGATGCCATGGGGTGTGGTATTCCCACTGGATCCCCAGAGCGTTGGCTTGTTGTCTAATAATTTTTGAGGTGAAGTGTGTCTCCTGGTCCGCATCTATGTATTTTACTAACCCACATCAGGGTATGATTTCTTCTAGTAGAAATTTTGATACTGTCTGAGCCATCACCTGAGAGCTCAGGAGGGCTTCTACCCTGTGGGTTAGTTTGTCCACTATTACCAATAAAAATTTATATCTCCCCACCTTAGGCAGATCAGTAAAATCTACCTGAATCCTTTTGAAAGGTCTGTATGCCACTGGGTGACTTCCCAGTGCCAGCTGCCGTGTTTTTGCCTGATTAATCTTTTGACAAATCATACACCCCTGCACCTCTTGTTTTACCAGTTCATAAATCCTCTTGCACCTGAAGAATCCAGGGAATTGCTCTGCCAGGGCCTGGAATCCCCAGTGTGTTTGTTGATGTAATCTCCTCAGGATGTTTCTGCTGTAGTCTTTAGACAACAGCTCCCTCCCATCTGGCAATTTCCACTTACCTCCTTCTAGCTGGCCTCCTATCTTCTTGTACCCCTCGATTTCTTTCAGGAAGGGGTGGGGAGGATATTCCTGAAACTCCCCTTCTTCGATTCCTGGGGTACTTACCTTCATTAGAGGCACGCTTTTGGCCTTTTTGCTAAATTGTTCCCTTGGGTCCTGAACTGCATTCCTGTCTGGTGCCCTTTCACGTGGACTATGGCAATTGCCTCTGGCCCCCTTATAACCTTTAAGATTTGCCTGATTATTTCTTCATGCACTAGCCTCTTTCCCTGAGTATTGAGTAACCCTTGTTCTTCCCAAATCTTTCCAAATATGTGTACCACCCCAAATGCATAATTTGAATCTGTAAAAATTGTTCCTTTTTTCCCTTCTAATTTCCACAGGGCCCTCAATACTGCGTACAACTCACAAGCTTGTGCTGACCATCCGGGATTCAGGGGTCCTGATTCCACTACCTCCCTGGTTTTGCCATCAGGAAATATCCTGATTTCCTTTTCCCATCTATGACCCTTGCAGAACCACCCACAAACCATTTTTCACCTTCTTCTACATCTGGCCTTATTTTGATCTGCAGCTCCACCACTTATGCGCAGTCATGGGAAGGCACTCCTGCGGCTTCCCCAGCCAGGAATCGCGCGTGATTTTGCACCGAGGTAGTTCACAATTCCAAATCCCGGGAGTGGATTAATACAGCCTCATATTGTAGGAGCCTGGCGTCAGTTGGCCACTTGTCAGCCTTTTGCTGCAGAATGCCCCGACGGTCACCTGCGACCAGGGACCTCAGATAACGGGAAGCTGGACGGGACAGAACACACATCCAACCAATATGATTAATGCAACGTTCTCCATTTATTCGAGAGAAGATGGCAGGTTGTATACACTTCTATATAGTTTATACTTTACAAAGCACTCTCATTGGCAAGCTAACATTGTTTACCTTTGTCTTAAAGTGGCCTAAACCTTACACTATAAACCTATACTACTTTACACCCAGACAGCCCAGTGCTTCGCATCACACCTTAATACAATTTCTATCTGCGCCACAAGCTCTTAATTTCTAACTGTGTCAGAGGCTGGAAGGCCTCACAAGCCCCAAATCTGTGGCCTAGACTGAGGGGAAGCTCAGTTCTCACTCCAGACATAAATCATGCCCTCTCTCTCAGAAATTCTGTAACAGTCACCTTCTTAGCCTCCTCCACCAATACTGTCACTGCTACAATTGCTTGGTAAGATCTCTGCTTACAGGATCTAAAAACTTTGATACATACCCCACCAGCTTCTTGGCCCCTGCCCAATCCTGCGTTAAAACCCCATGGGCAGTGTGATTACTGATGTCCAGGAACAGCTGAAAAGGTTTCTTTACATCAGGGAGGTTCAACTCTGGAGCTGCTGCGAGGGTTTCTTTTAATTTCTTGAAACCCTCCTCATCCTGCTCTGTCTACTTTAGCTTGTCCGTGATAAGCTTTTCATGAAGAAACTTTTCCTTCTCACTATATCCCTCGATCCATTGCCTGCAGTATCCTGGAAGCCCCAGCAGCTGCCTGACCTCCTTTTTTCTTCGTGGAGGGGGTAAAGTAATGATACCTGTTATCCTGTCCAGATCCAGCTTCTTACCTTTTGTTAACCAATGCCCTAGGTACTTGACCTCAGGCTCTGTGAACTGTAATTTCAATTTGAGACCTTCAACCCTTTTTCCCCAAAGAAGTTTAATAGTGCTATGGTCCCACACATCCTCCTCCCTGAGTCCGGCTGCCAATAGGTCATCTACGTATTGTAGTAATTTGGTCCCTTTAACGGGCACAAACTCACTTAAGAGTTTTTCAAGGGCTTGTCCAAATAGGTTTGGTGAGTATAGAGAATAGATTTACCACCCTCAAATCTTGCACCAGCCTGTAATTACCATCCGCCTTCTCTACTGCCAAGATAGGAGTGTAATGTCTTGACATGCACAGTTCCAATGTGCCTTTCTTTCTTAGATCTTCTATTACAGCCTTCAGTCCATTCCTGCCTTTCATGGGAATGCAGTACTGTTTAATCCTGATTGGATCTTCCAGTCTCTGGATCTCAGTGTGAATTGGCTCCATGTTTAACCTCCCCGCCTCTTCCTGAGTGGAGTGTTTAACCTCCCCGCCTCTTCCCAAATCACACTTTGGGATTTATCTCATTTTTGTCCTCAGCGGTTATTTTGTATAAACTTACTGTGAGCTGGGAGTCCTGTGCTATCAGTCTTATCCCCAGAGCTACCATTAGATCCCCCCCCAGCAAATTATAATCTGCTTCTTCTACCAGTACTATGTTCCCCAGACAAAACTTATTTTCTATTTCCACATTTGTTAAAACCAGTACCTTAAAGGGTTCCCCTTTAGCCCCAATGACCACCATTGAATCCTTGCTTTTAGTAAATCCAGGTGGCAGTTGCTGAACTGTAGTTCTTTCTGCACCTGAATTGACCAAAAACACCAATTCTTGTTTTTGGGGGTCTAATTTTTAATTTTATCAAGGGCTCTCCAGGTGTTCTGGACCCCAAATTATAAAGCCCCTGACACCTCTAATCCTTCTGGAAGATCTGTTCATCCTTCATTCTCTTCTTACAGTCTCTTTTAAAGTGCCCTTTCTGTTTACAGTAAAAGCACTCAGGGCTGCTTACCTGTTTGTTTATGCCTTTCTTCTGAGAGGGGTTAGGTTTTCCCTGGGGCTGTTGTGTTTGTGCCAGCTTTCCGGGATTTTGTATCTGCTCCTGTTTTTGCATTCCCTTACTGCCACCACCAGGTATCCTTGCCTGTGCTTTTTATTTTTCATTATCCCTTCTCATGTAAACCTTCTGTGTCTCCCTTAACAATTCTTGGAGGCTTTTCTCTTGACAAGTTTCTATTTTTTCTAGCTTTTTCCGTATGTCCTCCCATGATTTAGCAACAGATTGTGTTTTAAACAGAATACCCCCGACAGGTGAATTAGGGTCGGTGCCCAAATATGTTTGGAGGCTCTTTCTCAGCCTCTCCAGCCATTTGGTGGGTATTTCATCCCTCCCCTGGCATTCCCCCAATGCTTTACTAATGTTCTGTCCCTTTGGTACCATCCCCCAAATTCCCTGTATTACCATGTTCCTTAGCCCTATCATTTTAGACTGATCCTCCTCCACCTGGGTGTTCTATGATGGCCTCTGTTCAGGCTTTCTCTCGTGCCACTCCCTCCCTGGGGATTCCTGTGTTCTCAATCATTTATTGCAGCCTGCCGTATCATGTCCCGTTCCTCGGCGTTGAATAACGACCTTAGAATGGCGCAGATGTCATCATATGAATAGATGGTGTTCCCCAAAAATTCATCCAGCCTCTCTGCCACCCCTAGAGGATTATCCATTAATTTCCGCATTTCCTTGCTGAAAGCTCTTACATCTCCCATATTGATCGGCACATTTATGTACCCAATGACTCCGGGAGCGGTTGGTACTTCCCTTAGAGGGTAAAGACTGGGTCTGTCCCCTTCCTCCTCACTATCGTCATGGTTTTCTCTCTGTGTCTTGCACCGTGTTCTGCTAGCTGGAGGATAAGCAGTTTTCCCAGGGGGAGGTGTGTGCCCGGGATCGTCTGCCTGTTGTGGTGCAGGTGGGGCTGGGAGGGACCTGATGGGTCCGGCAGCAGCGGAGCCGAGGGCTGTGTGTTACACGGCGGTGCCTGTGCCTGTGCAGGCTGAGGCGGGTGCCCCGCTGGTGCAGGCACAGGGGCCTGAGCCTGGGGAGGAGAATTCAGGTACAGGGGTGGAAGATTGTCCAAGGGCTCTGTCTTGGTTTGGAAAGGCAGGAGTCTGTGAAGGAAGGCAAAAGCCTCTTGTGAAATGGAAAAGGTAAACTCCCTCTCTCCGAATTACCACAATTTCAAAAAAAGCTCTTAGGTAAAGATATGGGAATGGGAATAACAGTTCTTTATTAGGAGAAAAACTAAATAAAAATAATAATAATAAAAATGTAATTAGTACAAACAAAACTAGTGAGAGTCAGAAACCTAACACCCTGAGGAGTTAGGGTGTTGGCAGTAGTCCAGTTAAATGGTGGCTGTTTTTCCTGGAGTGGCAGATGAAATGCTGCTGGATTGGTGATCTCTAGAAGGGTGGAGTTTTCTTTGAAGGTCTGGTAGTAGTTGGGCTTGGTCTTCCTCTGGGACACCAGCAGAGAAGAGAGCTGCTTTTCTGGGAATCCAGCTAATAGCTGCTCAGTGTCCCAAAAAGTGCAGATTTTATGCAGGTAGGGGTGCTTGGCTCCTCCCCCTGGGTGGAGCATCTCACAATGGGATGATATAACTTTACAGGTCATGCAGTGAGTCATTCAATGGTCCATTGTCAGAAGATATCTCCCCAGAGATTGTTCTTGGAAGAGATAAGAAAACTGCCCAACCTCCAACAGATGGCAGATAGAATACATGCTTATTTTACAAGCCAGGACAATTGTTATGGAAAGTTATTCTCATGGTGTAATCTTGTCTCTGAAACTGCAGGGAAAAAAAATTTCCAACAATATCTTTAGTGTTAGAGAGTCAAGGCATTCCTTGGTTCTGGCAAAGATGTGCAACAGAAATAATTTCATCCACACACAGCCTAGCTGTGCAGAGAAAATCATTCCATGACATGTGAGTTTTACTAGATTTTTCCTAAACTATATACAGTCTGAACCAATCTAAATCCATTGGTTTAATGTTCATTGCTTCCAAGTTGTGTAGTTTTTAGTATTTGGTTTTCTATTGGACCCAGATTTCTTTGCCTCTGATGTAAATTAGATTCAAACTCCTGGATTTCCTTCCCAGACTTTTGCAGACCAGGTGCCTCTAACTCTGCCGGGGGCAGTGTCTGGGGTAGGTGTTGGTTGCTGTTTGCTGCTGGGCACTGATGTTTTGTGGGTATCTTTTGGGGTATTCCCAGTGTGTTGAGATGTTAAGCTCATCTCCATTGAGTGGTGTAACAGCCCTTAACAAAACCTTTAAAATTTCTTTCTGCAAGGCAAAGGCAAACCAAGCCTGAGTAGAGAAATAATTTTTTTTTTTTAATGAAACTTGCTACATTTTCCACCAACCCAGCTAATGCAGTGTGAGTGTAAGTGGAATTGTCCCGGTGTCTCCCCAGCAGCTGTGGCAGTGCAGGCCCAGAGAGCACTGAAGCTGCAGCAGTGGCAGCAAGGGCTGGCCCCGGTGGCTGGAGCTGCCCAAGGAGGGTGGCCAGGCCGAGGATTTCAGCAGAGGATGTGTGGGCAGGCCCAGGGCCTTGCCCCGCTGTGGAGCCCTGGCTGCTGCTGCGCTGCCTTCAGTGCAGGCTCAGGGGGGCCTCCCATCCTCCTGCTGCAGGCGGGAAGTGCAAATCTCCGGGGCTGCAGAGACCTGGAGCCCAGGCTGAGGGGTCCCCCCGTGTTCAGCTGTGCTGGCGGCTGTTTCTGGCCTCAGGGCCCCTTGGCATGGGCCACGCCACTTGGCCACCAGTGGTGCTGCTTTGCACTCCTTAGGCAGAGCCCATGTCCTGCTTGGATGTTGGCAGCAGCAAAGTGCCAAGGCAGGCTCTGTGCCAGCCCAGCTTGCTGGGAGAGAGATTGCACCAGAGACAGGATTCTGGCCACAGACTGCTTTAAATGTGCATCCCTTATCTGCACCCTGCACTGGGTGGAGAATTCCCAGGGTAAGGAATTCACAAGGTCAATTCCAAGGGGAAATAATTGAATATCTGCCCTGGCTCTGGCTCTTCTTCTTGCCCAAGCCAATGTCAAAAACCATACCCATGGCATCTTGGTTTCTATCCCCAGCTTCCAAAGGTGTTTCTTTCTTTCCCCATTCATTCTTTGTACCCAGCCTGAGCTCTGGGTCAAGAGGTCCCATTGTATTCCTAAAGCTGCCATAAGCCCCTGGAGGATCTTTCCTGTAAAATGAGTTCTGCTCTTTGAATCTGTTGTTTCCGCAATCCCTTTTATAGAAATTACTTCTTTTAGAGATGCCTTATTAAGTGATCCAGTGGTTGCTGAGCAATCAGAATTGCTTTTGCCCCCCCTGTTAGGTGAGATGGTGTCACCAGAAGATATTGAAGCCTTCCTGCTCAGGGCATTTCAGTGCCAGGCTCTTACAGGCACACACAGCTGTGCTGGTTGAGCTGACCATGGGGGGTAACCTGTGCTTTGTCTGATTCCCTTTCCTCAATAACAGCGTGTCTTGGAACTCTTTTCCCTTCTGCTGCCCTTGAAGAGCCATCCACAAAGACATTTTCTGCCTCAGGCCAGGCAATGTCTCCTGAATCTCCCCCAGGCTGGGTCTGGAGCTGTGTCACTTGAATGCAGTGCTGGGTTTCTTCCCAGCCCCTCTGTGGGCTGTTCAAACAGGAGGCTGGGTTAAACCCTTCCCCTGTCCTTGTGGGAACTCATAATGTCTCTCAGACATTTTTAGAGGTTCCAGGCCTTGGTCAGAAGCATTGTAGACCCTGGCAGACAGCTGAAAAACAGCTGTGATTTTGAGTTTGAGCCATGGAATGAATTACCAACTTTGGAGGTGGAACAAGCAGTCACAAAAGGTTAGATAGTGTAGTAAAAGTAGTTGCAAAGTAGAGGGGAAATTTTTTTAGTATTGTACAGGGGGGTTTTAACACATGTACAGGGGGGTTTTCACTTTGTACATGGGGGTCAGAAGTTTTAAGATGGAGGAAAGTGGGCTGATCCTGTTCTTCCTCCTTCTTTTTCCTTACCTCCATGTTCTTGGTGATGTTGGCACTCACAGATTGGTTTAGAGTAGAAAAACACTTGGCAACGTAGGTAGTAGGTATTGGGGAATAATTGTAAACATGTTATACATAATATATCTTATAAAAGATAGCAGCAGCCCTGGGCGGGGAGAGAGACGAAGAAGACAGCAGAGAGAGAGGATGTCAGTGTGTGTGTGTGCCTCTACCCAGGCCACTGATCAAATAGCTGCAGTCCAAGAACATAATCTGTTAGATAACTAGCAATAAACTGCCTTGAGACCGAACAGCTAAGCCTGTGGAGTTTTTCTTTGGAAGCACGGGTTGGAGGAGGAATTTCACCACCATATGAGACCCCAGAGCAAGGCCGGGGTTCTCACATGTCCTCACTTCTGAATCCTCCTGTGCCACTGAACAAGTTTCACACCGTAGTAACCGAGCATTGCTCATCCATTGCGAGGCTCTTTTGGTGATCAAAGCTTGAACTTGATGGGAGACTGGAACAGTTGGAGATCCTGTTGTCATCAATTTTGGGCCTCGGTTCTGTTGAATCTGTGGCTGCATAATTCTGCAGACAATGAGGCCACTCCGGCCATTGGGTGAAACATTTTGGCCCAAGGATTCCTTTGGCATGGCCCTGTTTAACATTCACCTACAATTCCAATTTCTTTTCTGTAGGGAGCACTGTGCTCCAGGACGGTTTAGGGGAATGGAGACGAGAGATCTCTGAAGTTGCTCTTGGGATATAAGGTTTATTAGGGATGGAGAAAGGTCTTGCTTGGAGCTGCCAGATGCAGCACCTGGCAAGCTTGAGGGGATGGGGGAGGGGAGAGACAAGAGGATGCTCTAGGACAGGGTGGAGGTCCTCAGAGGGGGGAAGATACAAGAGAGCGTCTGGCCCCTCGGAGACCCCTTATCAGGGGCTTCAAGGTGGGCTGGAGCAAGACTTGGGCCAATGGTGTTACAGGCACTTGATGTTTTAGGGGAGGGTTACAGGTGAACCATACATTTTGGGGGGTGAGATGGAACAGTTCTATTTGACTTTTGGACTTATCTGTAGGTAACGGTATTGTCCAGCCAGTAGGGAGGATTGTTTTCAGCATGGCTGTATTATGAATAATTATATTTATCCATCCTTCCCAACACTTTTCTGAGTCTGGAAGAGCCACAGCTGAGGCATCAATATTTTTGGTTGTTCATTTTCTCAAGTTCTGCTCTCTTTCTCCTGTCCATACCACAGCATGGAGGCTGTCTGGGGTTAAAAAGTCCTACAGTGTTCTGGCTGGAACAGAGAATCCTCAATCCAGGTTGTGTAATTCCTTTCTAATCCTCAGCATTGTCACAGCTCCTTTTTGTTCCTGGGTAGTGTTACTTCTAAGATTGCCCACACCCACTCTGGGTCATTCAAGCACAAACCTTCCGTCAAAATATATCCCAAATTTTTAACCTTTTTCTCCACCATTTGCCTTTTTTTTTACCAAGTAGTCAAAAGATTTTTCTTAGCCAGAAAATTCAGCCATTTCACAGAGGCTTTGTTTGTCTACCACTTGTTCTTGTCCTCCTCATTGGAGCCATCTGATTCCCTGACTGGCAGGATAGGAGTGCTGTAGGGAGACATCCCTGGCTCCAAGAGCCCTGCCTTTAGCAGGGACTCCATACCAGGCTGAGCCCTTCCTTCCCTCCCCTGGAACAGGGTGTTGCTTTTAGACACCACTTGTCCTGGTTGCTTCCAAGTAATTTGGAGAGGCTCCATATCAAATTTTCCCTCTTTCCATGGGGCTGCCCACACCTCTGGGTTCCCTTCAGCACAGGCCTTGCCAGACATATGACACAAAGGTACAGCAGCAATAGCCTCTGTATCACCTTTTACAATATTACAATGCCACCATCAGATTCCTTCCTAGTTAATTACAATCAGAGTAGGAAGAAAAAGAAAATAGTTTATTTCAAACCTATCCTCCACAGCTCCTAATAGTGATTGAACAAATGATACCAGCTCAGCTTTCCCATTTATTCCCTTAATAATGAAAACACTCCTTTAGAATTTTCCCCCCTTAGGTGTAAGATTCAGAGTGGATGGAGAGGCCCCTGTGTCCATCAGGAGAGGCCTCCTCTGGATGCAGACCCAGCCTGAATGTTCTCCAGGGCTCCAGTGTGGTGGGTCCCCGGTGGGATGGGAGCTCAGAGAGCCCTGACAATCCATGTCCATGCAGGGGTGGACTTGCTGCTGCTGAGGGTGCTGCTGTCTGTGCTTGCAGTGTCCTTGTGGGCTGCAGCTGGAGCCCTGACTCCTTCCCAGGGGCTGTTTGGGTGGGCTCTGCCCTGGCCAGGAGGGCAATGCCTCTGCCAGGTGCTTGTGGCCGACCCCGTCATGCCCTGGGTGCTGGGGCCCCCTTGGGCCCTGGGGTTGATCCCTCAGGGCTGTGGGAACTCTGCCGTGGCCTTTGCCTTCAGCTTGGCCTTTTGCTCATCCCTTCTTGCCTTCAGCTGCTGTGCCTTTGTGCCCAAGTGCTGCAGGGCTTCTTGTGCCACTCCTGCAGCCCCGGTCACTGCCTGTGGGTGCTCATCCTCTGAGAGCTGCTGAGCTTTCTGCAAAACCTTTCCTTTCTGCAGGGACCCAAAGCAAATCCTGAACAGCAAATCCTGATCCTTCCATGTGCACTCTGCATTTCCCAGCTGTTCCTTTGTTTTCCCCGTTGTGCTCAGGGTCCCTGCCCAGCCCGTGTGGCAGAGCCGGTGCCTGTCCTGCCGCAGTGTCCAAAGGCGGCCCCCCCGGCGGGCAGGGCCGGCAGCTCCCCGGGGCCGGGCAGCGGCCGGGGCGTCCCGCAGCCTCCTGGGGGCCGGGGGCCACTGCCGGCCCTGCCCGGGGCTGGTGGGGTCAGGCAGCGCCCGGCGCTGAGCCCCGGCTGCCCCACAGCCCCGGCCCGGCCCCGCAGCTCCCCACAGGCCCCAGCCCGTGCTCCCGGTGCCGCACCTCTGCGCCCGGTGCTGCCGCTGCCAGCGCAGAGAAACCCCTGGCATCCTGACCTCCTGCTTTTCCTCTCCTGCAAATTGAAAGTATGAGATGGTAAATTCTGAGAAAAAACGGTGCTAGAAAAGAAACCAATCCTGAGTAGTTTTCTGTTCGTCCTCTTTGCCATCATCCTTTTTCTTACCACACAGATTCCTCCTGCTGCTTCTTGCCTGAACCATATTGCTGCACACTCCCCTTCACCTGATCCCTTCCCAGCACACCAACACCATACATCACCTGTTGTCCAAATCCCTTCTCCACTTCCCTCATTCCCCCACTGGGTGTCCATGTCCTTAATTACCTCTGGGAGAATATGCAAACTACCTCAACATTCTCCCAAGGGACCCTTCAGAGACATTTTGGGATCATCATCCCTTTGGCCAGGACCCCTCCCCGGCTTTCCCTTTTCTCCCCTCCATGGGTGCCCTGCCATGTTCACTCCCCGAGGATCCCAGGGCACTCACTGATGAGATTTTCAGTGCTCTCTCCCTGCTGACTCTTCACAGACCCCCTGATGTGTCACTCGTCTGTCTCCTGGTCACTCCCGGGTCCCCAATCAATCCTCGGTGCCGCCGCCAGCCAAGGGAGCCAATCACCCAAAGTGGGTGAGGCACCTTCAGCTGCACTCCCTGCCCGCCGCCCCGGAGAGTGGAAGGAATTCGGGATGAACCCCAGGGTGTGTGGAAAAATTGACATCAGCAGAGAATTCTGTCCACAAAGCAGACAGAGGAATCCTGTAAAAGTAATTTCATTCCTAAGAAAAGGGAGAGGCCATGGGACATTCAGGCCATGGGATCTCGCCAATTGTTGGAGGACACCGTCTCATTTTCATCCAAATTTTCCCAGCTGCATCTCCCTTTCCCTTTCTGTGTTGGCTGAAATACTTGAGAGCTACAGACTTCTCAATCCACATACTACTTACCCCTTTCATATGCACCCCAGTTTTGTATAGCAGATGATACTCATGGCTCTGTTAAGGCTTTGTTGTTCTTCTCCAAGTTAATGAATTTAGCAAGACCTTGGCTGACATTTTCGGAAACCAATGGATTCTCCTGTCACACCCTTATGTACAATTCTCTAGCCCTATCTCCGAGCAGATTCAGAGCATCTGTTTGTAAAGACACTTTCCTGTTGTTCCTTCCATGGGGTCCCCCGTTTGTGGGACATCCCCCCTGGAGCAGGGTGTCCCCTCTGTGCTGCAGCCGCAGGGCTCGGGCAGAGCTCAGCCAATCAGAGCCCGCGGCGCTGATGACTCACCAGTTGCCAGGCAGACTCGCAGCTCCCCGCGTTCCCCACCTGGACCCACCTGCGCCCCCCCTCGGCCCCATGGCCCCGCGAGGGGAATTTGGGGAGGTGGGAGTGGGGCAGCGCCAAGGCCGGGCCCCCCCGCGCTGTCCTGGCGGGAGCGGCTGCAGTGGGGACCGAGTGCGGGCGGGAGCGGCCGAGAGCCCAGCGCTGCCCCAGCCCGACCTGCCCCAGCTCCATCCCTGCCCCTGCGCTGGGATGCTGTGGGTGTGGGGGGAAGAGGGAGCCGGCAGTGGGTGCTGGGCCTTGGGGCAGGAGGAGAAGGGAAGGAGAAGGAGGCTTGAGAAACAGAATGGTCAAAAGATGCAGGTGGCAGGAGAGAGTGGGATTGTGCAGGAGAAGGAGGAATAGCAGGAGGAAGAGGAGTGTGTGGAAGAGCAGAGACACAGGAGGAAGAAGGAGGAGCAGAAAGAGGAAGCAGCAGAAGGTTCCACCCCTCCCTGTGTCTGCAGCCTCCCCCCAGCCCAGGAGTGCTGCTCCCTCCACATGCAGCAGGTGACTGTGGAAATGGATCCACGATTTTCATGGGGTGAATCTTGGTGTTTCTGAGCTTGCTTGGGATAAATGTTTGTGCTTTGGTTTTATGTGGCAGCTGAATATTTATATCCTGGAGGAGTATTTTCCTGAGTTGTGATGTTTAGGGAGTTTTTGATTTGTGTCTTGGAAGTTTGCGGTATTTTTGGGCTGAATCTTGGTGTTTTGGAGGTTCTTACAGACACAAGATTCCCAATGATTTCCTGAGATGAACTTGGGCAAGGTGGAACCTCCAGTCCAAGGAGCTCTCCTCTTGTTTTTTCCCCAAACCAGGATTTGTCATACCCAGGGTGTGGCTGAATGGAGGAGGAGGAAAAGCCCCGGAGATGCTGCAGGAGGAGGAGCTGCAAACCCAGCCCAGGGAGCTGTGGGGAGGAAAGAGCCCCCCTGAGCCAGGAAGGCGGGCGGAGATCCAGGCGGAGCTCGGAGCTGGTGGAGAAGCCTCATGGCAGGGAGAAGCCCCACAAGTGCTTGGAATGTGGGAAGGGTTTCAGCTGGAGATCCAACCTGATCGTGCACCAGAGGATCCACACTGGGGAGAGGCCCTACGAGTGTGGGGAGTGTGGGAAGAGGTTTCAGACCAGATCCCATCTCCTTGTACATGAGCGGATTCACACAGAGGAGAGGCCCTTCCGCTGCTCCGACTGCGGGAAGGGTTTCAAGCAAAACTCCAACCTCACCGTGCACCAGCGCATCCACACTGGGGAGAGGCCCTACGAGTGTGGGAAGTGTGGGAAGGGCTTCAAAGACATGTCTGGCCTGATCTGGCACCAGGTGTTCCACACTGGGGAACGGCCCTATGAGTGCTTGGAATGTGGGCAGAGCTTTGGGCGGAGCTCACACCTGAGAAGACACCAGCACATCCACACTGGGGAGAGGCCCTACGAGTGTGGGAAGTGTGGGAAGAGGTTTCAGACCAGCTCCAATCTCCTCCTCCATGAGCGGATTCACACAGAGGAGAGGCCCTTCCGCTGCCCCGACTGCGGGAACGGTTTCAAGCAAAACTCCAACCTCACCGTGCACCAGCGCATCCACACCGGGGAGAGGCCCTACGAGTGTGGGAAGTGTGGGAAGGGCTTCTCACAGAGCTCAACCTTGACCCAGCACCAACGGAGGCACCACTAAAGGAAGCCCTGTGAGTGCCCCACGTGAGGGAAGAGCTTGGAGTGAGGGAAGAGAGTGAAGGAAGAGCTTGGTGTGCTGCTGCAGCTCCATCCCCCATGGGAGGATCCGGGCTGGATGATCCCCAGTGACCCCCGTGGGGCAGAGCCCTGGTGCCCCCATATGGGGAATAAAACAGAGAGTAAAGCAATGGAGCTGATAAAGGGGCCCGACATCTGAGGCCTGACTGAGCAGAAACTGTGGGAGACACAGACACAGTTTCAGTCTCCCTGGGCAAGAAGACTGACCAAGCAACATGGTGTGAGACTTTGTGATAAGATAAATGTTCCCAGGTGACCTGATGTCACAAAGAATGTGTAACCAATGGGAAATTGTTACCAAAAACAGAGCCCTCTATAATCACCATACAAGTAAATCCCTGTATAAACACCTGGTACACTCAATAAAATTGGCTGTGGTCTAAACTGGGATGTCCCCGTCTCTCCATGGTGGATAACCCTGTTGTGGGTGATCCCCGTTGGGTGGGGGAAGGTGCTGGAGGGATTTCTTTCCCTTCTCCTGGTGCTGCCGTGGTTTGGTTGGTAATAAATTCCCTCCCTGTGCCCAGGCTGGGTCTGTTGTCCCCGTGCCGGTGCTCGGGGCGGGATCTCTCCCGTTCCTTCTCTGCACTGCCGGGCCTCTCCTCAGCCAATGAGAGAACGCGGTGGAGAAGAGTCAGCCAATGAGAGCGAGCGGGGCTGATGACTCACCAGTTGCCGGGCAGACCCGCAGCAGGCAGTGTTCCCCACCTGGACCCGCCCTCCCTGCCCAGGGCCGGCCCCGCCGTGGGGTCCCCCCAAGTCCCTCCCCAGTGCCCCCATGAACTGGGCTGGGTTTAACTGGGAAGCTTTACTGGGAACACTGGGAGCAGGGGGCAGGGGCAGAGTGACAGCAGGTCTGGAGACACAGGTCCCCCCAAAATCAGCGTGGGGATGGAGCAGGGGGTGCCGGCCGGGCCCGGGGTCACGGCGAGGGGCTCTCACCGCCGGCGGCTCAGGAGCTCTGTGGGCAGAAAAAAGGGGGTGACACCAGGCTGGGGACCCTGGGGAAGCATTCACATTCTGGGGGAGGGGGGACACAACCCCCGGAACCCCCCTATTCTTGTGCAGGTAGAACCCGATCCCCAGTGCCAGGAAGATGAAGCCCAACACAGAATCCCCAGTTCCTGTCAGCATCTTGCTGTGGCAGCATCCACCAGCATCTCCGGGGTTTCCGCAGGGGTCAGGACCCCCCAGAAACTCTCAGAGGCACCCAAGCCTCTTCAAGCACCCTCCTGGTTGCTCCCAACCTACTCAGGATCCCTGAAACCTCCCTCTTGATCCCTTCCTCACCTTCCCAGGACCCACCAAAGCCCCTCCTGTCCCGCTCAGTATCTCACAGCCTCCTTCCAGTTGCCCCCCACTGCTCCAGGACCCCCAAACTGTCAGTCCCTTCCCAGCCCCACCAGGGGTCATCCAGACTCCTCCCAGTCTCTTCCCAGCACAACCAACCTTGTCCCAACCTCTGCTTTTCCATCCCCAGTCTCCATCCAACTCTTCCAGGCTCACTCTCATCCCTCCCAGTCACACCCAGCACACCCAAACTCCCTCCCAGTGTCCACCAGGACCCCCAGAACCCCATCCCACCCTCCCCAGTATTCTCCAAACCCCTTCTTAGCCCTTCCAAACCCACAACCTCCTCTCCCTGTTGAAACCAGGCTCTCTCCAACTCCCTCCCAGGTGATTCCAGCACATCCCAGTGGCTCTCCTAGTGCCTCCAATTCCTCACCTGTATCCCAGTGCTGGATCAGGGGGTGCTCCAGGCTGACGTGCTCCACCTGGCAGGTGGAGGTGACCCTGGCCCAGGTTGGGGTTTCCAGCAGCACCAGGAGCTGGTGGGTTCAGTCCCCATTCGGGACCATGTCGGTGGCCACCACAGAGAGCTCCTGCTGGCCCTGGAACCACCTCAGCTGAATGGGAGCAGGGTAGAAATCCACCAAGGAGCAGAGCAGGTGACTGGGGCTGGGCCGGGAGCTCGAGGGCACCAGCGAGATGGACACGGTGGGGGGCACTGGGAGAGAGCGGGGACACACTGGGATCAGCTGGGGGGAACTGGGAGAGAGAGGGGAGGGGTGGTGTGGCCTTGGGGCAGACTGGGAATGGACTGAGAGGGACTTGGAATGAACTGGGAAAGACTGGGATGATACTCAGAGAGAGGGGAGGGGATGGGGGGCACTCGGAGAGGGTGGAGATCTCGGAGTGAACTGGGGAGGAACCGGGAATGGGCTGGGAAGGAGTGGGAGGGACTGGGGCGGCACTGGGAGGAACTGGGAATGGGCTGGGAAGGAGTGGGAGGGACTGGGGCGGCACTGGGAGGAACTGGGAATGGGCTGGGAAGGAGTGGGAGGGACTGGGGCGGCACTGGGAGGAACTGGGAATGGGCTGGGAAGGAGTGGGAGGGACTGGGGCGGTACTGGGAGGAACTGGGAATGGGCTGGGAAGGAGTGGGAGGGACTGGGGCGGCACTGGGAGGAACTGGGAATGGGCTGGGAAGGAGTGGGAGGGACTGGGGCGGCACTGGGAGGAACTGGGAATGGGCTGGGAAGGAGTGGGAGGGACTGGGGCGGCACTGGGAGGAACTGGGAATGAAGCGCGCGGCACTGGGAGGCCGAGTCCAGCGCGGGGCACGCGGCGCTGCGGGTCTGCCTGGCAACTGATGAGTCATCAGAGACTCGCGCTCTGATTGGCTGAGGGGCGGCAGCGCCACGCCAGGCTGAGATGGACAGCCGGGAGGCGCTGGGAGAGACTGGGATGGACTGGGAGAGCCACGGGGATCAGTGGCAGGGACAGAAGGTCTCGGGGATGGGCACAAGGAGGGCTGAGGGCTCTGGAGCGATTCCCAGAGAGGTTTTGAGGGCCCTCAGTGTCATTGCCAAAGCAGGGCTCGAGGGCACACGCTGTGCCCCGCGCTCACCTCGGCGCTCCCTGAGGAACGGGCTGAGATACTCGTGGTTGTACCGGCAGAGCCAGTCCACCGCAGTCCTTCTTTGCTCCATAACGTGCGGGTCGCTGTTGCAGTACCTGGCTGCTGTCCCTGGAGTCTCTGTCCCGTGGTATCTGTGGATACCATGCAAAGGCCTTTTCTGCTTCTTTACCCTGCACTCTCCTTGTAGCAGTTCAGGCTGGAACAAATGGCTCCCAGAACAGGGACCTTGGGCAGTTGTCCAGTCCCGGAGAGCGTCTCCTGAAGGTCATCGGATCCGGGATCTTCGGGAATTCAAGCGTCGTTTGGGACCAGCTCCAGGAGGAGCTTCTTCCTTCGCTTTGTGAGGACTGTTTCTCCTGGCCTGTCGCCACCCCTTTGGAATTCTGAGGGAAGGCTGCCGCTTTGGAAGGGAAGCTTTCAGAATCCAAAGGACCGGCAGGAGCCCACCAGCCCCCTCGAGGTTTCGCTTTTCCTTTGTGTCCCTCGCATTGGTGAGTACTCGCAGCGTGGGCTGCCAGGTGCCCGGGGGAGAGCACCACACATGAACACATTTATCTTAAGTTAATCCTTTTGCCTCGTGGGGGGGAATTTTGGGTTGTTTGGGGAACATGGACAATCATTTATCCCCAGCTCAACGAGAGATTTATATTCAGATTAAAGCAACTTTAGTACTAGGGAACATTTCATTTAAAAAGAGGGATCTTAAAACTTTTGTTCAGTTTTTGTTTGAGCACTTTCCTGATGCTTCCCAGGAAGATGTTTCATAAGTTTCGTTCTGGGGAAAAGATTGGTGATGCATTTATGATATACAAACGGGGGGAAATTATAAAGTGGGCAAGTTTAATCCTATTTTTGATTTGATTTTTAAATTAGTAAAGCCTAAGAGAGAAAGTTGGGTCCCTGGTTCTTGTTCCCCGTGTTCCTCCCTCCCTGATCCTAACCCTGCTTCCCCTATGGGTGGGATGGGAGCCAGACCCTGCTCACGGGCACAGGGCTGTCACCTACTCCCTGCTGCCTCCTGCCCCACTCAGTCCCTCTCTCGGGCTGGCCCTGGCCACTCCAGCCCGAGCCTTCCCCGCTCCCTTGTCCCCGACTGCCCTGTCCCCAGTTTGGTCCCCAGCTCCAGGAATGTCAGTTGTACAGCCCCGCCTCGGGTCCCTCCCCTGCGCTCGCATCAGGTGTCACCGTCGGGACCAGCCCCTTCTGTCCCCTGCCCACATCCCCGAGTGGGCCCTTGAGGGTGGTTCCCTCCTTCTCCAGCCCATCCCGGTTCCCACGCCGTGGAACCGAACGCGGGCCTGGCTGGAAGCCCGCCATGCTGGCCTGCAGGCCCCGAGTCACCGGGCCCCACCGCTCCGCCGGAGGCTGCGCGCTCCAGCCCGCCCCGACCCACCTTCCGAAGAGGATGAGGACGGCGGCACCCCGGCAGTAACAACAGGCCGGGAGGAGGCTGGACACGGATCAGGGAGGAGCCCTGCGGGATGGGGACCTGGACTTGGTGAGAGATCTCGATTGCCTTGCGGCGCCTGTCATCATTAAATGGGGAAAGGAGCCACGATGGGAGCGGATTCCTCACACTGAGGGGAAGGAGTTGAGAAAAGTGGCCAGAGACTACGGCCGCAATTCTCCATATTTTAAAAATGTATTGGACTAAACTTTCACAGGACATACCTTAATTCCCCATGCCTTCCATTACATTACCACTGCACTATTGCAGTGGAAAAAACTTTTAAAGCCAATCCTATCCAAGTATGACTTGAGTGAAGTTTTAGGCGAAGGCCAGGAAGGCCTTGAGGCTTTGGCAGGAGAGGGGGAATTTAGCAGACCAGAGGATCAGGTCATGCTGCCCAACAATGTCTTAGATGACATCAAATCTGCTGCAAAGACTGCTCTTTTAAAAATCCCTGATGGAACCACCCTTGTCCAAAACTTTTCTTCAATCCATCAGGGGGTTGAAGAGACATTTGTTAAGTTTGTTGACCACCTCCCAGAGGCCATCGATCGCCAAATTGATAATGTAGAGGCCAGGGATGAACTCCTGGGAAAAATGGCAATGTCTAACGCCAACCCGGAAACCAAAAAGCTTCTCGGAGCTCTTCCCCAAGATCCAGAGCCACCCATCCCACAGATGGTCGACACCTGCACTAAGGCCTCTTCTTCAGAAACTGCTTTAGCCCTGGCCGTGAGCAAAGGGGTGGGGGAGGCAGTGGTGCCCATTAACAACGAGAGGTGCTTGAACTGTGGCCAGTTCGGCCATTTCCAAGCAAACTGCCCTCACTGGCCTCCTGTGCACTTTAACTCACCTCGCTGCCCTCTCCAGAACACCTAGAAATGATCAGCCCTCGCAGCGTCCGGGAAACGGGCGGGGAGCGCGGCGCGGTCCCGCACGGAGACAACGAGCGGCAGCCGCGGCCCCGGGGCCGAGGGCGGGCGGGCGAGGCCGGCGGGCGGGCAGCCCCGCCGGGGGCGGCTCAGAACCGCAGTCCTGGGGCGAAACTGCCGCCCCCGCCCCGCTGCTGCTCCGGAGCTCCTGCGCCCGCAGCGTCCGCGGGCACCGGCCGGGACAGAGCCCGGGAAGGAGAAGGGGCCGAGCCTCGGCGCGGCCGCCAGCGCCGGGAGCGGGACGAGCCCCGCACGGCAGCGCCCCAGCACCGGCGCCACGTCCAGCATCACCAACACACACGCAAACCCGCTGGCCAAGGTAAAAAAGTCCTTGCCATGAACGTTCTGGGGACAGGAAATGGTTCAATGTCAAAAACAGATACCGTTTCATAACCCAGAATGATAACAAACAAGATGTGCTTGTTCAACAGACTGCTATAAAAAAGAATAACCCCAGGAAATAACTCCACAGTCTAGGAGATGGAGAAATTGTGGAATTTAATATAATACAAGGAAGAAAAGGCCCCCAAGCAGCCGATGTGACAGGACCTGGTGGAGTTCCAGTGCAAGGTAGCAAACATGCAACAAACTGCAAACCTGCAAAATATTACCCATGTCATGGAAGTCCTCCACACTCCTATTGAGGAAATAAAACCCAAAACCAACAACCAAATCCCAGCAACAGCCCAAAAGCTGAAAGAGCACAGAAGACCAATAAGCCATCCTCCATCCAAGACTCCACCTCCATATCAAAACAACTTTCCAGTCCGATAAATCTCACTTCTTCTAATACCCTTCCCCAATTCCTGTGGCCTCCCTGCCCCCCTCCCACTTTCCCCTTTTCCTTTCCGTTGTCCTATTACCCCTTTTTTATGTTCCCACAAATTCCTACCTCCTTTTCCTCCTTTCCATGGCCTCCCTACACTAGTCCCTTTCCCCAGAGTTCCTTCATAATACCCGAGGGAGTGTAATTGGGGGGGAAGAAAGGACAGTTTTCCTAAAGTAACCATCTTTTTCTTAAAAGGTAATGATTTCTATTTGGAGTTTCCAAAAGGCACACCACCACCTACATTACCTCGTACAGAGTCTGTCACAGCCAGCAGCACTGCCACAGGGGCCAGAGAACCAGTCCCTACCGAAGGCTCCTGACTCCATCTCCTGATAAACTGGACTAAGAAAACCCCACATCCCTCCTGCCAGCTCTAAGAAAATCTATTTGGACATTAGAGACTCAGAATTGTTTGCATTTTGAAAATTGTATGAGTGCTTTTGATTGTTTTTGTCATTTTGTGTTGATTCAGTTGATCCTCCAGAGAAGCTTTCTTAATAATATAAAAAGGGGAATTGTGGGGACCCTGGGGGGCATTTCCCTGGTTTGGGGAGACGCGGGAGGCTTCCCTCAAGGGGCTGTTGGACTCCGTTTGCTCCTTTCCCTGTTCCTGTGTCTGTTCCTGTGTCCCTGGGCCACTCCCTCCCTGTTCCCTGGCTGGGCCTCATCTTTGTACTGCCCAGGGACCAGGGTCACCCCCACCCTGACTCCTCGGGACAGGGAGAGCTGAGAGTTGGAGCAGGGGGATGGGTGTGCTGGGGAAAACCCTGAACATCTCACGGCGTGGCTGAATCAAACATCCATGGATACCATGCAAAGGCCTTTTCTGCTTCTTTACCCTGGACTCTCCTTGTAGCAGCTCAGGCTGCAACAACTGGGGACCGTCCAGCCCAGATCCTCCCACGGGGATGGAGCTGGAGCAGCGCACGAAGCTCTGCCCCCACTCAGGACACCCGCAGGGCCTCCCTGGTGTGGAAGTGCTGCTGAGTGATGATCTCTGAATTCCACCTGAAGCTCTTCTGACATTCCAAGCACTCATAGGGCCTCTCCCCAGTGTGGATCCTCTGGTGTTCCATCAGGTGGGATCTCCACCTGAAACCCTTCCCACATTCCAAGCACTTGTGGGGCTTCTCCCTGCCATGAGGCTTCTTCCACCAGCTCCGAGCTCCGCCTGGATCTCCGCCCGCCTTCCTGGCTCAGGGGGGCTCTTTCCTCCCCGCAGCTCCCTGGGCTGGGTTTGCAGCTCCTCCTCCTGCAGCATCTCTGGGGCTTTTCCTCCTCCTCCATCCAGCCACGCGCAGGGAATGACAAATCCTGGTTTGGGGGAAAAACAAGAGGAGAGCACCTTGGACTGGAGGCTCCTCCTGCCCAAGTCCATTCCTAGAACTCAGCAGGGCTCTTGTGTCCATGAAAATCTCCACAGTATCAAGGTTCAGCCCAAAACAACTCTCCCTGGAGTTCCCTATCTCTGATCTCGCCACTTTTGGGGTTCCAGAGGTTTCCTTTCCTTGGGATGATGGGGGTCCAATGGCTCCACGGGTTCCCCCTTCTCAGGTGTCTTGCTTAGGGATGATCCTGGGGCTGTTGGGGCTCCATGGGGTCCCTTCTCCCCTGATGCTCTACTCTGAGATCCCAGGGGTCCCAGGGGTTCCTCCTCTCCAGGCTCCCCCCCCTTTCCAGCCAGCCGGGGGTCCCCCAGCTCCAGGATCGCCCCTCTCTGCTCTCCCCACTCCGGGGGTCCCAGGGGTTCCCCTCCTCTGCTCCCCCGGGGGTCCCCAGGACCAATGTCCTCCCCCTGGTGACACTGGGCAATGGCCACGTGGACTCCCAAAGATCCCCCAGGGGGCTCAGCTTTGGGGTCCTGCAAGATCCAAACCTACACACACAGAGAAAAAAACCTCCCAGGGTTTATTTGGGCCTCCCAGATGACATCTGGGGCTCAATTCCACAATCTGTAAGCTCCCAACACACCCCAATAAAAAAACCCTCTCAGAGACTCCCCGATATATTTGGGACAAGCTCCCCCTCCCCTCTCACCTGCAGGATGAGCTGGGGGCGATGGTCCCGGGGCCAAGGGTGCTGCGGCCTCAGGGGGCACTGGAACCTCCTGTTTCTCCTCCTTTTCCTGCTCCTGATCCTCCTCTTCCTCCTCCTTTTCCTCTCTCCCTCCTCCTCCTCCTTCCTAATCCCACCTCCTGCCCAGTTCCTGCCTTCTGTATATTTAGAGTGGAGCACCTTGCTTGTTTTTAGAGCGAGAACAAAGATCCCAGCGGGAACACGGCTTGCTGGCTTCAGTCAGAAGTAGCAGTGACTAAAGGTCCTGTTTCCTCTGCTGTGCTCCCGTCCTTGTTCCTCCTCAGTGTTCAGGCTGGGCTATGGGGTGTCCCTGTTTGCTGCATTTTCAGAGCTCCTCCTGGAGCCTTTGGGCAATAGGCTGTGCCCTGGGAGGGTTCTTTGTGCTCCTTTGTGACCCAGGAGAACCTTCCGGGCGGTTTCTGCGTGAGCTGCTGCTGTGATGTCACAGGAGCACTGCCACGTCCCCGAGGTGCTCCCGTGGCTGTGGGACACGGAGGCCTCAGTGTCCCGAGTGGCTCTGGGCACTGCTCCTTGCCGGAGGATCCTCCTGCCCGAGGCATTCTCAGCACCAGCCCAGCCCTGACGGGTGTCCTTGTGTGCTTGCAGGGCTGCAGTCTGCAGGCGTGTGCAGCGCAGCCAAAATGATCCAGCACGTGGCTGCTGCAGTTTGCACGCTGTACTCTGTGGCTTATTCGGGCTATTTTTTAACCCACTTGGCACGTAAGTCGAGGTTTTCCCTCGGTGCTGTGGCTTTGGGCTTGCTGTGTGCTTTCTGTTCTTCCTCTGGACCCGAGCTGACTTTGTAACCAAATGGCCATGAAGGCCCCATTGCTTTGGGAGAGCTCCTGCCAGCAGCTGCAGCTGAAAAAGGGGGTGTCTGCAGCCAGCGGGGCGCGCACAGCATTTGCAATGAGCCCTGGGGGGTTCTGTTCCCTCCAGCGGGGAGTCTGTGGCAGCAGAGCCGGGAACTCCCTGCCCAGCCAAGAACCGACCCAGCCCAGCATTTTGTGCTGTTCTCTTGCTGTGGGAAGGGACTGTGGCTCCTGGAGGGACGCTGGGAAAGCAAAATGCTCTCTCGGGGTTGCCTTGCTCCATGGCATTTCCCACCACAGGCAGTTTTTTCCTGACAGCATCTGGTTCATGTTCCCTCTCCCGTTGCAGGGCACCTCATGTGTGGTTTCCGAGCAGCTCCTCCTCCGGTGAGTGGGAAAGGAACCTTTGGTGTTTGGAATTGTGCAGCAAGCTGTGAGCTCGGCGTGTGGCAGCCGAGTGCCAGCCTGGGAGGCTGAAGGAAAGTTCCTGTCAGAGTCTTTGCAGCAGCAGCAGCAGCAGCAAAGGGATCCCAGCAGATTTCTCCTTTTCTGCTGCAGAGCTTTTGAAGGGCTTCAGGTCTGGTTTTGCAGGCAGAGGATTGCTTGCTGGCTTTAGCCACGGTGGAATATGGAATTCCCAACAATAAGTGGCAATGTTGACTTTAGCCCATTGTTAGTTTGAAGGGCTCCAAACCCAATTTCTGCTAAGTGCAGCTGGATGTGCAGCTGAGGGTAAATAAGGTGGTCACTGAGATAGAACTTCCCGTCCCTCACGCTGCCATTTGTCCACAGGGCACAAAAGCAGCACCAGCCCCTCCTCTGGCTCCCTCTGCTTCCCAAGAGGAGGCCAAAGAGGAGGAAGACAGCAGTGAGCTCCCCGCTGTTCTCGGGGACGCTGGTGAACTTCCCTCGGTGCCGGGAGATGACAGTGAACTTCCCGCTGCTCTGGGAGACGAGGGCGAACATCCCGCGCTGTGGGAATACAGCGGCGAGGCTCCCACGGGGTGGGACAAGGACAGTGGACATCTCCCGACGTGGGACGAGGGCAGTGGATGTCCCCTGGTGCGGGACGAGGATGGCCAAGCCCCCATGGTGTGGGATGAGGACAGAGGACATCCTGTGCCTTGGGAAGAGGAGGTTGAACTTCTCCCAGCATGGGAAGAGGACAGTGAATGTCCCGTGGCTTGGAAAGATGATGGCGAACCTGCAGCATTTTGGGAAGAGGATGGAGAATCTCCCTGTGATTGGGAAGAGGATGGAGAACCTCCCTGTGCTTGGGAAGAGGACACTGATCCTCCCTGTGCTTGGGAAGAGGACACGGAACCTCCCTCCGCTGTGGGATCCTGGGCTGAAGGTTCTGACAGCAGCACAGCCCTGCAGCCAGAGGGAAGAGGGGAGTGGTGCCTGGTGCAGCTGAGTACGTCTGCTCTGTTCCTGTGTTCAGAGCAGGGGCTGTGTGTGTGTCTCGGCATCAGCTGCAGCCAGCGTTGCTCTGAAGCTGAATGTCACAGGGGCATTTATTGTCCTTCCCCAGCTGAGACCAAGGGGCTCACGGCCCCAGGGAGTGGGGCTGCATTCTGGCTCTGCTCTGGCGGGGTCTGGCTCTGGGAGGGAGCCTCTTCCACGTGGTTTCTTTCAGGGAACATCGTGAGCGTGGAGGATCCTGCCGAGAAATACCTGGAAGTGGAGCAGATTGGCCAAGGGTAAGTGCACGGCAGCTACTTCTGCACAAGCAGCCCAGGGGTTGTGCTGGTGCAGGATCAAGGGAGAAGTCAGGAGAGCTCCAAACACCTTCAGACACTGGGGTGCCATCCTGCTGTCTCTCAGTCCTGATCAGAATTGAGAAGTGTGGTCAGAAGGAGCCGTCACAGGCCCCTGAGGCTGGCAGTGTCCTGCCTGCAGCATGGAGCAGGACCTGGAAGATCTTCTGTGTCTGGAGCTGGATTGCTTAAAAGAGCCACTCACCATCTGGAGACTGTCAGAAAACAGTTCTCAAGGAGATTTCTTTCAAATATTTTGCTTCAAAAAATATCCTCCAGTCAGCATTAACAAGCTAATGGTTTGGAAACAGGAACCAGAGATGAACTAATGAGTGCTCTATTCTAGCACAGCTCGTAGAGCCCATACATTCAGCAACAGACACAGAGCTGATGCACTCTGGGGGAAAATGCATCACCTGCCTGATGGCAGGACCCTTGTGGATCCTGCAGGTCTTAGGCAGGAAATGGAAAAGGATGAAATGCATTCTTTTCCAGTTCTTTAGACACCCATTGCTCACCTCAGGTTTTGAACTAAAGCAATTCAGCGTGGACATTTGGGATTTGCTCCAGCCCAATTCCTTCGTGTTGGGTCTCAGTATTCCCTTGCACACCTGGCATGGCAGAGGGCTGGTGGCTGCTGCGCTGTTGTTGCAAGGGTCGATGCACCCAGGTGTTTGTGAGCGCTGCAGGCAGCAGAGATCTCCTGTCTGGGCTGGCTTTCACTCCCAGGGCCTCAAGCGCTGCTTCTTTCTTCTCTGCTGTTTTGTCTCCAGGGCTTTCGGAACCGTTTCCAAAGGACTCGACAGGGCCACTGGAGGAGAGGTCAGTGCCAACACGCCCAGCACGTCTGGCAGCTCTCCAGGGCTCTCCCCTCTGCTGGGAGCTGTGGCTGCAGCTCTGGGGGCCAGCAGAGTTTCCTGCACAGGCTGCTCCTCTGAAGGCAGAGCAGTGTCAGCCTGCAGAGCACAGCTGGGACACACTTGGTCCTTCTGGAGTGCCCAAAGGGATGCAAGGAGGGCAGCGGTGTCTGTCAGAGCAGGACGCGCTGGCTTCCTCTTCATATTTAAAAGTGTGAATGGATCAGGGCTGGAGACTGAGGCCCAATTTATCTTCACCCCAGCCTCAGACAGGAACACTATTTAGCAGTTTTTCCATCCAGCCTTTCATCTTTAAAGGGTACCTCAAGGCCTAATTAGGGAGAAGTCCTGCTTGGGCTCAATTTGGGGATTTAATTCCACTTCAGCTGTCCACAGAGAGAGAGGGAGAGAAATGAGAAGATGGATGTCCAGAGCAAAGCTCTCTCCTAAACCCTGCAGTTGTTTTTGGGTCTGGGGTCAGTGACAGCCTGTGACAGGGATCACCTGAGCAATGGATGTGTGTGTTTGCTTTGTTGTGCAATCCCAAACAGAGTAGCTGCATCTGAAATCATGACCAAATCCCATAGAATTGCTAAAGGGTTACTGGCTGTTTTGCTCTGTTTTCACAGAACCAGAATTACCTCCTGCTTGCAAAATGTGTTTGAATAATAATGAGAGTGTTGAGGCCATATGAGAAGACTGTAGGTGCAGAGAATGTGGTTAGAGCTTGGAGGCTGACAGCTGAGGGGCCATTTCTGCAGGGCTTGCAAGGCCAAATGTCTCTGGCCGTGTGTCCTGTAAGCAGCCCCAGCGAGCAGAGCAATGGGCTGTGGGAGTGGCCCTTGCTGAGCTCTGGTGCCCATCCCAGGGCAGTTTGGCACAGCCCAGCTCCGTTGCTCCAAAAAGCCTCGCCCCGTGTTGGCTGTGGCCTCCTGCCACAGACTCCTCCAGTTAAAGGTCTGCAATGTCCCCTCAGGTGGCCATAAAGAAAATGAGTCTCAGAGGGCAGAACAGGGAATGCGCTGTGAATGAGCTCCTGCTCCTGAAGGACAAGAAGAACCCCAACATTGTCAACTCTTTGGACAGGTGAGTGCTCCAGGCCTCACCCCGTGCACGGGCCCTGCCTCAACCTTTCCTGGCACCCGTAGTCTGTAGCCTGTTTTGAAAATGCCTGACCCAGCCGTATCTTCCCAAAACAACAGCCTGGCAGTTCGCTCCCTCCGTGTGCTTTGGTTACTTTGGTTTGTTTTTTCCTTCAAGTTGACCCCGTTTTCTGTGTCTTACAGCAAGTGCTGATAAACCACAGCAGAAATTATTTCCCTTGGCTTCTTCTTCCCAGCCCTTTTCCATTGCTGCAGATATCAGGAAAACCAGGGCCTTGTTTCCAGAAATGCCTCATTTGCCCATTTTTCACTGGCATTGCCTGTTTCTGAAGGGACTTTCTGAAAGGTTTTCTGATTGCTTTTGTCCCAAGTGCTGCACGGCCTCCTCCCCTGGATAACCCTGGGAGTTGTGTTGCCTTGTTCTGCAGGGAATGGTGGAACTGATGAGCTCAGAAGCTGAACCAGCTGGGGCCAGTGTTGTGGTTCCACACTGATCTGGGCTGTTGCTAAACTGCATTTTTCACCTGCTTGCCATCTAAGGCCTCTCCTTTCTCACAGGTGTCTCTTCCTTTAGACTGTGCAGATTCCAAGGGCTCTGCAGCCTGGCAGGAATGTCTCTCCATCGGATTCTGTCCTCATGGACAAGTGACCTGGAAACAAAACTGCACTCCAGACTTTTCCATGGGGGAATTGAGCACTGCACATTCGTCTCCATGTCACTGCTTTTCTCTTCCAGCTTCCTTGTTGACGGAGATCTCTGGCTGGTGATGGAATACATGGATGGAGGAACTTTGCAGGACGTTGTCAGACAGACACGCATGGCTGAAGGAGAGATGGCAGCTGTGAGTCGGGAGGTGAGGGATCCTGCCTGTGGCTGCCATGGCTTGGGCACGATGGTCCTTCCACAGAGGCGTGAGAACAGGAGTGGCTCCATGCTCAGGGCTCTGTTTCTCTGTTGTTTTTATAAGCTGGAGAAGAAAGAGCCTTTGCAGTGAACGGCCTGCCAGCATCGCTGCACTTCTGCTCTGTTCTTGCTCTCTTTCCTGCTGTTGTGGCACTCTCTGTCTGTTCTGGATTTGATGTGCTGTTCTCAGCTTTGCCCTGAACCGTTTGCCTGGAGCCTGTCTGCTCTGCACTCCTGGCCTGTCACAGCAAAGCTGCTGCTGGCAGAATTCCGACCTGTCCTTTCTTGTGTGATAGATTCCGGCCATTGGTTTTTGTCCTGGTGTTTCTTGTTCTCTCTCAGTGCCTGCAGGGCCTGGATTTCCTCCATGCGAACCGGGTGATCCACAGAGATCTGAAGAGCTCCAACATCCTCCTGGGCATGGCCGGCTCTGTCAAGCTGGGTGGGTGTTCCTGGCCAGGCACAGCGCTCCCGGGTGCGGCTGTGGGGCTGCTTCCCAGTGCCGGCCAGAGCCCCACAAGGGCTGCTGGGGGCACTGCCCGGCCCCTGCTGCCAGCTGAGAGCGGCTGCCCCTGCAGAGAGCTCCGGAGAGCAGCAGGGTGCCAGGGGTGGCTTTGCTCTGGGTATGGCCCTCCCAGAGGGCAGGAGTTGGAATCTAAATCTTAAAGAGAATCAGTAAAAGCCACTGCATGAAAGCTGAGGGTTTCTTTAAGGGTTCAGTTCCACCTTCCCTTGGCTACAGCCCTCAGCACTTTTCCAGCTGACTTCACTACTGCATTCTCAGACTGAGAATGGGGAGTCTTGGTGCTTGGTTTCCTCATTCCAGCTGCCTTTGACAGTGTTTGTTTCTGTCCTCAGCTGATTTTGGCCTCTGTGCTCAGCTCAGCTCTGAGCAGGACCGGCGCAGCTCCATGGTGGGCACTGCTCACTGGATGGCCCCAGAAGTTGTGACCAGTTCTCCTTATGGCCCCAAGGTGGACATCTGGTCCTTTGGCATTGTGACCATCGAGATGGTGGAAGGAGAACCTCCTTACTTCAAGGAAACGAGGGCCATGGTAAGAGGCAAATTCTCCAGGGGCTGCAGAGCCCTGTGAGCACAGGGTGACCCTGCACTGGGAGCAGCAGCTGGAGGTTTCTGCACCTGGGGAAGGGAATTCCCAGAGCACTCGGGCCTCAACACAGACAAATATTCTGCAGTCTCCAGCAACAATTTGCTTTGGGATTCATGCTGTTGCAGCTCTTCTGGCTGTGAGGATGACCTGAAAATGTGAAGCAAGTGCATCAGCTCTTTCCAATGGCTGTGGCAGCACCAGGGTTTGGGTTTTTTGGTTGGCACAGGACAATGAGCTGTGAGCAGCATCTCTGCCAGGGAGGAAAGTGCCCCTGGAGCTGGGGCTGAGAACCCGGGGTCGCTGTGAGCACCTGTGGGTGGGAAGGAAGCTGGCAGAGTGCTGAGTTTTCTTTTCCTGCAGGCTCGCGCTCTGATCCGGCACAACGGGACCCCGCAGCTGCAGGAGCCCCGGTGCCTGTCGGCTCTGCTGCGGGACTTCCTCGAGTGCAGCCTGGAGCCGGACGAGGAGCAGCGCTGGTCTGCCCAGGAGCTGCTGCAGGTGAATGCCGAGCGGCCGAGGGGAAGCAGCAGCGCCAGGGAGGGGTTTTCTGCTGGGGCCCCTCCGATAGTCTCCAGCCTCACTGCGTTCCACACGCAAAGCAAGCAGAATCCTCGCCGGGTTTGGCTTGGCAGGGTCCTTTCGAGGGCATCTGCCCCTGGTGCCCCACGAGGAGCAGGGCCATCTTCAGGCAGGTCCGGTGCTCAGAGCCCTGCCTGGCCTGAGCTTGGATGTTCCCAGGGAGGAGGCACCTCCCACATCTCTGGGCACCTTCTGTCAGTGTTTCCCCACTCCTGGCAAAAAGATTCTGCCTGCGATCTAACCTGAGCCTGCTTCCCTCTCCTGAGTTTCTGACCATTTCCCTTTGTCCTGTTGCAACAGAGCCTGTGAGTAAGTTGGCTTTGGAAAGTAACAGTTCATTTCTTTCTTTTTTATCCTTTGGGCAGCACCCATTTTTATCATCAGCCAAGCCTCTCTCCAGCCTGACTCCCCTGATCACCACAGCAAAGCAACTGAGGGAGCAGCGGAGGAGATGAAGCACTGGAGGACAGCTTTTAGTTACAGTAGTTAGTTAGGACAACTAGTTAGTGATGGTAGTTAGCAGTGCTAGTTGGTTATGGTAGTTAGGACAGCCTGTTTGTTACGGCTCTTATGACAGCCTGTTTGGTATGGCAGTTTTTTGAATAAAAACTCTCTTAAACCTCAACTCCCTTGAGGTGTCCCTTCCTCCTCCCTCTGTGACTCGGCTGCCCGGAGCAATGTGAGGGGAGAGCGGGCCCAGCCTGGCCCAGAGCTGAGCCCCAGCAGAGCCCTGGCAGAGCCCAGAGCAGCCTCGGATCTGCAGAGTCAGCCTGGGAGGAGGCGCTCGGAGCCTTCTGGGCTGCACCCGACTCTTGGTTACAAACTGCGTGTGCTGGAAAATGCCACCGGCTCTGCCAGAGGGCAGAAGGGGCCCGGGGAAGGCCCCAGTGCTCCCTGCAAGGGAAACACCTGCCCTGGGTTTGTTATAGAGAACTATGTAGTTGGTGGCTTTTGCTCTTATGTCTTGACTTCTGCAACTTATTCTTAGTCACAACGATTTTGATGCAGTATAGTTTGTAATCACTTTTAACTGCTTTTGCTGTAATATAATTTGTCAGCTTTTTGTGGCCAATGCCCTGGCCCCTGTGTAGCTCATATCCTCAGAACATCATTCTTGGATGATAGTTTAGTTTGTGCACAGTGTGAAAAACATACATACTACTTTTGGCTTTTGCAAAATATTGAACTGGATGCCATGGGTTGTGCATTAGAATGTTAACTTTTGCAGAAGTAGCTGTAGTTGTGAAATAATAACTAATGCTTTTATTTTTGTAACTAACTGACAGTAATAACTCAGAGGTATTTGTGAAACAGCCAATGTTGATTTAAAGTACTTGTGGAAGTAGCTAAAACCGTCTGCATGGCCAGATAACATTTAAGGAACGGGTGTGATGAGGACCCTGCCGCTGACCCTTCGACTGTCAGGAACCGTCTCCTGCTGATGTGGAAACCCAGGTGTCCCAGGGTGAGGTTCTGGTGTTTGTATCCCCAGTTGTAGGTTCTGTTCATGTTTGATATTCTGTTCTGTGCTCTCAGAACTGACTCTGAAAGTGAAGGTTTGTTTTGTCTTGTTATCAGCTGGCTCACCTCCCCCCATGGTCTGTTCTCCACAAGAGGCTTGTGCGGGCTGGCTTGGCTTGCTTTTGCTGGCTTTGTTTGCTTGCTCTTGCTTCCGCTCTTGCCTTTGCTTTTTCCTGTTAGTTTTAGTTTAACTAGGCATTCCAATTTTTTCCCTGGACTGTTTCTTTCCCTTTCCTTCTTCTGAATACCATCCAACCTGCTCTGGACTGGGACCTGGGAACCCCGAGGAGCACCGGGAGCCTGCGCTCTGTGATCTGCAGCAGCCATCCCCAGTGCCCAGAGCAATCCCCAGCGCCCAGACCCGGGCGACCACCCCCAGGAGAGACTTTCTGGATTTGTCATCTCTTCAGAGTGGTGAAAGAGTTTTGTTGTCATCTGGTGTTGTTCATTTTTTTTAGTGCTGGGGATTGTTTTGTTAGTTAAATAAACAGGTTCTTTTCCACTTCTCTCAGAGAAAGTTCTTCCCGAATCAGGTGGGTGGGGAGGAGCCGTGGGGGTTTGTTTTCTGGGGGCTCCTTCCAGAGGAGGATTTGGGGGATTTGCATTCCAAGAGCACTCAGGGTTGCGTGTTGAGGTTATGCCCAAGGGGATCTGGGGTTGGACAACACAGCTGGACTGAAGGTTAAAAATGTCCAAGGGGATCTGGGGTTGGAAAACAGTAACACCTAAAATTCTGCTGGGTTGAGAGACATCCAGGATTAAACCTGCTGGGTTGATGGATTAACATTCCATGAGCACTCAGGGTGTAGATATGTAATGTAGACTGTTTGAAAGTAAAAGGTACCTTGTATGTGAAAGTGAGTGAAAAATAAAAGTGAGTAAATGTAGATGAATGGAAGTATATAAAATGTAGATTGTTTATTCTGAGCTTTACTTTATCTCCTTGGAGGCAGGTGGATTGTGTTGAATGGTATATTGAGAGAAAGGACTTTTTGAGTAGTTGAAAGAACGTGGTATTCAGGTTGTTAGAGAAAGTGGGAAACAGAGGCAGAGGACTTGTGAAGAAACGTGAGGAATGGACTATCACATCTAAAATGGACAACACCAAAACACACCAAAGGAGTGTTGAAAAGGACTTGCATAGAAAAATCAGCAAAAAGGAGTGACAAGGGAAACAGAGGTCAAGCCTGGATTGAGCACTGTACTCACCAGTGAGAAGATCACACGTACCTGCTGTGGGCAGCAACCCCACAGGCAGGGGAGGTGGGGGTATAAGCCACGCCAGACCTCTGTCATTCCTGTTTCTGTCTCTCATTTGTTGTCTTTTCCCTTCTGAGATAGCAGCAAGATCGTGTCACAAATGCTACAGAAAGTATTACATGGAAAGAAACCAAAGTTCCTTTTTGGTACACACACCCATGTCAACAGCCACAGACCCACCCAAATTGAGTACCTGCAGGCAAAATGGGGAAAAACTGCAGTGTACCAGAATAGGCTGGCTTGAGACTGTTTATTGGCTAATGAAGGGGATTTCTGTGGAAAGGTTAATGTATCAGACTGTTGAAAATAGATGACAATGGGGAGGTCATCCTAGAAAAAAACAACCCAGATACCAGTCCAAAAATGGGAAAACAGTGTTAAAAACTAACTGGTGGGGTAATGTATTGAGGATGGGATGGTGGAAGAAATGGGGATTCTTCCTTTTATGTGTTACAACTGTTATAAATGAAAGTTTGTCTAGACAAATTAATATGAAAAACTAAAATATTTATTTTGCAATCAAATTCTACCTAGCCAGCCACAAGGAAAGAACAGAGTGGAGCCCGGGGTCGGCCCTGGGTGTGCAACAAAGAGGTCAGCCTCAGCAGAGGTTTTCCTCTATGCCCACACACCTCCATCCTGGCACAAGCGGTTTTTATAGGGAAAATTCTGCCTGAGGCCAAGATTTCAGCAATCAGTCTTTTCTTCCATTAAGAGTCTATATGTTAATGAGATTTTCTTTTTTGGTGATGAGGGAGAACAATTCAGTGTCTGGAGTTTGTTGAATCCCTTGATGAAATTTACGGGAGGGAACCTGCATTCACCTGTGTCTGCCCAAGGATTTCCATGATATCCATCTCGGGTCCTTCAGGCAAGGATCAGCACCGGGGGTTCCTGTATCTCCCCAGCCATGGCCCATCTCCTGGGGAGCCGCACCTTCTTACTTGTAAATCAGTTTCCAATATACACCCGGTCTCACCTGCGAGGGTGGGGGGGAATCCTAATACAAACGTGTAGAGTGTTAGAGTGTTCTAACAAATCTAACAAATATTAAATGTCACATATATCATATTAGAAATGGCGCCAATTATATCTGCTGCATATAACAGTATGGTAAATGTAGCTTTGTAGATAAAATGAAGCTTTAGTAGTTAAAAAATAAACTATGTATGTGTGTGTTGGGGGGGGTTTAAGGAATGAGATAGTCGCTTCAAGGAACACGCAAATTCTCCAGAGAAGAGCAATTTATGGTTTTCTTATTAGAAGAAGCTGATTTCTTCACGCCTTGCTCAGACTCGAAGACCCCGTGGGGATTAAAGAAAACAGTTGACATACAACAGACAGAGTTTTTTGTTTCAAATATAATGTATGCATAACCACGAAGGATATATGAATATGCAACAGTGTATTGTTTTAGGGGTGATTCCTTTATTCACAAGGTACATTCCTCTTGGCTTAAGTACCAGAGAGCATCTGGACCTCAGATATTCTTTCTTTTTTATTGTCTTGTAATTGCCCTAACTATAAATTTTTATCAGTCTAATTATATTCTTATTTTTTTCACCATTTTATTATTATTAAACTTTTAAAATTCTAAAAACCAAGTGATTGGCATTTTTCACAAATTCCTATCAGGAGACAGAGAAAGCTTTTATCATTTCAATGCCATCATTTGATTACAAGCTGTCCTCGGAATAAGAACCAACCAGACAGCTCCAGCTCCTGACCTTCCTGCCGACCAAGCCACTGAAATGAGGAACAAAACATTTCACCAGGGGATGGGATCAGATTATCTGTTAGCAGGAAAAAAAGCAGTTTGAGGAAAACTAAATGACTCAAACTGCTGCTGGCAAAGAGATGACAAGGGGAAAGTGCTGAAAAAGATAATAAAGGAAATAGGAAAGCAGTTTCTGTATGGGTCCAAGCATGGAAAGGATGGGAATGAGACACGGTTTTCTGGCTCCCCGGCAGACCAGGGGTTAAACGTTGGGTGTCTCCTGGATTTTCCCCGGAAAGGGCCCATCTCTGCACCGAGACACCTTTTTTCATTTGTAAATTAGGTCTTTCTTTCTCTGCCAACTGTGGTTTCTCCAGCCCCGGCTACAGCCACTGGTCATTTAAAACTTGAAGAATCTCTTTCTACAAGCACAACTGACTTGATGCATATTTTACATAAGCACGAATTATTCCATAACATATATTATAATGGGGCTGCGGAAATCTCCCTGCAGGTCCATGGGGGTGCAGAGATCCCCTGCGGGTCCATGGGGATGCAGAGATCCCCTGCAGGTCCAGGGGGATGCAGAGATCCCCTGCAGGTCCATGGGGATGCAGAGATCCCCTGCAGCCCCTGGAGGAGCCGGGCTGGAGCTCGGCGATGCCTGAGAGGAGCTGTGAGCCCGCGGGCAGAGGGGCCCCGCTGGAGCAGCCTGTCCTGGCAGGACTGAGCCCGTGGCACAGTGACCCACGCTGCAGCACTCGGAGGGGGCTGTGCCCAGGGGATGGACTCCGCTCCGAGAAGTTCCTGGAGAAGTCTCGGCCGGGAGAGAGCGCAGGGTGCAGCAGGGAACGACTCCTGTCCCTGAGCAGAGGGAGAAGCCCCGGGGGATGAGCTGAGCATGGCCCCATTCCCTGTCTCCTGCCCTGCCGGGGGAGGAGGTGCAGCTGGGAGCAGGGAGGCGTGGGGAAAGCTGCATTTAAGGCTCTGCACTGACTTCTCCTTCTCCTGCTCCGAGTCTTTGGAGTTTTCTGCCAGAAATCTCTCCCCTGCCCCACACACCCACAGGGCTTGGGGCAGGTTTCCCTTTTCGGGGGAAATCAAAGCGAAGCACTGATGCGCTAACGAGGGGCAGGAGAAGTGAGGCTCCTGGGCTTCCCGCAGAGGCGGAGGCACGGGAGGCGCAGGGCCGGGAAAGCCGTGGCGGGAGGCGCGGAGAAGTTTGTTTGTGTGGGCAGCTCAATCCCGGCTCGGGCCCGGGCCCGTGCCGGGGCTGTTCCTCATCTCCGGCTTTCCCCTCACGCAGCCCGGGGGCGCCGAGAGCGCGGGGCGAGGCGGGGCCGTGCGCAGAGCCCGCCCCGAGCTCGCTGCCATTGGCCGCCGGTGCCGTCAGTCGCGGTTGCGGCGCGCTGATTGGTGGGAGCGGGGCGCGGCGCGGCCCCGGCGGCGGGCTGAGGGCGGCCGTGGCCGCGCAGCGCCGCCATTGGCCGAGCGGCTGTGCGGGCCCGGCAGCGGCGGCAGCGGCCGGAGCGCGGTGAGGCGGCGGCGGCGGAGCTCGGAGGCGGCCCCGGCGCAGGTGGGAGCCGCGCTGGGCTCTGCGGGGGCTCGGGGCTGGCTGCGGGCGGAGGGGGCGGCAGGGGGCTCCGGCGGCTCGCCGGTGCCGTGTCCGGCCTGTGCCGGCCCCGGGCTGAGGGCGCTGCGGGAGCGGCTGCCCGCGGTCTCCTTCCCGCCGGGGCCGGGCAGGAGCCGCTGCCGGAGCAGCGCTGGCTCGGCCCGGCTGCTGTGGGTAGGACAGAGGGGCTGCCCCGCGGCCGGGAGCGGGCGGGGAAATTCCCGTCGCCGGAGGTTCGTGTGCCCGGCGGAGAGCGAGGAGTCCTGTCAAAGTGACTTTATTGCCGAGCAGGGGCAGAGGCCGTGGGGCATTTGCCGTGCGCTCTCTGCCGTGCTCGTAGTCCGCAGCCTCCTTTTTATCCTCATTTTCCCGGCCGCATCTCCCTCTGCCTTTGCCCACCGGCTGAGTTCCTTGGAAGGTTCCGACTTCCCGATGCGCCTGGAGCCTGTCGTCGTTAATGTGCACCCTCCTTTTGTAGAACAGCCGATATTCATGGCTCTGTTAAGTCTTTGTGCTGCTCCTCGAGGTTCGGGAATGTAGCGGGACTTTTAGCAGCTGTCTGGGTCAATTTGTAACATTTATTGGAACTGATGGTTTCTCCCCTTCTCTACAAGTGCCCGGCCCTATATCCAGGCAGATTCACTCCTTGACTTTTGTTTTGTTCTTCCCGGGTCCTCTTTGGTTTTGGGATTATTCTCGGTGCCCTCATTCCCTGTCCTTTTGTAGCCGTTTGTGGATCAGGAGGCCTGGCTGCCACCTGCATCCCCTGGCTCAGCTGCTGGATGAGCTGCACTGCCAAGGTGTGGAGCATGGTAAAAAGATGAGAGTTGCTGCAGCACAGAAGAGGAGAAGCAGCATTCATTTAACCCCTGGTGTGCCTGGGAGCCACAAAAGCGTGTCCCATTCCCATCCTTTCCATGTTTGGACCAATACATAAACTGCTCTCCTATTTCCTTTGTTATCTTTTTCAGCACCTTTCCCTTGTCATCTCTTTGCCAACGGCAGTTTGAGAAATTTAGTTTTCCACAAACTCTTGCTTTTTTCTGCTGACAGATAATCTGATCCCATCCCCTGGTGAAATGTTGTGTTCCTCATTTCAGTGGATTGGTCGGCAGGAAGGTCAGGAGCTGGAGCTGTCTCGTTGGTTCTTCTTTCAAGGACAGCTTGTAATCAATTGATGGTATTGAAATGATAAAAGGTTTCTCTGTCTCCTGATATGAATTGGTTTGGGTTCCCAGTGGCTGGTCCATGGTGTTGTAGGATTTGTTCTGGTGGCCATTCAATACTTTTCCCCATTTTTGGGTGCTTCCGCAAGCTAAGGTTGCATCAACTGAGTGTTTTTTTCTTATTCCATCTTCAAATACTTGAATTCCAGCTGACCTCCCTGAACTTTTTATAGGAAAAACCCCAGTGCTCTGATACACCCTGTACAGCACAGACAGTGACAGCAGATGTTGGGGTGGGCAGAGGGATGATCCCCCCCTTATTTTAGTGAAGTTTTCCCAACATTCTCCATTTGCTGTTTCCCTTTGCAGCTTCAGCCGTTTCTGTTGCAGAGTCAGAGATCCTCAGCATGGGCTCTGCCTTCAGCTGTGCAAATTCCATCTGTGCAAGCAGGCAGAGCTTGGGGTGAGGGGCAGAGGGAATCAGCTAATTCCTGCCCCAGGCAAGAAGAGCCAGGTACATTGTCCCCACTTTGCCCCAGCAGTGTTAATTTGCATTTCTGAAGCTCCTCTCTTGGCTGCCTGCTTAAGAGTTTAGGGGTCACCTTTAAATCTCTTCTAGTGATGCAGCCTAAAGGTGAACTTCGAAAAACCCAGATCAAAATTTTGGTATCTTTTACAGCTACGCACAAACATAGACAAAAAATCCCAAGGTAATTCAGCTTTTTCTACTTCCCCTCGGAAGAAAAACTGATTCTTACCTCCTTTACCCAAACATAACCAGCTATATAGAAGTATGAGTATTAAAAAAATACTCTAATGCTATAAACTTTGCACTGAAACTTTAGGAAAAAGAAAAACTTCACTATTCTTTTTAGTGTTAGAATCAAGGCATTCCTTGATTCTGGCCAGGATGTGTAACAGAAATCATTCCATCCTCACATAACCTGGGTGTGCAGAGAAAATCGTTCCATTATATGTGGGTTTTACTAGGTTTTTCCCAAAGTTGTGCAGTCTCAAGCAATCTAAATAGATTGGTTTAATGTTCTGTAGTTTCAAGTAATGCAGTTTTTAGTATTTGGTTTCCTATTGGATCCGGATTTCTTTGCTTCTACTGTTAATGAGGTGGGAAGTGCTGGATTTCCTTCTCAGCCTTTTGCAGACCAGGTGTCTGCAGCCCTGCCGGGGGCAGTGTCTGGGGTAGGTGTTGGTTGCTGTTTGCTGTTGGGGTTGATGTTTTGCTGCTGGTCGTTATCTTTGTGGGTATCTTTTGGGCCATTCCCAGTGTGTTGAGATGTTAAACTCATCTCCACTGAGTGGTGTAACATCCCTTAACAAAACCTTTAACATTTCTTTCCCCAAGGCCAAGGCAAAGCAAGCCTGAGTAGAGAAATCAAAGGTTAACAATGTTCAAGTCTATGAGCTGGTCTATTTTCCATGGATGCACTGGCAGGCAGTGTGTGAGTGTGAGTGAGAGCCAGAGTGGAATTGTCCCGGTGTGTCCCCAGCAGCTGTGGCAGTGCAGGCCCAGAGAGCACTGAAGCTGCAGCAGTGGCAGCAAGGGCTGGCCCCGGTGGCTGGAGCTGCCCAGGGAGGGTGGCCAGGCCGAGGATTTCAGCAGAGGATGTGTGGGCAGGCCCAGGGCCTTGCCCCGCTGTGGAGCCCTGGCTGCTGCTGCGCTGCCTTCAGTGCAGGCTCAGGGGGGCCTCCCATCCTCCTGCTGCAGGCGGGAAGTGCAAATCTCCGGGGCTGCAGAGACCTGGAGCCCAGGCTGAGGGGTCCCCCCGTGTTCAGCTGTGCTGGCGGCTGTTTCTGGCCTCGGGCCCCTTGGCATGGGCCACGCCACTTGGCCACCAGTGGTGCTGCTTTGCACTCCTTAGGCAGAGCCCATGTCCTGCTTGGATGTTGGCAACAGCAAAGTGCCAAGGCAGACTCTGTGCCAGCCCAGCTTCCTGGGGGAGAGATTGCACCAGAGACAGGATTCTGGCCACAGACTGCTTTAAATGTGCATCCCTTATCTGCACCCTGCACTGGGTGGAGAATTCCCAGGGTAAGGAATTCACAAGGTCAATTCCAAGGGGAAATAATTGAATATCTGCCCTGGCTCTGGCTCTTCTTCTTGCCCAAGCCAATGGCAAAAGCCATACCCATGACATCTTGGTTTCTATCCCCAGCTTCCAAAGGTGTTTCTTTCTTTCCCCATTCATTCTTTGTACCCAGCCTGAGCTCTGGGTCAAGAGGTCCCATTGTATTCCTAAAGCTGCCATAAGCCCCTGGAGGATCTTTCCTGTAAAATGAGTTCTGCTCTTTGAATCTGTTGTTTCTGCAATCCCTTTTATAGAAATTACTTCTTTTAGAGATGCCTTATTAAGTGATCCAGTGGTTGCTGAGCAATCAGAATTGCTTTTGCCCCCCCTGTTAGGTGAGATGGTGTCACCAGAAGATATTGAAGCCTTCCTGCTCAGGGCATTTCAGTGCCAGGCTCTTACAGGCACACACAGCTGTGCTGGTTGAGCTGACCGTGGGGGTAACCTGCACTTTGTCTGATTCCCTTTCCTCAATAACAGCGTGTCTTGGAACTCTTTTCCCTTCTGCTGCCCTTGAAGAGCCATCCACCAAGACATTTTCTGCCTCAGGCCAGGCAATGTCTCCTGAATCTCCCCCAGGCTGGGTCTGGAGCTGTGTCACTTGAATGCAGTGCTGGGTTTCTTCCCAGCCCCTCTGTGGGCTGTTCAAACAGGAGGCTGGGTTAAACCCTTCCCCTGTCCTTGTGGGAACTCAAAATGTCTCTCAGACATTTTTAGAGGTTCCAGGCCTTGGTCAGAAGCATTCTAGACCCTGCCAGACAGCTGAAAAACAGCTGTGATTTTGAGTTTGAGCCATGGAATGAATTACCAACTTTGGAGGTGGAACAAGCAGTCACAAAAGGTTAGATAGTGTAGTAAAAGTAGTTACAAAGTAGAGGGGAAATTTTTTTAGTATTGTACAGGGGGGTTTTAACACATGTACAGGGGGGTTTTCACTTTGTACATGGGGGTCAGAAGTTTTAAGATGGAGGAAAGTGGGCTGATCCTGTTCTTCCTCCTTCTTTTTCCTTACCTCCATGTTCTTGGTGATGTTGGCACTCACAGATTGGTTTAGAGTAGAAAAACACTTGGCAACGTAGGTAGTAGGTATTGGGGAATAATTGTAAACATGTTATACAAAATATATCTTATAAAAGATAGCAGCAGCCCTGGGCGGGGAGAGAGACGAAGAAGACAGCAGAGAGAGAGGATGTCAGTGTGTGTGTGTGCCTCTGCCCAGGCCACTGATCAAATAGCTGCAGTCCAAGAACATAATCTGTTAGATAACTAGCAATAAACTGCCTTGAGACCGAACAGCTAAAGCCTGCAGAGTTTTTCTTTGGAAGCACGGGTTGGAGGAGGAATTTCACCACCATATGAGACCCCAGAGCAAGGCCGGGGTTCTCACATGTCCTCACTTCTGAATCCTCCTGTGCCACTGCACAAGTTTCACACTGTAATAACCGAGCATTGCTCATCCATTGCGAGGCTCTTTTGGTGATCAAAGCTTGAACTTGATGGGAGACTGGAACAGTTGGAGATCCTGTTGTCATCAGTTTTGGGCCTCGGTTCTGTTGAATCTGTGGCTGCATAATTCTGCAGACAATGAGGCCACTCCGGCCATTGGGTGAAACATTTTGGCCCAAGGATTCCTTTGGCATGGCCCTGTTTAACATTCACCTACAATTCCAATTTCTTTTCTGTAGGGAGCACTGTGCTCCAGGACGGTTTAGGGGAATGGAGACGAGAGATCTCTGAAGTTGCTCTTGGGATATAAGGTTTATTAGGGATGGAGAAAGGTCTTGCTTGGAGCTGCCAGATGCAGCACCTGGCAAGCTTGAGGGGATGGGGGAGGGGAGAGACAAGAGGATGCTCTAGGACAGGGTGGAGGTCCTCAGAGGGGGGAAGATACAAGAGAGCGTCTGGCCCCTCGGAGACCCCTTATCAGGGGCTTCAAGGTGGGCTGGAGCAAGACTTGGGCCAATGGTGTTACAGGCACTTGATGTTTTAGGGGAGGGTTACAGGTGAACCATACATTTTGGGGGGTGAGATGGAACAGTTCTATTTGACTTTTGGACTTATCTGTAGGTAACGGTATTGTCCAGCCAGTAGGGAGGATTGTTTTCAGCATGGCTGTATTATGAATAATTATATTTATCCATCCTTCCCAACACTTTTCTGAGTCTGGAAGAGCCACAGCTGAGGCATCAATATTTTTGGTTGTTCATTTTCTCAAGTTCTGCTCTCTTTCTCCTGTCCATACCACAGCATGGAGGCTGTCTGGGGTTAAAAAGTCCTACAGTGTTCTGGCTGGAACAGAGAATCCTCAATCCAGGTTGTGTAATTCCTTTCTAATCCTCAGCATTGTCACAGCTCCTTTTTGTTCCTGGGTAGTGTTACTTCTAAGATTGCCCACACCCACTCTGGGTCATTCAAGCACAAACCTTCCGTCAAAATATATCCCAAATTTTTAACCTTTTTCTCCACCATTTGCCTTTTTTTTTACCAAGTAGTCAAAAGATTTTTCTTAGCCAGAAAATTCAGCCATTTCACAGAGGCTTTGTTTGTCTACCACTTGTTCTTGTCCTCCTCATTGGAGCCATCTGATTCCCTGACTGGCAGGATAGGAGTGCTGTAGGGAGACATCCCTGGCTCCAAGAGCCCTGCCTTTAGCAGGGACTCCATACCAGGCTGTGAGCCCTTCCTTCCCTGCCCTGGAACAGGGTGTTGCTTTTAGACACCACTTGTCCTGGTTGCTTCCAAGTAATTTGGAGAGGCTCCATATCAAATTTTCCCTCTTTCCATGGGGCTGCCCACACCTCTGGGTTCCCTTCAGCACAGGCCTTGATAGACATATGACACAAAGGTACAGCAGCAATAGCCTCTGTATCACCTTTTACAATATTACAATGCCACCATCAGATTCCTTCCTAGTTAATTACAATCAGAGTAGGAAGAAAAAGAAAATAGTTTATTTCAAACCTATCCTCCACAGCTCCTAATAGTGATTGAACAAATGATACCAGCTCAGCTTTCCCATTTATTCCCTTAATAATGAAAACACTCCTTTAGAATTTTCCCCCCTTAGGTGTAAGATTCCGAGTGGATGGAGAGGCCCCTGTGTCCATCAGGAGAGGCCTCCTCTGGATGCAGACCCAGCCTGAATGTTCTGCAGGGCTCCAGTGTGGTGGGTCCCCGGTGGGATGGGAGCTCAGAGAGCCCTGACAATCCATGTCCATGCAGGGGTGGACTTGCTCCTGCTGAGGGTGCTGCTGTCTGTGCTTGCAGTGTCCTTGTGGGCTGCAGCTGGAGCCCTGACTCCTTCCCAGGGGCTGTTTGGGTGGGCTCTGCCCTGGCCAGGAGGGCAATGCCTCTGCCAGGTGCTTGTGGCCGACCCCGTCATGCCCTGGGTGCTGGGGCCCCCTTGGGCCCTGGGGTTGATCCCTCAGGGCTGTGGGAACTCTGCCGTGGCCTTTGCCTTCAGCTTGGCCTTTTGCTCATCCCTTCTTGCCTTCAGCTGCTGTGCCTTTGTGCCCAAGTGCTGCAGGGCCTTCTTGTGCCACTCCTGCAGCCCCGGTCACTGCCTGTGGGTGCTCATCCTCTGAGAGCTGCTGAGCTTTCTGCAAAACCTTTCCTTTCTGCAGGGACCCAAAGCAAATCCTGAACAGCAAATCCTGATCCTTCCATGTGCACTCTGCATTTCCCAGCTGTTCCTTTGTTTTCCCCGTTGTGCTCAGGGTCCCTGCCCAGCCCGTGTGGCAGAGCCGGTGCCTGTCCTGCCGCAGTGTCCAAAGGCGGCCCCCCCGGCGGGCAGGGCCGGCAGCTCCCCGGGGCCGGGCAGCGGCCGGGGCGTCCCGCAGCCTCCTGGGGGCCGGGGGCCACTGCCGGCCCTGCCCGGGGCTGGTGGGGTCAGGCAGCGCCCGGCGCTGAGCCCCGGCTGCCCCACAGCCCCGGCCCGGCCCCGCAGCTCCCCACAGGCCCCAGCCCGTGCTCCCGGTGCCGCACCTCTGCGCCCGGTGCTGCCGCTGCCACCGCAGAGAAACCCCTGGCATCCTGACCTCCTGCTTTTCCTGTCTTGGGCAACTGGGAATTCAAAATATTAGCTGGCAAATTGTGAGGTTAAGACTCTGTGGAAAAACATCCCAATCCAGAGTATTTTTCTCTTCCTCCTCTTTGCTATAATCCTTTTTCTTACCACATAGATTCCTCCTGCTGCTTCTTGCCTGAACCATATTTTTGCACACTCCCCTTCACCTGATTCGTTCAAAGCACACCAACACCATCCATCCCCTGTTGTCCAAATCCCTTCTCCACTCCCTCAGTATTCTCCCAAGGGACCCTTTCAGAGACATTTTGGGATATCATCCCTTTGGCCAGGACCCCTCCCTGGCTTTCCCTTTTCTCCCCTCCGTGGGTGCCCTGCCATGTTCACTCCCCGAAGATCTCAGGACACTCACTGATGAGATTTTCAGTGCTCTCTCCCTGCTGACTCTTCACAGACCCCCTGATGTGTCACTCGTCTGTCTCCTGGTCACTCCCGGGTCCCCAATCAATCCCCGGTGCCGCCACCAGCCAAGGGAGCCAATCACCCAAAGTGGGTGAGGCACCTTCAGCTGCACTCCCTGCCCGCCGCCCTGGACAGTGGAAGGAATTCAGGATGAGCCCCAGGGTGTGCGGGAAAATTGCCATCACTAGAGGATTCTGTCCACAGAGCAGACAGAGGAGTACTGTAAAAGTAATTTCATTCCTAAAAATGGGAGAGGCCATGGGACATTCCCCATGGGATATCTCCAATTGTTGGAGGACACAGTCTCTTTTTCATCTGAACTTTCTTGGCCACATCTCCCTCTGCTCTCCCCACTGGCTGAAGCACTTGACAGGTACAGACTTCCCAATCCACCTACTAGATACCCACCTTGATATGTTCCCTGCTGTTATATAGCAAACGATATTCATGGCTCTGTTAAGTCTTTGTTGTTCTTCTGGAAGTTCATGAATAGGGAAGGACCTTGGCTGAGCAGCAGTTTGTGTCATCAATTGATAACATTTTCTGAAACTGATGGTGTCTCCTGTAATTTCCTTTTTTACAGCTCCCTGGCCCTATGTCCGAGCAGATTCAGAGCATCTGTTTGTAAAGACACTTTCCTGTGGTTCCTTCCATGGGGTCCCCCGTTTGTGGGACATCCCCCCTGGAGCAGGGTGTCCCCTCTGTGCTGCAGCCCCAGGGCTCGGGCAGAGCTCAGCCAATCAGAGCCCGCGGCGCTGATGACTCACCAGTTGCCAGGCAGACTCGCAGCTCCCCGCGTTCCCCACCTGGACCCACCTGCGCCCCCCCCTCGGCCCCATGGCCCCGCGAGGGGAATTTGGGGAGGTGGGAGTGGGGCAGCGCCAAGGCCGGGCCCCCCCGCGCTGTCCTGGCGGGAGCGGCTGCAGTGGGGACCGAGTGCGGGCGGGAGCGGCCGAGAGCCCAGCGCTGCCCCAGCCCGACCTGCCCCAGCTCCATCCCTGCCCCTGCGCTGGGATGCTGTGGGTGTGGGGGGAAGAGGGAGCCGGCAGTGGGTGCTGGGCCTGGGGGCAGGAGGAGAAGGGAAGGAGAAGCAGGCTTGAGGAACAAAATAGTCAAACGACGCAGGTGGCAGGAGAAGGTGGGATTGTGCAGGAGAAGGAAAAATAGCAGGAGGAAAAGGAGTGTGAGGAAGAGTAGAGACACAGGAGGAGGAGGAGGAGCAGAAAGAGGAAGCAGCAGAAGGTTCCACCCCTCCCTGTGTCTGCAGCCTCCCCCCCAGCCCCAGGAGCGCTGCTTCCCCCACATGCAGCAGGTGACTATGGAGGGGGGTCCACAATTTTCAGGGGGTGAATCTTGGTGTTTCTGAGCTTTCTTGGGCTAAATGTTGGTGCTTTGGTTTTATGTGGCAGCTGAATCTTTATGTTTTGGAGGAGGTTTTTCCTGAGCTGTTATGTTTAGGGAGTTTTTGTTCTGTGTCTTGAAGTTTGCAGGATTTTTGGGCTGAATCTTGGTGTTTTGTGTCTTAAGAAACCTTGCTTTCCCTGGGGTTTCTTATAGACACAAGATTCCCAATAACTTCCTCCTTGGGCAAGGAGGAACCTCCAGTCCAAGATGCTCTCCTCCTGTTTTTTCCCCAAACCAGGATTTGACATTACCAGGGCGTGCCTGATGGAGGAGGAAAAGCCCCGGAGATGCTGCAGGAGGAGGAGCTGCAAACCCAGCCCAGGGAGCTGCAGGGAGGAAAGAGCCCCCCTGAGCCAGGAAGGCGGGCGGAGATCCAGGCAGAGCTCGGAGCTGGTGGAGAAGCCTCATGGCAGGGAGAAGCCCCACAAGTGCTTGGAATGTGGGAAGGGTTTCAGCTGGAGATCCAGCCTGATCCAGCACCAGAGGATCCACACTGGGGAGAGGCCCTACGAGTGTGGGGAGTGTGGGAAGAGGTTTCAGAGAAGCTCCCATCTCCTCAGACATGAGCAGATTCACACAGAGGAGAGGCCCTTCCGCTGCCCCGACTGTGGGAAGGGCTTCAAGCACAACTCCAACCTCACCGTGCACCGGCGCATCCACACTGGGGAGAGGCCCTACGAGTGTGGGAAGTGTCAGAAGAGCTTCATGCACATGTCTGGCCTGATCCAGCACCAGGTGATCCACACTGGGGAACGGCCCTATGAGTGCTTGGAATGTGGGAAGAGCTTTGGGTGGAGCTCTGCCCTGAGAATACACCAACGCATCCACACTGGGGAGAGGCCCTACGAGTGTTCCCAGTGTGGGAAGAGGTTTCATACCACCTCCAATCTCCTCATACATGAGCGGATTCACACAGAGGAGAGGCCCTACCGCTGCCCCGACTGTGGGAAGGGCTTCAAGCAAAACTCCCACCTCACCGTGCACCGGCGCATCCACACTGGGGAGAGGCCCTACGAGTGTGGGAAGTGTGGGAAGAGCTTCTCCATGAGCTCTCACTTGACCCAGCACCAACGGAGGCACCACTAAGGGAAGCCCTGTGAGTGCCCCGAGTGAGGGAAGAGCTTGGAGTGAGGGAAGAGAGTGAGGGAAGAGCTTGGTGTGCTGCTGCAGCTCCATCCCCCATGGGAGGATCTGGGCTGGATGATCCCCAGTGACCCCCGTTGGGCAGAGCCCTGGTGTCCCCGTATGGGGAATAAAACAGAGAGTAAAGCAATGGAGCTGATAAAGAGGCCCGATATGTGAGGCCTGACTGAACAGAAACTGTGGGAGACACAGACACAGTTTCAGTCTCCCTGGGCAAGAAGTGACCAGGCAACATGGTGTGAGACTTTGTGATAAGATAAATGTTCCCAGGTTACTGGATGTCTTGAAGAATGTGTAACCAATGGGAAATTGTTACCAAAACCAGCCCTCTATAAGCCCCATACAAGTAAATCCCTGTATAAACACCTGGTACACTCAATAAAATTGGCTTTGGTCTAAACTCGGATGTCCCCGTCTCTCCATGGTGGATAACCCTGTTGTGGGTGATCCCCGTTGGGTGGGGGAAGGTGCTGGAGGGATTTCTTTCCCTTCTCCTGGTGCTGCCGTGGTTTGGTTGGTAATAAATTCCCTCCCTGTGCCCAGGCCGGGTCTGTTGTCCCCGTGCCGGTGCTCGGGGCGGGATCTCTCCCGTTCCTTCTCTGCACTGCCGGGCCTCTCCTCAGCCAATGAGAGAACGCGGTGGAGAAGAGTCAGCCAATGAGAGCGAGCGGGGCTGATGACTCACCAGTTGCCGGGCAGACCCGCAGCAGGCAGTGTTCCCCACCTGGACCCGCCCTCCCTGCCCAGGGCCGGCCCCGCCGTGGGGTCCCCCCAAGTCCCTCCCCAGTGCCCCCATGAACTGGGCTGGGTTTAACTGGGAAGCTTTACTGGGAACACTGGGAGCAGGCGGGCAGGGGCAGAGTGACAGCAGGGCTGGGGGGACACTCAATCCCCCTTAAAATCACCGTGGAGTTGGAGTGGGGGTCCCGGCCAAGCTCAAGGCCACGGGGAGTGGCTGCGGCCGCCGGCGGCTCAGGAGCTCTGTGGGCAGAGAAAAGGGGGTGACACCGGGCGGGAGGGGCCCGTGGGCAGCACACACCCTGGGGGAAGGGGGGACACGACTCTTGGGATCCCCCTGACCTTGCACAGGTAGAAGCCATGCCCAAGCGCCAGGAAGACGAAGCCCAACACTAAACCCTCAGTGTCTGACAGCATCTTGCTGCATGCAGCATGTCTGGGGGGTTCCGCAGGGATCAGATCCCCTAAAAGCTCTCACAAACACCCCAAGCCCCTCCAAGCACCTTCCCGATCCCTCCCACCCAGCCAGGACCCACTGAAACCTTTCCCCAATTCCTTCCCGGCCTTTCCAGGACCCACCAAAGCCATTCCCATCCCTCTCAGGATCCCACAACCCCCTTTCAGTTGCCCTCCACTGTCCCAGGACCCCCAAACCCTCTTCCAGTTCTTTCCCAGCCCCACCAGGACTCACCCAGACCTCTCCCAGTGTCTTCCCAGTACAGCCAACTTCATCCCAAGCTTCAGTAATCCATCCCCAATCTCCTTCCAGCCCCTCCAGGCTCTCTCCAATCTCTCCCGTCACACCCAGTACCCCCAGACTCCTCCCCAGTTCCCACCAGGACCCCCAGAACCCCATTCCTCCCTCCCCTGTATTCTTCAAACCCATTCTTAGCTCTTCCAAACCCACAACCTTCTCTGCCAGTTGAAACCAGGCTCTCTCCAACTCCCTCCCAGTTGCTCCCACCACATCCCAGTGGCTCTCCCAGCACCCCCAATTCCTCCCCTGTACCCCAGTGGTGGCTCAGGGGGTGCTCCAGGCTGACGTGCTGCACCTGGCAGGTGGAGGTGACCCTGGCCCAGGCTGGGGTTTCCAGCAGCACCAGGAGCTGGTGGATCCAGTCCCTGTTGGGGACCACGTTGGTGGCCACCACAGAGAGCTCCTGCTGGCCCTGGAACCACCTCAGCTGGGTGTGGGCCGGGTAGAAATCCACCAAGGAGCAGAGGAGGCGGCCGGGGCCGGGCTGGGAGCTCGAGGGCACCAGCGAGATGGACACGCTGGGTGGGGGGCACTGGGAGAGAGGAGGGAGGGTTGGTGTGGCCTTGGGGAAGTCTGGGAATTGACTGGGAGATACTGGGAATGGACTGGGAAGACTGGGGTGGCACCCAGAGAGAGGGGAGGGGATGGGGGGCACAGGGAGAGAGCGTGGAGATCTCGGAGTGAACTGGGGAGGAACTGGGAATGGGCTGGGAAGGAGTGGGAGGGACTGGGGCGGCACTGGGAGGAACTGGGAATGGGCTGGGAAGGAGTGGGAGGGACTGGGGCGGCACTGGGAGGAACTGGGAATGGGCTGGGAAGGAGTGGGAGGGACTGGGGCGGCACTGGGAGGAACTGGGAATGGGCTGGGAAGGAGTGGGAAGGACTGGGGCGGCACTGGGAGGAACTGGGAATGGGCTGGGAAGGAGTGGGAGGGACTGGGGCGGCACTGGGAGGAACTGGGAATGGGCTGGGAAGGAGTGGGAGGGACTGGGGCGGCACTGGGAGGAACTGGGAATGGGCTGGGAAGGAGTGGGAGGGACTGGGGCGGCACTGGGAGGAACTGGGAATGGGCTGGGAAGGAGTGGGAGGGACTGGGGCGGCACTGGGAGGAACTGGGAATGAAGCGCGCGGCACTGGGAGGCCGAGTCCAGTGCGGGGCACGCGGCGCTGCGGATCTGCCTGGCAACTGATGAGTCATCAGAGACTCGCGCTCTGATTGGCTGAGAGGCGGCAGCGCCACGCCAGGCTGAGATGGACAGCCGGGAGGCACTGGGAGAGACTGGGATGGACTGGGAGAGCCACGGGGTCAGTAATTAGTTGGTTGGTCCGTACTTGGGATGCTGCAGGCGAGGCTACAATTCTGGATGGCACTGAAGTGAGACATTTGGGATCCCTGTCACATGATCCTGTCATTGATCAAGAAATGATGAGGGGGGCTAACCCTCACAGCCTCTGGGCACGGGTTCTGGAAAGTGTAGCACAAAGGTACCTGTGTGCAGATGATCTTTATATGCAGCAGACTCAGTGGAAGACTATAGAAAACAAGGGATCCAATATCTGAGAGAAATGGCAGTGGCAGAGATTATCTTCTCAGATGAAATAACAACTAGGAATCCAGGCTTGGTACCATGTACATCTGTGATGTGGCGAAAACCTTTATGGCTTGGGCCACATGAATATGCTTCTGCTTTAGCAATAATGAAGCGGGAGGAGAGGGATGAGACCGTGCTCAACATGGCAAGGAAACTCCAAGCATATGCAGATGCTGTACATGGCCCAACCCATGCCAGAATTGCAGCAGTGCAAACACGTCTGCAGAAATTAGACGATAAGATAGAGGAGAATCATAAAAGACTCGGAGGAGATTAAGGAGGACCTTTTCCAAATCTCAGCAGTACAGATCAGAGGTTCTGGTATGCAATGTAGATGTTCCTCAGATGGTGAGAGAAGGTACACCCCACAAGCTGAGCTGTGGTTCTTCCTGCGCGACTGCAGAGAAAACATGAGGAGATGGGACGGAAAATCTGCTGCTGCTCTGGCACAACGGGTGCATGAATTGAAGGAAGGCAAGACCCAGAGAGGAAGTGCCACCAAAAGGAGAGCAGCTCCAGTTGCCCGTAGCCAAACTGCCAGGCATGATGATGATGATGACATGTCCGATCCCCTTGAAGGAACCTCTAAGACATACGCCCAAGGCAAGAAGGATAGCCAGGCTTAGAGGGGCCCTGCCTCTAGCCAGGTAGAGGCGAGGGAAAACCGTGTTTTCTGGACTGTGTGGATTCGCTGGCCTGGCACATCAGAGCCACAAAGATAAAAGGCTTTGGTCGATACTGGTGCACAATGCACGTTAATTCCATCGAGACACATAGGGGCAGAATCTGTCTCTATCGCCGGTGTGACAGGGGGATCACAGGACTTTACCTTGGTGGAAGCTGATGTAAGTCTGGCAGGAAAGGAATGGAAGAAACACCCTATTGTGACTGGCCCAGAGGCCCCATGAATCTTGGGCATAGATTACCTTCGAAGGGGGTATTTTAAAGACCCAAAGGGACTCAGGTGGGCATTTGGGAGAGCAGCTGTAGCGACAGAGGGCATCCAGCAATTGAACACTTTGCCTGGACTGTCTGAGAATCCAACTACAGTAGGACTTCTGAAGGGAGAAGAACAAAAGGTACCAATTTCCACTTCAACAGTGCATCGTCGACAGTACAGAACAACTCGAGATGCTGTGGTTCCCATCCATAGGATGATCCGAGAGCTGGAGAGCCAAGGGGTGGTCGGCAAAACCCACTTACCCTTCAACAGCCCCATCTGGCCTGTGCGCAAATCTGACAAAGAATGGAGATTGACTGTGGACTATCATGCATTGAATGAAGTGACTCCACCGCTGAGTGCTGCTGTGCTGGACATGCTGGAACTCCAGTACGAGCTGGAGTCCAAGGCAGCAAAGTGGTATGCCACTATTGATATTGCCAATGCATTTTTCTCCATCCCTCTGGCAGCAGAATGCAGGCCTCAGTTTGCTTTCACCTGGAGGGGCGTGCAGTACACCTGGAACCGACTGCCCCAGGGGTGGAAACACAGCCCCACCATCTGCCATGGACTGATCCAGGCTGCACTAGAAAAGGGTGAGGCTCCAGAACACCTGCAATACATTGATGACATCATTGTGTGGGGGAGCACAGCGGCAGAAGTGTTTGAGAAAGGAGAGAAAATCATCCAAATCCTCCTGGAAGCTGGTTTTGCCATCAAGAAGAGCAAAGTCAAGGGACCTGCTCGAGAGATCCAGTTTTTGGGAGTGAAGTGGCAAGACGGACGGGGTCAGATTCCTACAGATGTCATCAACAAGATCATGGCGATGTCGCTACCAACCAACAGGAAGGAGACACAAGCTTTCCTAAGTGCCATAGGTTTCTGGAGAATGCAGATTCCTGAGTACAGTCAGATCATGAGCCCTCTTTACCTGGTTACCTGCAAGAAGAACAATTTCCCCTGGGGCCCTGAGCAGCAACAAGCCTTCACCCAGATCAAGCAGGAGATCGCTCATGCTGTAGCCCTTGGACCGGTCAGGGCGGGACCAGAGGTCAAGAATGTGCTCTACTCTGCAGCGGGGAACCATGGGTTGTCCTGGAGCCTTTGGCAGAAAGTGCCTGGGGAGACTCGAGGCCGACCACTGGGATTCTGGAGCAGAAGTTACAGAGGGTCTGAAGCCAACTACACTCCCACAGAGAAGGAAATCTTGGCCACCCACGAGGGAGTCCAGGCCACCTCAGAGGTGACTGGCACGGAAACACAACTCCTCCTGGCACCCCGACTGCCGGTGCTGGGGTGGATGTTCAGAGGAGAGGTTCCCTCCACCCACCATGCCACCAGAGCTGCATGGAGCAAGTGGATTGCTCTCATCATGCAGCGTGCCCATATGGGTAAACTGAATCAACCTGGGATTTTGGAAATAATTACAAATTGGCCCCAAGGTGAAAGTTTTGGTGTCACAGATGAAGAAGAAGAACCAGTGACATGGGCTGAAGAAGCTCCACCATACAACCAACTGCCAGGAGATGAAACACGCTACGCTCTCTTCACCGACAGTTCCTGTCACATCGTAGGGATGAATCGGAAGTGGAAAGCAGCCGTATGGAGTCCCACACGACGGGTTGCAGAGGCCACTGAAGGAGAAGGTGGATCAAGCCAGCTTGCTGAACTCAGAGCTGTTCAACTGGCCCTGGACATTGCAGAAAGGGAGAAGTGGCCAAAGCTCTACCTCTACACTGATTCATGGATGGCAGCCAATGCCCTATGGAGGTGGCTGGAGAAGTGGAAAGAGGCTAACTGGCAGTGTAGAGGAAAACCTATTTGGGCTGCTGAAGAGTGGAAAGATATTGCTACCTGGGTAGAGAAGCTACCTGTGAAGGTTCTCCATGTAGATGCCCATGTCCCCAGAAGTAGAGCTAATGAAGAGCAGCAAAACAAGCAGCAGGTAGATCAGACTGCAAAGATAGGGGTGTCAAAGACAGAGCTCGATTGGGAACACAAGGGAGAGTTGTTCCTGGCTCGATGGGCTCATGATGCCTCAGGCCATCAGGGCAGAGATGCCACCTACAAGTGGGCACGAGACCAAGGGGTGGATCTAACCATGAACAGTATTTCTCAGGTGATCCATGACTGTGAGACCTGTGCTGCCATCAAACAGGCCAATCGGGTGAAGCCCCTGTGGTATGGTGGGCGGGGGTCCAAGTACAAGTATGGGGAGGCCTGGCAGATTGACTACATCACACTGCCCCAGACACGCCAAGGCAAGCACTACGTGCTCACCATGGTGGAAGCCACCACAGGATGGTTGGAAAGCTACCCTGTGTCTCATGCTACAGCCTTATCAACACCATCCTGGGCCTTGAAAAGCAGGTCCTTTGGAGGCATGGTACCCCTGAGAGGATTGAGTCAGACCATGGGACTCATGTCAAGAACAGCCTTATCAACACCTGGGCTAGGGAACATGGCATTGAGTGGGTGTACCACATCCCAAACCATGCCCCAGCTGCAGGCAAAGTGGAGAGGCACAATGGACTGTTAAAAACCACCTTAAAAGCATTGGGTGGGGGATCTTTCAAAAATTGGGAGCAACATTTAGCAAAGGCCACCTGGTTGGTTAACAGCCGAGGTTCCACCAATCGAGCAGGTCTTGCCCAGTCTGAGTCCCTGAATGTAGTAGATGGAGATAAAGTCCCAGTGGCACATGTCAGAGGTTTGTTAGGGAAATCAGTGTGGATCAATTCTGCCTTGAGTACAGACAAACCCATTTGTGGGATTGTCTTTGCTCAGGGACCAGGTTGTACATGGTGGATAATGCAGAGAGATGGAGCAACACGATGTGTACCTCAGGGGGATCTGATTGTGGGGTGAGACTCATGGCAAATATCACTGTTTGCTGCATGTTACTGCCAGTGTCTGTACATGAAAACACACAGACATGAGACAGAAAGAAATGTGTACGTGCCAAAGGTTTGAGCAAGTGAAATAGAAGGAAATGTGTAAGTGTTGAAGGTTTGAGTAAGTGAAAGATGGAAGTTTTAACTTGATGGAGTTTTTACATGATGTTGAAGATATGGAGATAAGGGGTGGAATGTCCGAGGGTGACGTTATGGTGTTTGTATCTCCAATCGTGTGTTCTGTTTATGTTTGATATTCTGTTCTGTGCTTTCAGAACTGACTCAGAAAGTGAAGGTTTGTTTTGCCTTGTTATCAGCCGGCTCACCTCCCCCCATGATCTGCTGTCTAGAAGAGGCCAGTGCTGGCTGGCTTGCTTTGCTTTGCTTGCTGGCTTTTCCTTGATTTGCTTTGCTTTTTTTCCTTGCTTCTGCTTTTGCCTTTGCTTTTTAAAATTAGTTAAGTTAAGCAGTCCAATTCTTTCCCTGCATTGTTCCTTTTCCCTTTCCCTTTAGTGAATACCATCCAACCTGCTCTGGACTGGGACCTGGGAACCCCGAGGAGCACCGGGAGCCTGCGCTCTGTGATCTGCAGCAGCCATCCCCAGTGCCCAGAGCAATCCCCAGCGCCCAGACCTGGGCGACCACCCCCAGGAGAGACTTTCTGGATTTGTCATCTCTTCAGAGTGGTGAAAGAGTTTTGTTGTCATCTGGTGTTGTTCATTTTTATAGTGCTGGGGAGTGTTTTGTTTGTTAAATAAACCGGTTCTTTTCCACTTCTCTCAGAGAAAATTCTTCCCAAATCAGGTGGGTGGGGAGGGGCCGTGGGGGTTTGTTTTCTGGGGGCTCCTTCCAGAGGTTTTTCTCCCAAATTTGCCCTAAACTAGGACAAATATTTTACTGCCCATTTCGTGTCTGGAGAGAGTGAAAAAAAAAAAAAACCTGTTCTAATAATATTTTGGTTCCAATTACTTTGTGTTAGTATGGAGTAGTTACTGGCTTTGTTGTTTGAATTCATAGTGTCTTTTAGAGTGGAGGCCTGTATGTGTTTCTGGTCCCTAGGGTTTTTTGAGATCTTAATCCCTCTATGGTCCCTAGGTTTATTTTCTTATCCAGGAATAGCTCTGGTATTGTCCCTAATACGTAGTTTTTGCAGTAGAAGGGCACTGACCAGAATATCCATCGGGCTGTGCTAGGGTGTGATGGCATCCAGGGGGTTTATGAAGGTGCTGAAGTCTGTTCCAGGAATGCATGGCTCATGGTCATGGTTGTGCAGCCAGTTTGTTAGAGGGGAAGCGGGGGATGAGGCTTTTCAGCCGTTGCTTTCCTTCTTCTCCTCTGAATCTCTCAGCCCCCTATTAGAGAATGTTCCATTTCCCCTGACTGTTAAAGAGACCATCTTCCTGGTATTTAATCTGGTAAGCTTTCTCTCTACAGTCTGCAGTCTCTCTAGAATGAGGGCTGAGATTTCTAGAGGGGCTGAAGAGACCCCTGACCCAGGAGTAGACCCAGGTGTGAGAAATCCTGAGTGGTGTGGGAAATGGGGGGGACGGGAATTGGCACATAGACCATTTTCCCACATTCAAATAGATTTTACCAATTTGCCTGAAGTAGGAAGGTATAAACACTTATTGGTGATAATAGATCACTTGACTCAGTTTGTAGAGGCTTTCCCTACCTTCAGGGCAACTACACAAACAGTAGTAAAAATACTATTAGAAGAGATAATCCCCCGCTATGAACTAGCAGAAGTAATAGACTCAGACAGAGGGCCACACTTTGCCTCCAAAATAATTAAAGAAGTAGTTACAGCTCTAGGAACAAAGTGGCAATATCATACACCCTGGCATCCACAACGCTTGGGTAAAGTGGAAAGGGTAAATGGGAAAATTAAGAAACAACTAACTAAATTGATGTATGAAACACAGTTATCTTGGGTAAAATGTTTACCTTTAGCCTTGTTAAATATAAGAATTCAGCCCAGAACCGATATTGGAATTTCTCCCTTTGAAATGCTTTATGGGATGCCTTATGACATGGATTCTCCTATAGATCACCCTGAAATAAGTAATCAACAAATTAACCAATATGTCATGCAACTTATGAAGGCTCGGGAAGGGCTTAGAAGAGCTGGGTTACTAGTGCAACAACCTCCTTTAGACCTAGCAATCCACAATATAAATCCAGGTGATAAGGTGTTAATAAAAACCTAGAAAAAAACCTCACTACCCCCAAACTGGGAAGCCCCCTATGTTGTTTTACTCACTACAGAAACTGCAGTCAGAACCGCCGAGAAGGGGTGGACCCATGCGAGCCGAATAAAGGGAGCGATTCCTGCTGCTGCCCAAGAGCCCTGGAGAATAACCAGCCAGCCCGGGGACCTTAAGGTCACATTTAAATGGACTGAATGGACTCAGTAAGAATTGTACGAACCAGCTGGTAGAGTGAGATATTGGACTATGGATATCCTATAACTAATGATTTTAGAGTATATTGTACAAAGAAGGATTGTGATTGTTACCCTTTTGTATGCTCTATTTGTAAAATTTGCCAGGAACGGTGGTGGGTCCATAGTTACAGAGGCACTCCTCCTAGGGGTATTTCTAAAGGTGTTATCAGTTAGAACTGACAGAGTCAGTCCTAAGGATTGGAGAAGAGAACGGGACCCTACCAAGGGAATCCCAAGAGTGGTGGGAGGTGTTTACTAAGGGGGCTAGACCCGAAAATTGTTGTTTCCACTCCAATGAACCAATTCCCTTAATTGTTCAAATTATAAAAGGGAATTGCTGGAAAACTTTACCTGGGATTCAGTGTGACTCACCACAAGTGAAGGATAAAAGCTAGGAATCATTCAAAAAGAGGCAACAAAAACAGAGTAAGGGTCCTCCTGAAGAATATCCTTGCTCCGAGAAGATGGTGCGCCTCGCGGCCCGGAGCAGAGGGATGAGAAGCGGTGGAGGAAAGAGCCCTCAGACTGGGACAATTCAAAGTATTTCAAGAACTGCCTCAAGGATACTGATCTCCCAAGGGTAAAGGTGAGCCCAGCAATAACATGTCAAAACAAACACTGGGAATGGGGAGATAATGATAATCAAACCCTGGGGCAGTTTGGACTCCACCCTTGCTGGCAAATTCTGTGCCTATTAGTTATATGTTGTACCTGGCCTGTACAAGGGGACTATGCACACCAGCCAGTTTTCCCCAGCAGCAGCTGCAGGCAGTGACCCTAATTAAAAGGTAGGGATGGTGTTTCCTGGTTATAGAGGAACTGGTAGGGGTTGGTTGGACTCTGACCGAAATAGACCAAGGGAAAGTTGTTAAGCATAATGCCACCACTGTAGCTCCCATTTTTTTTGTTACTAATGAGGACTTGGTAAACTCTATGTGGAGATGGAGTAAACCTGAACTCCAGGCTACCTATTGGTGTCCTAGTTCCAATCGTGGGGGGGGGGATATTGAAATTATCCTGGGGAATATCTGTGAGTATTAGGGCTGTAAAGCCATAGTAACCGCCTTGGCTGTCACCCATCCAGATAAATTTTTAAAGGTCTCATGGTACCCTGAGAGGTGCAAAATTCCAGAGTATGGCACTCAAGGATAAATTCTGTATAAGGGAGATTGCAGGTTATTGTTGCTACTAAGTTTAACTTTCAAACCTTGCATTTTTAATAAAATCATAGGCATTATAAAAGGAAGACTAGAGGCAGCTCATCTAATGCTTATTAGAGATGGGTACGAAGCATTGCCCAGAGATTCAAAAGCAGATAAAATCCTGGTCTTAAGCTACCAAAAGTTAAAGTGTTTTAATGAACAAATTGGTAAAGAGAAAAAGGAGGGATTGTAATAAATAAAAAGGTCTTTGTTCATCAAATGAGCATTGAAGGAGATAAGAATTTGAACGGAGGAGGGAATCTCAAGATGTGGGAGGAGAAGGAGAAAGGGGGGGAAACAGCAAGTATTCTGCTTAAGAATTGTGCAGATGTAACTAGCATAGAAGACTGTGTAACTAATTATATACAAGTTAACTTTTAGGCCAAGGACCATCCACAAGGAAGATGAGGAGCCTTCATTCCTATGACCACCAAGGGCAGAAAGAAAGACCCCCAGCAACCAATTGCACCGGTGAAGAGTACATCGAGAGAAAACACGTCAACCAGAAAAAAAAAAAGGGACTATAAAAACAAAAAGGTCAAAGGGGGAAGGTGCACCGTGGCAGAGCAGACACTCCCCGGCCACCCAGCGCTGTTCTTTTGCTTAATTCTGCTTGCTTAATAAATTCATGTTAATTGATTTATCTATAATTAGCCTCCCCAATTGAATTTGTCCATAACAAGCCTGACTAGAGAAATGAAAAAAAATTAAAGTTGGTATATTATCCAACACACATGTGCAGAGCAAGCCCCCGGCTGCTGAGTCTCAGGAGAAGGCTGAGGGAAATGCACCCACTACGACCCCTCTGCGACTCACTCCGCATCTGGTGCAGAAGTTTGGATGCCTGCAGGGGTTGCTTGTCTCCTCTGGGTGTGTTCTTCCTTCCCTCTGGGAGGGCCTTAATGGAAATTAGTTCCATTTCTCCTGCAGACCAGAGTGGCAGGGAGTCACTGCAGGCTGGTGATACTCTGATACAAGGAAACGGGTGTGCATACAAACCACGCTGTGAAAAGCCAGTGTCCATAAGGGAGCCAGAGGAGCCCTGCATCTTTATTTGAATAAAGGGAGAGAGTCCATGGGGACATCTGCTGCTGGGGTTTTCTCTCTCAAAGTTTTGGAGGACACAGCTTCCTTTTAAACTCCTGGCCACATGCTGCCCTCTTCCTTTCCCCACTGGCTGGGGTACCAGGCCAGGGGACTGCAGGGACCTTTGTACCCTCTTTTCCTTTTGCAAGGTATTAGTTCTGGTCTCCATCCAAACTGTAATAGATAGATAATGAGATGATTGGCTCTCACAATTAAGGGATGAATATTGTGTGTATCTTAAGAGAAGCTTTATTGATGTAGAGTTATGTTATTGTGATTTGTTGTTTAGATGTTCTCTGTTCTCCCCACAGTCCCCGTCCCCCCCACTCCCTATTGTTCCCACCTGGAACAGGTGGGCTTTCTAGGACAGGTAGAAAGAAGGCATGTGTGGTATTCACATATCCTTTGAACAGTGAGAGACACAGACTTTCCCAGGAAAATCCTGGGGAAGGCTGTGAGAAAGCTCAGAGAAAGAAAAACAATTATCTTCATTTGCTGCATCTGTTGTTTGGCACATGTAGAATGGAGATTGTTTACCAAAGAGGGGTTTCTTCATTGGACTCTGGTGATGGTGTTTTGATTTAATTTGACCAACTGGAGCCACTCTGTGTTGGACTGTCTCTAAGGGTCATGGGTTTTTCTTCAGGATAGCAGTAGTATAATTTTTAGTATAGTGTAATATAGGACAGCTTAATAAATCTTTTGTTCAGCCTTCTGCAAACATAGAGTCAATGCACGTCATTCCCTGAGGTGGAGGTCCACCACAATAGGTGTCGACATATACCCCTTGCATGGGAGAGTTAGGAAAGGAAATGCTTGTTGCTGGGGGAACACGACGTGACAACACCTGACCTTCAAATGCAGCTACAAGAAATAAATTCTACCAATAAAGGGCAAAGAAGGGTTGACTGAGAGACTTTGGGAGGGGCCAGGGTGGCTGATGCACCCTCCAGGAATGTGAAAGGTGAAGCATCAATCTTGAATATGAGGCAGCCACCTGGCAGGCAGCCATGGGGCAGGGGCACTTCCCAGGCCTGTTCTTCCTTATTTATCCTTCTCTTATGTTTTTGTAAATGTTTAATAAACATTTTAAAATTTTTAAAGTGAACAGTTGTTTCTCACAAAACCCAGTCCTAAGGTGAGATGGTCGTGTGTCGTGGTTTGACACGGGAAAAGAATTTTCTTGGAAGGAAGAGGTCAGTCCAGTCAGGGGTCAGGTTTGGATACTGACACTTGGGGTGACCAATTGAAGGTGGACACGCCTCTGAGAACACAGAGGGGTTAAAAGCAGAACTCCCAGGAGAACTCGCTCTCTTTGGTTCCGGTCAGCGGAGAGTGCAAACCTCCCCTGCCCAGCCATGAGCTGGGTGGGGAAGGGGAAGCCATGTGGCCTGCAGAGGTAGGCCAGGGGGTGAAGGGTCTGGAACCGAGCTGGGCCAGTTCCTGCGGACGGAAGGGTGGAGAACGTCTGAGATGTCTTTGTTTCCCCCCGCCCCCCCAGCCTAGAGGAAAAGACAGAGAGCCTGCAGACACCTGGGAGTTTGCTGGCAGAGGAGAAGGAGGAGGAGGGGGGAGATACCCAGCATGGGAATGGGAGACAGAGTCCTGGGCCGAGAGATTTCAGCTGTCCGGGGAGTCCGGGAATTTTAACCCTTTCCTGTGAAATGAAGGCTTTGTGAAATATTGCTCCTCTTCAATTTGAAGGAAAGAGAGACAGCCGGGGACCTCAGTTGTTAGGGAAAGAAGGTTGGGGGGAGATGATGGAGTGGCTGTTGGCTGGACTCTTCTTGTCAGCCATAGACTGAACCAACTTCTCCAAGAGAGACTGCATTTTAGGGGGATGCAATGGTGAGCCAAGAAACTCCTCCAGCAAATACCAGTTCAGGGATGAACAGAGGTCAGCGGAGGAGGGTGTGATGATGCTCTCCGTCTTCAGAGAAGAAGAGAAGGCGATCTCTGTTCTTGGACCCCTGGCCTCAGGGGAAAATGGGGGGAACTGTAGTCCCAAAATGAGACACTGGACTGTTGTTCCTGTTGGTCCTTGGCAAAGCATCCTTAAAGGGGCCCTATAAGCAGTCTCTGTCCATGCACGGTGGTGAGAGCACTGTGACATGGAGAGGAGAGTGTCAGACTGGCTTGGTGTGTTTGGGCGGTGCTATGTATGACATGGAAAGACAAGAGGTGGCATCTGTGTTTCCTGGGGGTCTATGGTGCAAGGGAGACTCCTCTCTCCCCTGATGGACTCGGTATTGATTATGTGGAAGGGTGAAGACTTGATTAAGGGTCCAATCGTGTCTCGCTGTGGTTTGTTGGAGGTGGGTGGTGGGAGGAGGAATGTTTTGAAAGGTTTTCATTTCAAATTTTGTGTGTGGTTTTTTTTTCCTCCCTTTTTTTTCCCTTTTATAGTAGTAGTAGTGTAATAAAGTTTTCCCCTTGTTATTAAGTTTGGCCTGCTTTGCTCTGTTCTCAATCGCATTTCACAGCATTCAATTGATAGGTTACATTTTCATGGGGGCACTGGCATTGTGCCAGTGTCAAACCATGACATCGTGTTACTCCTGACAGGAATGGGCTCCCTGCAGTTCGAGCTGTTCTGCAGCCGGTGCTTTTCCGTACCCTGCTTTGCTCTTCAGGTGGCAGATGCCTTGGGCAGGTTACTCCAGACACATGAGAGGGCCAGGGCAGGCCCAATCCCTAAAGCTCTCACAGAGCTGTGCTTGACTCCAAATTATGTAAGCATGAAACGGATTTTAAAGACTTGTCTTGGTTCGACAAGACAGGAATCTGCGAAGGAGGGCTAAAGCCTCCTGTGTAATGGAGAAGGCAAACCCCCTCCCTCTGAATTACTAGGAGTTTTAAATCAAAAGGCTCTCAGGCAAAGATATGGGAATGGGAGTAACAATTCTTTACTAGGAGAAAACTAGACAACAATTTAAAAAGGCAAATGCAATTGGTACAAACAAAACCAGTGAAAAAAGTCCAGAACCTGAGGATTCGGGGTGCCAGTAGCAGTCCTGCTGGGACGATTGCTCCCCTTGCAGTGATTGATGAATTGCAGATGCAGTGGTGATCTTTTGAAGGGTATAGTTTTCCTCTGAAGATCTGGTGGCAGTGGGGCCGGTCTTCCTCTGCGCCGGGGTTGCCTCCAAGTTCCGCCGCCGTCGCCTCAGGGCGCTCCGGCTGCTTCGCTGCGAGTGCCGCCGAAGAGAGCTGCTTCTCTGGCAATCCCCCAAAGTAAAGAGCTGCTTCTCTCGGAGTCCCGCCCAGAGAGCTGCCTCCTCTCCCCAAAAAGCTACCCCTTTAAACAATAATAGAGTGCTTGGCTTCCCCCTCTGGGTGGGACCCCTCACGGTGTTACATTTACCAGCCCTGCATTGAATCAGTCAATGGCCCACTAACAAACCATTACCTCTTAGGAGCAAAACCGGTTCTTGGAAAAGATAACAAAACCTGTCCAACAGGTTTGCCTTCAACAGATGGCAAATAGAATACAAGCTTATCTTACAACCCAGGACAAGACTGTAGCACATCTGCAGATTCAAGGGATAGTAAAGCCAGTGCTGCACTCTGAGAAGTAAGTCCACAGTCTGAGTCGTTGATGTCATTTAACTAATTTGCAGTTCATTGTGATGATGATGCTGATAGTATCATAGAACATTTCCTTTTTTTTTTCCTCCCCCAAATAAAATGGTGCCATTCAGCTTCTGGAGAAAAGAAGTCTCAAAGGTGCAGTTTGGCAGTCATGGAGGCAGAGGTGGGGGAGAGACAGATATGCCCTGGAGGGATGCTCTGGTGGGCTCCAGCATTTAAACAAGCTACTTTGATACAAAGACTGGGCCATTTTCAATACTAAATGGCTGCATTAAATGGTTTTCCAAGCCTTATGCTGGCCAGAAAGATTTTAAAGCCCATGGGAGTTTAGCCTCCATGAGAAAGGCAGCATCAGTTCCTGTGCCAGGTGAGACATAGTGTTCAAAAGCTCAGCTTGCGTCTAGAGAAGCCACCAGCCTAATGTAAGCAAGGCCAGAAAGCTTCTCCAGTCCTGCTGAGCGGGTGTGGCAGAGCTGTTGTGTTTTACAGCAGCTCCATGGCAGAGCAGCAGCTGCAGGAGAGGGCTCAGGACAGGCTTGGGGGGAGCGGGGCGGCAGGAAGCTGAGCGAAATCCCCGCTCTATGACTGACGAACTTTGTGCAGAAGCAAACAAAGATGGTGACTTGTAGAGGTTCCTGCTGTGCTCAAAGTTTGCCTCTGAAGACTGAGAGGTGAGCTTGTCAGGAATCCCAGCAAACATCAGGGTAAAGGTTTTAGATTAGTTGTTGTGATTAGGCACAAGTGTCCAGTGAGAAAAGAGCCTCTGAAGCAGGCTGTGAGTCATAGGGTGTCTTAGGTTTTAGTAGAGCATAGATCACCAATTAAATACAATTTTAATTTTTATTCTAGAAATGTAAAAATATTCTAAGTTTTTCTGAATTCTAAAACTACTTTGAAAAATATAGAACTGCTGTGGGAAAAGGGACAAAATATTTGGAGAATTCTCTATGAAAAATATTCCTAAATCTTGCAAAACGAAAAATAAAGGCAGTAGCTGCTGGTCTCAGGAGCCCGAAGCCCAGCTGCTGCCTGCCCAGCACTGGCTGTGCCCAGACAAGCAGCTCCGCCAGTGCTGGTGGTAGCAGCCAGGGACCAGAGCTGAAGCCCAAAGATGCTGCTGGAGTCAGAGCATACACTGGCAGGAGGGCTGCACCTCCTGTCCTGGCTGGACACCAGGGCCAGCACCTTTGGGGACAGAGGGTTCTGTTATGGGTGGTGGCAGCATGTCCCCAGCAGTAAGTGGGTAATGCAGCTCTGGAAGGGCTGTTGGAAACTGGCTTGGGGACGGCTGATGACAGGCACAGGTCTCCGTGGCTGAAGTCTTTGTCTGGTCTTGTGAAGCTGCAGAGGCGCTGCTGTGGAGAGAGGAGTGGCTGAGGCCAAAGCTGCCAGTGGCACACAGGGACCCTCGTGCACAGCAGGGCCCAGAGCTGGCAGGGCTCCCCAGCATGGCTGGAGCGGCTGGCACACCTTGGCCCAGCTGCACAGCTGCCCCTCGAGGCCCCGGCGAGCAGGGGACGGCTCTGGGCCGCTCCCTGGCCAGGAGCAGCCCCAGAGCGCCTCTGCCTTCCAGGGGCAATCTCGTCCCCGCTCCTTCTCCTGTCCACCTTGCTGTGCCTCTGCCCTGTGCCCCTGGGGCTGCTCCTGGCCAGGCAGCCTCAGGGGGAGCCAGCACTGGCTGCAGCCCCAGCGGCCCCCCAGGACAAGGCCCAGCAATGAAGAGGCCAAGGAAAGCACTGGGCAGCAGCAGAACCCTCAGCAGAGTGCTTTGGGCAGCAATGGACTGGCCACAACTCCACTGCAGCCTGACTGTAAATGTTTCCCATCTACATTAGACTTTTAAAAGAAACTGTTTGAGGGAAAAATGATGAAAACACTCACTGTTTTCTCTTCCAGTAACACCAGATTCCAACACAGGGCAATATGAAGATAAGCTCCAAAAACAGCAGACCTGCAATTAACTGTAGCACACAGTGTGTTTCCCAATAGCAACCACTTCTGAGGCTGTTCTGGGCATCGGGAACAGGTGTTGTGGGGCCGGCTGCATCTGTGGGAGCAATGGGGAGCGTGAGCCCGCGCTGTGCTGCACTGCTGAGCTGGCAGCACGGTGCATATGGCCAGGATGTTCTCTGTTTGCCCAGAGCTGGGGCCTGCAGGCACCTTGCCGCCCCTTGGCACAGGCTTTGCCTCCCAACACAGCCCAGCAGGCCGGGAGGAGAGCCCGGGGCCAGCGCAGCTGCTTGGGCCGTGGCTGCTTGGAGGGACAGGGGCCAAACCCATCCCTGAGCAGCCCCTGCCAGCCCTGGCCCTCCCTGCCCTGGGACAGCTCCCCCAGCCCCAGGGGACAGAGCCAGGCCCTGTCAGGACCCAGTGCAGCCCCTGCCCAGCCGGGAGCCAGGGCTGGCTCTGGCCCGGGGCTGGCAGCAGGGCTCCCGCTCGGGGCTGCTCCTGTGCCTGGGGCCTCTGGGCACTCAGGGCGGCTGCGGGAGCAGCTGCAGCGGGAGGGACATTGGTGCAGAGTCCTGATTCCCCGGGGCTGCCAACGAGCTCCAGAGGCCTGGAAGCCCAGGCGCCTCCAGCTTTGGCTGCTGCCGGGCCGTGCAAGGGCAGGGCCTGGGGGAAGAGCTGCTGCCACACAGCCCCGCCGAGGGCTGAGCCTGGCTGAGCCCGGCACAGCAATCACCTCCTGTGCCTGTGCCCGTGCCTGGCATCGCCTTCCTTCCTGCAGCAGAGGCTGCCAGGGAGCCACTCCTTCCTCCGGGTTGTACTGCCTTCTGCAGAGATGTTTGGTCCATTACTTGGAAAAGGAAGAGAGACAGCTGGATCAGATGGAACCATCCATCATTAAGGGAAGTAGCACCTTCAGGGGGCAAAGGTTTTCAAAGTCATGGTTAAGGATCACGAAAACATCTGGGAATTGGCACTAGGCCAGGGCCATCCCTCCATCAAGCATCAGCCAGGCCTGAGCAGAAGTCATAAGGGGATGGCCCAGGGCGAGGGCACACACGTGCGTGATTCTGTCCTGGCACCTGCAGTGATGCCCCTCTGGCCGAGCTTTGGGCTCTGAGCTGGCAGCTCTCGCAGGGGGAAAGGCCTTGACCTACCCTCAGCATCTCCCAGAGGCTCCATCCTGAACGTGGGTTGGGAAGCCAGATCACTTTCACTAGCAGGGTTATCTGCAAAGAAAGGCAGGACAGAACATCTCCTGTGATGACATTGTAGGAGATCCTCAGGCTGCACCCAAGGCTCAGCCCCAGGGCCCAGCCCTGGGCTCGGCTCCTTCCCTCTCTGCTCCTCTCTGTGGCTGCACAGAGCACATGGAAGGACAAACTGGCATTGCACACAGGAAGAAAACTGACAGCTAAATGCTCCTTCCTCCCACTGACAGTGATCCTGTGGGATCACTCAGGGCTCTTGAAGGGAGCAGGTCAGGGCTTCCCAATCTCAACAACCTTCAGGCTCTTAAGGGAATGGCACATGATTGAGCTCTTGCAAAATGGACATTGATTGTTCCTTCAGGAAGAGGGACGATGAGAGCTTGCCTCCAAAATTCCCCAAGGATTTCAAACTGTCTTATGCTAGGCCTCCCAGATAAGCCATGTCACGATCCCAATCTATACAGAAGCGCAGATCAGAAGCATTTCCATGGTGTTCTGGGATCTCCTTCTGCTTTTGGGAAATGGGCACTGCAAGGGGGTCAGGTAAGGCAGTGGGAGCCAGACGTGAATGGCCACGGCCAAAGCTGCACAGGGGCCTGGAGAGCCCTGCACTGGCTCCTGATCACTCTCCACCCTCTTTGCAGGCCCTGTGCAACATCCCTGGAGGGGTTGCTGAACCTGCCCGGGGCCCATGGTGGTTCTCTGACTCACACAGAGGAAACCCTCACTAATTTCCTGAGGAAATGTGCAGCAGGCAGTGCCACAACTATTCCTTCCTGCCTATCTCTGCTCAGTCAGCTCTGACCGGCCAAGGAACAGTCAGACCCTCTCACACAGGTCAGGGCCTTGGAAAAGAGCTTCTGCCACACAGTCTCAGCAAGGGCTGAGGCCAGCACAGCAATTACCTCCTGTGCCTGTGCCCATGCCTGGAATTTCCTCCCTTCCTTCAGGAAATGCTGCCTTCCATAGAGCGTCTCTGTCCATCCCTTGAGAAAGGAAGAGGCACAGGTGAATCAGATGGAAGCATTCCACATCAGGAGGGTGGAAACTTCAGGAGGCAATCCTTTTCAAAGACATGGATAAGGATCAGGAAAAGGCCCAGGCTCCTGGGGCTGTGACAGGGCTCTCTCTTTTCCAAACCGCCAGCCCTCCTGATCTTCTGGGGACTGGGAAATTGCAGGGGACATCAGGGTGTGCATGGCCCGTGGCGAAGTTGGGGCTCCCTGTCAGCTGGTGCCAAATGCCTTCCTGCAGAGGCTGGGGAGAAGCTGCAGCCAGGCCAGCCTGGGAAACAGCCCTGCAGGGCATGAGAGCAGCAGTGGGGCAGCGAGGCTGCCATGGATCCCTTCCCGCTGTGCCAGGCACGGCCTGTCCAGATGTGCAGGGAAAGCCCCCAGCTGCTGAGTCCCAGGGGATGGCTGAGGAAATGCACCCACCTTGTCCTGCCTGAAGCATTTCCTTCAGCATTTGCCTCATGTTTTTGGATGGCTCAAGGGGTTTCTTGCATCCTGTAGCTTTGTTCTTTCCTGTCGGAGGACCTTAGAGCAAAACAATGCCATTTCCCAGGAATGGATCCCACAAAACCAGTGCCCAGCCCGTGGGATCAGCAGGGACACACTACTCACCCCTGCGATGGGAGCTGGGCTTGCGAGCAACATCCACCAAAGGACCCGGGAAAGTCCTCCCGGTAGCCACACCTGTAACTCAACAGCCACAGAAGCTTCTGTCATCTCTGCAGATCGGCACGGGCAGCACTGAGCTGCAAAAGCAGTGAGGGCATGGCCCAGGGCGAGGGCACACACGTGCATGATTCTGTCCTGGCACCTGCAGTGATGCCCCTCTGGCCAAGCTTTGGGCTCTGAGCTGGCAGCTCTCACAGGGGGAAAGGCCTTGACCTACCCTCAGCATCTCCCAGAGGCTCCATCCTGAACGTGGGTTGGGAAGCCAGATCACTTTCACTAGTAGGGTTATCTGCAAAGAAAGGCAGGACAGAACATCTCCTGTGATGACACTGTAGGAGATCCTCAGGTTGCAGCCAAGGCTCAGCCCCAGGGCCCAGCCCTGGGCTCGGCTCCTTCCCTCTCTGCTCTTCTCTGTGGCTGCACAGAGCACACGGAAGGACAAACTGGCATTGCACACAGGAAGAAAACTGACAGCTAAATGCTCCTTCCTCCCACTGACAGTGATCCTGTGGGATCACTCAGGGCTCTAGAAGGGAGCAGGTCAGGGCTTCCCAATCTCAACAACCTTCAGGCTCTTAAGGGAATGGCACATGATTGAGCTCTTGCAAAATGGACATTGATTGTTCCTTCAGGAAGAGGGACGATGAGAGTTTGCCTCCAAAATTCTCCAAGGATTTCAAACTGTCTTGTGCTAGGCCTCCCAGATAAGCCATGTCACGCTCCCAGTCTATACAGAAGCACAGATCAGAAGCATTTCCATGGTGTTCTGGGATCTCCCTCTGCCTTTGGGAAATGGGCACTGCAAGGGGGTCAGGTAAGGCAGTGGGAGCCAGATGTGAATGGCCACGGCCAAAGCTGCACAGGGGCCTGGAGAGCCCTGCACTGGCTCCTGGTCACTCTCCACCCTCTTTGCAGGCCCTGTGCAACATCCCTGGAGGGGTTGCTGAACCTGCCCGGGGCCCATGGTGGTTCTCTGACTCACGCAGAGGAAACCCTCACTAATTTCCTGAGGAAATGTGCAGCAGGCAGTGCCACAACTATTCCTTCCTGCCTATCTCTGCTCAGTCAGCTCAGACCGGCCAAGGAACAGTCAGACCCTCTCACACAGGTCAGGGCCTTGGAAAAGAGCTTCTGCCACACAGCCTCAGCAAGGGCTGAGGCCAGCACAGCAATTACCTCCTGTGCCTGTGCCCATGCCTGGAATTTCCTCCCTTCCTTCAGGAAATGCTGCTTTCCATAGAGCGTCTCTGTCCATCCCTTGAGAAAGGAAGAGGCACAGGTGAATCAGATGGAAGCATTCCACATCAGGGGGGTGGAAACTTCAGGAGGCAATCCTTGTCAAAGACATGGATAAGGATCAGGAAAAGGCCCAGGCTCCTGGGGCTGTGACAGGGCTCTCTCTTTTCTAAACCGCCAGCCCTCCTGATCTTCTGGGGACTGGGAAATTGCAGGGGACATCAGGGTGTGCATGGCCCGTGGCGAAGTTGGGGCTCCTTGTCAGCTGGTGCCAAATGCCTTCCTGCAGAGGCTGGGGAGAAGCTGCAGCCAGGCCAGCCTGGGAAACAGCCCTGCAGGGCATGAGAGCAGCAGTGGGGCAGCGAGGCTGCCATGGATCCCTTCCCACTGTGCCGGGCACGGCCTGTCCAGATGTGCAGGGAAAGCCCCCAGCTGCTGAGTCCCAGGGGATGGCTGAGGAAATGCACCCACCTTGTCCTGCCTGAAGCATTTCCTTCAGCATTTGCCTCATGTTTTTGGATGGCTCAAGGGGTTTCTTGCATCCTGTAGCTTTGTTCTTTCCTGTCGGAGGACCTTAGAGCAAAACAATGCCATTTCCCAGGAATGGATCCCACAAAACCAGTGCCCAGCCCGTGGGATCAGCAGGGACACACTACTCACCCCTGCGATGGGAGCTGGGCTTGCGAGCAACATCCACCAAAGGACCCGGGAAAGTCCTCCCGGTAGCCACACCTGTAACTCAACAGCCACAGAAGCTTCTGTCATCTCTGCAGATCGGCACGGGCAGCACTGAGCTGCAAAAGCAGTGAGGGCATGGCCCAGGGCGAGGGCACACACGTGCATGATTCTGTCCTGGCACCTACACTGATGCCCCTCTGGCCAAGCTTTGGGCTCTGAGCTGGCAGCTCTCACAGGGGGAAAGGCCTTGACCTACCCTCAGCATCTCCCAGAGGCTCCATCCTGAACGTGGGTTGGGAAGCCAGATCACTTTCACTAGTAGGGTTATCTGCAAAGAAAGGCAGGACAGAACATCTCCTGTGATGACACTGTAGGAGATCCTCAGGTTGCAGCCAAGGCTCAGCCCCAGGGCCCAGCCCTGGGCTCGGCTCCTTCCCTCTCTGCTCTTCTCTGTGGCTGCACAGAGCACACGGAAGGACAAACTGGCATTGCACACAGGAAGAAAACTGACAGCTAAATGCTCCTTCCTCCCACTGACAGTGATCCTGTGGGATCACTCAGGGCTCTAGAAGGGAGCAGGTCAGGGCTTCCCAATCTCAACAACCTTCAGGCTCTTAAGGGAATGGCACATGATTGAGCTCTTGCAAAATGGACATTGATTGTTCCTTCAGGAAGAGGGACGATGAGAGTTTGCCTCCAAAATTCTCCAAGGATTTCAAACTGTCTTGTGCTAGGCCTCCCAGATAAGCCATGTCACGCTCCCAGTCTATACAGAAGCACAGATCAGAAGCATTTCCATGGTGTTCTGGGATCTCCCTCTGCCTTTGGGAAATGGGCACTGCAAGGGGGTCAGGTAAGGCAGTGGGAGCCAGATGTGAATGGCCACGGCCAAAGCTGCACAGGGGCCTGGAGAGCCCTGCACTGGCTCCTGGTCACTCTCCACCCTCTTTGCAGGCCCTGTGCAACATCCCTGGAGGGGTTGCTGAACCTGCCCGGGGCCCATGGTGGTTCTCTGACTCACGCAGAGGAAACCCTCACTAATTTCCTGAGGAAATGTGCAGCAGGCAGTGCCACAACTATTCCTTCCTGCCTATCTCTGCTCAGTCAGCTCAGACCGGCCAAGGAACAGTCAGACCCTCTCACACAGGTCAGGGCCTTGGAAAAGAGCTTCTGCCACACAGCCTCAGCAAGGGCTGAGGCCAGCACAGCAATTACCTCCTGTGCCTGTGCCCATGCCTGGAATTTCCTCCCTTCCTTCAGGAAATGCTGCTTTCCATAGAGCGTCTCTGTCCATCCCTTGAGAAAGGAAGAGGCACAGGTGAATCAGATGGAAGCATTCCACATCAGGGGGGTGGAAACTTCAGGAGGCAATCCTTGTCAAAGACATGGATAAGGATCAGGAAAAGGCCCAGGCTCCTGGGGCTGTGACAGGGCTCTCTCTTTTCTAAACCGCCAGCCCTCCTGATCTTCTGGGGACTGGGAAATTGCAGGGGACATCAGGGTGTGCGTGGCCCGTGGCGAAGTTGGGGCTCCCTGTCAGCTGGTGCCAAATGCCTTCCTGCAGAGGCTGGGGAGAAGCTGCAGCCAGGCCAGCCTGGGAAACAGCCCTGCAGGGCATGAGAGCAGCAGCGGGGCAGCGAGGCTGCCATGGATCCCTTCCCGCTGTGCCGGGCACGGCCTGTCCAGATGTGCAGGGAAAGCCCCCAGCTGCTGAGTCCCAGGGGATGGCTGAGGAAATGCACCCACCTTGTCCTGCCTGAAGCATTTCCTTCAGCATTTGCCTCATGTTTTTGGATGGCTCATGGGGTTTCTTGCATCCTGTAGCTTTGTCCTTTCCTGTCGGAGGACCTTAGAGCAAAACAATGCCATTTCCCAGGAATGGATCCCACAAAACCAGTGCCCAGCCTGTGGGATCAGCAGGGACACACTACTCACCCCTGCAATGGGAGCTGGGCTTGCGAGCAACATCCACCAAAGGACCCGGGAAAGTCCTCCCGGCAGCCACACCTGTAACTCAACAGCCACAGAAGCTTCTGTCATCTCTGCAGATCGGCACGGGCAGCACTGAGCTGCAGGAGCAGTGAGGGCATGGCCCAGGGCGAGGGCACACACGTGCGTGATTCTGTCCTGGCACCTGCAGCGATGCCCCTCTGGCCGAGCTTTGGGCTCTGAGCTGGCAGCTCTCACAGGGGGAAAGGCCTTGACCTACCCTCAGCATCTCCCAGAGGCTCCATCCTGAACGTGGGTTGGGAAGCCAGATCACTTTCACTAGCAGGGTTATCTGCAAAGAAAGGCAGGACAGAACATCTCCTGTGATGACACTGTAGGAGATCCTCAGGCTGCACCCAAGGCTCAGCCCCAGGGCCCAGCCCTGGGCTCGGCTCCTTCCCTCTCTGCTCCTCTCTGTGGCTGCACAGAGCACATGGAAGGACAAACTGGCATTGCACACAGGAAGAAAACTGACAGCTAAATGCTCCTTCCTCCCACTGACAGTGATCCTGTGGGATCAATCAGGGCTCTTGAAGGGAGCAGGGCAGGGCTTCCCAATCTCAACAACCTTCAGGCTCTTAAGGGAATGGCACATGATTGAGCTCTTGCAAAATGGACATTGATTGTTCCTTCAGGAAGAGGGACGATGAGAGCTTGCCTCCAAAGTTCCCCAAGGATTTCAAACTGTCTTGTGCTAGGCCTCCCAGATAAGCCATGTCACGATCCCAATCTATACAGAAGCGCAGATCAGAAGCATTTCCATGGTGTTCTGGGATCTCCTTCTGCTTTTGGGAAATGGGCACTGCAAGGGGGTCAGGTAAGGCAGTGGGAGCCGGACGTGAATGGCCACGGCCAAAGCTGCACAGGGGCCTGGAGAGCCCTGCACTGGCTCCTGATCACTCTCCACCCTCTTTGCAGGCCCTGTGCAACATCCCTGGAGGGGTTGCTGAACCTGCCCGGGGCCCATGGTGGTTCTCTGACTCACACAGAGGAAACCCTCACTAATTTCCTGAGGAAATGTGCAGCAGGCAGTGCCACAACTATTCCTTCCTGCCTATCTCTGCTCAGTCAGCTCTGACCGGCCAAGGAACAGTCAGACCCTCTCACACAGGTCAGGGCCTTGGAAAAGAGCTTCTGCCACACAGTCTCAGCAAGGGCTGAGGCCAGCACAGCAATTACCTCCTGTGCCTGTGCCCATGCCTGGAATTTCCTCCCTTCCTTCAGGAAATGCTGCCTTCCATAGAGCGTCTCTGTCCATCCCTTGAGAAAGGAAGAGGCACAGGTGAATCAGATGGAAGCATTCCACATCAGGAGGGTGGAAACTTCAGGAGGCAATCCTTGTCAAAGACATGGATAAGGATCAGGAAAAGGCCCAGGCTCCTGGGGCTGTGACAGGGCTCTCTCTTTTCCAAACCGCCAGCCCTCCTGATCTTCTGGGGACTGGGAAATTGCAGGGGACATCAGGGTGTGCATGGCCCGTGGCGAAGTTGGGGCTCCCTGTCAGCTGGTGCCAAATGCCTTCCTGCAGAGGCTGGGGAGAAGCTGCAGCCAGGCCAGCCTGGGAAACAGCCCTGCAGGGCATGAGAGCAGCAGTGGGGCAGCGAGGCTGCCATGGATCCCTTCCCGCTGTGCCAGGCACGGCCTATCCAGATGTGCAGGGAAAGCCCCCAGCTGCTGAGTCCCAGGGGATGGCTGAGGAAATGCACCCACCTTGTCCTGCCTGAAGCATTTCCTTCAGCATTTGCCTCATGTTTTTGGATGGCTCATGGGGTTTCTTGCATCCTGTAGCTTTGTCCTTTCCTGTCGGAGGACCTTAGAGCAAAACAATGCCATTTCCCAGGAATGGATCCCACAAAACCAGTGCCCAGCCCGTGGGATCAGCAGGGACACACTACTCACCCCTGCGATGGGAGCTGGGCTTGCGAGCAACATCCACCAAAGGACCCGGGAAAGTCCTCCCGGCAGCCACACCTGTAACTCAACAGCCACAGAAGCTTCTGTCATCTCTGCAGATCGGCACGGGCAGCACTGAGCTGCAGGAGCAGTGAGGGCATGGCCCAGGGCGAGGGCACACACGTGCATGATTCTGTCCTGGCACCTGCAGTGATGCCCCTCTGGCCGAGCTTTGGGCTCTGAGCTGGCAGCTCTCACAGGGGGAAAGGCCTTGACCTACCCTCAGCATCTCCCAGAGGCTCCATCCTGAACGTGGGTTGGGAAGCCAGATCACTTTCACTAGCAGGGTTATCTGCAAAGAAAGGCAGGACAGAACATCTCCTGTGATGACACTGTAGGAGATCCTCAGGCTGCACCCAAGGCTCAGCCCCAGGGCCCAGCCCTGGGCTCGGCTCCTTCCCTCTCTGCTCTTCTCTGTGGCTGCACAGAGCACACGGAAGGACAAACTGGCATTGCACACAGGAAGAAAACTGACAGCTAAATGCTCCTTCCTCCCACTGACAGTGATCCTGTGGGATCAATCAGGGCTCTAGAAGGGAGCAGGTCAGGGCTTCCCAATCTCAACAACCTTCAGGCTCTTAAGGGAATGGCACATGATTGAGCTCTTGCAAAATGGACATTGATTGTTCCTTCAGGAAGAGAGACATTGAGAGTTTGCCTCCAAAATTCTCCAAGGATTTCAAACTGTCTTGTGCTAGGCCTCCCAGATAAGCCATTTCACGCTCCCAAGTCTATACAGAAGCACAGATCAGAAGCATTTCCATGGTGTTCTGGGATCTCCCTCTGCCTTTGGGAAATGGGCACTGCAAGGGGGTCAGGTAAGGCAGTGGGAGCCAGACGTGAATGGCCACGGCCAAAGCTGCACAGGGGCCTGGAGAGCCCTGCACTGGCTCCTGATCACTCTCCACCCTCTTTGCAGGCCCTGTGCAACATCCCTGGAGGGGTTGCTGAACCTGCCCGGGGCCCATGGTGGTTCTCTGACTCACACAGAGGAAACCCTCACTAATTTCCTGAGGAAATGTGCAGCAGGCAGTGCCACAACTATTCCTTCCTGCCTATCTCTGCTCAGTCAGCTCTGACCGGCCAAGGAACAGTCAGACCCTCTCACACAGGTCAGGGCCTTGGAAAAGAGCTTCTGCCACACAGTCTCAGCAAGGGCTGAGGCCAGCACAGCAATTACCTCCTGTGCCTGTGCCCATGCCTGGAATTTCCTCCCTTCCTTCAGGAAATGCTGCCTTCCATAGAGCGTCTCTGTCCATCCCTTGAGAAAGGAAGAGGCACAGGTGAATCAGATGGAAGCATTCCACATCAGGAGGGTGGAAACTTCAGGAGGCAATCCTTGTCAAAGACATGGATAAGGATCAGGAAAAGGCCCAGGCTCCTGGGGCTGTGACAGGGCTCTCTCTTTTCCAAACCGCCAGCCCTCCTGATCTTCTGGGGACTGGGAAATTGCAGGGGACATCAGGGTGTGCATGGCCCGTGGCGAAGTTGGGGCTCCCTGTCAGCTGGTGCCAAATGCCTTCCTGCAGAGGCTGGGGAGAAGCTGCAGCCAGGCCAGCCTGGGAAACAGCCCTGCAGGGCATGAGAGCAGCAGTGGGGCAGCGAGGCTGCCATGGATCCCTTCCCGCTGTGCCAGGCACGGCCTATCCAGATGTGCAGGGAAAGCCCCCAGCTGCTGAGTCCCAGGGGATGGCTGAGGAAATGCACCCACCTTGTCCTGCCTGAAGCATTTCCTTCAGCATTTGCCTCATGTTTTTGGATGGCTCATGGGGTTTCTTGCATCCTGTAGCTTTGTTCTTTCCTGTCGGAGGACCTTAGAGCAAAACAATGCCAATTCCCAGGAATGGATCCCACAAAACCAGTGCCCAGCCCGTGGGATCAGCAGGGACACACTACTCACCCCTGCGATGGGAGCTGGGCTTGCGAGCAACATCCACCAAAGGACCCGGGAAAGTCCTCCCGGCAGCCACACCTGTAACTCAACAGCCACAGAAGCTTCTGTCATCTCTGCAGATCGGCACGGGCAGCACTGAGCCGCAGGAGCAGTGAGGGCATGGCCCAGGGCGAGGGCACACACGTGCGTGATTCTGTCCTGGCACCTGCAGTGATGCCCCTCTGGCCGAGCTTTGGGCTCTGAGCTGGCAGCTCTCACAGGGGGAAAGGCCTTGACCTACCCTCAGCATCTCCCAGAGGCTCCATCCTGAACGTGGGTTGGGAAGCCAGATCACTTTCACTAGCAGGGTTATCTGCAAAGAAAGGCAGGACAGAACATCTCCTGTGATGACACTGTAGGAGATCCTCAGGCTGCACCCAAGGCTCAGCCCCAGGGCCCAGCCCTGGGCTCGGCTCCTTCCCTCTCTGCTCCTCTCTGTGGCTGCACAGAGCACACGGAAGGACAAACTGGCATTGCACACAGGAAGAAAACTGACAGCTAAATGCTCCTTCCTCCCACTGACAGTGATCCTGTGGGATCAATCAGGGCTCTAGAAGGGAGCAGGTCAGGGCTTCCCAATCTCAACAACCTTCAGGCTCTTAAGGGAATGGCACATGATTGAGCTCTTGCAAAATGGACATTGATTGTTCCTTCAGGAAGAGAGACATTGAGAGTTTGCCTCCAAAATTCTCCAAGGATTTCAAACTGTCTTGTGCTAGGCCTCCCAGATAAGCCATTTCACGCTCCCAAGTCTATACAGAAGCACAGATCAGAAGCATTTCCATGGTGTTCTGGGATCTCCCTCTGCCTTTGGGAAATGGGCACTGCAAGGGGGTCAGGTAAGGCAGTGGGAGCCGGACGTGAATGGCCACGGCCAAAGCTGCACAGGGGCCTGGAGAGCCCTGCACTGGCTCCTGATCACTCTCCACCCTCTTTGCAGGCCCTGTGCAACATCCCTGGAGGGGTTGCTGAACCTGCCCGGGGCCCATGGTGGTTCTCTGACTCACACAGAGGAAACCCTCACTAATTTCCTGAGGAAATGTGCAGCAGGCAGTGCCACAACTATTCCTTCCTGCCTATCTCTGCTCAGTCAGCTCAGACCGGCCAAGGAACAGTCAGACCCTCTCACACAGGTCAGGGCCTTGGAAAAGAGCTTCTGCCACACAGCCTCAGCAAGGGCTGAGGCCAGCACAGCAATTACCTCCTGTGCCTGTGCCCATGCCTGGAATTTCCTCCCTTCCTTCAGGAAATGCTGCCTTCCATAGAGCGTCTCTGTCCATCCCTTGAGAAAGGAAGAGGCACAGGTGAATCAGATGGAAGCATTCCACATCAGGAGGGTGGAAACTTCAGGAGGCAATCCTTGTCAAAGACATGGATAAGGATCAGGAAAAGGCCCAGGCTCCTGGGGCTGTGACAGGGCTCTCTCTTTTCCAAACCGCCAGCCCTCCTGATCTTCTGGGGACTGGGAAATTGCAGGGGACATCAGGGTGTGCATGGCCCGTGGCGAAGTTGGGGCTCCCTGTCAGCTGGTGCCAAATGCCTTCCTGCAGAGGCTGGGGAGAAGCTGCAGCCAGGCCAGCCTGGGAAACAGCCCTGCAGGGCATGAGAGCAGCAGCGGGGCAGCGAGGCTGCCATGGATCCCTTCCCGCTGTGCCGGGCACGGCCTGTCCAGATGTGCAGGGAAAGCCCCCAGCTGCTGAGTCCCAGGGGATGGCTGAGGAAATGCACCCACCTTGTCCTGCCTGAAGCATTTCCTTCAGCATTTGCCTCATGTTTTTGGATGGCTCATGGGGTTTCTTGCATCCTGTAGCTTTGTCCTTTCCTGTCGGAGGACCTTAGAGCAAAACAATGCCATTTCCCAGGAATGGATCCCACAAAACCAGTGCCCAGCCCGTGGGATCAGCAGGGACACACTACTCACCCCTGCGATGGGAGCTGGGCTTGCGAGCAACATCCACGAAAGGACCCGGGAAAGTCCTCCCGGCAGCCACACCTGTAACTCAACAGCCACAGAAGCTTCTGTCATCTCTGCAGATCGGCACGGGCAGCACTGAGCTGCAGGAGCAGTGAGGGGATGGCCCAGGGCGAGGGCACACACGTGCGTGATTCTGTCCTGGCACCTGCAGTGATGCCCCTCTGGCCGAGCTTTGGGCTCTGAGCTGGCAGCTCTCACAGGGGGAAAGGCCTTGACCTACCCTCAGCATCTCCCAGAGGCTCCATCCTGAACGTGGGTTGGGAAGCCAGATCACTTTCACTAGCAGGGTTATCTGCAAAGAAAGGCAGGACAGAACATCTCCTGTGATGACACTGTAGGAGATCCTCAGGCTGCACCCAAGGCTCAGCCCCAGGGCCCAGCCCTGGGCTCGGCTCCTTCCCTCTCTGCTCTTCTCTGTGGCTGCACAGAGCACACGGAAGGACAAACTGGCATTGCACACAGGAAGAAAACTGACAGCTAAATGCTCCTTCCTCCCACTGACAGTGATCCTGTGGGATCAATCAGGGCTCTAGAAGGGAGCAGGTCAGGGCTTCCCAATCTCAACAACCTTCAGGCTCTTAAGGGAATGGCACATGATTGAGCTCTTGCAAAATGGACATTGATTGTTCCTTCAGGAAGAGAGACATTGAGAGTTTGCCTCCAAAATTCTCCAAGGATTTCAAACTGTCTTGTGCTAGGCCTCCCAGATAAGCCATGTCACGCTCCCAAGTCTATACAGAAGCACAGATCAGAAGCATTTCCATGGTGTTCTGGGATCTCCCTCTGCCTTTGGGAAATGGGCACTGCAAGGGGGTCAGGTAAGGCAGTGGGAGCCGGACGTGAATGGCCACGGCCAAAGCTGCACAGGGGCCTGGAGAGCCCTGCACTGGCTCCTGATCACTCTCCACCCTCTTTGCAGGCCCTGTGCAACATCCCTGGAGGGGTTGCTGAACCTGCCCGGGGCCCATGGTGGTTCTCTGACTCACACAGAGGAAACCCTCACTAATTTCCTGAGGAAATGTGCAGCAGGCAGTGCCACAACTATTCCTTCCTGCCTATCTCTGCTCAGTCAGCTCAGACCGGCCAAGGAACAGTCAGACCCTCTCACACAGGTCAGGGCCTTGGAAAAGAGCTTCTGCCACACAGTCTCAGCAAGGGCTGAGGCCAGCACAGCAATTACCTCCTGTGCCTGTGCCCATGCCTGGAATTTCCTCCCTTCCTTCAGGAAATGCTGCCTTCCATAGAGCGTCTCTGTCCATCCCTTGAGAAAGGAAGAGGCACAGGTGAATCAGATGGAAGCATTCCACATCAGGAGGGTGGAAACTTCAGGAGGCAATCCTTGTCAAAGACATGGATAAGGATCAGGAAAAGGCCCAGGCTCCTGGGGCTGTGACAGGGCTCTCTCTTTTCCAAACCGCCAGCCCTCCTGATCTTCTGGGGACTGGGAAATTGCAGGGGACATCAGGGTGTGCATGGCCCGTGGCGAAGTTGGGGCTCCCTGTCAGCTGGTGCCAAATGCCTTCCTGCAGAGGCTGGGGAGAAGCTGCAGCCAGGCCAGCCTGGGAAACAGCCCTGCAGGGCATGAGAGCAGCAGTGGGGCAGCGAGGCTGCCATGGATCCCTTCCCGCTGTGCCAGGCACGGCCTATCCAGATGTGCAGGGAAAGCCCCCAGCTGCTGAGTCCCAGGGGATGGCTGAGGAAATGCACCCACCTTGTCCTGCCTGAAGCATTTCCTTCAGCATTTGCCTCATGTTTTTGGATGGCTCATGGGGTTTCTTGCATCCTGTAGCTTTGTCCTTTCCTGTCGGAGGACCTTAGAGCAAAACAATGCCAATTCCCAGGAATGGATCCCACAAAACCAGTGCCCAGCCTGTGGGATCAGCAGGGACACACTGCTCACCCCTGCGATGGGAGCTGGGCTTGCGAGCAACATCCACCCAAGGACCTGGTAACGACCTCCCTTCAGCCACACCTGTAACTCAACAGCCACAGAAGTTCTGCCATCTCTGCAGATTGTCATGGGCAGCACTGAGCCGCAGGAGCAGTGAGGGCATGGCCCAGGGTAATGGCACACACGTGCGTGATTCTGTCCTGGCACCTGCAGTGATGCCCCTCTGGCCGAGCTTTGGACTCTGAGCTGGCAGCTCTCACAGGGGGAAAGGCCTTGACCTACCCTCAGCATCTCCCAGAGGCTCCATCCTGAATGTGGGTTGGGAAGCCAGATCACTTTCACTAGCAGGGTTATCTGCAGAGAAAGGCAGGACAGAACATCTCCTGTGATGACACTGTAGGAGATCCTCAGGCTGCACCCAAGGCTCAGCCCCAGGGCCCAGCCCTGGGCTCGGCTCCTTCCCTCTCTGCTCTTCTCTGTGGCTGCACAGAGCACACGGAAGGACAAACTGGCATTGCACACAGGAAGAAAACTGACAGCTAAATGCTCCTTCCTCCCACTGACAGTGATCCTGTGGGATCACTCAGGGCTCTAGAAGGGAGCAGGTCAGGGCTTCCCAATCTCAACAACCTTCAGGCTCTTAAGGGAATGGCACATGATTGAGCTCTTGCAAAATGGACATTGATTGTTCCTTCAGGAAGAGAGACATTGAGAGTTTGCCTCCAAAATTCTCCAAGGATTTCAAACTGTCTTGTGCTAGGCCTCCCAGATAAGCCATGTCACGCTCCCAGTCTATACAGAAGCAAAGATCAGAAGCATTTCCATGGTGTGCTGGGATCCCCTTCTGCCTCAGGGAAGGGGCTCTCCAAGGGGGTTGGGGAAGGTCATGGGAGCCTGATGTGAAAGGATAAGGCTGATGCTGCAGAGGGGTCTTGGGAGCTCTGGGCTGGCTCCTGATCAATCCCCATCCACTTTGCAGGCCCTGTGCAACATCCCTGGAGAGGAAACTGGAGCAGCAGGGGGCCCATGGGGATGTTTCATTTGCACAGAGGAAACTCTCTTTAATCCCTGGGGAAAACTGCAGCAGGCAGTGCTGCAAATATCCCTTCCTAACTCCCTCCCTCCCTCCTGTCCTACCAACTGCCCATCGTCCTTCGGCTGAAACAGCTCCCCTGTCACAACGGGAGATGGCAGAGCTTTTACAGGACACCCTGGAGCCTTGCTCTCCCCCTCTGCCCTTTCCCCACCATGGGCACCCCGTGCAGTCGCTCCCAGGTCTCGGGACGTGTCTCCCACGGAGGGACCCCAGCAGGACTGCTCAGTACCCGAGTGCCCTGAGCATAATAATTCCTCTGGGCTGTGCTGGCCCTGTCTGAGCTGTGCCCGCACTGCCAAGCAGCAGAGAGGGCAGCTCAAGCCTCAGCAGGGCGCAAGCCCAGAGGCACAGCAATTACCTCCTGTGACTGTGCCTGGCAGCACCTCCCTTCCTGCAGCAGAGGCTGCCAATGAGCCACTGCTTCCTCTGGGAAATGCGGCCTTCAGACCAGCTTCTACATCCACTTCTGGAGAAAAGAAAAGACACAGGCGGGGCTGTTCCACATAGTGGAGTTGGCATCTTCAGGAGGCAATGCTTGTCAAAGGCAAGCATGGTTAAGGATCAGGAAATCTCTATAAAATTTCTGGGTAGGCTACAACCCACACCCTCCTCAAAATCGCCACCTCTCCTAATCGGCCTTGAGAGTGGGAAATTGCAGAGGAACTCAGGGTGGGCATGGGCTGTGGTGAAGTTGGGCTCCCTGTCTGCTGGTGCCAAATGCCTTCCTGCAGAGGCTGGGGAGAAGCTGCAGCCAGGCCAGCCTGGGAAACAGCCCTGCAGGGCATGAGAGCAGCAGCAGGGCAGTGAGGCTGCCATGGATCCCTTCCCACTGTGCAGGGCACGGCCTGTCCAGATGTGCAGAGAAAGCTCCCAGCTGCTGAGTCCCAGGGGATGGCTGAGGAAATGCACCCACCTTGTCCTGCCTGCAGCATTTCCTTCAGCATTTGCCTCATGTTTTCGGATGGCTCATGGGGTTTCTTGCATCCTGTAGCTTTGTTCTTTCCTGTCGGAAGACCTTAGAGCAAAACAATGCCATTTCCCAGGAATGGATCCCACAATACCAGTGCCCAGCCTGCGGGATCAGCAGGGACACACTACTCACCCCTGCGATGGGAGCTGGGCTTGTGGGTAGTAATCAGCAAAGGACCCGGGAAAGTCCTCCCGGCAGCCACACCTGTAACTCAACAGCCACAGAAGCTTCTGCCATCTCTGCACATCAGCACGGGCAGCACTGAGCAGCAGGAGCAGTGAGGGGATGGCCCAGGGCGAGGGCACACACGTGCATGATTCTGTCCTGGCACCTGCAGCGATGCCCCCCTGGCCGAGCTTTGGGCTCTGAGCTGGCACCTCTCGCAGGGGGAAAGGCCTTGACCTACCCTCAGCATCTCCCAGAGGCTCAGTAATGCGTATGGGTGGGGAAGCTGCACCACCTTCACCAACAGGTTCAGCTGCAAAGAAAGGCAGGACAAAACATCTCCTGTGGCAATGTAGGAGATCCTCCGGCTGCACCAAGGCTCAGCCCCAGGGCCCAGCCCTAGGCTCTGCCCCTTCCCTCTCTGCTCTTCTCTGTGGCTGCGCAGAGCACATGGAAGGACACACTGGCATTGCACATGGGAGGAAGATGAACAGCTAAATGCTCCTTCCTCCTACTGACAGTGGTCCTGTGGGATCACTCAGGGCTCCAGAAGGGGAGCAGGGAAAAGTTTTCAGCATTCTTCAACTTTCAACAAAAATGGCATGTGTGAGTTCTTGCCACCTTGATACTGATTATGCTGTCAGGAAAAAGGGAAATGCAGAACTTGCCTTCAGCATTTTCCAAGATCTTTAACGTGTCATTCACCAGCACTTGCAAATCATTAAAGTCGCGATCCAAATCTAGAGGGAAGCAGAGACCAGACCCATTTCCATTGTGCTGGAATCCCCTTTTGCCTCCGGGAACTGGGCACTGCAAGGGGATCAATAAGGCTGTGGAAGCCAGGTGGCAATGGGCAAGGCCAAAGATGCACAGGGGCCTGGGGAGCTCTGGGCTGGCTCCTGGTCACTCTCCACCCTCTTTCCCTGTCCTGTGTAACATCCCTGGAGAGGAAAATGGGGCTGCCCAGGGCCAATGGGGGGGTTCTCTCCCTCCTACAGAGGAAACCCTCCCGAAAGCCCACGGGAAAACCATCCCCAGCGCTTCCTGGGGAGCAGGGAGCGCTGTCCTGGGAAAGGGCAGCCAGGTGCCGGCTCACCTGCTCCCCGCACTTGCAGCGGAGCAGCCTGGGCAGCCCTGGCAGGCAGGGCCACGGCCAGGAGCAGCAGGAGGAGGAGGCGCAGAGCAAGGGCCATGGTGCCTTGCCCTGTGCCAGTCCCACCGCTCTCGCTGCCACTACTGTCCTGAGGCCGCTGTCCCAATGTCAGCACCGCTGCTGCCACCGCCGCTGCTGCCGCAGCAGTTGTGCTCCAGGACTGCCTGCTCGGGCCTTGTGGTGCTGTGCAGCCACAGGGCTCTGGGACCTCTGTGACCTCAGAGCCCGCTGTGACCTCAGCCTGCTGTGACCCAGAGACCTCTGTGACCTCAGAGCCTGCTGTGACCCAGAGCCCGCTGTGACCTCGGCCTGCTGTGACCCAGAGCCCTCTGTGACCTCATGCTCTTAGCTGTACCCCCAGAGTGTACCCCCTTCTGTACAAATGGACTGCCCTGACTGTAAAGGTTTTGCTTCATCCAAGGGCCATTGCTCAGAAAAACCTTCAGGGACACAGGGTTTTGTTTGGGTGGAGGCAGCATCTGCAGAGCAACAAGCTGGTAATGCAGCTGTGACAGGGACATCAGGCATGGGCATGGAGATGGGAAATGAGGGCAGATGTGTCCCTGACTGAGATGTTTGGCCGTTCTTGGAATTCTTTGCCCCATTCAGAGGAGCAGTTGCTGAGAGAAGAGGTAGCTGAGGCCCCAGTTGCAGCTGGGACACTGTCCCTGGGTGCCTTTATGATGCTTATATCCCCATTTGTCAGTTCAGCCCAGAAATAAGTTTTGCACCTTTAAAACTGGTTCCAAGAGTGAAGGGGGAGGCAAGAAGAAGCGCAGAGTTTATTGTCAGAAACTGCACTTGCTCCCCCACATCCTTCTCCTGGACTCTGCTGTCTGTGGACAGACAAGACAGCAGGATAGAGCTCTCCTTTGCTTTTTAGTTAGTATTTAGCTAGCTGAGGAAGGGAATTTCTCTGGACTGTGATTTTTCTTTTTTCATGGAACTGTTTAAACCTGCTCTGGACTGAACACCCAGAAGAGCCCCAGCAGCTCACACCTGTGGCCCACCAGGCTGGGCCTGGGCTGCGGCATTTCCAGGGACAGAGGGACTGATAACAGAATGAGTTTGCAGAGCCACAGCCCACAGAGGGGACTTTCTGAGTTTGTAATTTCTTCTATGTGGCGAGAGGTTTTATTGTTTAATAATGGTTTGGTTTTTTTTTGGTTTTTTTTTTGTTTTTTTTTTTTTTTCCTGATGGTGAATGCTTTGCCTGTTAAATATAGAGGTTTTTTCCACTTTTCTCAAAAAAAAATATTTTTCCCAAACTAGCTGGGGGCAGGGCTGCTGTTTTCTCAGGAACCCCTTTGGAGGTCATCTCCCAAATTTGCCCTAAACCAAGATAAAAAGAGGAGCCCTACCTGCACAGCAGGAGATTCCCACTGTGCTCAAAGTTTGCCTCTGAAGATTAAGAGGCGAACTTGTCAGAAATCCTGGAAAACATCAGGGAAAAGGTTTTACATTAGTTGTTGTGGCTAGGTACAAATCTGCAGTGGGAAAAGAGCCTCTCCAGTAGACTAGGTGCCATGGGTTGTCTCAGTTCTTCCCAGAGTAAATATGACCAATTAAATGTAATTCTAATTTTTACTCTAGAAGTGTAAAAATGTTCTAAGTTTTTCTAAATTTTAAAACTACTTTGAAAATTCTTAAAGTACTATGGAAAAACTGAAGAAATTTTTGGGGTTTTCTTTCTAAAAATTTGTAATTTCTAAAATGAAAAGCAAAGCCAAAACATGGTGTCCCAGGAGCCCCTGCCCAGCCGCTGCCTGCCCACCCCTGGCTGTGCCCAGACTAGCAGCTCCACCAGTGCTGGTGGTAGCACCACCTGAGCTGAAGCCCAAAGATGTTGCTCAAGCCCTTCCCTGGCAGGAGGGGCCTCCCTTCAGTCCTGGCCAGACACCAGGGCCAGCACCTTCGGGGACAGAGGGTCCTGTTCTGGGTGGTGTCACCATGCCCCAGACACAAGCTGATAATGCAGCTGTGGACGAGATCTTGGAACCTGGCTTGGGGATGGCTGATGGCAGGTACAGGTCTCTGCAAGTGAAGATTTTGTCCAATCTTGTGAGGCTGCACAGGTGCTGCTGTGGAGAGAGGAGGTGGCTGAGGCCCCAGCTGCCAGTGGCACACTGGGACCTATTGGTATTGCCAATAATGAGGATGGGACATGCCTTGGCTTGTCTGGCCCCTTCGGCTGATCCAAATAGCGGCAACTGTGGCCTTTCACCCCAGAGACACTTTTGGCTAGCTGGATGTTTCAGCTGGGCACAAGGAGACAAATCCAGGCATGCCAGAGCTCCGGTGGCGGCGGGATGGAGCTTCCTCTCATAGAGGGTCCGCTCCCTCAGGATTCTATCTGCTGGAGAAGCTTTTGAAGTGAAAATGAAGGAAAAGAGTCAGTTCTGATGGAGGGTTTTAATCCAGAGCTTTTATTCTGGCCTGCGGGACTCTGAATCCAGCAACTGCTCCAACAGAACTCCCCGACTGAATGGTTGCTTATTGTAAATGCAGGTGAACCCAATGGGAAGAAATGACAATGTCTGACTCAATTCAGAAGGCTGACTGATTTCTTTATTATAATTGTGGCTAATATACATTAATATACTGCTATGTGTAGTAAACATGATTTGCGCCATTCCTTGAATGAAATGTGTAATATTGGATGCTTGTTAGATTATGCTCGTTTGTATTATCCCCGCCTCCACCCTCACAGGCGAGACAGGGTGTATATTGGTAACTGATTTACAAGTAAGAAGGTGCAGCTCGGCCAGGAGATGAGCCATGTCTGGAGAGATACGGGACCCCAGGTGCTGATCATCGCCTGAATGACCCGGGATGGATGTCATGGAAATCCTCGGGCACATACATGTGAATGCAGCGCTCCTGTAAATTTCATCAAGTGATTCAACAACTCTGGACACTGAATTGTTCTTCCTCATCACTGAAAAAGAAAATCTTATTAACCTATGGACTCTGAATGGAAGAAAAGACTGATTGCTGAAATCTTGGCCTCAGGCGGAATTTTCCCCATAAAATCTGCTTGTACCAGGATGGAGGTGTGTGGGCATAGGGGAAAAACCTCTCCTGAGGCTAACTCCTTGTTGCACACCCAGGGTCAATACCTGGGCTCGGCACTGTGTTGTTTTGGGTTTTTTCCATGGCTGGCTAGATAGAATTTGACCGCTAATAAGATCATTTTTATTTTTAATTTGGATGAATAAATTTTCATTTATAACAATACCATATAAAAAGGAAGAGACTAAAACTACATACTCCTTTTCCTAACTCTAACACAACTTGTGACCCTCTCTCGAGAGTCCAGACACATGTGGACTGGATTGGATTGGATTGGATTGGATTGGATTGGATTGGATTGGATTGGATTGGATTGGATTTGCCATCAGGCTCAAACGATCCTCACCAGAATCCAATCAAGCACTCACTCCAGGTAAACAATTCTCCAAACACATTCCACATAGGAAAAACAAGGAGCAGAAATAGAAATTGTTTTCTCTTTCATTTCTCTCTGTGCACATCTATGAAAAATACTGAGAGGGAGAGAAATGTGCTTGCCACAGTTGCTGTCTCTTTTACCTTGGGGAGGGGAGGAGGGAAGGGGTAAGGGAGCCCAACAACCAGGAACGGGAGAGGAGGTCTCAGGGGACAAAGGACACCTGGATGGTCCAAAGTCCCAAGGGGTAGAGGACATCTTTTGAATCTGCCCAATCACTCAATGCCCTTCTGGAATTCCAGAAGTGACAGACAGTGCTTGGCAGGGGTCAGATTGGGGAAAGGAGGAGTGATTGACACACCTGGGAGGAAATGATCAGGGGAGAAACCTGGGGCTCAGGGTTAAACCATGAAATCACACTGCAACAGGGACCCTTGTGCACACCAGGGCCCAGAGCTGGCAGGGCTCCCCAGCACGGCTGGAGCGGCTGGCACACCTTGGCCCAGCTGCACAGCTGCCCCTCGAGGCCCCGGCGAGCAGGGGACGGCTCTGGGCAGGCTCCCTGCCACCCAACACAGCCCAGCAGGCTGGCAGGAGAGCCCGGGGCCAGCGCAGCTGCTTGGGCCGTGGCTGCTGGAGGGACAGGGGCCAAACCCATCTGTCTAAGTTCGACAAGACAGGAATCTGCGAAGGAGGGCTAAAGCCTCCTGTGCAATGGAGAAGGTAAACCCCCTCCCTCTGAATTACTAGGAGTTTTAAATCAAAAGGCTCTCAGGCAAAGATATGGGAATGGGAGTAACAATTCTTTACTAGGAGAAAACTAGACAACAATTTAAAAAGGTGTCCTGGGTTGTAAGATAAGCTTGTATTCTATTTGCCATCTGTTGATGGCAAACCGGTTGGACAGGTTTTTGTTATCTCTCTCAGAGACAATGGTTTGCCCCATAGAGGCAATGGTTTGTTTATACACTATTGACTGACTCACTGCCGGGCTGGTAAATGTAACACCATCCTATTGTGAGGGGTCCCACCCAGAGGGGGAAGCCAAGCACTCTATTATGGTTTAAAGGGGTAGCTTTTGGGGAGAGAGGCAGCTTGCTCTCTCTCTTCGCGGGATTCCCAGGGAAGCAGCGCTCTTCGGCGGCACTCGCAGCGAAGCAGCCGGAGCGCGCTGAGGCGGCGGCGGCGGAGCTCAGAGGCAACCCCGGCACAGAGGAAGACCGGCCCCACTGCCACCAGATCTTCAGAGGAAAACTATACCCTTCAAAAGATCACCACTGCAGCTGCAATTCATCAATCACCTCAAGGGGAGCAATTGTCCCAGCAGGACTGCTACTGGCACCCCGAATCCTCAGGTTCTGGACTTTTTTCACTGGTTTTGTTTGTACCGATTGCATTTGCCTTTTTAAATTGTTGTCTAGTTTTCTCCTAGTAAAGAAGTGTTACTCCCATTCCCACATCTTTGCCTGAGAGCCTTTTAATTTAAAGATCCTGGTAATTCAGAGGGAGGGGGGTTTGCCGTTATCCATTGCACAGGAGGCTTTGCCCTCTTTCACAGACTCCTGTCTTGTCGAACCAAGACAGATTTTGGCGCCCAATGTGGGGCTCGAGGGCATTGAGAGGGAAAAAGGATTAACAGTTCTTAAGTAATTTGGTTTTTTGTTGCGTGTAAAAACATCTTCATCATCACCATGTGGTCTAGTTTACCTTGGTTTAGGTGGCATGTGATCGTAGCTATACTTTTCCCATTTGCAGACCCTTATCTAAAAATGGGTCCTATAACTAAGGCTACGGTGTCTGTTATCAAGTTTGGCTTCTGGGTTAATTGGGTGAGGAATTCATGGATCTTTAATTTCATCGGGAAGGCAGGTACATGGATTCATAGCTATCACACATTAACTGTATGTTTTTGGGGTTACTTTAATAACGGTACCTACTGCGAGGAAATAGTGCCTGGGCAAACTTTCTCCCAACCTTTTAACCATCTTTTTGGGTCTGCTCCACCAGTTCTCAAAGGGTTAAGATCCTTTCTAAGTGCTGATGATACCATACAATGGGTGGTGTTGCTGACAGTCCTGTTATATTTAGCACTCAGAGATAAGGGAAGATTAACCTGGATAACTACCTTCACACCTACACCACAGACTCGAGATGCTGCTGCTCCAGAGCCTGACCCTGCCCCACAGCCCACCTCAGAAATGAACCAGCCAGATTGGGTGAGGGTTCTGGTTAAGGAGATACGAGAGATGCTGAAGGAGTGCATTTCCCCAGCTGGTAAGAAACCGGCCCTTTGCCTTGAGGAGGGACAGTCTAATAGTACAGCTGTGGAACCCACAGATGTTACAACTGTCCAGGTTCCAGCTGAACCACAAAGGCAGTCACGGTCAGCAGCAGTTGCCCTGGTAGAAACAAGGAAGTCTAAGGTGAAAGCAGAGCACCCTGCAGATAGGGACAGGAATGGAGGAACCTCACAACCCACAGGGGACCCAGAGATTGCTATCATCACCGAGTCCCTGACGTACGAAAGTCTTCATAATCTGCATAAAGACATTGTGCGACGAGGGCGTGAGGCTTATGCTACCTGGCTACTGCGGGTTTGGGATCTTATGGGTACAGGCATGCAGCTGGACGGTGGTGAGGCAAGGAACTTGGGACCCTTGACCCAGGACTCAGGTATAAATCAGGTTTTTGTAAGGGAACCAGGGTCCCTTTCTCTCTGGGAGCGGCTCTTAATGAGTGTCAGGGAGGTTTGTCCACAGAGAGAGAATGCAAGAGCACCATCATAGAATGCGCTGGAAGACCCTCGAGGAAGGGATCCAACAGCTGAGGGAAGTGGCAGTATTGGAGGTACTCTTTGGGAGGGATGGATGACACAATAATGACCCTGACAAGGTCAGGTGTACGGGACAAATGCTGTGGAGTCTGGCAAATCTTGGGCCATCTCAATACACCACCTTCATTGCAACAATCAATGCTGACGCCCACCGGGAGACAATAGGTTCTGTTGCCAACAAACTTAGGAATTATGAGAGTATGATTAATGGCCCAATGCAGGCTCATATCTCAGCTGTGATTAAGGAGTTTAAAGAGGAGATGAGGGAGGAGATAAGGAAGGTTAATACAGCACCCGTGAGAGTCACAGGCCCCAGAATCAGCGCCCAACAATCCCCAGCTAGAGAGAGAGTGTACACCCCAAGGGCTAATCTGTGGTTCTTCCTGCGTGACCATGGGGAAGACATGGGGAGGTGGGATGGGAAACCCACTTCTGTCCTGGCAGCACGGGTCCGTCAACTCAAGGAGGGAAACTCTAACCGGGGGAGCTCCACCAAAGTGAAGGTAGCCTCAACCTCCCGTGACCAAGCTTGTGGGTACGATCTGTCAGACCCCCTTGAAGGGACCTCTAGTATGTATGCCCAGGAAAGGAATGATAACCAGTGTTAGAGGGGCCCTGTCTCTAGCCAGGGAGAGGCATGGGAAAACCGGATCTTCTGGACAGTGTGGATCCGATGGCCTGGCACATCAGAGCCACAAAAATATGATGCTTTAGTTGATACTGGTGCACAGTGTACTCTGATACCATTGGGACATGTGGGGGCAGAGCCTGTTTCCATTGCTGGTGTGACAGGGGGATCACAACAATTGACTCTGGTGGAAGCTGAGGTGAGCCTGACTGGGAAGGAGTGGAAGAAACATCCTATAGTGACTGGCCCAGATGCTCCATGTATCCTAGGCATAGACTTCCTCCGGAACGGATATTACAAAGACCCAAAGGGACTCAGGTGGGCTTTTGGAATAGCCGCTGTAGAGGCAGAAGACATTAGGCAATTGAACACCTTGCCTGGACTGTCAGAAAACCCCTCTGCAGTAGGACTCCTAAGGGTGGAAGAACAACGCGTGCCAATTGCGACCTCGACAGTGCACCGCCGGCAGTATCGGACGGATCGAGATGCCGTGATCCCCATCCACAAAATGATTTGGGAGCTGGAGAGCCAAGGGGTGGTCAGCAAAACCCACTCAGCCTTTAACAGCCCCATCTGGCCTGTACGCAAATCTGACAAAGAATGGAGATTGACTGTGGACTACCGTGGCTTAAATGAAGTGACTCCACTGCTGAGCGCTGCTGTACCGGATATGCCGGAACTCCAGTACGAGCTGGAGTCCAAGACAGCAAAGTGGTATGCCACCATTGATATTGCTAATGCGTTTTTCTCCATTCCTCTGGCAGCAGAATGCAGGCCTCAGTTTGCTTTCACCTGGAGGGGCGTGCAGTACACCTGGAACCGACTGCCCCAGGGGTGGAAACACAGCCCCACCATCTGCCATGGACTGATCCAGGCTGCACTAGAAAAGGGTGAGGCTCCAGAACACCTGCAATACATTGATGACATCATTGTGTGGGGGAGCACAGCGGCAGAAGTGTTTGAGAAAGGTGAGAGGATCATCCAGATACTACTAGAAGCTGGCTTTGCCATCAAGAAGAGCAAAGTCAAGGGACCTGCCCAAGAGATCCAGTTCCTGGGAGTGAAATGGCAAGATGGATGGCACCAGATTCCCACTGAGGTCATCAACAAGATCACAGCTATGTCCCCACCAACCAGCAAAAAGGAAACACAAGCTTTCCTGGGTACCATAGGTTTCTGGAGAATGCACATTCCTGAGTATAGCCAGATTGTGAGCCCTCTTTATCTGGTTACCCGAAAGAAGAATGATTTCCACTGGGGCCCTGAGCAGCAACAAGCCTTCACCCAGATCAAGCAGGAGATCGCTCATGCTGTAGCCCTTGGCCCAGTCAGAACGGGACCAGAGGTCAAGAATGTGCTCTACTCTGCAGCCGGGAACCATGGGTTGTCCTGGAGCCTTTGGCAGAAAGTGCCTGGGGAGACTCGAGGCCGACCACTGGGATTCTGGAGCCGAAGTTACAGAGGGTCTGAAGCCAACTACACTCCCACAGAGAAGGAAATCTTGGCTGCCTTTGAAGGAGTTCAAGCCGCCTCGGAGGTAATTGGCACAGAAGCACAACTCCTCCTGGCACCCCGACTACCGGTGCTGGGGTGGATGTTTAAAGGAAAGGTTCCTACTACCCACCATGCCACTGACGCCACATGGAGCAAATGGATTGCCCTCATCACTCAACGCGCCCGTATTGGAAACCTGAATCGCCCTGGGATTTTGGAGATAATTACGAACTGGCCAGAAGGTGAAAACTTTGGTCTCACTGATGATGAGGAGCAGGTACAAGTGGCAAGGGCTGAAGAAGCTCCACCATACAACCAACTACCAGCAGAGGAGACCTACTACGCTCTTTTCACTGACGGTTCCTGTCGCATCGTAGGGATGAATCGGAAGTGGAAAGCAGCCGTATGGAGCCCCACACGCCAAGTTGCACAAGCTACCGAAGGAGAAGGTGGATCAAGCCAGCTCGCTGAGCTCAAGGCCGTTCATCTGGCTCTGGACATTGCTGAAAGGGAGAAGTGGCCAAAGCTCTACCTTTATACTGATTCATGGATGGTAGCCAATGCTCTGTGGGGCTGGCTGGGAAGGTGGAGGAAGGCCAACTGGCAACGTAGAGGAAAGCCAATCTGGGCTGCTGATATATGGAAAGACATTGCCTCTCGGGTGGAAAAGCTGACGGTGAAAGTCCGTCATGTAGATGCCCATGTCCCCAAAAGTCGGGCTAATGAGGAGCACCGAAACAACGAGCAGGTAGATCAGGCAGCAAAAATAGAGGTGTCAAAGATAGACTTAGATTGGCACCATAAGGGGGAGTTGTTCCTGGCTCGATGGGCTCATGATGCCTCAGGTCATCAGGACAGAGATGCCACCTACAAGTGGGCACGAGACCGAGGGGTGGATCTAACCATGGACAGTGTTTCCCAGGTTATCCATGACTGTGAGACGTGTGCTGCCATCAAACAGGCCAAGAGAGTGAAGCCCCTATGGTATGGTGGGCGGTGGTCCAAGTACAAGTATGGGGAGGCCTGGCAGATTGACTATATCACTCTGCCCCAGACACGCCAAGGCAAGCGCTACGTGCTGACCATGGTGGTAGCCACCACTGGATGGCTGGAGACTTTCCCTGTACCTCATGCCACTGCCCGGAACACCATCTTAGGCTTGGAAAAGTAAGTCCTGTGGAGACACGGCACCCCTGAGAGAACTGAGTCTGACAACGGCACCCATTTTAAGAACAGCCTTATCAACACCTGGGCCAGAGAACATGGTATCGAATGGATATATCATATTCCCTATCATGCTCCAGCTGCCGGCAAAGTTGAACGGTGCAACGGACTCCTTAAGACTACCCTAAAGGCACTTGGTGGGGGAACATTTAGAAACTGGGAAATTAACCTGGCAAAAGCAACCTGGATGGTCAACACCCGGGGGTCTGTCAATCGAGCTGGCCCTGCTCAGTCAGAACCCTTACACGCAGTAGATGGAGATAAGGTCCCTGTAGTAGATATGAAAGGTATTTTAGGGAAAACTGTTTGGATTAATCCCACCTCAGGCAAAGACCAACCCATTCGTGGGATTGTCTTTGCTCAAGGACCTGGTTACACTTGGTGGGTAATGCAGAAAGATGGGGAGACCCGCTGTGTACCACAGGGAAACTTGGTCTTAAGAGAGAACTGGGTGTAAGATTTCATGGTGTGCAGATGGAAATAGAATAAGGGGTGGATAATGTCCTGGGTTGTAAGATAAGCTTGTATTCCATTTGCCATTTGTTGAAGGCAAACCGGTTGGACAGGTTTTTGTTATCTCTCTCAGAGACAATGGTTTGCCCCATAGAGGCAATGGTTTGTTTATACACTATTGACTGACTCACTGCCGGGCTGGTAAATGTAACACCGTGAGGGGTCCCACCCAGAGGGGGAAGCCAAGCACTCTATTATTGTTTAAAGGGGTAGCTTTTTGGGGAGGGAGGCAGCTCTCTGGGCGGGACTCCGAGAGAAGCAGCTCTTTACTTTGGGGGATTCCCAGAGAAGCAGCTCTCTCTCTCTCTCTTCGCGGGATCTCGCAGCGAAGCAGCCGGAGCGCGCTGAGGCGACGGCAGCGAAGCTCAGAGGCAACCCCGGCACAGAGGAAGACCGGCCCCACTGCCACCAGATCTTCAGAGGAAAACTGTACCCTTCTAAAGATCACCACTTCAGCTGCAACTCATCAACCATTGCAAGGGGAGCAATTGTCCCAGCAGAACTGCTACGGGCACCCCGACTCCTCAGGTTCTGGACTTTCTCACTGGTTTTGTTTGTACCAATTGCATTTGCCTTTTTAAATTGTTGTCTAGTTTTCTCCTAGTAAAGAATTGTTACTCCCATTCCCACATCTTTGCCTGAGAGCCTTTTAATTTAAAGATCCTGGTAATTCAGAGGGAGGGGGGGTTTGCCGTTCTCCATTTACAGGAGGCTTTGCCCTCTTCCACAGACTCCTGTCTTGTCGAACCAAGACAACCTGTTTAAAATCTCTTTCAAGACAAAAATTCTCTAAATACAACAAACCCTTTCTTCAGAAATCTGAAAATTTGAAGTCTGAAATTTTGAATTAAAATTTGGACAATGAATTTTTAAAGGAAGATGAATTGCAGCTGCATAAAAGATTGGATAAAGAAAACACATGAGTAGTTAAAAAATCAAAAACACAGGATCCTGAAAAAACATCTTGTAATCAATCACCTAAAGAGACAATAAAACATATGAAAACTGACTGTAAATACTATAACAACACCTTAATACCTTAATAATAATTCTTATCACAAAAATCAGACAACTCACATTTTATGATTAACCTATTAACAAGAAATGTTTAAAATAGTTTAAGACAATCCTTTTAAAGCACTCATATAACATTAGTAACAATCACTACTTATCATTACTTACAAAAACTTAACACTCACTATTTATCATATTATCTATAAAACTTAAAAATCATTATTACTTATATTATTATCTATAAAAACCCAAAGACAGAGATTACAAACTCAATACTAAAATTCCATCAGATGACATTTTCTCAACTCTTTGTTTTCAGAGACATTTTTGGTAATTAAATCATTACTAACATTTCTATCTTTATACAGTGATTTTTATCCATATCATATTTGAAATAACATTGATTCACATAATGTTCATCCTTCTTGGTATCTTGGAAAACACTCGGTACTGCTATATTTTTTCATTAAGTTTTCTGACTCTTGTAAGAAATTGGAAAGATGCTGTTGAAATTTTTGCTGTAGTGTTGCAATTCTGCCATCGGTGGCGCTGCTGCTCTCGGCGTTGTCACTGCCATGGCATGGCATGGATCTCAATTTCCAGCACCTCAATGCTACTAGTGTCTATGGGAGGTACAGGCATTTCAGAAGCAGAGATGGGAACGGGAAAATTTGTGAGAACTGGAGGGTTTGGCTCACTGGAGAGAAGCGAGGGTTCACATTCCTTATTTTTCTCCAGAGCTGTCCGTATCACTTCCACCGCCCTCTCTTCTGCCTGACACATTAACAATTCGTTATCAACCACTCTCGAAAGTTTAGTCATTTTCTTGCCCGGTTTATCCTCATCTAACACTAATTCCCACAACTTATCTCTATATCTTCTCCATTCTGAAAGTTTATGAACACTATGGGGGTTAACGAAAAAGCCGTAAGACTCAGCATGATGCAATAGCGAAGGGAAATCCTTATCTAAGTCAATCCTCCTAATCTGCCTTTTTCTAAGAGAAGCACAAAATAAAACATATGCTGCTTGCCTTTCCATGATTACGTCGGTACTGTTGCTGGCTCCTTCAGGCTTCGGCAGCACGTATCGGCTGAGCTCGCCGCTGCGGTCACTCAGGGCGCGGAGCAGAGAGTATCGGCTCTTTCGCCGTCCTTCCAGCTGCAGGACCCGCACTCCAACGCAGCACCTCTCTCGCCTTAGGCTCGGATCAGGTCCCTGCTTTCGGGCGCCAGTTGTAGGAGGGATGCCGCGGGAGACAAGACTCATGATATCATGATCATCAAGTCTCAGTTTATTGTGACAGATTACACAGTTTATATATGTTCGTTAATTAGCTCATACATATTGCAAAAGCCGAGCTCATGATTGGTTGCTATGTGACTTGTACTATTATCTTAAAAGTATCTTTGTGATCAATACATGCCTGTCCAGCTGGCCTTGCAGTTAGAACAGCTTAGCACTTCTTTGTTCTTCTCTATCTATTTCTACATACCAAGCAGTTTCAATATCCTGCTTTCTGCACACCATCTACTCTTCAGGGCCATGCGAACTTTGCAGCAGTCACGTAGCCCTCCCTATTTGGATTAATTTTACAGTATCATGTCCCTTGTCGTTCAACCATTCCTCTGTCAGGCTCTCTTCACCCTCCCTCTGAATTACCAGGATTTTTAAATTAAAAGGCTCTCAGGCAAAGATATGGGAATGGGAGTAACAATTCTTTACTAGGAGAAACTAGATAACAATTTAAAAAGGCAAATGCAATTGGTACAAACAAAATTAGTGATAAAGTCCACAACCTGAGGAGTCGGAGTGTTGGTAGCAGTCCGGTTGAAATGATAGCTGCTCCTCTTGCAGTGGCTGATGAATTGCAGCTGAAGTGGTGATCTTTAGAAGGGTATAGTTTTCTCTGAAGATCTGGTGGCAGTTGGGCCGGTGTTCCTCTGCGCTGGGGCCGCCTCTGAGCTCTGCCGCTGCCGCCTCACCACACTCCAGCCGCTTCTCTCGGGAGTCCTGCTGAAGGAGCTGCTTCTCTGGGAAATCCTGCAAAGAGAGAGCTGTTTCTCTGTGAATCCCGTAAAGAGAGAGAGCTACTCTGTCCCCAAAAAGGTACCCCCTTATACAATAAAGGAGTGCTTGGCTTCCCCCTCTGGGTGGAGCACCTCACAATGGGATGGTTTTATGTTACCAGGCCTGCAGTGAGCCAGTCAAGAGCCCATTAACAAACCATTACCTCTTCGGAGCAAACCATTGTTCTTGGAAGTGATAACAAACCTGCCCAACCTCCAACAGATGGCAAATAGAATACAAGCTTATCTTACAAACCAGGACAGGTACTCAAGGTGTTTAAGGTACTTTGGATTTTCCTTCCCACACTGAGTGTATGCGAGGTTTTTGTGCCATCCTGGCCTCCAGTTCTCTTCTCCAAAGAGCCCATGAGGAGCCTGTGTTGGGATGGACCTCAGTGGCACCCATTAATGCCTTGAGAAACTTTAGGATTTTCCTCTGACTCACGGACAGGTTTGTGCAATCTCCTCTCAGGCCCTGAGGTTCCAGGGGTTGTTGTGGCCAAATGGCAGGACCCAGCACTTGGACTTGTTAAACCTCAGAGTGACATCACAGAGATGTCCATGTGGCATCACAGAGATCTGTGTGACACCTCAGAGATGTCAGTGTGACAACAGAGGATCTTGTGTGACATCACAGAGAGCTGTATTACATCACAGAGATGTCAGAGTGACATCACACAGATGTGTATATGACATCAAGTGGAGGATGTGTGACATCACAAAGATGTCCTTGTGACATCACAGAGAGCTGTGTGACATCACAGAGTTATCACTGTGACATCACAAAAAGCTGTGTGACCTCACAGGGTCACTGTGACAACACAGAGAGCTGTGTAAAATCTCAGAGATGTCAGTGTGACATCACAAAATGCTTTATGACCTCACAGGGGGAGTGTGATATAACAGAGAGCAGTGTCACGTCACAGAGGTGTCAGTTTGACATCATAGAGATGTCATTGTGACATCAGAGCATGTTGTGTGACATGGCAGTGATGGCCATGTGACATCACAGAGATCTGTGTGACATCACAGAGAGCTGTGTGACATCACAGAGATGTCTCTGTGACATCAAAACAGATATCTATGTGACATCAAGTGGAGGTTGTGTGACATCACAAAGATGTCCTTGTGACATCACAGAGAGCTGTGTGACATCACAGGGTCACTGTGACATCATAGAGGTGTCAGAGTGACTTCACAGAAATATCTGTGTGACATCACAGGAGATTGTGTGACATCACAGGGATATCACTGTGACATCATAGAGAGCTGTGTCATGTCACAGAGGTGTCAGTGTGACATCACAGAGGTGTCAGTGTGGCGTCACAGAGAGTTGTGTGACATCAGAGAGATGTCAGTGTGACATCAGAGACAGCTGTGTGACATCACAGAGATGTCAAAGTGACATCACAGAGAGCTGTGTGACATCATAGAGGTGTCATTGTGACATCACAGGTATGTCAGTGTGACGTCATGGAGGTGTCAGTGTGACATCTCAGAGAGCTGTGTGACATCACAGACAGCTGTGTGACATCATAGAGATGTAAGAGTGACATCACAGAGCTGTCTGTATGACTTCACAGAGAGCAGTGTGACATCACAGTGATATCAGTGTGACATCACAGAGATATCTCTGTGACATCACAGGAGGTTGTGTGAAATCACAGAGAACTGTATGACATCACAGAGATATCAGAGTGACATCACACAGATGTGTATGTGACATCAAGTGGAGGTTGTGTGACGTCACAAAGATGTCACTGTGACATCACAGAGAGTTGTCACTGTGACATCACAAAAAGATGTGTGACCTCAAAGGATCACTGTAACATCACAGAGAAGCTTAAGGCCTGTCCCAAAGCACTGGGCAGGTGAGGCAGGAGAGCTGGGAGCAGCTGCCTCAGCTCCTGAAGCCCTGCCAGCCCAAGGGGCTACTTTGCCCAGCGCAGCTTCAGCCACTGCCCCCTTCTCACCATCCAAGGATCCTTGGTGAGCACCGCGAGGCTTTGGTCAGGATCCACATTCTTTTGGCCTGTGCAGAACAAAAGTGTGTGAAAGGCCACCCTGCTGCCACAGGGCCCAGAGGCCACAGGCCTGTCCCGCAGCACTCGGGCAGCTGAAGTGGGAGGCAGGAGAGCTGGGAGCGGCTGCCCCAGTGCCTGAAGCCCAGCCAAGTTCCAGAGACTGCGTTCCCCAGCCCCATGCTGCCTGCACGGCTTCAGCTGCTGCCCCTCCTTACCAGCGAGGGATTATCCCTGAGCAAGAGGAGGGCCCTCAGAACCTGGCGGCGCATCTCTGTGCACTCACTCAGCAAGTGCCTCGACAAGAGATCCATGATGCTGTCACTGCATGCGCTCAAGTCCAGGCAATGCAGGACCTGAAAGGCACAGGGCAGTGACAGGGGACCCGGCCGGCAGGAGCCCAGAACCGCACAGGGCGGGGACCAGGCAGCAGCGCAGGGCGTGGGCACCATCCCAGGCAGCTGCGGCTACGAGAGGGCAGAGAGCTGGGAGGCAGCGCTGGCCTTCAGACTCACCTCCACAAGGAATGCCAGGGCAGGGAAGTTTCAGTACGGCATCTCTTTGCGGAGCAACTCAAGGAGACAGCATCGCCTGAGAAAGTCTGAGAAGATCAGAGGAAAGAATGAAAAAACATTCTTAACATGCTGCACCTGGTATTGTGAACATGTGGACTATGTTACAGAGATTTGTCTACCAAAGGGTGCTTTCTTAATTAACTAATCATGATAGTGTTTAGACTAGAAAACCAATTAAAATCAACCTATATCATAACTATCTCTAAGAACAATGAGTTTCTTAATAAAGATTATTATTGATCAGACTTCTGCAATACATGGAGTCAGTGATAATGATTACCCGGCTGGGGGCCTGCTCCTACGACACTAAGACCCTGAGCTGGGGGGGGAAGCCCCTCCCAGGACAGACTGATGCAGTTCTTGTCTTTACCCCCCACCCTGCAGGGGGACCTGGGCCCTTTGAGATGTGGCTGCTACTGGGCAGCCTCCTCTCCCAGCCTTTCCCAGTCTGCTTGGCCATCCCTTGTCCCTCCGGCCCACAGCCATGGGGACTGAGTGGGATACCCCAGACACGGAGCACAAATGCCGGGAGCAATGGGGAGAAGGGGGTCTCACCTGGCCAGCAGACCCACGGCATAAATGTGGGTGTCAGCACAGAGCAGCGTGTCCCAGCCACGCTTGTGTTCCATTGACACCACCACATCCTCATAGTCCATTCGGCACAGCAGGGACTTCAGGGTCCTCACTGCAAACCTGAGTGCAGAGCAAAGCCGGGTCACACTGGGAACACTGGCTCCTGCCCTGGTCATGTGGCAGGGACAGAAGGACTGGGATGGAGCAACTGTTGGGGCTGGTGGCAAGGCCGTGTTCTTCCTGGCATCCCTTCCAGAAGGTACCAACTGCCTCTGGCATCTCTTTGGTGCTGAAGAACACTTGGAAGAGCAGATGCACAAAAAACTGTGGGAAATGCTCCATCACTATATCTGGGACACAGGGCAGCTGGAGGATCTTCCACATCACCACGGTTGCCTGCAAAGGACAGAGCAGCCCGAGACAGCGCTCAGTGCCGAGGTGTCCGTGTGGCAGGGCCCGAGCACGGGAGGGAGAGGCCCGGAGAGACGCAGGGGGAGCACCGGGCCTGGTGGCCCTGGAGCTGCCCCGAGGCCAGGTTTCAGCCCAGCGCCTGAGGCAGAGAGACGCCGTGGGGGAGGGAGGATGGAGAGCTGCTGGAGAGGTGGCCTTGGGGCCAGCAAAGGCCACTGGCAGAAATTCACAGCCAGGGCAAGGACAGCCGTGTGGTCCCCATCAGAGGTGCATGTGCTGTGCTCTGGCCAGCTCCCCAGCACATCCAGGAGTATCTGCTGTGCCAGCTCTGCAGTCCAGGGCATGCGCATGATGCTCTTCCACATGGCCATGGCAGCTCTGTGGGGTTAGAGGTCCGTCTCAGGGGATTTCAGACACAGCACCGTGGCCTGGGCATCTCTAGGGGCCTGGGTTGACTGCCGGCTCTGCCTTTGCCCACTGCCCCTCTCCAGCATCAGCCAGGCAGCCCAGCCCTGTGGGGACAGGCCCCTGTGGGGCAGCGAGGGAGCATGGCAGCAGGCTCGGGGGCTGACGTGCCAGGGCTGGCAGAGGGAGCAGCCAGAGGGCCCTGGGACTCTCTGTGGGTCAGACACCTGGGACAGGCTGTGCAGGGCGATGGGTTGGGGTGAGCCCTGAGCCCTCTGGGCAGGTGGGCCCCGTACCTGTCACACAATGGGGCCACACACAGGAGCTTCATTACTGCGTCATTTGGCTGCGCTTCTGTGAGATACAGCAGGGCGTTGTCCAGCCTGTGCTCAGTAGAATCATTGGCCATGAGCCACTGGTGGATGTATCTCACCATGGCGGGCACCTGGAGAAGGCACAGGGAGACTTGGAAAGCTGCCGGAGGGAGCAGTGTTCCCAGTGTCCCCAGAGAAGTGCTTCCCTTCCCACCGCACTGCGATGGCCTCAAAGGCTCACAGGGCCCAGCACTGTGGCTTGGGAAGCCGTGTGACTCATGGGGGAATTGAAGCCTGGCCACAGCTGCCTACTTGCTCTGCTCTGGAAACACCCCTCTGCACAAGCAAATCCAGCAGGGCGGCACTGGTCTCATGTCCGAGGAGCTCTGAGTACGCTCTGAGCCCAGGGTCCATGGTGCTGGTCTCTTCCTGCCAAATTCTTTTGATGAATTTGCAAACGAGCTGTAGGAGAAGGGCAAGAAGCCACGGAGTGCTGCAGGCGTGCTGCTGGGCTGAGCAGTGCCAGCAGGCCCAGCCCAGGTGGGGATGGCTGCAGGTACCTGCGCTGTTCTGCGGAAGCGGCCACGGGTGCGTTCCTGCTCTCGTGTGCGCTGCACGGCTGCACCTGGCAAAGAGCGAGTGCAGCCCGAGCTGAGGGGCTGCGGGAGAGGCCGGAGAACACAGCCCAGCCCTGCGCTGCCCAGGCAGGGACAGCCCCGTGACAGCCCAGGGCACGGAGCACGGCTGTGGGGTGTCTGCCCGGCCCCTATTCCATCCTGTCCATGGGCATGGCCCCAGGGGATGGGATGGGATGGGATGGGATGGGATGGGATGGGATGGGATGGGATGGGATGGGATGGGATGGGATGGGATGGGATGGGATGGGATGGGATGGGATGGGGCCAAGCTGGCTGAAGGCACCAGCCCTGCAGCCTGGCTCTGCCACTCACTCTCCTGTGGTGGATGGAACAGCACCACCTCTTCAGTCTCCTGTGCTGGGGCAGCTGCAGGGCTGCCTTCTTTCTCCTCCATCCAGGTCAGCTTGGGCACTCTCAGGGCTCCCTGCTCCATGTCACTGACCGGATTTCTGGCTACCCTCAGGAGAGATAACTTGGAAAACTCTGGGCTATCAAGTCCCACGCTCTGCCCTCAAGGGCACCTGCAGAATTGAAGCCTCAGAAGGCCACAGGTCACCGAGTCCTGTGGTCTGGTCTCGAGGTCAGCTGCAGGAAAAATGCCTCAGAAAAGCTCCGGGTCAGACAGGAATGAGCGTGCTGTGTGGGGGCTCCTCACGGCACCGCTCTGTCCCGTCCTGTCCTGTCACCTGCTCCGAGCACTGTGGCATGCTCTTGCCACTTCCAGCTCCTGTGTCAGCACGTGTCACAAAGGGCCCTTGGACACCTGGATCCATTCCATGCTGCACCATGTCAGCAAGGGCCCTTGGACACTGGGCTCCATTCCATGCTGCATGTGTCACAAAGGGCCCTTGGAAACACTGCCACCTGCTCTGGGGCTGCCCCCTGCCCACCCAAAGTGGCCCAGGTTGGAAGGAATCCCTGGCCTCAAGTGTCTGAGACAGCCCAACAGGATCTTTAGGAACGGCTCAAACCATCCGCAAACGCTGCCCTGCTCTGCGGGCTCAGGGCAGCAGAAGGAGCCCCCAGGGCTGCCGACGCAGCTGTGCTGGGAAGGGCACAGGGCCTCCACAGAAGTTGGCACGGCCTCCTTGGGACACGTCCCGGCTCGTGGCCATCCCAAACCCGCAGGTGTGACACGGACAAGGAACTGTGGGCCAGGGCAGGAATGCTGCTCTGAGCCCTGGGGCCTGGGGAGCGCTGACACCAGCAGGTGAGGCAGAGTCCCTGCCCAAGCAGACCTGCCACCCCCCGAGCCCTGGCAGGGCTGGTGCCATCTCCTGCCCCAGAGACCTTTGCACCCGGGGGCTTCTGTGCCAGAGGGAGCCAAAGCCCAGGGGCACTGGGGGCTGTGCTCCTGCCTGCAGGGGCTGTTGGCAGGAACACCTGGAGCAACTGATGGCAACAATGAGTAGATGGCAAAATGGTTAACCCTGCTCCGGTATAGAGATCTAAGTGGCCAATAGAGTACAGCTCTCCCCTCTTGTTCCCTGCAGCAGAATCAGGACCATGAACAGAAGCAGTCACAGATATTCTTTCTGCACCCCATAAGCAAAGCTGTGCCAAACCACAGATGCTGCCTTCAAACAGACTCAAATTCCAGCCTAGACCTCTCACCTCCCAGACAACTCCTTCCCCAACACACCTCCAACACCAACAATCTGAAAACACCGCACAGAAGCCCTCAATATCCTGCCAGGAGCCCCAGCTGTCCCTGTCCCTGTCCCTGTCCCTGTCCCTGTCCCTGTCCCTGTCCCTGTCCCTGTCCCACCCTCCTGCAGACCCCCTGGTTCCCTGACATGCCATGGGATGGCACTCAGGAGGATCTGATCCAAGGCCTTCCCCGGCAGCAAGCTCAGGCTGCCAGGCCTATGGATCCTGGATCATCCTTCCCACCGAGCCTTCCATTGGCACGGCTCTTCCATTGGCACATCTGTGCTCAGCTGGGACTACTCCGCTCACCCAGGGCTGCTGGTAAAGGATAGAGAGCAGCCTGGCAAACTCTTTCTCCAGCTCCCTCTGTGCTCTTGGGGAAGGTAGAACCTTCCACAGGAAAGCAACTACTGCCACAAGGAGTGGGTGGCATCAGGCAGCTCCGGGGAAGCCCCTCAGGAATGCTGTATCCTGAGGGAACACTGTTGGCCTTGACCTGTTGGCACCTGCAAAAGCTTCAAATCAGCTGCCTCAGCTTCCAGGGCCTCTCTTGGCCAGCATCCTGATGTGGATGCAGGACGGCTGCCAGGCACTGCTGGGACCCAGCGGGACAGGACCGGCTGTCTCGTGTCCATGCAGCAGCCCTGACACAGCCAGGGCCATCCCGAGAGCAGACAGACGCTCACGGGCCAGCAGAGAGGAGCAAGGAGCCCTGGGCTCCTCTCAGGGTATCTCAGCTGGGCTCGCTCCACAACACGCCCCCATTGGAAGGCCTGCTGATGCCCAGCTGCCCAAAATGCCTACCTTGTGCTCTCCAAGATGCACAGGGAGAGCCAGTGAGCAGGACACCTTGTCAGGCAAACCTTCCAAGCCTTTTCTGAGGCCAGGCACACACCAAGATCAGCCAAGACTTTCCACCACTCTGCCTGGCCCACCCAGCCCAGCTCTGTGCTGGCCCTGGGCCATGGCAGCTCCCAGCAAGCAGGAGGCAAATCTTACCAAGAGTTGAAACACAGCAGACAGGGAAGATGTGAAAAGTGAGTGTGCAAAGGCCTTTTAATTCACAGCTCCCACAGAGAACTTTGGGGCTCACGGATGGACAGAGATGGTTCTGCTCACCCCTCTGTCCAAAGGGGAGTAACACACGCTGCTGCAGGTGCTTGGGTTGGTCTCTGCAGGTCCAGGTGGATGCCAAACCTGCTCTTCACAGGCTTCTCCCTTCGCCCTGCCCCTCTGCCAAGTTCTCTAAAACCCCACAGCGCTGCCTTTGCCCTGTCTTTTGGGGGTAAGAAATGGATTCTGGAGCTTTGTGAAACCAAGCCCCGTCTCGTTTGTTCCTGGCACTTGCAGCTGCACTCTCCCTGGATAAAATGAACTCAACTTCTGGAGGATTTGTGGGTTCTGGGGGAATTTTGGGTAGTATTCTCCATCTCTTTGCACTCCAAAAGCCAAGAGGGATGAATTTGTCACCACAAAACCACTCAATCCCACTAAAAACAACTGAATTTTAACCTATAAAGGCACAATCCCACTTCAAATTTCATGTTCTGACCGTGAAAAAACTCAATCCCACACAAAGCTCACTTGATTCCACAGCTGCCAGGGTGAGATGGGGTTGGGAGGAGATTGGGAGAAGTGGGATCCCAGTTTGGAGTGGTGGGATGTGTTTGATAGCAAAGAAAACTTTCAGAGTTACTGATTTTTGTCCCCTTCATTTTCAGTCAGTTATGTTTGTAGAGTGGCTCCTTCTCAGATTATTAAATTCCTATAAAAATATATATTTTTTAAATCAGCTGGCCCAAACAATCCAAAAACCAATATTCATATAGAACCACCCATCTGCAATTACATTTGTTAAAACAATTTTAATTTTTTTAGAGTGTTTAAGGGTGTTTTTAAAATTTAATTGTTTGGTTAAATTGTATGAGACATTACAGTGGTGTTTGGTTTCGTGTTTAGTATATCTGTAGTATGAATTGTTTTACTCAGGTGTGTTCGATTGTATGTTTAGATTGGCCGGTGCTGCGAGGGGCGCTGGGCTCTGCCTGGCAACTGATGAGTCAGAGCCGTCCCGGGCGCTGATTGGCTGAAAATCGCCAGGCGGGACCAGCGCCGAGTTTCTGCCCGGGAACTGAATCGTCATCAACGCCGCGCGCTCTGATTGGCCAGGATCTGCTTCGGGGCGGGGCCGGGAGGAACTGGGGACCCCCAGGAGCCCCCCGGGTTTGGGGGTTTCCATCCCCCCTCGGCCCTCGGGGCGGCCTTGGGGCCACCCCAACACCCCAAAATGGGGAGGGTCCCCGGAGCCGCTTGGAAGCCCCAAAAATGGGCTGGAAGCGGCAGGAGCCGCCCCAAAAAGGGATTGAAGGGTCCGGTCCGGGAATGGCTCCGATCCGGATTGGGGCGGGCTGGGATTGAGGGAGGGTCCGGTCAGCGGCTGCGGAGGGGCTGGGATTGGGGAGGGGTCCGGGATTGAGGGGATGGGTCCATTCCGGGACTGGGGCAGGATCGCTCCCTGGGGGTGGGCTCCATTATTGAGTCAGGGTCTCTCCCCTTCCCGATCCCAATCCCGTTCCCTGATCCTGTTCCCGATCCCATTCCCATTTCTGTTCCCGTTCCCGGGCCAGTTCCCGATCCCGATCTCATTCCCAACCCCATTACACTCCCACTCCGGATCCCGATCCCATTCCCGTTCCTGTTCTCGATCCCGATCCCACCGCTGTTTCCAGGGAATGGCTCCTATCCCAACCCCGACCCCAAACCCGGGGGGTCAAACATTGGGGTCAAACACCCCAAATCCCAACACTGGGAGGGGAGAGGTCAAACACCCCCAAACCCAAACTCTGGGATGTCAACCTCCCCCCTGCCCCAAACCCCAAATTTTAGGATCAAACCCCCCAAATCCCCGATCCTGGGGTGTCAAACACTCCCAAAATCCCAGACGTTGGTGTTAAACCCTCCTGACCCGAAATCCTGGGTTTCAAAATATTTGGGGTGTCCAACACCCCCAATTCCCAAAGTCTGGGGTCAAATACCACCAAATCCCAAATCCTGATGTGTCAAACACCCCCAGCCCCCAAAGTTTGGGGTTAAAACCCCCAATCCCCGACTCCTGGGGTTTGAAATACCTGGGTTGTCCAACCCTCCTCCTCTCCAAAGTTTGGGGTGAAACCCCTCAATTCCCAAACTTTGGGGTCAACCTCCTCAATCCCAAACCCTGGGGTGTCAAATACCCCTGATCTCCCCCACTTTGGGGTTAAATCCCCCAAAATCAGTTGGTCAATCCCCCCAGTTTCCAAATTTTTGGGTCTAAACCCCCAAACCCCAAATCCTGGGGGTTGAAACACCTGGGTTGTCCAATCACCCTGATCCCAACGTTTGGGGGTGAAACCCCCTGATCCCCAAATCATGGGAAAAAAACCGCAAAATCCCAAAGCCTGGGGTGTTGAACTCCCCCAGTTCCCAAAGTTTGGAGTCAAAAACTCCCAAACCCCGAGGTGTCAAACCCCCCTAAACCCCAAATTTTAGGATCAATCCTCCCAGTCCCCAAAGTTTCGGGTCATGACCCCCCCATATCCACTCCAGTCCTGGGGGACACAGTGGGGTTTGTTTGGGGTTATTTGGGGTTTGTTTGGGGTTATTTGGGGTTTGTTTGGGGTTTTTTGGGGTTTGTTTGGGGTTTTTTGGGGTTTGTTTGGGGTTATTTGGGGTTTGTTTGGGGTTATTTGGGGCAGCTCCAGGTGCAATGTCTGCAGAAAGACCCTGGGTACAACACCGGGAAAAAAAGGGGAATGGGTGGGAATTGGGGGATTCAGGATGGGGAAAGATCCTGCGTGGGAAAAGGGGATTTATGGTGGACAGGGAAGGATTTGGGATGGGAAAAGGGGATTTGGGATGTGGAAAGGGGAGCGAGGCGGGGAACTGGGGTGGAAAAGAGAGATTTTGGTATTGGAAAAGGGATTTGGGGACAGACAAAGGATGTGGGGAGAAAAAAGGAGAATTTGTCATGGGAAAAGGAGGATTTAGGTGGGGAAAAGAAGGATTTAGGGTCAAAAAGACATTAGGGATTAAAAGTGATTTTGGGGTTAAAAAAGGAGGATTTGGAATAAAAAAAATGAGGATTTGGGATAGAAAAGGAGGATGTAGGACAAAAAAGGATTTAGGATAAAAAAGGGAGGATTTGGGCTGGGCTGAGCTGAACTTACCTGGGGGAGTGGGGGCGTGCAGGGGGTTTGGGGCAGGGTCAGGACCATTTTTGGGGCAGTTTTCTGAGATTTTGGAGTATTTTCTTGGGATTTGGCGGGTGGTCTATGGGATTTGGGTGCAGGTTTATGGGATTTAGGGTGTTTAGGGGTGGTTTTAAGGGATTTTTGGGTGTTTCTATGGGATTTGGGAGCACTTTTATGGGATTTCAGGGGTTTCGATGGGATTTTGGGGTGCTTTGAGGGATTTCAGGGTATTTCTATGGGATTTTTAGGTGGTCTGGAGGGACTGCAGGGTGTTTCCATGGGATTTTGGGGCAGCTTGAAGGCATTTGAGGTGTTTTGGAGCAGATTTATGGCATTCAGGTGCAGCTTTGAAGAATTTCAGGGTGGTTTGGAGGGATTTCAAGGCATTCCTCTGAGATTACAGGGTGGTTTGGAGGGATTTGGGGTGTTTGGGGGCAGATTTTGGTTATTTAGTGGTGGGTTTGAGGCAGTTTTTGAGGGGTATTTCAGGCCCATTTTGGGGGGGTTTGGGGTTATTTTGGTGGGGTTTGGGGTGTTCTGGGTCACTTTTTGGTGAAGGAGATCTCCATGGGTGGCTCTGGGTGATGCTGGAGCCCTGCAGGGCCTCGCGGGCGGCACCCGCCTGCACCTCGGTGTCCAACTGCAGCGAGGCGATGTCGCGGCGCCCGGGCACCAGCGCAGCTCCTGGAACCCCGGGAACCTGGGATGGGAACGGGGCCAGGAGAGCCCGGAACACCCGGGAACCTTCCCTAGACACCCGGGAACCTTCCCCAGACAGCCGGGAATGTTCCCCAGATACCCGGGAACCTTCCCCAGACACCCGGGAATGTTCCCCAGACACCCGGGAATGTTCCCCAGACACCCGGGAACCTTCCCCAGACACCTGGGAACCTCCCCCAGACACCCCGGGAACCTCCCCCATACACCCCGGGAATGTTCCCCAGACACCCAGAAATGTTCCCCAGACACCCGGGAATATCCCCCAAAATCAAGAAATGCTCAAAAACAAAAAAAAAAAATCCTAAACATTTCCCCCAGAAATTCAGAAATGTTCCCCAAAGAAATCCAGAAATGTTCCTCAAAAAACTCCTGAAATATTCTCAAAAAACTAGGAAATTTACCCAGAAAATCCAGAAACATTTCTCCCCAAATCCAAACCCAACCCTGTTCCCCATCCGGAATAATTTCCAAACAATACAGAAACATTCCAAAAAAATCCAGAAATTCCCCCTCAAAAAAATCCAAAAATCCCTCCCCAAAAAACCAGAAACTCCCCCACCAAAAAAATTCAGAAATTCCCCCCTAAAAAATCCAGAAATTCATCCCCAAAAATCCAGAAATTTCCCACCAAAACTCCAAATTATTCCTCCCTAAGAAGTCCAGAATTTCCTCCCACTCAAATTTGTTATTTTCCTCAAAAAACTCAGAAATTTCCTCCTAAAAATCCAGACATTCCCCCCCAAAATTCCAATATTGTCCAAAAAAAATCCAGCCCCAAGCCCCCTCAGCCTCTCACCCCCCAAGCCCCAAAATCCCGCAGTGCCCCAAAGCCCGGCCGGAATGCTGGAATGCCGGGATTGCCCCAGATCTCCCTGGCTGAGGAGCAGGGGGAGCATCAGCTCCTGGGGCTGCTCAGGGAGCTGGGCAGGAACAGGATGTGCTTCGGGGCTTTGCCACAGCTGGGGGACACGGGAGACAAACCCCAAAAGCTGCCCCAGAGCTGCCCAAAGTCACTCTGGATACGCAACACAAAATCTGCCCAAAATCCCAAGAGAAAACACCAAAATCCCAACAAAATCCTGAAAAAAAACCACAAAAAAATACCCCACCGAAATATTAATAATTTAAAAAAACTCACAAAAATCTCCCCAAAATCCCCCACAAAAATATCACCAAAATCCCATAAAATCCCCAAAAAAACTACCCCAAATCCAGCAAAAATCTCCCAAAAAAATACCCCCAAAACCCCACCAAAATCCAATAAAAATCACTCAAAATCCTCACAAAAAATCCCACCAAAAATACCATTAAAATCACATAAAAATTCCACCATAGAATCCTCGAAAATGCCAGAAAATCCACACAAAATCCCAGGAAAATCTCCACAAAAATTCCACCCAAAAGCCCACAAAACTCACCCCAAAACTCCTCACAAAAATCACCCCAAGGCTCATAGAAATCCCTCAAAATCCCCATAAAAAATTGCCCTCAAAATCCCCAGAAATCCCACAGAAAAATCCCTCAAAAAGTCCCACTAAATTCCCATGAAAATCCCACAGAATCCACACAGAAAAAAACTGTACAAAAATGCCCCCAAAAATTCCCCAATCACACAAAATCCACACAAAAAAATCCCACCAAATCACCCAAAATATCCCACCGAAATTTCCCCAAAAACCCCCCAAAATCCACACAAAATCCACTCCAAAAATCCGTACCGAAATCCCACCAAACCCCATTCAAATCCCCCAAAAAATGCCCCCAAGTCCCTTCACATCCCACCCAAAGCCCGAGGAAATGCACCCAAAAAATCCCCACAGCAACTTCCCTCAAAATCCCAGCCAAACCTCCCAGGAGCAGCCCAAGAATCCCGCAGAGATCGCTGCGAGTGCCCGAATCGCCCGGAACAATCCCCGAGCCATCCCCGCCCGGCCCCGCGCTCCGGCCCCGCTCTCTGTGGGGCCGGGGCCTCTCCCCCCTTGGCTCTGCGCTGGTCCCGTTCGCGCTCCGCTCCCGCTCCCGCCCCACCAGCGCTCCCTGCCCTGGGCCGCGCTGGCCGAGCCCGGCCGGGCGCGCTGGATCCGCTGGGACGGCGCATCCCGGCCCCGGCCCCGGCCCCGCGGGGCTCCCGGGGCAGCTCCGGCCGGGATGCGGCACTGCCGCGGGGCTTTGGGCTTTCCCGGCGCTGCCCGGCGGCTCCCGGGGATCTGCGGCTTCCCGAGGGACTCGGGGAGCTTCCAGAGGGGACCTGGGCTGGCTCCGGGGGGATTTGGGATCAGTCCGGGGGGATCTGGGGACGGCTCGGGGGGTTTGGGGTTGTTCCCGAGGATTTTGGGGGGATCTGGAAGAGGCTCCAGAGGGGATCTGGGGCTTTCTGAGGGATCTGGGGGAATTCAGAGGGGGTCTGGGGAGGATTTGGGGCTTTCTGAGGGATCTGGGGGAATTCTCAGGGATTTGGGGCAGTTCCAAGAGGGATTTTGGGGTTTTCCAAGGGATTTTCAAGAGTTCTGAGGGATTTGGGGAGGCTCCAGAAGGGATCTGGGGCAGTTCCAGGAGCAATCAGGGACGTTTTTGAGGGATTTTGGCAAGTCCTAGAAGGAATTTGGGGAAATTCAGCAGGATTTTGGGGGAATTTAGAGCAATTTTGGAGGTTCCAACAGGGGTCTGGGGTCATTCCCAGGGGATTGGAGGTGGATTTCTGTTTCTTCCGCGGATTTCAGGCTTTTTCCCAACATTTCCTGTTTTCCCAAGGATCTGTGGATTTTCCCCTGGATTTGGATCTCACTGTGGGGTAGAAGGGGAAGGTTTGGGAGATTCAGGGTGAATTCTGGGGGGTTCCTGGCTGGATTTGGGTGCTTCCCACAGGATTTTGGGTGGGTTCCCAATTGAATTTTGTGCTTTTTTTCCCAGAATTTCAGGATTGTTCCCAAAATTTGGGTATTTTTCTGAAGATTCTGCTGTTACCACGGGTTTATCCCAGAAGGGGAAGCTCTGGGGAGTTTTAGGGTGGATTTTAGGGATAATTGAGGCTGGATTTGGGTTTTTTCCCAAGAATTTTGGAGTTTTCCCCAGGATTTCAGAATTGTTCCCAAAATTGCAGGACTTCTACTCTGATTTCTCTCTCACCATGGGCTTGTGGTAGAAGGGGAAGCTTTGGGGGGCTCCTGGTTGGATTATGGGGATATTTGAGGCTACATTTTGAGTTTTTCCTCCAGGAATTCAGGATTTATCCCAGAATTTCAGGATTTTTTCCCCAAAATGTCAGGATTTTCCCAGGGATTTGGATCTCACCATGGACTTGTCATAGAAGGGGAAGCTTTAGGAGGTTCCTGGTTGGATTTAGGGGGTGTTTCCAATTTGACTTCAGGGATTCTTGATGGGATTTTGGGGGGAATCCTGGTTGGGTTTGGTTTTTTTCCCTCAGGATTTGGGTTTTTTTCCCAGGATTCCAGGATTTTCCCCCAGCATTTCTGTCTCACCACGGGCTTGTCATAGAAGGGGAAGCTTTGGGGTGTTCAGGGTGCATTTGGAGGGATTCCAAGCTGGATTTTGGGGATATCTGAGGCCAGAGTTTGGCGGTTTTTCCCCAGCATTGCAGTTCTTTCCCCAGTGCCAGAACTCCCCCAGTCGCTGTCTCCCCACGGGTTGGCCGCAGGAGGGGAAGCCCTGCAGGGAGCGCAGGGCGTTGGTGGCGCTGCTCATCTCCCTGAAGGTGAGGAAGGCCTGGCCCCGCAGGCCGAGACTGCGCCGCACCAAAATGTCCAAAATCTGCCCAAACGGCGAGGAAACGGTGCAGAGGGACGTCTCCAGCTCTGGGACACCCAGGGGACAGCCTGAGCCCCTGGGGACAGGCACGGACACTCTCAGAGCCCCCAGGACCCCCCAGCCATCCCCGTCCTCCTTGGTGTCCCGGTTCAGGTGGTTGATGGAGATGCTGGGCTGGGGCCGGGGGTCCTGCACCGCCAGGGCCGGGACCCCTCTGTGGGGACAGGGGGGCTTCAGGGGCGTCTGGGGGCTGCGACCCCTTCACCCCCTGGCACCCCTTTAGGTGCCCCCAGAGCCCCAAATCCACCCAGACCCACCTAAACCCCCCAGGTACCCTCAGATCCTCCCACTTTACCCCAAATTGACCCCAGACCCACCTGAGACCGCCCAAATCCTATTGGACCCCCCCAAATCCCCTTTACACCCCTGAATCCTACCTAAACCCTATGAAATCCCCTCAGACCCCCCAAATTCCCTCAGATCCCCTCAGAACCCCCCAGTTCCTCTCACAACCCCCCCCAAAATACCCCCAGACCCTCCAATGCCCCTCAGATCTTCCTAAACCCACCTGAGAACGCTCCAGACCCTCTCAAGCTCCCCCCTAAGCTCCCTAAACCCCCTCAGACCCACCAAAGCCCCCTCAGACCCCCGCATTGCCCCCAAAACCCACCGCACACCCCCTATTTCCCGTCAATCCCCCCAAAATCCCCAATTTCTCCCCAGACCCGCCCCAAACCCCCCCAGCTCCCCCCGGCCCCCCCTCAGCCCCTCCTCAGCCGCGCTCTCCTCACAGTTTCCCGCCTCCGCCACGCGCGCGGGCTCCCCAGCCAATAGCGGCGCGCCCCGTGCCGAATCGACCAATCATCGCGCGGCTCCCCTCAGCAGCGCCCGCCTCCCCGCGCCGCGGCAGCCAATCAGAGGGAGCCGGGAGCGGGCTCGGGCGGGCCCTGCGGGCGGCGCTGCCAGAGCGGGGGAGGCGCTGGGAGAGGCGGGAGCCGCGGGAGCGGCTGGGGCGGCGCCGCTGGGGAGGGGGGTCCGCACAGGGGCTGGGGCTGGGGGCTGGGGAGGGGCTGGGGAGGGGCTGGGGGGATCGGGGCCTTGGGGGAGGGATCCGGGGGGAGTTTCGGGAGGGGTCTGGGGGGTCCTGGAGGGGTTTTGGGAGGGGTCTTGGGGATCCTGGGGGAGGGGTCTTGGAGGGGTCTTATGAGGTCTGGGGTGGGTCCTCAGAGGTTTTGGGGAGGGGTCTGGGGGGGTCCCGGAAGGGTCCTGGGTGGGGTCTTTGGAAGGGTCTGCGGGGGTCTCAGGGGACATCCTGGGCTGGGCTCGATTGGGGTCTGGGGGCTCTCAGGGGGTCCTGGGCCAGCCTTGGGGGTCTCTGGCTGGGTTTTCAGTTCCTGGAGGGGGTCCTGGGGGGATTTGGGGGTCCCGGGGGGTCCCAGGCCCACCCTGAGCCGGGGTCTGGGGGTTTGGGGGAGGAGCACAACAGGGGTTCCCCCTGCCCCGATTTTGGGGGTCTCCCATGGTGCCCCCTCCCCAAAAAGCTCCGAGGGCCCCTGAAGTGGCTCCTGTTCCACCGGGCAGTGCCCCTGACCCAGGACAGCCCCCAGTGAGTCTGGCGGGCTCTGGGGGGGTTTGGGGGGATTTTGATGGCGTTTTTGGGCTTTGGAGGAGTTTGTTGGGAGTTTAGGGAGAATTATTGGGTTTTTGGAGAGAATTACTGGGTTTTGTGGCAGTTACAGGATGTTTCGGGGTTTTGTGGCTTTGGGGACATTGGATTTTGAGGGGTTTTTTTAGGGATTTGGGGATGTTGTTTTTTGGAGGCTTTATTGAAGTTTTTGAGAGTTTTTTTGAATTGTGGTGGGTTTCACTGGGATTTTGTTGGATTCTTTGTGGTTTTGGAGAGTTTTATTGGGATATTTTGGTGTTTAAGAAGAATTTTGGGGTGGCTTTGCAGTTGTCCCAGGGTGTGGGGAAGGGCTGAGAGGCACCAAAATCTCCTTTAAACCCCTGAAAGTCCCAGTAAAACTCACAAAATCCCAATTAAATCTCACAAAAACCTCATTAGAACACCCCAGAATTCCAATAAAAGCCCACAAAATCCCAAATAAACCCCACAAATCCCCCCCAAAAATGTACCCAAAACCACAAGAAAATCCCCCCAACACCCAAAGAAATCCTTGCAACACCCCAAAACCCCACAAAATCCCCCAAAATCCCACCACAAAAAAAACCAAACAAAACCAAAAACCAAATCCCCAAAGAATGCCATTAAATCCCCCAAAAATCCAATAAAATGCCCAAAATTCCAGAGTTCCACAAAATATTTAGTTATTACAAAATATACACACCAGCACTGTGAGCTGCTGCCCTCCACATATTCAGTTCCACCAGAGCCAGGTTTTTTTTGGCCAATGCCTCATTTACAATCCAATACATGTGGCTGGTCTGCAGATGGGCTGTCCCAAAAGGCGATACTGGAACACCTGGGAGCTGATCATGCTGGTAGCGACCCAAGATTGGGATCGCTGGAGTCCTCCGGGCTGATACATCTGAATGCCACGGTTCCCATAACCTCATCAGGAAAAATTGTCCACACCTGGACCTGGATTGTTCAACCCTGGCTCAGAGAAAAGAACTTTATGAATATGTGGGACTCTGAATAGAAAGAAAAGGCAGATGACTGAAATCCTGGCCTCGGGCAGAAAATTTCCTATAAGAACTGCAGGGCCCAGGAGGGTGGTGTGTGTGTCCAGGGGAACCTCTGCCGAGAGGCTCCTTCCTGTCACACACCCAGCGCCAAACCCGGGCTCAGCGCTGTCCTTTTCCTTGTGGCTGGCTCAGAGAGAATTCATTCCTAAATAAATTTTATATTATTTCATTTTTAATTTGGCTGGACTAATTTTCATTTATAAAAGGGGAAAGGGGACTGTGGGGAGAACAGAGAACATCTAAACAACAAATCACAATAACATAACTCTACATCAATAAAGCTTCTCTTAAGATACACACAATATTCATCCCTTAATTGTGAGAGCCAATCATCTCATTATCTATTACAGTTTGGATGGAGACCAGAACTAATACCTTGCAAAAGGAAAAGAGGGTACAAAGGTCCCTGCAGTCCCCTGGCCTGGTACCCCAGCCAGTGGGGAAAGGAAGAGGGCAGCATGTGGCCAGGAGTTTAGAAGGAAGCTGTGTCCTCCAAAACTTTGAGAGAGAAAACCCCAGCAGCAGATGACCCCATGGACTCTCTCCCTTTATTCAAATAAAGATTCAGGGCTCCTCTGGCTCCCTTATGGACACTGGCTTTTCACAGCGTGGTTTGTATGCACACCCGTTTCCTTGTATCAGAGTATCACCAGCCTGCAGTGACTCCCTGCCACTCTGGTCTGCAGGAGAAATGGAACTAATTTCCATTAAGGCCCTCCCAGAGGGAAGGAAGAACACACCCAGAGGAGACAAGCAACCCCTGCAGGCATCCAAACTTCTGCACCAGATGCGGAGTGAGTCGCAGAGGGGTCGTAGTGGGTGCATTTCCCTCAGCCTTCTCCTGAGACTCAGCAGCCGGGGGCTTGCTCTGCACATGTGTGTTGGATAATACACCAAGTTTAATTTTTTTTCATTTCCCTAGTCAGGCTTGGTTTGCCTTTGCCTCGGGGAAAGGAATTCTAATGGGTTTTTAAAGGGATGTTACACCACTCAAGGGAAATGAGCTTAACATCTCAATAAACTGGGAATAACCCAAAAGGTACCCAAAAATATCATGACCATCGAGAAAAATCTATGACCATCATCCGCAAACAGCAAGGAACGTCAACCCCAGACACTGCCCCCTGGCATAGTTGGAGACACCTGGACTGGAAAAGCCTGAGAAGGAAATCAAGGAGTATGGCCTTTATTAACATCAGAGGTGAAGAAATCCAGGTCCAGTGGGAAAAAAATACTAAGAACTTTGCAAATGGAGACCAATGAACATTAAACAAATGGCCTTCTGTTGGTTTTGGACTGTAAAAGGTTTGGGCAAAATCTTGTAAAACTCAGGTGTCATGGGATGATTTTCTCAGCCTACCCATGCTATGTGTAGTTGAAATAATTTCTGTTGTACATTCTTGACGCGCCTAACCCTCACAGCCCCCATATCACCAGGCTGGCCCAGATATACGGGGGCCTTGAGGGAAGGCGCGTCAGGAGTTGGGCAAAGATTCCAAAGAGGCTTCAATTCCCCTGCTGTGGTTGTCCAAGCTGTTTATTCCATGAGATGAAGGGGAAAAGAGAGAGGACTAGGAAGGGACAATGAAGAGAGCTTGAGAGAGGAATGGTTGTACAACAGGGGACATGATACTGTAAAATTAATCCAAGTAGGGAGGGCTACGTGACTGCTGCAAAGTTCGCATGACCCTGCAGAGTAGATGGTGTGCAGAAAGCAGGATATTGAAACTGCTTGGTATGTAGAAATAGATAGAGAAGAACAAAGAAGTGCTAAGCTGTTCTAACTGCAAGGCCAGCTGGACAGGCAAGTATCATTCACAAAGATACTTTTAAGATAATAGTACAAGTCACATAGCAACCAATCATGAGCTTGGCTTTTGCAATATGTATGAGCTAATTAACAAACATATATAAACTGTGTAATCTGTCACAATAAACTGAGACTTGATGATCATGATAGCATGAGTCTTGTCTCCCGCGGCATCCCTCCTACAACTGGCGCCCGAACAGGGACCTCATCTGAGTCAAAGGCGAGAGAGGTGCTGCGTTGGAGTGCGGGTCCTGCAGCTGGAAGGACGGCGAAAATAAAGAGAAGAGGCGAAACGCTCTGCTCCGTGCCCTGAGTGACCGTAGAAGTGGGCTCAGCCGATACGTGCTGCCGAAGCCTGAAGGAGCCAGCAACAGTACCGATGTAATCATGGAAAGGCAAGCAGCATATGATTTGTTTAGTACTTCTCTTAGAAAAAGGCAGATTAGGAAGATTGACTTAGATAAGGATCTCCCCTCGCTATTGCATCATGTCAAGTCCTATAGCTTTTTCATTAACCTGCATAGTGTTCATGAACTTTCAGAATGGAGAAGATATAGGGATAAGTTGTGGGAATTAGTGTTAGATGATGACAAACCGGGCAAGAAAATGAGTAAACTTTGGAGAGTGGTTCATAACGAATTGTTAATGTGTCAGGCAGAAAAGAGGGCGGTGGAAGGGATACAGACAGCTCGGGAGAAGAATAAAGAATATGAACCCTCGCTTCTCTCCAGTGAGCCAAACCCTCCGGTTCTCACAAATTTTCCCATTCCCATCTCTGCTTCTGAAATGCCTGTACCTCCCATAGACACTAGTAGCATTGAGGTGCTAGAAATTGAGGTCCAAATTGCTTTATGGCAACAGGACTGGGATCCCAAATTCACTTTTTGTGAACAGGAATCAGGTAGAACAGAGCAAAAGTCTCCAGACTCCAAATTGGGCCGTTCCCAACGGGAGGAAAAATACTTTTCGCATTGTTGTTTGTTTGTGAGAGTCTGCTGGAGCAGTGAAGACCTCGGCGTTCACGAGGAACCCAAACGGCGGGTGTGGACGTGGCCGGGGCCGGGAGCTGGAGCGGGAGTGCTGCCTTGCCGAAGAAAAGTGAGCGCAGCAACCCGCGGAGGTTGGAGGTTGGCAGAACTAAGGCAGCGGGCTGCGGCAGTGAGCACCGGCCAGCCACCCGGGCGGAGCGCAGAAGCGGCAGCGCGGAGCTGCGGGCGCGGGGCCAGACAGAGCGGGTACGGCCAGCACCGAGCCGGAGGCGAGCCCGGGGCGGAGCGGACATCAGCCGAGAGATGGAAGGCTCCTTGTTGCCGAGCAACAGCGCAAGGGGGAAGAGGGGCGTTCCTGGGGCTCAGCCGCACTGGAGTCGAAGCAGGCGGGGCGCGGCCGTGGCGGGGGTGTCTCTTCTCCCATCCACAAGGTGATGCAACAAGGACGGGAGCGAGGTGGCGCCGCCCCTCATCTCCCCGCAGCGCCCAGCAATGGTGGCGGAGATGGCGGCACAGTCCTGGTTGCCATGGCAGCGACAACGCCAAGAGCAGCAGCGCCACCGATGGCAGGATCGCAACACTACAGCAAAAATTTCAACAGCATCTTTCCAATTTCTTACAAGAGTCAGAAGACGTAATGAAAAAGTACAGCAGGACCGAGTGTTTTCCAAGATACCAAGAAGGATGAACATTATGTCAATCAATGTTATTTCAAATATGATATGGATGAAAATCACTGTATAAAGATAAAAATGTTAGTAATGATTTAATTACCAAAAATGTCTCTGCAAACAAAGAGTTGAGAAAATGTCATCTGATGGAATTTTAGTATTGATTTTGTAATCTCTGTCTTTGGGTTTTTATAGATAATAATATAAGTAATAATGATTTTTAAGTTTTATGGATAATACGATAAATAGTGATTGTTAAGTTTTTGTAGGTAATGATAAGTAGTGATTGTTACTAATGTTATATGAGTGCTTTAAAAGGATTGTCTTAAACTATTTTAAACAATAGGTTGATCATAAAATGTGAGTTGTCTGATTTTTGTGATAAGAATTATTATTAAGGTATTAAGGTATTAAGGTGTTGTTATAGTATTTACAGTCAGTTTTCATATGTTTTATTGTCTCTTTAGGTGATTGATTACAAGATGTTTTTTCAGGATCCTGTGTTTTTGATTTTTTAACTACTCATGTGTTTTCTTTATCCAATCTTTTATGCAGCTGCAATTCATCTTCCTTTAAAAATTCGTTATCCAAATTTTGGTTCAAAATTTCAGACTTCAAATTTTCAGATTTCTGAAGAAAGGGTTTGTTATATTTAGAGAATTTTTATCTTGAAAGAGATTTTTGGACAGGTTCAATTATTTGATAGTTTGATAAATTTTTAATAGTAAGGTTTTTTACTTATAACTGTTATTTCTATGACTTTTGTTTTATAATGTGTTAAAACATATCCTCCAATTAGAGTTTGAGCTCTGGCCAAGCTCTGGCTCTACGTGGATGGTGTGATTGACCCAGGTGTTTTCTGCATCAAAAAGTATTCAAGTCCTTTTGGCTTAACAATTTGACCATGTAGGGCAGCTGAGCCTCGAAAGGAGTTTTGGAGAAACATGATCCGGACATGTTTTATCCAAATCTCTGTTGTTTTAAGGTTTATCAGCTGCTTCAGACTCTGGGATGACAATTTGATAGTGTAGCACTTGGTAACTGTGATTTTATATGTAATATTAATTGTGTATTATCTGATTGATTTTTATTTGTTGTTAGTTTCTTTACTATATGCATTGTTTTGTTCTTGATGTTTTTTCATGTTTATAACAAAAATGTTGATATTTCCATTTCTTCATGCAAATTTTAGGAAACAGAATTGAGAGAGGATCCTCCAGTCCCTGTGGGGGGTGTTGAGTTTGTTTGTGTTTTAGCAGGTGCAGAATCTAGATAGATTTCAGTGAAGAATGTTAAACTTATCAATTTCAAGAGAACACTAATCTCTCCACAAGTAAATCAGAGGATGCACATCAAAAGTGGATTGTGCAAAGATTTGTGTTTCACCCACAGAAGATTGTGGACTTTGGGTTTTTTCATAAGTGTGTTTTTAATTATGTTATAGACTTTTTTACTAAGTTTTAATGAGTTTTAGTAATGCCTGTGATTTTTCTGTTCATTTTGCCATTGCTTTTCAATGGCAAAAGAAAAAGAGGAACAATCAATTAGATAATCAAAAGCATAACATTAAGTTTATCATAAATGTAGTTTGTATTTAGAATTAAGTTTGTTCCTTTCATGTTAAACAGAACAATCAAAAACCTGAGAAATATGAAGTGGGGTGCACTTCTGTAAAACTAACCTCATTTTTCACCCCACGAGTTACTTCAGTGCAAGCTCTCACACAATTAAAAATCCTAGCCTACTGGACAAAAAAATAAATTAGTATTCCATCTAAAATATTAAGTGAGCTTGCCACAAATATAGGTAGTATCTGTCATGCAGTTCTGCAAAACAGAGCAGCTACCACTAATTTACTTCTTCTAGCCCAAGGTCATAGTTGTGAAGAATTTGAAGGAATGTGCTGTATGAACTTATCTGATCACTCTACATCTATCCAAAAGCAAATACGAAAATTGACCGAGCTAACTCAACAGTTAAAGGTAGAGGATAGATTAGGTTTAAAAAGATAGCTAAAAGGATTGGGGATCGGACCATAGTTAAGAGACATTATCAAATACGGCGTAATAGTTCTAAGCATAATTGTGATACTTTTGCTTGTTTTGCCCTGTGTGTTTACTTGCTTGCAAGGCTTGATGCAGCAGCTTTTGCAGAAAATGCAGAATGCACACCTTCTTGTACAAAAAGAAAACGGGGGAGATGAAGAGAGCTTGACAGAGGAATGGTTGTACAACAGGGGACATGATACTGTAAAATTAATCCAAGTAGGGAGGGCTACGTGACTGCTGCAAAGTTCGCATGGCCCTGAAGAGTAGATGGTGTGCAGAAAGCAGGATATTGAAACTGCTTGGTATGTAGAAATAGATAGAGAAGAACAAAGGAGTACTAAGCTGTTCTAACTGCAAGGCCAGCTGGACAGGCAAGTATCATTCACAAAGATACTTTTAAGATAATAGTACAAGTCACATAGCAACCAATCATGAGCTTGGCTTTTGCAATATGTATGAGCTAATTAACAAACATATATAAACTGTGTAATCTGTCACAATAAACTGAGACTTGATGATCATGATAGCATGAGTCTTGTCTCCCGCGGCACCCTCCAACAACTGGCGCCCGAACAGGGACCTCATCTGAGTCAAAGGCGAGAGAGGTGCTGCGTTGGAGTTCGGGTCCTGCAGCTGGAAGGACAGCGAAATAAAGAGAAGAGGCGAAACGCTCTACTCCGCGCAGACTGTAAATACTCCCGGCAGCAGCCAAAGCTGGAGGCACCTGGGCTTCCAGGCCTCTGGAGCTCATTGCCAGCCCCGGGGAATCGGGACTCTGCACCAACGTCCCTCCTGCTGCAGCTGCTCCCGCAGCCACCCTGAGTGCCCAGAGGCCCCAGGCACAGGAGCAGCCCCGAGCGGGAGCCCTGCTGCGAGCCCAGGGCCAGAGCCAGCCCTGGCTCCCGGCTGGGCAGGGGCTGCACTGGGTCCTGACAGGGCCTGGCTCTGTCCCCTGGGGCTGGGGGAGCTGTCCCAGGGCAGAGAGGGCCAGGGCTGGCAGGGGCTGCTCAGGGATGGTGTCCTAGGTTGTAAGATAAGCTTGTATTCTATTTGCCATCTGTTGAAGGCAAACCTGTTGGACAGGTTTTGTTATCTTTTCCAAGAACCGGTTTTGCTCCTAAGAGGTAATGGTTTGTTAGTGGGCCATTGACTGATTCAATGCAGGGCTGGTAAATGTAACACCGTGAGGGGTCCCACCCAGAGGGAGAAGCCAAGCACTCTATTATTGTTTAAAGGGGTAGCTTTTTGGAGAGAGGAGGCAGCTCTCTGGGCGGGACTCCGAGAGAAGCAGCTCGCTCTCTCTCTTCGCGGGATTCCCAGAGAAGCAGCTCGCTCTCTCTCTTCGCGGGATCTCGCAGCGAAGCAGCCGGCGCGCGCTGAGGCGACGGCGGCGGAGCTTGGAGGCAACCCCGGCGCGGAGGAAGACCGGCCCCACTGCCACCAGATCTTCAGAGGAAAACTATACCCTTCTAAAGATCACCACTTTAGCTGCAATTCATCAGCCACTGCAAGAGGAGCAGCTGTTATTTCAACTGGACTGCTACCAACACCCCGAATCCTCAGGTTCTGGACTTTTTCACTGGTTTTGTTTGTACCGATTGCATTTGCCTTTTTAAATCGTTGTCTAGTTTTCTCCTAGTAAAGAATTGTTACTCCCATTCCCATATCTTTGCCTGAGAGCCTTTTGATTTAAAACTCCTAGTAATTCAGAGGGAGGGGGTTTACCTTCTCCATTGCACAGGAGGCTTTAGCCCTCCTTCGCAGATTCCTGTCTTGTCGAACTTAAACAGATGGGTTTGGCCCCTGTCCCTCCAGCAGCCACGGCCCAAGCAGCTGCGCTGGCCCCGGGCTCTCCTGCCAGCCTGCTGGGCTGTGTTGGGTGGCAGGGAGCCTGCCCAGAGCCGTCCCCTGCTCGCCGGGGCCTCGAGGGGCAGCTGTGCAGCTGGGCCAAGGTGTGCCAGCCGCTCCAGCCGTGCTGGGGAGCCCTGCCAGCTCTGGGCCCTGGTGTGCACGAGGGTCCCTGTTGCAGTGTGATTTCATGGTTTAACCCTGAACCCCGGGTTTCTCCCCTGATCATTTCCTCCCAGGTGTGTCAGTCACTCCTCCTTTCCCCAATCTGACCCCTGCCAAGCACTGTCTGTCACTTCTGGAATTCCAGAAGGGCATTGAGTGATTGGGCAGATTCAAAAGATGTCCTCTACCCCTTGGGACTTTGGACCATCCAGGTGTCCTTTGTCCCCTGAGACCTCCTCTCCCGTTCCTGGTTGTTGGGCTCCCTTACCCCTTCCCTCCTCCCCTCCCCCAGGTAAAAGAGACAGCAACTGTGGCAAGCACATTTCTCTCCCTCTCAGTATTTTTCATAGATGTGCACAGAGAGAAATGAAAGAGAAAACAATTTCTATTTCTGCTCCTTGTTTTTCCTATGTGGAATGTGTTTGGAGAATTGTTTACCTGGAGTGAGTGCTTGATTGGATTCTGGTGAGGATCGTTTGAGCCTGATGGCAAATCCAATCCAATCCAATCCAATCCAATCCAATCCAATCCAATCCAATCCAATCCACATGTGTCTGGACTCTCGAGAGAGGGTCACAAGTTGTGTTAGAGTTAGGAAAAGGAGTATGTAGTTTTAGTCTCTTCCTTTTTATATGGTATTGTTATAAATGAAAATTTATTCATCCAAATTAAAAATAAAAATAATTTTATTAGCGGTCAAATTCTATCTAGCCAGCCATGGAAAAAACCCAAAACAACACAGTGCCGAGCCCAGGTATCGACCCTGGGTGTGCAACAAGGAGTTAGCCTCAGGAGAGGTTTTTCCCCTATGCCCACACACCTCCATCCTGGTACAAGCAGATTTTATGGGGAAAATTCCGCCTGAGGCCAAGATTTCAGCAATCAGTCTTTTCTTCCATTCAGAGTCCATAGGTTAATAAGATTTTCTTTTTTAGTGATGAGGAAGAACAATTCAGCGTCCAGAGTTGTTGAATCCCTTGATGAAATTTACAGGAGCGCTGCATTCACATGTATGTGCCCGAGGATTTCCATGACATCCATCCCGGGTCATTCAGGCGATGATCAGCACCTGGGGTCCCGTATCTCTCCAGACATGGCTCATCTCCTGGCCGAGCTGCACCTTCTTACTTGTAAATCAGTTACCAATATACACCCTGTCTCGCCTGTGAGGGTGGAGGCAGGGATAATACAAACGAGCATAATCTAACAAGCATCCAATATTACACATTTCATTCAAGGAATGGCGCAAATCATGTTTACTACACATAGCAGTATATTAATGTATATTAGCCACAGTTATAATAAAGAAATCAGTCAGCCTTCTGAATTGAGTCAGACATTGTCATTTCTTCCCATTGGGTTCACCTGCATTTACAATAAGCAACCATTCAGTCGGGGAGTTCTGTTGGAGCAGTTGCTGGATTCAGAGTCCCGCAGGCCAGAATAAAAGCTCTGGATTAAAACCCTCCATCAGAACTGACTCTTTTCCTTCATTTTCACTTCAAAAGCTTCTCCAGCAGATAGAATCCTGAGGGAGCGGACCCTCTATGAGAGGAAGCTCCATCCCGCCGCCACCGGAGCTCTGGCATGCCTGGATTTGTCTCCTTGTGCCCAGCTGAAACATCCAGCTAGCCAAAAGTGTCTCTGGGGTGAAAGGCCACAGTTGCCGCTATTTGGATCAGCCGAAGGGGCCAGACAAGCCAAGGCATGTCCCATCCTCATTATTGGCAATACCAATAGGTCCCAGTGTGCCACTGGCAGCTGGGGCCTCAGCCACCTCCTCTCTCCACAGCAGCGCCTGTGCAGCCTCACAAGATTGGACAAAATCTTCACTTGCAGAGACCTGTACCTGCCATCAGCCATCCCCAAGCCAGGTTCCAAGATCTCGTCCACAGCTGCATTATCAGCTTGTGTCTGGGGCATGGTGACACCACCCAGAACAGGACCCTCTGTCCCCGAAGGTGCTGGCCCTGGTGTCTGGCCAGGACTGAAGGGAGGCCCCTCCTGCCAGGGAAGGGCTTGAGCAACATCTTTGGGCTTCAGCTCAGGTGGTGCTACCACCAGCACTGGTGGAGCTGCTAGTCTGGGCACAGCCAGGGGTGGGCAGGCAGCGGCTGGGCAGGGGCTCCTGGGACACCATGTTTTGGCTTTGCTTTTCATTTTAGAAATTACAAATTTTTAGAAAGTTTTTCCATAGTACTTTAAGAATTTTCAAAGTGGTTTTAAAATTTAGAAAAACTTAGAACATTTTTACACTTCTAGAGTAAAAATTAGAATTACATTTAATTGGTCATATTTACTCTGGGAAGAACTGAGACAACCCATGGCACCTAGCCTACTGGAGAGGCTCTTTTCCCACTGCAGATTTGTACCTAGCCACAACAACTAATGTAAAACCTTTTCCCTGATGTTTTCCAGGATTTCTGACAAGCTCGCCTCTTAATCTTCAGAGGCAAACTTTGAGCACAGTGGGAATCTCCTGCTGTGCAGGTAGGGCTCCTCTTTTTATCTTGGTTTAGGGCAAATTTGGGAGATGACCTCCAAAGGGGTTCCTGAGAAAACAGCAGCCCTGCCCCCAGCTAGTTTGGGAAAAATATTTTTTTTTAGAAAAGTGGAAAAAACCTCTATATTTAACAGGCAAAGCATTCACCATCAGGAAAAAAAAAAAAAGAAAAAAAAAAAGAACATTATTAAACAATAAAACCTCTCGCCACATAGAAGAAATTACAAACTCAGAAAGTCCCCTCTGTGGGCTGTGGCTCTGCAAACTCATTCTGTTATCAGTCCCTCTGGCCCTGGAAATGCCGCAGCCCAGGCCCAGCCTGGTGGGCCACAGGTGTGAGCTGCTGGGGCTCTTCTGGGTGTTCAGTCCAGAGCAGGTTTAAACAGTTCCATGAAAAAAGAAAAATCACAGTCCAGAGAAATTCCCTTCCTCAGCTAGCTAAATACTAACTAAAAAGCAAAGGAGAGCTCTATCCTGCTGTCTTGTCTGTCTGCAGACAGCAGAGTCCAGGAGAAGGATGTGGGGGAGCAAGTGCAGTTTCTGACAATAAACTCTGCGCTTCTTCTTGCCTCCCCCTTCACTCTTGGAACCAGTTTTAAAGGTGCAAAACTTATTTCTGGGCTGAACTGACAAATGGGGATATAAGCATCATAAAGGCACCCAGGGACAGTGTCCCAGCTGCAACTGGGGCCTCAGCTACCTCCTCTCTCAGCAACTGCTCCTCTGAATGGGGCAAAGAATTCCAAGAACGGCCAAACATCTCAGTCAGGGACACATCTGCCCTCATTTCCCATCTCCATGCCCATGCCTGATGTCCCTGTCACAGCTGCATTACCAGCTTGTTGCTCTGCAGATGCTGCCTCCACCCAAACAAAACCCTGTGTCCCTGAAGGTTTTTCTGAGCAATGACCCTTGGATGAAGCAAAACATTTACAGTCAGGGCAGTCCATTTGTACAGAAGGGGGTACACTCTGGGGGTACAGCTGAGACCATGAGGTCACAGAGGGCTCTGGGTCACAGCAGGCCGAGGTCACAGAGGGCTCTGGGTCACAGCAGGCTGAGGTCACAGCAGGCTCTGAGGTCACAGAGGTCCCAGAGCCCCGTGGCTGCACAGCACCACAAGGCCCCAGCAGGCAGTCCTGGAGCACAACTGCTGCGGCAGCAGCAGCGGTGGCAGCAGCGGTGCTGACATTGGGACAGTGGCCTCAGGACAGTGGTGGCAGCGAGAGCGGCGGGACTGGCACAGGGCAAGGCACCATGGCCCTTGCTCTGCGCCTCCTCCTCCTGCTCCTCCTGGCCGTGGCCCTGCCTGCCAGGGCTGCCCAGGCTGCTCCTCTGCAAGTGCGGGAAGCAGGTGAGCCGGCAGCCTGGCTGCCCTTTCCCAGGACAGCTCTCCCTGCTCCCCAGGAAGCACTGGGGATGGTTTTCCTGTGGGCTTTCGGGAGGGTTTCCTCTGTAGGAGGGAGAGAACCCCCCCATTGGCCCTGGGCAGCCCCATTTTCCTCTCCAGGGATGTTACACAGGACAGGGAAAGAGGGTGGAGAGTGACCAGGAGCCAGCCCAGAGCTCCCCAGGCCCCTGTGCATCTTTGGCCTTGCCCATTGCCACCTGGCTTCCACAGCCTTATTGATCCCCTTGAAGTGCCCAGTTCCCGGAGGCAAAAGGGGATCCCAGCACAATGGAAATGGGTCTGGTCTCTGCTTCCCTCTAGATTTGGATCACGACTTGAATGATTTGCAAGTGCTGGTGAATGACACGTTAAAGATCTTGGAAAATGCTGAAGGCAAGTTCTGCATTTCCCTTTTTCCTGACAGCATAATCAGTATCAAGGTGGCAAGAACTCACACATGCCATTTTTGTTGAAAGTTGAAGAATGCTGAAAACTTTTCCCTGCTCCCCTTCTGGAGCCCTGAGTGATCCCACAGGATCACTGTCAGTGGGAGGAAGGAGCATTTAGCTGTTCATCTTCCTCCCATGTGCAATGCCAGTGTGTCCTTCCATGTGCTCTGCGCAGCCACAGAGAAGAGCAGAGAGGGAAGGGGCAGAGCCCAGGGCTGGGCCCTGGGGCTGAGCCTTGGTGCAGCCTGAGGATCTCCTACATTGCCACAGGAGATGTTTTGTTCTGCCTTTCTTTGCAGCTGAACCTGTTGGTGAAGGTGGTGCAGCTTCCCCACCCATACGCATTACTGAGCCTCTGGGAGATGCTGAGGGTAGGTCAAGGCCTTTCCCCCTGCGAGAGCTGCTAGCTCAGAGCCCAAAGCTCGGCCATAGGGGCATCGCTGCAGGTGCCAGGACAGAATCATGCACGTGTGTGCCCTCGCCCTGGGCCATCCCCTCACTGCTCCTGCAGCTCAGTGCTGCCCGTGCTGATCTGCAGAGATGACAGAAGCTTCTGTGGCTGTTGAGTTACAGGTGTGGCTGCCGGGAGGACTTTCCCAGGTCCTTTGCTGATTACTACCCACAAGCCCAGCTCCCATCGCAGGGGTGAGTAGTGTGTCCCTGCTGATCCCGCAGGCTGGGCACTGGTATTGTGGGATCCATTCCTGGGAAATGGCATTGTTTTGCTCTAAGGTCCTCTGACAGGAAAGAACAAAGCTACAGGACGCAAGAAACCCCTTGAGCCATCCGAAAACATGAGGCAAATGCTGAAGGAAATGCTGCAGGCAGGACAAGGTGGGTGCATTTCCCTCACTCTTCCCCTGGGACTCAGCATCTGGGAGCTTTCTCTGCACATCTGGACAGGCCGTGCCCAGCACAGTGGGAAGGGATCCATGGCAGCCTCACTGCCCTGCTGCTGCTCTCATGCCCTGCAGGGCTGTTTCCCAGGCTGGCCTGGCTGCAGCTTCTCCCCAGCCTCTGCAGGAAGGCATTTGGCACCAGCAGACAGGGAGCCCAACTTCACCACAGCCCATGCCCACCCTGAGTTCCTCTGCAATTTCCCACTCTCAAGGCCGATTAGGAGAGGTGGCGGTTTGGAGGAGGGAGTGGGTCGTAGCCTACCCAGAAATTTTATAGAGATTTCCTGATCCTTAACCATGCTTGCCTTTGACAAGCATTGCCTCCTGAAGATGCCAACTCCACTATGTGGAACAGCCCCGCCTGTGTCTTTTCTTTTCTCCAGAAGTGGATGTAGAAGCTGGTCTGAAGGCCGCATTTCCCAGAGGAAGCAGTGGCTCATTGGCAGCCTCTGCTGCAGGAAGGGAGTTGCTGCCAGGCACAGTCACAGGAGGTAATTACTGTGCCTCTGGGCTTGCGCCCTGCTGAGGCTTGAGCTGCCCTCTCTGCTGCTTGGCAGTGCGGGCACAGCTCAGACAGGGCCGGCACAGCCCAGAGGAATTATTATGCTCAGGGCACTCGGGTACTGAGCAGTCCTGCTGGGGTCCCTCCGTGGGAGACACGTCCCGAGACCTGGGAGCGACTGCACGGGGTGCCCATGGTGGGGAAAGGGCAGAGGGGGAGAGCAAGGCTCCAGGGTGTCCTGTAAAAGCTCTGCCATCTCCCGTTGTGACAGGGGAGCTGTTTCAGCCGAAGGATGATGGGCAGTTGGTAGGACAGGAGGGAGGGAGGGAGTTAGGAATGGATATTTGCAGCACTGCCTGCTGCAGTTTTCCCCAGGGATTAAAGAGAGTTTCCTCTGTGCAAATGAAACATCCCCATGGGCCCCCTGCTGCTCCAGTTTCCTCTCCAGGGATGTTGCACAGGGCCTGCAAAGTGGATGGGGATTGATCAGGAGCCAGCCCAGAGCTCCCAAGACCCCTCTGCAGCATCAGCCTTATCCTTTCACATCAGGCTCCCACGACCATCCCCAACCCCCTTGGAGAGCCCCTTCCCTCAGGCAGAAGGGGATCCCAGCACACCATGGAAATGGTTCTGATCTTTGCTTCTGTATAGACTGGGAGCGTGACATGGCTTATCTGGGAGGCCTAGCACAAGACAGTTTGAAATCCTTGGAGAATTTTGGAGGCAAACTCTCAATGTCTCTCTTCCTGAAGGAACAATCAATGTCCATTTTGCAAGAGCTCAATCATGTGCCATTCCCTTAAGAGCCTGAAGGTTGTTGAGATTGGGAAGCCCTGCCCTGCTCCCTTCTAGAGCCCTGAGTGATCCCACAGGATCACTGTCAGTGGGAGGAAGGAGCATTTAGCTGTCAGTTTTCTTCCTGTGTGCAATGCCAGTTTGTCCTTCCGTGTGCTCTGTGCAGCCACAGAGAAGAGCAGAGAGGGAAGGAGCTGAGCCCAGGGCTGGGCCCTGGGGCTGAACCTTGGCTGCAACCTGAGGATCTCCTACAGTGTCATCACAGGAGATGTTCTGTCCTGCCTTTCTTTGCAGATAACCCTGCTAGTGAAAGTGATCTGGCTTCCCAACCCACCTTCAGGATGGAGCCTCTGGGAGATGCTGAGGGTAGGTCAAGGCCTTTCCCCCTTTGAGAGCTGCCAGCTCAGAGCCCAAAGCTCGGCCAGAGGGGCATCACTGCAGGTGCCAGGACAGAATCATGCACGTGTGTGCCCTCGCCCTGGGCCATGCCCTCACTGCTCCTGCAGCTCAGTGCTGCCCGTGCCGATCTGCAGAGATGACAGAAGCTTCTGTGGCTGTTGAGTTACAGGTGTGGCTGCCGGGAGGACTTTCCCGGGTCCTTTGGTGGATGTTGCTCGCAAGCCCAGCTCCCATCGCAGGGGTGAGTAGTGTGTCCCTGCTGATCCCACGGGCTGGGCACTGGTTTTGTGGGATCCATTCCTGGGAAATGGCACTGTTTTGCTCTAAGGTCCTCCGACAGGAAAGAACAAAGCTACAGGATGCAAGAAACCCCTTGAGCCATCCAAAAACATGAGGCAAATGCTGAAGGAAATGCTTCAGGCAGGACAAGGTGGGTGCATTTCCTCGGCCATCCCCTGGGACTCAGCAGCTGGGGGCTTTCCCTGCACATCTGGATAGGCCGTGCCCGGCACAGCGGGAAGGGATCCATGGCAGCCTCGCTGCCCCGCTGCTGCTCTCATGCCCTGCAGGGCTGTTTCCCAGGCTGGCCTGGCTGCAGCTTCTCCCCAGCCTCTGCAGGAAGGCATTTGGCACCAGCTGACAGGGAGCCCCAACTTCGCCACGGGCCACGCACACCCTGATGTCCCCTGCAATTTCCCAGTCCCCAGAAGATCAGGAGGGCTGGCGGTTTGGAAAAGAGAGAGCCCTGTCACAGCCCCAGGAGCCTGGGCCTTTTCCTGATCCTTATCCATGTCTTCAACAAGGATTGCTTCCTGCAGTTTCCACCCCCCTGATGTGGAATGCTTCCATCTGATTCACCTGTGCCTCTTCCTTTCTCAAGGGATGGACAGAGACGCTCTCTGGAAGGCAGCATTTCCTGAAGGAAGGGAGGAAATTCCAGGCATGGGCACAGGCACAGGAGGTAATTGCTGTGCTGGCCTCAGCCCTTGCTGAGGCTGTGTGGCAGAAGCTCTTTTCCAAGGCCCTGACCTGTGTGAGAGGGTCTGACTGTTCCTTGGCCGGTCTGAGCTGACTGAGCAGAGATAGGCAGGAAGGAATAGTTGTGGCACTGCCTGCTGCACATTTCCTCAGGAAATTAGTGAGGGTTTCCTCTGTGTGAGTCAGAGAACCACCATGGGCCCCGGGCAGGTTCAGCAACCCCTCCAGGGATGTTGCACAGGGCCTGCAAAGAGGGTGGAGAGTGACCAGGAGCCAGTGCAGGGCTCTCCAGGCCCCTGTGCAGCTTTGGCCGTGGCCATTCACATCTGGCTCCCACTGCCTTACCTGACCCCCTTGCAGTGCCCATTTCCCAAAGGCAGAGGGAGATCCCAGAACACCATGGAAATGCTTCTGATCTGTGCTTCTGTATAGACTGGGAGCGTGACATGGCTTATCTGGGAGGCCTAGCACAAGACAGTTTGAAATCCTTGGAGAATTTTGGAGGCAAACTCTCATCGTCCCTCTTCCTGAAGGAACAATCAATGTCCATTTTGCAAGAGCTCAATCATGTGCCATTCCCTTAAGAGCCTGAAGGTTGTTGAGATTGGGAAGCCCTGCCCTGCTCCCTTCTAGAGCCCTGAGTGATCCCACAGGATCACTGTCAGTGGGAGGAAGGAGCATTTAGCTGTCAGTTTTCTTCCTGTGTGCAATGCCAGTTTGTCCTTCCGTGTGCTCTGTGCAGCCACAGAGAAGAGCAGAGAGGGAAGGAGCCGAGCCCAGGGCTGGGCCCTGGGGCTGAGCCTTGGCTGCAACCTGAGGATCTCCTACAGTGTCATCACAGGAGATGTTCTGTCCTGCCTTTCTTTGCAGATAACCCTGCTAGTGAAAGTGATCTGGCTTCCCAACCCACCTTCAGGATGGAGCCTCTGGGAGATGCTGAGGGTAGGTCAAGGCCTTTCCCCCTGTGAGAGCTGCCAGCTCAGAGCCCAAAGCTCGGCCATAGGGGCATCACTGCAGGTGCCAGGACAGAATCATGCACGTGTGTGCCCTCGCCCTGGGCCATGCCCTCACTGCTCCTGCGGCTCAGTGCTGCCCGTGCCGATCTGCAGAGATGACAGAAGCTTCTGTGGCTGTTGAGTTACAGGTGTGGCTGCCGGGAGGACTTTCCCGGGTCCTTTGGTGGATGTTGCTCGCAAGCCCAGCTCCCATCGCAGGGGTGAGTAGTGTGTCCCTGCTGATCCCACGGGCTGGGCACTGGTTTTGTGGGATCCATTCCTGGGAAATGGCACTGTTTTGCTCTAAGGTCCTCCGACAGGAAAGAACAAAGCTACAGGATGCAAGAAACCCCTTGAGCCATCCAAAAACATGAGGCAAATGCTGAAGGAAATGCTTCAGGCAGGACAAGGTGGGTGCATTTCCTCGGCCATCCCCTGGGACTCAGCAGCTGGGGGCTTTCCCTGCACATCTGGACAGACCGTGCCCGGCACAGTGGGAAGGGATCCATGGCAGCCTCGCTGCCCCACTGCTGCTCTCATGCCCTGCAGGGCTGTTTCCCAGGCTGGCCTGGCTGCAGCTTCTCCCCAGCCTCTGCAGGAAGGCATTTGGCACCAGCTGACAGGGAGCCCCAACTTCGCCACGGGCCACGCACACCCTGATGTCCCCTGCAATTTCCCAGTCCCCAGAAGATCAGGAGGGCTGGCGGTTTAGAAAAGAGAGAGCCCTGTCACAGCCCCAGGAGCCTGGGCCTTTTCCTGATCCTTATCCATGTCTTTGACAAGGATTGCCTCCTGAAGTTTCCACCCCCCTGATGTGGAATGCTTCCATCTGATTCACCTGTGCCTCTTCCTTTCTCAAGGGATGGACAGAGACGCTCTCTGGAAGGCAGCATTTCCTGAAGGAAGGGAGGAAATTCCAGGCATGGGCACAGGCACAGGAGGTAATTGCTGTGCTGGCCTCAGCCCTTGCTGAGGCTGTGTGGCAGAAGCTCTTTTCCAAGGCCCTGACCTGTGTGAGAGGGTCTGACTGTTCCTTGGCCGGTCTGAGCTGACTGAGCAGAGATAGGCAGGAAGGAATAGTTGTGGCACTGCCTGCTGCACATTTCCTCAGGAAATTAGTGAGGGTTTCCTCTGTGTGAGTCAGAGAACCACCATGGGCCCCGGGCAGGTTCAGCAACCCCTCCAGGGATGTTGCACAGGGCCTGCAAAGAGGGTGGAGAGTGACCAGGAGCCAGTGCAGGGCTCTCCAGGCCCCTGTGCAGCTTTGGCCGTGGCCATTCACATCTGGCTCCCACTGCCTTACCTGACCCCCTTGCAGTGCCCATTTCCCAAAGGCAGAGGGAGATCCCAGAACACCATGGAAATGCTTCTGATCTGTGCTTCTGTATAGACTGGGAGCGTGACATGGCTTATCTGGGAGGCCTAGCACAAGACAGTTTGAAATCCTTGGAGAATTTTGGAGGCAAACTCTCATCGTCCCTCTTCCTGAAGGAACAATCAATGTCCATTTTGCAAGAGCTCAATCATGTGCCATTCCCTTAAGAGCCTGAAGGTTGTTGAGATTGGGAAGCCCTGCCCTGCTCCCTTCTAGAGCCCTGAGTGATCCCACAGGATCACTGTCAGTGGGAGGAAGGAGCATTTAGCTGTCAGTTTTCTTCCTGTGTGCAATGCCAGTTTGTCCTTCCGTGTGCTCTGTGCAGCCACAGAGAAGAGCAGAGAGGGAAGGAGCCGAGCCCAGGGCTGGGCCCTGGGGCTGAGCCTTGGCTGCAACCTGAGGATCTCCTACAGTGTCATCACAGGAGATGTTCTGTCCTGCCTTTCTTTGCAGATAACCCTGCTAGTGAAAGTGATCTGGCTTCCCAACCCACCTTCAGGATGGAGCCTCTGGGAGATGCTGAGGGTAGGTCAAGGCCTTTCCCCCTGTGAGAGCTGCCAGCTCAGAGCCCAAAGCTCGGCCATAGGGGCATCACTGCAGGTGCCAGGACAGAATCATGCACGTGTGTGCCCTCGCCCTGGGCCATGCCCTCACTGCTCCTGCGGCTCAGTGCTGCCCGTGCCGATCTGCAGAGATGACAGAAGCTCCTGTGGCTGTTGAGTTACAGGTGTGGCTGCCGGGAGGACTTTCCCGGGTCCTTTGGTGGATGTTGCTCGCAAGCCCAGCTCCCATCGCAGGGGTGAGTAGTGTGTCCCTGCTGATCCCACGGGCTGGGCACTGGTTTTGTGGGATCCATTCCTGGGAATTGGCACTGTTTTGCTCTAAGGTGCTCCGACAGGAAAGAACAAAGCTACAGGATGCAAGAAACCCCTTGAGCCATCCAAAAACATGAGGCAAATGCTGAAGGAAATGCTTCAGGCAGGACAAGGTGGGTGCATTTTCTCGGCCATCCCCTGGGACTCAGCAGCTGGGGGCTTTCCCTGCACATCTGGACAGGCCGTGCCCGGCACAGTGGGAAGGGATCCATGGCAGCCTCGCTGCCCCACTGCTGCTCTCATGCCCTGCAGGGCTGTTTCCCAGGCTGGCCTGGCTGCAGCTTCTCCCCAGCCTCTGCAGGAAGGCATTTGGCACCAGCTGACAGGGAGCCCCAACTTCGCCACGGGCCACGCACACCCTGATGTCCCCTGCAATTTCCCAGTCCCCAGAAGATCAGGAGGGCTGGCGGTTTAGAAAAGAGAGAGCCCTGTCACAGCCCCAGGAGCCTGGGCCTTTTCCTGATCCTTATCCATGTCTTTGACAAGGATTGCCTCCTGAAGTTTCCACCCCCCTGATGTGGAATGCTTCCATCTGATTCACCTGTGCCTCTTCCTTTCTCAAGGGATGGACAGAGACGCTCTCTGGAAGGCAGCATTTCCTGAAGGAAGGGAGGAAATTCCAGGCATGGGCACAGGCACAGGAGGTAATTGCTGTGCTGGCCTCAGCCCTTGCTGAGGCTGTGTGGCAGAAGCTCTTTTCCAAGGCCCTGACCTGTGTGAGAGGGTCTGACTGTTCCTTGGCCGGTCTGAGCTGACTGAGCAGAGATAGGCAGGAAGGAATAGTTGTGGCACTGCCTGCTGCACATTTCCTCAGGAAATTAGTGAGGGTTTCCTCTGTGTGAGTCAGAGAACCACCATGGGCCCCGGGCAGGTTCAGCAACCCCTCCAGGGATGTTGCACAGGGCCTGCAAAGAGGGTGGAGAGTGACCAGGAGCCAGTGCAGGGCTCTCCAGGCCCCTGTGCAGCTTTGGCCGTGGCCATTCACATCTGGCTCCCACTGCCTTACCTGACCCCCTTGCAGTGCCCATTTCCCAAAGGCAGAGGGAGATCCCAGAACACCATGGAAATGCTTCTGATCTGTGCTTCTGTATAGACTGGGAGCGTGACATGGCTTATCTGGGAGGCCTAGCACAAGACAGTTTGAAATCCTTGGAGAATTTTGGAGGCAAACTCTCATCGTCCCTCTTCCTGAAGGAACAATCAATGTCCATTTTGCAAGAGCTCAATCATGTGCCATTCCCTTAAGAGCCTGAAGGTTGTTGAGATTGGGAAGCCCTGCCCTGCTCCCTTCTAGAGCCCTGAGTGATCCCACAGGATCACTGTCAGTGGGAAGAAGGAGCATTTAGCTGTCAGTTTTCTTCCTGTGTGCAATGCCAGTTTGTCCTTCCGTGTGCTCTGTGCAGCCACAGAGAAGAGCAGAGAGGGAAGGAGCCGAGCCCAGGGCTGGGCCCTGGGGCTGAGCCTTGGCTGCAACCTGAGGATCTCCTACAGTGTCATCACAGGAGATGTTCTGTCCTGCCTTTCTTTGCAGATAACCCTGCTAGTGAAAGTGATCTGGCTTCCCAACCCACCTTCAGGATGGAGCCTCTGGGAGATGCTGAGGGTAGGTCAAGGCCTTTCCCCCTGTGAGAGCTGCCAGCTCAGAGCCCAAAGCTCGGCCATAGGGGCATCACTGCAGGTGCCAGGACAGAATCATGCACGTGTGTGCCCTCGCCCTGGGCCATGCCCTCACTGCTCCTGCGGCTCAGTGCTGCCCGTGCCGATCTGCAGAGATGACAGAAGCTTCTGTGGCTGTTGAGTTACAGGTGTGGCTGCCGGGAGGACTTTCCCGGGTCCTTTGGTGGATGTTGCTCGCAAGCCCAGCTCCCATCGCAGGGGTGAGTAGTGTGTCCCTGCTGATCCCACGGGCTGGGCACTGGTTTTGTGGGATCCATTCCTGGGAAATGGCACTGTTTTGCTCTAAGGTCCTCCGACAGGAAAGAACAAAGCTACAGGATGCAAGAAACCCCTTGAGCCATCCAAAAACATGAGGCAAATGCTGAAGGAAATGCTTCAGGCAGGACAAGGTGGGTGCATTTCCTCGGCCATCCCCTGGGACTCAGCAGCTGGGGGCTTTCCCTGCACATCTGGACAGACCGTGCCCGGCACAGTGGGAAGGGATCCATGGCAGCCTCGCTGCCCCACTGCTGCTCTCATGCCCTGCAGGGCTGTTTCCCAGGCTGGCCTGGCTGCAGCTTCTCCCCAGCCTCTGCAGGAAGGCATTTGGCACCAGCAGACAGGGAGCCCAACTTCACCACAGCCCATGCCCACCCTGAGTTCCTCTGCAATTTCCCACTCTCAAGGCCGATTAGGAGAGGTGGCGGTTTGGAGGAGGGAGTGGGTCGTAGCCTACCCAGAAATTTTATAGAGATTTCCTGATCCTTAACCATGCTTGCCTTTGACAAGCATTGCCTCCTGAAGATGCCAACTCCACTATGTGGAACAGCCCCGCCTGTGTCTTTTCTTTTCTCCAGAAGTGGATGTAGAAGCTGGTCTGAAGGCCGCATTTCCCAGAGGAAGCAGTGGCTCATTGGCAGCCTCTGCTGCAGGAAGGGAGTTGCTGCCAGGCACAGTCACAGGAGGTAATTACTGTGCCTCTGGGCTTGCGCCCTGCTGAGGCTTGAGCTGCCCTCTCTGCTGCTTGGCAGTGCGGGCACAGCTCAGACAGGGCCAGCACAGCCCAGAGGAATTATTATGCTCAGGGCACTCGGGTACTGAGCAGTCCTGCTGGGGTCCCTCCGTGGGAGACACGTCCCGAGACCTGGGAGCGACTGCACGGGGTGCCCATGGTGGGGAAAGGGCAGAGGGGGAGAGCAAGGCTCCAGGGTGTCCTGTAAAAGCTCTGCCATCTCCCGTTGTGACAGGGGAGCTGTTTCAGCCGAAGGATGATGGGCAGTTGGTAGGACAGGAGGGAGGGAGGGAGTTAGGAATGGATATTTGCAGCACTGCCTGCTGCAGTTTTCCCCAGGGATTAAAGAGAGTTTCCTCTGTGCAAATGAAACATCCCCATGGGCCCCCTGCTGCTCCAGTTTCCTCTCCAGGGATGTTGCACAGGGCCTGCAAAGTGGATGGGGATTGATCAGGAGCCAGCCCAGAGCTCCCAAGACCCCTCTGCAGCATCAGCCTTATCCTTTCACATCAGGCTCCCACGACCATCCCCAACCCCCTTGGAGAGCCCCTTCCCTCAGGCAGAAGGGGATCCCAGCACACCATGGAAATGGTTCTGATCTTTGCTTCTGTATAGACTGGGAGCGTGACATGGCTTATCTGGGAGGCCTAGCACAAGACAGTTTGAAATCCTTGGAGAATTTTGGAGGCAAACTCTCAATGTCTCTCTTCCTGAAGGAACAATCAATGTCCATTTTGCAAGAGCTCAATCATGTGCCATTCCCTTAAGAGCCTGAAGGTTGTTGAGATTGGGAAGCCCTGCCCTGCTCCCTTCTAGAGCCCTGAGTGATCCCACAGGATCACTGTCAGTGGGAGGAAGGAGCATTTAGCTGTCAGTTTTCTTCCTGTGTGCAATGCCAGTTTGTCCTTCCGTGTGCTCTGTGCAGCCACAGAGAAGAGCAGAGAGGGAAGGAGCTGAGCCCAGGGCTGGGCCCTGGGGCTGAACCTTGGCTGCAACCTGAGGATCTCCTACAGTGTCATCACAGGAGATGTTCTGTCCTGCCTTTCTTTGCAGATAACCCTGCTAGTGAAAGTGATCTGGCTTCCCAACCCACCTTCAGGATGGAGCCTCTGGGAGATGCTGAGGGTAGGTCAAGGCCTTTTCCCCTGCGAGAGCTGCCAGCTCAGAGCCCAAAGTTCGGCCAGAGGGGCATCACTGCAGGTGCCAGGACAGAATCATGCACGTGTGTGCCCTCGCCCTGGGCCATGCCCTCACTGCTCCTGCGGCTCAGTGCTGCCCGTGCCGATCTGCAGAGATGACAGAAGCTTCTGTGGCTGTTGAGTTACAGGTGTGGCTGCCGGGAGGACTTTCCCGGGTCCTTTGGTGGATGTTGCTCGCAAGCCCAGCTCCCATCGCAGGGGTGAGTAGTGTGTCCCTGCTGATCCCACGGGCTGGGCACTGGTTTTGTGGGATCCATTCCTGGGAAATGGCACTGTTTTGCTCTAAGGTCCTCCGACAGGAAAGAACAAAGCTACAGGATGCAAGAAACCCCTTGAGCCATCCAAAAACATGAGGCAAATGCTGAAGGAAATGCTTCAGGCAGGACAAGGTGGGTGCATTTCCTCGGCCATCCCCTGGGACTCAGCAGCTGGGGGCTTTCCCTGCACATCTGGACAGACCGTGCCCGGCACAGTGGGAAGGGATCCATGGCAGCCTCGCTGCCCCACTGCTGCTCTCATGCCCTGCAGGGCTGTTTCCCAGGCTGGCCTGGCTGCAGCTTCTCCCCAGCCTCTGCAGGAAGGCATTTGGCACCAGCTGACAGGGAGCCCCAACTTCGCCACGGGCCACGCACACCCTGATGTCCCCTGCAATTTCTCAGTCCCCAGAAGATCAGGAGGGCTGGCGGTTTAGAAAAGAGAGAGCCCTGTCACAGCCCCAGGAGCCTGGGCCTTTTCCTGATCCTTATCCATGTCTTTGACAAGGATTGCCTCCTGAAGTTTCCACCCCCCTGATGTGGAATGCTTCCATCTGATTCACCTGTGCCTCTTCCTTTCTCAAGGGATGGACAGAGACGCTCTCTGGAAGGCAGCATTTCCTGAAGGAAGGGAGGAAATTCCAGGCATGGGCACAGGCACAGGAGGTAATTGCTGTGCTGGCCTCAGCCCTTGCTGAGACTGTGTGGCAGAAACTCTTTTCCAAGGCCCTGACCTGTGTGAGAGGGTCTGACTGTTCCTTGGCCGGTCTGAGCTGACTGAGCAGAGATAGGCAGGAAGGAATAGTTGTGGCACTGCCTGCTGCACATTTCCTCAGGAAATTAGTGAGGGTTTCCTCTGTGTGAGTCAGAGAACCACCATGGGCCCCGGGCAGGTTCAGCAACCCCTCCAGGGATGTTGCACAGGGCCTGCAAAGAGGGTGGAGAGTGACCAGGAGCCAGTGCAGGGCTCTCCAGGCCCCTGTGCAGCTTTGGCCGTGGCCATTCACATCTGGCTCCCACTGCCTTACCTGACCCCCTTGCAGTGCCCATTTCCCAAAGGCAGAGGGAGATCCCAGAACACCATGGAAATGCTTCTGATCTGTGCTTCTGTATAGACTGGGAGCGTGACATGGCTTATCTGGGAGGTCTAGCACAAGACAGTTTGAAATCCTTGGAGAATTTTGGAGGCAAACTCTCATCGTCCCTCTTCCTGAAGGAACAATCAATGTCCATTTTGCAAGAGCTCAATCATGTGCCATTCCCTTAAGAGCCTGAAGGTTGTTGAGATTGGGAAGCCCTGCCCTGCTCCCTTCTAGAGCCCTGAGTGATCCCACAGGATCACTGTCAGTGGGAGGAAGGAGCATTTAGCTGTCAGTTTTCTTCCTGTGTGCAATGCCAGTTTGTCCTTCCGTGTGCTCTGTGCAGCCACAGAGAAGAGCAGAGAGGGAAGGAGCCGAGCCCAGGGCTGGGCCCTGGGGCTGAGCCTTGGCTGCAACCTGAGGATCTCCTACAGTGTCATCACAGGAGATGTTCTGTCCTGCCTTTCTTTGCAGATAACCTTGCTAGTGAAAGTGATCTGGCTTCCCAACCCACCTTCAGGATGGAGCCTCTGGGAGATGCTGAGGGTAGGTCAAGGCCTTTCCCCCTGTGAGAGCTGCCAGCTCAGAGCCCAAAGCTCGGCCATAGGGGCATCACTGCAGGTGCCAGGACAGAATCATGCACGTGTGTGCCCTCGCCCTGGGCCATGCCCTCACTGCTCCTGCGGCTCAGTGCTGCCCGTGCCGATCTGCAGAGATGACAGAAGCTTCTGTGGCTGTTGAGTTACAGGTGTGGCTGCCGGGAGGACTTTCCCGGGTCCTTTGGTGGATGTTGCTCGCAAGCCCAGCTCCCATCGCAGGGGTGAGTAGTGTGTCCCTGCTGATCCCACGGGCTGGGCACTGGTTTTGTGGGATCCATTCCTGGGAATTGGCACTGTTTTGCTCTAAGGTCCTCCGACAGGAAAGAACAAAGCTACAGGATGCAAGAAACCCCTTGAGCCATCCAAAAACATGAGGCAAATGCTGAAGGAAATGCTTCAGGCAGGACAAGGTGGGTGCATTTCCTCGGCCATCCCCTGGGACTCAGCAGCTGGGGGCTTTCCCTGCACATCTGGACAGACCGTGCCCGGCACAGTGGGAAGGGATCCATGGCAGCCTCGCTGCCCCACTGCTGCTCTCATGCCCTGCAGGGCTGTTTCCCAGGCTGGCCTGGCTGCAGCTTCTCCCCAGCCTCTGCAGGAAGGCATTTGGCACCAGCTGACAGGGAGCCCCAACTTCGCCACGGGCCACGCACACCCTGATGTCCCCTGCAATTTCCCAGTCCCCAGAAGATCAGGAGGGCTGGCGGTTTGGAAAAGAGAGAGCCCTGTCACAGCCCCAGGAGCCTGGGCCTTTTCCTGATCCTTATCCATGTCTTTGACAAGGATTGCCTCCTGAAGTTTCCACCCCCCTGATGTGGAATGCTTCCATCTGATTCACCTGTGCCTCTTCCTTTCTCAAGGGATGGACAGAGACGCTCTCTGGAAGGCAGCATTTCCTGAAGGAAGGGAGGAAATTCCAGGCATGGGCACAGGCACAGGAGGTAATTGCTGTGCTGGCCTCAGCCCTTGCTGAGGCTGTGTGGCAGAAGCTCTTTTCCAAGGCCCTGACCTGTGTGAGAGGGTCTGACTGTTCCTTGGCCGGTCTGAGCTGACTGAGCAGAGATAGGCAGGAAGGAATAGTTGTGGCACTGCCTGCTGCACATTTCCTCAGGAAATTAGTGAGGGTTTCCTCTGTGTGAGTCAGAGAACCACCATGGGCCCCGGGCAGGTTCAGCAACCCCTCCAGGGATGTTGCACAGGGCCTGCAAAGAGGGTGGAGAGTGACCAGGAGCCAGTGCAGGGCTCTCCAGGCCCCTGTGCAGCTTTGGCCGTGGCCATTCACATCTGGCTCCCACTGCCTTACCTGACCCCCTTGCAGTGCCCATTTCCCAAAGGCAGAGGGAGATCCCAGAACACCATGGAAATGCTTCTGATCTGTGCTTCTGTATAGACTGGGAGCGTGACATGGCTTATCTGGGAGGCCTAGCACAAGACAGTTTGAAATCCTTGGAGAATTTTGGAGGCAAACTCTCATCGTCCCTCTTCCTGAAGGAACAATCAATGTCCATTTTGCAAGAGCTCAATCATGTGCCATTCCCTTAAGAGCCTGAAGGTTGTTGAGATTGGGAAGCCCTGCCCTGCTCCCTTCTAGAGCCCTGAGTGATCCCACAGGATCACTGTCAGTGGGAGGAAGGAGCATTTAGCTGTCAGTTTTCTTCCTGTGTGCAATGCCAGTTTGTCCTTCCGTGTGCTCTGTGCAGCCACAGAGAAGAGCAGAGAGGGAAGGAGCCGAGCCCAGGGCTGGGCCCTGGGGCTGAGCCTTGGCTGCAACCTGAGGATCTCCTACAGTGTCATCACAGGAGATGTTCTGTCCTGCCTTTCTTTGCAGATAACCCTGCTAGTGAAAGTGATCTGGCTTCCCAACCCACCTTCAGGATGGAGCCTCTGGGAGATGCTGAGGGTAGGTCAAGGCCTTTCCCCCTGTGAGAGCTGCCAGCTCAGAGCCCAAAGCTCGGCCATAGGGGCATCACTGCAGGTGCCAGGACAGAATCATGCACGTGTGTGCCCTCGCCCTGGGCCATGCCCTCACTGCTCCTGCGGCTCAGTGCTGCCCGTGCCGATCTGCAGAGATGACAGAAGCTCCTGTGGCTGTTGAGTTACAGGTGTGGCTGCCGGGAGGACTTTCCCGGGTCCTTTGGTGGATGTTGCTCGCAAGCCCAGCTCCCATCGCAGGGGTGAGTAGTGTGTCCCTGCTGATCCCACGGGCTGGGCACTGGTTTTGTGGGATCCATTCCTGGGAATTGGCACTGTTTTGCTCTAAGGTCCTCCGACAGGAAAGAACAAAGCTACAGGATGCAAGAAACCCCTTGAGCCATCCAAAAACATGAGGCAAATGCTGAAGGAAATGCTTCAGGCAGGACAAGGTGGGTGCATTTTCTCGGCCATCCCCTGGGACTCAGCAGCTGGGGGCTTTCCCTGCACATCTGGACAGGCCGTGCCCGGCACAGTGGGAAGGGATCCATGGCAGCCTCGCTGCCCCACTGCTGCTCTCATGCCCTGCAGGGCTGTTTCCCAGGCTGGCCTGGCTGCAGCTTCTCCCCAGCCTCTGCAGGAAGGCATTTGGCACCAGCTGACAGGGAGCCCCAACTTCGCCACGGGCCACGCACACCCTGATGTCCCCTGCAATTTCCCAGTCCCCAGAAGATCAGGAGGGCTGGCGGTTTAGAAAAGAGAGAGCCCTGTCACAGCCCCAGGAGCCTGGGCCTTTTCCTGATCCTTATCCATGTCTTTGACAAGGATTGCCTCCTGAAGTTTCCACCCCCCTGATGTGGAATGCTTCCATCTGATTCACCTGTGCCTCTTCCTTTCTCAAGGGATGGACAGAGACGCTCTCTGGAAGGCAGCATTTCCTGAAGGAAGGGAGGAAATTCCAGGCATGGGCACAGGCACAGGAGGTAATTGCTGTGCTGGCCTCAGCCCTTGCTGAGGCTGTGTGGCAGAAGCTCTTTTCCAAGGCCCTGACCTGTGTGAGAGGGTCTGACTGTTCCTTGGCCGGTCTGAGCTGACTGAGCAGAGATAGGCAGGAAGGAATAGTTGTGGCACTGCCTGCTGCACATTTCCTCAGGAAATTAGTGAGGGTTTCCTCTGTGTGAGTCAGAGAACCACCATGGGCCCCGGGCAGGTTCAGCAACCCCTCCAGGGATGTTGCACAGGGCCTGCAAAGAGGGTGGAGAGTGACCAGGAGCCAGTGCAGGGCTCTCCAGGCCCCTGTGCAGCTTTGGCCGTGGCCATTCACGTCTGGCTCCCACTGCCTTACCTGACCCCCTTGCAGTGCCCATTTCCCAAAGGCAGAGGGAGATCCCAGAACACCATGGAAATGCTTCTGATCTGTGCTTCTGTATAGACTGGGAGCGTGACATGGCTTATCTGGGAGGCCTAGCACAAGACAGTTTGAAATCCTTGGAGAATTTTGGAGGCAAACTCTCATCGTCCCTCTTCCTGAAGGAACAATCAATGTCCATTTTGCAAGAGCTCAATCATGTGCCATTCCCTTAAGAGCCTGAAGGTTGTTGAGATTGGGAAGCCCTGCCCTGCTCCCTTCTAGAGCCCTGAGTGATCCCACAGGATCACTGTCAGTGGGAAGAAGGAGCATTTAGCTGTCAGTTTTCTTCCTGTGTGCAATGCCAGTTTGTCCTTCCGTGTGCTCTGTGCAGCCACAGAGAAGAGCAGAGAGGGAAGGAGCCGAGCCCAGGGCTGGGCCCTGGGGCTGAGCCTTGGCTGCAACCTGAGGATCTCCTACAGTGTCATCACAGGAGATGTTCTGTCCTGCCTTTCTTTGCAGATAACCCTGCTAGTGAAAGTGATCTGGCTTCCCAACCCACCTTCAGGATGGAGCCTCTGGGAGATGCTGAGGGTAGGTCAAGGCCTTTCCCCCTGTGAGAGCTGCCAGCTCAGAGCCCAAAGCTCGGCCATAGGGGCATCACTGCAGGTGCCAGGACAGAATCATGCACGTGTGTGCCCTCGCCCTGGGCCATGCCCTCACTGCTCCTGCGGCTCAGTGCTGCCCGTGCCGATCTGCAGAGATGACAGAAGCTTCTGTGGCTGTTGAGTTACAGGTGTGGCTGCCGGGAGGACTTTCCCGGGTCCTTTGGTGGATGTTGCTCGCAAGCCCAGCTCCCATCGCAGGGGTGAGTAGTGTGTCCCTGCTGATCCCACGGGCTGGGCACTGGTTTTGTGGGATCCATTCCTGGGAAATGGCACTGTTTTGCTCTAAGGTCCTCCGACAGGAAAGAACAAAGCTACAGGATGCAAGAAACCCCTTGAGCCATCCAAAAACATGAGGCAAATGCTGAAGGAAATGCTTCAGGCAGGACAAGGTGGGTGCATTTCCTCGGCCATCCCCTGGGACTCAGCAGCTGGGGGCTTTCCCTGCACATCTGGACAGACCGTGCCCGGCACAGTGGGAAGGGATCCATGGCAGCCTCGCTGCCCCACTGCTGCTCTCATGCCCTGCAGGGCTGTTTCCCAGGCTGGCCTGGCTGCAGCTTCTCCCCAGCCTCTGCAGGAAGGCATTTGGCACCAGCAGACAGGGAGCCCAACTTCACCACAGCCCATGCCCACCCTGAGTTCCTCTGCAATTTCCCACTCTCAAGGCCGATTAGGAGAGGTGGCGGTTTGGAGGAGGGAGTGGGTCGTAGCCTACCCAGAAATTTTATAGAGATTTCCTGATCCTTAACCATGCTTGCCTTTGACAAGCATTGCCTCCTGAAGATGCCAACTCCACTATGTGGAACAGCCCCGCCTGTGTCTTTTCTTTTCTCCAGAAGTGGATGTAGAAGCTGGTCTGAAGGCCGCATTTCCCAGAGGAAGCAGTGGCTCATTGGCAGCCTCTGCTGCAGGAAGGGAGTTGCTGCCAGGCACAGTCACAGGAGGTAATTACTGTGCCTCTGGGCTTGCGCCCTGCTGAGGCTTGAGCTGCCCTCTCTGCTGCTTGGCAGTGCGGGCACAGCTCAGACAGGGCCAGCACAGCCCAGAGGAATTATTATGCTCAGGGCACTCGGGTACTGAGCAGTCCTGCTGGGGTCCCTCCGTGGGAGACACGTCCCGAGACCTGGGAGCGACTGCACGGGGTGCCCATGGTGGGGAAAGGGCAGAGGGGGAGAGCAAGGCTCCAGGGTGTCCTGTAAAAGCTCTGCCATCTCCCGTTGTGACAGGGGAGCTGTTTCAGCCGAAGGATGATGGGCAGTTGGTAGGACAGGAGGGAGGGAGGGAGTTAGGAATGGATATTTGCAGCACTGCCTGCTGCAGTTTTCCCCAGGGATTAAAGAGAGTTTCCTCTGTGCAAATGAAACATCCCCATGGGCCCCCTGCTGCTCCAGTTTCCTCTCCAGGGATGTTGCACAGGGCCTGCAAAGTGGATGGGGATTGATCAGGAGCCAGCCCAGAGCTCCCAAGACCCCTCTGCAGCATCAGCCTTATCCTTTCACATCAGGCTCCCACGACCATCCCCAACCCCCTTGGAGAGCCCCTTCCCTCAGGCAGAAGGGGATCCCAGCACACCATGGAAATGGTTCTGATCTTTGCTTCTGTATAGACTGGGAGCGTGACATGGCTTATCTGGGAGGCCTAGCACAAGACAGTTTGAAATCCTTGGAGAATTTTGGAGGCAAACTCTCAATGTCTCTCTTCCTGAAGGAACAATCAATGTCCATTTTGCAAGAGCTCAATCATGTGCCATTCCCTTAAGAGCCTGAAGGTTGTTGAGATTGGGAAGCCCTGCCCTGCTCCCTTCTAGAGCCCTGAGTGATCCCACAGGATCACTGTCAGTGGGAGGAAGGAGCATTTAGCTGTCAGTTTTCTTCCTGTGTGCAATGCCAGTTTGTCCTTCCGTGTGCTCTGTGCAGCCACAGAGAAGAGCAGAGAGGGAAGGAGCTGAGCCCAGGGCTGGGCCCTGGGGCTGAACCTTGGCTGCAACCTGAGGATCTCCTACAGTGTCATCACAGGAGATGTTCTGTCCTGCCTTTCTTTGCAGATAACCCTGCTAGTGAAAGTGATCTGGCTTCCCAACCCACCTTCAGGATGGAGCCTCTGGGAGATGCTGAGGGTAGGTCAAGGCCTTTTCCCCTGCGAGAGCTGCCAGCTCAGAGCCCAAAGTTCGGCCAGAGGGGCATCACTGCAGGTGCCAGGACAGAATCATGCACGTGTGTGCCCTCGCCCTGGGCCATGCCCTCACTGCTCCTGCGGCTCAGTGCTGCCCGTGCCGATCTGCAGAGATGACAGAAGCTTCTGTGGCTGTTGAGTTACAGGTGTGGCTGCCGGGAGGACTTTCCCGGGTCCTTTGGTGGATGTTGCTCGCAAGCCCAGCTCCCATCGCAGGGGTGAGTAGTGTGTCCCTGCTGATCCCACGGGCTGGGCACTGGTTTTGTGGGATCCATTCCTGGGAAATGGCACTGTTTTGCTCTAAGGTCCTCCGACAGGAAAGAACAAAGCTACAGGATGCAAGAAACCCCTTGAGCCATCCAAAAACATGAGGCAAATGCTGAAGGAAATGCTTCAGGCAGGACAAGGTGGGTGCATTTCCTCGGCCATCCCCTGGGACTCAGCAGCTGGGGGCTTTCCCTGCACATCTGGACAGACCGTGCCCGGCACAGTGGGAAGGGATCCATGGCAGCCTCGCTGCCCCACTGCTGCTCTCATGCCCTGCAGGGCTGTTTCCCAGGCTGGCCTGGCTGCAGCTTCTCCCCAGCCTCTGCAGGAAGGCATTTGGCACCAGCTGACAGGGAGCCCCAACTTCGCCACGGGCCACGCACACCCTGATGTCCCCTGCAATTTCCCAGTCCCCAGAAGATCAGGAGGGCTGGCGGTTTAGAAAAGAGAGAGCCCTGTCACAGCCCCAGGAGCCTGGGCCTTTTCCTGATCCTTATCCATGTCTTTGACAAGGATTGCCTCCTGAAGTTTCCACCCCCCTGATGTGGAATGCTTCCATCTGATTCACCTGTGCCTCTTCCTTTCTCAAGGGATGGACAGAGACGCTCTCTGGAAGGCAGCATTTCCTGAAGGAAGGGAGGAAATTCCAGGCATGGGCACAGGCACAGGAGGTAATTGCTGTGCTGGCCTCAGCCCTTGCTGAGGCTGTGTGGCAGAAGCTCTTTTCCAAGGCCCTGACCTGTGTGAGAGGGTCTGACTGTTCCTTGGCCGGTCTGAGCTGACTGAGCAGAGATAGGCAGGAAGGAATAGTTGTGGCACTGCCTGCTGCACATTTCCTCAGGAAATTAGTGAGGGTTTCCTCTGTGTGAGTCAGAGAACCACCATGGGCCCCGGGCAGGTTCAGCAACCCCTCCAGGGATGTTGCACAGGGCCTGCAAAGAGGGTGGAGAGTGACCAGGAGCCAGTGCAGGGCTCTCCAGGCCCCTGTGCAGCTTTGGCCGTGGCCATTCACATCTGGCTCCCACTGCCTTACCTGACCCCCTTGCAGTGCCCATTTCCCAAAGGCAGAGGGAGATCCCAGAACACCATGGAAATGCTTCTGATCTGTGCTTCTGTATAGACTGGGAGCGTGACATGGCTTATCTGGGAGGCCTAGCACAAGACAGTTTGAAATCCTTGGAGAATTTTGGAGGCAAACTCTCATCGTCCCTCTTCCTGAAGGAACAATCAATGTCCATTTTGCAAGAGCTCAATCATGTGCCATTCCCTTAAGAGCCTGAAGGTTGTTGAGATTGGGAAGCCCTGCCCTGCTCCCTTCTAGAGCCCTGAGTGATCCCACAGGATCACTGTCAGTGGGAGGAAGGAGCATTTAGCTGTCAGTTTTCTTCCTGTGTGCAATGCCAGTTTGTCCTTCCGTGTGCTCTGTGCAGCCACAGAGAAGAGCAGAGAGGGAAGGAGCCGAGCCCAGGGCTGGGCCCTGGGGCTGAGCCTTGGCTGCAACCTGAGGATCTCCTACAGTGTCATCACAGGAGATGTTCTGTCCTGCCTTTCTTTGCAGATAACCTTGCTAGTGAAAGTGATCTGGCTTCCCAACCCACCTTCAGGATGGAGCCTCTGGGAGATGCTGAGGGTAGGTCAAGGCCTTTCCCCCTGTGAGAGCTGCCAGCTCAGAGCCCAAAGCTCGGCCATAGGGGCATCACTGCAGGTGCCAGGACAGAATCATGCACGTGTGTGCCCTCGCCCTGGGCCATGCCCTCACTGCTCCTGCGGCTCAGTGCTGCCCGTGCCGATCTGCAGAGATGACAGAAGCTTCTGTGGCTGTTGAGTTACAGGTGTGGCTGCCGGGAGGACTTTCCCGGGTCCTTTGGTGGATGTTGCTCGCAAGCCCAGCTCCCATCGCAGGGGTGAGTAGTGTGTCCCTGCTGATCCCACGGGCTGGGCACTGGTTTTGTGGGATCCATTCCTGGGAATTGGCACTGTTTTGCTCTAAGGTCCTCCGACAGGAAAGAACAAAGCTACAGGATGCAAGAAACCCCTTGAGCCATCCAAAAACATGAGGCAAATGCTGAAGGAAATGCTTCAGGCAGGACAAGGTGGGTGCATTTCCTCGGCCATCCCCTGGGACTCAGCAGCTGGGGGCTTTCCCTGCACATCTGGACAGACCGTGCCCGGCACAGTGGGAAGGGATCCATGGCAGCCTCGCTGCCCCACTGCTGCTCTCATGCCCTGCAGGGCTGTTTCCCAGGCTGGCCTGGCTGCAGCTTCTCCCCAGCCTCTGCAGGAAGGCATTTGGCACCAGCTGACAGGGAGCCCCAACTTCGCCACGGGCCACGCACACCCTGATGTCCCCTGCAATTTCCCAGTCCCCAGAAGATCAGGAGGGCTGGCGGTTTAGAAAAGAGAGAGCCCTGTCACAGCCCCAGGAGCCTGGGCCTTTTCCTGATCCTTATCCATGTCTTTGACAAGGATTGCCTCCTGAAGTTTCCACCCCCCTGATGTGGAATGCTTCCATCTGATTCACCTGTGCCTCTTCCTTTCTCAAGGGATGGACAGAGACGCTCTCTGGAAGGCAGCATTTCCTGAAGGAAGGGAGGAAATTCCAGGCATGGGCACAGGCACAGGAGGTAATTGCTGTGCTGGCCTCAGCCCTTGCTGAGGCTGTGTGGCAGAAGCTCTTTTCCAAGGCCCTGACCTGTGTGAGAGGGTCTGACTGTTCCTTGGCCGGTCTGAGCTGACTGAGCAGAGATAGGCAGGAAGGAATAGTTGTGGCACTGCCTGCTGCACATTTCCTCAGGAAATTAGTGAGGGTTTCCTCTGTGTGAGTCAGAGAACCACCATGGGCCCCGGGCAGGTTCAGCAACCCCTCCAGGGATGTTGCACAGGGCCTGCAAAGAGGGTGGAGAGTGACCAGGAGCCAGTGCAGGGCTCTCCAGGCCCCTGTGCAGCTTTGGCCGTGGCCATTCACATCTGGCTCCCACTGCCTTACCTGACCCCCTTGCAGTGCCCATTTCCCAAAGGCAGAGGGAGATCCCAGAACACCATGGAAATGCTTCTGATCTGTGCTTCTGTATAGACTGGGAGCGTGACATGGCTTATCTGGGAGGCCTAGCACAAGACAGTTTGAAATCCTTGGAGAATTTTGGAGGCAAACTCTCATCGTCCCTCTTCCTGAAGGAACAATCAATGTCCATTTTGCAAGAGCTCAATCATGTGCCATTCCCTTAAGAGCCTGAAGGTTGTTGAGATTGGGAAGCCCTGCCCTGCTCCCTTCTAGAGCCCTGAGTGATCCCACAGGATCACTGTCAGTGGGAGGAAGGAGCATTTAGCTGTCAGTTTTCTTCCTGTGTGCAATGCCAGTTTGTCCTTCCGTGTGCTCTGTGCAGCCACAGAGAAGAGCAGAGAGGGAAGGAGCCGAGCCCAGGGCTGGGCCCTGGGGCTGAGCCTTGGCTGCAACCTGAGGATCTCCTACAGTGTCATCACAGGAGATGTTCTGTCCTGCCTTTCTTTGCAGATAACCCTGCTAGTGAAAGTGATCTGGCTTCCCAACCCACCTTCAGGATGGAGCCTCTGGGAGATGCTGAGGGTAGGTCAAGGCCTTTCCCCCTGTGAGAGCTGCCAGCTCAGAGCCCAAAGCTCGGCCATAGGGGCATCACTGCAGGTGCCAGGACAGAATCATGCACGTGTGTGCCCTCGCCCTGGGCCATGCCCTCACTGCTCCTGCGGCTCAGTGCTGCCCGTGCCGATCTGCAGAGATGACAGAAGCTTCTGTGGCTGTTGAGTTACAGGTGTGGCTGCCGGGAGGACTTTCCCGGGTCCTTTGGTGGATGTTGCTCGCAAGCCCAGCTCCCATCGCAGGGGTGAGTAGTGTGTCCCTGCTGATCCCACAGGCTGGGCACTGGTTTTGTGGGATCCATTCCTGGGAAATGGCACTGTTTTGCTCTAAGGTCCTCCGACAGGAAAGAACAAAGCTACAGGATGCAAGAAACCCCTTGAGCCATCCAAAAACATGAGGCAAATGCTGAAGGAAATGCTTCAGGCAGGACAAGGTGGGTGCATTTCCTCGGCCATCCCCTGGGACTCAGCAGCTGGGGGCTTTCCCTGCACATCTGGATAGGCCGTGCCCGGCACAGCGGGAAGGGATCCATGGCAGCCTCGCTGCCCCGCTGCTGCTCTCATGCCCTGCAGGGCTGTTTCCCAAGCTGGCCTGGCTGCAGCTTCTCCCCAGCCTCTGCAGGAAGGCATTTGGCACCAGCTGACAGGGAGCCCCAACTTCGCCACGGGCCACGCACACCCTGATGTCCCCTGCAATTTCCCAGTCCCCAGAAGATCAGGAGGGCTGGCGGTTTAGAAAAGAGAGAGCCCTGTCACAGCCCCAGGAGCCTGGGCCTTTTCCTGATCCTTATCCATGTCTTTGACAAGGATTGCCTCCTGAAGTTTCCACCCCCCTGATGTGGAATGCTTCCATCTGATTCACCTGTGCCTCTTCCTTTCTCAAGGGATGGACAGAGACGCTCTCTGGAAGGCAGCATTTCCTGAAGGAAGGGAGGAAATTCCAGGCATGGGCACAGGCACAGGAGGTAATTGCTGTGCTGGCCTCAGCCCTTGCTGAGGCTGTGTGGCAGAAGCTCTTTTCCAAGGCCCTGACCTGTGTGAGAGGGTCTGACTGTTCCTTGGCCGGTCTGAGCTGACTGAGCAGAGATAGGCAGGAAGGAATAGTTGTGGCACTGCCTGCTGCACATTTCCTCAGGAAATTAGTGAGGGTTTCCTCTGTGTGAGTCAGAGAACCACCATGGGCCCCGGGCAGGTTCAGCAACCCCTCCAGGGATGTTGCACAGGGCCTGCAAAGAGGGTGGAGAGTGACCAGGAGCCAGTGCAGGGCTCTCCAGGCCCCTGTGCAGCTTTGGCCGTGGCCATTCACATCTGGCTCCCACTGCCTTACCTGACCCCCTTGCAGTGCCCATTTCCCAAAGGCAGAGGGAGATCCCAGAACACCATGGAAATGCTTCTGATCTGTGCTTCTGTATAGACTGGGAGCGTGACATGGCTTATCTGGGAGGCCTAGCACAAGACAGTTTGAAATCCTTGGAGAATTTTGGAGGCAAACTCTCATCGTCCCTCTTCCTGAAGGAACAATCAATGTCCATTTTGCAAGAGCTCAATCATGTGCCATTCCCTTAAGAGCCTGAAGGTTGTTGAGATTGGGAAGCCCTGCCCTGCTCCCTTCTAGAGCCCTGAGTGATCCCACAGGATCACTGTCAGTGGGAGGAAGGAGCATTTAGCTGTCAGTTTTCTTCCTGTGTGCAATGCCAGTTTGTCCTTCCGTGTGCTCTGTGCAGCCACAGAGAAGAGCAGAGAGGGAAGGAGCCGAGCCCAGGGCTGGGCCCTGGGGCTGAGCCTTGGCTGCAACCTGAGGATCTCCTACAGTGTCATCACAGGAGATGTTCTGTCCTGCCTTTCTTTGCAGATAACCCTGCTAGTGAAAGTGATCTGGCTTCCCAACCCACCTTCAGGATGGAGCCTCTGGGAGATGCTGAGGGTAGGTCAAGGCCTTTCCCCCTGTGAGAGCTGCCAGCTCAGAGCCCAAAGCTCGGCCATAGGGGCATCAGTGTAGGTGCCAGGACAGAATCATGCACGTGTGTGCCCTCGCCCTGGGCCATCCCCTTATGACTTCTGCTCAGGCCTGGCAGATGCTTGATGGAGGGAGGGCCCTGGCCCAGTGCCAATTCCCAGATGTTTTTCTGATCCTTAACCATGACTTTGAAAACCTTTGCCCCCTGAAGGTGCCACTTCCCTTAATGATGGATGGTTCCATCTGATCCAGTTGTCTCTCTTCCTTTTCCAAGTAATGGACCAAACATCTCTGCAGAAGGCGGTACAACCCGGAGGAAGGAGTGGCTCAGTGCCAGCCTCTGCTGCAGGAAGGAAGGCGATGCCAGGCACGGGCACAGGCACAGAAGGTGATTGCTGTGCCAGGCTCAGCCGGGCTCAGCCCTCGGCGGGGCTGTGTGGCAGCAGCTCTTCCCCCAGGCCCTGCCCTTGCACGGCCCGGCAGCAGCCAAAGCTGGAGGCACCTGGGCTTCCAGGGCTCTGGAGCTCGTTGGCAGCCCCGGGGAATCGGGACTCTGCACCAATTTCCCTCCCGCTGCAGCTGCTCCCGCAGCCGCCCTGAGTGCCCAGAGGCCCCAGGCACAGGAGCAGCCCCGAGCGGGAGCCCTGCTGCCAGCCCAGGGCCAGAGCCAGCCCTGGCTCCCGGCTGGGCAGGGGCTGCACTGGGTCCTGACAGGGCCTGGCTCTGTCCCCTGGGGCTGGGGGAGCTGTCCCAGGGCAGGGAGGGCCAGGGCTGGCAGGGGCTGCTCAGGGATGGGTTTGGCCCCTGTCCCTCCAAGCAGCCACGGCCCAAGCAGCTGCGCTGGCCCCGGGCTCTCCTCCCAGCCTGCTGGGCTGTGTTGGGAGGCACAGCCTGTGCCAAGGGGCGGCAAGGTGCCTGCAGGCCCCAGCTCTGGGCAAACAGAGAACATCCTGGCCATATGCACCGTGCTGCCAGCTCAGCAGTGCAGCACAGCGCGGGCTCACGCTCCCCATTGCTCCCACAGATGCAGTCGGCCCCACAACACCTGTTCCCGATTCCCAGAACAGCCTCAGAAGTGGTTGCTATTGGGAAACACACTGTGTGCTACAGTTAATTGCAGGTCTGCTGTTTTTGGAGCTTATCTTCATATTGCCCTGTGTTGGAATCTGGTGTTACTGGAAGAGAAAACAGTGAGTGTTTTCATCATTTTTCCCTCAAACAGTTTCTTTTAAAAGTCTAATGTAGATGGGAAACATTTACAGTCAGGCTGCAGTGGAGTTGTGGCCAGTCCATGGCTGCCCAAAGCACTCTGCTGAGGGTTCTGCTGATGCCCAGTGCTTTCCTTGGCCTCTTCATTGCTGGGCCTTGTCCTGGGGGGCCGCTGGGGCTGCAGCCAGTGCTGGCTTCCCCTGGGGCTGCCTGGCCAGGAGCAGCCCCAGGGGCACAGGGCAGAGGCACAGCAAGGTGGGCAGGAGAAGGAGCGGGGACAAGATTGCCCCTGGAAGGCAGAGGGGCTCGGGGACTGCTCCTGGCCAGGGAGCCTGCCCAGAGCCGTCCCCTGCTCGCCGGGGCCTTGAGGGGCAGCTGTGCAGCTGGGCCAAGGTGTGCCAGCCACTCCAGCCATGCTGGGGAGCCCTGCCAGCTCTGGGCCCTGCTGTGCACGAGGGTCCCTGTGTGCCACTGGCAGCTGGGGCCTCAGCCACTCCTCTCTCCACAGCAGCGCCTCTGCAGCTTCACAAGACCAGACAAAGACTTCAGCCAGGGAGACCTGTGCCTGTCATCAGCCGTCCCCAAGCCAGTTTCCAACAGCCCTTCCAGAGCTGCATTACCCACTTACTGCTGGGGACATGCTGCCACCACCCATAACAGAACCCTCTGTCCCCAAAGGTGCTGGCCCTGGTGTCCAGCCAGGACAGGAGGTGCAGCCCTCCTGCCAGGGCAGGGCCTGACTCCAGCAGCATCTTTGGGCTTCAGCTCTGGTCCCTGGCTGCTACCACCAGCACTGGCGGAGCTGCTTGTCTGGGCACAGCCAGTGCTGGGCAGGCAGCAGCTGGGCTTCGGGCTCCTGAGACCAGCAGCTACTGCCTTTATTTTTCGTTTTGCAAGATTTAGGAATATTTTTCATAGAGAATTCTCCAAATATTTTGTCCCTTTTCCCACAGCAGTTCTATATTTTTCAAAGTAGTTTTAGAATTCAGAAAAACTTAGAATATTTTTACATTTCTAGAATAAAAATTAAAATTGTATTTAATTGGTGATCTATGCTTTACTAAAACCTAAGACACCCTATGACTCACAGCCTGCTTCAGAGGCTCTTTTCTCACTGGACACTTGTGCCTAATCACAACAACTAATCTAAAACCTTTACCCTGATGTTTGCTGGGATTCCTGACAAGCTCACCTCTCAGTCTTCAGAGGCAAACTTTGAGCACAGCAGGAACCTCTACAAGTCACCATCTTTGTTTGCTTCTGCACAAAGTTGGTCAGTCATAGAGCGGGGATTTCGCTCAGCTTCCTGCCGCCCCGCTCCCCCCAAGCCTGTCCTGAGCCCTCTCCTGCAGCTGCTGCTCTGCCATGGAGCTGCTGTAAAACACAACAGCTCTGCCACACCCGCTCAGCAGGACTGGAGAAGCTTTCTGGCCTTGCTTACATTAGGCTGGTGGCTTCTCTAGACGCAAGCTGAGCTTTTGAACACTATGTCTCACCTGGCACAGGAACTGATGCTGCCTTTCTCATGGAGGCTAAACTCCCATGGGCTTTAAAATCTTTCTGGCCAGCATAAGGCTTGGAAAACCATTTAATGCAGCCATTTAGTATTGAAAATGGCCCAGTCTTTGTATCAAAGTAGCTTGTTTAAATGCTGGAGCCCACCAGAGCATCCCTCCAGGGCATATCTGTCTCTCCCCCACCTTTGCCTCCATGACTGCCAAAGTGCACCTTTGAGAGTTCTTTTCTCCAGAAGCTGAATGGCACCATTTTATTTGGGGGAGGGAAAAAAAAAAGGAAATGTTCTATGATACTATCAGCATCATCATCACAATGAACTGCAAATTAGTTAAATGACATTAACGACTCAGACTGTGGACTTACTTCTCAGAGTGTAGCACTGGCTTTACTATCCCTTGAATCTGCAGATGTGCTACAGTCTTGTCCTGGGTTGTAAGATAAGCTTGTATTCTATTTGCCATCTGTTGAAGGCAAACCTGTTGGACAGGTTTTGTTATCTTTTCCAAGAACCGGTTTTGCTCCTAAGAGGTAATGGTTTGTTAGTGGGCCATTGACTGATTCAATGCAGGGCTGGTAAATGTAACACCGTGAGGGGTCCCACCCAGAGGGGGAAGCCAAGCACTCTATTATTGTTTAAAGGGGTAGCTTTTTGGGGAGAGGAGGCAGCTCTCTGGGCGGGACTCCGAGAGAAGCAGCTCTTTACTTTGGGGGATTGCCAGGGAAGCAGCTCTCTTCGGCGGCACTCGCAGAGAAGCAGCCAGAGCGTGCTGAGGTGACGGCGGCGGAGCCTGGAGGCAACCCCGGCGCAGAGGAAGACCAGCCCCACTGCCACCAGATCTTCAGAGGAAAACTATACCCTTCAAAAGATCACCACTGCAGCTGCAATTCATCAATCACTGCAAGGGGAGCAATCGTCCCAGCAGGACTGCTACTGGCACCCCGAATCCTCAGGTTCTGGACTTTTTCTTTCACTGGTTTTGTTTGTACCGATTGCATTTGCCTTTTTAAATTGTTGTCTAGTTTTCTCCTAGTAAAGAATTGTTACTCCCATTCCCATATCTTTGCCTGAGAGCCTTTTGATTTAAAACTCCTAGTAATTCAGAGGGAGGGGGTTTGCCTTCTCCATTGCACAGGAGGCTTTAGCCCTCCTTCGCAGATTCCTGTCTTGTTGAACCAAGACAGATTTTGGCGCCCAATGTAGGGCTCGAGGGCATTGAGAGGGAAAAAGGATTAACAGTTCTTAAGTAATTTGGTTTTTTGTTGCGTGTAAAAACATCTTCAGCATCACCATGTGGTCTAGTTTACCTTGGTTTGGGTGGCATGTGATCGTAGCTATACTTTTCCCATTTGCAGACCCTTATCTAAAAATGGGTCCTATAACTAAGGCTACGGTGTCTGTTATCAAGTTTGGCTTCTGGGTTAATTGGGTGAGGAATTCATGGATCTTTAATTTCCTCTGGAAGGCAGGTACATGGATTCATAGCTATCACACATTAACTGTATGTTTTTGGGGTTACTTTAATAACGGTACCTACTGCGAGGAAATAGTGCCTGGGCAAACTTTCTCCCAACCTTTTAACCATCTTTTTGGGTCTGCTCCACCAGTTCTCAAAGGGTTAAGATCCTTTCTAAGTGCTGATGATATCATACAATGGGTGGTGTTGCTGATAGTCCTGTTATATTTAGCACTCAGAGATAAGGGAAGATTAACCTGGATAACTACCCTCACACCTACACCAGAGGCTAGGGATGCTCCTGCAGAACCTGACACTGCACCACAGCCCACCTCAGAAATGAACCAGACAGATTGGGTGAGGGTTCTGGTTAAGGAGATACGAGAGATGATGAAGGAGTACATTTCCCCAGCTGGTGAGAAACCGGCCCTTTGCCTTGAGGAGGGACAGTCTAATAGTACAGCTGTGGAACCCACAGATGTTACAACTGTCCAGGTTCCAGCTGAACCACAAAGGCAGTCACGGTCAGCAGCAGTTGCCCCGGTAGAAACAAGGAAGTCTAAGGTGAAAGCAGAGCACCCTGCAGATAGGGACAGGAATGGAGGAACCTCACAACCCACAGGGGACCCAGAGATTGCTATCATCACCGAGTCCCTGACGTACGAAAGTCTTCGTAATCTGCATAAAGACATTGTGCGATGAGGGCGTGAGGCTTATGCTACCTGGCTACTCGGGGTTTGGGATCTTATGGGTACAGGCGTGCAGCTGGACGGTGGTGAGGCAAGGAACTTGGGACCCTTGACCCAGGACTCGGGTATAAATCAGGTTTTTGTAAGGGAACCAGAGTCCCTTTCTCTCTGGGAGCGGCTCTTAATGAGTGTCAGGGAGAGGTTTGTCCACAGAGAGAGAATGCAAGAGCACCATCATAGAATGCGCTGGAAGACCCTCGAGGAAGGGACCCAACAGCTGAGGGAAGTGGCAGTATTAGAGGTACTCTTTGGGAGGGATGGACGACACAATAATGACCCCGACAAGGTCAGGTATACGGGACAAATGCTGTGGAGTCTGGCAAATCTTGGGCCATCTCAATACACCACCTTCATTGCAACAATCAATGCTGACGCTCACCGTGAGACAGTGGGTTCTGTTGCCAACAAACTTAGGAATTATGAGAGTATGATTAATGGCCCAATGCAGGCTCATATCTCAGCCGTGATTAAGGAGTTTAAAGAGGAGATGAGGGAGGAGATAAGGAAGGTTAATACAGCACCCATGAGAGTCACAGGCCCCAGAATCAGCACCCAACAATCCCCAGCTAGAGAGAGAGGGTACACCCCAAGGGCTAATCTGTGGTTCTTCCTGCGTGACCATGGGGAAGACATGGGGAGGTGGGATGGGAAACCCACTTCTGTCCTGGCAGCACGGGTCCGTCAACTTAAGGAGGGAAACTCTAACCGGGGGAGTTCCACCAAAGTGAAGGTAGCCTCAACCTCCCGTGACCAAGCTTGTGGGTATGATCTGTCAGACCCCCTTGAAGGGACCTCTAGTATGTATGCCCAGGAAAGGAATGATAACCAGTGTTAGAGGGGCCCTGTCTCTAGCCAGGGAGAGGCACAGGAAAACCGGATCTTCTGGACAGTGTGGATCCGATGGCCTGGCACATCAGAGCCACAAAAATATGATGCTTTAGTTGATACTGGTGCACAGTGTACTCTGATACCATCGGGACATGTAGGGGCAGAGCCTGTTTCCATTGCTGGTGTGACAGGGGGATCACAACAATTGACTCTGGTGGAAGCCGAGGTGAGCCTGACTGGGAAGGAGTGGAAGAAACATCCTATAGTGACTGGCCCAGATGCTCCATGTATCCTAGGCATAGACTTCCTCCGGAACGGCTATTACAAAGACCCAAAGGGACTCAGGTGGGCTTTTGGAATAGCCGCTGTAGAGGCAGAAGACATTAGGCAATTGAACGCCTTGCCTGGACTGTCAGAAAACCCCTCTGCAGTAGGACTCCTAAGGGTGGAAGAGCAACGCGTGCCAATTGCGACCTCGACAGTGCACCGCCGGCAGTATCGGACGGATCGAGATGCTGTGATCCCCATCCACAAAATGATTCGGGAGCTGGAGAGCCAAGGGGTGGTCAGCAAAACCCACTCACCCTTCAACAGCCCCATCTGGCCTGTGCGCAAATCTGACAAAGAATGGAGATTGACTGTGGACTATCATGGCTTAAATGAAGTGACTCCACCGCTGAGCGCGGCTGTGCCGGACATGCTGGAACTCCAGGACGAGCTGGAGTCCAAGGCAGCAAAGTGGTATGCCACCATTGATATTGCTAATGCGTTTTTCTCCATTCCTCTGGCAGCAGAATGCAGGCCTCAGTTTGCTTTCACCTGGAGGGGCGTGCAGTACACCTGGAACCGACTGCCCCAGGGGTGGAAACACAGCCCCACCATCTGCCATGGACTGATCCAGGCTGCACTAGAAAAGGGTGAGGCTCCAGAACACCTGCAATAATTGATGACATCATTGTGTGGGGGAGCACAGCGGCAGAAGTGTTTGAGAAAGGTGAGAGGATCATCCAGATACTACTAGAAGCTGGCTTTGCCATCAAGAAGAGCAAAGTCAAGGGACCTGCCCGAGAGATCCAGTTCCTGGGAGTGAAATGGCAAGATGGACGGCGCCAGATTCCCACTGAGGTCATCAACAAGATCACAGCTATGTCCCCACCAACCAGCAAAAAGGAAACACAAGCTTTCCTGGGTGCCATAGGTTTCTGGAGAATGCACATTCCTGAGTATAGCCAGATTGTGAGCCCTCTTTGTCTGGTTACCCGAAAGAAGAATGATTTCCACTGGGGCCCTGAGCAGCAACAAGCTTTCACCCAGATCAAGCAGGAGATCGCTCATGCTGTAGCCCTTGGCCCAGTCAGAACGGGACCAGAGGTCAAGAATGTGCTCTACTCTGCAGCCGGGAACCATGGGTTGTCCTGGAGCCTTTGGCAGAAAGTGCCTGGGGAGACTCGAGGCCGACCACTGGGATTCTGGAGCCGAAGTTACAGAGGGTCTGAAGCCAACTACACTCCCACAGAGAAGGAAATCTTGGCTGCCTTTGAAGGAGTTCAAGCCGCCTGTCGTGGTTTGATACGGAAAGATAATTTTTCCCTGGAAGGAAGAGGTCAATTTAGATATTAATCAATTAAAAATAGACACGCCTCTGAGAACACAGAGGGGTTGGAAGCAGAATTCCCAGGGAAACTCGCTCTTTTTAGTTCTGGTTAGCGTGCAGTGCAGACTTTCCCTCGCTTAGCTACGAGCTGGGTAGGGGAGGGGAAGTCCCTATGGCCTGAAAAAGGTAGGCTGAAAGCTCTAAAGGTGGTGAAAGGACTGAAATTGAGCTGGCCCTTGCAGATAGAAGGGTAGAAGAAATCTGGGATGTTTCTATTTCTCCTCTCAGAGTTCCTCTCCCGAGAGGGCGAGAGAAAACCGCAAAGAAGGAAGAGCGGGGGGAGCTGCTGCAAGGTGCCCAGTTCTGTGAGAGTTGCTAGATGTCTAAGCATTAAGCCATCTTAGAAATTCAAACTTTTAACCCTTTCTTAAAAAATGAAAGCTTTGTGAATTTTCCTTTTTCTTCTTCAGTGTGAAAGAGAAGAAGAAAGACACCTTAGACTCTAAGATGAGATGTTAGAAGGAAAAATTTTAGATAAAAAGGAAACAAAGAGTAGCTTTTGGCTAGAGTTTTCTGTGTTAGCCACAACCTGAACTAAATCTTCTCTGTTAAGAGAGACTGTGTTCTGAGAAGATGCCAGTGAGTCAAGAGACTTACTTCAGTTAAGAAAAAGACAAAAGTAGAGTGAACAGAGAAAAGCTTAGGGGGTTTGTGGTAGCGCCCCCTTGCCCTAGAAAAGAAAGAAAAGAGAAAAAGATCTCTGTTCTTGAGCCCTCGGCCCCAGGGGAAAATGGGGGGGGACTGTGGTCCCAAACAATAAAAAACTGAACTATTGTTTTCTCCCCTCTTGGCAGGGCATCCTTAAAAGGAAAAATCCTAAAGGCAGTAACCATCCATACATTAGTAGTGAGAGCACTGTACATAGAAAAGAGAAGGGTCACCATAGCAAACCTTTTCTCCGGGCGGTGCCATGTGTAACATGGAAACACAAGATGTAAAGCTGTATTTCTTAGGGGGTCTGTGGCACAAGAGAGACTCTATTCCCTCAATAGACTAAATATCAATTGCTTGGAGGGTGGAAACCTGATTAAGGTCCAGATTGTGTCTCACTGTAGTTTATTAGAGTTGGGTAGTGGGGGGAGGAATATTTTGCAAAGTTTTCATTTAATCTTTATGTGTTTTTTTTCCCCCTTCTTTAGTTTTCTCTTTTCTTTAGTAGTAGTAGTTTAATAAAGTTTTTTTTCCTGTTATTAAGCTTAAGCCTGCTTTGCTCTATTCTAAATTCCATTTCACAGCATTCAAAGTAAAGATCACATTTTCATAAGAGCACTGGCATTGTGCCAGTGTCAAACCATAACATTTGGTTCCCTGACCGGGAAAAAATAAGATAAGATCAAATAAAATAAGATAAAATAGTAATAAGGTGAATACTATAAAATAAGATCAGAAAAAAATAAGAGCAAAGCATGTGTTAAATTTTAAAATAAATTAGAGTAAAGATTTAGTGTAAGTTGCTATTTTATATAAAATGTGTTAAATGTAATTTTAATAATGATTTTTTTATAGTCTGTGTTCTCAGAAGCAAAAGGTAGAATGTCGTGGTTTGACACGGAAAGATAATTTTTCCCCGGAAGGAAGAGGTCAATTTAGATATTAACCAATTAAAAATAGACATGCCTCTGAGAACACAGAGGGGTTGGAAGCAGAATTCCCAGGAAAACTCGCTCTCTTTAGTTCCGGTCAGCGTGCAGTGCAGACCTTCCCCCGCCCAGCCACGAGCTGGGTAGGGGAGGGGAAGCCCCCATGGCCTGAAAAAGGTAGGCCGCAAGCCCCAAAGGTGGTGAAAGGACTGAAACTGAGCTGGCCCCTGCAGATAGAAGGGTAGAAGAAATCTGGGATGTCTCCATTTCCCCCCCCGGAGTTCCTCTCCTGAGAGGGAGAGAGAAAACCGCAAAGAAGGAAGAGCGGGGGGAGCTGCTGCAAGGTGCCCAGTTGTGTGAGAGTTGCTAGATGTCTAAGCATCAAGCCATCCTAGAAATTCAAACTTTTAACCCTTTCTTAAAAAATGAAAGCTTTGTGAATTTTCCTTTCCCCTCCTCAGTTTGAAAGAGAAGAAGAAAGACACCTTAGACCCTAAGATGAGATGTTAGAAGGAAAAATTTTAGATAAAAAGGAAACAAAGAGTAGCTTTTGGCTAGACTTTTCCGTGTTAGCCACAACCTGAACCAAATCTTCTCCGTCAAGAGAGACTGTGTTTTGAGAAGATGCCAGTGAGTCAAGAGACCTACTTCAGCTAAGAAAAAGACAAAAGTAGAGTGAACAGAGAAAAGCTTAGGGGGTTTGTGGTAGCGCCCCCTTGCCCTAGAAAAGAAAGAAAAGAGAAAAAGATCTCTGTTCTTGAGCCCTCGGCCCCAGGGGAAAATGGGGGAGGACTGTGGTCCCAAACAATAAAAAACTGAACTATTGTTTTCTCCCCTCTTGGCAGGGCATCCTTAAAAGGAAAAATCCTAAAGGCAGTAACCATCCATACATTAGTAGTGAGAGCACTGTACATAGAAAAGAGAAGGGTCACCATAGCAAACCTTTTCTCCGGGCGGTGCCATGTGTAACATAGAAACACAAGATGTAAAGCTGTATTTCTTAGGGGGTCTGTGGCACAAGAGAGACTCTATTCCCTCAATAGACTAAATATCAATTGCTTGGAGGGTGGAAACCTAATTAAGGTCCAGATTGTGTCTCACTGTAGTTTATTAGAGTTGGGTAGTGGGGGGAGGAATATTTTGCAAAGTTTTCATTTAATCTTTATGTGTTTTTTTTCCCCCCTTCTTTAGTTTTCTCTTTTCTTTAATAATAGTAGTTTAATAAAGTTTTTTTTCCTGTTATTAAGCTTAAGCCTGCTTTGCTCTATTCTAAATTCCACTTCACAGCATTCAAAGTAAAGATCACATTTTCATAAGAGCACTGGCATTGTGCCAGTGTCAAACCATAACACCGCCTCAGAGGTAATTGACACAGAAACACAACTCCTCCTGGCACCCCGACTACCGGTGCTGGGGTGGATGTTTAAAGGAAAGGTTCCTACTACCCACCATGCCACTGACGCCACATGGAGCAAATGGATTGCCCTCATCACTCAACGCGCCCGTATTGGAAACCTGAATCGCCCTGGGATTTTGGAGATAATTACGAACTGGCCAGAAGGTGAAAACTTTGGTCTCTCTGATGTGGAGGAGCAGGTACAAGTGGCAAGGGCTGAAGAAGCTCCACCATACAACCAACTACCAGCAGAGGAGACCTGCTACGCTCTTTTCACTGACGGTTCCTGTCGCATCGTAGGGATGAACCGGAAGTGGAAAGCAGCCGTATGGAGCCCCACACGCCAAGTTGCACAAGCTACCGAAGGAGAAGGTGGATCAAGCCAGCTCGCTGAGCTCAAGGCCGTTCAGCTGGCTCTGGACATTGCTGAAAGGGAGAAGTGGCCAAAGCTCTACCTTTATACTGATTCATGGATGGTAGCCAATGCTCTGTGGGGCTGGCTGGGAAGGTGGAGGAAGGCCAACTGGCAACGTAGAGGAAAGCCAATCTGGGCTGCTGATATATGGAAAGACATTGCCTCTCGGGTGGAAAAGCTGATGGCGAAAGTCCGTCATGTAGATGCCCATGTCCCCAAAAGTCGGGCTAATGAGGAGCACCGAAACAACGAGCAGGTAGATCAGGCAGCAAAAATAGAGGTGTCAAAGATAGACTTAGATTGGCACCATAAGGGGGAGTTGTTCCTGGCTCGATGGGCTCATGATGCCTCAGGTCATCAGGGCAGAGATGCCACCTACAAGTGGGCACGAGACCGAGGGGTGGATCTAACCATGGACAGTGTTTCCCAGGTTATCCATGACTGTGAGACGTGTGCTGCCATCAAACAGGCCAAGAGAGTGAAGCCCCTATGGTATGGTGGGTGGTGGTCCAAGTACAAGTATGGGGAGGCCTGGCAGATTGACTATATCACTCTGCCCCAGACACGCCAAGGCAAGCGCTACGTGCTGACCATGGTGGAAGCCACCACTGGATGGCTGGAGACTTTCCCTTTACCTCATGCCACTGCCCGGAACACCATCTTAGGCTTGGAAAAGCAAGTCCTGTGGAGACACGGCACCCCTGAGAGAATTGAGTCTGACAACGGCACCCATTTCAAGAACAGCCTTATCAACACCTGGGCCAGAGAACATGGTATCGAATGGATATATCATATTCCCTATCATGCTCCAGCTGCCAGCAAAGTTGAACGGTGCAACGGACTCCTTAAGACTACCCTAAAGGCACTTGGTGGGGGAACATTTAGAAACTGGGAAATTAACCTGGCAAAAGCAACCTGGATGGTCAACACCCGAGGGTCTGTCAATCGAGCTGGCCCTGCCCAGTCAGAACCCTTATACGCAGTAGATGGAGATAAGGTCCCTGTAGTACATATGAAAGGTATTTTAGGGAAAACTGTTTGGATTAATCCCACCTCAGGCAAAGACCAACCCATTCGTGGGATTGTCTTTGCTCAAGGACCTGGTTACACTTGGTGGGTAATGCAGAAAGATGGGGAGACCCGCTGTGTACCACAGGGAAACTAGGTCTTAAGAGAGAACTGGGTGTAAGATTTCATGGTGTGCAGATGGAAATAGAATAAGGGGTGGATAATGTCCTTGGTTGTAAGATAAGCTTGTATTCTATTTGCCATCTGTTGAAGGCAAACCTGTTGGACAGGTTTTGTTATCTTTTCCAAGAACCGGTTTTGCTCCTAAGAGGTAATGGTTTGTTAGTGGGCCATTGACTGATTCAATGCAGGGCTGGTAAATGTAACACCGTGAGGGGTCCCACCCAGAGGGGGAAGCCAAGCACTCTATTATTGTTTAAAGGGGTAGCTTTTTGGGGAGAGGAGGCAGCTCTCTGGGCGGGACTCCGAGAGAAGCAGCTCTTTACTTTGGGGGATTCCCAGAGAAGCAGCTCTCTTCGGCGGCACTCGCAGAGAAGCAGCCAGAGCACGCTGAGGTGACGGCGGCGGAGCCTGGAGGCAACCCCGGCGCAGAGGAAGACCAGCCCCACTGCCACCAGATCTTCAGAGGAAAACTATACCCTTCAAAAGATCACCACTGCAGCTGCAATTCATCAGTCACTGCAAGGGGAGCAATCATCCCAACAAGACTGCTACCGGCACCCCGAATCCTCAGGTTCTGGACTTTTTTCACTGGTTTTGTTTGTACCGATTGCATTTGCCTTTTTAAATTGTTGTCTAGTTTTCTCCTAGTAAAGAATTGTTACTCCCATTCCCATATCTTTGCCTGAGAGCCTTTTGATTTAAAACTCCTAGTAATTCAGAGGGAGGGGGTTTGCCTTCTCCATTGCACAGGAGGCTTTAGCCCTCCTTCGCAGATTCCTGTCTTGTCGAACCAAGACAAGTCTTTAAAATCCGTTTCATGCTTACATAATTTGGAGTCAAGCACAGCTCTGTGAGAGCTTTAGGGATTGGGCCTGCCCTGGCCCTCTCGTGTGTCTGGAGTAACCTGCCCAAGGCATCTGCCACCTGAAGAGCAAAGCAGGGTACGGAAAAGCACCGGCTGCAGAACAGCTCGAACTGCAGGGAGCCCATTCCTGTCAGGAGTAACACGATGTCATGGTTTGACACTGGCACAATGCCAGTGCCCCCATGAAAATGTAACCTATCAATTGAATGCTGTGAAATGCGATTGAGAACAGAGAAAAGCAGGCCAAACTTAATAACAAGGGGAAAACTTTATTACACTACTACTACTATAAAAGGGAAAAAAAAGGGAGGAAAAAAAAAACACACACAAAATTTGAAATGAAAACCTTTCAAAACATTCCTCCTCCCACCACCCACCTCCAACAAACCACAGCGAGACACGATTGGACCCTTAATCAAGTCTTCACCCTTCCACATAATCAATACCGAGTCCATCAGGGGAGAGAGGAGTCTCCCTTGCACCATAGACCCCCAGGAAACACAGATGCCACCTCTTGTCTTTCCATGTCATACATGGCACCGCCCAAACACACCAAGCCAGTCTGACACTCTCCTCTCCATGTCACAGTGCTCTCACCACCGTGCATGGACAGAGACTGCTTATAGGGCCCCTTTAAGGATGCTTTGCCAAGGACCAACAGGAACAACAGTCCAGTGTCTCATTTTGGGACTACAGTTCCCCCCATTTTCCCCTGAGGCCAGGGGTCCAAGAACAGAGATCACCTTCTCTTCTTCTCTGAAGATGGAGAGCATCATCACACCCTCCTCCGCTGACCTCTGTTCATCCCTGAACTGGTATTTGCTGGAGGAGTTTCTTGGCTCACCATTGCATCCCCCTAAAATGCAGTCTCTCTTGGAGAAGTTGGTTCAGTCTATGGCTGACAAGAAGAGTCCAGCCAACAGCCACTCCATCATCTCCCCACAACCTTCTTTCCCTAACAACTGAGGTCCCCGGCTGTCTCTCTTTCCTTCAAATTGAAGAGGAGCAATATTTCACAAAGCCTTCATTTCACAGGAAAGGGTTAAAATTCCCGGACTCCCCGGACAGCTGAAATCTCTCGGCCCAGGACTCTGTCTCCCGTTCCCATGCTGGGTATCTCCCCCCTCCTCCTCCTTCTCCTCTGCCAGCAAACTCCCAGGTGTCTGCAGGCTCTCTATGTCTTTTCCTCTAGGCTGGGGGTGGGGGGGGGGAAACAAAGACATCTCAGACGTTCTCCACCCTTCCGTCCGCAGGAACTGGCCCAGCTCGGTTCCAGACCCTTCACCCCCTGGCCTACCTCTGCAGGCCACATGGCTTCCCCTTCCCCACCCAGCTCATGGCTGGGCAGGGGAGGTTTGCACTCTCCAATGACCGGAACCAAAGAGAGCGAGTTCTCCTGGGAGTTCTGCTTTTAACCCCTCTGTGTTCTCAGAGGCGTGTCCACCTTCAATTGGTCACCCCAAGTGTCAGTATCCAAACCTGACCCCTGACTGGACTGACCTCTTTCTTACAAGAAAATTCTTTTCCCGTGTCAAACCACGACACACGACCATCTCACCTTAGGACTGTGTTTTGTGAGAAACAACTGTTCACTTTAAAAATTTTAAAATGTTTATTAAACATTTACAAAAACATAAGAGAAGGATAAATAAGGAAGAACAGGCCTGGGAAGTGCCCCTGCCCCATGGCTGCCTGCCAGGTGGCTGCCTCATATTCAAGATTGATGCTTCACCTTTCACATTCCTGGAGGGTGCATCAGCCACCCTGGCCCCTCCCAAAGTCTCTCAGTCAACCCTTCTTTGCCCTTTATTGGTAGAATTTATTTCTTGTAGCTGCATTTGAAGGTCAGGTGTTGTCACGTCGTGTTCCCCCAGCAACAAGCATTTCCTTTCCTAACTCTCCCATGCAAGGGGTATATGTCGACACCTATTGTGGTGGACCTCCACCTCAGGGAATGACGTGCATTGACTCTATGTTTGCAGAAGGCTGAACAAAAGATTTATTAAGCTGTCCTATATTACACTATACTAAAAACTATACTACTGCTATCCTGAAGAAAAACCCATGACCCTTAGAGACAGTCCAACACAGAGTGGCTCCAGTTGGTCAAATTAAATCAAAACACCATCACCAGAGTCCAATGAAGAAACCCCTCTTTGGTAAACAATCTCCATTCCACATGTGCCAAACAACAGATGCAGCAAATGAAGATAATTGTTTTTCTTTCTCTGAGCTTTCTCACAGCCTTCCCCAGGATTTTCCTGGGAAAGTCTGTGTCTCTCACTGTTCAAAGGATATGTGAATACCACACATGCCTTCTTTCTACCTGTCCTAGAAAGCCCACCTGTTCCAGGTGGGAACAATAGGGAGTGGGGGGGACGGGGACTGTGGGGAGAACAGAGAACATCTAAACAACAAATCACAATAACATAACTCTACATCAATAAAGCTTCTCTTAAGATACACACAATATTCATCCCTTAATTGTGAGAGCCAATCATCTCATTATCTATCTATTACAGTTTTGATGGAGACCAGAACTAATACCTTGCAAAAGGAAAAGAGGGTACAAAGGTCCCTGCAGTCCCCTGGCCTGGTACCCCAGCCAGTGGGGAAAGGAAGAGGGCAGCATGTGGCCAGGAGTTTAAAAGGGGGCTGTGTCCTCCAAAACTTTGAGAGAGAAAACCCCAGCAGCAGATGTCCCCATGGACTCTCTCCCTTTATTCAAATAAAGATGCAGGGCTCCTCTGGCTCCCTTATGGACACTGGCTTTTCACAGCGTGGTTTGTATGCACACCCGTTTCCTTGTATCAGAGTATCACCAGCCTGCAGTGACTCCCTGCCACTCTGGTCTGCAGGAGAAATGGAACTAATTTCCATTAAGGCCCTCCCAGAGGGAAGGAAGAACACACCCAGAGGAGACAAGCAACCCCTGCAGGTATCCAAACTTCTGCACCAGATGCGGAGTGAGTCGCAGAGGGGTCGTAGTGGGTGCATTTCCCTCAGCCTTCTCCTGAGACTCAGCAGCCGGGGGCTTGCTCTGCACATGTGTGTTGGATAATATACCAACTTTAATTTTTTTTCATTTCTCTAGTCAGGCTTGTTATGGACAAATTCAATTGGGGAGGCTAATTATAGATAAATCAATTAACATGAATTTATTAAGCAAGCAGAATTAAGCAAAAGAACAGCGCTGGGTGGCCGGGGAGTGTCTGCTCTGCCACGGTGCACCTTCCCCCTTTGACCTTTTTGTTTTTATAGTCCCTTTTTTTTTTTCTGGTTGACGTGTTTTCTCTCGATGTACTCTTCACCGGTGCAATTGGTTGCTGGGGGTCTTTTTTTCTGCCCTTGGTGGTCATAAGAATGAAGGCTCCTCATCTTCCTTGCGGATGGTCCTTGGCCTAAAAGTTAACTTGTATATAATTTGTTACACAGTCTTCTATGCTAGTTACATCTGCACAATTCTTAAGCAGAATACTTGCTGTTTCCCCCCCTTTCTCCTTCTCCTCCCACATCTTGAGATTCCCTCCTCCGTTCAAATTCTTATCTCCTTCAATGCTCGTTTGATGAACAAAGACCTTTTTATTTATTACAATCCCTCCTTTTTCTCTTTACCAATTTGTTCATTAAAACACTTTAACTTTTGGTAGCTTAAGACCAGGATTTTATCTGCTTTTGAATCTCTGGGCAATGCTTCGTACCCATCTCTAATAAGCATTAGATGAGCTGCCTCTAGTCTTCCTTTTATAATGCCTATGATTTTATTAAAAATGCAAGGTTTGAAAGTTAAACTTAGTAGCAACAATAACCTGCAATCTCCCTTATACAGAATTTGTCCTTGAGTGCCATACTCTGGAATTTTGCACCTCTCAGGGTACCATGAGACCTTTAAAAATTTATCTGGATGGGTGACAGCCAAGGCGGTTGCTATGGCTTTACAGCCCTAATACTCACAGATATTCCCCAGGATAATTTCAATATCCCCCCCCCACGATTGGAACTAGGACACCAATAGGTAGCCCGGAGTTCAGGTTTACTCCATCTCCACATAGAGTTTACCAAGTCCTCATTAGTAACAAAAAAAATGGGAGCTACAGTGGTGGCATTATGCTTAACAACTTTCCCTTGGTCTATTTCGGTCAGAGTCCAACCAACCCCTACCAGTTCCTCTATAACCAGGAAACACCATCCCTACCTTTCAATTAGGGTCACTGCCTGCAGCTGCTGCTGGGGAAAACTGGCTGGTGTGCATAGTCCCCTTGTACAGGCCAGGTACAACATATAACTAATATGCACAGAATTTGCCAGCAAGGGTGGAGTTCAAACTGCCCCAGGGTTTGATTATCATTATCTCCCCATTCCCAGTGTTTGTTTTGACATGTTATTGCTGGGCTCACCTTTACCCTTGGGAGATCAGTATCCTTGAGGCAGTTCTTGAAATACTTTGAATTGTCCCAGTCTGAGGGCTCTTTCCTCCACCGCTTCTCATCCCTCTGCTCCGGGCCGCGAGGCGCACCATCTTCTCGGAGCAAGAATATTCTTCAGGAGGACCCAAACTCTGTTTTTGTTGCCTCTTTTTGAATGATTTCCAGTTTTTATCCTTCACTTGTGGTGAGTCACACCGAATCCTAGGTAAAGTTTTTTAGCAATTCCCTTTTATAATTTGAACAATTAAGGGAATTGGTTCATTGGAGTGGAAACAACAATTTTCGGGTCTAGCCCCCTTAGTAAACACCTCCCACCACTCTTGGGATTCCCTTGGTAGGGTCCCGTTCTCTTCTCCAATCCTTAGGACTGACTCTGTCAGTTCTCTTTCTAACTGATAACACCTTTACAAATACCCCTAGGAGGAGTGCCTCTGTAACTATGGACCCACCACCGTTCCTGGCAAATTTTACAAATATAGCATACAAAAGGGTAACAATCACTATCCTTATTTGCACAATATACTCTAAAATCATTAGTTATAGGATATCCATAGTCCAATATCTCACTCTACCAGCTGTTTCGTACAATTTTTACTGAGTCCATTCAGTCCATTTAAATGTGACCTTAAGGTCCCGGGCTGGCTGGTTATTCTCCAGGGCTCTTGGGCAGCAGCAGGAATCGCTCCCTTTATTCGGCTCGCATGGGTCCACCCCTTCTCGGCGGGTCTGACTGCAGTTTCTGTAGTGAGTAAAACAACATAGGGGGCTTCCCAGTTTGGGGGTAGTGAGGTTTCTTTCTAGGTTTTTATTAACACCTTATCACCTGGATTTATATTGTGGATTGCTAGGTCTAAAGGAGGTTGTTGCACTAGTAACCCAGCTCTTCTAAGCCCTTCCCGAGCCTTCATAAGTTGCATGACATATTGGTTAATTTGTTGATTACTTATTTCAGGGTGATCTATAGGAGAATCCATGTCATAAGGCATCCCATAAAGCATTTCAAAGGGAGAAATTCCAATATCGGTTCTGGGCTGAATTCTTATATTTAACAAGGCTAAAGGTAAACATTTTACCCAAGATAACTGTGTTTCATACATCAATTTAGTTAGTTGTTTCTTAATTTTCCCATTTACCCTTTCCACTTTACCCAAGCTTTGTGGATGCCAGGGTGTATGATATTGCCACTTTGTTCCTAGAGCTGTAACTACTTCTTTAATTATTTTGGAGGCAAAGTGTGGCCCTCTGTCTGAGTCTATTACTTCTGCTAGTTCATAGCGGGGGATTATCTCTTCTAATAGTATTTTTACTACTGTTTGTGTAGTTGCCCTGAAGGTAGGGAAAGCCTCTACAAACTGAGTCAAGTGATCTATTATCACCAATAAATGTTTATACCTTCCTACTTTAGGCAAATCAGTAAAATCTATTTGAATGTGGGAAAATGGTCTATGTGCCAATTCCCGTCCCCCCCATTTCCCACACCACTCAGGATTTCTCACACCTGGGTCTACTCCTGGGTCAGGGGTCTCTTCAGCCCCTCTAGAAATCTCAGCCCTCATTCTAGAGAGACTGCAGATTGTAGAGAGAAAGCTTACCAGATTAAATACCAGGAAGATGGTCTCTTTAACAGTCAGGGGAGACGGAACATTCTCTAATAGGGAGCTGAGAGATTCAGAGGAGAAGAAGGAAAGCAACGGCTGAAAAGCCTCATCCCCTGCTTCCCCTCTAACTAACTGGCTGCACAACCATGACCATGAGCCATGCATTCCTGGAACAGACTTCAGCACCTTCATAAACCCCCTGGATGCCATCACACCCTAGCACAGCCCGATGGATATTCTGGTCAGTGCCCTTCTACTGCAAAAGCTACGTATTAGGGACAATACCAGAGCTATTCCTGGATAAGAAAATAAACCTAGGGACCATAGAGGGATTAAGATCTCAAAAAACCCTAGGGACCAGAAACACATACAGGCCTCCACTCTAAAAGACACTATGAATTCAAACAACAAAGCCAGTAACTACTCCATACTAACACAAAGTAATTGGAACCAAAATATTATTAGAACAGGGTTTTTTTTTTTTCACTCTCTCCAGACACAAAATGGGCATTAAAATATTCGTCCTAGTTTAGGGCAAATTTGGGAGAAAAACCTCTGGAAGGAGCCCCCAGAAAACAAACCCCCACGGCCCCTCCCCACCCACCTGATTTGGGAAGAATTTTCTCTGAGAGAAGTGGAAAAGAACCTGTTTACTTAACAAACAAAACCCTTCCCAGCACTAAAAAAATGAACAACACCAGATGACAACAAAACTCTTTCACCACTCTGAAGAGATGACAAATCCAGAAAGTCTCTCCTGGGGGTGGTGGCCCGGGTCTGGGCGCTGGGGATTGCTCTGGGCACTGGGGATGGCTGCTGCAGATCACAGAGCGCAGGCTCCCGGTGCTCCTCGGGGTTCCCAGGTCCCAGTCCAGAGCAGGTTGGATGGTATTCACTAAAGGGAAAGGGAAAAGGAACAATGCAGGGAAAGAATTGGACTGCTTAACTTAACTAATTTTAAAAAGCAAAGGCAAAAGCAGAAGCAAGGAAAAAAAGCAAAGCAAATCAAGGAAAAGCCAGCAAGCAAAGCAAAGCAAGCCAGCCAGCACTGGCCTCTTCTAGACAGCAGACCATGGGGGGAGGTGAGCCAGCTGATAATAAGGCAAAACAAACCTTCACTTTCTGAGTCAGTTCTGAAAGCACAGAACAGAATATCAAACATAAACAGAACACACGATTGGAGATACAAACACCATAACGTCACCCTCGGACATTCCACCCCTTATCTCCATATCTTCAACATCATGTAAAAACTCCATCAAGTTAAAACTTCCATCTTTCACTTACTCAAACCTTCAACACTTACACATTTCCTTCTATTTCACTTGCTCAAACCTTTGGCACGTACACATTTCTTTCTGTTTCATGTCTGTGTGTTTTCATGTACAGACACTGGCAGTAACATGCAGCAAACAGTGATATTTGCCATGAGTCTCACCCCACAATCAGATCCCCCTGAGGTACACATCGTGTTGCTCCATCTCTCTGCATTATCCACCATGTACAACCTGGTCCCTGAGCAAAGACAATCCCACAAATGGGTTTGTCTGTACTCAAGGCAGAATTGATCCACACTGATTTCCCTAACAAACCTCTGACATGTGCCACTGGGACTTTATCTCCATCTACTACATTCAGGGACTCAGACTGGGCAAGACCTGCTCGATTGGTGGAACCTCGGCTGTTAACCAACCAGGTGGCCTTTGCTAAATGTTGCTCCCAATTTTTGAAAGATCCCCCACCCAATGCTTTTAAGGTGGTTTTTAACAGTCCATTGTGCCTCTCCACTTTGCCTGCAGCTGGGGCATGGTTTGGGATGTGGTACACCCACTCAATGCCATGTTCCCTAGCCCAGGTGTTGATAAGGCTGTTCTTGACATGAGTCCCATGGTCTGACTCAATCCTCTCAGGGGTACCATGCCTCCAAAGGACCTGCTTTTCAAGGCCCAGGATGGTGTTGATAAGGCTGTAGCATGAGACACAGGGTAGCTTTCCAACCATCCTGTGGTGGCTTCCACCATGGTGAGCACGTAGTGCTTGCCTTGGCGTGTCTGGGGCAGTGTGATGTAGTCAATCTGCCAGGCCTCCCCATACTTGTACTTGGACCCCCGCCCACCATACCACAGGGGCTTCACCCGCTTGGCCTGTTTGATGGCAGCACAGGTCTCACAGTCATGGATCACCTGAGAAATACTGTTCATGGTTAGATCCACCCCTTGGTCTCGTGCCCACTTGTAGGTGGCATCTCTGCCCTGATGGCCTGAGGCATCATGAGCCCATTGAGTCAGGAACAACTCTCCCTTGTGTTCCCAATCGAGGTCTGTCTTTGACACCCCTATCTTTGCAGTCTGGTCTACCTGCTGGTTGTTTTGCTGCTCTTCATTAGCTCTGCTTCTGGGGACATGGGCATCTACGTGGCGAACCTTCACAGGTAGCTTCTCTACCCGGGTAGCAATATCTTTCCACTCTTCAGCAGCCCAAATAGGTTTTCCTCTACACTGCCAGTTAGCCTCTTTCCACTTCTCCAGCCACCTCCACAGGGCATTGGCTGCCATCCATGAATCAGTGTAGAGGTAAAGCTTTGGCCACTTCTCCCTTTCTGCAATGTCCAGGGCCAGTTGAACAGCTCTGAGTTCAGCAAGCTGGCTTGATCCACCTTCTCCTTCAGTGGCCTCTGCAACCCGTCGTGTGGGACTCCATACGGCTGCTTTCCACTTCCGATTCATCCCTACGATGTGACAGGAACTGTCGGTGAAGAGAGCGTAGCGTGTTTCATCTTCTGGCAGTTGGTTGTATGGTGGAGCTTCTTCAGCCCATGTCACTGGTTCTTCTTCTTCATCTGTGACACCAAAACTTTCACCTTGGGGCCAATTTGTAATTATTTCCAAAATCCCAGGTTGATTCAGTTTACCCATATGGGCACGCTGCATGATGAGAGCAATCCACTTGCTCCATGCAGCTCTGGTGGCATGGTGGGTGGAGGGAACCTCTCCTCTGAACATCCACCCCAGCACCGGCAGTCGGGGTGCCAGGAGGAGTTGTGTTTCTGTGCCAATTACCTCTGAGGCGGCTTGAACTCCTTCAAAGGCAGCCAAGATTTCCTTCTCTGTGGGAGTGTAGTTGGCTTCAGACCCTCTGTAACTTCGGCTGCAGAATCCCAGTGGTCGGCCTCGAGTCTCCCCAGGCACTTTCTGCCAAAGGCTCCAGGACAACCCATGGTTCCCAGCTGCAGAGTAGAGCACATTCTTGACCTCTGGTCCTGTCCTGACTGGGCCAAGGGCTACAGCATGAGCGATCTCCTGCTTGATCTGGGTGAAGGCTTGTTGCTGCTCAGGGCCCCAGGGGAAATTGTTCTTCTTGCAGGTAACCAGGTAAAGAGGGCTCACAATCTGGCTATACTCAGGAATGTGCATTCTCCAGAAACCTATGGCACTTAGGAAAGCTTGTGTCTCCTTCCTGTTGGTTGGTAGCGACATCGCCATGATCTTGTTGATGACATCTGTAGGAATCTGACCCCGTCCGTCTTGCCACTTCACTCCCAAAAACTGGATCTCTCGAGCAGGTCCCTTGACTTTGCTCTTCTTGATGGCAAAACCAGCTTCCAGGAGGATTCGGATGATTTTCTCTCCTTTCTCAAACACTTTTGCCGCTGTGGTCCCCCACACAATGATGTCATCAATGTATTGCAGGTGTTCTGGAGCCTCACCCTTTTCTAGTGCAGCCTGGATCAGCCCATGGCAGATGGTGGGGCTGTGTTTCCACCCCTGGGGCAGTCGGTTCCAGGTGTACTGCATGCCCCTCCAGGTGAAAGCGAACTGAGGCCTGCATTCTGCTGCCAGAGGGATGGAGAAAAATGCATTGGCAATATCAATAGTGGCATACCACTTTGCTGCCTTGGACTCCAGCTCGTACTGGAGTTCCAGCATGTCCGGCACAGCAGCGCTCAGTGGTGGAGTCACTTCATTCAATGCATGATAGTCTACAGTCAATCTCCATTCTTTGTCAGATTTGCGCACAGGCCAGATGGGGCTGTTGAAGGGTAAGTGGGTTTTGCTGACCACCCCTTGGCTCTCCAGCTCTCGGATCATCCTATGGATGGGAACCACAGCATCTCGAGTTGTTCTGTACTGTCGACGATGCACTGTTGAAGTGGAAATTGGTACCTTTTGTTCTTCTCCCTTCAGAAGTCCTACTGTAGTTGGATTCTCAGACAGTCCAGGCAAAGTGTTCAATTGCTGGATGCCCTCTGTCGCTACAGCTGCTCTCCCAAATGCCCACCTGAGTCCCTTTGGGTCTTTAAAATACCTCCTTCAAAGGTAATCTATGCCCAAGATACATGGGGCCTCTGGGCCAGTCACAATAGGGTGTTTCTTCCACTCCTTTCCTGCCAGACTTACATCAGCTTCCACCAAGGTAAAGTCCTGTGATCCCCCTGTCACACCGGCGATAGAGACAGATTCTGCCCCTATGTGTCTCGATGGAATTAACGTGCATTGTGCACCAGTATCGACCAAAGCCTTTTATCTTTGTGGCTCTGATGTGCCAGGCCAGCGAATCCACACAGTCCAGAAAACACGGTTTTCCCTCGCCTCTACCTGGCTAGAGGCAGGGCCCCTCTAAGCCTGGCTATCCTTCTTGCCTTGGGCGTATGTCTTAGAGGTTCCTTCAAGGGGATCGGACATGTCATCATCATCATCATGCCTGGCAGTTTGGCTACGGGCAACTGGAGCTGTTCTCCTTTTGGTGGCACTTCCTCTCTGGGTCTTGCCTTCCTTCAATTCATGCACCCGTTGTGCCAGAGCAGCAGTAGATTTTCCGTCCCATCTCCTCATGTTTTCTCTGCAGTCGCGCAGGAAGAACCACAGCTCAGCTTGTGGGGTGTACCTTCTCTCACCATCTGAGGAACATCTACATTGCATACCAGAACCTCTGATCTGTACTGCTGAGATTTGGAAAAGGTCCTCCTTAATGTCCTCCGAGTCTTTTATGATTCTCCTCTATCTTATCGTCTAATTTCTGCAGACGTGTTTGCACTGCTGCAATTCTGGCATGGGTTGGGCCATGTACAGCATCTGCATATGCTTGGAGTTTCCTTGCCATGTTGAGCACGGTCTCATCCCTCTTCTCCTGCTTCATTATTGCTAAAGCAGAAGCGTATTCATGTGGCCCAAGCCATAAAGGTTTTCGCCACATCACAGATGTACATGGTACCAAGCCTGGATTCCTAGTTGTTATTTCATCTGAGAAGATAATCTCTGCCACTGCCATTTCTCTCAGATATTGGATCCCTTGTTTTCTATAGTCTTCCACTGAGTCTGCTGCATATAAAGATCATCTGCACACAGGTATCTTTGTGCTACACTTTCCAGAACCCGTGCCCAGAGGCTGTGAGGGTTAGCCCCCCTCATCATTTCTTGATCAATGACAGGATCATGTGACAGGGATCCCAAATGTCTCACTTCAGTGCCATCCAGAATTGTAGCCTCGCCTGCAGCATCCCAAGTACGGACCAACCAACTAATTACTGACCCCGTGGCTCTCCCAGTCCATCCCAGTCTCTCCCAGTGCCTCCCGGCTGTCCATCTCAGCCTGGCGTGGCGCTGCCGCCCCTCAGCCAATCAGAGCGCGAGTCTCTGATGACTCATCAGTTGCCAGGCAGACCCGCAGCGCCGCGTGCCCCGCGCTGGACTCGGCCTCCCAGTGCCGCGCGCTTCATTCCCAGTTCCTCCCAGTGCCGCCCCAGTCCCTCCCACTCCTTCCCAGCCCGTTCCCAGTTCCTCCCAGTGCCGCCCCAGTCCCTCCCACTCCTTCCCAGCCCATTCCCAGTTCCTCCCAGTGCCGCCCCAGTCCCTCCCACTCCTTCCCAGCCCATTCCCAGTTCCTCCCCAGTTCATTCCGAGATCTCCACGCTCTCTCCCTGTGCCCCCCATCCCCTCCCCTCTCTCTGGGTGCCACCCCAGTCTTCCCAGTCCATTCCCAGTATCTCCCAGTCAATTTCCAGACTTCCCCAAGGCCACACCAACCCTCCCTCCTCTCTCCCAGTGCCCCCCACCCAGCGTGTCCATCTCGCTGGTGCCCTCGAGCTCCCAGCCCAGCCCCGGCACCTGCTCTGCTCCTTGGTGGATTTCTACCCGGCCCACACCCAGCTGAGGTGGTTCCAGGGCCAGCAGGAGCTCTCTGTGGTGGCCACCGACGTGGTCCCCAACAGGGACTGGATCCACCAGCTCCTGGTGCTGCTGGAAACCCCAGCCTGGGCCAGGGTCACCTCCACCTGCCAGGTGCAGCACGTCAGCCTGGAGCACCCCCTGAGCCACCACTGGGGTACAGGGGAGGAATTGGGGGCGCTGGGAGAGCCACTGGGATGTGGTGGGAGCAACTGGGAGGGAGTTGGAGAGAGCCTGGTTTCAACTGGCAGAGAAGGTTGTGGGTTTGGAAGAGCTAAGAATGGGTTTGAAGAATACAGGGGAGGGAGGAATGGGGTTCTGGGGGTCCTGGTGGGAACTGGGGAGGAGTCTGGGGGTACTGGGTGTGACGGGAGAGATTGGAGAGAGCCTGGAGGGGCTGGAAGGAGATTGGGGATGGATTACTGAAGCTTGGGATGAAGTTGGCTGTACTGGGAAGACACTGGGAGAGGTCTGGGTGAGTCCTGGTGGGGCTGGGAAAGAACTGGAAGAGGGTTTGGGGGTCCTGGGGCAGTGGAGGGCAACTGAAAGGGGGTTGTGGGATCCTGAGAGGGATGGGAATGGCTTTGGTGGGTCCTGGAAAGGCCGGGAAGGGATTGGGGAAAGGTTTCAGTGGGTCCTGGCTGGGTGGGAGCGATTGGGAAGGTGCTTGGAGGGGCTTGGGGTGTTTGTGAGAGCTTTTAGGGGATCTGATCCCTGCGGAACCCCCCAGACATGCTGCATGCAGCAAGATGCTGTCAGACACTGAGGGTTTAGTGTTGGGCTTCGTCTTCCTGGCGCTTGGGCATGGCTTCTACCTGTGCAAGGTTAGGGGGATCCCAGGAGTCGTGTCCCCCCTTCCCCCAGGGTGTGTGCTGCCCACGGGCCCCTCCCGCCCGGTGTCACCCCCTTTTCTCTGCCCACAGAGCTCCTGAGCCGCCGGCGGCCGCAGCCGCTCCCCGTGCCCTTGAGCTTGGCCGGGACCCCCACTCCAACTCCACGGTGATTTTAAGGGGGATTGAGTGTCCCCCCAGCCCTGCTGTCACTCTGCCCCTGCCAGCCTGCTCCCAGTGTTCCCAGTAAAGCTTCCCAGTTAAACCCAGCCCAGTTCATGGGGGCACTGGGGAGGGACTTGGGGGGACCCCACGGCGGGGCCGGCACTGGGCAGGGAGGGCGGGTCCAGGTGGGGAACACTGCCTGCTGCGGGTCTGCCCGGCAACTGGTGAGTCATCAGCCCCGCTTGCTCTCATTGGCTGACTCTTCTCCACCGCGTTCTCTCATTGGCTGAGGAGAGGCCCGGCAGTGCAGAGAAGGAACGGGAGAGATCCCGCCCCGAGCACCGGCACGGGGACAACAGACCCAGCCTGGGCACAGGGAGGGAATTTATTACCAACCAAACCACGGCAGCACCAGGAGAAGGGAAAGAAATCCCTCCAGCACCTTCCCCCACCCAACGGGGATCACCCACAACAGGGTAATCCACCATGGAGAGACGGGGACATCCGAGTTTAGAACAAAGCCAATTTTATTGAGTGTACCAGGTGTTTATACAGGGATTGACTTGTATGGGGCTTATAGAGGGCTCTGTTTTTGGTAACAATTTGCCATTGGTTACACATTCTTGGTGACATCCAGTAACCTGGGAACATTTATTTTATCACAAAGTCTCACACCATGTTGCTTGGCCACTTCTTGCCCAGGGAGACTTAAACTGTGTCTGTGTCTCCCACAGTTTCTGCTCAGTCAGGCCTCAGGTATCAAGCCCCTTTATCAGCTCCATTGCTTTACTCTCTGTTTTATTCCCCATACCGGGGCACCAGGGCTCTGCCCCACGGGGGTCACTGGGGATCATCCAGCCCGGATCCTCCCATGGGGGATGGAGCTGCAGCAGCACACCAAGCTCTTCCCTCACTCTCTTCCCTCACTCCAAGCTCTTCCCTCACTCGGGGCACTCACAGGGCTTCCCTTAGTGGTGCCTCCGTTGGTGTTGGGTCAAGTTTGAGATCTGTGAAAAGCCCTTCCCACACTTCCCACACTTGTAGGGCCTCTCCCCAGTGTGGATGCGCCGGTGCACGGTGAGGCTGGAGTTTTGCTTGAAGCCCTTCCCGCAGTCGGGGCAGCGGAAGGGCCTCTCCTCTGTGTGAATCCGCTCGTGTCTGAGGACACTGGAGCTGGTCCGAAACCTCTTCCCACACTGGGAACACTCGTAGGGCCTTTCCCCAGTGTGGATGCGCTGGTGTTTTCTCAGGTCTGAGCTCCACCCAAAGCTCTTCCCACATTCCAAGCACTCATAGGGCCGTTCCCCAGTGTGGATCACCATGTGCCGGAGCAGGTCCGAGCTGTCTCTGACACTCTTCCCACACTCCCCACACTCGTAGGGCCTCTCCCCAGTGTGGATCCTCTCGTGCCGGATCAGGGTGCAGCTCTGGCTGAAACCCTTCCCACATTCCAAGCACTTGTGGGGCTTCTCCCTGCCATGAGGCTTCTCCACCAGCTCCGAGCTCTGCCTGGATCTCCGCCCGCCTTCCTGGCTCAGGGGGGCTCTTTCCTCCCCGCAGCTCCCTGGGCTGGGTTTGCAGCTCCTCCTCCTGCAGCATCTCCGGGGCTTTTCCTCCTCCTCCATCCAGCCACGCCCTGGAAATGACAAATCCTGGTTTGAGGGAAAAACAAGAGAAGAGCACCTTGGGCTGGAGGTTCCTCCTTGCCCAAGTTCATCTCAGGAAGTCATTGGGAATCTTGTGTCTGTAAGAACCTCCAAAACACCAAGATTCAGCCCAAGAATCCCACAAACTTTAAGACACAAAACAAAACCTCCCCAAACATCACAGCTCAGCAAAAACCTCCTCCAAAACACAAAGATTCAGCTGCCACATAAAACCAAAGCACCAACATTTAGCCCAAGAAAACTCAGAAACACCAAGATTCACCCTGTGAAAATCATGGATCCCCCTCCACAATCACCTGCTGCATGTGCGGGGAGCAGCACTCCTGGGGCTGGGGGGAGGCTGCAGACACAGGGAGGGGCGGAACCTTCTGCTGCTTCCTCTTTCTGCTCCTCCTCTTGTGTCCCTACTCTTCCTCACACTCCTCTTCCTCCTGCTATTCCTCCTTCTCCTGCCACGTCCATCGTTTCACCATCTCATTCCTCAAGCTTGCTTCTCCTTCCCTTCTCCTCCTGCCCCCAGGCCCAGCACCCACTGCCGGCTCCCTCTTCCCCCCACACCCACAGCATCCCAGCGCAGGGGCAGGGATGGAGCTGGGGCAGGTCGGGCTGGGGCAGCGCTGGGCTCTCGGCCGCTCCCGCCCGCACTCGGTCCCCACTGCAGCCGCTCCCGCCAGGACAGCGCGGGGGGGCCCGGCCTTGGCGCTGCCCCACTCCCACCTCCCCAAATTCCCCTCGCGGGGCCATGGGGCCGAGGGGGGGGCGCAGGTGGGTCCAGGTGGGGAACGCGGGGAGCTGCGAGTCTGCCTGGCAACTGGTGAGTCATCAGCGCCGCGGGCTCTGATTGGCTGAGCTCGGCCCGAGCCCTGGGGCTGCAGCACAGAGGGGACACCCTGCTCCAGGGGGGATGTCCCACAAACGGGGGACCCCATGAAAGGAACAACAGGAAAGTGTCTTCACAAACAGATGCTCTGAATCTGCTCGGAGATAGGGCCAAAGAACTTTTATGTTAGGAAGTGACAGGAGAAGACATCGGTTTCAGAAAATGTTACTAATTGATGATAGAGACTGCTGCTCAGCCAAGGTCCTGCTCTATTCATGAGCTTCCAGAAGAACAAGACTTAACAGAGCCATGAATATCGTTTGCTATATGAAAGCACGGAGTATATCAAGGTGGGTATGTAATAGGTGGATTGGGAAGTCTGTACCTCTCAAGTACTTCAGCCAATGGGGAAAGCAGAGGGAGATGTGGCCAGGAGAAATAGGAGGAAAAGGAGGCTGTGTCCTCCAACAAGTGGAGAGATCCCATGAGGACTGTCCCCTACTCTTTCCCATTTTTAGGAATTAAATTATTTTACAGGATTCTCTGTCTGCTTTGTGGACAGAATCCTCTGCTGATGTCAATTTTTCCACACACCCTGGGGCCCATCCGGAATTCCTTCCACTGTCCGGGGCGGCGGGCAGGGAGTGCAGCTGAAGGTGCCTCACCCACTTCGGGTGATCGGCTCCCTTGACTGGCGGCGGCACCGGGGATTGATTGGGGACCCGGGAGTGACCAGGAGACAGACGAGTGACACATCAGGGGGTCTGTGAAGAGTCAGCAGGGAGAGAGCACTGAAAATCTCATCAGTGAGTGCCCTGGGATCCTCGGGGAGTGAACATGGCAGGGCACCCATGGAGGGGAGAAAAGGGAAAGCCAGGGAGGGGTCCTGGCCAAAGGGATGATGATCCCAAAATGTCTCTGAAGGGTCCCTTGGGAGAATGCAGAAGAAGTGGAGAAGGGATTTGGACAACAGGGGATGGATGGAGTTGGTGTGCTGGGAAGGAATCAGGTGAAGGGGAGTGTGCAGCAATATGGTTCAGGCAAGAAGCAGCAGGAGGAATCGATGTGGTAAGAAAAAGGATGATAGCAAAGAGGAGGAAGAGAAAAATACTCTGGATAGGGATGTTTTTCCACAGAGTCTTAACCTCACAATTTGCCAGCTAATATTTTGAATTCCCAGTTTCCAGGAGAGGAAAAGCAGGAGGTCAGGATGCCAGGGGTTTCTCTGCGGTGGCAGCGGCAGCACCGGGCGCAGAGGTGCGGCACCGGGAGCACGGGCTGGGGCCTGTGGGGAGCTGCGGGGCCGGGCCGGGGCTGTGGGGCAGCCGGGGCTCAGCGCCGGGCGCTGCCTGACCCCACCAGCCCCGGGCAGGGCCGGCAGTGGCCCCCGGCCCCCAGGAGGCTGCGGGACGCCCCGGCCGCTGCCCGGCCCCGGGGAGCTGCCGGCCCTGCCCGCCGGGGGGGCCGCCTTTGGACACTGCGGCAGGACAGGCACCGGCTCTGCCACACGGGCTGGGCAGGGACCCTGAGCACAACGGGGAAAACAAAGGAACAGCTGGGAAATGCAGAGTGCACATGGAAGGATCAGGATTTGCTGTTCAGGATTTGCTTTGGGTCCCTGCAGAAAGGAAAGGTTTTGCAGAAAGCTCAGCAGCTCTCAGAGGATGAGCACCCACAGGCAGTGACCGGGGCTGCAGGAGTGGCACAAGAAGGCCCTGCAGCACTTGGGCACAAAGGCACAGCAGCTGAAGGCAAGAAGGGATGAGCAAAAGGCCAAGCTGAAGGCAAAGGCCATGGCAGAGTTCCCACAGCCCCTGAGGGATCAACCCCAGGGCCCAAGGGGGCCCCAGCACCCAGGGGATGACGGGGTCGGCCACAAGCACCTGGCAGAGGCATTGCCCTCCTGGCCAGGGCAGAGCCCACCCAAACAGCCCCTGGGAAGGAGTCAGGGCTCCAGCTGCAGCCCACAAGGACACTGCAAGCACAGACAGCAGCACCCTCAGCAGGAGCAAGTCCACCCCTGCATGGACATGGATTGGCAGGGCTCTCTGAGCTCCCATCCCACCGGGGACCCACCACACTGGAGCCCTGGAGAACATTCAGGCTGGGTCTGCATCCAGAGGAGGCCTCTCCTGATGGACACAGGGGCCTCTCCATCCACTCTGAATTTTACACCTAAGGAGGGAAAATTGTAAAGGAATGTTTCAATTATTAAGGGAATAAATGGGAAAGTTGAACTGGTATCATTTGTTCAATCACTATTAGGATCTGTGGAGGATATGTTTGAAATGAACTTTTTTATTTTTCTTCCTACTGTCATTTTTATGAACCAGGAAGGAATTTGATGGTGGCATTGGAATACTGTAAAAGGTGGTACAGAGGCTATTGCTGCTGTACCTTTGGGTCAAATGTCTGGCAAGGCCTGTGCTGAAGGGAACCCAAAGATGTGGGCAGCCGCAGGGGGAAAATTTGATGTGGAGCCTCTCCAAGTTACTTGGAAGCAACCAGGACAAGTGGGGGCTAAAAGCAACACCCTGTTCCAGGGGAGGGAAGGAAGGGCTCACAGCCTGGTATGGAGTCCCTGCTAAAGGCAGGGCTCTTGGAGCCAGGGATGTCTCCCTACAGCACTCCTATCCTGCCAGTCAGGGAATCAGATGGCTCCAATGAGGAGGACAAGAACAAGTGCTAGACAAAGCCCCTGTGAAATGGCTGAATTTCTTGGCTAAAACATCTTTTAAGTATCTGAAAAAAAAAAGAAGTGCAAATAATGGAGACAAAGATTAAATATTTGGGACATAATGGGACTGAAGGTTTGTTGTGGTTTGACACAAAGAGGGTCTGGGAAATCTCAGAAGTAACATTTCCCAGCACCAAAAAGGAGCTGCGACAATTCTGAGGATTAACAGGGAATTACACAGCCTGGAATGAGGATTCTCTGTTCCAGACAGAACATTGTAGGACTTTGTAACCCCAGACAGCCTCCATGCTGTGGTATGGAAAGGAAAAAGTGAGCAAAACTTGAGAAAATGAAAACCCAAAAATATTGATGCCTCAGCCCTGGCTCTTCCAGACTCAGAAAAGAAATTGGAATTGTAGGTGAATGTTCAACAGGGCCATGCCAAAGGAACTCTTGCACCAAAATGTTTCACCCAGTGGCCAGAGTGGCCTCATTGTCTGCAGAATTGGGCAGCCACAGCTTCAACAGAACTGAGGCCCAAAACCTGATGACAACAGGATCTCCAACTGTTCCAGTCTGCCATCAAGTTCAAGCTTTGATAACCAAAAGAGCCTCGCAATGGATGAGCAGTGCTCGGTTATTACAGTGTGAAACTTGTGCAGTGGCACAGGAGGATTCAGAACTGAGCACAGGGGAAGGGTTTAACCCAGCCTCCTGTTTGAACAGCCCACAGAGGGGCTGGGAAGAAACCCAGCACTGCATTCAAGTGACACAGCTCCAGACCCAGCCTGGGGGAGATTCAGGAGACATTGCCTGGCCTGAGGCAGAAAATGTCTTTGTGGATGGCTCTTCAAGGGCAGCAGAAGGGAAAAGAGTTCCAAGACACGCTGTTATTGAGGAAAGGGAATCAGACAAAGTGCAGGTTACCCCCATGGTCAGCTCAACCGGCACAGCTGTGTGTGCCTGTAAGAGCCTGGCACTGAAATGCCCTGAGCAGGAAGGCTTCAATATCTTCTGGTGACACCATCTCACCTAACAGGGGGGCAAAAGCAATTCTGATTGCTCAGCAACCACTGGATCACTTACTAAGGTATTTCTAAAAGACATAATTCCAATAAAAGGGATTGTGGAAGCAACAGACTCAGGAAGCAGAACTCATTTTACAGGAAAGATCCTCCAGGGGGTTATGGCAGCTTTAGGAATACAATGGGACCTCCGTAACCTCTTGGCAACCCCAGAGCTCAGGCTGGGTACAAAGAATGAATGGGGAAAGAAAGAAACACCTTTGGAAGCTGGGGATAGAGACCAAGATGACATGGGTATGGTTTTTGCCATTGGCTTGGGCAAGAAGAAGGGCCAGACCCAGGGCAGATATTCCATTATTTCCCTTGCAATTGATCTCAGGAATTCCTCACCCTGGGAATTCTCCACCTAGTGCAGTGTGGAGATAAGGGATGCACATTTAAAGCAGTCTGTGGCCAGAATCCTGTCTCTGGTGCAATCTCTCCCCCAGGAAGCTGGGCTGGCACAGAGCCTGCCTTGGCACTTTGCTGCTGCCACCATCCAAGCAGGACATGGGCTCTGCCTAAGGAGTGCAAAGCAGCACCACTGGTGGCCAAGTGGCGTGGCCCATGCCAAGGGGCCCCGAGGCCAGAAACAGCCGCCAGCACAGCTGAACACGGGGGGACCCCTCAGCCTGGGCTCCAGGTCTCTGCAGCCCCGGAGATTTGCACTTCCCGCCTGCAGCAGGAGGATGGGAGGCCCCCCCTGAGCCTGCACTGAAGGCAGCGCAGCAGCAGCCAGGGCTCCACAGCGGGGCAAGGCCCTGGGCCTGCCCACACCTCCTCTGCTGAAATCCTCGGCCTGGCCACCCTCCTTGGGCAGCTCCAGCCACCGGGGCCAGCCCTTGCTGCCACTGCTGCAGCTTCAGTGCTCTCTGGGCCTGCACTGCCACAGCTGCTGGGGAGACACCGGGACAATTCCACTCTGGCTCTCACTCACACACACACACTGCCCTGCCTGCCAGTGCATCCATGGAAAATAGACCAGCTCATAGACTTGAGCATGGTTAACCTTTGATTTCTCTACTCAGGCTTGCTTTGCCTTGGCCTTGGGGAAACAAATGTTAAAGGTTTTGTTAAGGGCTGTTACACCACTCAGTGGAGATGAGTTTCACACCTCAACACACTGGGAATGGCCCAAAAGATACCCACAAAGATAACGACCAGCAGCAAAACATCAACCCCAGCAGCAAACAGCAACCAACACCTACCCCAGACACTGCCCCGGGCAGGGCTGCAGACACCTGGTCTGCAAAAGGCTGAGAAGGAAATCCAGCACTTCCCACCTCATTAAGAGCACAAGCAAAGGAATACTAAAAACTGCACAACTTGAAACTACAGAACATTAAACCAGTGGGCCTAGATTGCTTCAGACTGTATCAAGTTTGGGGAAAAATCTAGTAAAACCCACGTGTCATGGAACAATTTTCTTTGCACACCCGGGCTGTGTGGGATGGAATGATTTCTGTTGCTTATCCTGGCCAGAATCAAGGAATGCCTTGACTCTAACACTAAACATATTGGTGGAGTTTTTCTTTTTCCTGCAGTTCCAGTGCAAAGTTTAGAGCATTAGAGTATTTTTTTGTAATAATCCCACTTCTGTATTGTCAGTTATGTCTGGGTCAGAGATGTGAGAATGAACTTTTACTCTGAGGAGAAGTAGAAAAGAGTGAATTGCCTTGGAATTTTTTGTGTATGTTTCTGTAAGAGATACCAAAATTTTGGTCTGTGTTTTTCCACATTGACCTTTAAGCTGCACTTTGCAAAACTAGAAGAGATTTAAAGGTGACCCTTTAAGTCACAAATATTAAATGGATTATTTGAAGGGGAAAAAAAAAAGCAGCAGGTTCAGGGGGAGGGGGACAGCTGAGGCTGCTGTGGAAGAGAAACTGCATTCCAGGCACCCAGAAGGAGCTTCAGAAATGCAAATTAACACCGCTGGGGCAAAGTGGGGACAATGTACCTGGCTCTTCTTGCCTGGGGCAGGAAATGGCTGATTCCCTCTGCCCCTTACCCCAAGCTCTGCCTGCTTGCAGGGATGGAATCTGCACAGCTGAAGGCAGAGCCCATGCTGAGGATCTCTGACTCTGCAACAGAAATGGCTGAAGCTGCAAAGGGAAACAGCAAATGGAGAATGCTGTGAAAACTTCACTAAAATAAAGGGGGGATCATCCCTCTGCCCACTCCAACATCTGCTGTCACTGTCTATTCTGTACAGGGTGTATCAGAGCACTGGGGGTTTTGCTATAACAAGTTCAGGGAAATCAGCTGGAATTCAAGTATTTGATGATGTAATTAGAAAAAAGCAGTCAATTGACGCAGCCCCGGATGGAGGGAACACCCAAAAATGGGCAAAAGAATTGAAGGGCCACCAGAACAAATCCTACAACACCATGGGCCAGGCCCTGGGACCCGAACCAATTCATATCAGACACAGAGAAACCATTTATCATTTCAATGGCATCATTAGATTTCAAGCTGTCCTCGGAATAAGAACCAACCAGACAGCTCCAGCTCCTGATATTCCTGCTGACCAATCCACTGAAATAAGGAACACAACATTTCACATGGGGATGGGATCAGATTATCTGTGAGCAGAAAAAACAGGAGTTTGGGGGAAACAAAGTGGCTCAAACAGCTGCTGGCAAAGGGATGACAAGGGAAAAGTGCTGACAAGATAAGAAAGGAAATATGAGAGCAGTTTATATATTGGTCCAAACATGAAAAGGATGAGCATGGGACACGCTTTCGTGGCTCCCAGGCACACCAGGGGTTAAAGGAATGCTGCTTCTCCTCTTCTGTGCTGCAGCAACTCTCATCTTTTTACCATGCTCCACACCTTGGCAGTGCAGCTCATCCAGCAGCTGAGCCAGGGCATGCAGGTGGCAGCCAGGCCTCCTGATCCACAAACGGCTACAAAAGGACAGGGAATGAGGGCACCGAGAATAATCCCAAAACCAAAGAGGACCCGGGAAGAACAAAACAGATTCAAGGAGTGAATCTGCCTGGAGATAGGGCCAGGCACATGTAGATAAGGGGAGAAACCATCAGTTCCAATAAGTGTTTCAAATTGACCCAGACAGCTGCTCAAAGTCCCGCTACATTCCCGAACTTCGAGAAGAACAAAGACTTAACAGAGCCATGAATATCGGCTGTTCTACAAAAGGAGGGTGCACATTAACGAGGACAGGCTCCAGGCGCATCGGGAAGTCGGAACATTCCAAGGAACTCAGCCGGTGGTCAAAGGCAGAGGGAGATGCGGCCGGGAAAATGAGGATAAAAAGGAGGCTGCGGACTACGAGCACGGCAGAGAGCGCACGGCAAATGCCCCACGGCCTCTGCCCCTGCTCGGCAATAAAGTCACTTTGACAGGACTCCTCGCTCTCCGCCGGGCACACGAACCTCCGGCGACGGGAATTTCCCCGCCCGCTCCCGGCCGCGGGGCAGCCCCTCTGTCCTACCCACAGCAGCCGGGCCGAGCCAGCGCTGCTCCGGCAGCGGCTCCTGCCCGGCCCCGGCGGGAAGGAGACCGCGGGCAGCCGCTCCCGCAGCGCCCTCAGCCCGGGGCCGGCACGGGCCGGACACGGCACCGGCGAGCCGCCGGAGCCCCCTGCCGCCCCCTCCGCCCGCAGCCAGCCCCGAGCCCCCGCAGAGCCCAGCGCGGCTCCCACCTGCGCCGGGGCCGCCTCCGAGCTCCGCCGCCGCCGCCTCACCGCGCTCCGGCCGCTGCCGCCGCTGCCGGGCCCGCACAGCCGCTCGGCCAATGGCGGCGCTGCGCGGCCACGGCCGCCCTCAGCCCGCCGCCGGGGCCGCGCCGCGCCCCGCTCCCACCAATCAGCGCGCCGCAACCGCGACTGACGGCACCGGCGGCCAATGGCAGCGAGCTCGGGGCGGGCTCTGCGCACGGCCCCGCCTCGCCCCGCGCTCTCGGCGCCCCCGGGCTGCGTGAGGGGAAAGCCGGAGATGAGGAACAGCCCCGGCACGGGCCCGGGCCCGAGCCGGGATTGAGCTGCCCACACAAACAAACTTCTCCGCGCCTCCCGCCACGGCTTTCCCGGCCCTGCGCCTCCCGTGCCTCCGCCTCTGCGGGAAGCCCAGGAGCCTCACTTCTCCTGCCCCTCGTTAGCGCATCAGTGCTTCGCTTTGATTTCCCCCAAAAAGGGAAACCAGCCCCAAGCCCTGTGGGTGGGTGGGGCAGGGGAGAGATTTCTGTCAGAAAACTCCAAAGACTCGGAGCAGGAGAAAGAGAAGTCGGTGCAGAGCCTTAAATGCAGCTTTCCCAACGCCTCCCTGCTCCCAGCTGCGGGATCTCTGCATCGCCATTGTAATATATGTTATGGAATAATTCGGCTTATGAAAAATATACATCAATTCAGTTGTGCTTGTAGAAAAAGATTCTTCAAGTTTTAAATGAGCAGTGGCTACAGCCGGGGCTGGAGAAACCACTGTTGGCAGAGAAAGAAAGACCTAATTTACAAATGAAAAAAGGTGTCTCTGTGCAGAGATGGGCGCTTTCCGGGGAAAATCCAGGAGACACCCAACGTTTAACCCCTGGTCTGCCGGGGAGCCAGGAAACCGTGTCTCATTCCCATCCTTTCCATGCTTGGACCAATACATAAACTGCTCTCCTATTTCCTTTTTTATCTTTTTCAACACTTTCCCCTTCTCTTTGCCAACATCAGTTTGAGTAATTTAGTTTTCCACAAACTCCTGTTTTTTCTGCACACAGATAATCTGATCCCATCCCCATGTGAAATGTTGTGTTCCTCATTTCAGTGGCTTGGTCGGCAGGAAGGTCAGGAGCTGGAGCTGTCTGGTTGGTTCTTATTCCGAGAACAGCTTGTAAGCTAATTATGCCATTGAAATGATGAATGGGTTCTCTGTCTCCTGATAGGAATTTGTGAAAAATGGCAATCACTTGGTTTTTAGAATTTTAAAAGTTTAATAATAATAAAATGGTGAAAAAAATAGGAATATAATTAGACTGATAAAAATTTAGAGTTAAGACAATTACAAGACAATAAAAAGGAAAGAATATCTGAGGTCCAGATGCTCTCAGGCGCTTAAGCCAAGAGCAATGTACCTTGTGAATGAAGGAATCACCCCTAAAACAATACACTGTTGCATATTCATATATCCTTTATGGTTATACATACATTATATTTGAAACAAAAAACTCTGTCTGTTGTATGTCAGCTGTTTCCTTTAATTCCCACGGGGTCTTCGAGTCTGAGGAAGGCGTGAAGAAATCAGCTTATTCTAATAAGAAAACCATAAATTGCTTTTCCCTGGAGAATTTGCGTGTTCCTTGAAGCGAGTATCTCATTCCTTAAACCCCCCGCCCCCCACAACACACACATACATAGTTTCTCTTTTAACTACTAAAGCTTCATTTTACCTACAAAGCTACATTTACCATACTGTTATATGTAGCAGATATAATTGGCGCCATTTCTAATATGATATATGTGATATTGAATATTTGTTAGATTTGTTAGAACACTCTAACACTCTACACGTTTGTATTAGGATTCCCCCCCACCCTCGCAGGTGAGACCGGGTGTATATTGGAAACTGATTTACAAGTAAGAAGGTGCGGCTCCCCAGGAGATGGGCCATGGCTGGGGAGATACAGGAACCCCCGGTGCTGATCCTTGCTGGAAGGACCCGAGATGGATATCATGGAAATCCTTGGGCAGACACAGGTGAATGCAGCGTTCTCTCCCGTAAATTTCATCAAGGGATTCAACAAACTCCAGACACTGTTCTCCCTCATCACCAAAGCAGAAAATCTTATTAACATGTGGACTCTGAAGAGAAGACTGACTGCCGAAATCTTGGCCTCAGGCAGAATTTTCCCTATAAAAACCGCTTGTGCCAGGATGGAGGTGTGTGGGCTTAGAGGAAAACTTCTGCTGAGGCTGACCTCTTTGTTGCACACCCAGGGCCGACCCCGGGCTCGGCTCTGTTCTTTCCTTGTGGCTGGCCTAGATAGAATTTGATTGCAAAATAAATATTTTTTTTTTCATGTTAATTTGGCTGGACAAATTTTCATTTATAACAGTTGTAACACATAAAAGGAAGAATCCCCATTCCTTCCACCATCCCATCCTCAATACATTACCCCACCAGTTAATTTTTAACACTGTTTTCCCATATTTGGATTGGTGTCTGGGTTGTTTTTTTCTAGGATGACCTCCCCGTTGTCATCTATTTTCAACAGTCTGATATATTAAACTTTCCACAAACACCCCCTTCATTAGCCAATAAACAGTCTAAAGCCAGCCTATTCTGGTACACTGCAGTTTTTCCCCATTTTGCCTGCAGGTACTCAATTTGGGTGGGTCTGTGGCTGTTGACATGGGTGTGTGTACCAAAAATGAACTTTGGGTTCTTTCCATGTAACACTTTCTGTAGCATTTGTGACATGACCTTGCTTGTATCTCAGAAGGGAAAAGACAACAAATGGGAGACAGAAACAGGAATGACAGAGGTCTGGCATGGCTTATACCCCCACCTCCCCTGCCTGTGGGGTTGCTGCCCACAGCAGGTACGTGTGATCTTCTCGCTGGTGAGTACAGTGCTCAATCCAGGCTTGCCCTCTGTTTCCCTTGTCACTCCTTTTTGCTGATTTTTCTAAGCAAGTCCTTTTCAACGCTCCTTTGGTGTGTTTTGGTGTTGCCCATTTTAGATGTGATAGTCCATTCCTCACGTTTCTTCACAAGTCCTCTGCCTCTGTTTCCCACTTTCTCTAACAACCTGAATACCACCTTCTTTCAACTACTCAAAAAGTCCTTTCTCTCACAATACCATTCAACACAATCCACCTCCCTCCAAGGAGATAAAGCTCAAAATAAACAATCTACATTATATAAACTTCCATCAATCTACATTTACTCACTTTTATTTTTCACTCACTCTCACATACAAGGTACCTTTTACTTTCAAACAGTCTACATTACATATCTACACCGTGAGTACTCATGGAATGTTAATCCATCAACCCAGCAGGTTTAATCCTGGATGTCTCTCAAACCAGCAGAATTTTAGGTGTTACTGTTTTCCAACCCCAGATCCCCTTGGACATTTTTAACCTTCAGTCCTGCTGTGTTGTCCAACCCCAGATCCCCTTGGGCATAACCTCAACACGCAACCCTGAGTGCTCTTGGAATGCAAATCCCCCAACCCTCTGGAAGGAGCCCCCAGAAAACAAACCCCCACAGCTCCTCCCCACCCACCTGATTCGGGAAGAACTTTCTCTGAGAGAAGTGGAAAAGAACCTGTTTATTTAACAAACAAAATACTCCCCAGCACTAAAAAATGAACAACACCAGATGACAACAAAACTCTTTCACCACTCTGCAGAGATGACAAATCCAGAAAGTCTCTCCTGGGGGTGGTCGCCCGGGTCTGGGTGCTGGGGATTGCTCTGGGCACTGGGGATGGCTGCTGCAGATCACAGAGCGCAGGCTCCCGGTGCTCCTCGGTGTTTACAGGGTCCCAGTCTGGAGCAGGTTGGATGGTATTCAGAAGAAGGAAAGGGAAAGAAACAGTCCAGGGAAAAAATTGGAATGCCTAGTTAAACTAACTAACAGGAAAAAGCAAAGGCAAGAGCGGAAGCAAGAGCAAGCAAACAAAGCCAGCAAAAGCAAGCCAAGCCAGCCCGCACAAGCCTCTTGTGGAGAACAGACCATGGGGGGAGGTGAGACAGCTGATAACAAGACAAAACAAACCTTCACTTTCAGAGTCAGTTCTGAGAGCACAGAACAGAATATCAAACATGAACAGAACCCACGATTGGGGATACAAACACCAGAACCTCACCCTGGGACACCTGGATTTCCACATCAGCAGGAGACAGTTCCTGACAGTCAAAGGGTCAGCGGCAGGGTCCTCATCACACTCGTTCCTTAAATGTTATCTGGCCATGCAGACGGTTTTAGCTACTTCCACAAGTACTTTAAATCAACATTGGCTGTTTCACAAATACCTCTGAGTTATTACTGTCAGTTAGTTACAAAAATGTGAGAACCCTGGCCTTGCTCTGGGGTCTCATGTGGTGGTGAAATTCCTCCTCCAACCCGTGCTTCCAAAGAAAAACTCCGCAGGCTTTAGCTGTTCGGTCTCAAGGCAGTTTATTGCTAGTTATCTAACAGATTATGTTCTTGGACTGCGGCTATTTGATCAGCGGCCTGGGTAGAGGCACACACACCCTGACATCCTCTCTGTCTGCTGTCTTCTTCGTCTCTCTCCCCTCCCAGGGCTGCTGCTATCTTTTATAAGATATATTACGTATAACATGTTTACAATTATTCCCCAATACCTACTACCTACGTTGCCAAGTGTTTTTCTATTCTAAACCAATCTGTGAGTGCCAACATCACCAAGAACATGGAGGTAAGGAAAAAGAAGGAGGAAGAACAGGATCAGCCCACTTTCCTCCATCTCAGAACTTCTGACCCCCATGTACAAAGTGAAAACCCCCCTGTACATGTGTTAAAACCCCCCTGTACAATACTAAAAAAAATTCCCCTCTATTTTGTAACTACTTTTACTATACTATCTCACCTTTTGTGATTGCTTGTTCCACCTCCAAAGTTGGCAATTCATTCCATGGCTCAAACTCAAAATCACAACTGTTTTTCAGTTGTCTGCCAGGGTCTAGAATGCTTCTGACCAAGGCCTGGAACCTCTAAAAATGTCTGAGAGACATTTTGAGTTCACACACAAAAATAATAGCATTAGTTATTATTTCACAACTACAGCTACTTCTGCAAAAGTTAACATTCTAATGCACAACACATGGCATCCACTTCAATATTTTGCAAAAGCCAAAACTAGTATGTATGTTTTTCACACTGTGCACAAACTAAACTATCAGCCATGAATGATGTTCTGAGGATATGAGCTACACAGGGGCCAGGGCATTGGCCACAAAAAGCTGACAAATTATACTACAGCAAAAGCAGTTAAAAGTGATTACAAATTGTACTGTATCAAAATCGTTGTGATTAAGAATAAGTTGCAGAAGTCAAGACATAAGAGCAAAAGCCACCAACTACATAGTTCTCTATAACAAACCCAGGGCAGGTGTTTCCCTTGCAGGGAGCACTGGGGCCTTCCCCGGGCCCCTTCTGCCCTCTGGCAGAGCCGGTGGCATTTTCCAGCACACGCAGTTTGTAACCAAGAGTCGGGTGCAGCCCAGAAGGCTCCGAGCGCCTCCTCCCAGGCTGACTCTGCAGATCCGAGGCTGCTCTGGGCTCTGCCAGGGCTCTGCTGGGGCTCAGCTCTGGGCCAGGCTGGGCCCGCTCTCCCCTCACATTGCTGCGGGCAGCCGAGTCACGGAGGGAGGAGGAAGGGACACCTCAAGGGAGTTGAGGTTTAAGAGAGTTTTTATTCAAAAAACTGCCATACAAAACAGGCTGTCATAAGAGCTGTAACAAACAGGCTGTCCTAACTACCATAACCAACTAGCACTGCTAACTACCATCACTAACTGGTTGTCCTAACTAACTACTGTAACTAACAGCTTTCCTCCAGTGCTTCATCTCCTCTGCTGCTCTCTCAGTTGCTTTGCTGTGGTGATCAGAGGGGTCAGGCTGGAGAGAGGCTTGGCTGATGATAAAAATGGGTGCTGCCCAAAGGATAAAAAAGAAAGAAATGAACTGTTACTTTCCAAAGCCAACTTACTCACAGGCTCTGTTGCAACAGGACAAAGGGAAATGGTCTGAAACTCAGGAGAGGGAAGCAGGCTCAGGTTAGATCAAAGGCAGAATCTTTTTGCCAGGAGTGGGGAAACACTGACAGAAGGTGCCCAGAGATGTGGGAGGTGCCTCCTCCCTGGGAACATCCAAGCTCAGGCCAGGCAGGGCTCTGAGCACCGGACCTGCCTGAAGATGGCCCTGCTCCTTGTGGGGCACCAGGGGCAGATGCCCTCGAAAGGACCCTGCCAAGCCAAACCCGGCGAGGATTCTGCTTGCTTTGCGTGTGGAACGCAGCGAGGCTGGAGACTATCAGAGGGGCCCCAGCAGAAAACCCCTCCCTGGTGCTGCTGCTTCCCCTCAGCCGCTCGGCATTCACCTGCAGCAGCTCCTGGGCAGACCAGCGCTGCTCCTCGTCCGGCTCCAGGCTGCACTCGAGGAAGTCCCGCAGCAGAGCCGACAGGCGCCGGGGCTCCTGCAGCTGCGGGGTCCCGTTGTGCCGGATCAGAGCGCGAGCCTGCAGGAAAAGAAAACTCAGCGCTCTGCCAGCTTCCTTCCCACCCACAGGTGCTCACAGCGACCCCGGGTTCTCAGCCCCAGCTCCAGGGGCACTTTCCTCCCTGGCAGAGATGCTGCTCACAGCTTATTTTCCTGTGCCAACCAAGAAACCCAAAGCCTGGTGCTGCCACAGCCATTGGAAAGAGCTGATGCACTTGCTTCACATTTTCAGGTCATCCTCAGAGCCAGAAGAGCTGACACAGCATAAATCCCAAAGCAAATTGTTGCTGGAGACTGCGGAATATTTGTCTGTGTTGAGGCTCGAGTGCTCTGGGAATTCCCTTCCCCAGGTGCAGAAACCTCCAGCTGCTGCTCCCAGTGCAGGGTCACCCTGTGCTCACAGGGCTCTGCAGCCCCTGGAGATTTTGCCTCTTACCATGGCCCTCGTTTCCTTGAAGTAAGGAGGTTCTCCTTCCACCATCTCGATGGTCACAATGCCAAAGGACCAGATGTCCACCTTGGGGCCATAAGGAGAACTGGTCACAACTTCTGGGGCCATCCAGTGAGCAGTGCCCACCATGGAGCTGCGCCAGTCCTGCTCAGAGCTGAGCTGAGCACAGAGGCCAAAATCAGCTGAGGACAGAAACAAACACTGTCAAAGGCAGCTGGAATGAGGAAACTGAGCACCAAGACTCCCCACTCTCAGTCTGAGAATGGAGTAGTGAAGTCAGCTGGAAAAGTGCTCAGGGCTGTAGCCAAGGGAAGGTGGAACTGGACCCTTAAAGAAACCCTCAGCTTTTGTGCAGTGGCTTTTACTGATTCCCTTGAAGCTTTAGATTCCAACTCCTGCCCCTCTGGCCCCACAGCCCCACAGCCGCACCCGGGAGCGCCGTGCCTGGCCAGGAACACCCACCCAGCTTGACAGAGCCGGCCATGCCCAGGAGGATGTTGGAGCTCTTCAGATCTCTGTGGATCACCCGGTTCGCATGGAGGAAATCCAGGCCCTGCAGGCACTGAGAGAGAACAAGAAACACCAGGACAAAAACCAATGGCCAGAATCTATCACACAAGAAAGGACAGGTCGGAATTCTGCCAGCAGCAGCTTTGCTGTGACAGGCCAGGAGTGCAGAGCAGACAGGCTCCAGGCAAATGGTTCAGGGCAAAGCTGAGAACAGCACATCAAATCCAGACCAGACAGAGAGTGCCACAACAGCAGGAAAGAGAGCAAGAACAGAGCAGAAGTGCAGCGATGCTGGCAGGCCGTTCACTGCAGAGGCTCTTTCTTCTCCAGCTCATTAAAACAACAGAGAAACAGAGCCCTGAGCATGGAGCCACTCCTGTTCTCACGCCTCTGTGGAAGGACCATCGTGTCCAAGCCGTGGCAGCCACAGGCAGGATCCCTCACCTCCCGACTGACAGCTGCCATCTCTCCTTCAGCCATGCGTGTCTGTCTGACAACGTCCTGCAAAGTTCCTCCATCCATGTATTCCATCACCAGCCAGAGATCTCCGCCAACAAGGAAGCTGGAAGAGGAAAGCAGTGGCATGGAGACGAATGTGCAGTGCTCAATTCCCCCATGGAAAAGCCTGGAGTGGAGTTTTGTTTCCAGGTCACTTGTTCATGAGGACAGAATCTGATGGAGAGACATTCCTGCCAGGCTGCAGAGTCCTTGGAATCTGCACAGTCTAAAGGAGGAGACACCTGTGAGAAAGGAGAGGCCTTAGATGGCAAGCAGGTGAAAAATGCAGTTTAGCAAAAGCCCAGATCAGTGTGGAACCACAACACTGGCCCCCAGCTGGTTCAGCTTCTGAGCTCATCAGTTCCACCATTCCCTGCAGAACAAGGCAACACAACCCCCAGGGTTATCCAGGGGAGGAGGCCGTGCAGCACTTGGGACAAAAGCAATCAGAAAACCTTTCAGAAAGTCCCTTCAGAAACAGGCAAGGCCAGTGCAAAATGGGCAAATGAGGCATTTCTGGAAACAAGGCGCTGGTCTTCCTGGCATCTGCAGCAATGGAAAAGGGCTGGGAAGAAGAAGCCAAGGGAAATAATTTCTGCTGTGGTTTATCAGCCCTTGCTGTAAGACACAGAAAACGGGGTCAACTTGAAGGAAAAACCAAACCAAAGCAACCAAAGCACACAAAGGGAGCGAACTGCCAGGCTGCTGTTTTTGGAAGATATGGCTGGGTCAGGCATTTTCAAAACAGGCTACAGACTACGGGTGCCAGGAAAGGTTAAGGCAGGGCCCGTGCACGGAGTGAGGCCTGGAGCACTCACCGGTCCAAAGAGTTGACAATGTTGGGGTTCTTCTTGTCCTTCAGGAGCAGGAGCTCATTCACAGCGCGTTCCCCGTTCTGCCCTCTGAGACTCATTTTCTTTATGGCCACCTGAGGGGACATTGCAGACCTTTAACTGGAGGAGTCTGTGGCAGGAGGCCACAGCCAACACGGGGCGAGGCTTTTTGGAGCGACGGAGCCGGGCTGTGCCAAACTGCCCTGGGATGGGCACCAGAGCTCAGCAAGGGCCACTCCCACAGCCCATTGCTCTGCTCGCTGGGGCTGCTTACAGGACACACGGCCAGAGACATTTGGCCTTGCAAGCTCTGCAGAAATGGCCCCTCAGCTGTCAGCCTCCAAGCTCTAACCACATTCTCTGCACCTACAGTCTTCTCAAATAGCCTCTCCTCCAGTGGCCCTGTCGAGTCCTTTGGAAACGGTTCCGAAAGCCCTGGAGACAAAACAGCAGAGAAGAAAGAAGCAGCGCTTGAGGCCCTGGGAGTGAAAGCCAGCCCAGACAGGAGATCTCTGCTGCCTGCAGCGCTCACAAACACCTGGGTGCATCGACCCTTGCAACAACAGTGCAGCAGCCACCAGCCCTCTGCCATGCCAGGTGTGCAAGGGAATACTGAGACCCAACACGAAGGAATTGGGCTGGAGCAAATCCCAAATGTCCACACTTAATTGCTTTAGTTCAAAACCTGAGGTGAGCAATGGGTGTCTAAAGAGCTGGAAAAGAATGCATTTCATCCTTTTCCATTTCCTGCCTAAGATCTGCAGGATCCACAAGGGTCCTGCCATCAGGCAGGTGATGCATTTTCCCCCAGAGTGCATCAGCTCTGTGTCTGTTGCTGAATGTATGGGCTCTACAAGCTGTGCTAGAATAGAGCACTCATTAGTTCATCTCTGGTTCCTGTTTCTAAACCATTAGGTTGTTAATGCTGACTGAAGGATATTTTTTGAAGCAAAATATTTGAAAGAAATCTCCTTGAGAACTGTTTTCTGACAGTCACCAGATGGTGAGTGGCTCTTTTAGGCAATCCAGCTCCAGACACAGAAGATCTTCCATGTCCTGCTCCTTGCTGCAGGCAGGACACTGCCAGCCTCAGGGGCCTGTGATGGCTCCTTCTGACCAGAGTTCTCAATTCTGATCAGGACTGAGAGACAGCAGGATGGCACCCCAGTGTCTGAAGGTGTTTGCAGCTCTCCTGACTTCTCCCTTGATCCTGCACCAGCACAGCCCCTGGGCTGCTTGTGCAGAAGTAGCTGCCGTGCACTTACCCTTGGCCAATCTGCTCCACTTCCAGGTATTTCTCGGCAGGCTCCGCCACGCTCACGATGTTCCCTGAAAGAAACCACGTGGAAGAGGCTCCCTCCCAGAGCCAGACCCCACCAGAGCAGAGCCAGAATGCAGCCCCACTCCCTGGGGCCGTGAGCCCCTTGGTCTCAGCTGGGAAGGACAATAAATGCCCCTGTGACATTCAGCTGCAGAGCAACGCTGGCTGCAGCTGATGCCGAGACACACACACAGCCCCTGCTCTGAACACAGGAACAGAGCAGACGTACTCAGCTGCACCAGGCACCACTCCCCTCTCCCCTCTGGCTGCAGGGCTGTGCTGCTGTCAGAACCTTCAGCCCAGGATCCCACAGCGGAGGGAGGTTCCATGTCCTCTTCCCAAGCACAGGGAGGTTCTCCATCCTCTTCCCAAGCACAGGGAGATTCTCCATCCTCTTCCCAAAACGCTGCAGGTTCTCCATCATCTTTCCAAGCCATGGGACATTCACTGTCCTCTTCCCATGCTGGAGAAGTTCAGCCTCCTCTTCCCAAGGCACAGGATGTCCTCTGTCCTCATCCCACACCATGGGGGCTTGGCCATCCTCATCCCGCACCAGGGGACATCCACCGCCCTCGTCCCACGCCGGGAGATGTCCACTGTCCTTGTCCCACGCCGCGGGAGCCTCGCCGCTGTATTCCCACAGCGCGGGATGTTCGCCCTCGTCTCCCAGAGCAGCGGGAAGTTCACTGTCATCTCCCGGCACCGAGGGAAGTTCACCAGCGTCCCCCAGAACAGTGGGGAGCTCACTGCTGTCTTCCTCGTCTTTGGCCTCCTCTTTGGGAGCAGAGGGAGCCAGAGGAGGGGCTGGTGCTGCTTTTGTGCCCTGTGGACAGACGGCAGCGTGAGGGACAGGAAGTTCTATCTCAGAGATCACCTTATTTACCTTCAGCTGCACATCCAGCTGCACGAAGCAGAAATTGGGATTGGGGCTCTTCAAACTAACAATGGGCTAAAGTCGACATTGCCACTTATTGTTGGGAAAACAATATTCCACCGTGGCTAAAGCCATCAAGCAATCCTCTGCCTGCAAAACCAGACCTGCAGCTCTTCAAAAGCTCTGCAGCAGAAAAGGAGAAATCTGCTGGGATCCCGCTGCTGCTGCTGCTGCTGCAAAGACTCTGACAGGAACTTTCCTTCAGCCTCCTAAGCTGGCACTCGGCTGCCACACGCCAAGCTCACAGCTTGCTGCACAATTCCAAACACCAAAGATTCCTTTCCCACTCACCGGAGGAGGAGCTGCTCGGAATCCACACATGAGGTGCCCTGCAACGGGAGAGGGAACATGAACCAGGTGCTGTCAGGAAAAAACTGCCTGTGGTGGGAAATGCCACGGAGCAGGGCAACCCCGAGAGAGCATTTTGCTTTCCCAGCATCCCTCCAGGAGCCACAGTCCCTTCCCACAGCAAGAGAACAGCACAAAATGCTGGGCTGGGTCAGTTCTTGGCAGGGCAGGGAGTTCCCGGCTCTGCTGCCACAGACTCCCCGCTGGAGGGAACAGAACCCCCCAGGGCTCATTGCAAATGCTGTGCACGCCCCGCTGGCTGCAGACACCCCCTTTTTCAGCTGCAGCTGCTGGCAGGAGCTCTCCCAAAGCAATGGAGCCTTCATGGCCATTTGGTTACAAAGTCAGCTCGGGTCCAGAGGAAGAACAGAAAGCACACAGCAAGCCCAAAGCCACAGCACCGAGGGAAAACCTCGACTTACGTGCCAAGTGGGTTAAAAAATAGCCCGAATAAGCCACAGAGTACAGCGCGCACTGGATCATTTTGGCTGCACTGCACACGTCTGCAGACTGCAGCCCTGCAAGCACACAAGGACACCCGTCAGGGCTGGGCTGGTGCTGAGAATGCCTCGGGCAGGAGGATCCTCCAGCAAGGAGCAGTGCCCAGAGCCACTGGGGACACTGAGGCCTCCGTGTCCCACAGCCACGGGAGCACCTCGGGGACGTGGCAGTGCTCCTGTGACATCACAGCAGCAGCTCACGCAGAAACCGCCCGGAAGGTTCTCCTGGGTCACAAAGGAGCACAAAGAACCCTCCCAGGGCACAGCCTATTGCCCAAAGGCTCCAGGAGGAGCTCTGAAAATGCAGCAAACAGGGACACCCCATAGCCCAGCCTGAACACTGAGGAGGAACAAGGACGGGAGCACAGCAGAGGAAACAGGACCTTTAGTCACTGCTACTTCTGACTGAAGCCAGCAAGCCGTGTTCCCACTGGGATCTTTGTTCTCCCTATAAAAACAAGCAAGGTGCTCCACTCTAAATATACAGAAGGCAGGAACTGGGCAGGAGGTGGGATTAGGAAGGAGGAGGAGGAGGGAGAGAGGAAAAGGAGGAACAGGAAGAGGAGGATGAGGAGCAGGAAAAGGAGAAACAGGTGGTTCCAGTGCCCCCTGAGGCCGCAGCACCCTTGGCCCCAGGACCATCGCCCCCAGCTCATCCTGCAGGTGAGAGGGGAGGGGAAGCTCGTCCCAAATCTTTCGGGGGGTCCCTGAGAGGGTTTTTTATTGGGGTGTGTTGGGAATGTGCAGATTGTGGAATTGAGCCCCAGATGTCATCTGGGAGGCCCAAATAAACCCTGGGAGGTTTTTTTCTGTGTGTGTGTGTGGGTTTGGATCTTGCAGGACCCCAAAGCTGAGCCCCCTGGGGGATCTTTGGGAGTCCACGTGGCCATTGCCCAGTGTCACCAGGGGGAGGACATTGGTCCTGGGGACCCCCGGGGGAGCAGAGGAGGGGAACCCCTGGGACCCCCGGAGTGGGGAGAGCAGAGAGGGGTGATCCTGGAGCTGGGGGACCCCCGGCTGGCTGGAAAGGGGGGGAGCCTGGAGAGGAAGGACCTCTGGGATCTCAAAGTAGAGCATCAGGGGAGAAGGGACCCCATGGAGCCCCAACAGCCCCTGGATCATCCCTAAGCAGGACACCTGAGAAGGGGGAACCCCTGGAGCCATTGGACCCCCATCATCCCAAGGAAAGGAAACCTCTGGAACCCCAAAAGTGGAGAGATCAGAGATAGGGAACTCCTGGGAGAGTTGTTTTGGGCTGAACCTTGATACTGTGGAGATTTTCATGGACACAAGAGCCCTGCTGAGTTCTAGGGATGGACTTGGGCAGGAGGAGCCTCCAGTCCAAGGTGCTCTCCTCTTGTTTTTCCCCCAAACCAGGATTTGTCATTCCCTGCGCGTGGCTAGATGGAGGAGGAGGAAAAGCCCCAGAGATGCTGCAGGAGGAGGAGCTGTAAACCCAGCCCAGGGAGCTGTGGGGAGGAAAGAGCCCCCCTGAGCCAGGAAGGCGGGCGGAGATCCAGGCGGAGCTCGGAGCTGGTGGAGAAGCCTCATGGCAGGGAGAAGCCCCACAAGTGCTTGGAATGTGGGAAGGGTTTTAGCCGGAGCTACCACCTGATGGAACACCAGAGGATCCACACTGGGGAGAGGCCCTATGAGTGCTTGGAATGTCAGAAGAGCTTCAGGTGGAATTCAGAGATCATCACTCACCAGCACCTCCACACCAGGGAGGCTCTGCGGGTGTCCTGAGTGGGGGCAGAGCTTCGTGCGCTGCTCCAGCTCCATCCCCATGGGAGGATCTGGGCTGGACGGTCCCCAGTTGTTGCAGCCTGAGCTGCTACAAGGAGAGTCCAGGGTAAAGAAGCAGAAAAGGCCTTTGCATGGTATCCACAGATGTTTGATTCAGCCATGCCATGAGATGTTCAGGGTTTTCCCCAGCACACCCATCCCCCTGCTCCAACTCTCAGCTCTCCCTGTCCCGAGGAGTCGGGGTGGGGGTGACCCTGGTCCCTGGGCAGTACAAAGATGAGGCCCAGTCAGGGAACAGGGAGGGAGTGGCCCAGGGACACAGGAACAGACACAGGAACAGGGAAAGGAGCAAACGGAGTCCAGCAGCCCCTTGAGGGAAGCCTCCTGCGTCTCCCCAAACCAGGGAAATGCCCCCCAGGGTCCCCACAATTCCCCTTTTTATATTATTAAGAAAGCTTCTCTGGAGGATCAACTGAATCAACACAAAATGATAAAAACAATCAAAAGCGCTCATATGACAATTTTCAAAATGCAAACAATTCTGAGTCTCTAATGTCCAAATAGATTTTCTTAGAGCTGTGTCTTGGTTCGACAAGACAGGAGTCTGTGAAAGAGGGCAAAGCCTCCTGTGCAATGGAGAACGGCAAACCCCCCTCCCTCTGAATTACCAGGGTCTTTAAATTAAAAGGCTCTCAGGCAAAGGTATGGGAGTGGGAGTAACAATTCTTTACTAGGAGAAAACTAGACAACAATTTAAAAAGGCAAATGCAATCGGTACAAACAAAACCAGTGAAAGAAAAAGTCCAGAACCTGAGGGGTGCCAGTATCAGTTCCGCTGGGACAATTGCTTCCCTTGCAGTGACTGATGAATTTTAGCTGCAGTGGTGATCTTTAGAAGGGTATAGTTTTCCTCTGAAGATCTGGTGGCAGTGGGGCCGGTCTTCCTCTGCGCCGGGGTTGCCTCTGAGCTCCGCTGCCGTCGCCTCCGCGCGCCAGCTGCTTCGCTGTGAGTGTCGCCGAAAAGAGAGCGAGAGCGAGCTGCTTCCCCGGGAATCCCGCGAAGAGAGAGAGAGAGAGCTGCTTCTCTCGGAGTCCCGCCCAGAGAGCTGCCTCCTCTCCCCAAAAAGCTACCCCTTTAAACAACAATAGAGTGCTTGGCTTCCCCCCTCTGGGTGGGACCCCTCACGGTGTTACATTTACCAGCCCTGCATTGGATCAGTCAATGGTGTATAAACAAACCATTGCCTCTACAGGGCAAACCATTGTCTCTGAGAGAGATAACAAAAACCTGTCCAACCGGTTTGCCTTCAACAGATGGCAAATGGAATACAAGCTTATCTTACAACCCAGGACAAGCTGGCAGGAGGGATGTGGGGTTTTCTTAGTCCAGTTTATCAGGAGATGGAGTCAGGAGCCTTCAGTAGGGACTGGTTCTCTGGCCCCTGTGGCAGTGCTGCTGGCTGTGACAGACTTTGTACGAGGTAATGTAGGTGGTGGTGTGCCTGTTGGAAACTCCAAATAGAAATCATTACCTTTTAAGAAAAAGATAGTTACTTTAGGAAAATCTTCCTTTCTTTCCCCCCAATTACACTCCCTCGGGTATTATGAAGGAACTCTGGGGAAAGGGACTAGTGGAGGGAGGCCATGGAAAGGGGGAAAAGGAGGTAGGAATTTGTGGGAACATAAAAAAGGGGTAATAGGACAACGGAAAGGAAACGGGGAAAGTGGGAGGGGGGCAGGGAGGCCACAGGAATTGGGGAAGGGTAGTAGAAGAAGTGAGATTTATCGGACTGGAAAGTTGTTTTGATATGGAGGTGGAGTCTTGGATGGAGGGCGGCTTGTTGGTGTTCTGTGCTCTTTCAGCTTTTGGGCTGTTGCTGGGATTTGGTTGTTGGTTTTGGGTTTTATTTCCCCGGTAGGAGTGTGGAGGACTTCCATGACATGGGTAATATTTTGCAGGTTTGCAGTTTGGTGCATGTTTGCCACCTTGCACTGGAACTCCACCAGGTCCTGTCACATCGGCTGCTTGGGGGCCTTTTCTTCCTTGTATTATATTAAATTCCACAATTTCTCCATCTCCTAGACTGTGGAGTTATTTCCTGGGGTTATTCTTTTTTATAGCAGTCTGATGAACAAGCACATCTTGTTTGTTATCATTCTGGGTTATGAAACGGTATCTGTTTTTGACATTGAACCATTTCCTGTCCCCAGAATGTTCATGGCAAGGACTTTTTTACCTTGGCCAGCGGGTTTGCGTGTGTGTTGGTGATGCTGGACGTGGCGCCGGTGCTGGGGCGCTGCCGTGCGGGGCTCGTCCCGCTCCCGGCGCTGGCGGCCGCGCCGAGGCTCGGCCCCTTCTCCTTCCCGGGCTCTGTCCCGGCCGGTGCCCGCGGACGCTGCAGGCGCAGGAGCTCCGGAGCAGCAGCGGGGCGGGGGCGGCAGTTTCGCCCCAGGACTGCGGTTCTGAGCCGCCCCCGGCGGGGCTGCCCGCCCGCCGGCCTCGCCCGCCCGCCCTCGGCCCCGGGGCCGCGGCTGCCGCTCGTTGTCTCCGTGCGGGACCGTGCCGCGCTCCCCGCCCGTTTCCCGGACGCTGCGAGGGCTGATCATTTCTAGGTGTTCTGGAGAGGGCAGCGAGGTGAGTTAAAGTGCACAGGAGGCCAGTGAGGGCAGTTTGCTTGGAAATGGCCGAACTGGCCACAGTTCAAGCACCTCTCGTTGTTAATGGGCACCACTGCCTCCCCCACCCCTTTGCTCAGGGCCAGGGCTAAAGCAGTTTCTGAAGAAGAGGCCTTAGTGCAGGTGTCGACCATCTGTGCGATGAGTGGCTCTGGATCTTGGGGAAGAGCTCCGAGAATCTTTTTGGTTTCCGGGTTGGCGTTAGACATTGCCATTTTTCCCAGGAGTTCATCCCTGGCCTCTACATTATCAATTTGGTGATCGATGGCCTCTGGGAGGTGGTCAACAAACCTAACAAATGTCTCTTCAACCCCATGATGGATTGAAGAAAAGTTTTGGACAAGGGTGGTTCCATCAGGGATTTTTAAAAGAGCAGTCTTTGCAGCAGATTTGATGTCATCTAAGACATTGTTGGGCAGCATGACCTGATCCTCTGGTCTGCTAAATTCCCCCTCTCCTGCCAAAGCCTCAATGCCTTCCTGGCCTTCGCCTAAAACTTCACTCAAGTCATACTTGGATAGGATTGGCTTTAAAAGTTTTTTCCACTACAATAGTGCAGTGGTAATGTAATGGAAGGCATGGGGAATTAAGGTATATCCTGTGAAAGTTTAGTCCAATACATTTTTAAAATATGGAGAATTGTGGCCGTAGTCTCTGGCCGCTTTTCTCAACTCCTTCCCCTCAGTGTGAGGAATCCGCTCCCATCGCGGCTCCTTTCCCCGTTTAATGACGACAGGCGCCACAAGGCAATCGAGATCTCTCACCAAGTCCAGGTCCCCATCCCACAGGGCTCCTCCCTGATCCGTGTCCAGCCTCCTCCCGGCCTGTTGTTACTGCCGGGGTGCCGCCGTCCTCATCCTCTTCGGAAGGTGGGTCGGGGCGGGCTGGAGCGCGCAGCCTCCGGCGGAGCGGTGGGGCCCGGTGACTCGGGGCCTGCAGGCCAGCATGGCAGGCTTCCAGCCAGGCCCGCGTTCGGTTCCGCGGCGTGGGAACCGGGATGGGCTGGAGAAGGAGGGAACCACCCTCAAGGGCCCACTCGGGGATGTGGGCAGGGGACAGAAGGGGCTGGTCCCAATGGTGACACCATCGACGCAGCTGCGAGCGCAGAGGAGGGACCCGAGGCGGGGCTGTACAACTGACATTCCTGGAGCTGGGGACCAAACTGGGGACAGGGCAGTCGGGGACAAGGGAGCGGGGAAGGCTCGGGCTGGAGTGGCCAGGGCCAGCCCGAGAGAGGGACTGAGTGGGGCAGGAGGCAGCAGGGAGTAGGTGACAGCCCTGTGCCCGTGGGCAGGGTCTGGCTCCCATCCCACCCATAGGGGAAGCAGGGTTAGGATCAGGGAGGGAGGAACACGGGGAACAAAAACCAGGGACCCAACTTTCTCACTTAGGCTTTACTAATTTAAAAATCAAATTGAAAATAGGATTAAACTTGCCCACTTTATAATTCCCCCCCACTTGTATATCATAAATGCATCACCCAACTTTCCCCCAGAATGAAAGTGACAAAACATCTTCCTGGGAAGCCTCAGGAAAGTGCTCAAACAAAAACTGAACAAAAGTTTTAAGATCCCTCTTTTTAAATGAAACATTCCCTAGTACTAAAGTTGCTTTAATATGAATATAAATCTCTCGTTGAGCTGGGGATAAATGATTGTCCATGTTCCCCAAACAACCCAAAATTCCCCCCCACGAGGCAAAAGGATTAACTGAAGATAAATGTGTTCGTGTGTGGTGCTCTCCCCCGGGCACCTGGCAGCCCACGCTGCGAGTACTCACCAATGCGAGGGACACGAAGGAAAAGCGAAACCTCGAGGGGGCTGGTGGGCTCCTGCCGGTCCTTTGGATTCTGAAAGCTTCCCTTCCAAAGCGGCAGCCTTCCCTCAGAATTCCAAAGGGGTGCCGACAGGCCAGGAGAAACAGTCCTCACAAAGCGAAGGAAGAAGCTCCTCCTGGAGCTGGTCCCAAACGGCGCTTGAATTCCCAAAGATCCCGGATCCGATGACCTTCAGGAGACGCTCTCCGGGACTGGACAACTGTCCAAGGTCCCTGTTCTGGGAGCCATTTGTTCCAGCCTGAACTGCTACGAGGAGAGTGCAGGGTAAAGAAGCAGAAAAGGCCTTTGCATGGTATCCACAGATACCACGGGACAGATACTCCAGGGACAGCAGCCAGGTACTGCAACAGCGACCCGCACGTTATGGAGCAAAGAAGGACTGCGGTGGACTGGCTCTGCCGGTGCAACCACGAGTATCTCAGCCCGTTCCTCAGGGAGCGCCGAGGTGAGCGTGGGGCAGAGCGTGTGCCCTCGAGCCCTGCTCTGGCAATGACCCTGAGGGCCCTCAAAACCTCCCTGGGAATCGCCCCAGAGCCCTCAGCCCTCCTTGTGCCCATCCCCGAGACCTTCTGTCCCTGACACTGACCCCGTGGCTCTCCCAGTCCATCCCAGTCTCTCCCAGTGCCTCCCGGCTGTCCATCTCAGCCTGGCGTGGCGCTGCCGCCCCGCAGCCAATCAGAGCGCGAGTCTCTGATGACTCATCAGTTGCCAGGCAGACCCGCAGCGCCGCGTGCCCCGCGCTGGACTCGGCCTCCCAGTGCCGCGCGCTTCATTCCCAGTTCCTCCCAGTGCCGCCCCAGTCCCTCCCACTCCTTCCCAGCCCATTCCCAGTTCCTCCCAGTGCCGCCCCAGTCCCTCCCACTCCTTCCCAGCCCATTCCCAGTTCCTCCCAGTGCCGCCCCAGTCCCTCCCACTCCTTCCCAGCCCATTCCCAGTTCCTCCCAGTGCCGCCCCAGTCCCTCCCACTCCTTCCCAGCCCATTCCCAGTTCCTCCCAGTGCCGCCCCAGTCCCTCCCACTCCTTCCCAGCCCATTCCCAGTTCCTCCCAGTGCCGCCCCAGTCCCTCCCACTCCTTCCCAGCCCATTCCCAGTTCCTCCCAGTGCCGCCCCAGTCCCTCCCACTCCTTCCCAGCCCATTCCCAGTTCCTCCCAGTGCCGCCCCCGTCCCTCCCACTCCTTCCCAGCCCATTCCCAGTTCCTCCCCAGTTCACTCCGAGATCTCCACCCTCTCTGCCAGTGCCCCCCCATCCCCTCCCATCTCTCTGAGTGCCACCCCAATCCTTCCCAGTCCACTCCCAGTCTGCCCCAAGGCCACACCACGCCTCCCCTCTCTCTCCCAGTTCCCCACAGTTGATCCCAGTGTGTCCCCGCTCTCTCCGAGTGACCCCCAGCGTGTCCATCTCGCTGCTGCCCTCGAGTTCCCAGCCCGGCCCCGGCCGCCTGCTCCCATCCAGCTGAGGTGGTTCCAGGGCCAGCAGGAGCTCTCTGTGGTGGCCACCGACGTGGTCCCCAGTGGGGACTGGACCTACCAGCTCCTGGTGCTGCTGGAAACCCCAACCCGGGCCGGACTCACCTCCACCTGCCAGGTGGAGCACATCATCCCGGAGCACCCTGTGAGCCGGAACTGAGGTACGAGGGAGGAATTGGGGGCACTGGGAGAGCCACTGGAATATGCTGGGAGCAATTGGGAGTGAGCTGGAGAGAGCCTGGTTTCAACTGGGAGAGAAGGTTGTGGGTTTGGAAGGGCTAAGAAAGTGTTTGAAGGATTCTGGGGAGGGTAGGAGGGTGGGATGGGGTTCTGGGGGTCCCTGGAGGGCACTGGGATGTGACTGGGAGAGGATTTGGGGGTCCTGGGGCAGTGGGGGCAACTGGAAGGAGGCTGTGGGATTCTGAGAGGGACAGGAGGGGCTTTGGTGGGTCCTGAGGAGGTCAGGAAGGGATCAAGAGGGAGGTTTCAGGGGATCCTGAGTGGGTTGGGAGCGACCAGGAGGGTGCTTGCAGGGGCCTGGGTGCCTGTGAGAGTTTTTGGGAGATCCTGACCCCTGTGGAAACCCCAGAGATGCTGCTGGATGCTGCCGCAGCAAGATGCTGACAGGAACTGGAGACTCCTGAGTTGGGTTTTATCTTCCTGGCACTGGGGATCGGCGCAAGGAAGTCTGGGGGATCCCCTGAGTTTTGTCCCCTCTCCTCTGGAGTGTGTGTGCTCCCTGGGGCCCCCAGCCCAGTGTCACCCCCTTTTCTCTGCTGTCGTGGTTTGACACGGAAAGAGAATTTTTTCCGGAAGGAAGAGGTCAATTTAGATATTGACCAATTGAAAGTAGGCACGCCTCTGAGAACACAGAGGGGTTGAAAGCAGAATTCCCAGGGGAACTCGCTCTCTTTGGTTCCGGTCAGCGTGCAGTGCAAACCTCCCCTGCCCAGCCACGAGCCGGGTGGGAGAGGTGAAGCCCCATGGCCTGATGGAGGTAACTCCGAAGGGTGGAGGGACTGGAACCAGGCTGGCCCCTGCAGATGGAAATGTGGAAGAAATCTGGGATGTCTCCGTTCCCCCCTGCCCAGAGTTTCTCTCCCGACAGGGAGAGAGAATAGAGACAGTGGCAGTCAGCGGAGCGGGGGAAGCTGCAAGGTGCCCAGTTGTGTGGGAGTTGCTGGATGTCCGGGCATCGGGCCATCCCTGGGAGTTCGGACTTTTAACCCTTCCTTGAGAAATTTTGTGAATTTTTCCTTCCCCTCCTCGGTTTGAAAGAGAGGAAGAGGGACACCTTGGACCCTGTCATGTTGGAAGGAGGAATTCTGGATGGGAGGGGGACAAGGAGTGGCTTTTGGCTGGACTTTTCCGTGTTAGCCACAACCTGAACCAATCTTCTCCTCTGAGAGAGACTGTGTTTTGGGAGGATGCCAGTGAGTCAAGAGACCTGCTTCATCTGGGAAAAAGACAAAATTGGAGTGAACAGAGAAAAAGTTAGGGGGTTTGTGGTGGCGCCTCCTAGTCCTGGAAAGGAAAGAGAAGAGAAGAAGATCTCTGTTCTTGAGCCCTCGGCCCCAGGGGAAAATGGGGGGGACTGTGGTCCCAAACAATGAAAACTGAACTGTTGTTTTTCTCCCCTCTTGGCAGGGCATCCTTGAAAGGAAAAATCCTAAAAGCAGTCTGTCCATCCATGCATTGGTGGTGAGAGCACTGTGCATGGAAAGGAGAAGGGTCACCATGGCAAACTTTTTCTCCGGGCGGTGCCATGTGTGACATGGAAGCACAGGATGTGGAGCTGTGTTTCTTGGGGGAGTCTGTGGCACAGGAGAGACTCTGTTCCCTCGATAGACTGAGTATCGGTTGTTTGGAGGGTGGAAACCTGATTGGGGTCCAGATTGTGTCTCACTGTGGTTTGTTGGAGTTGGGTGGTGGGGGAAGGAATGTTTTGCAAGGTTTTCATTTGATCTTTGTGTGTTTTTTTTTTCCCGTTCTTTAGTTTTCTCTTTTCTTTAGTAGTAGTAGTTTAATAAAGTTTTTTTCTGTTATTAAGCTTGGGCCTGCTTTGCTCTGTTCTAGATTCCACTTCACAGCATTCAAGGGAGGGATCACATTTTCATGGGGGCACTGGCATTGTGCCAGTGTCAAACCATGACATCTGCCCACAGAGCTCCTGAGCCGCCAGCGGCCGCAGCCCCTCCCCGTGGCCTCGGGCCCAGCCAGGACCCCCCCCAGCTGTATCCCCACGCTGATTTTGGGGTGATTGAGTGCCCCCAGCCCTGCTGTCACTCTGCCCCTGCCCCCTGCTCCCAGTGTTCCCAGTAAAGCTCCCCAGTTAAACCCAGCCCAGTTCATGGGGGCACTGGGGAGGGACTTGGGGGGACCCCACGGCGGGGCCGGCACTGGGCAGGGAGGGCGGGTCCAGGTGGGGAACACTGCCTGCTGCGGGTCTGCCCGGCAACTGGTGAGTCATCAGCCCCGCTCGCTCTCATTGGCTGACTCTTCTCCACCGCGTTCTCTCATTGGCTGAGGAGAGGCCCGGCAGTGCAGAGAAGGAACGGGAGAGATCCCGCCCCGAGCACCGGCACGGGGACAACAGACCCGGCCTGGGCACAGGGAGGGAATTTATTACCAACCAAACCACGGCAGCACCAGGAGAAGGGAAAGAAATCCCTCCAGCACCTTCCCCCACCCAACGGGGATCACCCACAACAGGGTAATCCACCATGGAGAGACGGGGACATCCGAGTTTAGAACAAAGCCAATTTTATTGAGTGTACCAGGTGTTTATACAGGGATTGACTTGTATGGGGCTTATAGAGGGCTCTGTTTTTGGTAACAATTTGCCATTGGTTACACATTCTTCGTGACATCCAGTAACCTGGGAACATTTATCTTATCACAAACACTCGCACCATTTATTCTGGTCACTTCTTGCCCAGGGAGACTTAAACTGCATCTGTGTCTCCCACAGTTTCTGCTCAGTCAGGCCTCAGATATCGGGCCCCTTTATCAGCTCCATTGCTTTACTCTCTGTTTTATTCCCCATACCGGGGCACCAGGGCTCTGCCCCACGGGGGTCACTGGGGATCATCCAGCCCGGATCCTCCCATGGGGGATGGAGCTGCAGCAGCACACCAAGCTCTTCCCTCACTCTCTTCCCTCACTCCAAGCTCTTCCCTCACTCTCTTCCCTCACTCATGGCACTCAAAGGGCTTCCTTTAGTGGTGCCTCCATTGGTGTCTGATCAAGACTGAGCTCTGTGAGAAGCTCTTCCCACACTTCCCACACTCGTAGGGCCTCTCCCCGGTGTGGATGCGCTGGTGCCTGATGAGGTGGGAGTTGTGTTTGAAGCCCCTCCCGCAGTCAGGGCAGCGGTAGGGCCTCTCCTCTGTGTGAATCCGCTCATGTAGGAGGACACTGGAGCTGGTCCGAAACCTCTTCCCACACTGGGGACACTCGTAGGGCCTCTCCCCAGTGTGGATGAGCTGGTGTGATCTCAGGGCAGAGCTCCACCCAAAGTTCTTCCCACATTCCAAGCACTCAAAGGGCCGTTCCCCAGTGTGGATAACCCGGTGCTGGATCAGGCCAGACCTGTCTTTGAAGCTCTCCCCACACTTCCCACACTCGTAGGGCCTCTCCCCGGTGTGGATGCGCCGGTGCACGGTGAGGCTGGAGTCGTGCTTGAAGCCCTTCCCGCAGTCGGGGCAGCGGAATGGCCTCTCCTCTGTGTGACTCCGCTCGTGTCTGAGGAGATGGGAGCTGGTCTGAAACCTCTTCCCACACTCCCCACACTCGTAGGGCCTCTCCCCAGTGTGGATCCTCTGGTGCTCGATCAGGCTGGATCTCCGGCTGAAACCCTTCCCACATTCCAAGCACTTGTGGGGCTTCTCCCTGCCATGAGGCTTCTCCACCAGCTCCGAGCTCTGCCTGCATCTCCGCCCGCCTTCCTGGCTCAGGGGGACTCTTTCCTCCCTGCAGCTCCCTGGGCTGGGTTTGCAGCTCCTCCTCCTGCAGCATCTCCGGGGCTTTTCCTCCTCCTCCATCCAGCCACACCCAGGTAATGACAAATCCTGGTTTGACAGAAAAACAAGAGAAGAGCACCTTGGACTGCAGGTTCCTCCTTGCCCAAGTTGATCTCAGGAAGTCATTGGGAATCTTGTGTCTGTAAGAACCTCCATAACACCAAGATTCAGCCCAAAAATCCCACAAACTTCAAGACACAGATCAAAAACTCCCCAAACATCACAAGTCAGCAAATCCTTCTCCAAAACATAAAGATTCAGCTGCCACATAAAACCAAAGCACCAACATTTAACCCAAGAAAGCTCAGAAACAACAAGATTCACCCCCTGAAAATCTTGGATCCCCCTCTACAGTCACCTGCTGCATGTGGAGGGAGCAGCGCTCCTGGGGCTGGGGGGAGGCTGCAGACACAGGGAGGGGTGGAACCTTCTGCTGCTTCCTCTTTCTGCTCCTCCTCCTCCTCCTGTGTCTCTGCTCTTCCTCACACTCCTCTTCCTCCTGCTATTCCTCCTTCTCCTGCACAATCCCACCCTCTCCTGCCACCTGCATCGTTTGACCATTTTGTTCCTCAAGCCTGCTTCTCCTTCCCCTCTCCTCCTGCCCCCAGGCCCAGCACCCACTGCCGGCTCCCTCTTCCCCCCACACCCACAGCATCCCAGCGCAGGGGCAGGGATGGAGCTGGGGCAGGTCGGGCTGGGGCAGCGCTGGGCTCTCGGCCGCTCCCGCCCGCACTCGGTCCCCACTGCAGCCGCTCCCGCCAGGACAGCGCGGGGGGGCCCGGCCTTGGCGCTGCCCCACTCCCACCTCCCCAAATTCCCCTCGCGGGGCCATGGGGCCGAGGGGGGTTGGTCCAGGTAGGGAATGCTCAGAGGGCAAGATACCTGTACTTAAGGGAGTGACAGGAGAAGCCAACGGTGTCAGAAAATGTCATCAGTTGATGACACAGACTGCTGCTCAGACAAGGTCCTGCTCAATTCATTAACTTCCAGACGAACAACAAAGCCTTAACAGAGCCATGAATATCGTTTGCTATACAAAAGTGGGGAGCATATTACGGTGGGTATGTAGTAGGTGGATTGGGAAGTCTGTACCTCTCAAGCACTTCAGCCAATGGGGAAAGCAGAGGGAGATGTGGCCAGGAGAATTAGGATGAAAACGAAGCTGTGTCCTCCAATAATTAGGAAGATCCCATGGGGAATGTCCCATGGCCTCTCCCAGTTTTAGGAATGAAATTACTTTTAGAGACAACTCTGTCTGCTTTGTGGACAGAATCCTCTGCTGATGTCAATTTTTCCACACACCCTGGGGCTCATCCCCAATTCCTTCCACCATCCGGAGCGGGAGGCAGGGAGTTCAGCTGAAGGTGCCTCACCCACTTTGGGTGATCGGCTCCCATGGCTGGCGGAGGCACCGGGCATTGATTGGGGACCCGGGAGTGACCAGGAGACAGACGAGTGACACATCAGGGGGGTCTGGGAAGAGTCAGCAGGGAGAGAGCACTGAAAATCTCATCAGTGAGTGCCCTGGGATCCTCGGGGAGTGAACATGGCAGGGTTCCCATGGAGGGGAGAAAAGGGAAAGCCAGGGAAGGGGCCTGGCCAAAGGGATGATGATCCCAAAATGTCTCTGAAGGGTCCCTTGGGAGAATGCTGAAATAGTTTGCACATTCCCCCAGAGCTAATTAAGGTATGGACACCCAGGGGAGCAATAAGTGAAGTAGAGAAGGCATTTGTACAACAGGGGATGGATGGTGTTGGTGTGCTGGGAAGGGATCAGGTGAAGGGGAGTGTGCAGCAATATGGTTCAGGCAAGAAGCAGCAGGAGGAATCTATGTGGCAAGAAAAAGTATGATGGAAAAGAGGAGAAAGAGAAAATTAGTCACGATTGGGATGATTTTCAGCAGGGTCTTATCCTCAGAATTTGCCAGCTGATCCAGATCCTTTCCATCCCCAGTTTCCAGGAGAGTAAAAGGAGGAGGTCAGGATGCCAGGGGTTTCTCTGCGGTGGCAGCGGCAGCACCGGGCGCAGAGGTGCGGCACCGGGAGCACGGGCTGGGGCCTGTGGGGAGCTGCGGGGCCGGGCCGGGGCTGTGGGGCAGCCGGGGCTCAGCGCCGGGCGCTGCCTGACCCCACCAGCCCCGGGCAGGGCCGGCAGTGGCCCCCGGCCCCCAGGAGGCTGCGGGACGCCCCGGCCGCTGCCCGGCCCCGGGGAGCTGCCGGCCCTGCCCGCCGGGGGGGCCGCCTTTGGACACTGCGGCAGGACAGGCACCGGCTCTGCCACACGGGCTGGGCAGGGACCCTGAGCACAACGGGGAAAACAAAGGAACAGCTGGGAAATGCAGAGTGCACATGGAAGGATCAGGATTTGCTGTTCAGGATCTGCTTTGGGTCCCTGCAGAAAGGAAAGGTTTTGCAGAAAGCTCAGCAGCTCTCAGAGGATGAGCACCCACGGGCAGTGACCGGGGCTGCAGGAGTGGCACAAGAAGGCCCTGCAGCACTTGGGCACAAAGGCACAGCAGCTGAAGGCAAGAAGGGATGAGCAAAAGGCCAAGCTGAAGGCAAAGGCCATGGCAGAGTTCCCACAGCCCCTGAGGGATCAACCCCAGGGCCCAAGGGGGCCCCAGCACCCAGGGCATGATGGGGTCGGCCACAAGCACCTGGCAGAGGCATTGCCCTCCTGGCCAGGGCAGAGCCCACCCAAACAGCCCCTGGGAAGGAGTCAGGGCTCCAGCTGCAGCCCACAAGGACACTGCAAGCACAGACAGCAGCACCCTCAGCAGGAGCAAGTCCACCCCTGCATGGACATGGATTGTCAGGGCTCTCTGAGCTCCCATCCCACCGGGGACCCACCACACTGGAGCCCTGCAGAACATTCAGGCTGGGTCTGCATCCAGAGGAGGCCTCTCCTGATGGACACAGGGGCCTTTCCATCCACTCTGAATTTTACACCTAAGGAGGGAAAATTGTAAAGGAATGTTTCAATTATTAAGGGAATAAATGGGAAAGTTGAACTGGTATCATTTGTTCAATCACTATTAGGATCTGTGGAGGATATGTTTGAAATGAACTTTTTTATTTTTCTTCCTACTGTCATTTTTATGAACCAGGAAGGAATTTGATGGTGGCATTGGAATATTGTAAAAGGTGGTACAGAGGCTATTGCTGCTGTACCTTTGTGTCAAATGTCTGGCAAGGCCTCTGCTCAGTGAACTCAGAGGCGTGGGCAGCCCCAAAAGGAAAATTTGATGTAGAGGCTCTCCAAGTTACTCGGAAGCAACCAGGACAAGTGGGGGCTAAAAGCAACACCCTGTTCCAGGGGAGGGAAGGAAGGGCTCACAGCCTGGTATGGAGTCCCAGCTAAAGGCAGGGCTCTTGGAGCCAGGGATGTCTCCCTACAGCACTCCTATCCTGCCAGTCAGGGAATCGGATGGCTCCAATGAGGAGGACAAGAAAAAGTGCTAGACAAAGCCTCTGTGAAAACGCTGAATTTCTTGGCTAAAACATCTTTTAAGTATCTGAAAAAAAAAAGAAGTGCAAATAATGGAGACAAAGATTAAATATTTGGGACATAATGGGATTGAAGGTTTGTTGTGGTTTGACACAAAGAGGGTCTGGGAAATCTCAGAAGTAACATTTCCCAGCACCAAAAAGGAGCTGCGATAATTCTGAGGATTAACAGGGAATTACACAGCCTGGACTGAGGATTCTCTGTTCCGGACAGAACATTGTAGGACTTTGTAACCCCAGACAGCCTCCATGCTGTGGTATGGAAAGGAAAAAGTGAGCAAAACTTGAGAAAATGAAAACCCAAAAATATTGATGCCTCAGCCCTGGCTCTTCCAGACTCAGAAAAGAAATTGGAATTGTAGGTGAATATTAAACAGGGCCATGCCAAAGGAACTCTTGGGCCAAAATGTTTCACCCAGTGGCCAGAGTGGCCTCATTGTCTGCAGAATTGGGCAGCCACAGATTCAACAGAACTGAGGCCCAAAACCTGATGACAACAGGATCTCCAATTGTTCCAGTCTGCCATCAAGTTCAAGCTTTGATAACCAAAAGAGCCTCGCAATGGATGAGCAGTGCTCGGTTATTACAGTGTGAAACTTGTGCAGTGGCACAGGAGGATTCAGAACTGAGCACACGGGAAGGGTTTAACCCAGCCTCCTGTTTGAACAGCCCACAGAGGGGCTGGGAAGAAACCCAGCACTGCATTCAAGTGACACAGCTCCAGACCCAGCCTGGGGGAGATTCAGGAGACATTGCCTGGCCTGAGGCAGAAAATGTCTTTGTGGATGGCTCTTCAAGGGCAGCAGAAGGGAAAAGAGTTCCAAGACACGCTGTTATTGAGGAAAGGGAATCAGACAAAGCGCAGGTTACCCCCATGGTCAGCTCAACCGGCACAGCTGTGTGTGCTTGTAAGAGCCTGGCACTGAAATGCCCTGAGCAGGAAGGCTTCAATATCTTCTGGTGACACCATCTCACCTAACAGGGGGGCAAAAGCAATTCTGATTGCTCAGCAACCACTGGATCACTTATTAGGGTATGTCTAAAAGACATAATTTCAAGAAAAGGGACTGTGGAAGCAACAGACTCAGGAAGCAGAACTCATTTTACAGGAGATATCCTCCAGGGGCTTATGGCAGCTTTAGGAATACAATGGGACCTCCATAACCCCTGGCACCCCCAGAGCTCAGGCTGGGTACAAAGAATGAATGGGGAAAGAAACACCTGTGGAAGCTGGGGATAGAAACCAAGATGCCATGGGTACGGCTTTTGACATTGGCTTGGGCAAGAAGAAGAGCCAGACCCAGGGCAGATATTCAATTATTTCCCTTGGAATTGATCTCGGGAATTCCATACCCTGGGAGTTCTCCACCTAGTGCAGGGTGGAGATAAGGGATGCACATTTAAAGCAGTCTGTGGCCAGAATCCTGTCTCTGGTGCAATCTCTCCCCCAGGAAGCTGGGCTGGCACAGAGCCTTCCTTGGCACTTTGCTGTTGCCAACATCCAAGCAGGACATGGGCTCTGCCTAAGGAGTGCAAAGCAGCACCACTGGTGGCCAAGTGGCGTGGCCCATGCCAAGGGGCCCCGAGGCCAGAAACAGCCGCCAGCACAGCTGAACACGGGGGGACCCCTCAGCCTGGGCTCCAGGTCTCTGCAGCCCCGGAGATTTGCACTTCCCGCCTGCAGCAGGAGGATGGGAGGCCCCCCTGAGCCTGCACTGAAGGCAGCGCAGCAGCAGCCAGGGCTCCACAGTGGGGCAAGGCCCTGGGCCTGCCCACACCTCCTCTGCTGAAATCCTCGGCCTGGCCACCCTCCTTGGGCAGCTCCAGCCACCGGGGCCAGCCCTTGCTGCCACTGCTGCAGCTTCAGTGCTCGCTGGGCCTGCACTGCCACAGCTGCTGGGGACACACCGGGACAATTCCACTCTGGCTCTCACTCACACTCACACACTGCCCTGCCTGCCACTGCATCCATGGAAAATAGACCAGCTCATAGACTTGAACATTGTTAACCTTTGATTTCTCTACTCAGGCTTGCTTTGCCTTGGCCTTGGGGAAACAAATGTTAAAGGTTTTGTTAAGGGCTGTTACACCACTCAGTGGAGATGAGTTTCACACCTCAACACACTGGGAATGGCCCAAAAGATACCCACAAAGATAACGACCAGCAGCAAAACATCAACCCCAGCAGCAAACAGCAACCAACACCTACCCCAGACACTGCCCCCGGCAGGGCTGCAGACACCTGGTCTGCAAAAGGCTGAGAAGGAAATCCAGCACTTCCCACCTCATTAACAGTAGAAGCAAAGGAACACTCAAAACTGCACAACTTGAAACTACAGAACATTAAACCAATGGATTTAGATTGCTTTAGACTGTATCAATTTTGGGAAAACTCGAGTAAAACCCACATGTAATGGAACTATTTTCTCTGCACACCCGGGCTATGTGGGGCTGGAATGATTTCTGTTGCACATCCTGGCCAGAATCAAGGAATGCCTTGACTCTAACAATAAACATATTGGTGGAGTTTTCCTTTTTCCTGCAGTTCCAGTGCAAAGTTTAGAGCATTAGAGTATTTTTTGTAATAATCCTACTTCTGTATTTCTGGTTAGGTTTCGGTTAGGGATGTGAGAATGAATTTTTACTCCGAGAAGTAGAAAAAACTGAATTGCCTTGGAATTTTTTTGTGTATGTTTCTGTAAGAGATACCAAAATTTTGGTCTGGGTTTTTCAACACACACCTTTAGGCTGCACTTCACAAAACTAGAAGAGATTTAAAGGTGACCCTTTAAGTCACAAATACTAAATGGATTATTTGAAGGAAAAAAAAATAAAGCAGCAGGTTGTGGGGGAGGTGGCACATGTGAGGCTGCTGGAAGAGAAGCTGCATTCCAGGCACCCAGAAGGAGCTTCAGAAATGCAAATTAACACCGCTGGGGCAAAGTGGGGACAATGTACCTGGCTCTTCTTGCCTGGGGCAGGAATTGGCTGATTCCCTCTGCCCCTCACCCCAAGCTCTGCCTGCTTGCACAGATGGAATCTGCACAGCTGAAGGCAGAGCCCATGCTGAGGATCTCTGACTCTGCAACAGAAATGGCTGAAGCTGCAAAGGGAAACAGCAAATGGAGAATGTTGAGAAAACTGCACTAAAATAAGGGGGGGATCATCCCTCTGCCCACTCCAACATCTGCTGTCCCTGTCTGTGCTGTACAGGGTGTATCAGAGCACTGGGGGTTTTGCTATAACAAGTTCAGGGAAATCAGTTGGAATTCATGTATATGATGATGGAATAAGAAAAACGGGGTCAATTGATGCAGCCCCAGCTTGAGGCAGAGCCCAAAAACTGGGAAAAGTTTAACAGCCACCAGAACAAATTCTACAACACCATGGACCAGCCACTGGGAACCCCAACAAATTTGTTAAAAATGCATATTATATGGCTCTACGCAGATAGTTACTATATGTCTTATGTCATATTGATTAGTTGTGCTGTATTAACATATTAATAGTATAATAAATGTAGCTTTGCAGATAAAATGAAGCTTTAGTAGTTAAAAGAGAAACTATGTATGTGGAGGAGGGGTTTAAGGAATGAGATACTCACTCAAGGAACACCTAAATTTTCCAGAGAAGAGGAAGTTATGGTTTTCTTACTATAAGAAGCTAATTGTGTATTGTTTTAAGGGTGATTCCTCTAGATCCCAAGGTATGCTCGTCTTGGTTTAAGTGCCTGAGCATCCGGACCTCCGTAATTCTTTGTTTTTTATTGTCATGTACATGTCCTAACTCTAAATTTTTATTACTCTAAATGTATTATTACTTTTTTCACCTTTTTACTATTATTAAACCTTTAAAATTTTAAAAACCAAGTGATTGAGTTTTTCACAAATTCCTATCAAAATGCAGAGAACCCATTTATTATTTAAATGGCATAATTAGATTACAAGCTGTCCTCGGAATAAGAACCAACCAGACAGCTCCAGCTCCTGACCTTCCTGCTGACCAAGCCACTGAAATGAGGAACACAACATTTCACCAGGGGATGGGATCAGGTTATCTGTTAGAAGAAAAAACAGGAGTTTGTGGAAAACTAAGTGACTCAAACTGATGTTGGCAAAGAGAAGACAAAGGAAAAGTGCTGAAAAAGATAACAAAGGAAATGGGAGAGTAGTTTATGTATTGGTCCAAACATGGAAAGGATGGAAATGGGACACACTTTCCTGGCTCCCCAGCACACCAGGGGTTAAAGGAATGCTGCTTCTCCTCTTCTGTGCTGCAGCAACTCTCATCTTTTTACCATGCTCCACACCTTGGCAGTGCAGCTCATCCAGCAGCTGAGCCAGGGCATGCAGGTGGCAGCCAGGCCTCCTGATCCACAAACGGCTACAAAAGGACAGGGAATGAGGGCACCGAGAATAATCCCAAAACCAAAGAGGACCCGGGAAGGACAAAACAGAGTCAAGGAGTGAATCTGCCTGGAGATAGGGCCGGGCACTTGTAGATAAGGAAGTAACTTGGCAAAGTGTGTCAGTCAGCTGTGGAACACCAGAAGGCACAACACCTTCAGCACTGACCTGGCCTGCAGAGAGAGCGGGGCTCAGCCAGCATAACCAGAAGCAGCAGTATTCCTTTTTGCATTATAAAAAACAGGCAAAGCAATATTTTCAGGCTTTCTTTTGCAGAATTCCCTACCACAGGCAGGTTAAAGCCAGCAAGTTTGTCTTTGCTTAGGATTCAGGGAGTACATTTCACAATCACACTGGTGCCGGACTAATAAAAAGGTGTGGGAACTCAAAATGTCTCTCAGACATTTTTAGAGGTTCCAGGCCCTGGTCAGAAGCATTCTAGACCCTGGCAGACAGCTGAAAAACAGCTGTGATTTTGAGTTTGAGCCATGGAATGAATGACCAACTTTGGAGATGGAACAAGCAGTCACAAAAGGTTAAATAGTATAGTATAAGTAATTACAAAGTAGAGGGGAAATTTTTTTAGTATCGTACAGGGGGGTTTTAACACTTGTACAGGGGGGTTTTCACTTTGTACATGGGGGTCAGAAGTTCTAACATGGAGGAAAGTGGGCTGATCCTGTTCTTCCTCCTTCTTCTTCTTTACCTCCATGTTCTTGGTGATGTTGGCACTCACAGATTGGTTTAGAGTAGAAAAACACTTGGCAACGTAGGTAGTAGGTATTGGGGAATAATTGTAAACATGTTATACGTAATATATCATATAAAATATAGCAGCAGCCCTGGGTGGGGGAAGAGACGAAGAAGACAGCAGATAGAGAGGATGTCAGGGTGTGTGTGCCTCTACCCAGGCCGCTGATCAAATAGCCACAGTCCAAGAACATAATCTGTTAGATAACTAGCAATAAACTGCCTTGAGACTGAACAGCTAAAGCCTGTGGAGTTTTTCTTTGGAAGCACAGGTTGGAGGAGGAATTTCACCACCACATGAGACCCCAGAGCAAGGCCGGGGTTCTCACAGGGGGGATCATCCCTCTGCCCACTCCAAGATCTACTGCCTCTGTCTGTGCTCTACAGGGTGTATCAGAGCAGTGGGGTTTTGCTATAACAAGTTCAGGGAAATCAGTTGGAATTCAAGTATATGATGGAGTAAGAAAAAAAATGGTCAATTGATGCAGCCCCAGCTTGAGGGAACGCCCAAACATGGGGAAAAGATGAAGGGGCACCAGAACAAATCCTACAACACCATGGACCAGCCCCTAGGAAGCAAAATGATTTTGTGAAAAATACATGTTATATGGCTCTGGGCAGATAGTTACTATATGTATTATGTTATATTGATTAGTTGTGCTGTATTAACATTTTAACAGTATGGTAAATGTAGCTTTGTAGATAAAATGAAGCTTTAGTAGTTAAAAGAGAAAATATGCATGCGGGGGTTTACGAAATGAGAACACCTAAATTCGCTCTAGGAACACTTAAATTCTCCAGACAAGAGGAATTTATGGTCTTCTTACTAGAAGAATCTAATTTCTTCAGGCCATGCTCAGACTGGAGGATGCCGTGGGGATTAAAAAAAACAGTTGACATACAACAGACAGACTTTCTTGTTTGAAATAGAATGTATACATAATCATGAAGGATATATGAATATGCAACAGTGTATTTTTTTAGGGGTGATTCCTTTATTCACAAGATATGCTTGTTGTGGCTTAAGTGCCCAAGACAGCATCCAGACATCTGTAAGTCTTTGCTTTTTATTGTCTTGCAATTGTCCTAACTCTAAATTTTTATTGGTCTAATTGTATTCCTACTTTTATCACCATTTTACTGTATTAAACTTCTAACATTTTAAAAACCAAGTCATTGGCGTTTCTCACAAATTCATATCAGGAGACAGAGAACCCATTTATCATTTCAATGGCATCATTAGATTTCAATATGTCCTCAGAATAAGAACCAACCAGAGAGCTCCAGCTCCTGACCTTCCTGCCGACCAAGCCACTAAAATGAGGAACACAACATTTCACGAGGGGATGGGATCAGATTATCTGTTAGCAGAAAAAGGAGGAGTTTGTGGAAAACTAAGTGTCTCAAACTGCTGCTGGTAAAGAGATGGCAAGGGAAAAGTGGTGAAAAAGCTAAGAAAGGAAATAGGAGAGCAGTTTATGTACTGGTCCAAACATGGAAAGGATGGAAATGGGACAAGTTTTCGTGGCTCCCAGGCACACCAGAGGTTAAAGGAATGCTGCTTCTCCTCTTCTGTGCTGCAGCAACTCTCATCTTTTTACCATGCTCCACACCTTGGCAGTGCAGCTCATCCAGCAGCTGAACCAGGGGATGCAGGTGGCAGCCAGGCCTCCTGATCCACAAACGGCTACAAAAGGACAGGGAATGAGGACACCGAGAATAATCCCCAAACCAAAGAGGACCCGGGAAGAACAAAACAAAAGTCAAGGAGTGAATCTGCCTGGAGATAGGGCCAAGCACTTGTAGAGAAGAAAGTAACGGGAGAAACCATCAGTCCCAATAAATGTTACAAATTGACCCAGACAGCTGCTCAAAGTGCCGCTACATTCCCGAACTTCGAGGAGAAGAACAAAGACTTAACAGAGCCATGAATATCGGCTGTTCTACAAAAGGAGGGTGCACATTAACGAGGACAGGCTCCAGGCGCATCGGGAAGTCGGAACCTGCCAAGGAACTCAGCCGGTGGGCAAAGGCAGAGGGAGATGCGGCCGGGAAAATGAGGATAAAAAGGAGGCTGCGGACTACAAGCACGGCAGAGAGCGCACGGCAAATGCCCCACGGCCTCTGCCCCTGCTCGGCAATAAAGTCACTTTGACAGGACTCCTCGCTCTCCGCCGGGCACACAAACCTCCGGCGACGGGAATTTCCCCGCCCGCTGCCGGCCGCGGGGCAGCCCCTCTGTCCTACCCACAGCAGCCGGGCCGAGCCAGCGCTGCTCCGGCAGCGGCTCCTGCCCGGCCCCGGCGGGAAGGAGACCGCGGGCAGCCGCTCCCGCAGCGCCCTCAGCCCGGGGCCGGCACGGGCCGGACACGGCACCGGCGAGCCGCCGGAGCCCCCTGCCGCCCCCTCCGCCCGCAGCCGGCCCCGAGCCCCCGCAGAGCCCAGCGCGGCTCCCACCTGCGCCGGGGCCGCCTCCGAGCTCCGCCGCCGCCGCCTCACCGCGCTCCGGCCGCTGCCGCCGCTGCCGGGCCCGCACAGCCGCTCGGCCAATGGCGGCGCTGCGCGGCCACGGCCGCCCTCAGCCCGCCGCCGGGGCCGCGCCGCGCCCCGCTCCCACCAATCAGCGCGCCGCAACCGCGACTGACGGCACCGGCGGCCAATGGCAGCGAGCTCGGGGCGGGCTCTGCGCACGGCCCCGCCTCGCCCCGCGCTCTCGGCGCCCCCGGGCTGCGTGAGGGGAAAGCCGGAGATGAGGAACAGCCCCGGCACGGGCCCGGGCCCGAGCCGGGATTGAGCTGCCCACACAAACAAACTTCTCCGCGCCTCCCGCCACGGCTTTCCCGGCCCTGCGCCTCCCGTGCCTCCGCCTCTGCGGGAAGCCCAGGAGCCTCACTTCTCCTGCCCCTCGTTAGCGCATCAGTGCTTCGCTTTGATTTCCCCCGAAAAGGGAAACCAGCCCCAAGCCCTGTGGGTGGGTGGGGCAGGGGAGAGATTTCTGTCAGAAAACTCCAAAGACTCGGAGCAGGAGAAGGAGAAGTCAGTGCAGAGCCTTAAATGCACCTTTCCCCACGCCTCCCTGCTCCCAGCTGCACCTCCTCCCCCGGCAGGGCAGGAGACAGGGAATGGGGCCATGCTCAGCTCATCCCCCGGGGCTTCTCCCTCTGCTCAGGGACAGGAGTCGTTCCCTGCTGCACCCTGCGCTCTCTCCCGGCCGAGACTTCTCCAGGAACTTCTCGGAGCGGAGTCCATCCCCTGGGCACAGCCCCCTCCGAGTGCTGCAGCGTGGGTCACTGTGCCACGGGCTCAGTCCTGCCAGGACAGGCTGCTCCAGCGGGGCCCCTCTGCCCGCGGGCTCACAGCCTCCTCTCAGGCATCGCCGAGCTCCAGCCCGGCTCCTCCAGGGGCTGCAGGGGATCTCTGCATCCCCACGGACCTGCAGGGGGATCTCTGCATCCCCACGGACCTGCAGGGGATCTCTGCACCCCCATGGACCTGCAGGGGGATCTCTGCGGCCTCATTGTAATATATGTTATGGAATAATTTGTGCTTTTGTAAAATATACATCATGTCAGTTTTGCTTGTAGAAAAAGAATCTTCAAGTTTTAAATGACCAGTGGCTGCAGCCGGGGCTGGAGAAACCACAGATGGCAGAGAAAGAAAGACCTAATTTACAAATGAAAAAAGGTATCTCGGTGCAGAGATGGGCTCTTTCCGGGGAAAATCCAGGAGACACCCAACGTTTAACCCCTGGTCTGCCGGGGAGCCAGGAAACCGAGCACACGGGCATCCCGCCCTTGCAGCTGCTGAGGAGGCTGCTGGGCTGTGCTTCAGCAGAGGAGATGGAATGTGGCTTACCACTCTGCCCTTCTCTAAAAACGGAGAATGGGTCAGGAGGTTTGGGCTCTGAGCACACAGCAGCCTGGCCCAGGCACAGGCCGTGGTGGGACAGGGGCACAGGAGCCTTCTGTGACTGACCGTGGCTCTCTGGTTTCTCTCTGCAGGCTGCCAGCTCCTCATGCCATGGAAACGGCCCCACTCGGCTGCCAGTCTGGGAGGGCTGGAGGGCTGTGAGTACTCATTTGCTGTCAAAAATAAATTGTGTTTTTTTGTCATTGTCATCATCAGAACATTTCTTTCATCCTTTTCCAAGCTTTTGGCCCCACTTCCTCTAGGGTAATATTTTTGTGTCCTTCCTCAGGTAGTTGATGGCATTTGGCAGGGGGGGTTTATCAATGTGAAAAGTTCAACAACAGCTCCAGTTGCCAACTGCAGCAGCCCCTTCAGGAGCCCTGAGCTGCCAGTGAGGTCCACGTGTGCCTTGCAAAAGGGATTGGTTTGCAGAGATGGGGTTGTTGCCCTGCTGCAAAAGCTGGGAGCAGATCAGAAGTGGCAAAATGCCATTTTGGCTCAACCCCCACCCAGGTTCTTTATCTTTTCCCTCTGTGATGGGCAGACAGGGCTGGATCCAGCAAGGTTCAAGTTCTGGGTGCTCCCTGGCACCAAAGGGATCAAGTAAACTCTTGTATGCAGTGACTGCAATAGGGCTACTGAAGGAAAAAAGGGAATGTCACGAGATGGGGAATCCTTCTTGTCTCCTTTGTCTCCCCAGGAGCCCCTTGGGAAGGGAAATGCCCACTGGGTTTATCTGACTCCTTCCCAGTGTGGGCCAGGGCCAAAACTGAAGATGATAAAAACAGTTGCAGACTTCCCATTCTTTAGGAATCCATTAAGCACAGGGAAACGGCAAGGATTCATTTGTCACGTGTGCATGGGAAAGGCAGAAAGGTCAGAACGAGGAAGACTTATTTTACTTCTTCATTTTGGAGATCCCTCCCCAAAATGGACCCCCGACTCATTTCAGGCAACAGAACCACACATGCTTAATTGCCTTTTTGCCAATTAGCATGTGAAGCGGAGCAGAGGAAGTGACAGGGATATGAATATGCATTCATATGTTGTGTATTCAAGACTTCTGTAAATAAAAAAGCTTTATAATACCTGTGATTTTTGCAGTGTGCATTAGGGAATTATCCCACGTACTGCCTGGCTGTGTCAATAAACGTACACTTTCTAACTTTAAACACTTAGAGAGTTTTTGTCTGTCTCAGTTGGAGATCGATATTAGATCGATATTCATATTTTAGGAAATATGCACATCTGGCAGCTCTCCAGGGCTCTCCCCTCTGCTGGGAGCTGTGGCTGGAGCTCTGGGGGCCAGCAGAGCTTTCCTGCACAGGCTGCTCCTCTGAAGGCAGAGCAGTGTCAGCCTGCAGAGCACAGCTGGGACACACTTGGTCCTTCTGGAGTGCCCAAAGGGATGCAAGGAGGGCAGCGGTGTCTGTCAGAGCAGGACGCGCTGGCTTGCTCTTCACATCTAAAAGTGTGAATGGATCAGTGCTGGAGACTGAGGCCCAATTTATCTTCACCCCAGCCTCAGACAGGAACACTATTTAGCAGTTTTTCCATCCTGCCTTTCATCTTCAAAGGGTACCTCAAGGCCTAATTAGGGAGAGATTCTGCTTGGGCTCAATTTGGGGCTTTAGTTCCACTTCAGCTGTCCACAGAGAGAGAGGGAGAGAAATGAGAAGATGGATGTCCAGGGCAAAGCTCTCTCCTAAACCCTGCAGTTGTGTTTGGGTCTGGGGTCAGTGACAGCCTGTGACAGGGATCACCTGAGCAATGGATATGTGTGTTTGCTTTGTTGTGCAATCCCAAAAAAAGCAGCTGCATCTGAAATCATGACCAAATCCCATGGAATTGCTAAAGGGTTCCTGGCTGTTTTGCTCTGTTTTCACAGAACCAGAATTACCTCCTGCTTGCAAAATGTGTTTGAATAATAATGAGAGTGTTGAGGCCATTTGAGAAGACTGTAGGTGCAGAGAATGTGGTTAGAGCTGGGAGGCTGACAGCTGAGGGGCCATTTCTGCAGAGCTTGCAAGGCCAAATGTCTCTGGCCGTGTGTCCTGTAAGCAGCCCCAGCGAGCAGAGCAATGGGCTGTGGGAGTGGCCCTTGCTGAGCTCTGGTGCCCATCCCAGGGCAGTTTGGCACAGCCCGGCTCCGTCGCTCCAAAAAGCCTCACCCCGTGTTGGCTGTGGCCTCCTGCCACAGACTCCTCCAGTTAAAGGTCTGCAATGTCCCCTCAGGTGGCCATAAAGAAAATGAGTCTCAGAGGGCAGAACAGGGAACGCGCTGTGAATGAGCTCCTGCTCCTGAAGGACAAGAAGAACCCCAACATTGTCAACTCTTTGGACAGGTGAGTGCTCCAGGCCTCACCCCGTGCACGGGCCCTGCCTTAACCTTTCCTGGCACCCGTAGTCTGTAGCCTGTTTTGAAAATGCCTGACCCAGCCGTATCTTCCCAAAACAGCAGCCTGGCAGTTCGCTCCCTCCATGTGCTTTGGTTACTTTGGTTTGTTTTTTCCTTCAAGTTGACCCCATTTTCTGTGTCTTACAACAAGTGCTGATAAACCACAGCAGAAATTATTTCCCTTGGCTTCTTCTTCCCAGCCCTTTTCCATTGCTGCAGATGCCAGGAAAACCAGGGCCTTGTTTCCAGAAATGCCTCATTTGCCCATTTTTCACTGGCCTTGCCTGTTTCTGAAGGGACTTTCTGAAAGGTTTCTGATTGCTTTTGTCCCAAGTGCTGCATGGCCTCCTCCCCTGGATAACCCTGGGAGTTGTGTTGCCTTGTTCTGCAGGGAATGGTGGAACTGATGAGCTCAGAAGCTGAACCAGCTGGGGGCCAGTGTTGTGGTTCCACACTGATCTGGGCTGTTGCTAAACTGCATTTTTCACCTGCTTGCCATCTAAGGCCTCTCCTTTCTCACAGGTGTCTCCTCCTTTAGACTGTGCAGATTCCAAGGACTCTGCAGCCTGGCAGGAATGTCTCTCCATCAGATTCTGTCCTCCTGGACAAGTGACCTGGAAACAAAACTACACTCCAGGCTTTTCCATGGGGGAATTGAGCACTGCACATTCGTCTCCATGTCACTTCTTTTTTCTTCCAGCTTCCTTGTTGCGGAGATCTCTGGTTGGTGATGGAATACATGGATGGAGGAACTTTGCAGGACGTTGTCAGACAGACACGCATGGCTGAAGGAGAGATGGCAGCTGTCAGTCGGGAGGTGAGGGATCCTGCCTGTGGCTGCCACGGCTTGGACACGATGGTCCTTCCACACAGGCGTGAGAACAGGAGTGGCTCCATGCTCAGGGCTCTGTTTCTCTGTTGTTTTTATGAGCTGGAGAAGAAAGAGCCTCTGCAGTGAACGGCCTGCCAGCATCGCTGCACTTCTGCTCTGTTCTTGCTCTCTTTCCTGCTGTTGTGGCACTCTCTGTCTGTTCTGGATTTGATGTGCTGTTCTCAGCTTTGCCCTGAACCATTTGCCTGGAGCTTGTCTGCTCTGCACTCCTGGCCTGTCACAGCAAAGCTGCTGCTGGCAGAATTCCGACCTGTCCTTTCTTGTGTGATAGATTCTGGCCATTGGTTTTTGTCCTGGTGTTTCTTGTTCTCTCTCAGTGCCTGCAGGGTCTGGATTTCCTCCATGCAAACCGGGTGATCCACAGAGATCTGAAGAGCTCCAACATCCTCCTGGGCATGACCGGCTCTGTCAAGCTGGGTGGGTGTTCCTGGCCAGGCACGGCGCTCCCGGGTGCGGCTGTGGGGCTGCTTCCCAGTGCCGGCCAGAGCCCCACAAGGGCTGCTGGGGGCACTGCCCGGCCCCTGCTGCCAGCTGAGAGCGGCTGCCCCTGCAGAGAGCTCCGGAGAGCAGCAGGGTGCCAGGGGTGGCTTTGCTCTGGGTATGGCCCTCCCAGAGGGCAGGAGTTGGAATCTAAAGCTTCAAGGGAATCAGTAAAAGCCACTGCACAAAAGCTGAGGGTTTCTTTAAGGGTCCAGTTCCACCTTCCCTTGGCTACAGCCCTGAGCACTTTTCCAGCTCACTTCACTACTGCATTCTCAGACTGAGAGTGGGGAGTCTTGGTGCTTGGTTTCCTCATTCCAGCTGCCTTTGACAGTGTTTGTTTCTGTCCTCAGCTGATTTTGGCCTCTGTGCTCAGCTCAGCTCTGAGCAGGACCGGCGCAGCTCCATGGTGGGCACTGCTCACTGGATGGCCCCAGAAGTTGTGACCAGTTCTCCTTATGGCCCCAAGGTGGACATCTGGTCCTTTGGCATTGTCACCATCGAGATGGTGGAAGGAGAACCTCCTTACTTCAAGGAAACGAGGGCCATGGTAAGAGGCAAATTCTCCAGGGGCTGCAGAGCCCTGTGAGCACAGGGTGACCCTGCACTGGGAGCAGCAGCTGGAGGTTTCTGCACCTGGGGAAGGGAATTCCCAGAGCACTTGAGCCTCAACACAGACAAATATTTTGCAGTCTCCAGCAACAATTTGCTTTGGGATTTATGCTGTTCCAGCTCTTCTGGCTCTGAGGGTGACCTGAAAATGTGAAGCAAGCGCATCAGCTCTTTCCAATGGCTGTGGCAGCACCAGGGTTTGGGTTTTTTGGTTGGCACAGGAAAATGAGCTGTGAGCAGCATCTCTGCCAGGGAGGAAAGTGCCCCTGGAGCTGGGGCTGAGAACCCGGGGTCGCTTTGAGCACCTGTGGGTGGGAAGGAAGCTGGCAGAGCGCTGAGTTTGCTTTTCCTGCAGGCTCGCGCTCTGATCCGGCACAACGGGACCCCGCAGCTGCAGGAGCCCCGGCGCCTGTCGGCTCTGCTGCGGGACTTCCTCGAGTGCAGCCTGGAGCCGGACGAGGAGCAGCGCTGGTCTGCCCAGGAGCTGCTGCAGGTGAATGCCGAGCGGCCGAGGGGAAGCAGCAGCGCCAGGGAGGGGTTTTCTGCTGGGGCCCCTCCGATAGTCTCCAGCCTCGCTGCGTTCCACACGCAAAGCAAGCAGAATCCTCGCCGGGTTTGGCTTGGCAGGGTCCTTTCGAGGGCATCTGCCCCTGGTGCCCCACAAGGAGCAGGGCCATCTTCAGGCAGGTCCGGTGCTCAGAGCCCTGCCTGGCCTGAGCTTGGATGTTCCCAGGGAGGAGGCACCTCCCACATCTCTGGGCACCTTCTGTCAGTGTTTCCCCACTCTCCTGGCAAAAATATTCTGCCTTCGATCTAACCTGAGCCTGCTTCCCTCTCCTGAGTTTCAGACCATTTCCCTTTGTCCTGTTGCAACAGAGCCTGTGAGAAAGTTGGCTTTGGAAAGTAACAGTTCATTTCTTTCTTTTTTTTATCCTTTGGGCAGCACCCATTTTTATAATCAGCCAAGCCTCTCTCCAGCCTGACCCCTCTGATCACCGCAGCAAAGCAACTGAGGGAGCAGCAGAGGAGATGAAGCACTGGAGGACAGCTTTTAGTTACAGTAGTTAGTTAGGACAACTAGTTAGTGATGGTAGCTAGCAGTGCTAGTTGGTTATGGTAGTTAGGACAGCCTGTTTGTTACGGCTCTTATGACAGCCTGTTTGGTATGGCAGTTTTTTGAATAAAACCTCTCTTAAACCTCAACTCCCTTGAGGTGTCCCTTCCTCCTCCCTCTGTGACTCGGCTGCCCGGAGCAATGTGAGGGGAGAGCGGGCCCAGCCTGGCCCAGAGCTGAGCCCCAGCAGAGCCCTGGCAGAGCCCAGAGCAGCCTCGGATCTGCAGAGTCAGCCTGGGAGGAGGCGCTCGGAGCCTTCTGGGCTGCACCCGACTCTTGGTTACAAACTGCGTGTGCTGGAAAATGCCACCGGCTCTGCCAGAGGGCAGAAGGGGCCCGGGGAAGGCCCCAGTGCTCCCTGCAAGGGAAACACCTGCCCTGGGTTTGTTATAGAGAACTATGTAGTTGGTGGCTTTTGCTCTTATGTCTTGACTTCTGCAACTTATTCTTAGTCACAACGATTTTGATACAGTACAGTTTGTAATCACTTTTAACTGCTTTTGCTGTAGTATAATTTGTTAGCTTTTTGTGGCCAGTGCCCTGGCCCCTGTGTAGCTCATATCCTCAGAACATCATTCATGGCTGATAGTTTAGTTTGTGCACAGTGTGAAAAACATACATACTAGTTTTGGCTTTTGCAAAATATTGAAGTGGATGCCATGTATCATGCATTAGAATGTTAACATTTGCAGAAGTAGCTGTAGTTGTGAAATAATAACTAATGCTTTTATTTTTGTAACTAACTGACAGTAATAACTCAGAGGTATTTGTGAAACAGCCAATGTTGATTTAAAGTACTTGTGGAAGTAGCTAAAACCGTCTGCATGGCCAGATAACATTTAAGGAACGGGTGTGATGAGGACCCTGCCGCTGACCCTTCGACTGTCAGGAACTGTCTCCTGCTGATGTGGAAACCCAGGTGTCCCAGGGTGAGGTTCTGGTGTTTGTATCCCCAGTCGTGGGTTCTGTTCATGTTTGATATTCTGTTCTGTGTTCTCAGAACTGACTCTGAAAGTGAAGGTTTGTTTTGTCTTGTTATCAGCTGGCTCACCTCCCCCCATGGTCTGTTCTCTACAAGAGGCTTGTGCGGGCTGGCTTGGCTTGCTTTTGCTGGCTTTGTTTGCTTGCTCTTGCTTCCGCTCTTGCCTTTGCTTTTTCCTGTTAGTTAGTTTAACTAGGCATTCCATTTTTTTCCCTGGACTGTTTCTTTCCATTTCCCTTTCCTGAATACCATCCAACCTGCTCTGGACTGGGACCTGGGAACCCCGAGGAGCACCGGGAGCCTGCGCTCTGTGATCTGCAGCAGCCATCCCCAGTGCCCAGAGCAATCCCCAGCGCCCAGACCCGGGCGACCACCCCCAGGAGAGACTTTCTGGATTTGTCATCTCTTCAGAGTGGTGAAAGAGTTTTCTTGTCATCTGGTGTTGTTCATTTTTTTTAGTGCTGGGGAGTGTTTTGTTTGTTAAATAAACCGGTTCTTTTCCACTTCTCTCAGAGAAAATTCTTCCCAAATCAGGTGGGTGGGGAGGAGCCGTGGGGGTTTGTTTTCTGGGGGCTCCTTCAGAGGAGGATCTGGTGGATTTGCATTCCAAGAGCACTCAGGGTTGCGGATAGAGGTTATGCCCAAGGGGATCTGGGGTTGGACAACAGTAACACCTAAAATTCTGCTGAGTTGAGAGACATCCAGGATTAAACCTACTGGGTTGATGGATTAACATTCCATGAGCACTCAGGGTGTAGATATGTAATGTAGACTGTTTGAAAGTAAAAGGTACCTTGTATGTGAAAGTGAGTGAAAAATAAAAGGGAGTAAATGTAGATGAATGGAAGTATATATAATGTAGATTGTTTTTTTTGAGCTTTACTTTATCTCCTTGGAGGCAGGTAGATTATGTTGAATGGTATTGTGAGAGAAAGGACTTTTTGAGTAGTTGAAAGAAGGTGGTATTCAGGTTGTTAGAGAAAGTGGGAAACAGAGGCAGAGGACTTGTGAAGAAACGTGAGGAATGGACTATCACATCTAAAATGGGCAACACCAAAACACACCAAAGGAGTGTTGAAAAGGACTTGCATAGAAAAATCAGCAAAAAGGAGTGACAAGGGAAACAGAGGGCAAGCCTGGACTGAGCACTGTACTCACCAGCGAGAAGATCACACGTACCTGCTGTGGGCAGCAACCCCACAGGCAGGGGAGGTGGGGGTATAAGCCATGCCAGACCTCTGTCATTCCTGTTTCTGTCTCTCATTTGTTGTCTTTTCCCTTCTGAGATAGCAGCAAGATCGTGTCACAAATGCTACAGAAAGTATTACATGGAAAGAAACCAAAGTTCCTTTTTGGTACACACACCCATGTCAACAGCCACAGACCCACCCAAATTGAGTACCTGCAAGCAAAATGGGGAAAAACTGCAGTGTACCAGAATAGGTTGGCTTTAGACTATTTATTGGCTAATGAAGGGGTGTTTGTGGAAAGTTTAATGTATCAGATTGTTGAAAATAGATGACAATGGGGAGGTCATCCTAGAAAAAAACAACCCAGACACCAATCCAAAAATGGGAAAACAATGTTAAAAACTAACTGGTGGGGTAATGTATTGAGGCTGGGATGTGGAAGAAATGGGAATTCTTCCTTTTATGTGTTACAACTGTTATAAATGAAAATTTGTCCAGCCAAATTAATATGAAAAAATAAAATATTTATTTTGCAATCAAATTCTACCTAGCCAGCCAGAAGGAAAGAACAGAGCCGAGCCCGGGATCGGCCCTGGGTGTGCAACAAAGAGGTCAGCCTCATCAGAGGTTTTCCTCTATGCCCACACACCTCCATCCTGGCACAAGCGGTTTTTATAGGGAAAATTCTGCCTGAGGCCAAGATTTCGGCAGTCAGTCTTCTCTTCAGAGTCCACATGTTAACAAGATTTTCTGCTTTGGTGATGAGGGAGAACAATTCAGTGTCTGGAGTTTGTTGAATCCCTTGATTAAATTTACGGGAGGGAAGGCTGCATTCACCTGTGTCTGCCCAAGGATTTCCATGATATCCATCTCGGGTCCTTCAGGCAGGGATCAGCACCGGGGGTTCCTGTATCTCCCCAGCCATGGCCCATCTCCTGGGGAGCCGCACCTTCTTACTTGTAAATCAGTTTCCAATATACACCCGGTCTCACCTGCGAGGGAGGGGGAGAATCCTAATACAAACGTGTAGAGTGTTAGAGTGTTCTAACAAATCTAACAAATATTCAATATCACATATATCATATTAGAAATGGCGCCAATTATATCTGCTACATATAACAGTATGGTAAATGTAGCTTTGTAGATAAAATGAAGCTTTAGTAGTAAAAAAGAAACTATGTATGTGTGTGTTGGGGGGGGTTTAAGGAATGAGATACTCGCTTCAAGGAACACGCAAATTCTCCAGAGAAGAGCAATTTATGGTTTTCTTATTAGAAGAAGCTGATTTCTTCACGCCTTGCTCAGACTTGAAGACCCCGTGGGAATTAAAGAAAGCAGTTGACATAAAACAGACAGAGTTTTTTGTTTCAAATAGAATGTATGCATAACCATGAAGGATATATGAATATGCAACAGTGTATTGTTTTAGGGGTGATTCCTTTGTTCACAAGGTACATTCATCTTGGTTTAAGTGCCTGAGAGCATCTGGACCTCAGATATTCTTTCCTTTTTTTTGTCTTGTAATTGTCTTAACTCTAAATTTTTATCAGTCTAATTATATTCCTATTTTTTTCACCATTTTATTATTATTAAACTTTTAAAATTCTAAAAACCAAGTGATTGGCATTTTTCACAAAATCCTATCAGGAGACAGAGAAACAATTTATCATTTCAATGGCATCAGTAGATTACAAGCTGTCCTCGGAATGAGAACCAACCAGACAGCTCCAGCTCCTGACCTTCCTGCCGACCAAGCCACTGAAATGAGGAACAAATTTCACCAGGGGATGGGATCAGGTTATCTGTTAGCAGAAAAAAAAGCAGTTTGTGGAAAACTAAATTACTCAAACTGATGTTGGCAAAGAGATGACAAGGGGAAAGTGTTGAAAAAGATAATAAAGGAAATAGGAAAGCAGTTTCTGTATTGGTCCAAGCAAGGAAAAGATGGGAATGGGACACGGTTTCTTGGCTCCCCGGCAGACCAGGGGTTAAACGTTGGGTGTCTCCTGGATTGTCCCCGGAAAGCGCCCATCTCTGCACAGAGACACCTTTTTTCATTTGTAAATTAGGTCTTTCTTTCTCTGCCAACTGTGGTTTCTCCAGCCCCGGCTGCAGCCACCGGTCATATAAAACTTTAAGAATCTTTTTCTACAAGCACAACTGACTTGATGTATATTTTTCATAAGCACAAATTATTCCATAACATATATTACAATGGGGCTGCGGAGATCCCCCTGCAGGTCCCTGGGGATGCAGAGATCCCCTGCAGGTCCATGGGGATGCAGAGATCCCCTGCAGCCCCTGCAGGAGCCGGGCTGGAGCTCGGCGATGCCTGAGAGGAGGCTGTGAGCCCGCGGGCAGAGGGGCCCCGCTGGAGCAGCCTGTCCTGGCAGGACTGAGCCCGTGGCACAGTGACCCACGCTGCAGCACTCGGAGGGGGCTGTGCCCAGGGGATGGACTCCGCTCCGAGAAGTTCCTGGAGAAGTCTCGGCCGGGAGAGAGCGCAGGGTGCAGCAGGGAACGACTCCTGTCCCTGAGCAGAGGGAGAAGCCCCGGGGGATGAGCTGAGCATGGCCCCATTCCCTGTCTCCTGCCCTGCCGGGGGAGGAGGTGCAGCTGGGAGCAGGGAGGCGTGGGGAAAGCTGCATTTAAGGCTCTGCACTGACTTCTCCTTCTCCTGCTCCGAGTCTTTGGAGTTTTCTGACAGAAATCTCTCCCCTGCCCCACCCACCCACAGGGCTTGGGGCTGGTTTCCCTTTTCGGGGGAAATCAAAGCGAAGCACTGATGCGCCAACGAGGGGCAGGAGAAGTGAGGCTCCTGGGCTTCCCGCAGAGGCGGAGGCACGGGAGGCGCAGGGCCGGGAAAGCCGTGGCGGGAGGCGCGGAGAAGTTTGTTTGTGTGGGCAGCTCAATCCCGGCTCGGCCCGGGCCCGTGCCGGGGCTGTTCCTCATCTCCGGCTTTCCCCTCACGCAGCCCGGGGGCGCCGAGAGCGCGGGGCGAGGCGGGGCCGTGCGCAGAGCCCGCCCCGAGCTCGCTGCCATTGGCCGCCGGTGCCGTCAGTCGCGGTCGCGGCGCGCTGATTGGTGGGAGCGGGGCGCGGCGCGGCCCCGGCGGCGGGCTGAGGGCGGCCGTGGCCGCCCAGCGCCGCCATTGGCCGAGCGGCTGTGCGGGCCCGGCAGCGGCGGCAGCGGCCGGAGCGCGGTGAGGCGGCGGCGGCGGAGCTCGGAGGCGGCCCCGGCGCAGGTGGGAGCCGCGCTGGGCTCTGCGGGGGCTCGGGGCTGGCTGCGGGCGGAGGGGGCGGCAGGGGGCTCCGGCGGCTCGCCGGTGCCGTGTCCGGCCCGTGCCGGCCCCGGGCTGAGGGCGCTGCGGGAGCGGCTGCCCGCGGTCTCCTTCCCGCCGGGGCCGGGCAGGAGCCGCTGCCGGAGCAGCGCTGGCTCGGCCCGGCTGCTGTGGGTGGGACAGAGGGGCTGCCCCGCGGCCGGGAGCGGGCGGGGAAATTCCCGTCGCCGGAGGTTCGTGTGCCCGGCGGAGAGCGAGGAGTCCTGTCAAAGTGACTTTATTGCCGAGCAGGGGCAGAGGCCGTGGGGCATTTGCCGTGCGCTCTCTGCCGTGCTCGTAGTCCGCAGCCTCCTTTTTATCCTCATTTTCCCGGCCGCATCTCCCTCTGCCTTTGCCCACCGGCTGAGTTCCTTGGAAGGTTCCGACTTCCCGATGCGCCTGGAGCCTGTCCTCGTTAATGTGCACCCTCCTTTTGTAGAACAGCCGATATTCATGGCTCTGTTAAGTCTTTGTTCTTCTCCTCGAAGTTCGGGAATGTAGCGGCACTTTGAGCAGCTGTCTGGGTCAATTTGGAACATTTATTGGAACTGATGGTTTCTCCCGTTACTTCCTTATCTACAAGTGCCCGGCCCTATCTCCAGGCAGATTCACTCCTTGAGTCTGTTTTGTTCTTCCCGGGTCCTCTTTGGTTTTGGAATTATTCTCGGTGCCCTCATTCCCTGTCCTTTTGTAGCCGTTTGTGGATCAGGAGGCCTGGCTGCCACCTGCATGCCCTGGCTCAGCTGCTGGATGAGCTGCACTGCCAAGGTGTGGAGCATGGTAAAAAGATGAGAGTTGCTGCAGCACAGAAGAGGAGAAGCAGCATTCCTTTAACCCCTGGTCTGCTGGGGAGCCGGGGAACCGTCTTTCATTTCCATCCTTTCCATGTTTGGACCAGTACATAAACTGCTCTCCTATTTCCTTTGTTAGCTTTTTTAGCAGTTTTCTCTTGTCATCTCTTTGCCAATATAAGTTTGAGTCATTTAGTTTTCCACAAACTCCTGTTTTTTCTGCACACAGATAATCTGATCCCATCCCCTCGTGAAATGTTGTGTTCCTCATTTCATGGCTTGGTCGGCAGGAAGGTCAGGAGTTGGAGCTGTCTGGTTGGTTCTTATTCCGAGGACAGCTTTTAATCTAATGATGCCATTGAAATGATAAATTGGTTCTCTGTCTCCTGATATGAATTTGTGAGAAAAGCCAATCACTTGGTTTTTAAAATATTAGAAGTATAATAGTAATAAAATGGTTAAAAAAAAAGGAATACAATTAGACTAATAAAAATTTAGAGTTAGGACAATTGCAAGACAATAAAAACAAAGACTTACAGATGTCTGGATGCTCTCTTGGGCACTTAAACCACAACAAGCATACCTTGTGAATAAAGGAATCACCCCTAAAAAAATAAACTATTGCATATTCATATATCCTTCATGGTTATGCATACATTCTATTTCAAACAAGAAACTCTGTCTGTTGTATGTCAGCTGTTTTTTTTAATCCCCACGGCATCCTCCAGAAATTAACAAGAAATTAACTTCTAGTAAGAAAACCATAAATTCCTCTTGTCTGGACAATTTATGTGTTCCTAGAGTGAATTTAGTTGTTCTCATTCCTTAAAGCTACATTTACCATACTGTTAAAATGTTAATACAGCACAACTAATCAATATAACATAATACATATAGTAACTGTCTGCACAGAGCCATATAACATGCATTTTCCACAAAATAATTTTGGTTCCCAGGGGCTGGTCCATGGTGTTGTAGGATTTGTTCTGGTGCCCCTTCATCTTTTTCCCATGTTTGGGCACTCCCTCAAACTGGGGCTGCATCAATTGATCATTTTTTTTCTTACTCCTGAACTTGTTATAGCAAAATCCCAGTGCTCTGATACACCCTGTACAGCACAGACAGTGACAGCAGATGTTGGAGTGGGCAGAGGGATGATCCCCCCCTTATTTTAGTGAAGTTTTCCCAACATTCTCCATTTGCTGTTTCCCTTTGCAGCTTCAGCCATTTCTGTTGCAGAGTCAGAGATCCTCAGCATGGGCTCTGCCTTCAGCTGTGCAGATTCCATCTGTGCAAGCAGGCAGAGCTTGGGGTGAGGGGCAGAGGGAATCAGCCAATTCCTGCCCCAGGCAAGAAGAGCCAGGTACATTGTCCCACTTTGCCCTGGCAGTGTTAATTTGCATTTCTAAAGTTCCTCCCGGGTGCCTGGAATGCAGCTTCTCTTCCACAGCAGCCTTCAGCAGCCTCACTTGTGCCCCCCCCACAACCTGCTGCTTTTTTTTCCCCCTTCAAATCATCTATTTATTGTTTATGAGTTAAAGGGTCACTTTTAAATCTCATCTAGTTTTGTAAATTTTGAAAAATTTCAATCATTTTGTTTTTAAAATTTTATAAGTATCATAATAATAAAATGGTTATAAAAATAATAATACAATTAGAGTAATACATTTTGGAGTTAGGACAATTACAAGACAATAAAAAGCAAAGAATTACAGACATCCCAAGAAAAGCATGACTTGTGAACAAAGGAATCACCCTTAAACCAATACACTTGTTGCATCTTCATACATCCTTCATGGTTATGCACACATTCTATTCTAAACAAGAAACTCTGTTGTATGTCAACTGTTCCCTTTAATCCCCTGGTGTCTTCAAGTCTGAGCAAGGCCTGAAGAAATTATCTTCTTCTGATAAGAAGCCATAAATTCCTCTCCTTTGGAAGATTTAGGTGTTCTTGGAAGGGAGCATCTCATTCCAAAAAAGAAAACTCCCCCCACATACATAATCTCTATTTTAACATTATGTTGTAACATAAAACTACACTTAATACGTACAGGAATTAATACAGCATAACTTTCTAACATTACATATATATTATTCATTGTAACATTTGCGAAAAGCCAATCTTAAATATGCATTTTTCACAATCCCACCTCTTAATCATTATAATTCATTTGGTTTGAGCAATATTTCTTATCCTCTTGCATTCTTTGGACTCTGTTGGTAATCAAATAAAACATGGGATTAAACAAAGAAGAAATATCAAAACACTTGTAACACATAAAAGGAAGAATCCTAATTTCTTCCAGCATCCCATTCTCAATACATTACCCCACTTCTTAGTTTTTAACATTATTTTCTCATTTTTGGACTGATACCTGGGTCATAATTTTTTTCTGATATCCTTTTTTTTTTCCAGGATGACATCCTCATTGCCATCTATTTTTAACAATCTGTACACCCCATTCTTTAGCCAATAAATAGCATAAAGCCAACATATTTTAACACACTGCAGGTGATGTTTGGCTTTGCAGACTCAATATTAATTCCAATGCCTGAGCAGCTTTGTTTATTATCTTCTCTATAACTGCTTGGAGTCATTTAATATGACTCAGGATATAATTTGGGGTTAATACAGAGCTAGACTGCTGTGCTTGTTTTACCTTTTGTTTACTAATTGTCTCTTTACAGAATCTTGGACTATATTTCTAAGATCAAATGTAAAACAAATCCATCTCTCTCCTTTTGGACATTCCATGCCCCAAGTATTACTACTTTTCCCTAAGTTCTTTGTAATGTGATAATTTTCCCCCTTTTTCCTGCAGGTACTTAATTTGGATGGGTTATAACAGTGGCTGTTGACATGGGGGTGTGTACCAAAAAGGAACTTTGGTTTCTTTTCATGTAACACTTTCTGTAGCATTTGTGACACGATCTTGCTGCTATCTCAGAAAGGAAAAGACAACAAATGAGAGACAGAAACAGGAATGACAGAGGTCTGGCATGGCTTATACCCCCACCTCCCCTGCCTGTGGGGTTGCTGCCCACAGCAGGTACGTGTGATCTTCTCGCTGGTGAGTACAGTGCTCAATCCAGGCTTGCCCTCTGTTTCCCTTGTCACTCCTTTTTTACTCATTTCCAGGCAAATTGTTTTTGACACCTTTTAACTGTGGTTTCCCACCATTCCTCAGGTATCTCTCAGTCCACAGGCACTGATAATTCCCATCTACAAAACAGAGTTATTACTTCAGTTGGTTTGGGTTCTCTCTGTCTAGGGGATTGATTCAGTACTGATACCTCTTGCAACGAGAACATAGATTTTGTGAACTATAACACCAATTATTCCCATAATTTTAATATTCACTTGTAACCCAGCTAGCGTGTCCAGTATTGGGATGAATCACATAAAGTATACAGTATAGCACTGATGGCAATTTCCTTTCTTCCCTGTACAAGTCACTGGCTAAGGCCAGACTATAAGAACTCTTGACTCAAACACTCCCGATCCTCCTGTTTGAAGTGGCAGTGTTCCTCTGCCAAGGAGGTGTCGGAGGCGTCTCAGGGCTTATTCAGGCAGGGCTTAGAACCAGTGATGCAAGCTTTGCCTTATTTCTCAGTTAGGTGTTATTCTTTGTACCTGCCTTGGATCATGTGGGTCTTCCCAAACCATTACCACCCAGTCCTGGTTGAAAGTCAATTTGGTGTCACCCGGTTTAGATGTGATAGTCCATTCCTCACGTTTCTTCACAAAATCTTTTATTTTGCTGTCATGAATTCACCCTCTTTTCCATGGTTGGGATTGCTGCTTCATTGGTATCTGGAAAGGACTTCTTAATAGCACAGTGTTAAAAGAAAAACAATACTGCATTAACTTTTACCATTAGTTTTCTTCAAAACTTTCTGGGTTTAACTAAAAACTTTTTCTATAGCTGCTTCTTCTTCTTGTATCCAGCTGTGCTAATTCCTGCAGAGGCCAATTCTTCTTCCTGTGAGCTATAAGTAGTTAAAAAAAGACTAGCCCAAATTTAACACAAGATGTATCACATCTCTTGGTTTTTTGCTTTTTAGGCAACATCTAACTGTTTTAGTCTTACAGACACATTCTTCAGAGCAAAACTCTCCTTTGCTTCACAACAAAAATCAGAAGGAAAAAAAAGAAGTCTTGTTTAAAAAAATAAACCACATTGTGAGAGTCAGCGACCTCTGCTTTGATCTTATCTGTATTGGTGGTCCAGCTCTCCCTGTTTTTCACAGCTTTGGTTTTGACTCTGTCCTTGTCACTCCCCTCCCCTTGTTGTCACTCTGTCTAGCAGGAATGGGGGAGAACTTACAAATATCGACAGTATGGGGACTTTGGGGTGTATTTCGCTCTCCCTCTCTGTCTCTTTTTATTTCTCCTTTTCTCTCTCTTTCGCTCTCTTTTTCTCTCTTCACATTTCAACATCCACATTGCAATATCAGTCCACTTTCTAACATTAATCCTACATCCTGGAGACGTGAGTCTGCCAATCACCTCTCCCCCCTTTTTCAACTTCCTTACAAATTAAATTACTTTTGTTATGTGTGTTCTGCAGGCCTGTAATTCACGGCACCCTCCGCCAAGGGCTACCAGCTACCCACAGCTGACAGTGCTAAAACTAAAGACTTATTTTGCTGTCACAATTTTCCAGTCACAAGCTTGAAAGGGTTGTAGGAACAAGGTAAACAACAACTTACTTCCAAAGTGACCTTGCCTGCACTAAAAAATTTAAGGCAATCCTTGTTCATGCAATTTAATTTGCAAAGAAGCCAAGGTTTGATTTGGGAAGGGCATCTGAGGACACAGAGCATGAGTTTTACCAATCTATAATTTGAAGAGGGAATAGACAAAATGTGGATACAGTGGGGGAGACAGCAAGTAAGGAATTTATCTCTGCAATACTCTCTTTTTGACTGCCAGGAAACACTCTCTGAAGAGGTTTCTACAGTACAAAAAATAACTGGATGGGAAGAGGCACTCCTGAATTTAAGCTTTGATGTCAAAGTAGGAAACTGCCCCTGAGCACTGCAGTGCTGGAGCACCCTGCCTGCAAACTCACCAGAGGCAAGCCACTGCTGCCACGCTGCAGGGCTGCCTGCAGCACAGAGGGAACCATGGCCAAGCCCTCCCTGCAGGCCTGGGTAATCCACACAAGGAATCACAATTGCTTCATAGCTCTCTAACTCATTCAAGAAATAGGAAACCATAGTAAACAGAGATCTCCCTCACCATCTTTTTCATATGTCTCTGTCACACACCCACTGTGATGCTGAAAGTAACAAATTAACAGTTTACAGTAGAAGATACTGAAATTTTTCTTCATCTAGCTTTGTAGGTTCCCTTTTCTATATGTAGCCACCTCCCATTCTGGGAAAAAATGAGCACTATTTTTTTACAAGTGTTTTGTATGCACAACTTGAATTGCTGTTCTAGATGCACTGCAAGTAGTTAGCACTTCCAGAAAAACTAACAAACAAACAAAACAAAAAAACTAAGAAAGCAAAATACATTTGGGTACTTGAAAAAGGACTGGTTGGAAGGAAAAATGTTTCTCATTGACCTACCAAGCAGCTGGTGTTACCTTTAGTTTAACTTTACACACTGAGAACACTTGATTGAACAGCCTGCATTGACTCAAATTAATAGCAGGTTTTGCTATGTCACAGCTGTAAGCTAGTTTTTCAATCCTAGAGTACAGTAAATTATGTATTTCAAGATAAAAATCACAATGCAAATTGGAAGAAATTTAGTACACAATTAATTTACCTCCAAAAGTCAGTTTACGACTTTCCTCTACCAGGATTACAGAAGCTGCTATAGCTTGAATACACACTGGCCAGCCTTGATTTACTGGATCCCACATCTTTGATAAATAAGCCACGGGTCTCTTTACTCCTCCCCACTCTGGAAACAAAACCCTATGAGCTACCCCCCTTTCTTCATTTACATACAAATGAAAGGGTTTTGCTAGTGCAGGTAAGCTTAAAGTTGATATTGGGGCTAGTTTTAACTTCATTTTTCTTAGTTTTTCATTATCCTTTTTGGTCCATTTTATATCATTTCCCTCTGTCAATTTTTTTATTCAAAAATTTTACTGCCTGTGTATATCCTTCAATCCACAATCTATAATATCCCAATAATCTGAGTATCTTTCTGATTTCCCCCTTTGAAGGGGGAGGGGGAAGGGATAGAATCCCTGTGTTTCATTCTGGGTTGAGCTTTCAACTACCCTTCCTAATCAAGTGTCCAAGATATTTTAACTCTGATTCTACAAATTGCAGCTTCCCTTTTGATACCTTTAATCCTTTTTCCCCAAGAAAATTCAAAAGCTTTATAGTAGCCTCTCTAACTTCAGCTTCAGCTTTCCCAGAAAGTAAAAGATCATCTATGCATTAGATAACTTGTATTCCAGGGGGAGTGGGGAATGTTTGTAGTATTGTTTCTAAAGCTTGTCCAAATAAGTTTGGGGATTCTGTAAAGCCCTGTGGTAGTTTTGTCCATCTTAATTGCTGTTTTCTCCCAGTTAGTGGGTCCTTCCATTCAAAAGCAAAGATAACTTGCTCTCCTGGGCTAATGGGCAAGCCCAAAAGGCATCTTTAAGGTCCACTACACTAAACCACTGATGCTGGGGAGGAACTTTACTGAAAAGAGTATAAGGATTTGGTACCACTGGATAGCGGGTCTGAGTTCTTTTGTTAACCTCCCTTAAGGCTTGTACCAGTCTATAGCTCCCATCAGGCTTCTTTACTGGGAGTATTGGGGTATTATGGGGAGACATACAAGGTTCTAATGTCCCATCCTTTATTAGTCCTTCTATTACTGGCTTTAAACATTCCCGTCCTTCTAAAGATACAGGATACTGCCGTACACGTATGGGACAATTTTTTTTTCCTCAATTGTAATCTTTATGGGGTCAATATTTAATCTTCCCCTATTTCCCTCCCCAGCCCAAACTTCCTTGTTAATTCTTCTTCCATCCTCCTGGCCTAGTTTTAAAAGTCTACCTGTCATCTTCCCATGTTTTGGATCAACCCCTATTCGTAATTTCACTTGTAAATCTTGTCCCAATAAATTGCTACCTGCTCCTGGGACCAAGAAAACATCCCTCATCCAAAATCTAGTTTCTCCCTCTATTGCCACATTTTTAATAATGGGTACTGTGAAACTCTCTCCTTTTGCTCCTGTTACTTTTAGAGTATCTTTGCTTACACTATAACCTTTTGGAATATTTAACATAAAGGTTCTTTTTGCCCCTGTGTCTACTACAAATTCCAATTCTTCTTCTTGGGGACCCACTCTTAAAGTTATCTCAGCATTCCCCACCTGGACCCACCTGCGCCCCCCCCTCGGCCCCATGGCCCCCGCGAGGGGAATTTGGGGAGGTGGGAGTGGGGCAGCGCCAAGGCCGGGCCCCCCCGCGCTGTCCTGGCGGGAGCGGCTGCAGTGGGGACCGAGTGCGGGCGGGAGCGGCCGAGAGCCCAGCGCTGCCCCAGCCCGACCTGCCCCAGCTCCATCCCTGCCCCTGCGCTGGGATGCTGTGGGGCTGGGGGGAAGAGGGAGCCGGCAGTGGGTGCTGGGCCTGGGGCCAGGAGGAGAAGGGAAGGAGAAGCAGGCTTGAGGAACAAAATGGTCAAACAATATAGGTGGCAGGAGAGGGTGGGATTGTGCAGGAGAAGGAGGAATAGCAGGAGGAAGAGGAGTGTGAGGAAGACCAGGGACACAAGAGGAGGAGGAGGAGCAGAAAGAGGAAGCAGCAGAAGGTTCCACCACTCGCTGTGTCTGCAGCCTCCCCCCAGCCCCAGGAGCGCTGCTCCCCCCACATGCAGCAGGTGACTATGGAGATGGATCCACGATCTTCACGGGGTGAATCTTGGTGTTTCTGAGCTTCATCTGTGTCTTGAAGTTTGTGGGATTTTTGGGCTGGAACTTCGTGTTTTGGAGGTTCTTACAGACACAAGATTCCCAATGACTTCCTGAGATGAACTTGGGCAAGGAGGAACCTCCAGTCCAAGGTGCTCTTCTCTTGTTTTTCCCTCAAACCAGGATTTGTCATTTCCAGGGCGTGGCTGGATGGAGGAGGAGGAAAAGCCCCGGAGATGCTGCAGGAGGAGGAGCTGCAAACCCAGCCCAGGGAGCTGCGGGGAGGAAAGAGCCCCCCTGAGCCAGGAAGGCGGGCGGAGATCCAGCCGGAGCTCGGAGCTGGTGCAGAAGCTTCATGGCAGGGAGAAGCCCCACAAGTGCTTGGAATGTGGGAAGGGTTTCAGCCGGAGCTGCCACCTGATCCGGCACCAGAGGATCCACACTGGGGAGAGGCCCTACGAGTGTGGGGAGTGTGGGAAGAGTCTCAGAGACAGCTCGGACCTGGTCCGGCACATGGTGATCCACACTGGGGAACGGCCCTACGAGTGCTTGGAATGTGGGAAGAGATTTGGGTGGAGCTCACACCTGCGAGCACACCAGCGCATCCACACTGGGGAGAGGCCCTACGAGTGTGGGGAGTGTGGGAAGAGGTTTCAGAGAAGCTCCCATCTCCTCCTACATGAGCGGATTCACACAGAGGAGAGGCCCTACCGCTGCCCCGACTGCGGGAAGGGCTTCAAGGAAAACTCCAGCCTCACTTTGCACCAGCGCATCCACACTGGGGAGAGGCCCTACGAGTGTGGGGAGTGTGGGAAGAGGTTTCGGACCAGCTCCCATCTCCTCAGTCATGAGCGGATTCACACAGAGGAGAGGCCCTACCGCTGCCCCGACTGCGGGAAGGGCTTCAAGCACAACTCCAGCCTCACTGAGCACCAGCGCATCCACACTGGAGAGAGGCCCTACGAGTGTGGGAAGTGTGGGAAGAGCTTCATAGACAGGTCTGGCCTGATCAATCACCAGGTGGTCCACACTGGGGAACGGCCCTATGAGTGCTTGGAATGTGGGAAGACCTTTGGGTGGAGCTCATACCTGCAAGCACACCAGCGCATCCACACTGGGGAGAGGCCCTACGAGTGTCCCCGGTGTGGGAAGAGGTTTCACACCAGCTCTGATGTCCTCAGACATGAGCGGATTCACACAGAGGAGAGGCCCTACCGCTGCCCCGACTGTGGGAAGGGCTTCAAGCAAAACTCCAATCTCACTGTGCACCGGCGCATCCACACTGGGGAGAGGCCCTACGAGTGTGGGAAGTGTGGGAAGAGTTTCTCCAGGAGCTTTCACTTGACCCAGCACCAACGGAGGCACCACTAAGGGAAGCCCTGTGAGTGCCCCACATGAGGGAAGAGCTTGGAGTGAGGGAAGAGAGTGAGGGAAGAGCTTGGTGTGCTGCTGCAGCTCCATCCCCCATGGGAGGATCCGGGCTGGATGATCCCCAGTGACCCCCGTTGGGCAGAGCCCTGGTGTCCCCGTATGGGGAATAAAACAGAGAGTAAAGCAATGGAGCTGATAAAGGGGCCCGATATCTGAGGCCTGACTGAGCAGAAACTGTGGGAGACACAGACACAGTTTCAGTCTCCCTGGGCAAGAAGTGACCAAGCAACATGGTGTGAGACTTTGTGATAAGATAAATGTTCCCAGGTTACTGGATGTCACCAAGAATGTGAAACCAATGGGAAATTGTTACCAAAAACAGAGCCCTCTATAAGCCCCATACAAGTAAATCCCTGTATAAACACCTGGTACACTCAATAAAATTGTCTGTGGTCTAAACTGGGATGTCCCCGTCTCTCCATGGTGGATAACCCTGTTGTGGGTGATCCCCGTTGGGTGGGGGAAGGTGCTGGAGGGATTTCTTTCCCTTCTCCTGGTGCTGCCGTGGTTTGGTTGGTAATAAATTCCCTCCCTGTGCCCAGGCCGGGTCTGTTGTCCCCGTGCCGGTGCTCGGGGCGGGATCTCTCCCGTTCCTTCTCTGCACTGCCGGGCCTCTCCTCAGCCAATGAGAGAACGCGGTGGAGAAGAGTCAGCCAATGAGAGCGAGCGGGGCTGATGACTCACCAGTTGCCGGGCAGACCCGCAGCAGGCAGTGTTCCCCACCTGGACCCGCCCTCCCTGCCCAGGGCCGGCCCCGCCGTGGGGTCCCCCCAAGTCCCTCCCCAGTGCCCCCATGAACTGGGCTGGGTTTAACTGGGAAGCTTTACTGGGAACACTGGGAGCAGGCGGGCAGGGGTAGAGTGACAGCAGGGCTGGGGGCACAGGATCCCCCAAAATCAGCGTGGGGATAGAGCGGGGCGTCCCGGCAAGGCCCGAGGCCACGGGGAGCGGCTGCGGCCGCCGGCGGCTCAGGAGCTCTGTGGGCAGAGAAAAGGGGGTGACACCGGGCTGGGGGCCCAGCGTAGCACACACATTCCAGAGGAGGGGGGACACGACTCACGGGACCCCCCAGACTCTCTTGCACAGGTAGAACCCGATCCCCCGTGCCAGGAAGACAAAACCGAACTCGGGAGTCTCCAGTTCCTGTCAGCATCTTGCTGCGGCAGCATCCAGCAGCATCTCTGGGGGGTCCAGAGGGGTCAGGATCTCCCAAAAACTCTCACAGACACCCAGGCCCCTCCAAGCACCCTCCAGGTCACTCCCAGCCCACTTAGGATCCCCTGAAACCTCCCTCTTGATCCCTTCCTGACCTCCCCAGGACCCACCAAAGCCCCTCCTGTCCCTCTCAGGATCCCACAGCCTCTTTCCAGTCACCCCCACTGCCCCAGGACCCCCAAATCCTCTCCCAGTCTCTTCCCAGTGCCCACCAGGACCCCCAGAACCCCATCCCACCCTCCCCAGTATCCTTCAAACCCCTTCTTAGCCCTTCCAAACCCCCAACCTCGTCTCCCAGTTGAAACCAGGCTCTCTCCATCTCCCTCCCAGGTGCTCCCAGCACATCCCAGTGGCTCTCCCAGCACCCCCAGTTCCTCCCCCGTACCCCAGTTCTGGCTCACATGGTGTTCCAGACTGAGGTGAGCCCGCCCTGGGCTGGGGTTTCCAGCAGCACCAGGAGCTGGTGGGTCCAGTCCCCGTTGGGGACCACGTCGGTGGCCACCACAGAGAGCTCCTGCTGGCCCTGGAACCACCTCAGCTGGATGGGAGCAGGCGGCCGGGGCCGGGCCGGGAGCTCGAGGGCAGCAGAGAGATGGACACGCTGGGGGGCACTGGGAGAGAGTGGGTGTAATAAATAAAAAGGTCGTTGTTCATCAAAATGAGTGTTAAAGGAGACAAGAATTTGAACTGAGTAGGGAATGCAACTAGCATAGAAGACTGTGTAACTAATTATATACAAGTTAACTTTTAGGCCAAGGACAATCTGCAAGGAAGATGAGGAGCCTACATTCCTATGACCACCAAGGCAGAAAAAAAGACCCCCAGCAACCAATTGCACCGGCACAGAGTGCATCGAGAGAAAATACGTCAACCGGAAATAAAAAAGGGACTATAAAAACAAAAAGGTCAAAGGGGGAAGGTGCTCCGTGGCAGAGCAGAGGCTCCCTGGCAGCCCAGCGCTGTTCTTTTGCTTAATACCGCTTGCTTAATTAATTCTTGTTAATTGATTTATCTATAATTAGCCTCCCCAGTTGAATTTGTCCATAACAAATTTGGTGCCGTGACTCGGATAAGGGCGACCGGGTGGGAATTCCTAATCAGGGAGGCGCCCCGCTGCCTCTGCAGCGGCCCTGGTGCAGGCTTTTCCTTCCCAGACCCTTACCGACGAACCCAAATTCGGTATTGAGCACAAGGGATACCGGTAACCCCGTAATCTTCGTGCACGAAGCCGGGCGAAGACGCAGGACAGCGTGAGTATAAAAGTGGGGATCCGCTGGGTTGGGCTGGGATCCCAGGACATAACGCGTGAGACGTCCTTGTAGGACGAGGCACGGGCAGAGCTCTGAGTAGTGCGGTTTGCAGAGCCCGCGAGGGGCTGGGCACCAACAGGGGCCGCGAGTGTGTGTGTGCCTGAAGGTGTCCTGGGAGATGGGACAGAGGAAAAGCAAGCCCTCTGCTTCCATGGGGACGGGGACCCCGGTAACGCTTCCCCAGATCCCCCCTGACAGTCCGTTAGGTCTAATGATAAAATCTTGGGATGAATATCCTTCAAGGAAAGGGAAGGATAGGGCAAAAATGATACATTATTGTATAAAAGTATGGGGAGGAAAACACATCTGTAGTGATAATTTATTTTGGCCAGTGTTTGGAAACTTGAAAGACTGGATTTTCCAGGCATTAAACATTTACGTAAATTCTAAAGAACCTTTTGATATGGAAGAGAGCAAGTATGCTGCTCTCTGGATAGTGGGGGAAACAAGAGCAAAACTTTTTGCCTGAAGCACCCAGGGAGGGAAAAAGAAAAATAAAAAGCCTGAGGAAGTTCCAACTGCACCCCCTCTACCATACATACCTCCCCCGCCTCCACCCCCACCAGCACCACCCACAGTCTACCCCGATTTAGATCAAGGGGGAGATTTTGAGAACCAAGAGGTAGAAATCCCAGAGCCGGTCCCTGAAGAAAATCGCTGTGTTACTCGTAGTCTAACAAGGGGGGAAAGAGAAAGGGAAGGGCAAGCTCTATATCCATGAAGGGAAGTAGCTTTGGGAATGATCCCTAACCCCAGTGCTGGTCAGCAGGGACAACCAACCCAAATTCTGGGAATAGGTCATGTGGAGGTACCTCTCAACTCAGGAGATGTGAGGGAGTTCAAGAAAGAAATGGGAAATATGGGCCAAATCTTAAAGGAATTTTCTGACCCTATAGCCTGGGACTTCCCATGTGAACAAATTCAGAATCCAGCTGAGGTGGCAAGGTACCTGAAAGAGAAATGCCATGATAAGTCTAAGGAGAAAAGTATCATTGCAGTGAGCTGGGCCCTGGCATGTGCTTATCACACCCTGCTAGATACTGTAGGGCAGCAGACAGAGGAAGGGGGGCAGGGAGATAAATCAGCAGCGATCCCAGTCACTCAGGCTGCAGCCAACAGCCCCGGCTGGAAGCCAGCAGCTAAACCAGACAGTGAGCCTAAGCCAGCAGCTAAACCAGACACTGAGCCTAAGCCAGCAGCTAAACCAGACTGTGAGCCTCAACCAGTGGCTGTTGCTACGAGCACAATGGGCCAATGATGCCTCAGGCCATCAGGGCAGAGATGCCACCTACAAGTGGGCACGAGACCGAGGGGTGGATCTAACCATGGACAGTATTTCTCAGGTGATCCATGACTGTGAGACCTGTGCTGCCATCAAACAGGCCAAGCAGGTGAAGCCCCTGTGGTATGGTGGGCGGTGGTCCAAGTACAAGTATGGGGAGGCCTGGCAGATTGACCACATCACACTGCCCCAGACACGCCAAGGCAAGCACTACGTGCTGACCATGGTAAAAGCCACCACTGGATGGTTGGAAACCTACCCTGTGTCTCATGCTACAGCCCGTAACACCATCCTGGGCCTTGAAAAGCAGGTCCTGTGGAGGCATGGTACCCCTGAGAGGATTGAGTCAGACCATGGGACTCATGTCAAGAACAGCCTTATCAACACCTGGCCTAGGGAACATGGCATTGAGTGGGTGTGCCACATCCCAAACCATGCCCCAGCTGCAGGCAAAGTGGAGAGGCACAATGGACTGTTAAAAACCACCTTAAAAGCATTGGGTGGGGGATCTTTCAAAAATTGGGAGCAGCATTTAGCAAAGGCCACCTGGTTAGTTAACAGCTGAGGTTCCACCAATCGAGCAGGTCCTGCCCAATCTGAGCCCCTAAGTATAGCAGATGGAGATAAAGTCCCAGCGGCACATGCCAGAGGTTTATTAGGGAAATCAGTGTGGATCAATTCTGCCTCGAGTACAGACAAACCCATTTGTGGGATTGTCTTTGCTCAGGGACCAGGTTGTACATGGTGGATAATGCAGAGAGATGGAGCAACACGATGTGTACCTCAGGGAGATCTGATTGTGGGATGAGACTCATGGCAAAAATCCCTGTTTGCTGGATGTTGCTGCCAGTGTCTGTGCAAGAAAACACACAGACGTGAGACAGAAAGAAATGGGTACGTGTCAAAGGTTTGAGCAAGTGAAAGATAGAAGTTTTAACTTGATGGAATTTTTACATGATGTTGAAGATATGGAGATAAGGGGTGGAATGTCCAAGGGTGACATTATGGTGTTTGTATCTGCAATCATGTGTTCTGTTTATGTTTGATATTCTGTTTTGTGCTTTCAGAACTGACTCTGAAAGTGAAGGTCTGTTTTGCCTTGTTATCAGCCGGCTCAAGTCGCCCCATGATCTGCTGTCTAGAAGAGGCCAGTGCTGGCTGGCTTGCTTTGCTTTGCTTGCTTCTGCTTTTGCCTTTGCTTCCCAGTTAGTTTAGCTGAGCAGTCCAGTTCTTTCCCTGGACTGTTTCTTTTCCTTTCCTCTTCCTGGATACCATCCAGCCTGCTCCGGACTGGGATCTGGGAAACCCCAAGGAACACCAGAAGCCTGCATTTTCTGATCTGCAGCAGCCATCCCCAGTGCCCGGAGCAATCCCCAGCACCCAGACCCGGGCGACCACTCCCAGGAGGCACTTTCTGGATTTGTCATCTCTGCAGAGTGGTGAAAGAGTTTTTTGGCATCTGGTGTTGTTCATTTTTTTAGTGCTGGGAAGGGGTTTTTTTGTTAAATAAACAGGTCTTTTTCCACTTCTCTCAGATAAAATTTTTTCCCAAACCAGGCGGGTGGGCAGGGGTCGTGGGGGTTTGTTTTCTGGGGGCTACTTCCAGAGGTTTTTCTCCCAAATTTTCCCTAAACTAGGACATCTCTGGTCTGTCTCTGGATTTTCTTGTGGGCATGGGCATCCCTGTTGGCTGTGTGCGGCCCCCGTGATGTTCAGGACTTGTGCCTGGAGGGTTCTGTGGTGGGTTGAAGGGAGCTGCTGAGGGGCTGCCAGGTGCCTCTGGCACACCACCCTGAGAGCATCCGGTCTCGTCTGATCTCGGAAGCTGAGCAGGGTCGGGCCCTGCTGCTGCTGGGGGCAGCAAGGACGATGTCAAGGATGACAACCTCTTGCTCCACCTGACCAGCGGCAGGCTGAAGATGGTGGACTTTGATTCTGACATCTCCTTCAAAGCCAGGTTCCACAGGGAATTTGCAGATGAGTCCACACGCAGGGGGATGCTCCCAGATTTGGGCATTGCACAGCCTGGCTGGGAACCAAAGGTTTCCCCTTTGCTGGGGCGGATGCAGCTGATCCTTCAGTCGGCTGCCAGGCTGCTTTTGGCAGGGCTGGGGCATGGGCTGGGGTGGGTACGAAATGGGAGTGGGCTCCTGGCCCTGCCAACAGCCCCCAGCACCCACCGTGCCCCGGGCTGGGGCTGGGCTGGGGCAGCCAACCCGACACAAACAAACCCCCATGGTGGGAGCAGAGGTGGGACTCCAGACCCTGTGCAGGGGCTGCTTTGCTTTGCAGGCAAGGAAGGGCTTGGGCTGCTCCACTGCCCTTGTTTGCTTTGGGATCACCATGGGGGCCGTGCAGGGGAAGGGAGAAAGCCTGGGATTCCCTTACCCATGGTGGGTTTTTCCCTGGCATGCAGGGGTTGGGCCTTCCTTAAGGCCCTGACAGAGATAAGATCTTTGACCTTTTTTCTTGTTCCCCTTTTTGTCTGTAATCTATTTTCAATAATTTGATGTTTGTCTTTCTAGAGGAAGTGTTTCAGGTGGGGTCCAGTCTGGATCAGGACGTGCTTGGGAGCAGCTGCGGCGTGGATGGGCCGTGCCCTTGGAGAAGGCTGAGGGCATCGTTTGGGAGCAGCTTTTCTTCCAGCGGGGGATGGCGTGAGGTGGGTCCTGTCTGCTGGGGATGGTGGGATCAGAGCTCTGGGGAGATGGCAGCGAGCACAGGAGCGTCCTGCTCTGGGCAGCTGCTGAGGGCTGGAGGTGCCGTGGCTGGCTGCAGGCTGGGCACATGTCCTGCCCTCCTGCTCTGCTCCCAAAGGCAGCAGTGATGGGCAGCTCTGGGCACAGCTCTGGCACGGCCAGCATGGCCTGGGCACCGCGGGCGGCTGGGACAAGGGGACAGGAGCCTTCAGCTGACGGGGCTTTCTGGTTTCTCTCCTTGCAGCCGGGCTCTGCGGGTGCTGAGGCTGCTCTGGGCTCTGCCAGGGCCCTGCTGGAGCTCAGCACCGGGCTGCAATCAGCCAAAGGAGAAATGGGGTGACCTGCAGCACAGACTGGCTTGAGCATTTCAGCAACACTGGTCAAGTCTGCAGAGTGCACACCTCCAAGAGAAAACATGCAGCCACCCAAAAAATAAACTTGTTCAATAACTTCTGAAATTAAATCAATCTGGGATGACCCCAAATGACTTTTTGCAGCTTGCTCAAGCAGCAGCTCAGCCCTTCTCTGAACTGTTCTCTCCCCCACCTGCCTTTTACTTCCCAACTGCTCCCTCTTTTCCCCCAGTGAGTTCCCAGCCCATTCCAGTCTCCATCACACTGTTGTGTTCCTTGTTGCCCCTCACCATGAGGAAGGCTGAGCCCCAGACTTAGGGACTCATCCTGTCACTGGCAGAGAAACAGCAATGTCTCAGAGGTCTGGTGGGATTTTAGTGTCATTCATAGCTGCTCTCCAGCCCCGAGCTCTCCTCACTGCTGAGTTCCTGCTCCATTTTCCTCGTCCTTGCAGCAGGATGAGCTCTGTGAATCCCCTGGAGCCTCCCCACTCTTCCCAGCCCACGCACCCACCTCAGTTAGGCTGAAGCTGCAGCTTCTCTGTCCCCTCTGGCACACCAGTGCAGTCCCCTGTGCGGGGAGCCCCAGCCCCAGAGCACAGCACTCAGCAGTGCAGTCGGGGCTGGAGCAGCTGCCCTGCAGCCCTGCCTTGGCTCTTTGTGGCAGGGAATGCTCCCTGTTTGCAGCTGTCCCTGCAGGATGGCCCCAGGGCAGAGCCCAGCCGGGCTCCCACTGCAGCCCCTGAAGCTTGGGGCAGACAGTGGTCCCAGAGCTGAGGTTCACGGGGAGCTCCCGGAGCTGTGCCTCGCACTCTGTTGCCGTGTCCCCGTGCAGGCTGGCTTGTACGGGGTGAATGTACCAGCCCTGCTTTGACTGACAGGGGCCTGGCCCATCACATCTCTCCCAAGGCTGCAGGCATTGCCCAGGCCAGAATCTGAAGGCGCACAGAGATCAGAGCAGTGAAATCATCCAGACTGGGTTTTCAAAGGCCCTTTAGAAGGAAGGGCTTGAGAATAAATGTGCTCTGTTTGCCTCACGAACATCGGGGTGAGTGGTCTCTTTGGCTCCAACCCACTTTCCTCCCCGAGCCAACATTACCCACTCCCTCACACGTCCCCCCCGTGCCTTCCCACTGCCTTGTCCTGTCAGGGCTTCCGCAGCCCCTCATCCCTTCGTGGCCCCGTCCCCTCAGGGTCTCCCCAGCCCGGCCAACCTGCCCGGCAGCAGCGCCGCAGCCCCACAGGAGCTCCAGAGGAGCCCCACCAAGAGGCACCTGGGAGCCCTCAGCAATCCAGCCAGCAACACACGGGCAGGAGGACACGGATGGCGCTTCCTGCCTGGGACAGGGCTTGTGGCCATCTCCAGGCACCACTCTCACAGAGATCCCCACAGCTCCAGCCCCTGCCCATCTGCTCTGTGGGCAGCACAGAGGCTTTGGCAGAATCACCAAAGGCCAAGGGGCTTGTGGCCATTTTCCCTGCAACCCTGCAAGCCTGGGCAGCTTGCTGAGCCCAGGAACCCTTTTGTCCCTCTACCCCTAGGCCCTGCAGAGCCTGGGCAGCCAAAGAAAGATCCTGGGAGTCTGTCTATACACATCCTATATTTAAAGCAAAAGAAAAACAAAAAGAAATAAAAGAACAATCTTAAAGAAACTAAACATTCCTGCTGGCTCGGGTGGCCCCAGCAGACAGAGCCTCTGGGATCAGCTCTCTGCAGAGCTCCAGCAGCGCAGCCAGCCGAGCCCCGACAGATGAGGCCGTCTCCTCCATGCCCTGCAGAGCCGATCCTGCAGGTTGTCAAAGATGGAATATGGAGCTCTCTCTGCTTCCTGGAGGATGCACAATGTTTGTACTGCCAGGCTTGCGACGGTGACGCTGGTGTCATTTTCCATGCCTTCAAGGGCTGGAAGAGAGAGGAACAGAGCCATGGTCAGTTCCCACATCTGAGGGGACCCGAGGGGACTCTGTGCCAGGGCCATCCCAGCCGGCTCTGGCCATGGCCAGCAGGGAGCAGGGACCAGCTGGATCAGCCCGAAGCTGCTGGCCACGAATCCCCCAGGTGCCCTGAAAGCTCTGTGTGCTCTGCCCACGCCGGCCCTGGTCCGCACAGGGAGCAGAGCCCTCCGCAGCCGGGGCAGGGCTCGCAGCTCCCCAGGCAGCCCCCGCTGGCAGCCCGCTGCCCTCACTCACCCTCAGAGAGGAGCTGGAGCTCTTCCTTCCTCCCCCTCAGGTGCCGCCCGGCCGTCCCTGGGAACACAGAGCCTGTCAGGCCCAGGGCACAGCTCCCTGCCAGCGGCTCTGCCAGCCCTGTGCCCACACGCCCTCCTGGCCCGGCTCGTGGCTCACCCATGAACCTGACGGCCGCCTCTCGCAGGGGCTCCTGTGGGCTCTGCAGGTAGGGCAGGGCCCGGCGCAGGTGCTCGGCCACGCTGCTGCTGTCCTCTGCCAGCTGGAGAGAGCGACAGGAGGGAAGGGTTGGCCCCGCAGCCCCCCGGGCCGGGGCTCCATGGGCACCCGGCTGGGGCTGCAGGAGCCTGGAGCAGAGCCTGCGCGGCCTCGGGCTGCAGCAGCGGGCAGGGGCACAGCTGCCAGCCCGCACACCGAGCACCGCGCTCAGGGGCTGCACCAGGCTGGGGCTGCGGCTTCCCGGCCCTCCTTACCAGGCACTCGGGGAACTGCCATAGCTTCTGGTTCTGCACCAGCTCTCCAAGATCCCTCCTCTTGAGGAACTCGGCCGCACAGAGCAGCGTTTCCTGAGAAGCCTGGAGAGCAGCAGAGACGCGGAGATGGCCCCACAGCCCAGGGCGCAAAAGAACAACGCTGGGCAGCCAGGGAGCCTCTGCTCTGCCACGGCACACCTTCCCACTTTGACCTTTTTGTTTTTATAGTCCCTTTTTATTTCCAGTTGATGTATTTTCTCTTGATGCACTCTGTGCCGGTGCAATTGGTTGCTGGGGGTCTTTTTTTTCTGCCCTTGGTGGTCATAGGAATGAAGGCTCCTCATCTTCCTTGCAGATTGTCCTTGACCTAAAAGTCAACTTGTATATAATTAGTTACACAGTCTTCTATGCTAGTTGCATTCCCTACTCAATTCAAATTATCTCCTTTAACATTCATTTTGATGAACAACGACCATTTTATTTATTACACCCACTCTCTCCCAGTGCCCCCCAGTGTGTCCATCTCTCTGCTGCCCTCGAGCTCCTGGCCCGGCCCCGGCCGCCTGCTCCCATCCATCTGAGGTGGTTCCAGGGCCAGCAGGAGCTCTCTGTGGTGGCCACCAACGTGGTCCCCAACAGGGACTGGACCCACCAGCTCCTGGTGCTGCTGGAAACCCCAACCCGGGCCAGACTCACCTCCACCTGCCAAGTGGAGCACGTCAGCCTGGAGCACCCTGTGAGCTGACACTGGGGTACACGGGAGGAACCGGGGGTGCTGGGAGAGCCACTGGGATGTGCTGGGAGCACCTGGGAGGGAGTTGGAGAGAGCCTGGTTTCAACTGGGAGAGGAGGTTGTGGGTTTGGAAGGGCTAAGAAGGGGTTTGGGGGATACTGGGGAGGGTGGGATGATGTTCTGGGGGTCCTGGTGGGCACTGGGAAGGGACTGGGAGAGGATTTGGGGGTCTTGGGGCAGTGGGGGCGACTGGAAGGAGGCTGCGGGATCTTGAGAGGGACAGGAGGAACTTTGGTGGGTCCTGTGGAGGTCAGGAAAGGATCAAGAGGGAGGTTTCAGGGGATCCTGAGTGGGCTGGGAGTGATGAGGATGGTGGTTGGAGGGGCTTTGGGTGTCTATGAGAGTTTTTGGGAGATCCTGACCACTGTGGAAACCCCAGAGATTCTGCTGGATGATGCCGCAGCAAGATGCTGACAGGAACTGGAGACTCCCGAGTTGGGCTTCGTCTTCCTGGCACTGGGGATCGGGTTCTACCGGCGCAAGAGTCAGGTAGGTCCCGTGAGTCGTGTCTCCCCTCCTCTGGAACGTGTGTGCTCCCCGGGGCTCCCAATCCGATGTCACCCCCTTTTCTCTGCCCACAGAGGTCCTGATCCGCCGGCGGCCGCAGCCGCTCCCCGAGGCCTGGAGCCCAGTCGAGAACCCACCCTCCATCCCCACACTGATTTTGGGGGGGTCGTGTCCCCCCAGCCCTGCTGTCACTCTGCCCCTGCCCGCCTGCTCCCAGTGTTCCCAGTAAAGCTTCCCAGTTAAACCCAGCCCAGTTCATGGGGGCACTGGGGAGGGACTTGGGGGGACCCCACGGCGGGGCCGGCACTGGGCAGGGAGGGCGGGTCCAGGTGGGGAACACTGCCTGCTGCGGGTCTGCCCGGCAACTGGTGAGTCATCAGCCCCGCTCGCTCTCATTGGCTGACTCTTCTCCACCGCGTTCTCTCATTGGCTGAGGAGAGGCCCGGCAGTGCAGAGAAGGAACGGGAGAGATCCCGCCCCGAGCACCGGCACGGGGACAACAGACCCGGCCTGGGCACAGGGAGGGAATTTATTACCAACCAAACCACGGCAGCACCAGGAGAAGGGAAAGAAATCCCTCCAGCACCTTCCCCCACCCAACGGGGATCACCCACAACAGGGTTATCCACCATGGAGAGACGGGGACATCCCAGTTTAGACCACAGCCAATTTTATTGAGTGTACCAGGTGTTTATACAGGGATTTACTTGTATGGGGCTTATAGAGGGCTCTGTTTTTGGTAACAATTTCCCATTGGTTACACATTCTTTGTGACATCCAGTAACCTGGGAGCATTTATCTTATCACAAAGTCTCACACCATGTTGCCTGGTCACTTCTTGCCCAGGGAGACTGAAACTGTGTCTGTGTCTCCCACAGTTTCTGCTCAGTCAGGCCTCAGATATCGGGCCCCTTTATCAGCTCCATTGCTTTACTCTCTGTTTTATTCCCCATACGGGGACATCAGGGCTCTGCCCCACGGGGGTCACTGGGGATCATCCAGCCCGGATCCTCCCATGGGGGATGGAGCTGCAGCAGCACTCCAAGCTCTTCCCTCACTCTCTTCCCTCACTCCAAGCTCTTCCCTCACTCTCTTCCCTCACTCCAAGCTCTTCCCTCATGTGGGGCACTCACAGGGCTTCCCTTAGTGGTGCCTCCGTTGGTGTTGTGTCAGTTGAGAGCTCCTGGAGAAGCTCTTCCCACACTTCCCACACTCGTAGGGCCTCTCCCCAGTGTGGATGCGCCGGTGCACAGTGAGATTGGAGTTTTGCTTGAAGCCCTTCCCACAGTTGGGGCAGCGGTAGGGCCTCTCCTCTGTATGACTCCGCTCATGTCTGAGGACATCGGAGCTGGTCGGAAACCTCTTCCCACACTGGGGACACTCATAGGGCCTTTCCCCAGTGTGGATGCGCTGATGTGCTCGCAGGTATGAGCTCCACCCAAAGCTCTTCCCACATTCCAAGCACTCATAGGGCCGTTCCCCAGTGTGGACCACCTGGTGCTTGATCAGGCCAGACCTGTCTATGAAGCTCTTCCCACACTCCCCACACTCGTAGGGCCTCTCCCCAGTGTGGATGCGCTGGTGCATGGTGAGGCTGGAGTTTTCCTTGAAGCCCTTCCCGCAGTTGGGGCAGCGGTAGGGCCTCTCCTCTGTGTGAATCCGCTCATGTAGGAGCAGATGGGAGCTTCTCTGAAACCTCTTCCCACACTCCCCACACTCATAGGGCCTCTCCCCAGTGTGGATCCTCTGGTGCCGGATCAGGTGGCAGCTCCGGCTGAAATCCTTCCCACATTCCAAGCACTTGTGGGGCTTCTCCCTGCCATGCGGCTTCTGCACCAGGTCCGAGCTCCGCCTGGATCTCCGCCCGCCTTCCTGGCTCAGGGGGGCTCTTTCCTCCCCGCAGCTCCCTGGGCTGGGTTTGCAGCTCCTCCTCCTGCAGCATCTCCGGGGCTTTTCCTCCTCCTCCATTCAGCCACACCCTGGAAATGACAAATCCTGGTTAGAGGGAAAAACAACAGAAGAGCTGCTTGGACTGGAGGTTCCGCCTTGCCCAAGTTCATCCCTGGAAGTCATTGGGAATCTTGTATCTGTAAGAACCTCCAAAACACCAAGATTCAGCCCAAAAATCCCACAAACTTCAAGACACAAATCAAAAACTCCCTGAACATCACAAGTCAGCAAAAACCTCCTCTACAAGATAAAGATTCAGTTCCCACATAAAACCAAAGCACCAACATTTAGCCCAAGCAAGCTCAGAAACACCAAGATTCACCCCGTGAAAATTGTGGATCCCCCTCCACAGTCACCTGCTGCATGTGGGGGGAGCAGCGCTCCTGGGGCTGGGGGGAGGCTGCAGACACAGGGAGGGGTGGAACCTTCTGTTGCTTCCTCTTTCTGCTCCTCCTCCTCCTCCTGTGTCTCTGCTCTTCCTCACACTCCTCTTGCTCCTGCTGTTCCTCCTTCTCCTGCACAATCCCACCCTCTCCTGCCACCTACATCGTTTGACCATTTTGTTCCTCAAGGCTGCTTCTCCTTCCCTTCTCCTCCTGCCCCCAGGCCCAGCACCCACTGCCGGCTCCCTCTTCCCCCCACACCCACAGCATCCCAGCGCAGGGGCAGGGATGGAGCTGGGGCAGGTCGGGCTGGGGCAGCGCTGGGCTCTCGGCCGCTCCCGCCCGCACTCGGTCCCCACTGCAGCCGCTCCCGCCAGGACAGCGCGGGGGGGCCCGGCCTTGGCGCTGCCCCACTCCCACCTCCCCAAATTCCCCTCGCGGGGCCATGGGGCCGAGGGGGGGTCGCAGGTGGGGTCCAGGTGGGGAATGCTGAGATAATTTCAAGAGTGGGTCCCCAAGAAGAAAAATTGGAGTTTGTGGTAGACACAGGGGCAGAAAGAACTTTTCTGTTAAATATTCCATAAGGTTATAGTGTAAGCAAAGATACTCTAAAAGTAACAGGAGCAAAAGGAGAGAGTTTCACAGTACCCGTTATTAAAAATGTGGCAATAGAGGGAGAAACTAGATTTTGGATGACGGATGTTTTCTTGGTCCCAGGGGCAGGTACAATTTACTGGGACAAGATTTACAAGTGAAATTAGGAATAGGGGTTGTTCCAGAAGATGGGAAGATGACAGCTAGACCTTTAAAACTAGGCCAGGAGGATGGAAGAAGAATTAACAAGGAAGTTTGGGCTGGGGAGGGAAATAGGGGAAGATTAAATATTGACTCCATAAAGATTACAATTGAGGAAAAAAAATTGTCCCATACGTGAACGGCAGTATCCTGTATCTTTAGAAGGACGGGAATGTTTAAAGCCAGTAATAGAAGGACTAATAAAGGATGGGACATTAGAACCTTGTATGTCTCCCCATAATACCCCAATACTCCCAGTAAAGAAGCCTGATGGGAGCTATAGACTGGTACAAGCCTTAAGGGAGGTTAACAAAAGAACTCAGACCCGCTATCCAGTGGTACCAAATCCTTATACTCTTTTCAGTAAAGTTCCTCCCCAGCATCAGTGGTTTAGTGTAGTGGACCTTAAAGATGCCTTTTGGGCTTGCCCATTAGCCCAGGAGAGCAAGTAATCTTTGCTTTTGAATGGAAGGACCCACTAACTGGGAGAAAACAGCAATTAAGATGGACAAAACTACCACAGGGCTTTACAGAATCCCCAAACTTATTTGGACAAGCTTTAGAAACAATACTACAAACTTTCCCCACTCCCCATGGAATACAAGTTATTTAATGTATAGATGATCTTTTACTTTCTGGGGAAGCTGAAGCTGAAGTTAGAGAGGCTACTATAAAGCTTTTGAATTTTCTTGGGGAAAAAGGATTAAAGGTATCAAAAGGGAAGCTGCAATTTGTAGAATCAGAGGTAAAATATCTTGGACACTTGATTAGGAAGGGTAGTTGAAAGCTCAACCCAGAATGAAACACAGGGATTCTATCCCTTCCCCCTCCCCCTTCAAAGGGGGAAATCAGAAAGCTACTCAGATTATTGGGATATTATAAATTGTGGATTGAAGGATATACACAGGCAGTAAAATTTTTGAATTAAAAAAATTACAGAGGGAGATGATATAAAATGGACCAAAAAGGATAATGAAAAACAAAGAAAAAAGAAGTTAATACTAGCCCCAATATCAACTTTAAGCTTACCTGCACTAGCAAAACCCTTTCATCTGTATGTAAATGAAGAAAAGGGGGTAGCTCAAAATAGGGTTTTGTTTCAAGAGTGGGGAGGAGTAAAGAGACCCATGGCTTATTTATCAAAGATGTGGGATCCAGTAAATCAAGGTTGGCCAGTGTGTATTCAAGCTATAGCAGCTTCTGCAATCCTGGTAGAGGAAAGTCGTAAACTGACTTTTGGAGGTAAATTAATTGTGTACTAAATTTCTTCCAATTTGCACTGTGATTTTTATCTTGAAAGACATAACTTACTGTACTCTAACATTGAAAAACTAGTTTACAGCTGTGACATAGAAAAACCTGCTATTAATTTGAGTCAATGCAGGTTGTTCAATCAAGTGTTCTCAGTGTGTAAAGTTAAACTAAAGGTAACACCAGCTGCTTGGTAGGTCAATGAGAAACATTTTTCCTTCCAACCAGTCCTTTTTCAAGTACCCAAATGTATTTTGCTTTCTTAGTTTTTTTGTTTTGTTTGTTTGCTAGTTTTTCTGGAAGTGCTAACTACTTGCAGTGTATCTAGAACAGCAATTAAAAATGTGCATAAAAAACACTTGTAAAAAACATAGGGCTCATTTTTTCCCAGAATGGGAGATGGCTACATATAGAAAAGGGAACCTACAAAGCTAGATGAAGAAAAATTTCAGTATCTTCTAATGTAAATTGTTAATTTGTTAGTTTCAGCGTCACAGTGGGTGTGTGACACACATATGAAAAAGATGGTGAGGGAGATCTCTGTTTACTACAGTTTCCTATTTCTTTGATGAGTTAGAGAGCTATGAAGCAACTGTGATTCCTTGTGTGGATTACCCAGGCCTGCAGGGAGGGCTTGGCCATGATTCCCTCTGTGCTGCAGGCAGCCCTGCAGCGTGGCAGCAGTGGCTTGCCTCTGGTGAGTTTGCAGGCAGGGTGCTCCAGCACTGCAGTGCTCAGGGGCAGTTTCCTATTTTGACATCAAAGCTTAAATTCAGGAGTGCCTCTTCCCATCCAGTTATTGTGTGTACCGTAGAAACCTCTTCAGAGAGTGTTTCCTGGCAGTCAAAAAGAGAGTATTGCAGAGATAAATTCCTTACTTGCCGTCTCCCCCACTGTATCCACATTTTGTGTATTCCCTCTTCAAATTATAGATTGGTAAAACTCATGCTCTGTGTCCTCAGATGCCCTTCCCAAATCAAACCTTGGCTTCTTTGCAAATCATATTGCATCAACAAGGATTGCCTTAAATTTTTTAGTGCAGGCAAGGTCACTTTGGAAGTAAGTTGTTGTCTACCTTGTTCCTACAACCCTTCCAAGCTTGTGAATGGAAAATTGTGACAGCAAAATAAGTCTTTAGTTTTAGCACTGTCAGCTGTGGGTAGCTGGTAGCCCTTGGCGGAGGGTGCCGTGAATTACAGGCCTGCAGAATACATTAAACAAAAGTAATTAAATTTGTAAGGAAGTTGGAAAAGGAGGGAGAGGTGATTGGCAGACTCACCTCTCCAGGATGTAGGACTAATGTTAGAAAGTGGACTGATATTGGAATGTGGATGTTGAAATATGAAGAGAGAAAAAGAGAGCGAAAGAGAGAGAAAGGAAAAGAGAAAGAGAGAGAGAGAGGGAGAGCGAAATACACCCCAAAGTCCCCATACCGTCGATATTTGTAAGTTCTCCCCCATTCCTGCTAGACAGAGTGACAACAAGGGGAGGGGAGTGACAAGGACAGAGTCAAAACCAAAGCTGTGAAAAACAGGGAGAGCTGGACCACCAATAGAGATAAGATCAAAGCAGAGATAGCTCACTCTCACAATATGGTTTATTTTTTTAAACAAGACTTCTTTTTTTTCCTTCTGATTTTTGTTGTTAAGGAAAGGAGGGTTTTGTTCTGAAGAATGGGTCTGTAAGACTAAAACAGTTAGATGTTGCCTAAAAAGCAAAAACCCAAGAGATGTGATACATCTTGTGTTAAATTTGGGCTAGTCTTTTTTTATTTAACTAATTATAACTCACAGGAAGAAGAATTGGCCTCTGCAGCAATTAGCACAGCTGGATACAAGAAGAAGAAGCAGCTATAGAAAAAGTTTTTAGTTAAACACAGAAAGTTTTGAAGAAAACTAATGGTAAAAGTTAATGCAGAATTGTTTTTCTTTTAACACTGTGCGATTGAGAAGTCCTTTCCAGGTACTACTAAAGCAGCAATCCCAACCATGGAAAGAGGGTGAATTCATGACAGCAAAATAAAAGATTTTGTGAAGAAACGTGAGGAATGGACTATCACATCCAAACTGGGTGACACCAAATTGACTTTCAACCAGGACTGGGTGGTAATGGTTTGGGAAGACCCACATGATCCAAGGCAGGTACAAAGAACAACACCTAACTGAGAAATAAGGCAAAGCTTGCATCACTGGTTCTAAGCCCTGCCTGAATAAGCCCTGAGACGCCTCCGACACCTCCTTGGCAGAGGAACACTGCCACTTCAAACAGGAGGATCGGGAGTGTTTGAGTCAAAGAGTTCTTATAGTCTGGCCTTAGCCTGTGACTTGTACAGGCAAGAAGGGAAATTACCATTAATACTATGCTGTATACTTTATTTGATTCATCCCCACATTGGGCATGGCAGCTGGGTTATAAGTGAATGTTTAAATTATGAGAATAATTGGCATTGTAGTTCACAAAATCTATGTTCTTGTTGCAAGTAGTATTGAGTACTGAATCAATCCCCTATACAGAAAGACCTCAAAAATTGAAGTAATAAATTGCTTTTGTAGATGGGAATAATCAGTGCCTGTGGACTGAGAGATACCTGAGGAATGATGGAAAACCACAGTTAAAAGGTGTCAAAACCAATTTGCCTGGAAATGAGTAAAAAAGGAGTGACAAGGGAAACAGAGGGCAAGCCTGGATTGAGCACTGTACTCACCAGCGAGAAGATCACACGTACCTGCTGTGGGCAGCACCCCACAGGCAGGGGAGGTGGGGGTATAAGCCAAGCCAGACCTCTGTCATTCCTGTTTCTGTCTCTCATTTGTTGTCTTTTCCCTTCTGAGATAGCAGCAAGATCATGTCACAAATGCTACAGAAAGTGTTACATGGAAAGAAACCAAAGTTCCTTTTTGGTACACACACCCATGTCAACAGCCACTGTTATAACCCATCCAAATTAAGTACCTGCAGGAAAAAGGGGGAAAATTATCACATTACAAAGAACTTAGGGAAAAGTAGTAATACTTGGGGCATGGAATGTCCAAAAGGAGAGAGATTCATTTGTTTTACATTTGATCTTAGAAATATAGTCCAAGATTCGGTAAAGAGACAATTAGTAAAAAAAAAGTAAAACAAGCACAGCAGTCTAGCTCTGTATTAACACCAAATTATATCCTGAATCATATTAAACGACTCCAAGCACTTATAGAGAAGATAACAAACAAAGCTGCTCAGGCATTGGAGTAAATATTGAGTCTGCAAAGCCAAACATCACCTGCAGTGTATTAAAATAGGTTGGCTTTACGCTATTTATTGGCTAAAGAATGGGGCGTACAGATTGTTGAAAATAGATGGCAATGAGGATGTCATCCTGGAAAAAACAAAGGATATCAGAAAAAAATTATGACCCAGGTATTGACCTAGTCCAAAAATGGGAAAATAATGTTAAAAACTAGCAGGTGGGGTAAGGTATTGAGAATGGGATGCTGGAAGAAATTAGGATTCTTCCTTTTATGTGTTACAAGTGTTTTGATATTTCTTCTTTGTTTAATCCCATGTTTTATTTGATTACCAACAAAGTCCAAAGAATGGAAGAGGATAAGAAATATTGCTCAAGCCAAATGATTTATAATTAATAAGAGGCGGGATTGTGAAAAATGCATATTTAAGATTGGCTTTTCGCAAATGTTACAATGAATAATATATATGTAAAGTTAGAAAGTTATGCTGTATTAATTCCCTTAAGTATTGTGTTAAGTGTAGTTTTATGTTACAACATAAATAGTTAAAATAGAGATTATGTATGTGGGGGGAGTTTTCTTTTTAGGAATGAGATGCTCCCTTCGAAGAACACCTAAATCTTCCAAAGGAGAGGAATTTATGGCTTCTTATCAGAAGAAGATAATTTCTTCAGGCCCTGCTCAGACTTGAAGACACCAGGGGATTAAAGGAAACAGTTGACATACAACAGAGTTTCTTGTTTAGAATAGAATGTGTGCATAACCATGAAGGATGTATGAATATGCAACAAGTGTATTGGTTTAAGGGTGATTCCTTTGTTCACAAGTCATGCTTTTCTTGGGACATCCGTAATTCTTTGCTTTTTATTGTCTTGTAATTGTCCTAACTCTAAACCGTATTACTCTAATTGTATTATTATTTTTATAACCATATTATTATTATGATACTTATAAAATTTTAAAAACAAAATGATTGGATTTTTTCAAAATGTACAAAACTAGATGAGATTTAAAAGTGACCCTTTAACTCATAAACAATAAATAGATGATTTGAAGGGGGAAAAAAAAGCAGCAGGTTGTGGGGGGGGCACAAGTGAGGCTGCTGAAGGCTGCTGTGGAAGAGAAGCTGCATTCCAGGCACCCGGGAGGAACTTTAGAAATGCAAATTAACACTGCTGGGGCAAACTGGGGACAATGTACCTGGCTCTTCTTGCCTGGGGCAGGAATTGGCTGATCCCCTCTGCCCCTCACCCCAAGCTCTGCCTGCTTGCACAGATGGAATCTGCACAGCTGAAGGCAGAGCCCATGCTGAGGATCTCTGACTCTGCAACAGAAATGGCTGAAGCTGCAAAGGGAAACAGCAAATGGAGAATGTTGGGAAAACTTCACTAAAATAAGGGGGGGGGGGGGATCATCCCTCTGCCCACTCCAACATCTGCTGCCTCTGTCTGTGCTGTACAGGGTGTATCAGAGCAATGGGGTTTTGCTATAACATGTTCAGGGAAATCAGTTGGAATTCAAGTATATGATGAAGGAGTAAGAAAAAAAATGGTCAATTGATGCAGCCCCAGTTTGAGAGAGCGCCCAAACATGGGGAAAAGATGAAGGGCCACCAGAACAAATCCTACAACACCATGGACCAGCCCCTGGGAACCAAAATGATTTTGTGAAAAATACATGTTATATGGCTCTGTGCAGATAGTTACTATATGTATTATGTTATATTGATTAGTTGTGCTGTATTAACATTTTAACAGTATGGTAAATGTAGCTTTGTAGATAAAATGAAGCTTTAGTAGTTAAAAGAGAAAATATGCATGCGGGGGTTTACGAAATGAGAACACCGAAATTCGCTCTAGGAACACTTAAATTCTCCAGACAAGAGGAATTTATGGTCTTCTTACTAGAAGAATCTAATTTCTTCAGGCCATGCTCAGACTGGAGGATGCCGTGGGGATTAAAAAAAACAGTTGACATACAACAGACAGAGTTTCTTGTTTGAAATAGAATGTATACATAATCATGAAGGATATATGAATATGCAACAGTGTATTTTTTTAGGGGTGATTCCTTTATTCACAAGATATGCTTGTTGTGGCTTAAGTGCCCAAGAGACCATCCAGACATATGTAAGTCTTTGTTTTTATTGTCTTGCAATTGTCCTAACTCTAAATTTTTATTGGTCTAATTGTATTCCTACTTTTATCACCATTTTACTAGTATTAAACTTCTAACATTTTAAAAACCAAGTGATTGGCGTTTCTCACAAATTCATATCGGGAGAGAGAGAACCCATTTAGCATTTCAATGCCATAATTAGCTTACAAGCTGTCCTCGGAATAAGAACCAACCAGACAGCTCCAGCTCCTGACCTTCCTGCCGACCAAGCCACTAAAATGAGGAACACAAAATTTCACCAGGGGATGGGATCAGATTATCTGTGTGCAGAAAAAACAGGAGTTTGTGGAAAAGTAAATGACTCAAACTTATATTGGCAAAGAGATGACAAGAGAAAACTGCTAAAAAAGCTAACAAAGGAAATAGGAGAGCAGTTTATGTACTGGTCCAAACATGGAAAGGATGGAAATGAGAGACGGTTCCCCGGCTCCCCAGCAGACCAGGAGTTAAACGAATGCTGCTTCTCCTCTTCTGTGCTGCAGCAACTCTCATCTTTTTACCATGCTCCACACCTTGGCAGTGCAGCTCATCCAGCAGCTGAGCCAGGGCATGCAGGTGGCAGCCAGGCCTCCTGATCCACAAACGGCTACAAAAGGACAGGGAATGAGGGCACCGAGAATAATCCCAAAACCAAAGAGGACCCGGGAAGGACAAAACAGAGTCAAGGAGTGAATCTGCCTGGAGATAGGGCCAGGCACTTGTAGAGAAGGAAGCAAGGCGAGAAAAAATCAGTTCCAATAAATGTTACAAGTTGACCCAGACAGCTGCTCAAAGTTCCGCTACATTCCCGAACTTCGAGGAGAAGAACAAAGACTTAACAGAGCCATGAATATCGGCTGTTCTACAAAAGGAGGGTGCACATTAACGAGGACAGGCTCCAGGCGCATCGGGAAGTCGGAACCTTCCAAGGAACTCAGCCGGTGGGCAAAGGCAGAGGGAGATGCGGCCGGGAAAATGAGGATAAAAAGGAGGCTGCGGGCTACAAGCACGGCAGAGAGCGCACGGCAAATGCCCCACGGCCTCTGCCCCTGCTCGGCAATAAAGTCACTTTGACAGGACTCCTCGCTCTCCTCCGGGCACACAAACCTCCGGCGACGGGAATTTCCCCGCCCGCTCCCGGCCGCGGGGCAGCCCCTCTGTCCTACCCACAGCAGCCGGGCCGAGCCAGCGCTGCTCCGGCAGCGGCTCCTGCCCGGCCCCGGCGGGAAGGAGACCGCGGGCAGCCGCTCCCGCAGCGCCCTCAGCCCGGGGCCGGCACGGGCCGGACACGGCACCGGCGAGCCGCCGGAGCCCCCTGCCGCCCCCTCCGCCCGCAGCCAGCCCCGAGCCCCCGCAGAGCCCAGCGCGGCTCCCACCTGCGCCGGGGCCGCCTCCGAGCTCCGCCGCCGCCGCCTCACCGCGCTCCGGCCGCTGCCGCCGCTGCCGGGCCCGCACAGCCGCTCGGCCAATGGCGGCGCTGCGCGGCCACGGCCGCCCTCAGCCCGCCGCCGGGGCCGCGCCGCGCCCCGCTCCCACCAATCAGCGCGCCGCGACCGCGACTGACGGCACCGGCGGCCAATGGCAGCGAGCTCGGGGCGGGCTCTGCGCACGGCCCCGCCTCGCCCCGCGCTCTCGGCGCCCCCGGGCTGCGTGAGGGGAAAGCCGGAGATGAGGAACAGCCCCGGCACGGGCCCGGGCCGAGCCGGGATTGAGCTGCCCACACAAACAAACTTCTCCGCGCCTCCCGCCACGGCTTTCCCGGCCCTGCGCCTCCCGTGCCTCCGCCTCTGCGGGAAGCCCAGGAGCCTCACTTCTCCTGCCCCTCGTTAGCGCATCAGTGCTTCGCTTTGATTTCCCCCGAAAAGGGAAACCTGCCCCAAGCCCTGTGGGTGGGTGGGACAGGGGAGAGATTTCTGGCAGAAAACTCCAAAGACTCGGAGCAGGAGCAGGAGAAGTCAGTGCAGAGCCTTAAATGCACCTTTCCCCACGCCTCCCTGCTCCCAGCTGCACCTCCTCCCCCGGCAGGGCAGGAGACAGGGAATGGGGCCATGCTCAGCTCATCCCCCGGGGCTTCTCCCTCTGCTCAGGGACAGGAGTCGTTCCCTGCTGCACCCTGCGCTCTCTCCCGGCCGAGACTTCTCCAGGAACTTCTCGGAGCGGAGTCCATCCCCTGGGCACAGCCCCCTCCGAGTGCTGCAGCGTGGGTCACTGTGCCACGGGCTCAGTCCTGCCAGGACAGGCTGCTCCAGCGGGGCCCCTCTGCCCGCGGGCTCACAGCCTCCTCTCAGGCATCCCCGTTGTGAATTAAAATTTTAAATCTTTCCTAATAATAAAATTGTTATAAAAATAATAATACAATTAGATTAATAAAGTTTAGAGTTAAGATAATTATAAGACAATAAAAAGCAAAGAATTACGGACGTCTGGATGCTCTTGCACACTAAGTTACCAAAAGCAGTCTTTGTGGACAAAGGAATAGCTTTAAAAACAATAGCTGGCTGCATATTCATATATCTTCCATGGTTATGCATACATTCTATTTAAAACAATATCTCTGTCTGTTGTATGTAAACTTTCTTTTAATTCTTAAGGCATCTTCGACTCTGAATAAAGCTTGAAGAAATTAGCTTCTTTTGATAACAAAATTATAAATTCTTTTTTTTTTTTTTTAAAGATTTAGGTGTTCTTCAAAGTGAGTATCTCATTCTAAAAAAAAAAAAACAAACTCCCACCACATACATAGTCTCTATTTTAATATTATTTTGGAACCTAAAACTTACACCACTAGTTTATTTAACACACTACTTAAGAGAATGAATACAGAATAACTTTCTAACATTACACATATAATATTCATTATAATATTTGCAAAAAGCCAGTCATAAAATATGCATTTTTCACAATCTTTCTTCTTATATTTTATAAATCATTTGGCTTGAACAATATTTTTTATTTACTTGTATTCTTTGGACTCCGTTGGTAATCTAATAAAACATGGGATTAAACAAAGAAGAAACATTAAAACACTTGTAACACATAAAAGGAAGAATTTTAATTTTTTCTACTATTTAATTCTCAATACAGTAACCCACTTCTTAGTTTTTAACATTATTTTCTCATTTTTGGACTGATACCTGGGTCATAATTTTTTTAATATATCTTTTGGTTTTGGTTTTTTTTTTTCTTTTCTAGGATGACTTCCCTATTGCTATCTATTTTTAATAATTTGTATACTCTTTTTTTTAGATAATAAATAGTTTAAAGCTAACATATTTTAATACACTGCAGTTTTTGTTTGGATTTCCTGACTTAATATTAATTCTAATGTTTGAGTATCTTTGTTTGTTATCTTCCTTATAACTGTTTGGAGTTTTATAATATGATTTAGTATAAAATTGGGGGTTAATACAGAGTTAGACTGTTGTGTTGGTTTTACTTTTTTTTTTTTTGTTTACTAATTGTTTTTTACTGGATTTTGGACTATGTTTTTAAGATTAAATGTAAAACAAATGCATCTCTCTCCTTTTGGATATTCTATGTTTTATGTATTACTATTTTTTCTTAAGTTCTTTGCAATCTAATAATTTTCCCCCTTTTTCCTGCAGGCACTTAATTTGGATGGGTTATAACAGTGGCCAGGAAACCCTCGGCTTCTCCTCTCCACGGGGTTCCTCTTCTTCCTAAGACCCAGTCCCAGTTTCCCCGGGGGGGATTCTCTCTTTTTTATCACTCCCTTGGTCTCTTTACTGGCCGCTTTTCCCACGAAAAAGACGAAAAGCAGCGTGAGAGGCTGCAGCAATCACTTGGCAAGTCTGGGGTACCCAGCAGCCTCTGTCACACACATTCATTCCCCCCTTATCCGCCCCATCCCAACAAATACTCACCTGTCCTTTGTCCTTGGTTCTTCGTGTACACTTTAGTCTCAGGGGCTAATTACCGCAGTTTTAGGGAATCCTTTCCCTTTTCTTTGTTTTATTGTCTCCTTCTGCCCATGGATCATAACCTGTGTCTGTGGTCACACCCCAGGGAAACAGAGCGAGGCTGCCTAAATAGGGCAGGACCCATCTTCCTCACCCTGACTCTCCTCAAGCCCCGGCAGAGAGGTGTTAGAAATCATCCTGTGCTACCATAATTGTGAAAAACGCCAATCACTTGGCTCCCTGGGCTGGGTTTGCAGCTCCTCCTCCTGCAGCATCTCCGGGGCTTTTCCTCCTCTGCCATCCAGCCATGCCCTGGGAATGAAAAATCCTGGTTTGGGGAAAAACAAGGTGGGAGCGCCTTGGACTGGAGGCTCCTCCTGCCCAAGTCCATCCCTAGAACTCAGCAGGACTCTTGTGTCCATGAAAATCTCCACAGTATCAAGGTTCAGCCCAAAACAACACTCCCAGGAGTTCCCTATCTCTGATCTCTCCACTTTTGGGGTTCCAGAGGTTTCCTTTCCTTGGGATGATGGGGGTCCAATGTCTTCAGGGGTTCCCCCTTCTCAGGTGTCTTGCTTAGGGATGATCCAGGGGCTGTTGGGGCTCCATGGGGTCCCTTCTCCCCTGATGCTCTACTTTGAGATCCCAGAGGTCCTTCCTCTCCAGGCTCCCCCCCTTTCCAGCCAGCCGGGGGTCCCCCAGCTCCAGGATCGCCCCTCTCTGCTCTCCCCACTCCGGGGGTCCCAGGGGTTCCCCTCCTCTGCTCCCCCGGGGGTCCCCAGGACCAATGTCCTCCCCCTGGTGACACTGGGCAATGGCCACGTGGACTCCCAAAGATCCCCCAGGGGGCTCAGCTTTGGGGTCCTGAAAGATCCAAACCTACACACACACACAGAAAAAAACCTCCCAGGGTTTATTTGGGCCTCCCAGACGACATCTGGGGCTCAATTCCACAATCTGCAAGCTCCCAACACACCCCAATAAAAAACCCTCTCAGAGACTCCCCGATATATTTGGGACAAGCTCCCCCTCCCCTCTCACCTGCAGGATGAGCTGGGGGCGATGGTCCTGGGGCCAAGGGTGCTGCGGCCTCAGGGGGCACTGGAACCTCCTGTTTCTCCTCCTTTTCCTGCTCCTCATCCTCCTCTTCCTCCTCCTTTTCCTCTCTCCCTCCTCCTCCTCCTTCCTAATCCCACCTCCTGCCCAGTTCCTGCCTTCTGTATATTTAGAGTGGAGCACCTTGCTTGTTTTTAGAGCGAGAACAAAGATCCCCGCGGGAACACGGCTTGCTGGCTTTAGTCAGAAGTAGCAGTGACTAAAGGTCCTGTTTCCTCTGCTGTGCTCCCGTCCTTGTTCCTCCTCAGTGTTCAGGCTGGGCTATGGGGTGTCCCTGTTTGCTGCATTTTCAGAGCTCCTCCTGGAGCCTTTGGGCAATAGGCTGTGCCCTGGGAGGGTTCTTTGTGCTCCTTTGTGACCCAGGAGAACCTTCCGGGCGGTTTCTGCGTGAGCTGCTGCTGTGATGTCACAGGAGCACTGCCACGTCCCCGAGGTGCTCCCGTGGCTGTGGGACACGGAGGCCTCAGTGTCCCCAGTGGCTCTGGGCACTGCTCCTTGCCGGAGGATCCTCCTGCCCGAGGCATTCTCAGCACCAGCCCAGCCCTGAGGGGTGTCCTTGTGTGCTTGCAGGGCTGCAGTCTGCAGACGTGTGCAGCTCAGCCAAAATGATCCAGCACGTGGCTGCTGCAGTTTGCATGCTGTACTCTGTGGCTTATTCGGGCTATTTTTTAACCCACTTGGCACGTAAGTCGAGGTTTTCCCTCGCTGCTGTGGCTTTGGGCTTGCTGTGTGCTTTCTGTTCCTCCTCTGGACCCGAGCTGACTTTGTAACCAAATGGCCATGAAGGCACCATTGCTTTGGGAGAGCTCCTGCCAGCAGCTGCAGCTGAAAAAGGGGGTGTCTGCAGCCAGCGGGGCGTGCACAGCATTTGCAATGAGCCCTGGGGGGTTCTGTTCCCTCCAGCGGGGAGTCTGTGGCAGCAGAGCCGGGAACTCCCTGCCCTGCCAAGAACTGACCCAGCCCAGCATTTTGTGCTGTTCTCTTGCTGTGGGAAGGGACTGTGGCTCCTGGAGGGACGCTGGGAAAGCAAAATGCTCTCTCGTGGTTGCCTTGCTCCGTTGCATTTCCCACCACAGGCAGTTTTTCCTGATAGCATCTGGTTCATGTTCCCTCTCCCGTTGCAGGGCACCTCATGTGTGGATTCCGAGCAGCTCCTCCTCCGGTGAGTGGGAAAGGAACCTTTGGTGTTTGGAATTGTGCAGCAAGCTGTGAGCTCGGCATGTGGCAGCCGAGTGCCAGCCTGGGAGGCTGAAGGAAAGTTCCTGTCAGAGTCTTTGCAGCAGCAGCAGCAGCAGCAAAGGGATCCCAGCAGATTTCTCCTTTTCTGCTGCAGAGCTTTTGAAGAGCTGCAGGTCTGGTTTTGCAGGCAGAGGATTGCTTGCTGGCTTTAGCCACGGTGGAATATGGAATTCCCAACAATAAGTGGCAATGCGGACTTTAGCCCATTGTTAGTTTGAAGTACTCCAAACCAAATTTCTGCTTCGTGCAGCTGGATGTGCAGCTGAAGGTAAATAAGGTGATCACTGAGATAGAACTTCCCGTCCCTCACGCTGCCGTCTGTCCACAGGGCACAAAAGCAGCACCAGCCCCTCCTCTGGCTCCCTCTGCTCCCAAAGAGGAGGCCAAAGAGGAGGAAGACAGCAGTGAGCTCCCCGCTGTTCTGGGGGACGCTGGTGAACTTCCCTCGGTGCCGGGGGATGACAGTGAACTTCCCGCTGCTCTGGGAGACGAGGGCGAACATCCCACGCTGTGGGAATACAGCGGCGAGGCTCCCACGGCATGGGACAAGGACAGTGGACATCTCCCGGCGTGGGACGAGGGCGGTGGATGTCCCCTGGTGCGGGACGAGGATGGCCAAGCCCCCATAGTGTGGGATGAGGACAGAGGACATCCTGTGCCTTGGGAAGAGGAGGGTGAACTTCTCCCAGCATGGGAAGAGGACAGTGAATGTCCTGTGGCTTGGAAAGATGATGGCGAACCTGCAGCGTTTTGGGAAGAGGATGGAGAATCTCCCTGTGCTTGGGAAGAGGATGGAGAACCTCCCTGTGCTTGGGAAGAGGACACTGATCCTCCCTGTGCTTGGGAAGAGGACACGGAACCTCCCTCCGCTGTGGGATCCTGGGCTGAAGGTTCTGACAGCAGCACAGCCCTGCAGCCAGAGGGGAGAGGGGAGTGGTGCCTGGTGCAGCTGAGTACGTCTGCTCTGTTCCTGTGTTCAGAGCAGGGGCTGTGTGTGTGTCTCGGCATCAGCTGCAGCCAGCGTTGCTCTGCAGCTGAATGTCACAGGGGCATTTATTGTCCTTCCCCAGCTGAGACCAAGGGGCTCACGGCCCCAGGGAGTGGGGCTGCATTCTGGCTCTGCTCTGGTGGGGTCTCGCTCTGGGAGGGAGCCTCTTCCATGTGGTTTCTTTCAGGGAACATCGTGAGCGTGGAGGAGCCTGCCGAGAAATACCTGGAAGTGGAGCAGATTGGCCAAGGGTAAGTGCACGGCAGCTACTTCTGCACAAGCAGCCCAGGGGCTGTGCTGATGCAGGATCAAGGGAGAAGTCAGGAGAGCTGCAAACACCTTCAGACACTGGGGTGCCATCCTGCTGTCTCTCAGTCCTGATCAGAATTGAGAACTGTGGTCAGAAGGAGCCGTCACAGGCCCCTGAGGCTGGCAGTGTCCTGCCTGCAGCAAGGAGCAGGACCTGGGAGATCTTCTGTGTCTGGAACTGGATTGCTTAAAAGAGCCACTCACCATCTGGTGACTGTCAGACAACAGCTCTCAAGGAGATTTCTTTCAAATATTTTGCTTCAAAAAATATCCTCCAGTCAGCATTAACAACCTAATGGTTTGGAAACAGGAACCAGAGATGAACTAATAAGTGCTCTATTCTAGCACAGCTTGTAGAGCCCATACATTCAGCAACAGACACAGAGCTGATGCACTCTGGGGGAAAATGCATCACCTGCCTGATGGCAGGGCCCTTGTGGATCCTGCAGGTCTTAGGCAGGAAATGGAAAAGGATGAAATGCATTCTTTTCCAGTTCTTTAGACACCCATTGCTCACTTCAGGTTTTGAACTAAAGCAATTAAGTGTGGACATTTGGGATTTGCTCCAGCCCAATTCCTTCGTGTTGGGTCTCAGTTTTCCCTTGCACACCTGGCATGGCAGAGGGCTGGTGGCTGCTGTGCTGTTGTTGCAAGGGTTGATGCACCCAGGTGTTTGTGAGCACTGCAGGCAGCAGAGATCTCCTGTCTGGGCTGGCTTTCACTCCCAGGGCCTCAAGCGCTGCTTCTTTCTTCTCTGCTGTTTTGTCTCGAGGGCTTTCGGAACCGTTTCCAAAGGACTCGACAGGGCCACTGGAGGAGAGGTCAGTGCCAACACGCCCAGCACGTCTGGCAGCTCTCCAGGGCTCTCCCCTCTGCTGGGAGCTGTGGCTGCAGCTCTGGGGGCCAGCAGAGCTTTCCTGCACAGGCTGCTCCTCTGAAGGCAGAGCAGTGTCAGCCTGCAGAGCACAGCTGGGACACACTTGGTCCTTCTGGAGTGCCCAAAGGGATGCAAGGAGGGCAGCGGTGTCTGTCAGAGCAGGACGCGCTGGCTTGCTCTTCATATCTAAAAGTGTGAATGGATCAGGGCTGGAGACTGAGGCTCAATTTATCTTCACCCCAGCCTCAGACAGGAGCATTATTTAGCAGTTTTTCCATCCAGCCTTTCATCTTCAAAGGGTACCTCAAGGCCTAATTAGGGTGAGATCCTGCTTGGGGTCAATTTGGGGATTTAATTCCACTTCAGCTGTCCACAGAGAGAGAGGGAGAGAAATGAGAAGATGGATGTCCAGGGCAAAGCTCTCTCCTAAACCCTGCAGTTGTTTGGGTCTGGGGTCAGTGACAGCCTGTGACAGGGATCACCTGAGCAATGGATGTGTGTGTTTGCTTTGTTGTGCAATCCCAAACAAAGCAGCTGCATCTGAAATCATGACCAAATCCCATGGAATTGCTAAAGGGCTCCTGGCTGTTTTGCTCTGTTTTCACAGAACCAGAATGACCTCCTGCTTGCAAAATGTGTTTGAATAGTAATGAGAGTGTTGAGGCCATTTGAGAAGACTGTAGGTGCAGAGAATGTGGTTAGAGCTTGGAGGCTGACAGCTGAGGGGCCATTTCTGCAGAGCTTGCAAGGCCAAATGTCTCTGGCCGTGTGTCCTGTAAGCAGCCCCAGCGAGCAGAGCAATGGGCTGTGGGAGTGGCCCTTGCTGAGCTCTGGTGCCCATCCCAGGGCAGTTTGGCACAGCCCGGCTCCGTCGCTCCAAAAAGCCTCGCCCCGTGTTGGCTGTGGCCTCCTGCCACAGACTCCTCCAGTTAAAGGTCTGCAATGTCCCCTCAGGTGGCCATAAAGAAAATGAGTCTCAGAGGGCAGAACGGGGAACACGCTGTGAATGAGCTCCTGCTCCTGAAGGACAAGAAGAACCCCAACATTGTCAACTCTTTGGACAGGTGAGTGCTTCAGGCCTCACCCCGTGCACGGGCCCTGCCTCAACCTTTCCTGGCACCCGTAGTCTGTAGCCTGTTTTGAAAATGCCTGACCCAGCCGTATCTTCCCAAAACAACAGCCTGGCAGTTCGCTCCCTCCGTGTGCTTTGGTTACTTTGGTTTGTTTTTTCCTTCAAGTTGACCCCGTTTTCTGTGTCTTACAGCAAGTGCTGATAAATCACAGCAGAAATTATTTCCCTTGGCTTCTTCTTCCCAGCCCTTTTCCATTGCTGCAGATGCCAGGAAAACCAGGGCCTTGTTTCCAGAAATGCCTCATTTGCCCATTTTGCACTGGCCTTGCCTGTTTCTGAAGGGACTTTCTGAAAGGTTTTCTGATTGCTTTTGTCCCAAGTGCTGCACGGCCTCCTCCCCTGGATAACCCTGGGGGTTGTGGTGCCTTGTTCTGCAGGGAATGGTGGAACTGATGAGCTCAGAAGCTGAACCAGCTGGGGGCCAGTGTTGTGGTTCCACACTGATCTGGGCTGTTGCTAAACTGCTTTTTTCACCTGCTTGCCATCTAAGGCATCTCCTTTCTCACAGGTGTCTCTTCCTTTAGACTGTGCAGATTCCAAGGACTCTGCAGCCTGGCAGGAATGTCTCTCCATCTGATTCTGTCCTCATGAACAAGTGACCTGGAAACAAAACTACACTCCAGGCTTTTCCATGGGGGAATTGAGCACTGCACATTCGTCTCCATGTCACTGCTTTTCTCTTCCAGCTTCCTTGTTGACGGAGATCTCTGGCTGGTGATGGAATACATGGATGGAGGAACTTTGCAGGACGTTGTCAGACAGACACGCATGGCTGAAGGAGAGATGGCAGCTGTCAGTCGGGAGGTGAGGGATCCTGCCTGTGGCTGCCACGGCTTGGACACGATGGTCCTTCCACAGAGGCGTGAGAACAGGAGTGGCTCCATGCTCAGGGTTCTGTTTCTCTGTTGTTTTTATGAGCTGGAGAAGAAAGAGGCTCTGCAGTGAACGGCCTGCCAGCATCGCTGCAGTTCTGCTCTGTTCTTGCTCTCTTTCCTGCTGTTGTGGCACTCTCTGTCTGTTCTGGATTTGATGTGCTGTTCTCAGCTTTGCCCTGAACCGTTTGCCTGGAGCCTGTCTGCTCTGCACTCCTGGCCTGTCACAGCAAAGCTGCTGCTGGCAGAATTCCAACCTGTCCTTTCTTGTGTGATAGATTCCGGCCATTGGTTTTTGTCCTGGTGTTTCTTGTTCTCTCTCAGTGCCTGCAGGGCCTGGATTTCCTCCATGCGAACCGGGTGATCCACAGAGATCTGAAGAGCTCCAACATCCTCCTGGGCATGGCCGGCTCTGTCAAGCTGGGTGGGTGTTCCTGGCCAGGCACGGCGCTCCCGGGTGCGGCTGTGGGGCTGCTTCCCAGTGCCGGCCAGAGCCCCACAAGGGCTGCTGGGGGCACTGCCCGGCCCCTGCTGCCAGCTGAGAGCGGCTGCCCCTGCAGAGAGCTCCGGAGAGCAGCAGGGTGCCAGGGGTGGCTTTGCTCTGGGTATGGCCCTGCCAGAGGGGCAGGAGTTGGAATCTAAAGCTTCAAGGGAATCAGTAAAAGCCACTGCACAAAAGCTGAGGGTTTCTTTAAGGGTCCAGTTCCACCTTCCCTTGGCTACAGCCCTGAGCACTTTTCCAGCTCACTTCACTACTGCATTCTCAGACTGAGAGTGGGGAGTCTTGGTGCTTGGTTTCCTCATTCCAGCTGCCGTTGACAGTGTTTGTTTCTGTCCTCAGCTGATTTTGGCCTCTGTGCTCAGCTCAGCTCTGAGCAGGACCGGCGCAGCTCCATGGTGGGCACTGCTCACTGGATGGCCCCAGAAGTTGTGACCAGTTCTCCTTATGGCCCCAAGGTGGACATCTGGTCCTTTGGCATTGTGACCATCGAGATGGTGGAAGGAGAACCTCCTTACTTCAAGGAAATGAGGGCCATGGTAAGAGGCAAATTCTCCAGGGGCTGCAGAGCCCTGTGAGCACAGGGTGACCCTGCACTGGGAGCAGCAGCTGGAGGTTTCTGCACCTGGGGAAGGGAATTCCCAGAGGACTTGAGCCTCAACACAGACAAAGATTCCGCAGTCTCCAGCAACAATTTGCTTTGGGATTTATGCTGTTGCAGCTCTTCTGGCTGTGAGGATGACCTGAAAATGTGATGCAAGTGCATCAGCTGTTTCAAATGACTGTGGCAGCACCAGGGTTTGGGTTTTTTGGTTAGCACAGGACAATGAGCTGTGAGCAGCATCTCTGCCAGGGAGGAAAGTGCCCCTGGAGCTGGGGCTGAGAACCCGGGGTCGCTGTGAGCACCTGTGGGTGGGAAGGAAGCTGGCAGAGCGCTGAGTTTGCTTTTCCTGCAGGCTCGCGCTCTGATCCGGCACAACGGGACCCCGCAGCTGCAGGAGCCCCGGCGCCTGTCGGCTCTGCTGCGGGACTTCCTCGAGTGCAGCCTGGAGCCGGACGAGGAGCAGCGCTGGTCTGCCCAGGAGCTGCTGCAGGTGAATGCCGAGCGGCCGAGGGGAAGCAGCAGCGCCAGGGAGGGGTTTTCTGCTGGGGCCCCTCCGATAGTCTCCAGCCTCGCTGCGTTCCACACGCAAAGCAAGCAGAATCCTCACCGGGTTTGGCTTGGCAGGGTCCTTTCGAGGGCATCTGCCCCTGGTGCCCCACAAGAAGCAGGGCCATCTTCAGGCAGGTCTGGTGCTCAGAGCCCTGCCTGGCCTGAGCTTGGATGTTCCCAGGGAGGAGGCACCTCCCACATCCCTGGGCACCTTCTGTCAGTGTTTCCCCACTCTCCTGGCAAAAATATTCTGCCTTCGATCTAACCTGAGCCTGCTTCCCTCTCCTGAGTTTCAGACCATTTCCCTTTGTCCTGTTGCAACAGAGCCTGTGAGAAAGTTGCTCTGGAAAGTAACAGTTCATTTCTTTCTTTTTTTTATCCTTTGGGCAGCACCCATTTTTATCATCAGCCAAGCCTCTCTCCAGCCTGACCCCTCTGATCACCGCAGCAAAGCAACTGAGGGAGCAGCAGAGGAGATGAAGCACTTGAGGACAGCTTTTAGTTACAGTAGTTAGTTAGGACAACTAGTTAGTGATGGCAGCTAGCAGTGCTAGTTGGTTATGGTAGTTAGGACAGCCTGTTTGTTATGGCTCTTATGACAGCCTGTTTGGTATGGCAGTTTTTTGAATAAAAACTCTCTTAAACCTCAACTCCCTTGAGGTGTCCCTTCCTCCTCCCTCTGTGACTCGGCTGCCCGGAGCAATGTGAGGGGAGAGCGGGCCCAGCCTGGCCCAGAGCTGAGCCCCAGCAGAGCCCTGGCAGAGCCCAGAGCAGCCTCGGATCTGCAGAGTCAGCCTGGGAGGAGGCGCTCGGAGCCTTCTGGGCTGCACCCGACTCTTGGTTACAAACTGCGTGTGCTGGAAAATGCCACCGGCTCTGCCAGAGGGCAGAAGGGGCCCGGGGAAGGCCCCAGTGCTCCCTGCAAGGGAAACACCTGCCCTGGGTTTGTTATAGAGAACTATGTAGTTGGTGGCTTTTGCTCTTATGTCTTGACTTCTGCAACTTATTCTTAGTCACAACGATTTTGATGCAGTATAGTTTGTAATCACTTTTAACTGCTTTTGCTGTAATATAATTTGTCAGCTTTTTGTGGCCAATGCCCTGGCCCCTGTGTAGCTCATATCCTCAGAACATCATTCTTGGATGATAGTTTAGTTTGTGCACAGTGTGAAAAACATACATACTACTTTTGGCTTTTGCAAAATATTGAACTGGATGCCATGGTTTGTGCATTAGAATGTTAACTTTTGCAGAAGTAGCTGTAGTTGTGAAATAATAACTAATGCTTTTATTTTTGTAACTAACTGACAGTAATAACTCAGAGGTATTTGTGAAACAGCCAATGTTGATTTAAAGTACTTGTGGAAGTAGCTAAAACCGTCTGCATGGCCAGATAACATTTAAGGAACGGGTGTGATGAGGACCCTGCCGCTGATCCTTCGACTGTCAGGAACTGTCTCCTGCTGATGTGGAAACCCAGGTGTCCCAGGGTGAGGTTCTGGTGTTTGTATCCCCAGTTGTAGGTTCTGTTCATGTTTGATATTCTGTTCTGTGCTCTCAGAACTGACTCTGAAAGTGAAGGTTTGTTTTGTCTTGTTATCAGCTGTCTCACCTCCCCCCATGGTCTGTTCTCCACAAGAGGCTTGTGTGGGCTGGCTTGGCTTGCTTTTGCTGGCTTTGTTTGCTTGCTCTTGCTTCCGCTCTTGCCTTTGCTTTTTCCTGTTAGTTAGTTTAACTAGGCAGTCCAATTTTTTCCCTGGACTGTTTCTTTCCCTTTCCTTCTTCTGAATACCATCCAACCTGCTCTGGACTGGGACCTGGGAACCCCGAGGAGCACCGGGAGCCTGCGCTCTGTGATCTGCAGCAGCCATCCCCAGTGCCCAGAGCAATCCCCAGTGCCCAGACCCGGGCGACCACCCCCAGGAGAGACTTTCTGGATTTGTCATCTCTTCAGAGTGGTGAAAGAGTTTTGTTGTCATCTGGTGTTGTTCATTTTTTTTAGTGCTGGGGAGTGTTTTGTTTGTTAAATAAACAGGTTCTTTTCCACTTCTCTCAGAGAAAATTCTTCCCAAATCAGGTGGGTGGGGAGGAGCCGTGGGGGTTTGTTTTCTGGGGGCTCCTTCCAGAGGGTTGGGGGATTTGCATTCCAAGAGCACTCAGGGTTGCGGATTGAGGTTATGCCCAAGGGGATCTGGGGTTGGACAACACAGCTGGACTGAAGGTTAAAAATGTCCAAGGGGATCTGGGGTTGGAAAACAGTAACACCTAAAATTCTGCTGGGTTGGGAGACATCCAGGATTAAACCTGCTGGGTTGATGGATTAACATTCCATGAGCACTCAGGGTGTAGATATGTAATGTAGACTGTTTGAAAGTAAAAGGTACCTTGTATGTGAAAGTGAGTGAAAAATAGAAGTGAGTAAATGTAGATGAATGGAAGTATATATAATGTAGATTGTTTATTTTGAGCTTTACTTTATCTCCTTGGAGGCAGGTGGATTGTGTTGAATGGTATTGTGAGAGAAAGGACTTTTTGAGTAGTTGAAAGAAGGTGGTATTCAGGTTGTTAGAGAAAGTGGGAAACAGAGGCAGAGGACTTGTGAAGAAACGTGAGGAATGGACTATCACATCTAAAATGGGCAACACCAAAACACACCAAAGGAGTGTTGAAAAGGACTTGCCTAGAAAAATCAGCAAAAAGGAGTGACAAGGGAAACAGAGGGCAAGCCTGGATTGAGCACTGTACGCACCAGTGAGAAGATCACACGTACCTGCTGTGGGCAGCAACCCCACAGGCAGGGGAGGTGGGGGTATAAGCCATGCCAGACCTCTGTCATTCCTGTTTCTGTCTCTCATTTGTTGTCTTTTCCCTTCTGAGATAGCAGCAAGATCGTGTCACAAATGCTACAGAAAGTATTACACGGAAAGATACCAAAGTTCCTTTTTGGTACACACACCCATGTCAACAGCCACAGACCCACCCAAATTGAGTACCTGCAGGCAAAATGGGGAAAAACTGCAGTGTACCAGAATAGGCTGGCTTTAGACTATTTATTGGCTAATGAAGGGGTGTTTGTGGAAAGTTTAATATATCAGACTGTTGAAAATAGATGACAACGGGGAGGTCATCCTAGAAAAAAACAACCCAGACACCAATCCAAAAATGGGAAAACAGTGTTAAAAATTAACTGGTGGGGTAATGTATTGAGGCTGGGATGGTGGAATAAATGGGGATTCTTCCTTTTATGTGTTACAACTGTTATAAATGAAAATTTGTCCAGCCAAATTAATATGAAAAAATAAAATATTTATTTTGCAATCAAATTCTACCTGGCCAGCCACAAGGAAAGAACAGAGCCGAGCCCGGGGTCGGCCCTGGGTGTGCAACAAAGAGGTCAGCCTCAGCAGAGGTTTTTCTCTAAGCCCACACACCTCCATCCTGGCACAAGCGGTTTTTATAGGGAAAATTCTGCCTGAGGCCAAGATTTCGGCAGTCAGTCTTCTCTTCAGAGTCCACATGTTAATAAGATTTTCTGCTTTGGTGATGAGGGAGAACAATTCAGTGTCTGGAGTTTGTTGAATCCCTTGATGAAATTTACGGGAGGGAACGCTGCATTCACCTGTGTCTGCCCAAGGATTTCCATGATATCCATCTCGGGTCCTTCAGGCAGGGATCAGCACCGGGGGTTCCTGTATCTCCCCAGCCATGGCCCATCTCCTGGGGAGCCGCACCTTCTTACTTGTAAATCAGTTTCCAATATACACCCGGTCTCACCTGCGAGGGAGGGGGGGAATCCTAATACAAACGTGTAGAGTGTTACAGTGTTCTAACAAATCTAACAAATATTCAGTGTCACATATATCATATTAGAAATGGCACCAATTATATCTGCTACATATAACAGTATGGTAAATGTAGCTTTGTAGATAAAATGAAGCTTTAGTAGTAAAAAAGAAACTATGTATGTGTGTGTTGGGGGGGGGATTTAAGGAATGAGATACTCGCTTCAAGGAACACGCAAATTCTCCAGAGAAGAGCAATTTATGGTTTTCTTATTAGAAGAAGCTGGATTCTTCATGCCTTGCTCAGACTTGAAGACCCCGTGGGGATTAAAGAAAACAGTTGACATACAACAGACAGAGTTTTTTGTTTCAAATAGAATGTATGCATAACCATGAAGGATATATGAATATGCAACAGTGTATTGTGATTCCTTCATTCACAAGGTACATTCCTCTTGGCTTAAGTGCCTCAGAGCATCTGGACCTCAGATATTCTTTCTTTTTTATTGTCTTGTAATTGTCCTAACTCTAAATTTTTATCACTCTAATTCTATTCCTATTTTTTCACCATTTTATTATTACTAAACTTTTAAAATTCTAAAAATCAAATGATTGGCATTTTTCACAAATTCCTATCAGGAGACAGAGAACCCATTCATCATTTCAATGGCATCATTTGATTACAAGCTGTCCTCGGAATAAGAACCAACCAGACAGCTCCAGCTCCTGACCTTCCTGCCGACCAAGCCACTAAAATGAGGAACACAACATTTCACCAGGGGATGGGATCAGATTATCTGTGAGCAGAAAAAGGAGGAGTTTGTGGAAAACTAAATCTCTCAAACTGATGTTGGCAAAGAGAAGGGGAAAGTCCTGAAAAAGATAAAAGAGTAAATAGGAGATCAGTTTATGTATTGGTCCAAACATGGAAAGGATGGGAATGGGACACGGTTTCCTGGCTCCCCGGCAGACCAGGGGTTAAACGTTGGGTGTCTCCTGGATTTTCCCCGGAAAGGGCCCATCTCTGCACAGAGATACCTTTTTTCATTTGTAAATTAGGTCTTTCTTTCTCTGCCAACTGTGGTGTCTCCAGCCCCGGCTGCAGCCACTGCTCATTTAAAACTTGAAGATTCTTTTTCTACAAGCAAAACTGACTTGATGTATATTTTTCATAAGCACGAATTATTCCATAATATATATTACAATGGGGCTGCGGAGATGCCCCTGCAGATCCATGGGGATGCAGAGATCCCGCAGCTGGGAGCAGGGAGGCGTGGGGAAAGCTGCATTTAAGGCTCTGCACTGACTTCTCCTTCTCCTGCTCCGAGTCTTTGGAGTTTTCTGACAGAAATCTCTCCCCTGCCCCACCCACCCACAGGGCTTTGGGCAGGTTTCCCTTTAGGGGGGAAATCAAAGCGAAGCACTGATGCGCTAACGAGGGGCAGGAGAAGTGAGGCTCCTGGGCTTCCCGCAGAGGCGGAGGCACGGGAGGCGCAGGGCCGGGAAAGCCGTGGCGGGAGGCGCGGAGAAGTTTGTTTGTGTGGGCAGCTCAATCCCGGCTCGGGCCCGGGCCCGTGCCGGGGCTGTTCCTCATCTCCGGCTTTCCCCTCACGCAGCCCGGGGGCGCCGAGAGCGCGGGGCGAGGCGGGGCCGTGCGCAGAGCCCGCCCCGAGCTCGCTGCCATTGGCCGCCGGTGCCGTCAGTCGCGGTCGCGGCGCGCTGATTGGTGGGAGCGGGGCGCGGCGCGGCCCCGGCGGCGGGCTGAGGGCGGCCGTGGCCGCGCAGCGCCGCCATTGGCCGAGCGGCTGTGCGGGCCCGGCAGCGGCGGCAGCGGCCGGAGCGCGGTGAGGCGGCGGCGGCGGAGCTCGGAGGCGGCCCCGGCGCAGGTGGGAGCCGCGCTGGGCTCTGCGGGGGCTCGGGGCTGGCTGCGGGCGGAGGGGGCGGCAGGGGGCTCCGGCGGCTCGCCGGTGCCGTGTCCGGCCCGTGCCGGCCCCGGGCTGAGGGCGCTGCGGGAGCGGCTGCCCGCGGTCTCCTTCCCGCCGGGGCCGGGCAGGAGCCGCTGCCGGAGCAGCGCTGGCTCGGCCCGGCTGCTGTGGGTGGGACAGAGGGGCTGCCCCGCGGCCGGGAGCGGGCGGGGAAATTCCCGTCGCCGGAGGTTCGTGTGCCCGGCGGAGAGCGAGGAGTCCTGTCAAAGTGACTTTATTGCCGAGCAGGGGCAGAGGCCGTGGGGCATTTGCCGTGCGCTCTCTGCCGTGGCTGTAGTCCGCAGCCTCCTTTTTATCCTCATTTTCCCGGCCGATCTCCCTCTGCCTTTGCCCACCGGCTGAGATCCTTGGCAGGTTCCGACTTCCCGATGTGCCTGGAGCCTGTCCTCGTTAATGTGCACCCTCCTTTTGTAGAACAGCCGATATTCATGGCTCTGTTAAGTCTTTGTTCTCCTCCTCGAAGTTCGGGAATGCAGCGGGACTTTGAGCAGCTGTCTGGGTCAATTTGGAACATTTATTGGACCTGATGGTTTCTCCCCTTATCTACAGGTGCCCGGCCCTATCTCCAGGCAGATTCACTCCTTGACTCTGTTTTGTTCTTCCCGGGTCCTCTTTGGTTTTGGGATTATTCTCGGTGCCCTCATTCCCTGTCCTTTTGTAGCCGTTTGTGGATCAGGAGGCCTGGCTGCCACCTGCCTGCCCTGGCTCAGCTGCTGGATGAGCTGCACTGCCAAGGTGTGGAGCATGGTAAAAAGATGAGAGTTGCTGCAGCACAGAAGAAGAGAAGCCGCATTCCTTTAACCCCTGGTCTGGTGGGGAGCCAGGAAAGCGTGTCCCATTTCCATCCTTTCCGTGACTGACCAATACATAAACTGCTCTCCTATTTCCTTTGTTATCCTTTTCACCACTTTTCACTTGTCATCTCTTACCAGCAGTAGTTTGAGTAATTTAGTTTTCCACAAACTCCTGTTTTTTCTGCTCACAGATAATCTGATCCCATCCCCTGGTGAAATGTTGTGTTCCTCATTTCAGTGGATTGGTCGGCAGGAAGGTCAGGAGCTGGAGCTGTCTGGTTCGTTCTTCTTTTGAGGACCGCTTGTAATGTAATGATGCCATTGAAATGATAAATGGGTTCTCTGTCTCCTGATATGAATTGGTTCGGGTTCTCAGGGGCTGGTCCATGGTGTTGTAGGATTTCTTCTGGTGGCCATTAATCTTTTCCCCATTTTTGGGTGCTCCCTTCAGCTGGGACTCCATCAATTGACCGCTTTTTTCTAATTACATCATCAAATACTTGAATTCCAACTGATTTTCCTGAACTTGTTCTAGCAAAAACCCCAGTGCTCTGATACACCCTGTACAGCACATACAGTGACAGCAGATGTTGGAGTGGGCAGAGGGATGATCCCCCCCTTATTTTAGTGAAGTTTTCCCAACATTCTCCATTTGCTGTTTCCCTTTGCAGCTTCAGCCATTTCTGTTGCAGAGTCAGAGATCCTCAGCATGGGCTCTGCCTTCAGCTGTGCAGATTCCATCTGTGCAAGCAGGCAGAGCTTGGGGTGAGGGGCAGAGGGAATCAGCCAATTCCTGCCCCAGGCAAGAAGAGCCAGGTACCTTGTCCTCACTTTGCCCCTGCAGTGCTAATTTGCATTTCTAAAGCTCCTATCCAGGCTACCTGTTTAAACATTAAGGGGTCACCTTTAAATCTCTTCTAGTGATGCAGCCTAAAGGTGAACTTTGAAAAACCCAGATCAAAATTTTTGTATCTTTTACAGCTTCACAAAAACATAGAGAAAAAGGCTCAAGGTAATTCAGTTTTTTCTACTTCCTCTCGGAAGAAAAACTCATTCTCACATCCTTTACCCAAACCTAAGCACTATATAGAAGTATGAGTAATAAAAAAATACTCTAATGCTCTAAACTTTGCACTGAAACTTCAGGAAAAAGAAAAACTTCACTAATCTTTTTAGTGTTAGAGTCGAGGCATTCCTTGATTCTGGCCAGGATGTGCAACAAAAATCATTCCATTCCCACATAGCCCAGGTGTGCAGAGAAAATAGTTCCATTACATGCGGGTTTTACTAGGTTTTCCCCAAATTTGTGCAGTCTGAAGCAATCTAAATCAACTGGTTTAATATTCTGTAGTTTCAAGTTGTGCAGTTTATATTATTTGGTTTCCTATTGGACCCGGATTTATTGGTTTGTGCTGTTAATGAGGTGGGAAGTGCTGGATTTCCTTCTCAGCCTTTTGCAGACCAGGTGTCTGCAGCCCTGCCGGGGGCAGTGTCTGGGGTAGATGTTGGTTGCTGTTTGCTGCTGGGGTTGATGTTTTGCTGCTGGTCGTTATCTTTGTGGGTCTCTTTTGGGCCATTACCAGTGTGTTGAGATGTTAAATTCATCTCCACTGAGTGGTGTAACATCCCTTAACAAAACCTTTAACATTTGTTTCCCCAAGGCCAAGGCAAAGCAAGCCTGAGTAGAGAAATCAAAGGTTAACAATGTTCAAGTCTATGAGCTGGTCTATTTTCCATGGATGCACTGGCAGGCAGGGCAGTGTGTGAGTGTGAGTGAGAGCCACAGTGGAATTGTCCCGGTGTGTCCCCAGCAGCTGTGGCAGTGCAGGCCCAGCGAGCACTGAAGCTGCAGCAGTGGCAGCAAGGGCTGGCCCCGGTGGCTGGAGCTGCCCAAGGAGGGTGGCCAGGCCGAGGATTTCAGCAGAGGAGGTGTGGGCAGGCCCAGGGCCTTGCCCCGCTGTGGAGCCCTGGCTGCTGCTGCGCTGCCTTCAGTGCAGGCTCAGGGGGGCCTCCCATCCTCCTGCTGCAGGCGGGAAGTGCAAATCTCCGGGGCTGCAGAGACCTGGAGCCCAGGCTGAGGGGTCCCCCCGTGTTCAGCTGTGCTGGCGGCTGTTTCTGGCCTCGGGGCCCCTTGGCATGGGCCACGCCACTTGGCCACCAGTGGTGCTGCTTTGCACTCCTTAGGCAGAGCCCATGTCCTGCTTGGATGTTGGCAACAGCAAAGTGCCAAGGCAGGCTCTGTGCCAGCCCAGCTTCCTGGGGGAGAGATTGCACCAGAGACAGGATTCTGGCCACAGACTGCTTTAAATGTGCATCCCTTATCTGCACCCTGCACTAGGTGGAGAATTCCCAGGGTAAGGAATTCCCGAGATCAAGTGCAAGGGAAATAATTTAGTATCTGCCCTGGGTCTGGCTCTTCTTCTTGCCCAAGCCAATGGCAAAAGCTGTACCCATGGCATCTTGGTCTCTATCCCCAGCTTCCAAAGGTGTTTCTTTCTTTCCCCATTCATTCTTTGTACCCAGCCTGAGCTGTGGGGGTGCCAGGGGTTCTGGAGGTCCCACTGTATTCCTAAAGCTTCCATAAGCCCCTGGAGGATCTTTCCTGGAGAATGAGTTCTGCTTGTCTGAGTCTGTTTCTTCCACAATCCCTTTTATATTAATTACTTCTTTTACAGATACCTTAATAAGTGATCCAGTGGTTGCTGAGCAATCAGAATTGCTTTTGCCCCACTGTTAGGTGAGATGGTGTCACCAGAAGATATTGAAGCCTTCCTGCTCAGGGCATTTCAGTGCCAGACTCTTACAAGCACACACAGCTGTGCTGGTTGAGCTGACCATGGGGGGTAACCTGCGCTTTGTCTGATTCCCTTTCCTCAATAACAGCGTGTCGTGGAAGTCTTTTCCCTTCTGCTGCCCCTGAAGAGCCATCCACAAACACATTTTCTCCATTTTCAGACGAAGACTGAGTGTTCTCCAGGGCTCCAGTGTGGTGGGTCCCCGGTGGGATGGGAGCTCAGAGAGCCCTGACAATCCATGTCCATGCAGGGGTGGACTTGCTGCTGCTGAGGGTGCTGCTGTCTGTGCTTGCAGTGTCCTTGTGGGCTGCAGCTGGAGCCCTGACTCCTTCCCAGGGGCTGTTTGGGTGGGCTCTGCCCTGGCCAGGAGGGCAATGCCTCTGCCAGGTGCTTGTGGCCGACCCCGTCATGTCCTGGGTGCTGGGGCCCCCTTGGGCCCTGGGGTTGATCCCTCAGGGGCTGTGGGAACTCTGCCGTGGCCTTTGCCTTCAGCTTGGCCTTTTGCTCATCCCTTCTTGCCTTCAGCTGCTGTGCCTTTGTGCCCAAGTGCTGCAGGGCTTCTTCTGCCAGTCCTGCAGGCCCGGTCACTGCCTGTGGGTGCTCATCCTCTGAGAGCTGCTGAGCTTTCTGCAAAACCTTTCCTTTCTGCAGGGACCCAAAGCAAATCCTGCACAGAAAATCCTGATCCTTCCATGTGCACTCTGCATTTCCCAGCTGTTCCTTTGTGTTCCCCGTTGTGCTCAGGGTCCCTGCCCAGCCCGTGTGGCAGAGCCGGTGCCTGTCCTGCCGCAGTGTCCAAAGGCGGCCCCCCCGGCGGGCAGGGCCGGCAGCTCCCCGGGGCCGGGCAGCGGCCGGGGCGTCCCGCAGCCTCCTGGGGGCCGGGGGCCACTGCCGGCCCTGCCCGGGGCTGGTGGGGTCAGGCAGCGCCCGGCGCTGAGCCCCGGCTGCCCCACAGCCCCGGCCCGGCCCCGCAGCTCCCCACAGGCCCCAGCCCGTGCTCCCGGTGCCGCACCTCTGCGCCCGGTGCTGCCGCTGCCACCGCAGAGAAACCCCTGGCATCCTGACCTCCTGCTTTTCTTGTCTTGGGCAACTGGGACTTCAAAATATTAGCTGGCAAATTGTGAGGTTAAGACTCTGTGGAAAAACATCCCAATCCAGAGTATTTTTCTCTTCCTCCTCTTTGCTATCATCCTTTTTCTTACCACACAGATTCCTCCTGCTGCTTCTTGCCAGAACCATATTGCTGCACACTCCCCTTCACCTGATTCCTTCCCAGGACACGAATACCATCCATCCCCTGTTGTCTAAATGCCTTCTCCACTTTCCTTGTTGCCTCCCTGGGTGTCCATGTCCTTAATTAGCTCTGGGGGAATGTGCAAACTACCTCAACATTCTCCCAAGGGACCCTTCAGAGACATTTTGGGATCATCATCCCTTTGGCTAGGCCCCCTCCCTGGCTTTCCCTTTTCTCCCCTCCATGGGTGCCCTGCCATGTTCACTCCCCGAAGATCCCGGGCACTCACTGATGAGATTTTCAGTGCTCTCTCCCTGCTGACTCTTCACAGACCCCCCTGATGTGTCACTCGTCTGTCTCCTGATCACTCCCGGGTCCCCAATCAATCCCCGGTGCCGCCGCCAGCCAAGGGAGCTGATCACCCAAAGTGGGTGAGGCACCTTCAGCTGCCCTCCCTGCCCGCTGCCCTGGAGGGTGGAAGGAATTCGGGATGAGCCCCAGGGTGTGCGGAAAAATTGACATCACCAGACGATTCTGTCCACAGAGCAGACAGAGGAGTCCTGTAAATGTAATTTCATTCCTAAAAATGGGAGAGGCCATGGGACATTCCCCATGGGATATCTCCAATTGTTGGAGGACACAGTCTCTTTTTCATCTGAACTTTCTTGGCCACATCTCCCTGTGCTCTCCCCACTGGCTGAAGCACTTGACAGGTACAGACTTCCCAATCCACCTACTACATACCTTGATATGTTCCCTGCTGTTATATAGCAAACGATATTCATGGCTCTGTTAAGTCTTTGTTGTTCTTCTGGAATTTCATGAATAGGGAAGGACCTTGGCTGAGCAGCAGTTTGTGTCATCAATTGATAACATTTTCTGAAACTGATGGTGTCTCCTGTCATTTCCTTTTTTACAGCTCCCTGGCCCTATCTCCGAGCAGATTCAGAGCATCTGTTTGTAAAGACACTTTCCTGTTGTTCCTTTCATGGGGTCCCCCGTTTGTGGGACATCCCCCCTGGAGCAGGGTGTCCCCTCTGTGCTGCAGCCCCAGGGCTCGGGCAGAGCTCAGCCAATCAGAGCCCGCGGCGCTGATGACTCACCAGTTGCCAGGCAGACTCGCAGCTCCCCGCGTTCCCCACCTGGACCCACCTGCGCCCCCCCTCGGCCCCATGGCCCCGCGAGGGGAATTTGGGGAGGTGGGAGTGGGGCAGCGCCAAGGCCGGGCCCCCCCGCGCTGTCCTGGCGGGAGCGGCTGCAGTGGGGACCGAGTGCGGGCGGGAGCGGCCGAGAGCCCAGCGCTGCCCCAGCCCGACCTGCCCCAGCTCCATCCCTGCCCCTGCGCTGGGATGCGGTGGGTCTGGGGGGAAGAGGGAGCCGGCAGTGGGTGCTGGGCCTGGGGGCAGGAGGAGAAGGGAAGGAGAAGCAGGCTTGAGGAACAGAATGGTCAAACGGTGCAGGTGGCATGAGAAGGTGGGATTGTGCAGGAGAAGGAGGAATAGCAGGAGGAAGAGGAGTGTGAGGAAGAGTAGAGACACAAGAGGAGGAGGAGAAGGAGCAGAAAGAGGAAGTAGCAGAAGGTTCCACCACTCCCTGTGTCTGCAGCCTCCCCCAGCCCCAGGAGCGCTGCTCCCTCCACATGCAGCAGGTGACTGTGGAAGTGGATCCATGATTTTCACGGGGTGAATCTTGGTGTTTCTGAGCTTGCTTGGGCTAAATGTTGGTGCTTTGGTTTTATGTGGCAGCTGAATCTTTATATTTTGGAGGAGGTTTTTGCTGAGCTGTGATGTTTGGGGAGGTTTTGATTTGTGTCTTAAAGTTTGTGGGATTTTTGGGCTGAATCTTGGTGTTTTGGAGGTTCTTACAGACACAAGATTCCCAATGACTTCCTGAGATGAACTTGGGAAGAAGGAACTTCCAGTCCAAGCAGCTCTCCTCTTGTTTTTCCCTCAAACCAGGATTTGTCATTCCCTGGGTGTGGCTGGATGGAGGAGGAGGAAAAGCCCCGGAGATGCTGCAGGAGGAGGAGCTGCAAACCCAGCCCAGGGAGCTTCAGGTAGGAAAGAGCCCCCCTGAGCCAGGAAGGCGGGCGGAGATCCAGGCGGAGCTCGGAGCTGGTGGAGAAGCCTCATGGCAGGGAGAAGCCCCACAAGTGCTTGGAATGTGGGAAGGGTTTCAGCTGGAGCTACCAACTGATCGAGCACCAGAGGATCCACACTGGGGAGAGGCCCTACGAGTGTGGGGAGTGTGGGAAGAGGTTTCGGACCAGCTCCCATCTCCTCCTCCATGAGCGGATTCACACAGAGGAGAGGCCCTTCCGCTGCCCCGACTGCGGGAAGGGCTTCAAGCACAACTCCTACCTCACTGTGCACCGGCGCATCCACACTGGGGAGAGGCCCTACGAGTGTGGGAAGTGTGGGAAGGGTTTCAAAGACATGTCTGTCCTGAATGAGCACCAGGTGGTCCACACTGGGGAACGGCCCTTTGAGTGCTTGGAATGTGGGAAGAGCTTTGGGAGGAGGTCAGGCCTGAGAAAACACCAGCGCATCCACACTGGGGAGAGGCCCTACATGTGTGGGGAGTGTGGGAAGAGGTTTCAGACCAGCTCCAATCTCCTCAGACACGAGCAGATTCACACAGAGGAGAGGCCCTTCCGCTGCCCTGACTGCGGGAAGGGCTTCAAGCAAAACTCCCACCTCACCATGCACCGGCGCATCCACACCGGGGAGAGGCCCTACGAGTGTGGGGAGTGTGGGAAGAGGTTTCGGACCAGCTCCCATCTCCTCCTCCATGAGCGGATTCACACAGAGGAGAGGCCCTTCCGCTGCCCCGACTGCGGGAAGGGCTTCAAGCACAACTCCTACCTCACCGTGCACCGGCGCATCCACACTGGGGAGAGGCCCTACGAGTGTGGGGAGTGTGGGAAGAGCTTTCGGACCAGCTCCAGTGTCCTCCTACATGAGCGGATTCACACAGAGGAGAGGCCCTACCGCTGCCCCGACTGCGGGAAGGGCTTCAAGCGAAACTCCCACCTCACTGAGCACCAGCGCATCCACACCGGGGAGAGGCCCTACAAGTGTGGGAAGTGTGGGAAGAACTTCTCCATGAGCTCAAACTTGACCCAGCACCAACAGAGGCACCACTAAGGGAAGCCCTGTAAGTGCTCAGAGTGAGGGAAGAGCTTGAAGTGAGGGAAGAGCTTGGTGTGCTGCTGCAGCTCCATCCCCCATGGGAGGATCAGGCCTGGATGATCCCCAGTGACCCCCGTTGGGCAGAGCCCTGATGATCCGTGTTCCTGGTGATCCCTGTTGGGTGTGGGGAAGGTGTTGGCTTTTTCTCCTTGTGCTGCTGTGATTTTGGTGGGTTCCCATGGATGGGGGATGGGAGGTGAGTGGGGGTCCTGGTGCACTGGGGGGGCTCATGGCTCGGGGGGTCCCAGTGCTTTTGGGGGGATCGGTGAAGAGGGGAAGCAGGTATTGGGGGGGTCCCAGTAAACTGGGGGAGACCCTGATGATAACAGGGGGTCCTGGGAGATAACGGGGCGGGTGGGGGGGGGGGGGGAAAGACCAAACCCTAAGGGACTCCCCTGGTGCTGGTGAACCCCCCAAGCCCCCTCAGTGCTTGGGGTCCCCCCCAGTCACAGCACTGTTCCTGGGGGTCCCACAGCTCTGGGGGGATCAAAGGGGAGGGGATGGAACCTCCGTCATGGGTGGGGGACACAAAGGGGAATCCAGGCCCAGTGCTTGGGGGGGTCAGAGCACGAGGGGGACCCGGTCCCTGTCCCGGTGCATGGGGGTGGTGCTGCCCGGGGGTACCGGTGCCTGGGGGGTTCCCAGGGTTTGAGGGGGGTTCGGTCCCTATCCCGGTGCCTGGTGAGGGGGGGACAGTGCCCGGGGGGCTCCCACTGCTCGGTAATTGGGGGGTGTCGGAATCCAGGACATTCCTCTGGCTGCCAGGATGGCTCGAGACCCTGGCAGTGGGCTCAGAGACCTTGGCACGGTGTCAAGAACAACAGTGGCTTTGGTTTTAGCCCCTGGAGAAAATTGCCAACTTTGTATGAGGAATTACAAAATACAAGGGTTTGAGTAGCGTGGTAGGTGAATTAACACAGGGTGGAAAAGTAAAATTTTAGGGTTTTACAATACGGGGTTTAAGGGAAGAAGATGGAGGGATTTGGGCGTGTCCTGACTTTCTTCTCCTTCTTCTTGCCCTCCATGTCTTGCTGAGATGATGACACTATTCTATTCACTGTCCAACATAAATTATAGATATTGGCACGTTAATGTAAACACAGTACAGGTAGTTTTTAGTGTAAAAGGCAAACAGCGCCCTGAGGGCAGGGAGGCTGCCACAGACCGAGCTGCCAGACAGAGCTCAGCAGAGCAGACAAAGCGTGTTAGAGACAAGGGAAAATAAACGGCCCTGAGAAGCAAAGCTCCACATCTCGACTCCTTCTCTGCCCGCGTGGGCTGGGAGAAAAGGACTTTTCACAATCTCGGGGTCATCTCGACCACCAGAAAACTGAGGGAGGGTTTCCACTCGTCCCAGTGCCCGGTGAGGGGGGGTCAGGGCTCGACGGGGTTCGGGGGCACTGAAGGGGGTGCGGGTGCGGTTTTTGGGGGGTCCTGGCACCCCCCTGGGCAGGGTCAGTGCTCAGCAGCGGGGGCTGCCTGGGGACCCCCCCGGCCCCCAAATCCCAGCCGGGTCTCCTGCAGGGCACTGAGGGGAGGCTCGTTCACCCCCCTGCCCCCACCAGCGTCGCCACACGCCTTCCCAAAGTGTCCCCAAGTGCTCCCAAAGTGCCATCAGGATGTCCCCGAGTCTCTGCAGAGGTGACACCGGCCTGATTACAGCCCAGTGGTGATGTTGCTCTGTGCATAGCAGCCTCGGGATGTCCTCCAAGGCTCTTTGGCACTGCTCGGCCACCACGCGGCCACCGTGGCCAGGAGAGGGACAGAAGAAGAGGGTGTTGATGTCCCCAAGTGTCCCCAGCAGGTGACGCGTGGCCAGGCGGGCACTGGCCTCCCACAGCTGCTCAGCCTCGGTCACTGTGGCCACCAAGGCCACACGGAAATCAGGGGACACCTCCATTGTCCCCTCCAGGGCAGCCTCGATGTCCCCGAGCCGGCGCTGCAGCTCCCGGGGGAACGCGGTGGCTTCGTCACACGCGGCCACCAAGTCCCCCAGCAGCCCCAGGTGCAGCTCCAGCCGCTGTCCGCTCCTGGTGGCCGCATCCCTGCAGGCATCGCGGAGCTTGGTGGCCCCCTTGGCCAGCCGGGCCCAGCTGTCCATGAGCCTGTCCAGGACACACTGCCAGGCACTGGCCAGGGCTCTCACATCGGCCCAGGTGGTCCCTGGGGTGTCCCCGAGGTGGGCCAGGGTCCAGCCCAGGGAGGGGACAGGGCGGTGGCCCAGGGAGGGGACAGGGCGGTGGCACAGGTAGGGGACACGGTAGTGGCGCAGGGCGTCCTGGAGGTGAAAGATCAAGGTCCCCACAGCCACGCGCAGGAACTCTGGGGACACGGCCAGCAGCACGTCCCTGTGCGGCCTGGCCACGGTGGCCATCAGTTCTCTCAGGGTGGCCACCAGCTTGCCCAGTGTGGCCACCACGGCCACCATCGCCTCCAGCAGCTGGTGGGGGGACAGCTTGGGAGGGGACAAGGGAGGTGTCAGGGACCTGGTGGCACTTGTGGCCTCCTACAGTGGCCCCTGTGCCCTCCCAGGGTTCCATTGTCCCCTCCCTGGAGGGCTCTGCTGTCCCCTCTGTCCCTTTGCCACCCCCTCATCCCCCACTGTCCCTCCCTGTTCCCTCCTGCCACCTTCAGTCCCCTCCACCCCTCTGCCCCCCCCCCGTGTCCCCACTGTCCCCTCCTGCCACGCCTCTGTCCCTCTGCCACCCGTGTGCCCCCAGTCCCCTCCCGCCCCCAAGCCGGGATTGTCGCACCTCGTGGGGCTCCATGGCTGCTGGGGACACTCCGGGGAGGGGACACGGCCGGGTACACTTGGGGACACGCGGGAACATGGCTGGGGAGGGAAAACAGGAAGAGGTGACATCATCGCCCCGGCCCCGCCCCACCTTTGGCCGCTTTTGGGGAGTCCTGAGGAGATTTTGGGGAAGTCCTAGGTGAGCTTTAGGGGGTCCCAGGTGAGGGTTTGGAGGGTCCCAGAGGAGAATTCCCAATGATTTGTGGTTTCCCAGCTGCCCAGGTGAGGTCTGGGGGTCCCAGGAGAAGTTTGGGGGTCTCAGGTGAGAGTTTGGGGGGTTCCAGGTGAGGTTTGGGGGTCCCAGGTGAGGTTTGCAGGGTCCTGAGGAGATTTTGGAGGGGTGCAGGTGAGCTTTAGGGTGTCCCAGGTGAGAATTCCCAAAGATTTGGGGGTTCCCAGGTGAAAACAGCTCCGGGGGACCGAGGGGGGAGGGGCTGGGGAGGTTTCGGGGTGTGTCCCATGGGTGGGGGAGGGGCGGTGAGGGAGGGTCTGGGGGAATTTGGGGGGGTGGGTGGGGGCAGGACGAACCCCCAGACACTGACCCCGCCCCCTTGGGCCCCGCCCCGTGTTTTAGCCCCGCCCCTCGCTGCTGGACACGCCCACCGAGCGCCCCGCCCCCTCAGGCCCCGCCCCTCCCCATTCCCAGCTCCGCGTTCTGGGCCCGCCCCCCCTGAGGCCCCGCCCCGAATCAACCTTGGCCCCGCCCCATAGTAGATAGTTTTATCAATGGAAACCAAGAATCGCCACAAATCGACCCAAAATTTCAAACCCAGGCTAGTGGGGGAGCAGGACCACACCTGTGATGTCACGGGGGAGGGGCCAGGTGGGATTTTTAGGGGGTTCTAGGTGGGCTTTGGGGGGGGTCCAAATGAGTTTGGGGGGTCCCTGGTGTTCCTGGGTGGGTCCAAGTGGGTTTTGGGTGGGCCCAGGTGGTTTTTGGGGGGATCCAGGTGTCCTTGAGGGAGGTTCAGATGTCCCAGGGGTGATCCAGGTGTCCCTGAGGCATTTCCAGGTGTTTTTGGGCGTGTCCCAGGTGTTTTTTGGGGGAATCCAGGTGTGCCTGGGGGTTCCTGCTGTGTTCAGGAGGCATCCAGGTGTGCCTGGGAGGGGTCTCAGGTATCCTGGGGGCAGTTCCAGGTGTTCCTCCATGGCTCCAGGTGTTTTTTGGAGGGATCCTGGTGTCCTGGGTGGATCCAGGTGTGTCTGGGCGGGGTGCAGATGCCCAGGTGTTCTGGGAACTGGTGATCCAGGTGGGCAGGCACCCCAACATCTGGGTGGGCTGGGACTCAGGTATGAGGGATCTAGGTGAGAGGAAAGCAGGTGTGAGGGTTCCAGGTGCCCAGGTGTGGGTGGGACCTGGTTATCCAGGTGTGATGTCACCTGGTTATGACATCACCCACCTACCCAGGTGTGACATCACCTCTCCACTCAGGTGTGGTGTCACCTGGTTATGACCTCCCCCCCACCCAGGTGTGACATCACCAGCTCACCTGGCCATGACATCACCTGTCCACACACCCCTCCTGCCCAGCTGTGACATCATCCAGATGTGTGACCTCCAGGCTCATCTGGGCGTGACATCACTGTCGTGCCCACCTGTCCCCTCCCCTGTCACCTCTCCAGCCCACCAGGTGTGATGTCACCAACTCCACCAGGTGTGATGTCACTCCACCAGGTGTGATGTCACTAAATCCACCAGGTGTGATGTCACCTCACCAGCTGTGATGTTCCCCCCCGTCCCCAGGTGTCTCATCCCCCATATGTGATAATGTCACGCACGTGACATCACCGTGTCCCTGCACAGGTGGCTCTGTGTCCCTGCACCCACCCAGGTGTGACATCACCTGTGCCAAGGTGTGACATCCGTCCCTAGCTGTAACATTACCTGTGCCCAGGTGTCACCCAGGTGTTACTCAGGTGTTACTGAGGTGTGATGTACCTGTGTCCAGGTGTGCCAGGTGTCACTCAGATGTGGCTCAGGTGTCACTCAGGTGTCACTCAGATGTGGCTCAGGTGTTGCTCAGGGGTCACTCAGGTGTCACTCAGGTGTCACTCAGGTGTACCATGTGTCACCCAGGTGTCACTCAGGTGTGCCAGGTGTCACTCAGGTGTCACTTAAGTGTGCCAGGTGTCGCTCAGGGGTCACTCAGGTGTCACTCAGGTGTCACTCAGGTGTGCCATGTGTCATCCAGGTGTCACTCAGGTGTGCCAGCTGTCCCCGCACAGGTGTCCCGGTGCCTGACGAAGCCGTCCCTCCACACGAAGGTGCGCTCGCAGGTGCTGCGGGTGCAGGGCCGCAGCCCGGGGTGGGTTCCATGTCTCGGCAGCGCTGTTTCATCCCGAAGCGCTCGCGGCGCTGCGCGCAGGTGAAGGCCGCGGGCCCAGGTGCAGGTTCAGGCGCCGCTCGCGCTGCGCTGCGAGAACGCCTTCCCGCAGTGGCACAAAACACCTCGGCCGAGCTGCACCAGCTCACCTGGGCGGCAGGTGAGGGCTGCGAGGGGCGGGACCCGCCCCCGCCATGCGGGGCGCGCTGCGGGCGGCTCCGGGATTCGCCGTCCGGGCGGGTCTGCGCGAAATTCCCGAATATTTGTGTGCGATTCCGGCGGTTCTGTGCAAAATGCCCAGCTCTTTGTGCGAAATTCTGCCGGTTCTGGTGGAAATTTTCTTTTGTGTATTAGGACTTTCTTTCTGCTGCCATCTGTGGTTTTGCAATCTTTCCCCGGCTGCAGCTTGTGGTCTTTTATAACTTTGAGAATATTTTTATACAAGCACAACTTATTACCTGTACACTTTACGTAAGCACGAATAATTCCATAACATATATTACAGTAGGGCTGCAGAAATCCTCCTGCAGATCCATGGGGATGCAGAGATCCCCTGTTGGAATCTGTGGTATTGATGGTTCCAAGATTGTAGGAAGTCTCTGTCAGCCCTGCTGCCAAAGAAGAAGTAATAAATCGTCTGTGCTGGTTTCAAGGTTGTTTATTCTGTTTATCTCTAACATGTTCTGCTGCCCTGCCGCAGCTCTGTCCTGCAAGGCAGCGTGTGGGGCTCTGTCCTCAGTGGGATGTTACAAACATTAAATACCAGAAACTACCTGTGCTATATTTACAATAATGTGCCAATATCTGTCACCTACGTTGAACAGTGTGTCCCCAGCCTAAACCAACAGAAAAATGCCAAAACTACAGTGAAACATGGAGGGCATGAAGAAGAAAAAGGACAAGACACATGCAATTTCTTCCATCTTGTCCCCTTTGGGCCACTTATCGAGAATCCTAAAATTTTACTTTTGCACACGTGCCATACTTTCTTATTACTTATATCAAACAGAGCTTGTAATTCATCCTGTAAGATTGAAAACTCTTTTCCATGGACAGAGATCAGAGACAGTGTCTATGGGGGGTCTGTACAGAGGGGTTCCTGACCCCTGCCAGGGACCCAGGACTTCAGGGCAGCCAAAGCGACGCCCTGGACTGCCACAATCCCCCTGCAGGTCCATGGGGATGCAGAGATCCCCTGCAGGTCCCTGGGGATGCAGAGATCCCCTGCAGGTCCATGGGGATGCAGAGATCCCCATGCAGGTCCATGGGGATGCAGAGATCCCCTGCAGCCCCTGGAGGAGCCGGGCTGGAGCTCGGCGATGCCTGAGAGGAGGCTGTGAGCCCGCGGGCAGAGGGGCCCCGCTGGAGCAGCCTGTCCTGGCAGGACTGAGCCCGTGGCACAGTGACCCACGCTGCAGCACTCGGAGGGGGCTGTGCCCAGGGGATGGACTCCGCTCCGAGAAGTTCCTGGAGAAGTCTCGGCCGGGAGAGAGCGCAGGGTGCAGCAGGGAACGACTCCTGTCCCTGAGCAGAGGGAGAAGCCCCGGGGGATGAGCTGAGCCCCATTCCCTGTCTCCTGCCCTGCCGGGGGAGGAGGTGCAGCTGGGAGCAGGGAGGCGTGGGGAAAGCTGCATTTAAGGCTCTGCACTGACTTCTCCTTCTCCTGCTCCGAGTCTTTGGAGTTTTCTGACAGAAATCTCTCCCCTGCCCCACCCACCCACAGGGCTTCGGGCAGGTTTCCCTTTTCGGGGGAAATCAAAGCGAAGCACTGATGCGCTAAAGAGGGGCAGGAGAAGTGAGGCTCCTGGGCTTCCCGCAGAGGCGGAGGCACGGGAGGCGCAGGGCCGGGAAAGCCGTGGCGGGAGGCGCGGAGAAGTTTGTTTGTGTGGGCAGCTCAATCCCGGCTCGGCCCGGGCCCGTGCCGGGGCTGTTCCTCATCTCCGGCTTTCCCCTCACGCAGCCCGGGGGCGCCGAGAGCGCGGGGCGAGGCGGGGCCGTGCGCAGAGCCCGCCCCGAGCTCGCTGCCATTGGCCGCCGGTGCCGTCAGTCGCGGTTGCGGCGCGCTGATTGGTGGGAGCGGGGCGCGGCGCGGCCCCGGCGGCGGGCTGAGGGCGGCCGTGGCCGCGCAGCGCCGCCATTGGCCGAGCGGCTGTGCGGGCCCGGCAGCGGCGGCAGCGGCCGGAGCGCGGTGAGGCGGCGGCGGCGGAGCTCGGAGGCGGCCCCGGCGCAGGTGGGAGCCGCGCTGGGCTCTGCGGGGGCTCGGGGCTGGCTGCGGGCGGAGGGGGCGGCAGGGGGCTCCGGCGGCTCGCCGGTGCCGTGTCCGGCCCGTGCCGGCCCCGGGCTGAGGGCGCTGCGGGAGCGGCTGCCCGCGGTCTCCTTCCTGCCGGGGCCGGGCAGGAGCCGCTGCCGGAGCAGCGCTGGCTCGGCCCGGCTGCTGTGGGTAGGACAGAGGGGCTGCCCCGCGGCCGGGAGCGGGCGGGGAAATTCCCGTCGCCGGAGGTTTGTGTGCCCGGCGGAGAGCGAGGAGTCCTGTCAAAGTGACTTTATTGCCGAGCAGGGGCAGAGGCCGTGGGGCATTTGCCGTGCGCTCTCTGCCGTGCTTGTAGCCCGCAGCCTCCTTTTTATCCTCATTTTTCCGGCCGCATCTCCCTCTGCCTTTGCCCACCGGCTGAGTTCCTTGGAAGGTTCCGACTTCCCGATGCGCCTGGAGCCTGTCCTCGTTAATGTGCACCCTCCTTTTGTAGAACAGCCGATATTCATGGCTCTGTTAAGTCTTTGTTCTTCTCCTCGAAGTTCGGGAATGTGGCGGGACTATGAGCAGCTGTCTGGGTCAATTTGTAACATTTATTGGAACTGATGGTTTCTCCCCTTCTCTACAAGTGCCTGGCCCTATTTCTAGGCAGATTCACTCCTTGACTCTGTTTTGTTCTTCCCGGGTCCTCTTTGGTTTTGGGATTATTCTCGGTGCCCTCATTCCCTGTCCTTTTGTAGCCGTTTGTGGATCAGGAGGCCTGGCTGCCACCTGCATGCCCTGGCTCAGCTGCTGGATGAGCTGCACTGCCAAGGTGTGGAGCATGGTAAAAAGATGAGAGTTGCTGCAGCACAGAAGAGGAGAAGCAGCATTCGTTTAACCCCTGGTCTGCTGGGGAGCCGGGGAACCGTCTTTCATTTCCATCCTTTCCATGTTTGGAGCAATACATAAACTGCTCTCCTATTTCCTTTGTTATCTTTTTTAGCAGTTTTCTCTTGTCATCTCTTTGCCTACATCAGTTTGAGTAAGTTAGTTTTCCACAAACTTCTGTTTTTTTCTGCCAACAGATAATCTGATCCCATCCCCTGGTGAAATGTTTTGTTCCTCATTTTAGTGGCTTGGTCGGCAGGAAGGTCAGGAGCTGGAGCTGTCTGGTTGTTTCTTATTCCGAGGACAGATTGTAAGCTAATTATGGCATTGAAATGCTAAATGGGTTCTCTGTCTCCTGATAGGAATTTGTGAGAAACGCCAATCACTTGGTTTTTAAAATGTTAGAAGTTTAATACTAGTAAAATGGTTATAAAAGTAGGAATACAATTAAACTAATAAAAATTTAGAGTTAGGACAATTGCAAGACAATAAAAACAAAGACTTACATATGTCTGGATGGTCTCTTGGGCACTTAAGCCACAACAAGCATATCTTGTGAATAAAGGAATCACCCCTAAAAAAATACACTGTTGCATATTCATATATCCTTCATGGTTATGCATACATTCTATTTCAACAAGAAACTCTGTCTTTTGTATGTCAACTGTTTTTTTTAATCCCCACGGCATCGTCCAGTCTGAGCATGGCCTGAAGAAATTAGATTCTTCTAGTAAGAAGACCATAAATTCCTCTTGTCTGGAGAATTTAAGTGTTCCTAGAGCGAATTTAGGTGTTCTCATTTCGTAAACCCTTGCATGCATATTTTCTCTTTTAACTACTAAAGCTTCATTTTATCTACAAAGCTACATTTACCATACTGTTAAAATGTTAATACAGCACAGCTAATCAATATAACATAATACATATAGTAACTATCTGCACAGAGCCATATAACATGTATTTTTCACAAAATCATTTTGGTTCTCAGGTGTGACTGCTGCAAAGTTCTCATGGCCCTGAAGAGTAGATGGTGTGCAGAAAGCAGGATATTGAAACTGCTTGGTATGTAGAAGTAGATAGAGAAGAACAAAGGAGTACTAAGCTGTTCTAACTGCAAGGCCAGCTGGACAGGCATGTATCGATCATAAAGATACTTTTAAGATAATAGTACAAGTCACATAGCAACCAATCATGAGCTTGGCTTTTGCAATATGTACGAGCTAATTAACGAACATATATAAACTGTGTAATCTGTCACAATAAACTGAGACTTGATGATCATGATATCATGAGTCTTGTCTCCCGCGGCATTCCCTCTAACAACTGGCTCCCGAAAGCAGGGACCTGATCCGAGCCTAAGGCGAGAGAGGTGCTGCGTTGGGGTTCGGGTCCTGCAGCTGGAAGGATGGCGAAAGAGCCGATACTCTCTGCTCCGCGCCCTGAGTGACCGCAGCAGCGGGCTCAGCCGATACGTGCTGCCGAAGCCTGAAGGAGCCAGCAACGGTACCGACGTAATCATGGAAAGGCAAGCAGCATATGATTTATTTAGTGCTTCTCTTAGAAAAAGGTAGATTAGGGGGATTGACTTAGATAAGGATCTCCCCTCGCTATTGCATCATGCTGAGTCTTACGGCTTTTTCGTTAACCCCCATAGTGTTCATAAACTTTCAGAATGGAGAAGATATAGGGATAAGTTGTGGGAATTAGTGTTAGATGAGGATAAACCGGGCAAGAAAATGAGTAAACTTTGGAGAGTGGTTGATAACGAATTGTTAATGTGTCAGGCAGAAAAGAGGGCGGTGGAAGTGATACGGACAGCTCTGGAGAAAAATAAGGAATGTAAATCCTCGCTTCTCTCCAGTGAGCCAAACCCTCCGGTTCTCACAAATTTTCCCGTTCCCATCTCTGCTCCTGAAATGCCTGTACCTCCCATAGACACTAGTAGCATTGAGGTGCTGGAAATTGAGATCCAAATTGCTTTATGGCAACGGGACTGGGATCCCAAATTCACTTTTTGTGAACAGGAATCAGGTAGAACAGAGTAAAAGTCTCCAGACTCCAAATTGGGCCGTTTCCAACGGAGGAAAAATACTTTTCGCATTGTTGTTTGTTTGTGAGAGTCCGCTGGAGCAGTGAAGACCTCGGCGTTCACGAGGAACCCAAACGGCGGGTGTGGACGTGGCCGGGGCCGGGAGCTGGAGCGGGAGTGCTGCCTTGCCGAAGAAAAGCGAGCGCAGCAACCCGCGGAGGTTGGAGGTTGGCAGAACTAAGGCAGCGGGCTGCGGCGGTGAGCACCGGCCAGCCGCCCGGGCGGAGCGCAGAAGCGGCAGCGCGGAGCGGCGGGCGCGGGGCCAGACAGAGCGGGGCCGGCCAGCACCGAGCCGGAGGCGAGCCCGGGGCGGAGCAGACATCAGCCGAGAGACGGAAGGCTCCTTGCTGCCGAGCAGCAGCGCAAGGGGGGAGAGGGGCGTTCCTGGGGCTCGGCCGCGCTGGAGCCGGAGCAGGCGGGGCGCGGCCGTGGCGGGGGTGTCTCTTCTCCCATCCACAAGGTGACACAACAAGGACGGGAGCGAGGCGGCACCGCCCCTCATCTCCCCGCAGCGCCCAGCAATGGCGGCGGAGATGGCGGCACAGTCCTGGTTGCCATGGCAGCGACAACGCCGAGAGCAGCAGCGCCGCCGGTGGCAGGATCGCAACACTACAGCAAAAATTTCAACAGCATCTTCCCAATTTCTTACAAGAGTCAGAAGACGTAATGAAAAAGTACAGCAGTACCGAGTGTTTTCCAAGATACCAAGAAGGATGAACATTATGTGAATCAATGTTATTTCAAATATGATATAGATAAAAATCACTGTATAAAGATAGAAATGTTAGTAATGATTTAATTACCAAAAATGTCTCTGAGAACAAAGAGTTGAGAAAATGTCATCTGATAGAATTTTAGTATTGAGTTTGTAATCTCTGTCTTTGAGTTTTTATAGATAATAATATACAATCAATTAGATAATCAAAAGCATAACATTAAGTTTATCATAAATATAGTTTGTCTTTAGAATTAAGTTTGTTCCTTTCATATTAAACAGAACAATCAAAAACATGAGAAATATGAAGTGGGGTGCACTTCTGTAATACTAACCTCATTTTTCACCCCACGAGTTACTTCAGTGCAAGCTCTCACACAATTAAAAATCCTAGCCTACTGGACAGAAAAATAAATTAGTATTCCATCTAAAATATTAAGTGAGCTTGCCACAAATATAGGTAGTATCTGTCATGCAGTTCTGCAAAACAGAGCAGCTGCCACTAATTTACTTCTTCTAGCCCAAGGTCATAGTTGTAAAAAATTTGAAGGAATGTGCTGCATGAACTTATCTGATCACTCTACATCTATCCATAAGCAAATACGAAAATTGACTGAGCTAACTCAACAATTAAAGGTGGAGGACGGATTGGGTCTAGAATGCTGGCTGAAGGGATTGGGGATCGGACCATGGTTAAGAGACATTATCAAATACAGCATAATAGTTCTAAGCATAATTATAATACTTTTGCTTGTTTTGCCCTGTGTGTTTACTTGCTTACAAGGCCTGATACAACAGCTTTTGCAGAAAATGCTGAATGCACATCTTCTTATACAAAAAGAAAACGGGGGAGATGAAGAGAGCTTGGCAGAAGAATGGTTGTACAGCAGGGGACATGATACTGTAAAATTAATCCAAGTAGGGAGGGCTACGTGACTGCTGCAAAGTTCGCATGACCCTGAAGAGCAGATGGTGTGCAGAAAGCAGGATATTGAAACTGCTTGGTATGTAGAAATAGATAGAGAAGAACAAAGAAGTGCTAAGCTGTTCTAACTGCAAGGCCAGCTGGACAGGCAAGTAGCAATCACAAGCAGAGTTTTAAGATAATAGTACAAGTCACATAGCAACCAATCATGAGCTCAACTTTTGCAATATGTATGAGCTAATTAACAAACATATATAAACTATGTAATCTGTCACAATAAACTGAGACTTGATGATCATGATATCATGAGTCTTGTCTCCCGTGGCACCCTCCAACATCTGCTGGCATGAAGAGTTTTGTCATTAATATCTTGTCCCCAAGGTGCTGGGCGAATGGCTTCCCAGTCAGGGTCCTGGAGCAGAAGTGGCTTTTCAGAGCCCAGCCAGAAATGAGCCCTGAGGCAGCAGCTCTGCAGCGCTGGCCACCAGGCCAGGTGCCAAGGGAGGCTTCTGGCCATGCCCTGCAAGCAGCTGCTGCTGCCAAGGTGCCTTTGGTGCCTCGGGCTGTCCCTGGCACAGCTCCCAGCATGGCACTCTGCCCTTGTGCCCGAGGCCTTCCCTGTGCTGGGGCTGGCCTGGGGCTGTTCCTGCAGCGGGACCTGCCCTGCTCCTGGCACAGGAAAGGCAGTTCCTGCTGGAGCAGGAGGCTCTGCCTGCAATGGGCTCAAACCACTCCAGCAAGGCCCTGCTGACTTCAAAATTGCTTCCTAGAGCAGAATATCCTATAATTGTTATAGATTCTGGACTGTGGAGTAAATAACTCTGGTTAAGAGCTTATTGTCTAATCATGATCAGATTGTATTTATATAAATATATCTGGTATTCCATCATTAATCCTGTAGGAAAAATTGCATTGACAAATTGTTCAATTCTACCTGTCCAATAGTTTATACATAAACCTTTGACAAATTCTGGGGCCGGGATTGGATCCAGTCACTCCCAGTCTCCTCTCTTAAAAGGAATTTTAGAAGTCTGGGGGCCCTGCAGGGGTTTTAGAACCCATGGTGGCTGCTGTGTGTCTCCATCTCATGACTCAGCAGGAGTTTCTCCAATAATGAAATAAAGCTTTTGCCTGAAGATCCCACTCTGCCCATGACAGGAACCCCTGTGAGTACCTGTGACATCCTGGCTCTTTGGCAGCCTGGGGATGTCACTGTGGAGCCCCCGTGAGTGCCTGTGACAGATCGGTGCCTTTGCAGGCCAAGGTGCCCTGGGATGTCACCATGGAATGGCTGTGACTGCCTCTGACCACACGGCTCTTTGCCATCCCCAGAAATGGTTGGGATGGCTCCATGGAGCCCCTGTCTTTGTGTGTGACATTCCAGCTCTTGAACAGCCTGGAGACTCTTGGAAAGTCCCCATGGAACCCCTCTGAGGTCCAGTGACAAATCTCATCCTTAGAAGGCAACCATCACCAGGAAACCCTGTTGCTATGGTCAGTTTCCATGGCAACCATCCCCAACCCCTGTTGCTATGGTCAGTTTCCATGGCAACCATCCCCAGCCCCTGTTGCTATGGTCAGTCCCTGGGCAGCTTCATGGAGACCAACTGCTGGCCCTGCACAGGACACCCCAACACTGCCAGCCTGGGCCTGGCAGCGCTGTCCAAACGCTGCTGGAGCTCAGAGAGCCCTGGAGCTGTGACCCTTCCCTGGGGAGCCTGGGCAGTGCCCCAGCAGCCTCTGGGCAAAAACCTTTTCCTGAGATCCAACCTAAGCCTGCCCCGACTCAGTTGCAGCCGCTCCCTCCACTCCTGTCCCTGGGCACCAGAGTGAAGAGGTTCCCTCAGCCCCAGCCAGGGACCCGCTCCCAAGGCTGCTGCCATGGCCACCAGGGCTGGCACAAGCTGGGATGCTCCATTTCCAGGGGCCGGGGTTCAGGAATGGGATTCCCCAATTTCCTGCTCTCGCTAAAACCCGGCTGGTGCTCGTTGCCCTCCCACCTTCCATTGAAGGAAAAAAGGTAAAGATCCCTAGCTGGGATAAGAACAATTTACTGGGAACAGCAATGAGATAAGGAACAAACAGAAACAGAAAAAAAATTGACAACAGAAGGGATAAGAAAAACTACTTACAGGGAAAGCTACATCACCATCAATTGTATCTTCCTGGCCACATGTTTCCTCCTGCATGGAAAGGACACCCGTCTCCTCAGGGAAAGAGAGAGAGAGTCCCTTTCCTGCCCCTGGCAATGACCTGAGGTGGGAGTGAATGCAGTGACAGGGCCATGGCCAGACCCTCATGCCCTTCAATCCCATATCAGGCCATTGGTAGGGGCAGGAAAAGGGACAGGTGTCTTCCCAGCATGGATCACAGGGAACATGGATCACCAAGGCTCTTCCCAATGTGGGTTTTTTAATGGGGGATGAAGCTGGAGCAGTGCACAAAGCTCTTCCTGCAGCTGGGGAACTTTCAGGATTTCCCTTACCGGTGCCTCCGTTGGTGTTTGGTCAAGCCAGAGCTCCAGGTGAAGCTTTTCCCACACTGGGGACACTCGTAGGGCCTCTCCCCAGTGTGGATGCGTTGGTGGCTGACAAGATTGGACTTTTGCTTGAAGCCCTTGCCACAGTCAGGGCAGAGGAAATGCCTCTCCTCGGAGTGAATCCGCTCATGCTGGAGGAGATCTGAGCTGCTGTTAAACATCTTCCCACAAGTGGGGCACATGTAGAGCCTCTCCCCGGTGTGGATGCGCTGGTGTGTGATGAGGGTGGAGTTGCGCTTGAAGCCCTTCCTGCAGTCAGGGCAGCGGAAGGGCCTCTCATCCACGTGAATCCACTGGTGTCTGAGGAGACCAGAGCTGCTGTGAAACCTCTTCTGACACTCAGGACACTCGTAGGGCCTCTCCCCAGTGTGGATGCGTTGGTGAATGATGAGGTCGGAGCTCCGTCTGAAGCCCTTCCCACATTCCCCACACTCGTAGGGCCATTCCCCGGTGTGGATGTGTTGGTGGCTGACAAGGTGAGAGTTGGAGCTGAATCCCTTTCCACACTCCCCACACTCGTAGGCCCATTCCCCAGTGTGGATCATCAGGTGGCGTTTCAGACTCTTGCTCTCCCTGAAGCTCTTCCCACACTCCAAGCACTTGTAGGGCTTCTGCCCATCAGGAAGCTTCTCAGGGACCACCAGCTCCAAGCTCTGGCTGAAGCTCTGCCCACCTTCCTGGCCCAGAGTGGGTCTTTCCTCCTCAGAGCATCCTGGGCTGGGCTTGCAGCCCCTCCTCCTGTGAGACCTCCAGGGATTTTCCTCCCTGTTGGATTCCTGCGCTGTGGAGTTGCTCAAAACGGCCTCTTCCATGAGGTTCTGCTGCAGGGATTTGTCCTTCCTGGTCTCCATCCTCAGCTCCTGCTCTGGGGGAGGAAATGACAAGGAGTAGGTGGGATTTGCCTCCGTGCCACAGGGAAGGGCAAGGAGATCCCCCCAGTGCATCTCCAGCAGGAGGGCACCGGCAGCGGGACTGTCCTGCAGCTGGGGGCCAGGCTGGGAGATGGAGCAGGAGAGAGGGGGAAAAGGGGCACTGACTTCCTCCTCACCTGCCTCGGTGTCCCAGGGCATGTTCCTCTTCCTTGCAACCTTCTCTATCTGGTGAACGTTTGGGTATGGGAAATCCTGTTTTGGGAGGAAAACAAGTGATGAGCACAGTGAGTTTTGTACTGGCTTCAAAGCAAACCAGGGGGAGAGTCTAAGCCAGAATGACAATTGAATAAGAAAATTAAGATCACGGCAATAATAGAGAAACACTGGTTTAAACTCACAGAGTCAGGATGTAACCGGACACCCCGTTGGTCAGGGTGGTGGTAGCAGTCTGATGAAATGGTGACTGCAGTCCGGCTGGAGTGATCAACGTGATTCTGTCAAAGCAGTGATCCTGTAGAACAGTATGGTCTTGCTCGGAAAGTCCAGTGGTGGTTATGGAGCTCTTGTCCTCTAGGAATGCAGTAGGCAAGGTGGTTGTGGTGTTGCAAGGGTGAGATTATATCCAGGTAGGAATGCTTGGTTCCTCCCCCTGGGCGGAGCATCCCACAATGGGATGATGTAATTTTATCAGTCCTGCAGTGACACTCAATGGCCCATTAACAGAAGATGGCCCCTGGAGGGCGTTATCAGGGCTGAGCCATGGAAGAGATAAAGAACACTGCCCCACCTGTTGATAACAGTTTATGGAGATGGGGACTGAAAACACTTTTGGTTACATCTGACACTGTAACCTGAAACAGTGAGGCAATCCCTGCTCGGGGTGGGGGGTGAACACCACCCCCCTTACCCAAACTGGCTCAGGTGTAAAACCCCCACCCTGGGGAGGCCACGCACACAGGGGACAATGTCACACTTGCCCTGCCCCAGGGGAGATCTCTGTCCTTGTCACTCCCTTGCTCTCCCCCCTTTTCTTTTTCTTTCCATGTCTCTCTACCTCACATTTACTGTTCAATAAAATCCACTTAGGATTTGGTCACCTTAGCACCTGAATTGGGGCAGGGGCATCTCTCTAACAATTTTATTAACCAGAGTGCAATATTATTTTGCACAGTGAGTTCAGGGCACTGTTGTCGGACCCCAAGCTCCTTTGACAACAGCCTGGTTTCCTCCTCGCGGAGGTTCTGCCTCTTTCCCAAGGAACTCTTGGAAACTTGGATGCAGCTTCCTCTGAGCAACTTTTAGGAGACCTTATGAGAAAAGTGGAAGTTGTGGGTGGCCAGTGTAAAGAAAATATTTTGTTTTCCTTCTTTGAAAAGTCTGTTAAAATCACTGGAGGAAAGGAACCAAATGATACCAGCGAGACTGACAAGGATCATTCACACCCAAGGTGAGAAAACACAAGGCTACTAAAGTCCTACAAGAAGCCCAGCTCAAGTTATTCCCAAATAACTTCTGAATTCACATGTCTGGGGGGAGAATCATTATTTTCTTCATCCCTGTCACCTTTGTGACAGCTACACAGACCTTTCCCTTCCTTTTAATAATCTGTATTGGGTCAAATTTCCATATTTCTTTTTTTGGAACCTGCCAGCTGTGCAGAAACTGATGAAATTTGGAATTACCACAGAATTGCTTCTGTTGTTGGTCTATTAATGTTTGGGATTTGTTTGTGTTTCCATCAGAAGTGACATGTGGGAAGAGCAAATCTTCCTCAAGGCATTTTATGGAGGGTTAAATTTGATTTCTGCTGAGTTTGTTTTGTCCAGTGCCCAGGGGATGCTCAAGGTGTCTCTAGTTTTGGTTTGGACCTAATTTTCTTCTGATTTGTCTTTATCACTTAAAAACACCTGAAAAATTACTAAAAAGAGTATTGACCAGAGATGTCAGAAGTCCCACCATTTTAGAGGTATTTGAGGTGGAATTTACTGTTTGGGAACATATTCTGGAGGATTTGTGGGTTCTTGGGGGATATATGGGAGTATTCTCCATATCTTTGCACTCCAAAATCCAAGGTGGATTTATCTGTCACCTCAAAATGACTCAATCCCACTCAAAACCCCTCAATCTTACCCCAAAATGACTCAATCCCATCTCAAAATGGCTGGTTCCCACCTCAGTCCCATGCCAAAATTGCTCAATTCCTCAGCCTCCACGATGAGATGGGGTTGGAAGGAGATCGGGAGAAGTGAGATATAAGGGTGTGATATGAGGGTGTGGGATCAGGATTGCGTGGGGACCGGTGGGTGTCGTTTATTTTGATAATAAATAAAACGATCAGAATTATTGATTTCTGTCCCATTCCTTTTCTGTCAGCTCTGGTTTGCTTTTCAGAGTGCCGCCTTCTCAGCTGATTTTGTGACCTCCTGTCCCTGACTGAAAAGCAAGATGTGTTCTTTTTGCCATCTGTATAGCAGTTGTCCTGTGTTAAGTGGGCAGTTTTCCCTTATCTCTTCCACAATCAATCCTCCCTCAGGGGAGACATCTGCTGATAATGGGCTATTGAATGTCACTGCATGACTGATAAGAACTGTAACATCCCATTGTGAGATGTTCCACCCGGAGGGAGGAGCCAAGCATTCCTACCTGCATCTAGTCTTGAGATTCTGGCCCACCAACACAACTTTTCTGGGCTGGATTTTCCCAGAGGAACAGCTGCCTCTTCCTCTTCCTCTTCAGAGGAAGACTCCCATTCCTACAGGATCACTTCTCCAACAGAACCACACCTGACACTCCTGGAGGACTGCAGCCACAATTCCAATTGGACTGTGGCTGACACCCTGTCCAACAGGGTGTCAGGTTTTATTCTGACTCTGTCAGTGTTGTTTTAGTTCACTGCATTGTTTATTTTATCTTTTAATTTTCTTCCCTAATAAAAAACAGTCATTCCTGCTTCCATATTTTTACCTGAGAGCCCCCTTAATTTCAAATTTATAACAATTCAGAAAGAGTCTACATTTTTAAATTTCAGGGGAGGCTCCTGCCTTCCTTAGAAGACACCTGTCTTTCCAAATTAAAACACCTCCTTTCTCTCCTGCCTTCCTTTGCCTTCTCTGTTTCTCTCTCAGTGTCTCCTTTGACCCAGGGAAGCTCTCACCAAAGACCCTGCCCTGATTTCATTCCCAATCCATGAGCTACAACAACCATGGGTGAAGTTATGAAGGCTGGCAGTGAAATGTCCCTGTAGGATCTTGCTCCACTTGGCTTTTGGCCCTTTCTTAAGAGCTTTGCCTTCAAGGCCAGGAACATCTTTTTCTGGCTGGGAACTGGACCCTGAGAGCGTGTGCCATGGATCCCAGAGGGGCATTCCCGAGGCTCTCAGGGTGCTGCTCCTGCTGTGCCTCCCAAGGAGCTGTGCAGGGCAGGGGACAAGGTGCAGCAGCTGTGTTGGTTCTGCAGTGCCACAACAGCCCCTGGTTCCAGGAGTTTCTGCACTGCCATCAGCAGTTCCTGGGTTCCATGATACCCTGCTGTGTCCCCCATGGATATTTGGTGTCATGAAGTTCTTCAGTGTCACAATGGCCACCTCGCTCCATGAGCTTTTGCAGTGTCCAAATGGCCTCCTTGGATGGGCAGTGTCACCATGGACCATTGGCTCCATGCAGCCCCGCTGGGTGGACTCCTTGATTCCATGAGGTTCTGGGGGTGTCTCCATGGTCTCCTTGGATCCACAGTGTCACAATGGGCCACTGGATCCACGTGGCCCTGCTGTGTCACCATGGCCCCTTGGTTCCATGGGACCCCAGGGTCACAATTGACTCCTTGCTTCCATGTCACTCCCTCAGTGCCAAAATGTCCCCTTCGTTCCATGGGGGACACAAAAGATTTATAGAAACATTGAGGAAATCCTGCTTAACACAGCTGGGAATATCTGCTTGCATTCTAGAAATAGGTTAAAGGTGAGGATGGCGGCAGCAGCTTCCATCTGCAACAGAGGTCCAGGGAAAGGGCAGGGACAGAGAATTCAGCTGGGAGACTCAGAGATTTCTGCTTCCAGAGATCATTTCTGGCCACACTGTCCCTTGTAGAAAGGTGACACAATTCCAGGCAGCCTGTACTGAGCAGGTGGCTCCTGAGTGGGGTTTTGCGGTGGTATGTCTTTATTTGATTTTTGTTCAATATCTGTTTCCCCCCCCGCCCCCATCCCTAATCTCCGCCTCTCCCCAGTTGTCAGTCTTCCCTAGCTCTCCCCTAACCCCCTCATCTCCAAGTTGTCAATCCTCCCTTTCCCTGCCCCTTTCCCTGGAACCTTCCCTGTCATTCATCCTAGCCCCCTCCTCTGCTTCCAGAGCATTCCCTGTCTGTTTAGTGAGACTCAAAACCCTATTGCTTATTTTGTGTTATTTCACTTCCCTGCTCCCCCTGATAGGTTTGTGATATGTTAGTTCTGCCCTAAACTCCTCCCCTGCTGTTCCCTCATTGGTTGCTGTTCCTACACCCGTCTCCCTGAATTCTTGTATAAAACCTCTGCTCCCGCTCCCGAGGGGTCTTGGGGCTCACTGAATAAAATCATCCTGTTCACCCCCAAGTCCCGTGTCGCCTCCATCTGTTCCCGCACCACCGACTGGGACTGCAGAGCTTCGCAGGGGGAGCGGCCGCCCGTTCTCTTCCCTCTCGCAGCCCAGCACGGCACTGCTCGGGGTATCGCGGCGACGGGAGCGCATTGCCGCACTACAACAGGGTTTGTTGTTCAGGAAACCTGCTCAGGCTTTTCCATTCTTTCCTTCCCACGAGGAAAACTTCTCCTGGGCCTGTGTGCAGGCAGAGCCCTGAGGAGAGCTGGTGGGACACGGTGCAATGGGCTAGGACGTGGAGCTGCAGAGCTCAGGGACAAGGTTCTGCTGCAGGGCACAGGGATGTCAGTGCCAGGTGGGTGATGTCAGACATGGTGAGGATGGGGGTGAGGAGCAGCTTGTCCAAACAGGGTCAGCCCTCAAGGGGCTCATTCTTCTATATGCCCAGACCTCCTAAGGAGAACTTCAGTGTCAAGATCACCTGGGGAATGCTTCTATCAGCTCTTCTCCGAACTGGGAAATAAAAAATGCTCTGTTAAAATAAATAATTAATGTTTTATTAAAACTCTCTTCTTAAAGGATCTTTAAACTGACTCCAATCTGCTGTACAGGGCCTGAAAACTTGTAGAGAATTGCAGGAAGAGGAAGCCCGCCCCAATGAGGGTTTTGTGTACTTTAATGAGCCCTACAATGTGTTATGAACGAGCACAATAGGCTTTCTAATCCAATTAAAAAGATTTATTAGTAGTAGAAAGCGAAAGCAAAATCAGCGCTGCGCTGGGCGGCAGTTATTCCAACTACCGCGCCTTTGTCTCCCGTTCCCCCCCACTTATTGGGTCTTCTCTTCCGGATGTGTGACGTTCTGGTGTCTTGTCTGCGCAGGCGCACTCTGTTGCTAGGTGGTCGTTTTCTGCCTCTAGGTGGTGCCAGTAGTCTTCCTCAGGGTTGTCCCCTCAAGGTTGTCCCTGTGATCTGGGAACTTTCTCAAAACAAGAAATGTTATCTCTAGGCACGTTTACTTGCATTCCACAAGAGTACATGTTTTGCTAAGCCCGTAACGGAACTGTCCTTGAAAGATACTCACTCGCTTAGGTGTTTAGGTGCCTAGCAGCATTAACTCCCTAAAACAGTTTCAACTCCCTAAAAAGTTTGTAACGGAATTGTCCTTGAGAGATACTTACTGGAATGTCTGGCAAAATGAGAACATGTTCAGACAAGTGAAAACTCTAAGTAAAAACTCTATTCTATGGATGTGAGAAAACTCTATATTATGAACAAAAAGGCCCTATTTTCCTAACAACAGCTTACACAGTTTATATATGTCGTTAATTAGCTCATACATATTGCAAAAGCCGAGCTCATGATTGGTTGCTATGTGACTTGTACTATTATCTTAAAAGTATCTTTATGATCGATACATGCCTGTCCAGCTGGCCTTGCAGTTAGAACAGCTTAGTACCCCTTTGTTCTTCTCTATCTACTTCTACATACCAAGCAGTTTCAATATCCTGCTTTCTGCACACCATCTACTCTTCAGGGCCATGCGAACTTTGCAGCAGTCACGTAGCTGTTAGGAAAATAAGGCCTTTTTGTTCATATAGAGTCTCTCATATTCACAGAATAGAGTTTTAATTAAAGTTTTTACTTGTCTGAACATGTTCTCATCTTGCCAGGCATTCCAGTGTCTATCTCATGCATTCCAGTGACTATCTCTCAAGGACGACTTCGTTACAAACTTTTTAGGGAGTTAAAACTGTTTTGAAAAAGCTGCTGCTAGGCACCCAAACACCTAAGCAAATAGATATGTTTCAAGGATAGTTCCGTTACAGACTTGGCAAAACATGTAAACGTGCCTAGAGATAACATTTCTTGTTTTTGAGGGAATTTCCAGGTCGCAGAGACAACCTTAAAGAAGACCACTGGCGCCACCAAGAGGCAAAGAATGACCACCTAACAACAGGGTGCGCCTGCGCAGAAGAAACATCAGAGCGTCACCAGAACGTCACACATCCGGAAGAGACAACCCAATAAGTGGGGGGGAAACGGAGAGCTAGGCGCGGTAGTTGAAACGACTGCCGCCCAGCGCGCGCTGGTTTGCTTTCGCTTTCCGCTATTAATAAATCCTTTTAATTGGATTTGACAGCCTATTGTGCTCGTTTATAACAATTTGGTGCCGTGACTCGGATCGGGATCTGGGGAACCTCTCTCTGAGAGGGGCGCCACGATTCCGCTCCCTTGAGCGGACTCAGACCGGGGTTTTTACCCTCATCCCGACCGACGAACCTAAAAGCCTAGAGAGCGAAAGCAAAGAAAGGGAAGCGGGCCCAGGGTACCCCGTAATTTTTGTGCACAAAAGTCCGGACGAAGGCGCAGGACGCGTGAGTATAAAGGGGATCCGTTCGGGCGGGGTTCGGGATCCCGGAGTACGGCGAGTGTGTGTGTGTGTGAGAGGAGGACTGGCAGCCGGATTCTCCAAGCGAGTGTGGACCCTCAGTAGTGCGTTTTCCAGAGCCCGCGAGGGCCTGGGCCACGAACCAGGGGAAGCGATTGTGCTGTCGTGAGTGATTGAAGGTACTCTGGAGGACATGGGGCAGGGGAGAAGCAAGGATAAATCCCCCTCCCCGGTGGGGGTAAAACTTCCCCCAATTCCTAAGGGGAGTCCCTTAGGGTTTATGCTAACAAATTGGGAGCACTTTCCAGGGGCACCTGGGAAGGATAAGGCAAAGATGATACACTATTGCATAGAAGTATGGGGAGGACAAGAGATTTCTAAAGGTGTGTTTTGGCCCATCTTTGGGTCCTCAGAGGACTGGGTAAAGCAACTGTTGAATGGTTGGGTACACGCTAAACAACCTTCTAACCTTGAGGAGAGTGCCTATGCCCAAGTCTGGATAGAAAAGCCGGAGGTGCTCGTGTTTAAACTCTCGGAGGTTTCAGGGGGAAAGAAAAAGAAGGGGCGAGCGGAAGAAGTAATTATTGCACCCCCGCCCTACATTCCCCCTGCACCAAATGCACCCCCTCCTCCTCCACAATCGGATGAGGAAGAATCAGACTCAGACTCTGATCAACCCTCAGGCTCGCGTGGTCCTCTTACCCGGAGTAAGACGCAAGGCAAACTATTTCCTTTAAGGGAAATGCCGATGGGGGGACCACAGCCGGGGATTGGATTTATTTCGGTGCCCTTAAGTTCGGGGGATGTTAGAGACTTTAAGAAGGAGATGGGAAATTTGCTAGAAGACCCCCTGGGTGTGGCAGAGCGGGTGGATCAATTTTTAGGTCCTAATATATACACTTGGGAGGAATTACAAGCTATACTTAACATTTTATTCACGGCCGAGGAAAAGAACATGATAAGAATTGCTGGAATGCGAGCCTGGGATGCCCTACCCGCGCATGCCCAGCAGCCAGCCGACACCAAATGGCCTCTCCAGAACCCCAATTGGAATAACCAGGATGCGGCCCATAGAGCTAATATGCAGGACTTTCGAACCATATTAATTGATGGCATAAGAGAGTCCGTTCCTAGGGGCCAGAATATAAATAAAGCATTTAACGACAGACAAAGGAAGGATGAAACCCCCACTGAATGGTTAGAGAGGTTAAGGAAAAGTTTCCAGCTGTACTCGGGGTTAGACCCGAATAACCCAATGGGACAGGCAATTCTCAAAGTCCAGTTTGTCTCTAAATCTTGGGATGATATTAGGAGGAAGATACAGAAAATGGATGATTGGCAGGATAGGGATTTAGCAGAATTATTGCGAGAGGCGCAGAAGGTTTATGTCCGCAGAGAGGATGAAAGTCAGAAGAGACAGGTGAAAATGATGGTTGCTGCAGTGAGGGAAAGCAGGCGGGTAGAGGAAGAACAAAAGAGAGTCACTCGGAAGGGGGGGGGGTGACAAGGGAAAGGTAGGAGAAAGGGTATGCTATTATTGCGGTAAGAAGGGACATTTCAAGAGGGAGTGCAGGAGGAGGCTAAGGGACGAGGAGGAGTTCAAAATCGAATAGGGGAGTCAGGGGCTCTATTTTATGGGGACCAGGAAACATCAGAAAGAGCCCTTGATAAAATTGAAGGTGGGTCCCCAGGGCCAGGAAATAGATTTCCTGGTCGATACAGGGGCAGAAAGATCTACTATTCAATTTCTGCCTCAGGGCTGTAATTTGTCAAAACAGACAGCCACGGTAATAGGGGCTAAGGGGGAACCTTTTGAAGTATAAATTATTAAAGGGGTGGTGGTGGAATCGGGAACTAAAGTGGGGTTGGGTGACTTCCTATTAGTTCCTGAAGCAGATTACAATTTGTTAGGGAGAGACTTGATTGTCGAATTGGGAGTTCAAATTGAGGTGGTAGAGAAGGAATTAAAGATCAGACTTTGTTCCCTCCGTTTAGAAGATGAAGAGAAAATAAACCCCGAAGTGTGGTATAATCCAGGGACTGTGGGCAAATTAAATATAACCCCATTTACAGTGAAGATCAGAAATCCCGAAATCCCGGTAAGAATAAAACAGTATCCAATTTCACTAGAAGGGAGGAGAGGGTTAAAACCTGAGGTTGAAAGGCTGTTAAACCAAGGACTGCTAGAGCCTTGTATGTCGCCTTTTAACACCCCTATACTCCCGGTAAAAAAGGCAGACGGATCCTATCGGCTGGTGCACGACCTTAGGGAAATTAATAAGCGAACTGTAGCCCGATTCCCAGTAGTGGCAAATCCCTATACTCTTTTAAGCAAACTGGGACCTGAAAATGAGTGGTATAGTGTAATAGACCTGAAGGATGCCTTTTGGGCCTGCCCTCTGGACGAATCCAGTCGAGATTATTTTGCCTTTGAATGGGAAGATCCTGACACGGGGAGGCGACAGCAACTCAGGTGGGCGGTACTTCCACAAGGCTTTACGGAATCACCCAATTTATTCGGGCAAGCCCTGGAACAAATTTTGCAAGACTATAAAACAGACCCAGAGGTAAAGCTAGTTCAGTATGTGGATGATTTGTTAATAGCAGGTAAAGAAGAAGACAAAGTCCGGAAGGAAAGTATTAAACTATTGAATTTCCTGGGACTGAAAGGATTAAAAGTCTCTAAAGCAAAACTACAATTTGTGGAAGAAGAAGTTAGGTACCTGGGACATTATTTGAAAAAGGGAGAAAAGAGAATTGATCCAGATAGAGTACAAGCAATCCTATCTCTGCCTCTACCGCAAAGTAAACGACAAATTCGTCAGGTATTAGGACTTACAGGATATTGTAGGCAGTGGATTGAGAACTATAGCGGGAAGGCAAGATTTCTGTATCAAAAACTTACCCAAGACGGGCACCTCAAGTGGACAGAGGAGGAAAAATCTAAATTCCAAGAATTAAAAGAAACTCTGGTCCATGCTCCAGTCCTAAGCCTCCCAGATTTAAAGAGGCCCTTCTTTTTATTTGTTAATATCACAGATGGAGTAACTTATGGAGTACTTACCCAGGACTGGGCGGGGAAAAAGAAACCTATTGCATATCTGTCTAAAATTTTAGACCCTGTAAGCAGGGGATGGCCAGGCTGTTTACAAATAATTGCAGGCTGTGCAGAGTTAGTAGAAGAAGCAAGGAAGATCACCTTTAATGCCACTCTGAAGGTATTAACTCCACATAACATACGGAGTGTAATGCAGCAAAAAGCAGACAAATGGATCTCCGATGCCAGGCTCCTAAAATATGAGGGGATTCTATTAGAAACCCCTAATTTCACTTTAGAAACCACCTCATTACAAAATCCAGCCTCCTTCCTCTTCGGAGAGCCCGAAACTGAATCACTGATACATGACTGTGTAATTACTATAGAAGAACAAACCAAAATTAGACCTGACCTGGAGGAAGAGGAATTAGAGACTGGGGAAAAATTGTTTGTTGATGGATCATCCAGAGTAGTTGAGGGTCAAAGGAGATCAGGATATGCCATAGTGGGGGGGCCTGATTTAAAGGTAATCGAATCTGGAGCCCTAGACAAAACATGGTCAGCCCAAGCCTGCGAGATATACGCTATCCTAAGAGCCTTGGAGCTATTAGAAGGAAAAGAGGGGACCATCTATACAGATTCTAAATATGGATACGGGGTGGTACACACTTTTGGGAAATTATGGGAAGAGAGGGGCCTCGTGAACTCACAGGGAAGGGACTTAATACATCAGAAACTAATAGTAGCCCTCCTGAGGGCTTTGAGAGGCCCTACCAGAATAGCGGTGGTCCATTTAAAAGGGCATCAACGGGGAATGGATTACCGGAGTAGGGGTAACAATGCGGCAGACTATGAGGCAAAGAAAGCTGCAATTATTAAGACATTAACCTTAAGTGAGGGAATTAGGAAGGACCTTGTGGATACCCCAAAGAACCCTGGGTCGACTACCCAGGATAAGCTTATATTTACAATAGAAGAACAGGAGAAGCTTACAAAATTGGGAATAAAAGAGGAATCAGGGAAATGGCTGTTAAAGGATGGGAGGGAGGTTTTACCTAGAGCCATAGCCCAGCGGATGCTCAGTAAATTACACCAGAGAACACACTGGGGCGCTCAAGGACTGGTGGATCACTTTGCCACCCATTATATGACGGTGGGCCTACATGACTTAGCGAAAGGGATTACTAGAAGTTGTCCAACCTGTCTACGAGTAAACAGAAGAAACCTAAGGAAACTACCCCTGGGTGGGAGGCCAGTGGCAAAGAGGCCCTTTTCAAATCTGCAAGTAGACTTTACTGAGCTCCCCAAGATAGGGAGACTAAAATATCTTTTGGTTATAGTGGACCATTTAACACATTATGTAGAAGCAATCCCCACTGCCAGAGAAACAGCTCGGACAGTAACAAAAGCCTTGCTGGAAGAAATAATACCTAGATATGGGGTCCCAGAAACGATAGACTCTGATAAAGGCCCCCATTTCACTTCAAAAATAACACAGATGCTAGCAGAAGCTCTGGGCACAAAATGGGAACAACATACTCCCTGGCATCCACAGAGTTCGGGGAGGGTAGAAAGAATGAATGGGGAAATTAAGAAACAACTCACCAAATTAGCACTAGAAACTAAATTATCCTGGATAAAATGTTTGCCGTTGGCATTATTAAATGTTCGAACTCAGCCACGAGCTGATATAGGACTGTCCCCATTTGAAATGCTATATGGGATGCCCTATTCCCTAGAAAAAGTTCAAACCAATCCTAATATTACTGATCAAAGTATTAATAAATACTTAACCATTTTAATGAAATATAAAAAACAGTTATGGGAAAAAGGGATGTGGGCCCAAAGACCACCCCTAGATCTTGTGTTACACCAGGTACAACCCGGCGACTGGGTCCTCATCCGGAGCTGGAAGGAAGATTCAATCACCCCAAAGTGGGACGGACCATACCTGGTTTTAATCACCACTGACTCCGCAGTCCGTACAGCAGAGAAGGGATGGACTCATGCTAGCAGAATAAAGGGGCCAGTGGATCCAACTCGATTTCATACAGCTTCCAAAGAAGCGAGCTGGAAAATTGACGGGAAGCCGGGGGATTTAAAGCTAACAGTAAAGAGAACTTACAAATAATTTTCATGAACTCTATCAGCTCTAAAGACATTTGGGTTGGAGATAACTGGGAACTGCAAGTACAACTAGTTGGAGAAACAAAACCTCCAGGATACTGTAAACGTCTAGAGGATTCAGCCCAGCAGCCCTTCTATCGGTTCATCCGACTTGAAAAAGAACAGAGACCTTGGGAAGGGGAGGGCCACGCTGAACATCAAAGTATTAGAGTAAGGTGTAGCTGGTTAGATTGTCATTGTTACCCTTTTGGCTGTTTTTCCTGCAAAATCTGTAAAGGATTGTGGTGGGCTCACTGCAGAAAGGGGAGAGCTCCAAAAAGTGTATGTCAACGCTGCTGGCTGGAGCAGCGCAAATTGACATCTGAAGTACTAAATTACAAAGTTGCCACTCGGGAATTGACTAAAGGATCCCCTGAGTGGTGGGAGGTTTTCATAAAGGGAATAAACCCTGAATTCCACTGTTACCATTCCAACGAGCCCCTGGGTCCGTTCCTCACGGATATAGTCCAGGTCAAGTGTCGCAAATTAGTTAAAAAACTCAGGTGTGACACCCCACAGTTGAATACAAAAAATTGGATCTCCCGGAGATCAAAGTGGGAGAGAGGGAACGATCCCACCCCTGAAGAATATCTCTGCTGTCGGGAAGATGGCTTGCCCTGTAACTTGTAGCAACCAAGTTGACAGGCGAGACAGAGAGGTAGATAGTGGGGATGAGGGGCCCTCCCAAACCTTGAAAGAGAACGTAAATCATCATGAGTATGAGAATGGTGACAACGGAATGGGGGAAAATGGGAATGTAAAACTGAGCATGATAAGTAACATCCTCCCCTGCAGTGCGTATCACTCAATCCTATGGGTTTTTATGTTTGTATGGTTTCCCCTTCAGAGTGCTACAGTTAATTCACATGAACCCTTTAAATGGACCTTAAGCAGATGGGAGGATCACGATACCCGTCATATTTTACAAACAATAACGGGACCTGGAGCACCAAGCTTCAAAGTTGGGATCTGTGATTTAACTCGGAATTTAAAATGCGGGCAACTGTTAAACTTAACAAGCTTCTATATGTGCCCCGCTTCAAACCCAGGGAAGCAATACTGTAATTACCCCAAACATTATTACTGTGCCTATTGGGGCTGTGAAACAATAGCATCAGCGTGGGCTCCGGGTGGGGGATTAGACAAATATTTAAAGGTAGGACATGGACCAGTAGGATGTAAACGACCACGAGAGTGGCCTTAGACTGGGAAAAACTTACTTGGGAACTGCACCTTTCTTTACCTAAATGTCACTCAACCAAGCGATTCTGGGTGGTTAATAGGCAAAACATGGGGAGTTAGGCATTGGATAGAAGGACATGATCCGGGAAATCTGATTCAAATAAAAAAAGAAGTAGCGCCACACGACCCTAGCCCTATAGGCCCAAACCCAGTAATAAGCAATGACTTAAAAGAAAGTAATAAAGCCAGAGATAATGTTATAGACAAAGGTAATCAAGAACCTCAGTTATTAGTGCAGAGGTATACAACTTTATGGAAAATCATGCAAGCTACTTTTGGAGTTTTGAATCATACCCATCCTAACCTAACTAAAGGATGTTGGCTTTGCTATATGATAAATCCACCCTTTTATGAAGCTATTGGGATTACATCTGAGGCAAGGGAAATAAATGGTACAAATCCAAAAGAGTGTCTCTGGGAAAAAGAAAGAGATAATGTTCCAGGCATTACCTTGTCCCAGGTTAGTGGGCAAGGAAGATGTGTAGGAGAAGTTCCAGCAGATATGCGACACCTCTGCAACACAACAATGAGCATTAGCAGAACAGACAAGCCTTTTGATTGGCTTATGCCAGCAGTCAATACTAAATGGGTATGTCAACAACTTGGAGTTACACCCTGCCTATCGGTAAGAGCCTTTAATAATTCAGACTTCTGCATTCAAGTTCTAATAATCCCCAGAATCGTATACCACCCAAAAGAATACGTGTTAGAACATCAAAAGACCCCTGAACACTACCTGGTTAAGAGAGAACCACTTACAGCACTAACGGTAGCAATCTTGCTCAGCATAGGAGGAGCAGGAGTAGGAACAGGGGTCGCCTCCCTGGTAAGTCAAACCCAAGGTATGAAAGCTCTGCGCACATCTGTAGATGAGGATCTGAGTAGAATAGATAAAGCCATAAGTGAACTAGTTAAATCAGTAAAATCCCTTTCTGAGGTAGTCCTCCAAAACCGAAGGGGATTAGATTTGTTGTTCTTACAGCAAGGGGGACTATGTGTTGCTTTACAAGAAGAATGTTGCGCTTATGTAGATCACACAGGTATTGTAAAAGACACGATGGCTGAGTTACGCAAACAAATAGAACAACGAAAAAGAGAAAGAGAATCCCAGCAAAGTTGGTATGAATCCTGGTTTACATATTCTCCCTGGCTGACCACTCTATTGTCCACCCTTGCAGGACCAGTAATTTTACTAATTCTAATACTTACTTTTGGGCCATGCATTCTTAGCAAACTTATTACACTAGTGAAAAATAGGTTAGAAGCTGCACATTTAATGATAGTAAGGCCAAAGTATGAGCCACTTAGCGAAGTAGAGACTGAAGAGTATTTAGAATTGAGCAAGAAAGAATTAGAACGCTTTAATGAACAAAAAGGAGGTTAAAATAAAAAGGGGGGATATTGTTAGGAAAATAAGGCCTTTTTGTTCATATAGAGTCTCTCATATTCACAGAATAGAGTTTTAATTAAAGTTTTTACTTGTCTGAACATGTTCTCATCTTGCCAGGCATTCCAGTGTCTATCTCATGCATTCCAGTGACTATCTCTCAAGGACAACTTCGTTACAAACTTTTTAGGGAGTTAAAACTGTTTTGAAAAAGCTGCTGCTAGGCACCCAAACACCTAAGCAAATAGATATGTTTCAAGGATAGTTCCGTTACAGACTTGGCAAAACATGTAAACGTGCCTAGAGATAACATTTCTTGTTTTTGAGGGAATTTCCAGGTCGCAGAGACAACCTTAAAGAAGACCACTGGCGCCACCAAGAGGCAAAGAATGACCACCTAACAACAGGGTGCGCCTGCGCAGAAGAAACATCAGAGCGTCACCAGAACGTCACACATCCGGAAGGGACGACCCAATAAGTGGGGGGGAAACGGAGAGCTAGGCGCGGTAGTTGAAACGACTGCCGCCCAGCGCGCGCTGGTTTGCTTTCGCTTTCCGCTATTAATAAATCCTTTTAATTGGATTTGACAGCCTATTGTGCTCGTTTATAACATAGTCCTCCCTATTTGGATTAATTTTACAGTATCATGTCCCTTGTCGTTCAACCATTCCTCTGTCAGGCTCTCTTCAAAAAATGATACAGTTGCCCAAGCCAGGGATGGCAGGGAAGAGAAATAATTGAGATAAACAAGGAGCAAACACCTCTTGAGACCTCAAAAAGAATATTTGGGAAAAGACCCCGGACAAAGATTTTCTAGGACCAAAACCCCACAAAGACACAGTGGGCAGGTGGAGATATGTGGATAAACACTTAATTTCTTTGCTTATGACCTCATTTTTTTAGCACTTTTGTGGTTTAATCCATCCCTGAGGAGCTCTCCAGAAGGATGAGAGCTCTGGCAGACTCAAATCCTGTCACAACACTTTTCTACCCAATTTCCAGGGAGTAAAACCAGATCCCAGTTTGCCAGCCTGTGCTGGTCCCCTTCCAAAGGTGCTCCTCTCCTGTGCTCTCCTGTTTTCCTCATCCCACCCTTTGTGCTCAGCCCCTTCCATTCTTTCCCCTCCAGCTGTTAAGAAGTGAGACAGGGAATGCATGTGAGCAATTGGAGAAACCTGCTGAGCTGAGGCTAAAATTCCCCTTCAGGGAGACAGATTATATTTGGGTGGGGTTTTTTTCACTTACAAGAAAGGAGAGGCAGAAGCCAGCACAGCTGGCAAAGGAGAAATTAGTCTGCTGGAAAATAGACTTTTTTTTTCCACACCTCAGCTTTATAAAACTGACCCAAACCCAAGCCAGGATATGAAATCTGAGCAACTCGGACTGGAAGAAATCATGTTTTTTCTCAGTTTTTCTCCAGAGCTGAGCCAAAACAGAGGTGCAGAGCATCAACACCACAGCCAGGCAAAGCACAGCGTTCGTCTGTCCCTGCAGGGAGCTGAGAGTGCAGAGAGATGAGGATCCCTTTCTGCTGGGGAAGAAAACCCAAGCAGAGCGCTGGGGATTTATTTCCTACCCTTCGTTTATCTGGCATCCCACACATCTGTGCCTCGGAGCAGAAGTAGCTGCAAATAGCTGAGATACAGCGTGGGGTTCTGAGAAAGCAGGGGCAGGAGGAACTGGTTCTGTGAGACAGACACAGGGACAGGGAGGAAACTCTGCTGCTGCCTGCCAGCACGGTGGTTCCTGCTGCTCCACAATGAGAAAAAGCTGCATTATTCCCTTCACAGGGGATTATCCCACGGCAATTCCATGGGATGGATCAAATTCCTACCCGCAGGTGAGGAATAGGTGGAAGGGCCAGCTGGATGCTAAAAGGCTTTTGGGAATTTAGAAAGATTTTTTTTTTTTCCCTGAACACCAAATTCATCACCTGTAGCATCAAGAAGTGCTGACCCTTGCCTCCCATGACAGTTTTAGGTGATTATTCCAGTTATTTGTCCAATTCCAGCAATTTGCTGCCTGACAGCCGTTGTGCACAACTTGTCTCGGTTCAGAGAATCATTTTGGGTTAGAGGGACCCCAAATCCCACCCAGTGCCACCCCTGCCATGGCAGGGACACCTCCCACTGTCCCAGGCTGCTCTAGCCCCAGTGTCCAACCTGGCCTTGGGCACTGCCAGGGATCCAGGGGAATCTGGGAATTCCATCCCAGCCCTGCCCTGGGAACAATTCCTAATTCCCAATCTCTCATCCAGCCCTGTCCTCCTTCAGTTTAAGGCCATTCCCTCTTTTCCTGTCCCTCCATGCCCTTGGGAAAAGTCCCTCTCCAGCCTTCTTTAGGTACTGGAATGGTCTTGGGGCTTAATGTAAGAAATTTTTGTAAGCAACGCTTATTTTGAATAGAATTCTCTCTTTAATTCCCTTAGAAAATGAACAAAAATCATTATTTTATACAAAAGAAGAAGCTTTGACTGATCAGAAAAGAATCTAGGAAGCCCTTTCCCAAACCAAAGCCTTTTGATAAAAACACTTGAAAACATTTTCTTGCTCCACTTGTGTTATCTTGTAATTGAATTATCAAAGCCTAGAGCATGTCATTCCTGATAAAAGAACAAGTTAACCCTATCTGAGCATCAATCTGTGCATTTAAATTTAGGTCTTTTTTGGTGTTTCTGTGACATTTCTTGGGGCCTTCCAATAAATGATACCCATTGTTTCTAAATGAGCAAATTCAGGTTCTGCAGAAAGTTTTCCACTTCTGCTTCACAGTTTCTACTGATCTGATATTTTCTTGGAAGATTTCTTCCTCTGCAAGATTCTGAGAAAAATCAGTGGCAACTGTTTCATCTTCCCTCTAGGAAATATTTTTATCTTTTATTGATGTCATTGTTCATTTCTCAGCTCTCTGACTGGGACCAATCAGACAAATACCATCAAGTCTGACACGATAATTTGTTTAAAGTGCCCTCCTGGTCTGAGGTGAAGCATCTGCATCTCCTCCACGGGGCATTTCTCTGATTTGTACAGCTGTGCTTTCACCTCATGGAATCCTGGAATGGTTTGGGTTGGAGAGGAACTTGCAGCTCATTCAGTTCCACCCCCTTTAAACTTTTTTTTAAAAGTTTAAAACAAAAAACTTTTTAATCTTCCAGTTTATTTAACTCACCCCATTTCTCCCACTTCACTTTTTTTTGCTGCTCTGTTTGCCCTCACCCCCCTCCCCAGGCAATGCTGATGGGAGAAATCCTTGCTGCTTAAAAATCTGATTTTTTTCCATTCAAATATCCCATCAGAAAATCTCTGTGGAGCTGCCATGGGTGACCGGGGGGTTGAGTCCCTGCCTTTCAGCAGTTTGTTCCATGCTTCCCCTCCTTCTTCCAGGCTTTAAATCCCCCATAAAAGCTCAGCTGCAACGCCTGGTAAATAATGGAATAGCTGGGATGAATATTTCTTCACGGGGCCTCTGGAAAATCAAAGGGGCAAATTGATCTGACAACATCCAAGTGCTCAGTGTACATGACATTAAAATGAATGTCTTGTTCGCTGTGAGGAGCACCAGCCCGAGGAGTATCTTTGTCCTCAGTGTTTTCCTGGGGCTGTGCCAATGGTGCCTCATTGTCTGATTTCCAGGGGCTGTAATTGAGTGATAATTGCCAGTTCCTCTTTTGAACCAACACTCTCTGATAAACTTCACCACCATTTAGCTGGAAATCTGAGAGCTCTAAACAATTTATTTACCAGGAGAGATACAGACATCTCTTAACACACTGCACCACTGCCTGCCCTCCGTGTACATCGGCATTTGGACGGCGCCAATTAACAGCAGGCTGCAGTTTGTTTTTGGTTTTTTTGTTTTTTTTTTTTTAATAATTTAAATAATTTTTCTCTCTTCGATGTGGTCTCTGTGAGCCACTTGTCCAGGCGTTTTCCTGCCTGCACTGCCAGAGGAGTTTGGGGATATTGTTTTGAGTGGAGTCAAGGGAATACCTGATTCCAGCCACTTGTGCAAAGTTCAGTGAAGAGAAAACAAATCAAGATAAGGGAGAATAAAGAAAAAATGTAGAAATAAAGAAAAGTTTTATTCCATTTGTGGATGGGATGGTGCAGTCTGGATTTGTGCCGATTTTCTCATTTAGCTGCTAATGTCTCATATCTCTCTGGAAGTAACAGCCTCAGAATTACAAACTGGCTGCTCCCTTCACCTCAAAGCTTTTTGGGGAGTATTTTTCGTGGTGGAAAGGTGGATGTAGAAGTGACACCTGAATTCCTGCTGCTTCTCAGACCTACAGTAGCAGAGCCCAATAGATGGCACATTCCTGCTGCACTTGTTAGAGATGTAACCCAGTAAATTTACCCCCAGGGTGAGCTTTCAAAAGTATTATTTAAGAAAAGTCCCCAAATGGTAGAAACAGAGGGCTGGAAGGGACTAGAAACGTCAGCTGTCTTAAAAAATTGTTATTCTTGAGAGGTATTTCTCCAGCCTGTTCTTAAAGTCTCCAGAGGTGATGGCACCAACATGCTCAGAAAAGCCTCAGAGCTTGGGAATTCTATCTATGCTGAGCCAGACCCTTCTGTTCTGCACCTGCTGCCCACTCTCCTGAAATTCCATGAAATCACAGAATATCCTGAGCTGCAAGGGATCCATCCAGTCCAAGTCCTGTCCCAGCCCAGACTCACCACCAACCCCACCCTGGGCATCCCTGGCAGCGCTGGCCAAAGGCTCCTGCAGCTCTGGCAGCCTCGGGGCCGTGCCCATTCCCTGGGCAGCCTGGGCAGTGCCAGCACCTCTGGGGAATAAGCTTTCCCTAAAACCCACCCTAAATCCCTCCTGGGCCAGCCCCAGCTGCTCCCTGGTGCTGTCCCTGTCCCAGGGAGCAGAGATTGGAGCTGTACCTCTGTTATTCATTAAATATTATCATTTGTATATTCTTAAATTGTTATTCCTCTTATAATTTACATTAATATTACTACTGTTTTTATCCTTGTCTTCTTCGACGTATTTTTCAGTTCCTATGACTATTCTACTTCTATGTATATTTAATATTTTCATCATCTTTATCTTCTCCACCCAGCAGCAGCAGCAGAGCCCCAGAGCTGCGCTGCTGCTGCGCTGCTGCTGCGCTGCTTTGGGCTCTGCGGCTGCCCAGCCCCGTGCAGCTGCTGCCGCAGGGATGTGCCAGGAGCAGCACAGAGCTGCTGCTGCTGCCTCAGCTGGGGCTGCAGCGGGGGAACCCCTCCCGCCCGGCCCGGGGCTGCCGGAGGCAGGCAGGGCTGCAGGAACAGCCCCGGCCCGGCTCCCCGGCCACGGGCAGCGGCAGAGCGGGGCTCTGCTGCCTTCGCTGTGCTGGCTGCACAGCCCTGCTGCAAAGGGCTGCCCGGCACAGCTCTCTGCCAGCCGGGCTCAGCCTGCGCCTCCCGTTTGCCTGCAGAGAGCAGCGACAGCCCTGCCCCGCCGGCCCGGCCGGGAACTCTCCCGCTGCCGCCGGGGCTGAGCCCGCGCTGCTCGCGGGGCGCTCCGTGCCACGGGCTGGGACAATCCATCGGCACCTCGGGGAGACAGGACATGGGATCCGGCACTCTGCTCTGGTGCCCTACAGACTTTATTAGAAACACACAGATTCTTCAATAAGAGGAACAGCGTGGGGACATTAGAATGCATTGCGATTAGAAGATAATGTATATTAATTTTTTATTTAATAACTGTAATAGAAATATACAATATATAATAACAAGAAATTATTTGCTAGTTTTACTTATTCCTTCAATTTTCTCTTTCCTATTCTTATTCTTATTATTGTTCTTCTTTTCCTACTCTTTACTATTCTTCTTCTTCTTTGCTTCTTCTATGTAGTTTTAAATTCTTACTCCTATTCTTCTTCTTCTTCTACATATTTTGAAATTCTTATTCCTATTCCTATACTTTTTGTTCTGCATATATTGAAATTCCTATTCCTAGTACTCTTCTAAGTATTTCTAAATTCTTATTACTATACTTCTTCTATCTACTCTTAAATAATCATTCTATGTCTTGTCTTTTTAGTCTTCATCTTTGTCTTCTTCCTCTTTGCTGTCTTCATCTTCTTCATCCTATTTGTCTTCACCTTCTTCATTGTCTTCATCTTCTTCACAGTCTTCATCTTCTTCATCTGCTATGTCGTCTTTGCCCTCTTTTTCTGTGTCATTGTCTTCATCTTTGTCTTTGTCTTCTTTGCCATTGTCCTGGAGCGGTTTGTGCTCAGAGTCAGTTCCAGGAGCCTCTGCTTTGTGCCCCAGAAGTGGTTGCTGCACCTTCCAGCCCGGGGCCGGGTGTGTGCGGGGCAGGGATGGGGGAGCTTTGGGCTCTTTGGGTGGGCATTTTCCAAGCCCCACTGCCCAGGCCTTCGTGGCTCTGCCTGGTTGGGTTTTGCTTGGCTTGCTTGGCCCATCCAAAGGCTTTTCTCTTCCCTGGCTTGGAGGAGCTGCAGCAGCAATCTCTGAGCCCCTCGAGCCGAACCGGAGAGCTGCTGCTCCGACACAGAGGAGCGGGACTGGCAGGAGAAGTCATCTTCATCTTCTTCCTGTTCTTCACCTTCCTTCTCCTCATCTTCTTCACCTTTCTCTGTGTCTCTTTCAGTCTTCAGAGCGTGGCCTGAGGCAGGGACAGCGGAACAGCCCCCGCAGTGCCCGCAGTGCCCGCCTGAAGCGGGAGGGACGTTTCCTGGGGGCAGCCGGCTGCCCGCGGAGGGCCTGGGCTCCCAGCCGGGCAGGCCGGGGGCTGGGGGGGCTGTGCGGGACAGGCGCCGGCCCTCGGCTGCACGGCTCCTGTGCCGGGCACTCAGCCCAGGCCTCCCGAGGGACGGGCACTGCGAGCCCCTCTGACACAAAAACTTTCCACTTGTCCACATTCTTTTCTTTGTCCTGTTCTGGGGGCAGCTCCAGGAGGCTCACATCGTCCCACTCGTCATCCTCTGGGTATAAGGGCTTGGCCAAGATCACATGCTTGGGCCAGTTCTCCTGCACGAGCCCCGTGTTGCTGTCATTTTCCCAGTTGGAGAGTCCTGAGGGTCTGCTGCCATTCCCTCTGGAAACGTTTTGGCCAACGTATTCTTCCCAGTCTGAAATTTCTGCATAGCTGACGACATCTCCTCCGGACAGCACTTGCTCAATGCATTCTTCCCAGTCCGAGGGGTCTTGGGAGCTGCTGACTTCTCCATGGGACAGGTCTTGGTCCAAATATTTTTCCCAGTCAAAGTGTTGGTGGTAACTCGTGACATCCCCGTTGGGCAGATCTTCCTCCATGCATTCTTCACTGTAGGACGCTTCCTGGGACAGCTCAGGGTCTCCAAGCAGGAAAGGCTCCAGGTCATGCAAGAATTGCCAACTTTTGTTTTCCTCATCGGAGCTGTCCATCCTCTCCTGCACTGCCAGCCCTGACCACACTGCTGCCTCCTCAGCAGCTCCGGATGGGGCAGCAGCTCCCGGCTTGGCCTTCGTGGGACTGCCTGGGGCAGGAGAGGCGCTGGGCAGGGCAGGGGCTGCCTCTGCTGCCACCTCTGTGCCCACGGGGCTGGCAGAGCTGGGCCCCTCTGGGGGAAGAGCCGTGCTGTCGTCGGGACTAAGCTTGATGGCCGCTTCCACTTTGGACTGCCCCTCAGTAATCAGACTGTACCCTGAAGAGAGCATGATGTCCTCTCCTGCAGGGGACAGCTTCTCCTCTCTTGTGCTGTTCCCTTCAGAGACCTCAATGTCCTCTTCCACTGGGGACAGCTCCTCATCCCTTGTGCTGTCCTCCAGAATAGATTTGATGTCCTCTTCCACTGAGGACAGCTCCTGGTCACTCATACTGTCCTCGGGAATGTTCTCTATGTCTTCTTCCACTGAGGACAGCTCCTGGTCACTCATGCTGTCCTCTGGAATGTTCTCTATGTCTTCTTCCACTGAGGACAACTCCTGGTCACTCTCACTGTCCTCTGGAATGTTCTCGATGGCCTCTTCCACTGAGGACAGCTCCTGGTCACTCGCACTGTCCTCTGGAATGTTCTCGATGGCCTCTTCCACTGAGGACAGCTCCTGGTCACTTGTGCCATCCTCTGGAGCAACCTCGATGGCCTCTTCCACTGAGGACAGCTCCTGATCACTTGTGCTGTCCTCTGGAATGTTCTCAATGGCCTCTTCCACTGGGAACAACTCCTCGGCACTTGTACCATCCTTTGGAAAAATCTTGATGGTTTTTTCCCCTGAGGACAGCTCCTGGTCACTTGTGCTGTCCTCTGGAATGTTCTCGAGGGCCTCTTCCACGGAGGACAGCTCTGGGTCACTTGTGCTGTCCCATGGAATATCTTCAATTGCCTCTTCCACAGAGGACAGCTCTGGGTCACTTGTGCTGTCCCATGCAAAATCATCACTTGCCTCTTCCACTAAGGACAGCTCCTGGTCACTTGTGCTGTCCTCTGGAATGTTGTTGATGGCCTCTACCACTGAGGACAGCTCTTGCTCATTTCTGCTGTCCTCTGGAACAACCTCGATGTCCTCTTCCACTGAGGACAGCTCCTTCTCTCTTGTGCTGTCCTCTGGAATGCCCTCAAGGGACTCTTTCACTGGGGACAGCTCCTGGTCACTTGTGCTGTCCCATGGGATGTCCTCAATTGCCTCTTCCACTGAGGACAGCTCTGGGTCAGTGTTGCTGTCCCCTGGAGGGAGCTCGATGGCCTCTTCGACCTGGGACAGCTCCTCGTCACTGGATGAGGAACAAGTCTGGGTGTTCTTCTCCTCCTTCACTGAGCCCAGTGGGTTCTCCAAAGAACTGGAGCTGACATCGTCCTCCCAAGGGAGCAGCTCTTGGTTTCCCAAATCTTCCCCTTGGGACAGGAGAGGCTCAGAGGGCTCCTCGTCCTCCTCAGCAGCTCCAGCCGGGGCAGCAGCTGCCGGCTCGGCCTCCGTGGGACTCTGCAGGGAAGGAGAGGCGCTGGTCAGGGCAGGCACTGCCTCTGCTGCCACCTCTGTGCCCGCGGGGCTGGCAGAGCTGGGCCCCTCTGGGGGACAAGGCTGAGGCTCCTTGTCCCTCCCTGGGCACAAGGGTCTGTCCCAGATCTCAGAGCTGATGTTGTGTCCCCATTGGGACAGCTCCTGCCTGCTCACATCTTCCTCCCTTTGGGACAGCTTTCGCTCACTCACATTGTCCCACTGGGGCAGCTCTTGGGCTGCAGCGTCTGGTCCTTGGCACAGCTCGCTGCCACTGCTGTCTCTCACTTGGGACAATTCCAGCTCTCTCCTGTCTGCCAATTGGGACATGTGGGAGTCCATACCATGTCCCCATGCTGAGAGGTCTTGGTAACTCTCACCTTCCTTCCGGGAATGCTCTTGGGCATCATCCCCTTGGGAATCCTCTGGGACACTCAGATCTCTCTGCAGGTACAGCTCGTGGCACCTCTCATCTTCTCCCCATCCCATCTCCTGCTGCCCACTCACATCTATTTCCCACTGGGAAATCTCTTGGGTTGTCACACATTCTTCCCTCTCCCACCCCTCTTGGTACATCTCACTGTCCTCCTCCCACTGGGACAGCTCCTGAGCTCTGATGGTTTCTTCCCCTTCATTGAGCTCTTGATGTGTCCCCCCTCTGGACTGGGAAACTTCCCAAACTCCCACACGTACCTGGCCTTGATACAGCTCTTGGCTGCTCCTAGCTCCCTGCCGGGACATTTCTTGGGCTCCTGGAACTCCTCTCTGGCGGGTCTCTTCCACATCTTCTCTAGGGGAAAGCTCTCGGTCCATTTTGGCGAAGGGCCTCTCCTCCTCCTCAGTCTGTGACAGTGGCAGGACTGAGCTGCCACTGCCCCTGACCACGGCTCACTGGTGGCTTCCAGCCAGCTGGGCAAGGTGCTGTGGGACCGGGAGGTGGAGTTGGCTTTGTCCTCGTCGCTGTCTCTGTCTGTCGCTGTCGGCCGCTGTCGCTGTCGGCGTCTGGCGCAGACAGAGCCAGGGAGCTGCGTCCTCCTCAGAGAGCGGCTCTCCTGGGACTGGGCACCCCAGGGCTCTGCGCCCCTTGGAGACCCTCAGCCCGGGCGGGGCTCCCTGATGTCACAAGGGTCTCTGGCCACCATCATGGCCCACATCACAAAGGGCCATGACACCATGTTCTGTGTTTTAAAGGGCCAGCCCCGGCACCCCAACGGCACTGGAGCATAGAGGAACCTGTTGCAGTTTATGTTTATTTCATTAAGTTATTGTTAACTGGTTCATTCTGTTATCCCACCACGTTTTCCTCAAGTCATTTTTTTTCCCCAACGTTGTACACTCCCTTTTATGCCTTCGCTCAAGTTATTCCCCTCCCTTTGTCCCAGTCCCTTCCCTGCCTGTCCAGGCAACTCTGCCACTTTTTCCTGACTTTTCCCTGCCACTCAGCCCCTTAGCCAACCCCTGATTGAAACCCCCACTTGGAAATCTCCTAATCCAGGTTGCCCCATTGTCCCCTGTGCCTTTCCCGATCCTGATGGTCCCACAGTGTTGATATAATCCTCTCACTCCTGCCGTGAGGATTCCCTGTTTCTTTGCTGTTTGTGCCCACCGCCTGATGTGGATCTGAGCAAAACCCCTTGCAAACGAGGGTGAGTGGCTCTTTTTTATCCCGCTCTCTGCACCTCGAATAAACCTTCTCCATGGAAGCTGAAGGCAAAGAGGCTCCTCCTTCCTCCCTGGCCTGGTCCCTGCCGTGGCTGTAACAGCGTGCAGGGCAGAGCTTGCAGCTCTGCAGGTTCACCTGTGGGCAAAGCCCAGTCCCCGGCTGTTGGTCGGTCCCGTCGTGGCTGCCGGAGCGCACAGAGCCAGCCCGGGTTCCGGGGGCTCGGGCAGGAGCTGGCCGGGAGCATCCCCGGAGCGGTGTCCTGGCGGGCCCTGCTGTGCCCCGAGCCCTGCGAGGCTTTGGCCCCGCTGGCCCACGGCAGCCCGGCCCCGCAGTGCCGAGCCCTGGCCGTGCGGGCTGCGCTGCCCAGGGCACGAGGAATTGGCCGCACAGCCGTGCCGGGGGCTCGTGGGCAGCGGCTCCAGGAGCCGCGGCAGCCCGGGGAGCAGGGGTGTCCCTCAGGGCTGTGCCCGGGCCCCGGGGCTCGGCCCTGCCCGCAGCAGCGGCACCCGGGGGCAGCGAGCGCGGCCTCGGCGGCCGGGCAGGGCACGGGCAGCCGAGCGGGGCAGGGGCAGCCCCGAGGCCGGGGCCGTGCCCGGGCACCGGGCCGAGCTGGAGAAGCGGCACCGCCAGAGCCTCCTGCGCTGCCGCGGGGCCGGGGCCCGGCCGCTGCCCCCGGCCCGGGGCAGGGCCCGAGGCAGCGGCTCCTGCGGCGCCAGGGCACAGCGGCCGGGCCGGGGCTCGCTCCCTGCTGCCGGCCGGGCGCTGCCGAGGGCTCCCCGCCCGCCGGGGCCGGGGCCGGGCGCTGAGGGAGCGGCGCCGCCATCGCTGCCGCCCTCAGGGGCTCTGAGGGGAGCGCGGCTCCCGCCAGCCCCGCTCCGCCCGCACGGGCAGCGCAAACCTGGAGCACAAAGACACACGGCGCTGCCATTGTGTCCGTGCCCTTCCAATGCACCCGCACAGCGGCCCCGGGGCTGCGCTCGGTCGCGGCAGCAGCGCTCCAGGCCCGAGCTCTGTGGGATGTGACACTAAACCCACAGGCTTTAGTCTTCTTGGGAGAGACAAATTAATGTTTCGGTCTCCTTGGGATAGAAAACCGCTTTTGATTTAACTATTCTGTCGTACAGTGGTGTGAAAAAAATCATAAACACTAAACTGGCATTATTAGAGGTCCCTGTGGGTCAAAAGTCATAAACAAATAGTTAGCAACATCTCTACTAACAAAAGATTCAATAAAAGAAAAAGCTAGGCTATCAAAAATTTTCAGAGTCTTGTCACCTGTTGCTCTTGTCTTTTACCATGTTTAAATTTGTTTCCTGTGATCTTTTTTATTTTGGGCACAATGAAGCAAAACTGAGCAGCATCAGGGAAAAACCCCTAGCTGGGTCCAAGGCTTCAGAATGGTTGTGGAACTCCCGGAGGACTCGCACGCTTCAGCCGTGCACAAAAGCTCCTCTCCTTTCCGAGGCTGCACGGCAGCACACGGGGAGTAAAATCAGAGTTCCTCCTGATTTCCTACACTTGCCCTCCGTCATTTATCCAGCACCTTCTCCAAGTGCAGGGAGTGAGAGGAGACAGATCACGTGTGGTTCTGGATAATCTGTTTTCTTGTTGCTTCTCTTTGGACTGCCACTTGTTGCTTTTGAGGGTTCCTCGCTGCTGTCCCCCATCCCTCCTTGGCCCGCCAGGACCCGCCGGCTAGCTGTCCCCTCCAGGGCCGGGGTTTTCCGCGGTCCCGCTGCCCTGGGCTTACCAGGCAGCATCTGGGTTAGCACGGTCTAAGCTGCGGTGTTGCCTCAGTCGCCGCTAGGATTCGAGATAAAGAGACCAAGAGAGACCAATGGTATGCTTGTCCAGAGAGATTATATTGCCTGAATGGTAGCAGGGACCAAAGGCCCCGGGCTATTGCCCAGATACAGTTTTATGCAGCAAAATTAAGAGATAAGGTCTAAACAATAGAGACAGTGTCCAGCTAAGGCACATCAGAACCACCCCAGGGGCCAGGTCCAATGGGAACTGCTCAGGGGTGGGGAGAAGGGAGTTTACAGAGGAATGCTGAAGCGGGACTTTCCCGAGACAGTGGAGCATACATAAATGTATCTTTTCCCTCAGTTTACCATTCCCAAAGCCTTTCTAAAACAATGGGGCATACATGAATGTATCCTTTTCCTCAGTTTACCATTCCCATGGCCTTTCCAAAACCTTCCTCCATGCTACCATGCCAGCATGATAGCTACAATTCCCCCTTCTTTACTTATTAAGAAGAACAGTGCCTTGGGAGAAAGTAAAACTGTGGCTCTTAAACTGCAGTGTCTTTCTGCTTGTCGTCTTCCCACCAATCGCTTTCCGTGTCGGCAGCAGCGATGAAAACTGGTGCAGAAGCCTTCAGCTTCGAGGTGATGACCTTGGAGATGATTCGCTTCAGAATCCCGAATGCTAACAGAACTAAAAACAATGCAACTAGAAAGTAAAGGATGTCTTTTAAAAGAATCACTTCCCACCCAGAAAGATCCCAATCTTTGAACAGATTTTTAAACCAATCCTCATTTTCTTGCTTCACACTCCCAATGAGGCTTCTCATTTCCTGAATGGACGAGTGGACACTCTGACCTTTAGATGACAGATCAAAACAACACAACCCATCAAATTCTTTACATCCATGACCATGTGCCAACAGCAGGAAATCAATAGCTGCCCTATTTTGGAGGGTAGCATTTCTGGTTATTTCCTCATCTTCCAGGAGGTCACTCAGGGCCACTGATGTTAAATTTGCCTGCTTGGTCACCCAGCATTCTAGATTGCCTAATTCACTCAATGCTTTGGCTGCCGCAACCCATGGTAAAAACCCAGATACGGCAACTCTTTTGGATTTTGCCCAATGGTAAATTTCTGCATCACAATGTTCATCAAATTGACTCGCACTCCGCTTAGTAATTTTTTTCTCACCTTTTGCTTGCCCAATTGGAATTTGGGTCATGTTGGGGGGAGCAAGGGTCAGATGCCCAAAAGTGCATGGACCTCCAATAAGACGAGAGGGGATTCCTGGGTATGCTCTGTCCCCACAGATAAGAAACATTCCCTTGTCCAGCTTGCGTGGACGGAAATCAGTGGTGGATGCAAATTTCAGCTTATAGACAGCTGTGCACCATTGACCTGCTCTGAATTCTACCTTGTACTGTTTGACATGCTCATATAATTTTACTTCTTTGGTTGGGGAAAAATCAAATTGAATGCAAAATTCAGCTTTTGCAGAGCCTAGGAGTTCTAATTCCTGGGGCTCTCCCTTGGCAGTGGGTAAATGTGAGACCCATCCTTGCCACAAAATGAGGGGGTTTCGCACTGGTGCTTTAATTTGTCCTGCACCTTTAGGTATTTTATTTTCATTCACCTGGTTTTGCAAATGGACCAGATCAATTGGGAACTCATCCTCCTTACTTGGCACCCCTATTAAACATGTGGACATTGGATTTTCTGCTGAGGCAGTGGACAAACACATATGATCTTGTTGCAAGGCTTGGGCTAGCCTGACCCATACATTTTTCTTGGGCTGTGGAACAATCCATGCATCCACTGTGGAAGGGTAGATGGCCATTCCCTGGAACCAAACGATGAGCAGGAATGTGGAAATTGACATTCTGCTAGTCTGAAAGAAAGATAAAGTCATACAACAAAGTGAACTAACTCTGAAAAAGATACAATTTGCTCTGCCAGTATAAAGGAAAAAGATTCCCCCCCCTCCCACTTTCCCCCCTTGTTGAGGAAGCCCTTCAGACCCTGGAGTCCTAGGGGTTGCTGCTGCTGAAGCAACCACCCTTTCCCGTGGCTTTATCACTGAGTCCTCTGTTATCAGCACAGCTTTCCTGGTGCACTCCTCGATGAGCTGATCGAGTGTGGGGGGAGGCGATGATGGAAGGGCCAGGATGACTCGCTGACAGGCTTCATTTGCATTTGCGGTGACAAGTTCTAATGTAAGTTGGTCTTGGAGCTCTGGATTTTGCACCCTCTTTTCCACAGAGGCTCGCACTCGATCCACAAAATCCATGAATGGTTCTGCAACAGACTGCTTCAAAGCGGTATAAGAAACAACAGGTTCTTTAGAAGGCATGTTAAAAAATGCACTTTCTGCTGCATCCCTGGACAGGTCCAACACTGCTCTGGGGATGCCTGCGGCTTGCTTTTCAGCTTGGCTCCAATCACCCTCACCCACTAGATGTTCTAAAGTGATTTCCTCAACCTCTATATCTGTGGAATGGCTTGGACTTTGCAAAATCTCTGGGAGGAGATGTCCTGCAATCCTTTTCCAGGTTCTTTCCCACAATCTAAACTCAGACTGAGGGAGCAAGCAACTGAAAAGACGTTTCAAGTCAGCAGGGACATATGTTTTGAAGCTTAGAGTAGCTTTTAAAATGTTCTTTAAAAATTCACTTCTTTCCCCAAACTCACGCTTTGTTTTGCAAAGTTCCCTAATACTATCCTACGAAAGGGGCTCCCATTTGGCGTTCTGTCCCCTGGCATTATAGATCACAGGGACCAGGAACGCAGGGTCGGTGTCACTGACCGCTTCCCGGTTCCTCGTGCTGACAGTCTCGGCACTGCCGTTGTCAGGGAGACTGGGAGAGAGAGAGGGAGAGGGGCCGGCTTGTGTGGGAGTGGCCGCAGCCGGCGGGGCCATGTGGAGCGGAGCAGGGACAGGGGGTGGTGATGCTACTGCGAGAGGAGGAGCTGAGGGCTGGACTGCGGGCTGGAATGTGGGCTGGAATGTGGGCTGAGCCGGGGGCTGAATCGCCACAAGGGAGGAGGGGTTGGGATTGGGGATGGGCGAAGGGAGGGGTGCGAAGTCTGGCAGAGGGAGGACAGGGAACACCGCGTGGCCGCCTCCATCTTTTGGTGGCTGCACGAGGGGGATGGTGGGTGCAAAGCATGGATTTTCAGCTGCAGGAGCGAAAGCAGGAGATGGAGAAGAATTAAGAACTAAATCTACATCTTCACGGTTAGTTTTATCACCGCAGGGGGTGCGGGGGGACACAGGGGACGCGACGGGGCTCTTTTTTGCTCCCGGGCGCCCTGAGTGTCTGCACTCTCTTTCACAACATCGTAAATGAACAAAAACATTCTCATAAAACCTTCTTTCACTGAGGGATCTCCTGCCTTTGTCCTTTCACTCAGCACTGCACCCACACGCTTCCAAAATCGTCTTTCTCTCACTACTTGCTCTGTTACCTTCGGAAAACTTACTGATAACCATCTGACAAACTCTTTCACAAGGCTCTTAGGAAATTTGACACCTGCTCTCTGCAGGGGTTCCTGAACTTGTTTATAAATCTTTTTCTGCTGTGTAGTCAGCGTAACACCCATTGCTGCCTTCACAGCAAATCTCAACCAGTTACTGCAGCAAACACCAAAGTTCTAAAGTGACGACGGAAACTCTCGTCACGCCTGCGCGCTGGCGTGTCCCCTCTCGGGCACACGAGACCCAATGTCTCCTGGCAGGGCCCCTGCCCCCCAGTACCGAGACTCACCCACTGCCATCCTTTAGACATCAACTGCTGCAACGGTTCCCGAATCCGCGGGCGGTTTCCCGGGTGTTGGGAGGTGTCGTCCAAACCCGCGGAGACCGTGCCGGACAGAAATCGGCGTCTGTCCCCACGGCAACAGTCCCACCGGGCTGCGTGGAGAGGCAAATGCCTCACCACCAGCGTGATCCGAGAGCTTCTCCCCGCGTAGCTGACAGCCTGCGTGGCGGCTTATTCGCACCGCTCGCCACTCTGTGGCTCGCGGTGACACTGCAAAGCATCTGGAAAAGCTCCTAGCCAGTGCACTGTCCACAACGGCTGGGGCCTCGCTCGCTCAGACCAATGCAAAGCCCAACGTTGGTGCGCCACTTGTTGCTTCTCTTTGGACTGCCACTTGTTGCTTTTGAGGGTTCCTCGCTGCTGTCCCCCGTTCCTCCCCCGGCCCCCCGGGACCCTCCGGCTAGCTGTCCCCTCTCGGGGCCGGGGTTTTCCGCGGTCCCACTGCCCTGGGCTTACCAGGCAGCGTCTGGGTTAGCACGGTCCGAGCTGCGGCGTTGCCTCAGTCACCGCTAGGATTCGAGATAAAGAGACCAAGAGAGACCAATGGTATGCTTGTCCAGAGAGATTGTATTGCCTGAATGGTAGCAGGGACCAAAGGCCCCGGGCTATTGCCCAGATACGGTTTTATACAGCAAAATTAAGAGATAAGGTCTAAACAATAGAGGCAGTGTTCAGCTAAAGCACATCAGAACCACCCCAGGGGCCAGGTCCAATGGGAACTGCTCAGGGGTGGGGAGAAGGGGGTTTACAGAGGAATGCTGAAGCAGGACTTTCCCGAAACAGTGGAGCATACATAAATTTATCTTTTCCCTCAGTTTCTCATTCCCAAAGCCTTTCTAAAACAATGGGGCATACATGAATGTATCCTTTTCCTCAGTTTACCATTCCCAAGGCCTTTCCAAAACTTTCCTCGATGCTACCATGCCAGCATGATAGCTACATTTTCTCTCCATTTTTTCCACTCCTGGCACAGCTATGAAGTGCCAACCTGCAGGTGGGAGCACACCTGATATCCTGCAGGATTCTCCTGTGGGCTGGAGCCCCACGGGGCAGCACCACCATGAACAATTTCTTTTCCCATTGCAGGAATCTCCTTTGGTGTGGAAAAGACAGAAAGAAAGGAGAATTCCTGCCTTCCCCTCTCTCAGGGCTGCAGAAGTTCTCAAACTTCCTTCCTGCTGCTCCCATAGAGAGAATGCTGGCCTAGGGACTCTCTGCGGTTGGATATTGGGCATGGGAGGAGGGAGACACTTGGTTGTCCCTGTGGACACAAGAAATGGGCCAACATCCAGTCCCAAATATTCGTATGGGATTTGTCATCCTTCAGTGATTCCTTTTTAGTTTTGGAAAGCAGAGAAGAGGAGGAGAGGGCCTAGGAAAGGAGCAATCCTTCTGTAGCCCCTGCCAGGAGGGGACAGCCGGGGGGTCGGGCTCTGCTCCCAGGGAACAGGGAGAGGAGGAGAGGGAACGGCCTCAGGCTGGGCCAGGGCAGGCTCAGCTGGGACAGCAGCAGGAATTTCCCCATGGAAAGGGTGCTCAGGCCCTGGCAGGGGCTGCCCAGGGAGCTTTGGAGTGCCCATCCCTGCAGGTGTCCCCTGGAGGTGGCACTGAGTGCTCTGGGCTGGGGACAAGGTGGGCATGGGGCCCAGCTGGGACTCCCTGGGCTGGGAGGGGTTTTCCAGCCCCGGGGATCCTGGGGTTTGTGAGAGAGTTCTCCCAGCAGAAAGAAAAGCCAGTCCCGGAGAAAGGCCCTGCCCTGGAGCAGCAGAGGAGCAGCCCCGAGGCTGGGGGAGCCAGGAGCGGGCTCCAGGCACGGCTGCACAGCCCTGAGCCCTGTGGGGCTGCCCAGCAGCAGCAGCAGCAGCAGCAGAGCCCCAGAGCTGCGCTGCTGCTGCGCTGCTGCTGTGCTGCTTTGGGCTCTGCGGCTGCCCAGCCCCGTGCAGCTGCTGCCGCAGGGATGTGCCAGGAGCAGCACAGAGCTGCTGCTGCTGCCTCAGCTGGGGCTGCAGCGGGGGAACCCCTCCCGCCCGGCCCGGGGCTGCCGGAGGCAGGCAGGGCTGCAGGAACAGCCCCGGCCCGGCTCCCCGGCCACGGGCAGCGGCAGAGCGGGGCTCTGCTGCCTTCGCTGTGCTGGCTGCACAGCCCTGCTGCAAAGGGCTGCCCGGCACAGCTCTCTGCCAGCCGGGCTCAGCCTGCGCCTCCCGTTTGCCTGCAGAGAGCAGCGACAGCCCTGCCCCGCCGGCCCGGCCGGGAACTCTCCCGCTGCCGCCGGGGCTGAGCCCGCGCTGCTCGCGGGGCGCTCCGTGGCTCGGGCTGGGACAATCCATCGGCACCTCGGGGAGACAGGACATGGAATCCGGCACTCTGCTCTGGTGCCCTACAGACTTTATTAGAAACACACAGATTTTTCAATAAGAGGAACAGCGTGGGGACATTAGAATGCATTGCGATTAGAAGATAATGTATATTAATTTTTTATTTCATAACCGTAATAGAAATATACAATATATAATAACAAGAAATTATTTGCTTGTTTTACTTATTCCTTCAATTTTCTCTTTTCTATTCTTATTCTTCTTATTGTTCTTCTTTTCCTACTCTTTACTATTCTACTTCTTCTTTGCTACTTCTATGTAGTTTTAAATTCTTTCTCCTATTCTTCTTCTTCTTCTTCTACATATTTTGAAATTCCTATTCCTAGTACACTTCTTCTTCTAAGTATTTCTAAATTCTTATGACTATATTTCATCTATCTATTCTAAAATAAAAGTTCTATGTCTTGTCTTTTTAGTCTTCATCTTTGTCTTCTTCCTCTTTGCTGTCTTCCTCATCGTCTTCATCCTGTTTATCTTTGTCTTCTTCACAGTCTTCATCTTCTTCATCTGCTATGTCGTCTTTGTCCTCTTTTTCTGTGTCATTGTCTTCATCTTTGTCTTTGTCTTCTTTGCCGTTGTCCTGGAGTGGTTTTTGCTCAGAGTCAGTTCCAGGAGCCTCTGCTTTGTGCCCCAGAAATGGTTGCTGCACCTTCCAGCCCGGGGCCGGGTGTGTGCAGGGCAGGGATGGGGGAGCTTTGGGCTCTTTGGGTGGGCATTTTCCAAGCCCCACTGCCCAGGCCTTCGTGGCTCTGCCTGGTTGGGTTTTGCTTGGCTTGCTTGGCCCATCCAAAGGCTTTTCTGTTCCCTGGCTTGGAGGAGCTGCAGCAGCAATCTCTGAGCCCCTCGAGCCGAACCGGACAGCCGCTGCTCCGACACAGAGGAGCGGGACTGGCAGGAGAAGTCATCTTCATCTTCTTCCTGTTCTTCACCTTCCTTCTCCTCATCTTCTTCACCTTTCTCTGTGTCTCTTTCAGTCCTCAGAGCGTGGCCTGAGGCAGGGACAGCGGAACAGCCCCCGCAGCGCCCGCAGTGCCCGCCTGAAGCGGGAGGGACGTTTCCTGGGGGCAGCCGGCTGCCCGCGGAGGGCCTGGGCTCCCAGCCGGGCAGGCCGGGGGCTGGGGGGGCTGTGCGGGACAGGCGCCGGCCCTCGGCTGCACGGCTCCTGTGCCGGGCACTCAGCCCAGGCCTCCCGAGGGACGGGCACTGCGAGCCCCTCTGACACAAAAACTTTCCACTTGTCCACATTCTTTTCTTTGTCCTGTTCTGGGGGCAGCTCCAGGAGGCTCACATTGTCCCACTCGTCATCCTCTGGGTACAAGGGCTTGGCCAAGATCACATGCTTGGGCCAGTTCTCCTGCATGAGCCCCGTGTTGCTGTCATTTTCCCAGTTGGAGAGTCCTGAGGGTCTGCTGCCATTCCCTCTGGAAACGTTTTGGCCAACGTATTCTTCCCAGTCTGAAATTTCTGCATAGCTGACGACATCTCCTCCGGACAGCACTTGCTCAATGCATTCTTCCCAGTCCGAGGGGTCTTGGGAGCTGCTGACTTCTCCCTGGGACAGGTCTTGGTCCAAATATTTTTCCCAGTCAAAATGTTGGTGGTAACTCGTGACTTCCCCGTGGGGCAGATCATCCTCCGTGCATTCTTCACTGTAGGACGCTTCCTGGGACAGCTCAGGGTCTCCAAGCAGGAAAGGCTCCAGGTCATGCAAGAATTGCCAACTTTTGTTTTCCTCATCGGAGCCGTCCATCCTCTCCTGCACTGCCAGCTCTGACCACACTGCTGCCTCCTCAGCAGCTCCGGACGGGGCAGCAGCTCCCGGCTCGGCCTCCCTGGGACTGCCTGGGGCAGGGGAGGCGCTGGGCAGGGCAGGGGCTGCCTCTGCTGCCACCTCTGTGCCCACGGGGCTGGCAGAGCTGGGCCCCTCTGGGGGAAGAGCTGTGCTGTCCTCGGGACTAAGCTTGCTGGCCAATTCCACTTTGGACTGCCCCTCAGCAATCAGACTGTACCCTGAAGAGAGCATGATGTCCTCTCCTGCAGGGGACAGCTTCTCCTCTCTCGTGCTGTCCCCTTCAGAGACCTCAATGTCCTCTTCCACTGGGGACAGCTCCTGGTCACTCATACTGTCCTCGGGAATGTTCTCGATGTCTTCTTCCACTGAGGACAGCTCCTGGTCACTCTCACTGTCCTCTGGAATGTTCTCGATGTCTTCTTCCACTGAGGACAGCTCCTGGTCACTCTCACTGTCCTCTGGAATGTTCTCGATGGCCTCTTCCACTGAGGACAGCTCCTGGTCACTTGTGCTCTCTTCTGGAGCAACCTCGATGTCTTCTTCCACTAAGGACAGCTCCTGGTCACTTGTGCCATCCTCTGGAGCAACCTCGATGGCCTCTTCCACAGAGGAGAGCTCCTGATCACTTGTGCTGTCCTCTGGAATGTTCTCAATGGCCTCTTCCACTGGGGACAACTCCTCGGCACTTGTACCATCCTTTGGAAAAATCTTGATGGTTTTTTCCCCTGAGGACAGCTCCTGGTCGCTTGTGCTGTCCTCTGGAATGTTCTCGAGGGCCTCTTCCACGGAGGACAGCTCTGGGTCACTTGTGCTGTCCCATGGAATATCTTCAATTGCCTCTTCCACAGAGGACAGCTCTGGGTCACTTGTGCTGTCCCATGCAAAATCATCACTTGCCTCTTCCACTAAGGACAGCTCCTTGTCTCTTGTGCTGTCCTCTGGAATGTTGTTGATGGCCTCTTCCACGGAGGACAGCTCTTGCTCATTTCTGCTGTCCTCTGGAACAACCTCAACGTCCTCTTCCACTGAGGACAGCTCCTTCTCTCTTGTGCTGTCCTCTGGAATGCCCTCAAGGGACTCTTTCACTGGGGACAGCTCCTGGTCACTTGTGCTGTCCCATGGGATGTCCTCAATTGCCTCTTCCACTGAGGACAGCTCTGGGTCAGTGTTGCTGTCCCCTGGAGGGAGCTCGATGGCCTCTTCGACCTGGGACAGCTCCTCGTCACTGGATGAGGAACAAGTCTGGGTGTTCTTCTCCTCCTTCACTGAGCCCAGTGGGTTCTCCAAAGAACTGGAGCTGACATCGTCCTCCCAAGGGAGCAGCTCTTGGTTTCCCAAATCTTCCCCTTGGGACAGGAGAGGCTCAGAGGGCTCCTCGTCCTCCTCAGCAGCTCCAGCCGGGGCAGCAGCTGCCGGCTCGGCCTCCGTGGGACTCTGCAGGGAAGGAGAGGCGCTGGTCAGGGCAGGCACTGCCTCTGCTGCCACCTCTGTGTCCGCGGGGCTGGCAGAGCTGGGCCCCTCTGGGGGACAAGGCTGAGGCTCCTCGTCCCTCACTGGGCACAAGGGTCTGTCCCAGATCTCAGAGCTGATGTTGTGTCCCCATTGGGACAGCTCCTGCCTGCTCACATCTTCCCCCCTTTGGGACAGCTTTCGCTCACTCACATTGTCCCACTGGGGCAGCTCTTGGGCTGCAGCGTCTGGTCCTTGGCACAGCTCCCTGACACTGCTGTCTCCCACTTGGGACAATTCCAGCTCTCTCCTGTCTTCCCATTGGGACATGTGGGAGTGTACACCTTGTCCCCATGCTGAGAGGTCTTGGTACCTCTCACCTTCCCTCTGGGAATGCTCTTGGGCATCATCCCCTTGGGAATCCTCTGGGACACTCAGATCTCTCTGCAGGGACAGCTCGTGGCACCTCTCGTCTTCTCCCCATCCCATCTCCTACCGCCCACTCACATTTATTTTCCACTGGGAAATCTCTTGGGTTGTCACACATTCTTCCCTCTCCCACCCCTCTTGGTACATCTCACTGTCCTCCTCCCACTGGGACAGCTCCTGAGCTCTGATGGTTTCTTCCCCTTCATTGAGCGCTTGGTGTGTCCCCCCTCTGGACTGGGAAACTTCCCAAACTCCCACACGTACCTGGCCTTGGTACAGCTCTTGGCTGCTCCAGGCTCCCCACCGGGACATTTCTTGGGCTCCTGGAACTTCTCTCCTGCAGGTCTCTTCCACATCTTCTCTCCGGGAAAGCTCTCGGTCCATTTTGGCGAAGGGCCTCTCCTCCTCCTCAGTTTGTGACAGTGGCAGGACTGAGCTGCCCACTGCCCCTGACCACAGCTCGCTGCTGGCTTCCAGCCAGCTGGGCAAGGTGCTGTGGGACCGGGAGGTGGAGTTGGCTTTGTCCTCGTCGCTGTCTCTGTCTGTCGCTGTCGGCCGCTGTCGCTGTCGGCGTCTGGCGCAGAGACAGGGAGCTGCGTCCTCCTCAGAGAGCGGCTCTTCTGGGACTGGGCACCCCAGGGCTCTGCGCCCCTTGGAGACCCTCAGCCCGGGCGGGGCTCCCTGATGTCACAAGGGTCTCTGGCCACCACCACGTCCCACATCACAAAGGGCCGTGACACCATGTGCCGTGTCACAAAGGGCCACCCCCGGCACCCCAACAGCACTGGAGCAGACAGGAACCTGTTGCAGTTTATGTTTATTTCATTAAGTTATTGTTAAGTGGTACATTTTTTTGACTTCCCATGGTTTTACCTAGTTGTTTTTTTTCCCTATGTTGCACACTCCCTTTAAAGGTGTCCCTCAATTATTCCCCTCCCTTTGTCCCAGTCCCTTCCCTGCCTGTCCAGGCAACCCTGCCACTTTTTCCTGAATGTTCCCTGCCACTCAGCCCCTGGGCCACTCCCTGATTGAGATCCTGTCGTGGTTTGATGAGGAAAAAGAATTTTATTGGAAAGAAGAGGTCAGTTTGGATACTGACCACTTGAAGGTGGACACGCCTCTGTGAACAGAGAGGTGTTAAAAGCAGAATTCCCAGGAGAACTCTCTCTTTTTATTAATTATCTAGAGAGTGGGAACCGATTATGGTCCATGTTATGTCTCACTGTACTTTGTTCAAGTTAGGTGGTAAGATTCTGAATGTTTGAAAATGTCTTCATTTTAAATTTTGTGCGTATTTTTTTTTTCCTTTCTTTTTTTATTTTATAGTAGCATAATAGTAGTAGCTTAATAAAGTTTTTCCCTTGTTCTTAAGCTTCAGTCTGCTTTGATCTGTTCTCGACCACATTGTGATTACAACATAATGTAGAGTAATGTTTTTATTCCATAACTGTTATAGAAATATACAATATGTAATAAAAATAAATTAATTGCTAGTTTTCCTTATTCCTTCAATTTTCTCTTCACTTTTCTATTCTTATTCTTCTTATGGTTCTTTTCCTACTCTTTTCTATTCTTCTTCTTCTTTGCTACTTCTATGTATTTTTATATTCTTATTCCTATTCCTATTCTTCTTCGACATATTTTGAAATTCTTATTCCTATTCCTATACTTTTTCTTCTGCATATATTGAAATTCCTATTCCTAGTACTCTTCTAAGTATTTCTAAATTCTTATTACTATACTTCTTCTATCTACTCTTAAATAATCATTCTATGTCTTGTCTTTTTAGTCTTCATCTTTGTCTTCTTCCTCTTTGCTGTCTTCATCTTCTTCATCCTATTTGTCTTCACCTTCTTCATTGTCTTCATCTTCTTCACAGTCTTCATCTTCTTCATCTGCTATGTCGTCTTTGCCCTCTTTTTCTGTGTCATTGTCTTCATCTTTGTCTTTGTCGTCTTTGCCATTGTCCTGGAGTGGTTTGTGCTGAGAGTCTGTTCCAGGAGCCTCTGCTTTGTGCCCCAGAAGTGGTTGCTGCACCTTCCAGCCCAGGGCCGGGTGTGTGCGGGGCAGGGATGGGGGAGCTTTGGGCTCTTTGGGTGGGCATTTTCCAAGCCCCACTGCCCAGGCCTTCGTGGCTCTGCCTGGTTGGGTTTTGCTTGGCTTGCTTGGCCCATCCAAAGGCTTTTCTCTTCCCTGGCTTGGAGGAGCTGCAGCAGCAATCTCTGAGCCCCTCGAGCCAAACCGGACAGCCGCTGCTCCGACACAGAGGAGCGGGACTGGCAGGAGAAGTCATCTTCATCTTCTTCCTGTTCTTCACCTTCCTTCCCCTCATCTTCTTCACCTTTCTCTGTGTCTCTTTCAGTCCTCAGAGCGTGGCCTGAGGCAGGGACAGCGGAACAGCCCCCGCAGCGCCCGCCTGAAGCGGGAGGGACGTTTCCTGGGGGCAGCCGGCTGCCCGCGGAGGGCCTGGGCTCCCAGCCGGGCAGGCCGGGGGCTGGGGGGGCTGTGCGGGACAGGCGCCGGCCCTCGGCTGCACGGCTCCTGTGCCGGGCACTCAGCCCAGGCCTCCCGAGGGACGGGCACTGCGAGCCCCTCTGACACAAAAACTTTCCACTTGTCCACATTCTTTTCTTTGTCCTGTTCTGGGGGCAGCTCCAGGAGGCTCACATTGTCCCACTTGTCATCCTCTGGGTACAAGGGCTTGGCCAAGATCACATGCTTGGGCCAGTTCTCCTGCATGAGCCCCGTGTTGCTGTCATTTTCCCAGTTGGAGAGTCCTGAGGGTCTGCTGCCATTCCCTCTGGAAACGTTTTGGCCAACGTATTCTTCCCAGTCTGAAATTTCTGCATAGCTGACGACATCTCCTCCGGACAGCACTTGCTCAATGCATTCTTCCCAGTCCGAGGGGTCTTGGGAGCTGCTGACTTCTCCCTGGGACAGGTCTTGGTCCAAATATTTTTCCCAGTCAAAATGTTGGTGGTAACTCGTGACTTCCCCGTGGGGCAGATCATCCTCCGTGCATTCTTCACTGTAGGACGCTTCCTGGGACAGCTCAGGGTCTCCAAGCAGGAAAGGCTCCAGGTCATGCAAGAATTGCCAACTTTTGTTTTCCTCATCGGAGCCGTCCATCCTCTCCTGCACTGCCAGCTCTGACCACACTGCTGCCTCCTCAGCAGCTCCGGACGGGGCAGCAGCTCCCGGCTCGGCCTCCCTGGGACTGCCTGGGGCAGGGGAGGCGCTGGGCAGGGCAGGGGCTGCCTCTGCTGCCACCTCTGTGCCCACGGGGCTGGCAGAGCTGGGCCCCTCTGGGGGAAGAGCTGTGCTGTCCTCGGGACTAAGCTTGCTGGCCAATTCCACTTTGGACTGCCCCTCAGCAATCAGACTGTACCCTGAAGAGAGCATGATGTCCTCTCCTGCAGGGGACAGCTTCTCCTCTCTCGTGCTGTCCCCTTCAGAGACCTCAATGTCCTCTTCCACTGGGGACAGCTCCTGGTCACTCATACTGTCCTCGGGAATGTTCTCGATGTCTTCTTCCACTGAGGACAGCTCCTGGTCACTCTCACTGTCCTCTGGAATGTTCTCGATGTCTTCTTCCACTGAGGACAGCTCCTGGTCACTCTCACTGTCCTCTGGAATGTTCTCGATGTCTTCTTCCACTGAGGACAACTTCTGGTCACTCATGCTGTCCTCTGGAATGTTCTCTATGTCTTCTTCCACTGAGGACAGCTCCTGGTCACTCTCACTGTCCTCTGGAATGTTCTCGATGGCCTCTTCCACTGAGGACAGCTCCTGGTCACTTGTGCTCTCTTCTGGAGCAACCTCGATGTCTTCTTCCACTGAGGACAGCTCCTGGTCACTTGTGCCATCCTCTGGAGCAACCTCGATGGCCTCTTCCACAGAGGACAGCTCCTGATCACTTGTGCTGTCCTCTGGAATGTTCTCAATGGCCTCTTCCACTGGGGACAACTCCTCGGCACTTGTACCATCCTTTGGAAAAATCTTGATGGTTTTTTCCCCTGAGGACAGCTCCTGGTCGCTTGTGCTGTCCTCTGGAATGTTCTCGAGGGCCTCTTCCACGGAGGACAGCTCTGGGTCACTTGTGCTGTCCCATGGAATATCTTCAATTGCCTCTTCCACAGAGGACAGCTCTGGGTCACTTGTGCTGTCCCATGCAAAATCATCACTTGCCTCTTCCACTAAGGACAGCTCCTTGTCTCTTGTGCTGTCCTCTGGAATGTTGTTGATGGCCTCTTCCACTGAGGACAGCTCTTGCTCATTTCTGCTGTCCTCTGGAACAACCTCGACGTCCTCTTCCACTGAGGACAGCTCCTTCTCTCTTGTGCTGTCCTCTGGAATGCCCTCAAGGGACTCTTTCACTGGGGACAGCTCCTGGTCACTTGTGCTGTCCCATGGGATGTCCTCAATTGCCTCTTCCACTGAGGACAGCTCTGGGTCAGTGTTGCTGTCCCCTGGAGGGAGCTCGATGGCCTCTTCGACCTGGGACAGCTCCTCGTCACTGGATGAGGAACAAGTCTGGGTGTTCTTCTCCTCCTTCACTGAGCCCAGTGGGTTCTCCAAAGAACTGGAGCTGACATCGTCCTCCCAAGGGAGCAGCTCTTGGTTTCCCAAATCTTCCCCTTGGGACAGGAGAGGCTCAGAGGGCTCCTCGTCCTCCTCAGCAGCTCCAGCCGGGGCAGCAGCTGCCGGCTCGGCCTCCGTGGGACTCTGCAGGGAAGGAGAGGCGCTGGTCAGGGCAGGCACTGCCTCTGCTGCCACCTCTGTGTCCGCGGGGCTGGCAGAGCTGGGCCCCTCTGGGGGACAAGGCTGAGGCTCCTCGTCCCTCACTGGGCACAAGGGTCTGTCCCAGATCTCAGAGCTGATGTTGTGTCCCCATTGGGACAGCTCCTGCCTGCTCACATCTTCCCCCCTTTGGGACAGCTTTCGCTCACTCACATCGTCCCACTGGGGCAGCTCTTGGGCTGCAGCGTCTGGTCCTTGGCACAGCTCCCTGCCACTGCTGTCTCCCACTTGGGACAATTCCAGCTCTCTCCTGTCTTCCCATTGGGACATGTGGGAGTGTACACCTTGTCCCCATGCTGAGAGGTCTTGGTACCTCTCACCTTCCCTCTGGGAATGCTCTTGGGCATCATCCCCTTGGGAATCCTCTGGGACACTCAGATCTCTCTGCAGGGACAGCTCGTGGCACCTCTCGTCTTCTCCCCATCCCATCTCCTACCGCCCACTCACATTTATTTTCCACTGGGAAATCTCTTGGGTTGTCACACATTCTTCCCTCTCCCACCCCTCTTGGTACATCTCACTGTCCTCCTCCCACTGGGACAGCTCCTGAGCTCTGATGGTTTCTTCCCCTTCATTGAGCGCTTGGTGTGTCCCCCCTCTGGACTGGGAAACTTCCCAAACTCCCACACGTACCTGGCCTTGGTACAGCTCTTGGCTGCTCCAGGCTCCCCACCGGGACATTTCTTGGGCTCCTGGAACTTCTCTCCTGCAGGTCTCTTCCACATCTTCTCTCCGGGAAAGCTCTCGGTCCATTTTGGCGAAGGGCCTCTCCTCCTCCTCAGTTTGTGACAGTGGCAGGACTGAGCTGCCCACTGCCCCTGACCACAGCTCGCTGCTGGCTTCCAGCCAGCTGGGCAAGGTGCTGTGGGACCGGGAGGTGGAGTTGGCTTTGTCCTCGTCGCTGTCTCTGTCTGTCGCTGTCGGCCGCTGTCGCTGTCGGCGTCTGGCGCAGAGACAGGGAGCTGCGTCCTCCTCAGAGAGCGGCTCTCCTGGGACTGGGCACCCCAGGGCTCTGCGCCCCTTGGAGACCCTCAGCCCGGGCGGGGCTCCCTGATGTCACAAGGGTCTCTGGCCACCACCACGTCCCACATCACAAAGGGCCGTGACACCATGTGCCGTGTCACAAAGGGCCACCCCCGGCACCCCAACAGCACTGGAGCAGACAGGAACCTGTTGCAGTTTATGTTTATTTCATTAAGTTATTGTTAAGTGGTACATTTTTTTGACTTCCCATGGTTTTACCTAGTTGTTTTTTTTCCCTATGTTGCACACTCCCTTTAAAGGTGTCCCTCAATTATTCCCCTCCCTTTGTCCCAGTCCCTTCCCTGCCTGTCCAGGCAACCCTGCCACTTTTTCCTGAATGTTCCCTGCCACTCAGCCCCTGGGCCACTCCCTGATTGAGATCCTGTCGTGGTTTGATGAGGAAAAAGAATTTTATTGGAAAGAAGAGGTCAGTTTGGATACTGACCACTTGAAGGTGGACACGCCTCTGTGAACAGAGAGGTGTTAAAAGCAGAATTCCCAGGAGAACTCTCTCTTTTTATTAATTATCTAGAGAGTGGGAACCGATTATGGTCCATGTTATGTCTCACTGTACTTTGTTCAAGTTAGGTGGTAAGATTCTGAATGTTTGAAAATGTCTTCATTTTAAATTTTGTGCGTATTTTTTTTTTCCTTTCTTTTTTTATTTTATAGTAGCATAATAGTAGTAGCTTAATAAAGTTTTTCCCTTGTTCTTAAGCTTCAGTCTGCTTTGATCTGTTCTCGACCACATTGTGATTACAACATAATGTAGAGTAATGTTTTTATTCCATAACTGTTATAGAAATATACAATATGTAATAAAAATAAATTAATTGCTAGTTTTCCTTATTCCTTCAATTTTCTCTTCACTTTTCTATTCTTATTCTTCTTATGGTTCTTTTCCTACTCTTTTCTATTCTTCTTCTTCTTTGCTACTTCTATGTATTTTTATATTCTTATTCCTATTCCTATTCTTCTTCGACATATTTTGAAATTCTTATTCCTATTCCTATACTTTTTCTTCTGCATATATTGAAATTCCTATTCCTAGTACTCTTCTAAGTATTTCTAAATTCTTATTACTATACTTCTTCTATCTACTCTTAAATAATCATTCTATGTCTTGTCTTTTTAGTCTTCATCTTTGTCTTCTTCCTCTTTGCTGTCTTCATCTTCTTCATCCTATTTGTCTTCACCTTCTTCATTGTCTTCATCTTCTTCACAGTCTTCATCTTCTTCATCTGCTATGTCGTCTTTGCCCTCTTTTTCTGTGTCATTGTCTTCATCTTTGTCTTTGTCGTCTTTGCCATTGTCCTGGAGTGGTTTGTGCTGAGAGTCTGTTCCAGGAGCCTCTGCTTTGTGCCCCAGAAGTGGTTGCTGCACCTTCCAGCCCGGGGCCGGGTGTGTGCGGGGCAGGGATGGGGGAGCTTTGGGCTCTTTGGGTGGGCATTTTCCAAGCCCCACTGCCCAGGCCTTCGTGGCTCTGCCTGGTTGGGTTTTGCTTGGCTTGCTTGGCCCATCCAAAGGCTTTTCTCTTCCCTGGCTTGGAGGAGCTGCAGCAGCAATCTCTGAGCCCCTCGAGCCAAACCGGACAGCCGCTGCTCCGACACAGAGGAGCGGGACTGGCAGGAGAAGTCATCTTCATCTTCTTCCTGTTCTTCACCTTCCTTCCCCTCATCTTCTTCACCTTTCTCTGTGTCTCTTTCAGTCCTCAGAGCGTGGCCTGAGGCAGGGACAGCGGAACAGCCCCCGCAGCGCCCGCCTGAAGCGGGAGGGACGTTTCCTGGGGGCAGCCGGCTGCCCGCGGAAGGCCTGGGCTCCCAGCCGGGCAGGCCGGGGGCTGGGGGGGCTGTGCGGGACAGGCGCCGGCCCTCGGCTGCACGGCTCCTGTGCCGGGCACTCAGCCCAGGCCTCCCGAGGGATGGGCACTGCGAGCCCCTCTGACACAAAAACTTTCCACTTGTCCACATTCTTTTCTTTGTCCTGTTCTGGGGGCAGCTCCAGGAGGCTCAGATTGTCCCACTTGTCATCCTCTGGGTACAAGGGCTTGGCCAAGATCACATGCTTGGGCCAGTTCTCCTGCATGAGCCCCGTGTTGCTGTCATTTTCCCAGTTGGAGAGTCCTGAGGGTCTGCTGCCATTCCCTCTGGAAACGTTTTGGCCAACGTATTCTTCCCAGTCTGAAATTTCTGCATAGCTGACGACATCTCCTCCGGACAGCACTTGCTCAATGCATTCTTCCCAGTCCGAGGGGTCTTGGGAGCTGCTGACTTCTCCCTGGGACAGGTCTTGGTCCAAATATTTTTCCCAGTCAAAATGTTGGTGGTAACTCGTGACTTCCCCGTGGGGCAGATCATCCTCCGTGCATTCTTCACTGTAGGACGCTTCCTGGGACAGCTCAGGGTCTCCAAGCAGGAAAGGCTCCAGGTCATGCAAGAATTGCCAACTTTTGTTTTCCTCATCGGAGCCGTCCATCCTCTCCTGCACTGCCAGCTCTGACCACACTGCTGCCTCCTCAGCAGCTCCGGACGGGGCAGCAGCTCCCGGCTCGGCCTCCCTGGGACTGCCTGGGGCAGGGGAGGCGCTGGGCAGGGCAGGGGCTGCCTCTGCTGCCACCTCTGTGCCCACGGGGCTGGCAGAGCTGGGCCCCTCTGGGGGAAGAGCTGTGCTGTCCTCGGGACTAAGCTTGCTGGCCAATTCCACTTTGGACTGCCCCTCAGCAATCAGACTGTACCCTGAAGAGAGCATGATGTCCTCTCCTGCAGGGGACAGCTTCTCCTCTCTCGTGCTGTCCCCTTCAGAGACCTCAATGTCCTCTTCCACTGGGGACAGCTCCTGGTCACTCATACTGTCCTCGGGAATGTTCTCGATGTCTTCTTCCACTGAGGACAGCTCCTGGTCACTCTCACTGTCCTCTGGAATGTTCTCTATGTCTTCTTCCACTGAGGATAGCTCCTGGTCACTCTCACTGTCCTCTGTAATGTTCTCGATGGCCTCTTCCACTGAGGACAGCTCCTGGTCACTTGTGCTCTCTTCTGGAGCAACCTTGATGTCTTCTTCCACTGAGGAGAGCTCCTGGTCACTTGTGCCATCCTCTGGAGCAACCTCGATGGCCTCTTCCACAGAGGACAGCTCCTGATCACTTGTGCTGTCCTCTGGAATGTTCTCAATGGCCTCTTCCACTGGGGACAACTCCTCGGCACTTGTACCATCCTTTGGAAAAATCTTGATGGTTTTTTCCCCTGAGGACAGCTCCTGGTCGCTTGTGCTGTCCTCTGGAATGTTCTCGAGGGCCTCTTCCACGGAGGACAGCTCTGGGTCACTTGTGCTGTCCCATGGAATATCTTCAATTGCCTCTTCCACAGAGGACAGCTCTGGGTCACTTGTGCTGTCCCATGCAAAATCATCACTTGCCTCTTCCACTAAGGACAGCTCCTTGTCTCTTGTGCTGTCCTCTGGAATGTTGTTGATGGCCTCTTCCACTGAGGACAGCTCTTGCTCATTTCTGCTGTCCTCTGGAACAACCTCGACGTCCTCTTCCACTGAGGACAGCTCCTTCTCTCTTGTGCTGTCCTCTGGAATGCCCTCAAGGGACTCTTTCACTGGGGACAGCTCCTGGTCACTTGTGCTGTCCCATGGGATGTCCTCAATTGCCTCTTCCACTGAGGACAGCTCTGGGTCAGTGTTGCTGTCCCCTGGAGGGAGCTCGATGGCCTCTTCGACCTGGGACAGCTCCTCGTCACTGGATGAGGAACAAGTCTGGGTGTTCTTCTCCTCCTTCACTGAGCCCAGTGGGTTCTCCAAAGAACTGGAGCTGACATCGTCCTCCCAAGGGAGCAGCTCTTGGTTTCCCAAATCTTCCCCTTGGGACAGGAGAGGCTCAGAGGGCTCCTCGTCCTCCTCAGCAGCTCCAGCCGGGGCAGCAGCTGCCGGCTCGGCCTCCGTGGGACTCTGCAGGGAAGGAGAGGCGCTGGTCAGGGCAGGCACTGCCTCTGCTGCCACCTCTGTGTCCGCGGGGCTGGCAGAGCTGGGCCCCTCTGGGGGACAAGGCTGAGGCTCCTCGTCCCTCACTGGGCACAAGGGTCTGTCCCAGATCTCAGAGCTGATGTTGTGTCCCCATTGGGACAGCTCCTGCCTGCTCACATCTTCCCCCCTTTGGGACAGCTTTCGCTCACTCACATCGTCCCACTGGGGCAGCTCTTGGGCTGCAGCGTCTGGTCCTTGGCACAGCTCCCTGCCACTGCTGTCTCCCACTTGGGACAATTCCAGCTCTCTCCTGTCTTCCCATTGGGACATGTGGGAGTGTACACCTTGTCCCCATGCTGAGAGGTCTTGGTACCTCTCACCTTCCCTCTGGGAATGCTCTTGGGCATCATCCCCTTGGGAATCCTCTGGGACACTCAGATCTCTCTGCAGGGACAGCTCGTGGCACCTCTCGTCTTCTCCCCATCCCATCTCCTACCGCCCACTCACATTTATTTTCCACTGGGAAATCTCTTGGGTTGTCACACATTCTTCCCTCTCCCACCCCTCTTGGTACATCTCACTGTCCTCCTCCCACTGGGACAGCTCCTGAGCTCTGATGGTTTCTTCCCCTTCATTGAGCGCTTGGTGTGTCCCCCCTCTGGACTGGGAAACTTCCCAAACTCCCACACGTACCTGGCCTTGGTACAGCTCTTGGCTGCTCCAGGCTCCCCACCGGGACATTTCTTGGGCTCCTGGAACTTCTCTCCTGCAGGTCTCTTCCACATCTTCTCTCCGGGAAAGCTCTCGGTCCATTTTGGCGAAGGGCCTCTCCTCCTCCTCAGTTTGTGACAGTGGCAGGACTGAGCTGCCCACTGCCCCTGACCACAGCTCGCTGCTGGCTTCCAGCCAGCTGGGCAAGGTGCTGTGGGACCGGGAGGTGGAGTTGGCTTTGTCCTCGTCGCTGTCTCTGTCTGTCGCTGTCGGCCGCTGTCGCTGTCGGCGTCTGGCGCAGAGACAGGGAGCTGCGTCCTCCTCAGAGAGCGGCTCTCCTGGGACTGGGCACCCCAGGGCTCTGCGCCCCTTGGAGACCCTCAGCCCGGGCGGGGCTCCCTGATGTCACAAGGGTCTCTGGCCACCACCACGTCCCACATCACAAAGGGCCGTGACACCATGTGCCGTGTCACAAAGGGCCACCCCCGGCACCCCAACAGCACTGGAGCAGACAGGAACCTGTTGCAGTTTATGTTTATTTCATTAAGTTATTGTTAAGTGGTACATTTTTTTGACTTCCCATGGTTTTACCTAGTTGTTTTTTTTCCCTATGTTGCACACTCCCTTTAAAGGTGTCCCTCAATTATTCCCCTCCCTTTGTCCCAGTCCCTTCCCTGCCTGTCCAGGCAACCCTGCCACTTTTTCCTGAATGTTCCCTGCCACTCAGCCCCTGGGCCACTCCCTGATTGAGATCCTGTCGTGGTTTGATGAGGAAAAAGAATTTTATTGGAAAGAAGAGGTCAGTTTGGATACTGACCACTTGAAGGTGGACACGCCTCTGTGAACAGAGAGGTGTTAAAAGCAGAATTCCCAGGAGAACTCTCTCTTTTTATTAATTATCTAGAGAGTGGGAACCGATTATGGTCCATGTTATGTCTCACTGTACTTTGTTCAAGTTAGGTGGTAAGATTCTGAATGTTTGAAAATGTCTTCATTTTAAATTTTGTGCGTATTTTTTTTTTCCTTTCTTTTTTTATTTTATAGTAGCATAATAGTAGTAGCTTAATAAAGTTTTTCCCTTGTTCTTAAGCTTCAGTCTGCTTTGATCTGTTCTCGACCACATTGTGATTACAACATAATGTAGAGTAATGTTTTTATTCCATAACTGTTATAGAAATATACAATATGTAATAAAAATAAATTAATTGCTAGTTTTCCTTATTCCTTCAATTTTCTCTTCACTTTTCTATTCTTATTCTTCTTATGGTTCTTTTCCTACTCTTTTCTATTCTTCTTCTTCTTTGCTACTTCTATGTATTTTTATATTCTTATTCCTATTCCTATTCTTCTTCGACATATTTTGAAATTCTTATTCCTATTCCTATACTTTTTCTTCTGCATATATTGAAATTCCTATTCCTAGTACTCTTCTAAGTATTTCTAAATTCTTATTACTATACTTCTTCTATCTACTCTTAAATAATCATTCTATGTCTTGTCTTTTTAGTCTTCATCTTTGTCTTCTTCCTCTTTGCTGTCTTCATCTTCTTCATCCTATTTGTCTTCACCTTCTTCATTGTCTTCATCTTCTTCACAGTCTTCATCTTCTTCATCTGCTATGTCGTCTTTGCCCTCTTTTTCTGTGTCATTGTCTTCATCTTTGTCTTTGTCGTCTTTGCCATTGTCCTGGAGCGGTTTGTGCTCAGAGTCAGTTCCAGGAGCCTCTGCTTTGTGCCCCAGAAGTGGTTGCTGCACCTTCCAGCCCGGGGCCGGGTGTGTGCAGGGCAGGGATGGGGGAGCTTTGGGCTCTTTGGGTGGGCATTTTCCAAGCCCCACTGCCCAGGCCTTCGTGGCTCTGCCTGGTTGGGTTTTGCTTGGCTTGCTTGGCCCATCCAAAGGCTTTTCTCTTCCCTGGCTTGGAGGAGCTGCAGCAGCAATCTCTGAGCCCCTCGAGCCGAACCGGACAGCCGCTGCTCCGACACAGAGGAGCGGGACTGGCAGGAGAAGTCATCTTCATCTTCTTCCTGTTCTTCACCTTCCTTCCCCTCATCTTCTTCACCTTTCTCTGTGTCTCTTTCAGTCCTCAGAGCGTGGCCTGAGGCAGGGACAGCGGAACAGCCCCCGCAGCGCCCGCCTGAAGCGGGAGGGACGTTTCCTGGGGGCAGCCGGCTGCCCGCGGAGGGCCTGGGCTCCCAGCCGGGCAGGCCGGGGGCTGGGGGGGCTGTGCGGGACAGGCGCCGGCCCTCGGCTGCACGGCTCCTGTGCCGGGCACTCAGCCCAGGCCTCCCGAGGGACGGGCACTGCGAGCCCCTCTGACACAAAAACTTTCCACTTGTCCACATTCTTTTCTTTGTCCTGTTCTGGGGACAGCTCCAGGAGGCTCAGATTGTCCCACTTGTCATCCTCTGGGTACAAGGGCTTGGCCAAGATCACATGCTTGGGCCAGTTCTCCTGCATGAGCCCCGTGTTGCTGTCATTTTCCCAGTTGGAGAGTCCTGAGGGTCTGCTGCCATTCCCTCTGGAAACGTTTTGGCCAACGTATTCTTCCCAGTCTGAAATTTCTGCATAGCTGACGACATCTCCTCCGGACAGCACTTGCTCAATGCATTCTTCCCAGTCCGAGGGGTCTTGGGAGCTGCTGACTTCTCCCTGGGACAGGTCTTGGTCCAAATATTTTTCCCAGTCAAAATGTTGGTGGTAACTCGTGACTTCCCCGTGGGGCAGATCATCCTCCGTGCATTCTTCACTGTAGGACGCTTCCTGGGACAGCTCAGGGTCTCCAAGCAGGAAAGGCTCCAGGTCATGCAAGAATTGCCAACTTTTGTTTTCCTCATCGGAGCCGTCCATCCTCTCCTGCACTGCCAGCTCTGACCACACTGCTGCCTCCTCAGCAGCTCCGGACGGGGCAGCAGCTCCCGGCTCGGCCTCCCTGGGACTGCCTGGGGCAGGGGAGGCGCTGGGCAGGGCAGGGGCTGCCTCTGCTGCCACCTCTGTGCCCACGGGGCTGGCAGAGCTGGGCCCCTCTGGGGGAAGAGCTGTGCTGTCCTCGGGACTAAGCTTGCTGGCCAATTCCACTTTGGACTGCCCCTCAGCAATCAGACTGTACCCTGAAGAGAGCATGATGTCCTCTCCTGCAGGGGACAGCTTCTCCTCTCTCGTGCTGTCCCCTTCAGAGACCTCAATGTCCTCTTCCACTGGGGACAGCTCCTGGTCACTCATACTGTCCTCGGGAATGTTCTCGATGTCTTCTTCCACTGAGGACAGCTCCTGGTCACTCTCACTGTCCTCTGGAATGTTCTCGATGTCTTCTTCCACTGAGGACAACTTCTGGTCACTCATGCTGTCCTCTGGAATGTTCTCTATGTCTTCTTCCACTGAGGACAGCTCCTGGTCACTCTCACTGTCCTCTGGAATGTTCTCGATGGCCTCTTCCACTGAGGACAGCTCCTGGTCACTTGTGCTCTCTTCTGGAGCAACCTCGATGTCTTCTTCCACTGAGGACAGCTCCTGGTCACTTGTGCCATCCTCTGGAGCAACCTCGATGGCCTCTTCCACAGAGGACAGCTCCTGATCACTTGTGCTGTCCTCTGGAATGTTCTCAATGGCCTCTTCCACTGGGGACAACTCCTCGGCACTTGTACCATCCTTTGGAAAAATCTTGATGGTTTTTTCCCCTGAGGACAGCTCCTGGTCGCTTGTGCTGTCCTCTGGAATGTTCTCGAGGGCCTCTTCCACGGAGGACAGCTCTGGGTCACTTGTGCTGTCCCATGGAATATCTTCAATTGCCTCTTCCACAGAGGACAGCTCTGGGTCACTTGTGCTGTCCCATGCAAAATCATCACTTGCCTCTTCCACTAAGGACAGCTCCTTGTCTCTTGTGCTGTCCTCTGGAATGTTGTTGATGGCCTCTTCCACGGAGGACAGCTCTTGCTCATTTCTGCTGTCCTCTGGAACAACCTCGACGTCCTCTTCCACTGAGGACAGCTCCTTCTCTCTTGTGCTGTCCTCTGGAATGCCCTCAAGGGACTCTTTCACTGGGGACAGCTCCTGGTCACTTGTGCTGTCCCATGGGATGTCCTCAATTGCCTCTTCCACTGAGGACAGCTCTGGGTCAGTGTTGCTGTCCCCTGGAGGGAGCTCGATGGCCTCTTCGACCTGGGACAGCTCCTCGTCACTGGATGAGGAACAAGTCTGGGTGTTCTTCTCCTCCTTCACTGAGCCCAGTGGGTTCTCCAAAGAACTGGAGCTGACATCGTCCTCCCAAGGGAGCAGCTCTTGGTTTCCCAAATCTTCCCCTTGGGACAGGAGAGGCTCAGAGGGCTCCTCGTCCTCCTCAGCAGCTCCAGCCGGGGCAGCAGCTGCCGGCTCGGCCTCCGTGGGACTCTGCAGGGAAGGAGAGGCGCTGGTCAGGGCAGGCACTGCCTCTGCTGCCACCTCTGTGTCCGCGGGGCTGGCAGAGCTGGGCCCCTCTGGGGGACAAGGCTGAGGCTCCTCGTCCCTCACTGGGCACAAGGGTCTGTCCCAGATCTCAGAGCTGATGTTGTGTCCCCATTGGGACAGCTCCTGCCTGCTCACATCTTCCCCCCTTTGGGACAGCTTTCGCTCACTCACATCATCCCACTGGGGCAGCTCTTGGGCTGCAGCGTCTGGTCCTTGGCACAGCTCCCTGCCACTGCTGTCTCCCACTTGGGACAATTCCAGCTCTCTCCTGTCTTCCCATTGGGACATGTGGGAGTGTACACCTTGTCCCCATGCTGAGAGGTCTTGGTACCTCTCACCTTCCCTCTGGGAATGCTCTTGGGCATCATCCCCTTGGGAATCCTCTGGGACACTCAGATCTCTCTGCAGGGACAGCTCGTGGCACCTCTCGTCTTCTCCCCATCCCATCTCCTACCGCCCACTCACATTTATTTTCCACTGGGAAATCTCTTGGGTTGTCACACATTCTTCCCTCTCCCACCCCTCTTGGTACATCTCACTGTCCTCCTCCCACTGGGACAGCTCCTGAGCTCTGATGGTTTCTTCCCCTTCATTGAGCGCTTGGTGTGTCCCCCCTCTGGACTGGGAAACTTCCCAAACTCCCACACGTACCTGGCCTTGGTACAGCTCTTGGCTGCTCCAGGCTCCCCACCGGGACATTTCTTGGGCTCCTGGAACTTCTCTCCTGCAGGTCTCTTCCACATCTTCTCTCCGGGAAAGCTCTCGGTCCATTTTGGCGAAGGGCCTCTCCTCCTCCTCAGTTTGTGACAGTGGCAGGACTGAGCTGCCCACTGCCCCTGACCACAGCTCGCTGCTGGCTTCCAGCCAGCTGGGCAAGGTGCTGTGGGACCGGGAGGTGGAGTTGGCTTTGTCCTCGTCGCTGTCTCTGTCTGTCGCTGTCGGCCGCTGTCGCTGTCGGCGTCTGGCGCAGAGACAGGGAGCTGCGTCCTCCTCAGAGAGCGGCTCTCCTGGGACTGGGCACCCCAGGGCTCTGCGCCCCTTGGAGACCCTCAGCCCGGGCGGGGCTCCCTGATGTCACAAGGGTCTCTGGCCACCACCACGTCCCACATCACAAAGGGCCGTGACACCATGTGCCGTGTCACAAAGGGCCACCCCCGGCACCCCAACAGCACTGGAGCAGACAGGAACCTGTTGCAGTTTATGTTTATTTCATTAAGTTATTGTTAAGTGGTACATTTTTTTGACTTCCCATGGTTTTACCTAGTTGTTTTTTTTCCCTATGTTGCACACTCCCTTTAAAGGTGTCCCTCAATTATTCCCCTCCCTTTGTCCCAGTCCCTTCCCTGCCTGTCCAGGCAACCCTGCCACTTTTTCCTGAATGTTCCCTGCCACTCAGCCCCTGGGCCACTCCCTGATTGAGATCCTGTCGTGGTTTGATGAGGAAAAAGAATTTTATTGGAAAGAAGAGGTCAGTTTGGATACTGACCACTTGAAGGTGGACACGCCTCTGTGAACAGAGAGGTGTTAAAAGCAGAATTCCCAGGAGAACTCTCTCTTTTTATTAATTATCTAGAGAGTGGGAACCGATTATGGTCCATGTTATGTCTCACTGTACTTTGTTCAAGTTAGGTGGTAAGATTCTGAATGTTTGAAAATGTCTTCATTTTAAATTTTGTGCGTATTTTTTTTTTCCTTTCTTTTTTTATTTTATAGTAGCATAATAGTAGTAGCTTAATAAAGTTTTTCCCTTGTTCTTAAGCTTCAGTCTGCTTTGATCTGTTCTCGACCACATTGTGATTACAACATAATGTAGAGTAATGTTTTTATTCCATAACTGTTATAGAAATATACAATATGTAATAAAAATAAATTAATTGCTAGTTTTCCTTATTCCTTCAATTTTCTCTTCACTTTTCTATTCTTATTCTTCTTATGGTTCTTTTCCTACTCTTTTCTATTCTTCTTCTTCTTTGCTACTTCTATGTATTTTTATATTCTTATTCCTATTCCTATTCTTCTTCGACATATTTTGAAATTCTTATTCCTATTCCTATACTTTTTCTTCTGCATATATTGAAATTCCTATTCCTAGTACTCTTCTAAGTATTTCTAAATTCTTATTACTATACTTCTTCTATCTACTCTTAAATAATCATTCTATGTCTTGTCTTTTTAGTCTTCATCTTTGTCTTCTTCCTCTTTGCTGTCTTCATCTTCTTCATCCTATTTGTCTTCACCTTCTTCATTGTCTTCATCTTCTTCACAGTCTTCATCTTCTTCATCTGCTATGTCGTCTTTGCCCTCTTTTTCTGTGTCATTGTCTTCATCTTTGTCTTTGTCGTCTTTGCCATTGTCCTGGAGTGGTTTGTGCTGAGAGTCTGTTCCAGGAGCCTCTGCTTTGTGCCCCAGAAGTGGTTGCTGCACCTTCCAGCCCAGGGCCGGGTGTGTGCGGGGCAGGGATGGGGGAGCTTTGGGCTCTTTGGGTGGGCATTTTCCAAGCCCCACTGCCCAGGCCTTCGTGGCTCTGCCTGGTTGGGTTTTGCTTGGCTTGCTTGGCCCATCCAAAGGCTTTTCTCTTCCCTGGCTTGGAGGAGCTGCAGCAGCAATCTCTGAGCCCCTCGAGCCAAACCGGACAGCCGCTGCTCCGACACAGAGGAGCGGGACTGGCAGGAGAAGTCATCTTCATCTTCTTCCTGTTCTTCACCTTCCTTCCCCTCATCTTCTTCACCTTTCTCTGTGTCTCTTTCAGTCCTCAGAGCGTGGCCTGAGGCAGGGACAGCGGAACAGCCCCCGCAGCGCCCGCCTGAAGCGGGAGGGACGTTTCCTGGGGGCAGCCGGCTGCCCGCGGAGGGCCTGGGCTCCCAGCCGGGCAGGCCGGGGGCTGGGGGGGCTGTGCGGGACAGGCGCCGGCCCTCGGCTGCACGGCTCCTGTGCCGGGCACTCAGCCCAGGCCTCCCGAGGGACGGGCACTGCGAGCCCCTCTGACACAAAAACTTTCCACTTGTCCACATTCTTTTCTTTGTCCTGTTCTGGGGACAGCTCCAGGAGGCTCAGATTGTCCCACTTGTCATCCTCTGGGTACAAGGGCTTGGCCAAGATCACATGCTTGGGCCAGTTCTCCTGCATGAGCCCCGTGTTGCTGTCATTTTCCCAGTTGGAGAGTCCTGAGGGTCTGCTGCCATTCCCTCTGGAAACGTTTTGGCCAACGTATTCTTCCCAGTCTGAAATTTCTGCATAGCTGACGACATCTCCTCCGGACAGCACTTGCTCAATGCATTCTTCCCAGTCCGAGGGGTCTTGGGAGCTGCTGACTTCTCCCTGGGACAGGTCTTGGTCCAAATATTTTTCCCAGTCAAAATGTTGGTGGTAACTCGTGACTTCCCCGTGGGGCAGATCATCCTCCGTGCATTCTTCACTGTAGGACGCTTCCTGGGACAGCTCAGGGTCTCCAAGCAGGAAAGGCTCCAGGTCATGCAAGAATTGCCAACTTTTGTTTTCCTCATCGGAGCCGTCCATCCTCTCCTGCACTGCCAGCTCTGACCACACTGCTGCCTCCTCAGCAGCTCCGGACAGGGCAGCAGCTCCCGGCTCGGCCTCCCTGGGACTGCCTGGGGCAGGGGAGGCGCTGGGCAGGGCAGGGGCTGCCTCTGCTGCCACCTCTGTGCCCACGGGGCTGGCAGAGCTGGGCCCCTCTGGGGGAAGAGCTGTGCTGTCCTCGGGACTAAGCTTGCTGGCCAATTCCACTTTGGACTGCCCCTCAGCAATCAGACTGTACCCTGAAGAGAGCATGATGTCCTCTCCTGCAGGGGACAGCTTCTCCTCTCTCGTGCTGTCCCCTTCAGAGACCTCAATGTCCTCTTCCACTGGGGACAGCTCCTGGTCACTCATACTGTCCTCGGGAATGTTCTCGATGTCTTCTTCCACTGAGGACAGCTCCTGGTCACTCTCACTGTCCTCTGGAATGTTCTCTATGTCTTCTTCCACTGAGGATAGCTCCTGGTCACTCTCACTGTCCTCTGTAATGTTCTCGATGGCCTCTTCCACTGAGGACAGCTCCTGGTCACTTGTGCTCTCTTCTGGAGCAACCTTGATGTCTTCTTCCACTGAGGAGAGCTCCTGGTCACTTGTGCTGTCCTCTGGAATGTTCTCAATGGCCTCTTCCACTGGGGACAACTCCTCGGCACTTGTACCATCCTTTGGAAAAATCTTGATGGTTTTTTCCCCTGAGGACAGCTCCTGGTCGCTTGTGCTGTCCTCTGGAATGTTCTCGAGGGCCTCTTCCACGGAGGACAGCTCTGGGTCACTTGTGCTGTCCCATGGAATATCTTCAATTGCCTCTTCCACAGAGGACAGCTCTGGGTCACTTGTGCTGTCCCATGCAAAATCATCACTTGCCTCTTCCACTAAGGACAGCTCCTTGTCTCTTGTGCTGTCCTCTGGAATGTTGTTGATGGCCTCTTCCACTGAGGACAGCTCTTGCTCATTTCTGCTGTCCTCTGGAACAACCTCGACGTCCTCTTCCACTGAGGACAGCTCCTTCTCTCTTGTGCTGTCCTCTGGAATGCCCTCAAGGGACTCTTTCACTGGGGACAGCTCCTGGTCACTTGTGCTGTCCCATGGGATGTCCTCAATTGCCTCTTCCACTGAGGACAGCTCTGGGTCAGTGTTGCTGTCCCCTGGAGGGAGCTCGATGGCCTCTTCGACCTGGGACAGCTCCTCGTCACTGGATGAGGAACAAGTCTGGGTGTTCTTCTCCTCCTTCACTGAGCCCAGTGGGTTCTCCAAAGAACTGGAGCTGACATCGTCCTCCCAAGGGAGCAGCTCTTGGTTTCCCAAATCTTCCCCTTGGGACAGGAGAGGCTCAGAGGGCTCCTCGTCCTCCTCAGCAGCTCCAGCCGGGGCAGCAGCTGCCGGCTCGGCCTCCGTGGGACTCTGCAGGGAAGGAGAGGCGCTGGTCAGGGCAGGCACTGCCTCTGCTGCCACCTCTGTGTCCGCGGGGCTGGCAGAGCTGGGCCCCTCTGGGGGACAAGGCTGAGGCTCCTCGTCCCTCACTGGGCACAAGGGTCTGTCCCAGATCTCAGAGCTGATGTTGTGTCCCCATTGGGACAGCTCCTGCCTGCTCACATCTTCCCCCCTTTGGGACAGCTTTCGCTCACTCACATCGTCCCACTGGGGCAGCTCTTGGGCTGCAGCGTCTGGTCCTTGGCACAGCTCCCTGCCACTGCTGTCTCCCACTTGGGACAATTCCAGCTCTCTCCTGTCTTCCCATTGGGACATGTGGGAGTGTACACCTTGTCCCCATGCTGAGAGGTCTTGGTACCTCTCACCTTCCCTCTGGGAATGCTCTTGGGCATCATCCCCTTGGGAATCCTCTGGGACACTCAGATCTCTCTGCAGGGACAGCTCGTGGCACCTCTCGTCTTCTCCCCATCCCATCTCCTACCGCCCACTCACATTTATTTTCCACTGGGAAATCTCTTGGGTTGTCACACATTCTTCCCTCTCCCACCCCTCTTGGTACATCTCACTGTCCTCCTCCCACTGGGACAGCTCCTGAGCTCTGATGGTTTCTTCCCCTTCATTGAGCGCTTGGTGTGTCCCCCCTCTGGACTGGGAAACTTCCCAAACTCCCACACGTACCTGGCCTTGGTACAGCTCTTGGCTGCTCCAGGCTCCCCACCGGGACATTTCTTGGGCTCCTGGAACTTCTCTCCTGCAGGTCTCTTCCACATCTTCCCTCTGGGAAACCTCTCGGTCCATTTTCACGAAGAGCCTCTCCTCCTCCTCAGTTTGTGACAGTGGCAGGACTGAGCTGCCCACTGCCCCTGACCACAGCTCGCTGCTGGCTTCCAGCCAGCTGGGCAAGGTGCTGTGGGACCGGGAGGTGGAGTTGGCTTTGTCCTCGTCGCTGTCTCTGTCTGTCGCTGTCGGCCGCTGTCGCTGTCGGCGTCTGGCGCAGAGACAGGGAGCTGCGTCCTCCTCAGAGAGCGGCTCTCCTGGGACTGGGCACCCCAGGGCTCTGCGCCCCTTGGAGACCCTCAGCCCGGGCGGGGCTCCCTGATGTCACAAGGGTCTCTGGCCACCACCACGTCCCACATCACAAAGGGCCGTGACACCATGTGCCGTGTCACAAAGGGCCACCCCCGGCACCCCAACAGCACTGGAGCAGACAGGAACCTGTTGCAGTTTATGTTTATTTCATTAAGTTATTGTTAAGTGGTACATTTTTTTGACTTCCCATGGTTTTACCTAGTTGTTTTTTTTCCCTATGTTGCACACTCCCTTTAAAGGTGTCCCTCAATTATTCCCCTCCCTTTGTCCCAGTCCCTTCCCTGCCTGTCCAGGCAACCCTGCCACTTTTTCCTGAATGTTCCCTGCCACTCAGCCCCTGGGCCACTCCCTGATTGAGATCCTGTCGTGGTTTGATGAGGATAAAGAATTTTATTGGAAAGAAGAGGTCAGTTTGGATACTGACCACTTGAAGGTGGACACGCCTCTGTGAACAGAGAGGTGTTAAAAGCAGAATTCCCAGGAGAACTCTCTCTTTTTATTAATTATCTAGAGAGTGGGAACCGATTATGGTCCATGTTATGTCTCACTGTACTTTGTTCAAGTTAGGTGGTAAGATTCTGAATGTTTGAAAATGTCTTCATTTTAAATTTTGTGCGTATTTTTTTTTTCCTTTCTTTTTTTATTTTATAGTAGCATAATAGTAGTAGCTTAATAAAGTTTTTCCCTTGTTCTTAAGCTTCAGTCTGCTTTGATCTGTTCTCGACCACATTGTGATTACAACATAATGTAGAGTAATGTTTTTATTCCATAACTGTTATAGAAATATACAATATGTAATAAAAATAAATTAATTGCTAGTTTTCCTTATTCCTTCAATTTTCTCTTCACTTTTCTATTCTTATTCTTCTTATGGTTCTTTTCCTACTCTTTTCTATTCTTCTTCTTCTTTGCTACTTCTATGTATTTTTATATTCTTATTCCTATTCCTATTCTTCTTCGACATATTTTGAAATTCTTATTCCTATTCCTATACTTTTTCTTCTGCATATATTGAAATTCCTATTCCTAGTACTCTTCTAAGTATTTCTAAATTCTTATTACTATACTTCTTCTATCTACTCTTAAATAATCATTCTATGTCTTGTCTTTTTAGTCTTCATCTTTGTCTTCTTCCTCTTTGCTGTCTTCATCTTCTTCATCCTATTTGTCTTCACCTTCTTCATTGTCTTCATCTTCTTCACAGTCTTCATCTTCTTCATCTGCTATGTCGTCTTTGCCCTCTTTTTCTGTGTCATTGTCTTCATCTTTGTCTTTGTCGTCTTTGCCATTGTCCTGGAGCGGTTTGTGCTCAGAGTCAGTTCCAGGAGCCTCTGCTTTGTGCCCCAGAAGTGGTTGCTGCACCTTCCAGCCCGGGGCCGGGTGTGTGCGGGGCAGGGATGGGGGAGCTTTGGGCTCTTTGGGTGGGCATTTTCCAAGCCCCACTGCCCAGGCCTTCGTGGCTCTGCCTGGTTGGGTTTTGCTTGGCTTGCTTGGCCCATCCAAAGGCTTTTCTCTTCCCTGGCTTGGAGGAGCTGCAGCAGCAATCTCTGAGCCCCTCGAGCCGAACCGGACAGCCGCTGCTCCGACACAGAGGAGCGGGACTGGCAGGAGAAGTCATCTTCATCTTCTTCCTGTTCTTCACCTTCCTTCCCCTCATCTTCTTCACCTTTCTCTGTGTCTCTTTCAGTCCTCAGAGCGTGGCCTGAGGCAGGGACAGCGGAACAGCCCCCGCAGCGCCCGCCTGAAGCGGGAGGGACGTTTCCTGGGGGCAGCCGGCTGCCCGCGGAGGGCCTGGGCTCCCAGCCGGGCAGGCCGGGGGCTGGGGGGGCTGTGCGGGACAGGCGCCGGCCCTCGGCTGCACGGCTCCTGTGCCGGGCACTCAGCCCAGGCCTCCCGAGGGACGGGCACTGCGAGCCCCTCTGACACAAAAACTTTCCACTTGTCCACATTCTTTTCTTTGTCCTGTTCTGGGGGCAGCTCCAGGAGGCTCACATTGTCCCACTTGTCATCCTCTGGGTACAAGGGCTTGGCCAAGATCACATGCTTGGGCCAGTTCTCCTGCATGAGCCCCGTGTTGCTGTCATTTTCCCAGTTGGAGAGTCCTGAGGGTCTGCTGCCATTCCCTCTGGAAACGTTTTGGCCAACGTATTCTTCCCAGTCTGAAATTTCTGCATAGCTGACGACATCTCCTCCGGACAGCACTTGCTCAATGCATTCTTCCCAGTCCGAGGGGTCTTGGGAGCTGCTGACTTCTCCCTGGGACAGGTCTTGGTCCAAATATTTTTCCCAGTCAAAATGTTGGTGGTAACTCGTGACTTCCCCGTGGGGCAGATCATCCTCCGTGCATTCTTCACTGTAGGACGCTTCCTGGGACAGCTCAGGGTCTCCAAGCAGGAAAGGCTCCAGGTCATGCAAGAATTGCCAACTTTTGTTTTCCTCATCGGAGCCGTCCATCCTCTCCTGCACTGCCAGCTCTGACCACACTGCTGCCTCCTCAGCAGCTCCGGACGGGGCAGCAGCTCCCGGCTCGGCCTCCCTGGGACTGCCTGGGGCAGGGGAGGCGCTGGGCAGGGCAGGGGCTGCCTCTGCTGCCACCTCTGTGCCCACGGGGCTGGCAGAGCTGGGCCCCTCTGGGGGAAGAGCTGTGCTGTCCTCGGGACTAAGCTTGCTGGCCAATTCCACTTTGGACTGCCCCTCAGCAATCAGACTGTACCCTGAAGAGAGCATGATGTCCTCTCCTGCAGGGGACAGCTTCTCCTCTCTCGTGCTGTCCCCTTCAGAGACCTCAATGTCCTCTTCCACTGGGGACAGCTCCTGGTCACTCATACTGTCCTCGGGAATGTTCTCGATGTCTTCTTCAACTGAGGACAGCTCCTGGTCACTCTCACTGTCCTCGGGAATGTTCTCGATGTCTTCTTCCACTGAGGACAGCTCCTGGTCACTCTCACTGTCCTCTGGAATGTTCTTGATGTCTTCTTCCACTGAGGACAACTTCTGGTCACTCATGCTGTCCTCTGGAATGTTCTCTATGTCTTCTTCCACTGAGGACAGCTCCTGGTCACTCTCACTGTCCTCTGGAATGTTCTCGATGGCCTCTTCCACTGAGGACAGCTCCTGGTCACTTGTGCTCTCTTCTGGAGCAACCTCGATGTCTTCTTCCACTGAGGACAGCTCCTGGTCACTTGTGCCATCCTCTGGAGCAACCTCGATGGCCTCTTCCACAGAGGAGAGCTCCTGATCACTTGTGCTGTCCTCTGGAATGTTCTCAATGGCCTCTTCCACTGGGGACAACTCCTCGGCACTTGTACCATCCTTTGGAAAAATCTTGATGGTTTTTTCCCCTGAGGACAGCTCCTGGTCGCTTGTGCTGTCCTCTGGAATGTTCTCGAGGGCCTCTTCCACGGAGGACAGCTCTGGGTCACTTGTGCTGTCCCATGGAATATCTTCAATTGCCTCTTCCACAGAGGACAGCTCTGGGTCACTTGTGCTGTCCCATGCAAAATCATCACTTGCCTCTTCCACTAAGGACAGCTCCTTGTCTCTTGTGCTGTCCTCTGGAATGTTGTTGATGGCCTCTTCCACGGAGGACAGCTCTTGCTCATTTCTGCTGTCCTCTGGAACAACCTCGACGTCCTCTTCCACTGAGGACAGCTCCTTCTCTCTTGTGCTGTCCTCTGGAATGCCCTCAAGGGACTCTTTCACTGGGGACAGCTCCTGGTCACTTGTGCTGTCCCATGGGATGTCCTCAATTGCCTCTTCCACTGAGGACAGCTCTGGGTCAGTGTTGCTGTCCCCTGGAGGGAGCTCGATGGCCTCTTCGACCTGGGACAGCTCCTCGTCACTGGATGAGGAACAAGTCTGGGTGTTCTTCTCCTCCTTCACTGAGCCCAGTGGGTTCTCCAAAGAACTGGAGCTGACATCGTCCTCCCAAGGGAGCAGCTCTTGGTTTCCCAAATCTTCCCCTTGGGACAGGAGAGGCTCAGAGGGCTCCTCGTCCTCCTCAGCAGCTCCAGCCGGGGCAGCAGCTGCCGGCTCGGCCTCCGTGGGACTCTGCAGGGAAGGAGAGGCGCTGGTCAGGGCAGGCACTGCCTCTGCTGCCACCTCTGTGTCCGCGGGGCTGGCAGAGCTGGGCCCCTCTGGGGGACAAGGCTGAGGCTCCTCGTCCCTCACTGGGCACAAGGGTCTGTCCCAGATCTCAGAGCTGATGTTGTGTTCCCATTGGGACAGCTCCTGCCTGCTCACATCTTCCCCCCTTTGGGACAGCTTTCGCTCACTCACATCATCCCACTGGGGCAGCTCTTGGGCTGCAGCGTCTGGTCCTTGGCACAGCTCCCTGACACTGCTGTCTCCCACTTGGGACAATTCCAGCTCTCTCCTGTCTTCCCATTGGGACATGTGGGAGTGTACACCTTGTCCCCATGCTGAGAGGTCTTGGTACCTCTCACCTTCCCTCTGGGAATGCTCTTGGGCATCATCCCCTTGGGAATCCTCTGGGACACTCAGATCTCTCTGCAGGGACAGCTCGTGGCACCTCTCGTCTTCTCCCCATCCCATCTCCTACCGCCCACTCACATTTATTTTCCACTGGGAAATCTCTTGGGTTGTCACACATTCTTCCCTCTCCCACCCCTCTTGGTACATCTCACTGTCCTCCTCCCACTGGGACAGCTCCTGAGCTCTGATGGTTTCTTCCCCTTCATTGAGCGCTTGGTGTGTCCCCCCTCTGGACTGGGAAACTTCCCAAACTCCCACACGTACCTGGCCTTGGTACAGCTCTTGGCTGCTCCAGGCTCCCCACCGGGACATTTCTTGGGCTCCTGGAACTTCTCTCCTGCAGGTCTCTTCCACATCTTCTCTCCGGGAAAGCTCTCGGTCCATTTTGGCGAAGGGCCTCTCCTCCTCCTCAGTTTGTGACAGTGGCAGGACTGAGCTGCCCACTGCCCCTGACCACAGCTCGCTGCTGGCTTCCAGCCAGCTGGGCAAGGTGCTGTGGGACCGGGAGGTGGAGTTGGCTTTGTCCTCGTCGCTGTCTCTGTCTGTCGCTGTCGGCCGCTGTCGCTGTCGGCGTCTGGCGCAGAGACAGGGAGCTGTGTCCTCCTCAGAGAGCGGCTCTCCTGGGACTGGGCACCCCAGGGCTCTGCGCCCCTTGGAGACCCTCAGCCCGGGCGGGGCTCCCTGATGTCACAAGGGTCTCTGGCCACCACCACGTCCCACATCACAAAGGGCCGTGACACCATGTGCCGTGTCACAAAGGGCCACCCCCGGCACCCCAACAGCACTGGAGCAGACAGGAACCTGTTGCAGTTTATGTTTATTTCATTAAGTTATTGTTAAGTGGTACATTTTTTTGACTTCCCATGGTTTTACCTAGTTGTTTTTTTTCCCTATGTTGCACACTCCCTTTAAAGGTGTCCCTCAATTATTCCCCTCCCTTTGTCCCAGTCCCTTCCCTGCCTGTCCAGGCAACCCTGCCACTTTTTCCTGAATGTTCCCTGCCACTCAGCCCCTGGGCCACTCCCTGATTGAGATCCTGTCGTGGTTTGATGAGGAAAAAGAATTTTATTGGAAAGAAGAGGTCAGTTTGGATACTGACCACTTGAAGGTGGACACGCCTCTGTGAACAGAGAGGTGTTAAAAGCAGAATTCCCAGGAGAACTCTCTCTTTTTATTAATTATCTAGAGAGTGGGAACCGATTATGGTCCATGTTATGTCTCACTGTACTTTGTTCAAGTTAGGTGGTAAGATTCTGAATGTTTGAAAATGTCTTCATTTTAAATTTTGTGCGTATTTTTTTTTTCCTTTCTTTTTTTATTTTATAGTAGCATAATAGTAGTAGCTTAATAAAGTTTTTCCCTTGTTCTTAAGCTTCAGTCTGCTTTGATCTGTTCTCGACCACATTGTGATTACAACATAATGTAGAGTAATGTTTTTATTCCATAACTGTTATAGAAATATACAATATGTAATAAAAATAAATTAATTGCTAGTTTTCCTTATTCCTTCAATTTTCTCTTCACTTTTCTATTCTTATTCTTCTTATGGTTCTTTTCCTACTCTTTTCTATTCTTCTTCTTCTTTGCTACTTCTATGTATTTTTATATTCTTATTCCTATTCCTATTCTTCTTCGACATATTTTGAAATTCTTATTCCTATTCCTATACTTTTTCTTCTGCATATATTGAAATTCCTATTCCTAGTACTCTTCTAAGTATTTCTAAATTCTTATTACTATACTTCTTCTATCTACTCTTAAATAATCATTCTATGTCTTGTCTTTTTAGTCTTCATCTTTGTCTTCTTCCTCTTTGCTGTCTTCATCTTCTTCATCCTATTTGTCTTCACCTTCTTCATTGTCTTCATCTTCTTCACAGTCTTCATCTTCTTCATCTGCTATGTCGTCTTTGCCCTCTTTTTCTGTGTCTTTGTCTTCATCTTTGTCTTTGTCGTCTTTGCCATTGTCCTGGAGTGGTTTGTGCTGAGAGTCTGTTCCAGGAGCCTCTGCTTTGTGCCCCAGAAGTGGTTGCTGCACCTTCCAGCCCGGGGCCGGGTGTGTGTGGGGCAGGGATGGGGGAGCTTTGGGCTCTTTGGGTGGGCATTTTCCAAGCCCCACTGCCCAGGCCTTCGTGGCTCTGCCTGGTTAGGTTTTGCTTGGCTTGCTTGGCCCATCCAAAGGCTTTTCTGTTCCCTGGCTTGGAGGAGCTGCAGCAGCAATCTCTGAGCCCCTCGAGCCAAACCGGTCAGCCGCTGCTCCGACACAGAGGAGCGGGACTGGCAGGAGAAGTCATCTTCATCTTCTTCCTGTTCTTCACCTTCCTTCCCCTCATCTTCTTCACCTTTCTCTGTGTCTCTTTCAGTCCTCAGAGCGTGGCCTGAGGCAGGGACAGCGGAACAGCCCCCGCAGCGCCCGCCTGAAGCGGGAGGGACGTTTCCTGGGGGCAGCCGGCTGCCCGCGGAGGGCCTGGGCTCCCAGCCGGGCAGGCCGGGGGCTGGGGGGGCTGTGCGGGACAGGCGCCGGCCCTCGGCTGCACGGCTCCTGTGCCGGGCACTCAGCCCAGGCCTCCCGAGGGACGGGCACTGCGAGCCCCTCTGACACAAAAACTTTCCACTTGTCCACATTCTTTTCTTTGTCCTGTTCTGGGGGCAGCTCCAGGAGGCTCACATTGTCCCACTCGTCATCCTCTGGGTACAAGGGCTTGGCCAAGATCACATGCTTGGGCCAGTTCTCCTGCATGAGCCCCGTGTTGCTGTCATTTTCCCAGTTGGAGAGTCCTGAGGGTCTGCTGCCATTCCCTCTGGAAACGTTTTGGCCAACGTATTCTTCCCAGTCTGAAATTTCTGCATAGCTGACGACATCTCCTCCGGACAGCACTTGCTCAATGCATTCTTCCCAGTCCGAGGGGTCTTGGGAGCTGCTGACTTCTCCCTGGGACAGGTCTTGGTCCAAATATTTTTCCCAGTCAAAATGTTGGTGGTAACTCGTGACTTCCCCGTGGGGCAGATCATCCTCCGTGCATTCTTCACTGTAGGACGCTTCCTGGGACAGCTCAGGGTCTCCAAGCAGGAAAGGCTCCAGGTCATGCAAGAATTGCCAACTTTTGTTTTCCTCATCGGAGCCGTCCATCCTCTCCTGCACTGCCAGCTCTGACCACACTGCTGCCTCCTCAGCAGCTCCGGATGGGGCAGCAGCTCCCGGCTCGGCCTCCCTGGGACTGCCTGGGGCAGGGGAGGCGCTGGGCAGGGCAGGGGCTGCCTCTGCTGCCACCTCTGTGCCCACGGGGCTGGCAGAGCTGGGCCCCTCTGGGGGAAGAGCTGTGCTGTCCTCGGGACTAAGCTTGCTGGCCAATTCCACTTTGGACTGCCCCTCAGCAATCAGACTGTACCCTGAAGAGAGCATGATGTCCTCTCCTGCAGGGGACAGCTTCTCCTCTCTCGTGCTGTCCCCTTCAGAGACCTCAATGTCCTCTTCCACTGGGGACAGCTCCTGGTCACTCATACTGTCCTCGGGAATGTTCTCGATGTCTTCTTCCACTGAGGACAGCTCCTGGTCACTCTCACTGTCCTCTGGAATGTTCTCTATGTCTTCTTCCACTGAGGACAGCTCCTGGTCACTCTCACTGTCCTCTGTAATGTTCTCGATGGCCTCTTCCACTGAGGACAGCTCCTGGTCACTTGTGCTCTCTTCTGGAGCAACCTTGATGTCTTCTTCCACTGAGGAGAGCTCCTGGTCACTTGTGCCATCCTCTGGAGCAACCTCGATGGCCTCTTCCACAGAGGACAGCTCCTGATCACTTGTGCTGTCCTCTGGAATGTTCTCAATGGCCTCTTCCACTGGGGACAACTCCTCGGCACTTGTACCATCCTTTGGAAAAATCTTGATGGTTTTTTCCCCTGAGGACAGCTCCTGGTCGCTTGTGCTGTCCTCTGGAATGTTCTCGAGGGCCTCTTCCACGGAGGACAGCTCTGGGTCACTTGTGCTGTCCCATGGAATATCTTCAATTGCCTCTTCCACAGAGGACAGCTCTGGGTCACTTGTGCTGTCCCATGCAAAATCATCACTTGCCTCTTCCACTAAGGACAGCTCCTTGTCTCTTGTGCTGTCCTCTGGAATGTTGTTGATGGCCTCTTCCACGGAGGACAGCTCTTGCTCATTTCTGCTGTCCTCTGGAACAACCTCGACGTCCTCTTCCACTGAGGACAGCTCCTTCTCTCTTGTGCTGTCCTCTGGAATGCCCTCAAGGGACTCTTTCACTGGGGACAGCTCCTGGTCACTTGTGCTGTCCCATGGGATGTCCTCAATTGCCTCTTCCACTGAGGACAGCTCTGGGTCAGTGTTGCTGTCCCCTGGAGGGAGCTCGATGGCCTCTTCGACCTGGGACAGCTCCTCGTCACTGGATGAGGAACAAGTCTGGGTGTTCTTCTCCTCCTTCACTGAGCCCAGTGGGTTCTCCAAAGAACTGGAGCTGACATCGTCCTCCCAAGGGAGCAGCTCTTGGTTTCCCAAATCTTCCCCTTGGGACAGGAGAGGCTCAGAGGGCTCCTCGTCCTCCTCAGCAGCTCCAGCCGGGGCAGCAGCTGCCGGCTCGGCCTCCGTGGGACTCTGCAGGGAAGGAGAGGCGCTGGTCAGGGCAGGCACTGCCTCTGCTGCCACCTCTGTGTCCGCGGGGCTGGCAGAGCTGGGCCCCTCTGGGGGACAAGGCTGAGGCTCCTCGTCCCTCACTGGGCACAAGGGTCTGTCCCAGATCTCAGAGCTGATGTTGTGTCCCCATTGGGACAGCTCCTGCCTGCTCACATCTTCCCCCCTTTGGGACAGCTTTCGCTCACTCACATCATCCCACTGGGGCAGCTCTTGGGCTGCAGCGTCTGGTCCTTGGCACAGCTCCCTGACACTGCTGTCTCCCACTTGGGACAATTCCAGCTCTCTCCTGTCTTCCCATTGGGACATGTGGGAGTGTACACCTTGTCCCCATGCTGAGAGGTCTTGGTACCTCTCACCTTCCCTCTGGGAATGCTCTTGGGCATCATCCCCTTGGGAATCCTCTGGGACACTCAGATCTCTCTGCAGGGACAGCTCGTGGCACCTCTCGTCTTCTCCCCATCCCATCTCCTACCGCCCACTCACATTTATTTTCCACTGGGAAATCTCTTGGGTTGTCACACATTCTTCCCTCTCCCACCCCTCTTGGTACATCTCACTGTCCTCCTCCCACTGGGACAGCTCCTGAGCTCTGATGGTTTCTTCCCCTTCATTGAGCGCTTGGTGTGTCCCCCCTCTGGACTGGGAAACTTCCCAAACTCCCACACGTACCTGGCCTTGGTACAGCTCTTGGCTGCTCCAGGCTCCCCACCGGGACATTTCTTGGGCTCCTGGAACTTCTCTCCTGCAGGTCTCTTCCACATCTTCTCTCCGGGAAAGCTCTCGGTCCATTTTCACGAAGAGCCTCTCCTCCTCCTCAGGCTGTGACAGTGGCAGGACTGAGCTGCCCACTGCCCCTGACCACGGCTCACTGGTGGCTTCCAGCCAGCTGGGCAAGGTGCTTTGGGACCGGGAGGTGGAGTTGGCTTTGTCCTCGTCGCTGTCTCTGTCTGTCGCTGTCGGCCGCTGTCGCTGTCGGCGTCTGGCGCAGAGACAGGGAGCTGCGTCCTCCTCAGAGAGCGGCTCTCCTGGGACTGGGCACCCCAGGGCTCTGCGCCCCTTGGAGACCCTCAGCCCGGGCGGGGCTCCCTGATGTCACAAGGGTCTCTGGCCACCACCACGTCCCACATCACAAAGGGCCGTGACACCATGTGCCGTGTCACAAAGGGCCACCCCCGGCACCCCAACAGCACTGGAGCAGACAGGAACCTGTTGCAGTTTATGTTTATTTCATTAAGTTATTGTTAAGTGGTACATTTTTTTGACTTCCCATGGTTTTACCTAGTTGTTTTTTTTCCCTATGTTGCACACTCCCTTTAAAGGTGTCCCTCAATTATTCCCCTCCCTTTGTCCCAGTCCCTTCCCTGCCTGTCCAGGCAACCCTGCCACTTTTTCCTGAATGTTCCCTGCCACTCAGCCCCTGGGCCACTCCCTGATTGAGATCCTGTCGTGGTTTGATGAGGAAAAAGAATTTTATTGGAAAGAAGAGGTCAGTTTGGATACTGACCACTTGAAGGTGGACACGCCTCTGTGAACAGAGAGGTGTTAAAAGCAGAATTCCCAGGAGAACTCTCTCTTTTTATTAATTATCTAGAGAGTGGGAACCGATTATGGTCCATGTTATGTCTCACTGTACTTTGTTCAAGTTAGGTGGTAAGATTCTGAATGTTTGAAAATGTCTTCATTTTAAATTTTGTGCGTATTTTTTTTTTCCTTTCTTTTTTTATTTTATAGTAGCATAATAGTAGTAGCTTAATAAAGTTTTTCCCTTGTTCTTAAGCTTCAGTCTGCTTTGATCTGTTCTCGACCACATTGTGATTACAACATAATGTAGAGTAATGTTTTTATTCCATAACTGTTATAGAAATATACAATATGTAATAAAAATAAATTAATTGCTAGTTTTCCTTATTCCTTCAATTTTCTCTTCACTTTTCTATTCTTATTCTTCTTATGGTTCTTTTCCTACTCTTTTCTATTCTTCTTCTTCTTTGCTACTTCTATGTATTTTTATATTCTTATTCCTATTCCTATTCTTCTTCGACATATTTTGAAATTCTTATTCCTATTCCTATACTTTTTCTTCTGCATATATTGAAATTCCTATTCCTAGTACTCTTCTAAGTATTTCTAAATTCTTATTACTATACTTCTTCTATCTACTCTTAAATAATCATTCTATGTCTTGTCTTTTTAGTCTTCATCTTTGTCTTCTTCCTCTTTGCTGTCTTCATCTTCTTCATCCTATTTGTCTTCACCTTCTTCATTGTCTTCATCTTCTTCACAGTCTTCATCTTCTTCATCTGCTATGTCGTCTTTGCCCTCTTTTTCTGTGTCATTGTCTTCATCTTTGTCTTTGTCGTCTTTGCCATTGTCCTGGAGTGGTTTGTGCTGAGAGTCCGTTCCAGGAGCCTCTGCTTTGTGCCCCAGAAGTGGTTGCTGCACCTTCCAGCCCGGGGCCGGGTGTGTGTGGGGCAGGGATGGGGGAGCTTTGGGCTCTTTGGGTGGGCATTTTCCAAGCCCCACTGCCCAGGCCTTCGTGGCTCTGCCTGGTTAGGTTTTGCTTGGCTTGCTTGGCCCATCCAAAGGCTTTTCTGTTCCCTGGCTTGGAGGAGCTGCAGCAGCAATCTCTGAGCCCCTCGAGCCAAACCGGACAGCCGCTGCTCCGACACAGAGGAGCGGGACTGGCAGGAGAAGTCATCTTCATCTTCTTCCTGTTCTTCACCTTCCTTCCCCTCATCTTCTTAACCTTTCTCTGTGTCTCTTTCAGTCCTCAGAGCGTGGCCTGAGGCAGGGACAGCGGAACAGCCCCCGCAGCGCCCGCCTGAAGCGGGAGGGACGTTTCCTGGGGGCAGCCGGCTGCCCGCGGAGGGCCTGGGCTCCCAGCCGGGCAGGCCGGGGGCTGGGGGGGCTGTGCGGGGCAGGCGCCGGCCCTCGGCTGCACGGCTCCTGTGCCGGGCACTCAGCCCAGGCCTCCCGAGGGACGGGCACTGCGAGCCCCTCTGACACAAAAACTTTCCACTTGTCCACATTCTTTTCTTTGTCCTGTTCTGGGGGCAGCTCCAGGAGGCTCACATTGTCCCACTCGTCATCCTCTGGGTACAAGGGCTTGGCCAAGATCACATGCTTGGGCCAGTTCTCCTGCATGAGCCCCGTGTTGCTGTCATTTTCCCAGTTGGAGAGTCCTGAGGGTCTGCTGCCATTCCCTCTGGAAACGTTTTGGCCAACGTATTCTTCCCAGTCTGAAATTTCTGCATAGCTGACGACATCTCCTCCGGACAGCACTTGCTCAATGCATTCTTCCCAGTCCGAGGGGTCTTGGGAGCTGCTGACTTCTCCCTGGGACAGGTCTTGGTCCAAATATTTTTCCCAGTCAAAATGTTGGTGGTAACTCGTGACTTCCCCGTGGGGCAGATCATCCTCCGTGCATTCTTCACTGTAGGACGCTTCCTGGGACAGCTCAGGGTCTCCAAGCAGGAAAGGCTCCAGGTCATGCAAGAATTGCCAACTTTTGTTTTCCTCATCGGAGCCGTCCATCCTCTCCTGCACTGCCAGCTCTGACCACACTGCTGCCTCCTCAGCAGCTCCGGACGGGGCAGCAGCTCCCGGCTCGGCCTCCCTGGGACTGCCTGGGGCAGGGGAGGCGCTGGGCAGGGCAGGGGCTGCCTCTGCTGCCACCTCTGTGCCCACGGGGCTGGCAGAGCTGGGCCCCTCTGGGGGAAGAGCTGTGCTGTCCTCGGGACTAAGCTTGCTGGCCAATTCCACTTTGGACTGCCCCTCAGCAATCAGACTGTACCCTGAAGAGAGCATGATGTCCTCTCCTGCAGGGGACAGCTTCTCCTCTCTCGTGCTGTCCCCTTCAGAGACCTCAATGTCCTCTTCCACTGGGGACAGCTCCTGGTCACTCATACTGTCCTCTGGAATGTTCTCGATGTCTTCTTCCACTGAGGACAGCTCCTGGTCACTCTCACTGTCCTCTGGAATGTTCTCGATGTCTTCTTCCACTGAGGACAACTTCTGGTCACTCATGCTGTCCTCTGGAATGTTCTCTATGTCTTCTTCCACTGAGGACAGCTCCTGGTCACTCTCACTGTCCTCTGGAATGTTCTCGATGTCTTCTTCCACTGAGGACAGCTCCTGGTCACTTGTGCTCTCTTCTGGAGCAACCTCGATGTCTTCTTCCACTGAGGACAGCTCCTGGTCACTTGTGCCATCCTCTGGAGCAACCTCGATGGCCTCTTCCACAGAGGACAGCTCCTGATCACTTGTGCTGTCCTCTGGAATGTTCTCAATGGCCTCTTCCACTGGGGACAGCTCCTCGGCACTTGTACCATCCTTTGGAAAAATCTTGATGGTTTTTTCCCCTGAGGACAGCTCCTGGTCGCTTGTGCTGTCCTCTGGAATGTTCTCGAGGGCCTCTTCCACGGAGGACAGCTCTGGGTCACTTGTGCTGTCCCATGGAATATCTTCAATTGCCTCTTCCACAGAGGACAGCTCTGGGTCACTTGTGCTGTCCCATGCAAAATCATCACTTGCCTCTTCCACTAAGGACAGCTCCTTGTCTCTTGTGCTGTCCTCTGGAATGTTGTTGATGGCCTCTTCCACTGAGGACAGCTCTTGCTCATTTCTGCTGTCCTCTGGAACAACCTCGACGTCCTCTTCCACTGAGGACAGCTCCTTCTCTCTTGTGCTGTCCTCTGGAATGCCCTCAAGGGACTCTTTCACTGGGGACAGCTCCTGGTCACTTGTGCTGTCCCATGGGATGTCCTCAATTGCCTCTTCCACTGAGGACAGCTCTGGGTCAGTGTTGCTGTCCCCTGGAGGGAGCTCGATGGCCTCTTCGACCTGGGACAGCTCCTCGTCACTGGATGAGGAACAAGTCTGGGTGTTCTTCTCCTCCTTCACTGAGCCCAGTGGGTTCTCCAAAGAACTGGAGCTGACATCGTCCTCCCAAGGGAGCAGCTCTTGGTTTCCCAAATCTTCCCCTTGGGACAGGAGAGGCTCAGAGGGCTCCTCGTCCTCCTCAGCAGCTCCAGCCGGGGCAGCAGCTGCCGGCTCGGCCTCCGTGGGACTCTGCAGGGAAGGAGAGGCGCTGGTCAGGGCAGGCACTGCCTCTGCTGCCACCTCTGTGTCCGCGGGGCTGGCAGAGCTGGGCCCCTCTGGGGGACAAGGCTGAGGCTCCTCGTCCCTCACTGGGCACAAGGGTCTGTCCCAGATCTCAGAGCTGATGTTGTGTCCCCATTGGGACAGCTCCTGCCTGCTCACATCTTCCCCCCTTTGGGACAGCTTTCGCTCACTCACATTGTCCCACCGGGGCAGCTCTTGGGCTGCAGCGTCTGGTCCTTGGCACAGCTCCCTGACACTGCTGTCTCCCACTTGGGACAATTCCAGCTCTCTCCTGTCTTCCCATTGGGACATGTGGGAGTGTACACCTTGTCCCCATGCTGAGAGGTCTTGGTACCTCTCACCTTCCCTCTGGGAATGCTCTTGGGCATCATCCCCTTGGGAATCCTCTGGGACACTCAGATCTCTCTGCAGGGACAGCTCGTGGCACCTCTCGTCTTCTCCCCATCCCATCTCCTACCGCCCACTCACATTTATTTTCCACTGGGAAATCTCTTGGGTTGTCACACATTCTTCCCTCTCCCACCCCTCTTGGTACATCTCACTGTCCTCCTCCCACTGGGACAGCTCCTGAGCTCTGATGGTTTCTTCCCCTTCATTGAGCGCTTGGTGTGTCCCCCCTCTGGACTGGGAAACTTCCCAAACTCCCACACGTACCTGGCCTTGGTACAGCTCTTGGCTGCTCCAGGCTCCCCACCGGGACATTTCTTGGGCTCCTGGAACTTCTCTCCTGCAGGTCTCTTCCACATCTTCTCTCCGGGAAAGCTCTCGGTCCATTTTGGCGAAGGGCCTCTCCTCCTCCTCAGTTTGTGACAGTGGCAGGACTGAGCTGCCCACTGCCCCTGACCACAGCTCGCTGCTGGCTTCCAGCCAGCTGGGCAAGGTGCTGTGGGACCGGGAGGTGGAGTTGGCTTTGTCCTCGTCGCTGTCTCTGTCTGTCGCTGTCGGCCGCTGTCGCTGTCGGCGTCTGGCGCAGAGACAGGGAGCTGTGTCCTCCTCAGAGAGCGGCTCTCCTGGGACTGGGCACCCCAGGGCTCTGCGCCCCTTGGAGACCCTCAGCCCGGGCGGGGCTCCCTGATGTCACAAGGGTCTCTGGCCACCACCACGTCCCACATCACAAAGGGCCGTGACACCATGTGCCGTGTCACAAAGGGCCACCCCCGGCACCCCAACAGCACTGGAGCAGACAGGAACCTGTTGCAGTTTATGTTTATTTCATTAAGTTATTGTTAAGTGGTACATTTTTTTGACTTCCCATGGTTTTACCTAGTTGTTTTTTTTCCCTATGTTGCACACTCCCTTTAAAGGTGTCCCTCAATTATTCCCCTCCCTTTGTCCCAGTCCCTTCCCTGCCTGTCCAGGCAACCCTGCCACTTTTTCCTGAATGTTCCCTGCCACTCAGCCCCTGGGCCACTCCCTGATTGAGATCCTGTCGTGGTTTGATGAGGAAAAAGAATTTTATTGGAAAGAAGAGGTCAGTTTGGATACTGACCACTTGAAGGTGGACACGCCTCTGTGAACAGAGAGGTGTTAAAAGCAGAATTCCCAGGAGAACTCTCTCTTTTTATTAATTATCTAGAGAGTGGGAACCGATTATGGTCCATGTTATGTCTCACTGTACTTTGTTCAAGTTAGGTGGTAAGATTCTGAATGTTTGAAAATGTCTTCATTTTAAATTTTGTGCGTATTTTTTTTTTCCTTTCTTTTTTTATTTTATAGTAGCATAATAGTAGTAGCTTAATAAAGTTTTTCCCTTGTTCTTAAGCTTCAGTCTGCTTTGATCTGTTCTCGACCACATTGTGATTACAACATAATGTAGAGTAATGTTTTTATTCCATAACTGTTATAGAAATATACAATATGTAATAAAAATAAATTAATTGCTAGTTTTCCTTATTCCTTCAATTTTCTCTTCACTTTTCTATTCTTATTCTTCTTATGGTTCTTTTCCTACTCTTTTCTATTCTTCTTCTTCTTTGCTACTTCTATGTATTTTTATATTCTTATTCCTATTCCTATTCTTCTTCGACATATTTTGAAATTCTTATTCCTATTCCTATACTTTTTCTTCTGCATATATTGAAATTCCTATTCCTAGTACTCTTCTAAGTATTTCTAAATTCTTATTACTATACTTCTTCTATCTACTCTTAAATAATCATTCTATGTCTTGTCTTTTTAGTCTTCATCTTTGTCTTCTTCCTCTTTGCTGTCTTCATCTTCTTCATCCTATTTGTCTTCACCTTCTTCATTGTCTTCATCTTCTTCACAGTCTTCATCTTCTTCATCTGCTATGTCGTCTTTGCCCTCTTTTTCTGTGTCATTGTCTTCATCTTTGTCTTTGTCGTCTTTGCCATTGTCCTGGAGCGGTTTGTGCTCAGAGTCAGTTCCAGGAGCCTCTGCTTTGTGCCCCAGAAGTGGTTGCTGCACCTTCCAGCCCGGGGCCGGGTGTGTGCGGGGCAGGGATGGGGGAGCTTTGGGCTCTTTGGGTGGGCATTTTCCAAGCCCCACTGCCCAGGCCTTCGTGGCTCTGCCTGGTTGGGTTTTGCTTGGCTTGCTTGGCCCATCCAAAGGCTTTTCTCTTCCCTGGCTTGGAGGAGCTGCAGCAGCAATCTCTGAGCCCCTCGAGCCGAACCGGACAGCCGCTGCTCCGACACAGAGGAGCGGGACTGGCAGGAGAAGTCATCTTCATCTTCTTCCTGTTCTTCACCTTCCTTCCCCTCATCTTCTTCACCTTTCTCTGTGTCTCTTTCAGTCCTCAGAGCGTGGCCTGAGGCAGGGACAGCGGAACAGCCCCCGCAGCGCCCGCCTGAAGCGGGAGGGACGTTTCCTGGGGGCAGCCGGCTGCCCGCGGAGGGCCTGGGCTCCCAGCCGGGCAGGCCGGGGGCTGGCGGGGCTGTGCGGGGCAGGCGCCGGCCCTCGGCTGCACGGCTCCTGTGCCGGGCACTCAGCCCAGGCCTCCCGAGGGACGGGCACTGTGAGCCCCTCTGACACAAAAACTTTCCACTTGTCCACATTCTTTTCTTTGTCCTGTTCTGGGGGCAGCTCCAGGAGGCTCACATTGTCCCACTCGTCATCCTCTGGGTACAAGGGCTTGGCCAAGATCACATGCTTGGGCCAGTTCTCCTGCATGAGCCCCGTGTTGCTGTCATTTTCCCAGTTGGAGAGTCCTGAGGGTCTGCTGCCATTCCCTCTGGAAACGTTTTGGCCAACGTATTCTTCCCAGTCTGAAATTTCTGCATAGCTGACGACATCTCCTCCGGACAGCACTTGCTCAATGCATTCTTCCCAGTCCGAGGGGTCTTGGGAGCTGCTGACTTCTCCCTGGGACAGGTCTTGGTCCAAATATTTTTCCCAGTCAAAATGTTGGTGGTAACTCGTGACTTCCCCGTGGGGCAGATCATCCTCCGTGCATTCTTCACTGTAGGACGCTTCCTGGGACAGCTCAGGGTCTCCAAGCAGGAAAGGCTCCAGGTCATGCAAGAATTGCCAACTTTTGTTTTCCTCATCGGAGCCGTCCATCCTCTCCTGCACTGCCAGCTCTGACCACACTGCTGCCTCCTCAGCAGCTCCGGACGGGGCAGCAGCTCCCGGCTCGGCCTCCCTGGGACTGCCTGGGGCAGGGGAGGCGCTGGGCAGGGCAGGGGCTGCCTCTGCTGCCACCTCTGTGCCCACGGGGCTGGCAGAGCTGGGCCCCTCTGGGGGAAGAGCTGTGCTGTCCTCGGGACTAAGCTTGCTGGCCAATTCCACTTTGGACTGCCCCTCAGCAATCAGACTGTACCCTGAAGAGAGCATGATGTCCTCTCCTGCAGGGGACAGCTTCTCCTCTCTCGTGCTGTCCCCTTCAGAGACCTCAATGTCCTCTTCCACTGGGGACAGCTCCTGGTCACTCATACTGTCCTCGGGAATGTTCTCGATGTCTTCTTCAACTGAGGACAGCTCCTGGTCACTCTCACTGTCCTCGGGAATGTTCTCGATGTCTTCTTCCACTGAGGACAGCTCCTGGTCACTCTCACTGTCCTCTGGAATGTTCTCGATGTCTTCTTCCACTGAGGACAACTTCTGGTCACTCATGCTGTCCTCTGGAATGTTCTCTATGTCTTCTTCCACTGAGGACAGCTCCTGGTCACTCTCACTGTCCTCTGGAATGTTCTCGATGGCCTCTTCCACTGAGGACAGCTCCTGGTCACTTGTGCTCTCTTCTGGAGCAACCTCGATGTCTTCTTCCACTGAGGACAGCTCCTGGTCACTTGTGCCATCCTCTGGAGCAACCTCGATGGCCTCTTCCACAGAGGAGAGCTCCTGATCACTTGTGCTGTCCTCTGGAATGTTCTCAATGGCCTCTTCCACTGGGGACAACTCCTCGGCACTTGTACCATCCTTTGGAAAAATCTTGATGGTTTTTTCCCCTGAGGACAGCTCCTGGTCGCTTGTGCTGTCCTCTGGAATGTTCTCGAGGGCCTCTTCCACGGAGGACAGCTCTGGGTCACTTGTGCTGTCCCATGGAATATCTTCAATTGCCTCTTCCACAGAGGACAGCTCTGGGTCACTTGTGCTGTCCCATGCAAAATCATCACTTGCCTCTTCCACTAAGGACAGCTCCTTGTCTCTTGTGCTGTCCTCTGGAATGTTGTTGATGGCCTCTTCCACGGAGGACAGCTCTTGCTCATTTCTGCTGTCCTCTGGAACAACCTCGACGTCCTCTTCCACTGAGGACAGCTCCTTCTCTCTTGTGCTGTCCTCTGGAATGCCCTCAAGGGACTCTTTCACTGGGGACAGCTCCTGGTCACTTGTGCTGTCCCATGGGATGTCCTCAATTGCCTCTTCCACTGAGGACAGCTCTGGGTCAGTGTTGCTGTCCCCTGGAGGGAGCTCGATGGCCTCTTCGACCTGGGACAGCTCCTCGTCACTGGATGAGGAACAAGTCTGGGTGTTCTTCTCCTCCTTCACTGAGCCCAGTGGGTTCTCCAAAGAACTGGAGCTGACATCGTCCTCCCAAGGGAGCAGCTCTTGGTTTCCCAAATCTTCCCCTTGGGACAGGAGAGGCTCAGAGGGCTCCTCGTCCTCCTCAGCAGCTCCAGCCGGGGCAGCAGCTGCCGGCTCGGCCTCCGTGGGACTCTGCAGGGAAGGAGAGGCGCTGGTCAGGGCAGGCACTGCCTCTGCTGCCACCTCTGTGTCCGCGGGGCTGGCAGAGCTGGGCCCCTCTGGGGGACAAGGCTGAGGCTCCTCGTCCCTCACTGGGCACAAGGGTCTGTCCCAGATCTCAGAGCTGATGTTGTGTCCCCATTGGGACAGCTCCTGCCTGCTCACATCTTCCCCCCTTTGGGACAGCTTTCGCTCACTCACATCATCCCACTGGGGCAGCTCTTGGGCTGCAGCGTCTGGTCCTTGGCACAGCTCCCTGACACTGCTGTCTCCCACTTGGGACAATTCCAGCTCTCTCCTGTCTTCCCATTGGGACATGTGGGAGTGTACACCTTGTCCCCATGCTGAGAGGTCTTGGTACCTCTCACCTTCCCTCTGGGAATGCTCTTGGGCATCATCCCCTTGGGAATCCTCTGGGACACTCAGATCTCTCTGCAGGGACAGCTCGTGGCACCTCTCGTCTTCTCCCCATCCCATCTCCTACCGCCCACTCACATTTATTTTCCACTGGGAAATCTCTTGGGTTGTCACACATTCTTCCCTCTCCCACCCCTCTTGGTACATCTCACTGTCCTCCTCCCACTGGGACAGCTCCTGAGCTCTGATGGTTTCTTCCCCTTCATTGAGCGCTTGGTGTGTCCCCCCTCTGGACTGGGAAACTTCCCAAACTCCCACACGTACCTGGCCTTGGTACAGCTCTTGGCTGCTCCAGGCTCCCCACCGGGACATTTCTTGGGCTCCTGGAACTTCTCTCCTGCAGGTCTCTTCCACATCTTCTCTCCGGGAAAGCTCTCGGTCCATTTTGGCGAAGGGCCTCTCCTCCTCCTCAGTTTGTGACAGTGGCAGGACTGAGCTGCCCACTGCCCCTGACCACAGCTCGCTGCTGGCTTCCAGCCAGCTGGGCAAGGTGCTGTGGGACCGGGAGGTGGAGTTGGCTTTGTCCTCGTCGCTGTCTCTGTCTGTCGCTGTCGGCCGCTGTCGCTGTCGGCGTCTGGCGCAGAGACAGGGAGCTGTGTCCTCCTCAGAGAGCGGCTCTCCTGGGACTGGGCACCCCAGGGCTCTGCGCCCCTTGGAGACCCTCAGCCCGGGCGGGGCTCCCTGATGTCACAAGGGTCTCTGGCCACCACCACGTCCCACATCACAAAGGGCCGTGACACCATGTGCCGTGTCACAAAGGGCCACCCCCGGCACCCCAACAGCACTGGAGCAGACAGGAACCTGTTGCAGTTTATGTTTATTTCATTAAGTTATTGTTAAGTGGTACATTTTTTTGACTTCCCATGGTTTTACCTAGTTGTTTTTTTTCCCTATGTTGCACACTCCCTTTAAAGGTGTCCCTCAATTATTCCCCTCCCTTTGTCCCAGTCCCTTCCCTGCCTGTCCAGGCAACCCTGCCACTTTTTCCTGAATGTTCCCTGCCACTCAGCCCCTGGGCCACTCCCTGATTGAGATCCTGTCGTGGTTTGATGAGGAAAAAGAATTTTATTGGAAAGAAGAGGTCAGTTTGGATACTGACCACTTGAAGGTGGACACGCCTCTGTGAACAGAGAGGTGTTAAAAGCAGAATTCCCAGGAGAACTCTCTCTTTTTATTAATTATCTAGAGAGTGGGAACCGATTATGGTCCATGTTATGTCTCACTGTACTTTGTTCAAGTTAGGTGGTAAGATTCTGAATGTTTGAAAATGTCTTCATTTTAAATTTTGTGCGTATTTTTTTTTTCCTTTCTTTTTTTATTTTATAGTAGCATAATAGTAGTAGCTTAATAAAGTTTTTCCCTTGTTCTTAAGCTTCAGTCTGCTTTGATCTGTTCTCGACCACATTGTGATTACAACATAATGTAGAGTAATGTTTTTATTCCATAACTGTTATAGAAATATACAATATGTAATAAAAATAAATTAATTGCTAGTTTTCCTTATTCCTTCAATTTTCTCTTCACTTTTCTATTCTTATTCTTCTTATGGTTCTTTTCCTACTCTTTTCTATTCTTCTTCTTCTTTGCTACTTCTATGTATTTTTATATTCTTATTCCTATTCCTATTCTTCTTCGACATATTTTGAAATTCTTATTCCTATTCCTATACTTTTTCTTCTGCATATATTGAAATTCCTATTCCTAGTACTCTTCTAAGTATTTCTAAATTCTTATTACTATACTTCTTCTATCTACTCTTAAATAATCATTCTATGTCTTGTCTTTTTAGTCTTCATCTTTGTCTTCTTCCTCTTTGCTGTCTTCATCTTCTTCATCCTATTTGTCTTCACCTTCTTCATTGTCTTCATCTTCTTCACAGTCTTCATCTTCTTCATCTGCTATGTCGTCTTTGCCCTCTTTTTCTGTGTCATTGTCTTCATCTTTGTCTTTGTCGTCTTTGCCATTGTCCTGGAGCGGTTTGTGCTCAGAGTCAGTTCCAGGAGCCTCTGCTTTGTGCCCCAGAAGTGGTTGCTGCACCTTCCAGCCCGGGGCCGGGTGTGTGCGGGGCAGGGATGGGGGAGCTTTGGGCTCTTTGGGTGGGCATTTTCCAAGCCCCACTGCCCAGGCCTTCGTGGCTCTGCCTGGTTGGGTTTTGCTTGGCTTGCTTGGCCCATCCAAAGGCTTTTCTCTTCCCTGGCTTGGAGGAGCTGCAGCAGCAATCTCTGAGCCCCTCGAGCCGAACCGGACAGCCGCTGCTCCGACACAGAGGAGCGGGACTGGCAGGAGAAGTCATCTTCATCTTCTTCCTGTTCTTCACCTTCCTTCCCCTCATCTTCTTCACCTTTCTCTGTGTCTCTTTCAGTCCTCAGAGCGTGGCCTGAGGCAGGGACAGCGGAACAGCCCCCGCAGCGCCCGCCTGAAGCGGGAGGGACGTTTCCTGGGGGCAGCCGGCTGCCCGCGGAGGGCCTGGGCTCCCAGCCGGGCAGGCCGGGGGCTGGGGGGGCTGTGCGGGGCAGGCGCCGGCCCTCGGCTGCACGGCTCCTGTGCCGGGCACTCAGCCCAGGCCTCCCGAGGGACGGGCACTGCGAGCCCCTCTGACACAAAAACTTTCCACTTGTCCACATTCTTTTCTTTGTCCTGTTCTGGGGGCAGCTCCAGGAGGCTCACATTGTCCCACTCGTCATCCTCTGGGTACAAGGGCTTGGCCAAGATCACATGCTTGGGCCAGTTCTCCTGCATGAGCCCCGTGTTGCTGTCATTTTCCCAGTTGGAGAGTCCTGAGGGTCTGCTGCCATTCCCTCTGGAAACGTTTTGGCCAACGTATTCTTCCCAGTCTGAAATTTCTGCATAGCTGACGACATCTCCTCCGGACAGCACTTGCTCAATGCATTCTTCCCAGTCCGAGGGGTCTTGGGAGCTGCTGACTTCTCCCTGGGACAGGTCTTGGTCCAAATATTTTTCCCAGTCAAAATGTTGGTGGTAACTCGTGACTTCCCCGTGGGGCAGATCATCCTCCGTGCATTCTTCACTGTAGGACGCTTCCTGGGACAGCTCAGGGTCTCCAAGCAGGAAAGGCTCCAGGTCATGCAAGAATTGCCAACTTTTGTTTTCCTCATCGGAGCCGTCCATCCTCTCCTGCACTGCCAGCTCTGACCACACTGCTGCCTCCTCAGCAGCTCCGGACGGGGCAGCAGCTCCCGGCTCGGCCTCCCTGGGACTGCCTGGGGCAGGGGAGGCGCTGGGCAGGGCAGGGGCTGCCTCTGCTGCCACCTCTGTGCCCACGGGGCTGGCAGAGCTGGGCCCCTCTGGGGGAAGAGCTGTGCTGTCCTCGGGACTAAGCTTGCTGGCCAATTCCACTTTGGACTGCCCCTCAGCAATCAGACTGTACCCTGAAGAGAGCATGATGTCCTCTCCTGCAGGGGACAGCTTCTCCTCTCTCGTGCTGTCCCCTTCAGAGACCTCAATGTCCTCTTCCACTGGGGACAGCTCCTGGTCACTCATACTGTCCTCGGGAATGTTCTCGATGTCTTCTTCAACTGAGGACAGCTCCTGGTCACTCTCACTGTCCTCGGGAATGTTCTCGATGTCTTCTTCCACTGAGGACAGCTCCTGGTCACTCTCACTGTCCTCTGGAATGTTCTCGATGTCTTCTTCCACTGAGGACAACTTCTGGTCACTCATGCTGTCCTCTGGAATGTTCTCTATGTCTTCTTCCACTGAGGACAGCTCCTGGTCACTCTCACTGTCCTCTGGAATGTTCTCGATGGCCTCTTCCACTGAGGACAGCTCCTGGTCACTTGTGCTCTCTTCTGGAGCAACCTCGATGTCTTCTTCCACTGAGGACAGCTCCTGGTCACTTGTGCCATCCTCTGGAGCAACCTCGATGGCCTCTTCCACAGAGGAGAGCTCCTGATCACTTGTGCTGTCCTCTGGAATGTTCTCAATGGCCTCTTCCACTGGGGACAACTCCTCGGCACTTGTACCATCCTTTGGAAAAATCTTGATGGTTTTTTCCCCTGAGGACAGCTCCTGGTCGCTTGTGCTGTCCTCTGGAATGTTCTCGAGGGCCTCTTCCACGGAGGACAGCTCTGGGTCACTTGTGCTGTCCCATGGAATATCTTCAATTGCCTCTTCCACAGAGGACAGCTCTGGGTCACTTGTGCTGTCCCATGCAAAATCATCACTTGCCTCTTCCACTAAGGACAGCTCCTTGTCTCTTGTGCTGTCCTCTGGAATGTTGTTGATGGCCTCTTCCACGGAGGACAGCTCTTGCTCATTTCTGCTGTCCTCTGGAACAACCTCGACGTCCTCTTCCACTGAGGACAGCTCCTTCTCTCTTGTGCTGTCCTCTGGAATGCCCTCAAGGGACTCTTTCACTGGGGACAGCTCCTGGTCACTTGTGCTGTCCCATGGGATGTCCTCAATTGCCTCTTCCACTGAGGACAGCTCTGGGTCAGTGTTGCTGTCCCCTGGAGGGAGCTCGATGGCCTCTTCGACCTGGGACAGCTCCTCGTCACTGGATGAGGAACAAGTCTGGGTGTTCTTCTCCTCCTTCACTGAGCCCAGTGGGTTCTCCAAAGAACTGGAGCTGACATCGTCCTCCCAAGGGAGCAGCTCTTGGTTTCCCAAATCTTCCCCTTGGGACAGGAGAGGCTCAGAGGGCTCCTCGTCCTCCTCAGCAGCTCCAGCCGGGGCAGCAGCTGCCGGCTCGGCCTCCGTGGGACTCTGCAGGGAAGGAGAGGCGCTGGTCAGGGCAGGCACTGCCTCTGCTGCCACCTCTGTGTCCGCGGGGCTGGCAGAGCTGGGCCCCTCTGGGGGACAAGGCTGAGGCTCCTCGTCCCTCACTGGGCACAAGGGTCTGTCCCAGATCTCAGAGCTGATGTTGTGTCCCCATTGGGACAGCTCCTGCCTGCTCACATCTTCCCCCCTTTGGGACAGCTTTCGCTCACTCACATCATCCCACTGGGGCAGCTCTTGGGCTGCAGCGTCTGGTCCTTGGCACAGCTCCCTGACACTGCTGTCTCCCACTTGGGACAATTCCAGCTCTCTCCTGTCTTCCCATTGGGACATGTGGGAGTGTACACCTTGTCCCCATGCTGAGAGGTCTTGGTACCTCTCACCTTCCCTCTGGGAATGCTCTTGGGCATCATCCCCTTGGGAATCCTCTGGGACACTCAGATCTCTCTGCAGGGACAGCTCGTGGCACCTCTCGTCTTCTCCCCATCCCATCTCCTACCGCCCACTCACATTTATTTTCCACTGGGAAATCTCTTGGGTTGTCACACATTCTTCCCTCTCCCACCCCTCTTGGTACATCTCACTGTCCTCCTCCCACTGGGACAGCTCCTGAGCTCTGATGGTTTCTTCCCCTTCATTGAGCGCTTGGTGTGTCCCCCCTCTGGACTGGGAAACTTCCCAAACTCCCACACGTACCTGGCCTTGGTACAGCTCTTGGCTGCTCCAGGCTCCCCACCGGGACATTTCTTGGGCTCCTGGAACTTCTCTCCTGCAGGTCTCTTCCACATCTTCTCTCCGGGAAAGCTCTCGGTCCATTTTGGCGAAGGGCCTCTCCTCCTCCTCAGTTTGTGACAGTGGCAGGACTGAGCTGCCCACTGCCCCTGACCACAGCTCGCTGCTGGCTTCCAGCCAGCTGGGCAAGGTGCTGTGGGACCGGGAGGTGGAGTTGGCTTTGTCCTCGTCGCTGTCTCTGTCTGTCGCTGTCGGCCGCTGTCGCTGTCGGCGTCTGGCGCAGAGACAGGGAGCTGTGTCCTCCTCAGAGAGCGGCTCTCCTGGGACTGGGCACCCCAGGGCTCTGCGCCCCTTGGAGACCCTCAGCCCGGGCGGGGCTCCCTGATGTCACAAGGGTCTCTGGCCACCACCACGTCCCACATCACAAAGGGCCGTGACACCATGTGCCGTGTCACAAAGGGCCACCCCCGGCACCCCAACAGCACTGGAGCAGACAGGAACCTGTTGCAGTTTATGTTTATTTCATTAAGTTATTGTTAAGTGGTACATTTTTTTGACTTCCCATGGTTTTACCTAGTTGTTTTTTTTCCCTATGTTGCACACTCCCTTTAAAGGTGTCCCTCAATTATTCCCCTCCCTTTGTCCCAGTCCCTTCCCTGCCTGTCCAGGCAACCCTGCCACTTTTTCCTGAATGTTCCCTGCCACTCAGCCCCTGGGCCACTCCCTGATTGAGATCCTGTCGTGGTTTGATGAGGATAAAGAATTTTATTGGAAAGAAGAGGTCAGTTTGGATACTGACCACTTGAAGGTGGACACGCCTCTGTGAACAGAGAGGTGTTAAAAGCAGAATTCCCAGGAGAACTCTCTCTTTTTATTAATTATCTAGAGAGTGGGAACCGATTATGGTCCATGTTATGTCTCACTGTACTTTGTTCAAGTTAGGTGGTAAGATTCTGAATGTTTGAAAATGTCTTCATTTTAAATTTTGTGCGTATTTTTTTTTTCCTTTCTTTTTTTATTTTATAATAGCATAATAGTAGTAGCTTAATAAAGTTTTTCCCTTGTTCTTAAGCTTCAGTCTGCTTTGATCTGTTCTCGACCACATTGTGATTACAACATAATGTAGAGTAATGTTTTTATTCCATAACTGTTATAGAAATATACAATATGTAATAAAAATAAATTAATTGCTAGTTTTCCTTATTCCTTCAATTTTCTCTTCACTTTTCTATTCTTATTCTTCTTATGGTTCTTTTCCTACTCTTTTCTATTCTTCTTCTTCTTTGCTACTTCTATGTATTTTTATATTCTTATTCCTATTCCTATTCTTCTTCGACATATTTTGAAATTCTTATTCCTATTCCTATACTTTTTCTTCTGCATATATTGAAATTCCTATTCCTAGTACTCTTCTAAGTATTTCTAAATTCTTATTACTATACTTCTTCTATCTACTCTTAAATAATCATTCTATGTCTTGTCTTTTTAGTCTTCATCTTTGTCTTCTTCCTCTTTGCTGTCTTCATCTTCTTCATCCTATTTGTCTTCACCTTCTTCATTGTCTTCATCTTCTTCACAGTCTTCATCTTCTTCATCTGCTATGTCGTCTTTGCCCTCTTTTTCTGTGTCTTTGTCTTCATCTTTGTCTTTGTCGTCTTTGCCATTGTCCTGGAGCGGTTTGTGCTCAGAGTCAGTTCCAGGAGCCTCTGCTTTGTGCCCCAGAAGTGGTTGCTGCACCTTCCAGCCCGGGGCCGGGTGTGTGCGGGGCAGGGATGGGGGAGCTTTGGGCTCTTTGGGTGGGCATTTTCCAAGCCCCACTGCCCAGGCCTTCGTGGCTCTGCCTGGTTGGGTTTTGCTTGGCTTGCTTGGCCCATCCAAAGGCTTTTCTCTTCCCTGGCTTGGAGGAGCTGCAGCAGCAATCTCTGAGCCCCTCGAGCCGAACCGGACAGCCGCTGCTCCGACACAGAGGAGCGGGACTGGCAGGAGAAGTCATCTTCATCTTCTTCCTGTTCTTCACCTTCCTTCCCCTCATCTTCTTCACCTTTCTCTGTGTCTCTTTCAGTCCTCAGAGCGTGGCCTGAGGCAGGGACAGCGGAACAGCCCCCGCAGCGCCCGCCTGAAGCGGGAGGGACGTTTCCTGGGGGCAGCCGGCTGCCCGCGGAGGGCCTGGGCTCCCAGCCGGGCAGGCCGGGGGCTGGGGGGGCTGTGCGGGACAGGCGCCGGCCCTCGGCTGCACGGCTCCTGTGCCGGGCACTCAGCCCAGGCCTCCCAAGGGACGGGCACTGCGAGCCCCTCTGACACAAAAACTTTCCACTTGTCCACATTCTTTTCTTTGTCCTGTTCTGGGGGCAGCTCCAGGAGGCTCACATTGTCCCACTCGTCATCCTCTGGGTACAAGGGCTTGGCCAAGATCACATGCTTGGGCCAGTTCTCCTGCATGAGCCCCGTGTTGCTGTCATTTTCCCAGTTGGAGAGTCCTGAGGGTCTGCTGCCATTCCCTCTGGAAACGTTTTGGCCAACGTATTCTTCCCAGTCTGAAATTTCTGCATAGCTGACGACATCTCCTCCGGACAGCACTTGCTCAATGCATTCTTCCCAGTCCGAGGGGTCTTGGGAGCTGCTGACTTCTCCCTGGGACAGGTCTTGGTCCAAATATTTTTCCCAGTCAAAATGTTGGTGGTAACTCGTGACTTCCCCGTGGGGCAGATCATCCTCCGTGCATTCTTCACTGTAGGACGCTTCCTGGGACAGCTCAGGGTCTCCAAGCAGGAAAGGCTCCAGGTCATGCAAGAATTGCCAACTTTTGTTTTCCTCATCGGAGCCGTCCATCCTCTCCTGCACTGCCAGCTCTGACCACACTGCTGCCTCCTCAGCAGCTCCGGACGGGGCAGCAGCTCCCGGCTCGGCCTCCCTGGGACTGCCTGGGGCAGGGGAGGCGCTGGGCAGGGCAGGGGCTGCCTCTGCTGCCACCTCTGTGCCCACGGGGCTGGCAGAGCTGGGCCCCTCTGGGGGAAGAGCTGTGCTGTCCTCGGGACTAAGCTTGCTGGCCAATTCCACTTTGGACTGCCCCTCAGCAATCAGACTGTACCCTGAAGAGAGCATGATGTCCTCTCCTGCAGGGGACAGCTTCTCCTCTCTCGTGCTGTCCCCTTCAGAGACCTCAATGTCCTCTTCCACTGGGGACAGCTCCTGGTCACTCATACTGTCCTCGGGAATGTTCTCGATGTCTTCTTCAACTGAGGACAGCTCCTGGTCACTCTCACTGTCCTCGGGAATGTTCTCGATGTCTTCTTCCACTGAGGACAGCTCCTGGTCACTCTCACTGTCCTCTGGAATGTTCTCGATGTCTTCTTCCACTGAGGACAACTTCTGGTCACTCATGCTGTCCTCTGGAATGTTCTCTATGTCTTCTTCCACTGAGGACAGCTCCTGGTCACTCTCACTGTCCTCTGGAATGTTCTCGATGGCCTCTTCCACTGAGGACAGCTCCTGGTCACTTGTGCTCTCTTCTGGAGCAACCTCGATGTCTTCTTCCACTGAGGACAGCTCCTGGTCACTTGTGCCATCCTCTGGAGCAACCTCGATGGCCTCTTCCACAGAGGAGAGCTCCTGATCACTTGTGCTGTCCTCTGGAATGTTCTCAATGGCCTCTTCCACTGGGGACAACTCCTCGGCACTTGTACCATCCTTTGGAAAAATCTTGATGGTTTTTTCCCCTGAGGACAGCTCCTGGTCGCTTGTGCTGTCCTCTGGAATGTTCTCGAGGGCCTCTTCCACGGAGGACAGCTCTGGGTCACTTGTGCTGTCCCATGGAATATCTTCAATTGCCTCTTCCACTGAGGACAGCTCTGGGTCACTTGTGCTGTCCCATGCAAAATCATCACTTGCCTCTTCCACTAAGGACAGCTCCTTGTCTCTTGTGCTGTCCTCTGGAATGTTGTTGATGGCCTCTTCCACGGAGGACAGCTCTTGCTCATTTCTGCTGTCCTCTGGAACAACCTCGACGTCCTCTTCCACTGAGGACAGCTCCTTCTCTCTTGTGCTGTCCTCTGGAATGCCCTCAAGGGACTCTTTCACTGGGGACAGCTCCTGGTCACTTGTGCTGTCCCATGGGATGTCCTCAATTGCCTCTTCCACTGAGGACAGCTCTGGGTCAGTGTTGCTGTCCCCTGGAGGGAGCTCGATGGCCTCTTCGACCTGGGACAGCTCCTCGTCACTGGATGAGGAACAAGTCTGGGTGTTCTTCTCCTCCTTCACTGAGCCCAGTGGGTTCTCCAAAGAACTGGAGCTGACATCGTCCTCCCAAGGGAGCAGCTCTTGGTTTCCCAAATCTTCCCCTTGGGACAGGAGAGGCTCAGAGGGCTCCTCGTCCTCCTCAGCAGCTCCAGCCGGGGCAGCAGCTGCCGGCTCGGCCTCCGTGGGACTCTGCAGGGAAGGAGAGGCGCTGGTCAGGGCAGGCACTGCCTCTGCTGCCACCTCTGTGTCCGCGGGGCTGGCAGAGCTGGGCCCCTCTGGGGGACAAGGCTGAGGCTCCTCGTCCCTCACTGGGCACAAGGGTCTGTCCCAGATCTCAGAGCTGATGTTGTGTCCCCATTGGGACAGCTCCTGCCTGCTCACATCTTCCCCCCTTTGGGACAGCTTTCGCTCACTCACATCATCCCACTGGGGCAGCTCTTGGGCTGCAGCGTCTGGTCCTTGGCACAGCTCCCTGACACTGCTGTCTCCCACTTGGGACAATTCCAGCTCTCTCCTGTCTTCCCATTGGGACATGTGGGAGTGTACACCTTGTCCCCATGCTGAGAGGTCTTGGTACCTCTCACCTTCCCTCTGGGAATGCTCTTGGGCATCATCCCCTTGGGAATCCTCTGGGACACTCAGATCTCTCTGCAGGGACAGCTCGTGGCACCTCTCGTCTTCTCCCCATCCCATCTCCTACCGCCCACTCACATTTATTTTCCACTGGGAAATCTCTTGGGTTGTCACACATTCTTCCCTCTCCCACCCCTCTTGGTACATCTCACTGTCCTCCTCCCACTGGGACAGCTCCTGAGCTCTGATGGTTTCTTCCCCTTCATTGAGCGCTTGGTGTGTCCCCCCTCTGGACTGGGAAACTTCCCAAACTCCCACACGTACCTGGCCTTGGTACAGCTCTTGGCTGCTCCAGGCTCCCCACCGGGACATTTCTTGGGCTCCTGGAACTTCTCTCCTGCAGGTCTCTTCCACATCTTCTCTCCGGGAAAGCTCTCGGTCCATTTTCACGAAGAGCCTCTCCTCCTCCTCAGGCTGTGACAGTGGCAGGACTGAGCTGCCCACTGCCCCTGACCACGGCTCACTGGTGGCTTCCAGCCAGCTGGGCAAGGTGCTTTGGGACCGGGAGGTGGAGTTGGCTTTGTCCTCGTCGCTGTCTCTGTCTGTCGCTGTCGGCCGCTGTCGCTGTCGGCGTCTGGCGCAGAGACAGGGAGCTGCGTCCTCCTCAGAGAGCGGCTCTCCTGGGACTGGGCACCCCAGGGCTCTGCGCCCCTTGGAGACCCTCAGCCCGGGCGGGGCTCCCTGATGTCACAAGGGTCTCTGGCCACCACCACGTCCCACATCACAAAGGGCCGTGACACCATGTGCCGTGTCACAAAGGGCCACCCCCGGCACCCCAACAGCACTGGAGCAGACAGGAACCTGTTGCAGTTTATGTTTATTTCATTAAGTTATTGTTAAGTGGTACATTTTTTTGACTTCCCATGGTTTTACCTAGTTGTTTTTTTTCCCTATGTTGCACACTCCCTTTAAAGGTGTCCCTCAATTATTCCCCTCCCTTTGTCCCAGTCCCTTCCCTGCCTGTCCAGGCAACCCTGCCACTTTTTCCTGAATGTTCCCTGCCACTCAGCCCCTGGGCCACTCCCTGATTGAGATCCTGTCGTGGTTTGATGAGGATAAAGAATTTTATTGGAAAGAAGAGGTCAGTTTGGATACTGACCACTTGAAGGTGGACACGCCTCTGTGAACAGAGAGGTGTTAAAAGCAGAATTCCCAGGAGAACTCTCTCTTTTTATTAATTATCTAGAGAGTGGGAACCGATTATGGTCCATGTTATGTCTCACTGTACTTTGTTCAAGTTAGGTGGTAAGATTCTGAATGTTTGAAAATGTCTTCATTTTAAATTTTGTGCGTATTTTTTTTTTCCTTTCTTTTTTTATTTTATAGTAGCATAATAGTAGTAGCTTAATAAAGTTTTTCCCTTGTTCTTAAGCTTCAGTCTGCTTTGATCTGTTCTCGACCACATTGTGATTACAAAATAATGTAGAGTAATGTTTTTATTCCATAACTGTTATAGAAATATACAATATGTAATAAAAATAAATTAATTGCTAGTTTTCCTTATTCCTTCAATTTTCTCTTCACTTTTCTATTCTTATTCTTCTTATGGTTCTTTTCCTACTCTTTTCTATTCTTCTTCTTCTTTGCTACTTCTATGTATTTTTATATTCTTATTCCTATTCCTATTCTTCTTCGACATATTTTGAAATTCTTATTCCTATTCCTATACTTTTTCTTCTGCATATATTGAAATTCCTATTCCTAGTACTCTTCTAAGTATTTCTAAATTCTTATTACTATACTTCTTCTATCTATTCTTAAATAATCATTCTATGTCTTGTCTTTTTAGTCTTCATCTTTGTCTTCTTCCTCTTTGCTGTCTTCATCTTCTTCTTCCTATTTGTCTTCACCTTCTTCATTGTCTTCATCTTCTTCACAGTCTTCATCTTCTTCATCTTCTATGTCGTCTTTGTCCTCTTTTTCTGTGTCTTTGTCTTCATCTTTGTCTTTGTCGTCTTTGCCATTGTCCTGGAGCGGTTTGTGCTCAGAGTCTGTTTCAGGACCCTCTGCTTTGTGCCCCAGAAGTGGTTGCTGCACCTTCCAGCCCGGGGCCGGGTGTGTGCGGGGCAGGGATGGGGGAGCTTTGGGCTCTTTGGGTGGGCATTTTCCAAGCCCCACTGCCCAGGCCTTCGTGGCTCTGCCTGGTTGGGTTTTGCTTGGCTTGCTTGGCCCATCCAAAGGCTTTTCTCTTCCCTGGCTTGGAGGAGCTGCAGCAGCAATCTCTGAGCCCCTCGAGCCGAACCGGACAGCTGCTGCTCCGACACAGAGGAGCGGGACTGGCAGGAGAAGTCATCTTCATCTTCCTCCTGTTCTTCACCTTCCTTCTCCTCATCTTCTTCACCTTTCTCTGTGTCTCTTTCAGTCTTCAGAGCGTGGCCTGAGGCAGGGACAGCGGAACAGCCCCCGCAGCACCCGCAGCGCCCGCCTGAAGCGGGAGGGACGTTTCCTGGGGGCAGCCGGCTGCCCGCGGAGGGCCTGGGCTCCCAGCCGGGCAGGCCGGGGGCTGGGGGGGCTGTGCGGGGCAGGCGCCGGCCCTCGGCTGCACGGCTCCTGTGCCGGGCACTCAGCCCAGGCCTCCCGAGGGACGGGCACTGCGAGCCCCTCTGACACAAAAACTTTCCACTTGTCCACATTCTTTTCTTTGTCCTGTTCTGGGGGCAGCTCCAGGAGGCTCACATCGTCCCACTCGTCGTCCTCTGGGTACAAGGGCTTGGCCAAGATCACATGCTTGGGCCAGTTCTCCTGCACGAGCCCCGTGTTGCTGTCATTTTCCCAGTTGGAGAGTCCTGAGGGTCTGCTGCCATTCCCTCTGGAAACGTTTTGGCCAACGTATTCTTCCCAGTCTGAAATTTCTGCATAGCTGACGACATCTCCTCCGGACAGCACTTGCTCAATGCATTCTTCCCAGTCCGAGGGGTCTTGGGAGCTGCTGACTTCTCCCTGGGACAGGTCTTGGTCCAAATATTTTTCCCAGTCAAAGTGTTGGTGGTAACTCGTGACTTCCCCGTGGGGCAGATCATCCTCCGTGCATTCTTCACTGTAGGACGCTTCCTGGGACAGCTCAGGGTCTCCAAGCAGGAAAGGCTCCAGGTCATGCAAGAATTGCCAACTTTTGTTTTCCTCATCGGAGCCGTCCATCCTCTCCTGCACTGCCAGCCCTGACCACACTTCTGCCTCCTCAGCAGCTCCGGACGGGGCAGCAGCTCCCGGCTCGGCCTCCCTGGGACTGCCTGGGGCAGGGGAGGCGCTGGGCAGGGCAGGGGCTGCCTCTGCTGCCACCTCTGTGCCCACGGGGCTGGCAGAGCTGGGCCCCTCTGGGGGAAGAGCTGTGCTGTCCTCGGGACTAAGCTTGCTGGCCAATTCCACTTTGGACTGCCCCTCAGCAATCAGACTGTACCCTGAAGAGACCATGATGTCCTGTACTGCAGGGGACAGCTTCTCCTCTCTTGTGCTGTCCCCTTCAGAGACCTCAATGTCCTCTTCCACTGGGGACAGCTCCTGGTCACTCATACTGTCCTCGGGAATGTTCTCGATGTCTTCTTCCACTGAGGACAGCTCCTGGTCACTCTCACTGTCCTCTGGAATGTTCTCGATGTCTTCTTCCACTGAGGACAGTTCCTGGTCACTCATACTGTCCTCTGGAATGTTCTCTATGTCTTCTTCCACTGAGGACAGCTCCTGGTCACTCTCACTGTCCTCTGGATTGTTCTCGATGTCCTTTTCCACTGACGACAGCTCCTGGTCACTTGTGCTCTCTTCTGGACCAACCTCGATGTCTTCTTCCACTGAGGACAGCTCCTGATCACTTGTGCTCTCTTCTGGAGCAACCTCGATGGCCTCTTCCACTGAGGACAGCTCCTGATCACTTGTGCTGTCCTCTGGAATGTTCTCAATGGCCTCTTCCACTGGGGACAACTCCTCGGCACTTGTACCATCCTTTGGAAAAATCTTGATGGTTTTGTCCACTGAGGACAGCTCCTGGTCGCTTGTGCTGTCCTCTGGAATATCCTTGAGGGCCTCTTCCACGGAGGACAGCTCTGGGTCACTTGTGCTGTCCCATGGAATATCTTCAATTGCCTCTTCCACTGAGGACAGCTCTGGGTCACTTGTGCTGTCCCATGCAAAATCATCACTTGCCTCTTCCACTAAGGACAGCTCCTGGTCTCTTGTGCTGTCCTCTGGAATGTTGTTGATGGCCTCTTCCACTGAGGACAGCTCTTGCTCATTTCTGCTGTCCTCTGGAACAACCTCGACGTCCTCTTCCACTGAGGACAGCTCCTTCTCTCTTGTGCTGTCCTCTGGAATGCCCTCAATGGACTCTTTCACTGGGGACAGCTCCTGGTCACTTGTGCTGTCCCATGGGATGTCCTCAATTGCCTCTTCCACTGAGGACAGCTCTGGGTCAGTGTTGCCGTCCCCTGGAGGGAGCTCGATGGCCTCTTCGACCTGGGACAGCTCCTCGTCACTGGATGAGGAACAAGTCTGGGTGTTCTTCTCCTTCACTGAGCCCAGTGGGTTCTCCAAAGAACTGGAGCTGACATCGTCGTCCCAAGGGAGCAGCTCTTGGTTTCCCAAATCTTCCCCTTGGGTCAAGAGAGGCTCAGAGGGCTCCTCGTCCTCCTCAGCAGCTCCAGCCGGGGCAGCAGCTGCCGGCTCGGCCTCCGTGGGACTCTGCAGGGAAGGAGAGGCGCTGGTCAGGGCAGGCACTGCCTCTGCTGCCACCTCTGTGTCCGCGGGGCTGGCAGAGCTGGGCCCCTCTGGGGGACAAGGCTGAGGCTCCTCGTCCCTCCCTGGGCACAAGGGTCTGTCCCAGATCTCAGAGCTGATGTTGTGTCCCCATTGGGACAGCTCCTGCCTGCTCACATCTTCCCCCCTTTGGGACAGCTTTCGCTCACTCACATTGTCCCACTGGGGCAGCTCTTGGGCTGCAGCGTCTGGTCCTTGGCACAGCTCCCTGACACTGCTGTCTCTCACTTGGGACAATTCCAGCTCTCTCCTGTCTTCCCATTGGGACATGTGGGAGTGTACACCTTGTACCCATGCTGAGAGGTCCTGGTACCTCTCACCTTCGCTCTGGGAATGCTCTTGGGCATCATCCCCTTGGGAATCCTCTGGGACACTCAGATCTCTCTGCAGGTACAGCTCATGGCACCTCTCATCTTCTCCCCATCCCATCTCCTGCTGCCCACTCACATCTATTCCCCACTGGGAAATCTCTTGGGTTGTCACACGTTCTTCCCTCTCCCACCCCTCTTGATACATCTCACTGTCCTCCTCCCACTGGGACAGCTCCTGAGCTCTGATGGTTTCTTCCCCTTCATTGAGCTCTTGATGTGTCCCCCATCTGGACTGGGAAACTCCCCAAACTCCCACACGTACCTGGCCTTGGTACAGCTCTTGGCTGCACCAGGCTCCATGCTGGGACACTTCTTGGTCTCCTGGACCTCCTCTCTGGCGGGTCTCTTCCACATCTTCCCTCTGGGAAAGCTCACGGTCCATTTTCACGAAGAGCCTCTCCTCCTCCTCAGTCTGTGACAGTGGCAGGACTGAGCTGCCCACTGCCCCTGACCACAGCTCACTGGTGGCTTCCAGCCAGCTGGGCAAGGTGCTGTGGGACCGGGAGGTGGAGTTGGCTTTGTCCTCGTCGCTGTCTCTGTCTGTCGCTGTCGGCCGCTGTCGCTGTCGGCGTCTGGCGCAGACAGAGCCAGGGAGCTGCGTCCTCCTCAGAGAGCGGCTCTCCTGGGACTGGGCACCCCAGGGCTCTGCGCCCCTTGGAGACCCTCAGCCCGGGCGGGGCTCCCTGATGTCACAAGGGTCTCCGGCCACCATCATGGCCCACATCACAAAGGGCCATGACACCATGTGCCGTGTTTTAAAGGGCCAGCCCCGGCACCCCAACGGCACTGGAGCATAGAGGAACCTGTTGCAGTTTATGTTTATTTCATTAAGTTATTGTTAACTGGTTCATTCTGTTATCCCGCCACGTTTTCCTCAAGTCGTTTTTTTTCCCCAACGTTGTACACTCCCTTTTATGCCTTCGCTCAAGTTATTCCCCTCCCTTTGTCCCAGTCCCTTCCCTGCCTGTCCAGGCAACTCTGCCACTTTCTCCTGACTGTTCCCTGCCACTCAGCCCCTTAGCCAACCCCTGATTGAAACCCCCACTTGGAAATCTCCTAATCCAGGTTGCCCCATTGTCCCCTGTGCCTTTCCCGATCCTGATGGTCCCACAGTGTTGATATAATCCTCTCACTCCTGCCGTGAGGATTCCCTGTTGCTTCGCTGTTTGTGCCCACCGCCTGATGTGGATCTGAGCAAAACCCCTTGCAAATGAGGATGAGTGGCTCTTTTTTATCCCGCTCTCTGCACCTCGAATAAACCTTCTCCATGGAAGCTGAAGGCATAGAGGCTCTTCCTTCCTCCTTTGCCTGGTCCCTGCCGTGGCTGTAAGAGCGTGCAGGGCAGAGCTTGCAGCTCTGCAGGTTCAGCCGTGGGCAAAGCCCAGTCCCCGGCTGTTGGCCGGTCCCGTCGTGGCTGCCGGAGCGCACAGAGCCAGCCCGGGTTCCGGGGGCTCGGGCAGGAGCTGGCCGGGAGCATCCCCGGAGCGGTGTCCTGGCGGGCCCTGCTGTGCCCCGAGCCCTGCGAGGCTTTGGCCCCGCTGGCCCACGGCAGCCCAGCCCCGCAGTGCTGAGCCCTGGCCGTGCGGGCTGCGCTGCCCAGGGCACGAGGAATTGGCCGCACGGCCGGGCCGGGGCTCGCTCCCTGCTGCCGGCCGGGCGCTGCCGAGGGCTCCCCGCCCGCCGGGGCCGGGGCCGGGCGCTGAGGGAGCGGCGCCGCCATCGCTGCCGCCCTCAGGGGCTCTGAGGGGAGCGCGGCTCCCGCCAGCCCCGCTCCGCCCGCACGGGCAGCGCAAACCTGGAGCACAAAGACACACGGCGCTGCCATTGTGTCCGTGCCCTTCCAATGCACCCGCACAGCGGCCCCGGGGCTGCGCTCGGCCGCGGCAGCAGCGCTCCAGGCCCGAGCTCTGTGGGATGTGACACTAAACCCACAGGCTTTAGTCTTCTTGGGAGAGAGAAATGAATGTTTCGGTCTCCTTGGGATAGAAAACCGCTTTTGATTGAACTATTCTGTCGTACAGTGGTGTGAAAAAAATCATAAACACTAAACTGGCATAATTAGAGGTCCCTGAGGGTAAAAAGTCATAAACAAATAGTTAGCAACATCTCTACTAACAAAAGATTCAATAAAAGAAAAAGCTAGGCTATCAAAAATTTTCAGAGTCTTGTCACCTGTAGCTCTTGTCTTTTACCATGTTTAAATTTGTTTCCTGTGATCTTTTTTATTTTGGGCACAATGAAGCAAAACTGAGCAGCATCAGGGAAAAACCCCTAGCTGGGTCCAAGGCTTCAGAATGGTTGTGGAACTCCCGGAGGACTCGCACGCTTCAGCCGTGCACAAAAGCTCCTCTCCTTTCCGAGGCTGCATGGCAGCACACGGGGAGTAAAATCAGAGTTCCTCCTGATTTCCTACACTTGCCCTCCGTCATTTATCCAGCACCTTCTCCAAGTGCAGGGAGTGAGAGGAGACAGATCAAGTGTGGTTCTGGATAATCTGTTTTCTTGTTGCTTCTCTTTGGACTGCCACTTGTTGCTTTTGAGGGTTCCTCGCTGCTGTCCCCCGTCCCTCCCTGGCCCCCTGGGACCCGCCTGCTAGCTGTCCCCTCCAGGGCCGGGGTTTTCCGCGGTCCCGCTGCCCTGGGCTTACCAGGCAGCGTCTGGGTTAGCACGGCCCGAGCTGCGGCGTTGCCTCAGTTGCCACTAGGATTCGAGATAAAGAGACCAAGAGAAACCAATGGTATGCTTGTCCAGAGAGATTATATTGCCTGAACGGTAGCAGGGACCAAAGGCCCCGGGCTATTGCCCAGATACAGTTTTATGCAGCAAAATTAAGAGATAAGGTCTAAACAATAGAGGCAGTGTCCAGCTAAGGCACATCAGAACCACCCCAGAGGCCAGGTCCAATGGGAACTGCTCAGGGGTGGGGAGAAGGGGGTTTACAGAGGAATGCTGAAGCGGGACTTTCCCAAGACAGTGGAGCATACATAAATTTATCTTTTCCTTCAGTTTCTCATTCCCAAAGCCTTTCTAAAACAATGGGGCATACATGAATGTATCCTTTTCCTCAGTTTACCATTCCCAAGGCCTTTCCAAAACCTTCCTCCATGCTACCATGCCAGCATGATAGCTACAATTCCCCCTTCTTTACTTATTAAGAAGAACAGTGCCTTGGGAGAAAGTAAAACTGTGGCTCTTAAACTGCAGTGTCTTTCTGCTTGTCGTCTTCCCACCAATCGCTTTCCGTGTCGGCAGCAGCGATGAAAACTGGTGCAGAAGCCTTCAGCTTCGAGGTGATGACCTTGGAGATGATTCGCTTCAGAATCCCGAATGCTAACAGAACTAAAAACAATGCAACTAGAAAGTAAAGGATGTCTTTTAAAAGAATCACTTCCCACCCAGAAAGATCCCAATCTTTGAACAGATTTTTAAACCAATCCTCATTTTCTTGCTTCACACTCCCAATGAGGCTTCTCATTTCCTGAATGGACGAGTGGACACTCTGACCTTTAGATGACAGATCAAAACAACACAACCCATCAAATTCTTTACATCCATGACCATGTGCCAACAGGAAATCAATAGCTGCCCTATTTTGGAGGGTAGCATTTCTGGTTATTTCCTCATCTTCCAGGAGGTCACTCAGGGCCACTGATGTTAAATTTGCCTGCTTGGTCACCCAGCATTCTAGATTGCCTAATTCACTCAATGCTTTGGCTGCCGCAACCCATGGTAAAAACCCAGATACGGCAACTCTTTTGGATTTTGCCCAATGGTAAATTTCTGCATCACAATGTTCATCAAATTGACTCGCACTCCGCTTAGTAATTTTTTTCTCACCTTTTGCTTGCCTAATTGGAATTTGGGTCATGTTGGGGGAAGCAAGGGTCAGATGCCCAAAAGTGCTTGGACCTCCAATAAGACGAGAGGGGATTCCTGGGTATGCTCTGTCCCCACAGATAAGAAACATTCCCTTGTCCAGCTTGCGTGGACGGAAATCAGTGGTGGATGCAAATTTCAGCTTATAGACAGCTGTGCACCATTGACCTGCTCTGAATTCTACCTTGTACTGTTTGACATGCTCATATAATTTTACTTCTTTGGTTGGGGAAAAATCAAATTGAATGCAAAATTCAGCTTTTGCAGAGCCTAGGAGTTCTAATTCCTGGGGCTCTCCCTTGGCAGTGGGCAAATGTGAGACCCATCCTTGCCACAAAATGAGGGGGTTTCGCACTGGTGCTTTAATTTGTCCTGCACCTTTAGGTATTTTATTTTCGTTCACCTGGTTTTGCAAATGGACCAGATCAATTGGAAACTCATCCTCCTTACTTGGCACCCCTATTAAACATGTGGACATTGGATTTTCTGCTGAGGCAGTGGACAAACACATATGATCTTGTTGCAAGGCTTGGGCTAGCCTGACCCATACATTTTTCTTGGGCTGTGGAACAATCCATGCATCCACTGTGGAAGGGTAGATGGCCATTCCCTGGAACCAAACGATGAGCAGGAATGTGGAAATTGACATTCTGCTAGTCTGAAAGAAAGATAAAATCATACAACAAAGTGAACTAACTCTGAAAAAGATACAATTTGCTCTGCCAGTATAAAGGAAAAAGATTCCCCACGCTCCCACTTTCCCCCCTTGTTGAGGAGGCCCTGCGGACCCAGGAGTCTAAGGGGTTGCTGCTGCTGAAGCAACCACCCTTTCCCGTGGCTTTATCACTGAGTCCTCTGTCATCAGCACAGCTTTCCTGGTGCACTCCTCGATGAGCTGATCGAGTGTGGGGGGAGGCGATGATGGAAGGGCCAGGATGACTCGCTGACAGGCTTCATTTGCATTTGCGGTGACAAGTTCTAATGTAAGTTGGTCTTGGAGCTCTGGATTTTGCACCCTCTTTTCCACAGAGGCTCGCACTCGATCCACAAAATCCATGAATGGTTCTGCAACAGACTGCTTCAAAGCGGTATAAGAAACAACAGGTTCTTTAGAAGGCATGTTAAAAAATGCACTTTCTGCTGCATCCCTGGACAGGTCCAACACTGCTCTGGGGATGCCTGCGGCTTGCTTTTCAGCTTGGCTCCAATCACCCTCACCCACTAGATGTTCTAAAGTGATTTCCTCATCCTCTATATCTGTGGAATGGCTTGGACTTTGCAAAATCTCTGGGAGGAGATGTCCTGCAATCCTTTTCCAGGTTCTTTCCCACAATCTAAACTCAGACTGAGGGAGCAAGCAACTGAAAAGACGTTTCAAGTCAGCAGGGACATATGTTTTGAAGCTTAGAGTAGCTTTTAAAATGCTCTTTAAAAAATCACTTCTTTCCCCAAACTCACGCTTTGTTTTGCAAAGTTCCCTAATACTATCCTATGAAAGGGGCTCCCATTTGGCATTCTGTCCCCTGGCATTATAGATCACAGGGGCCAGGAACGCAGGGTCGGTGTCACTGACCGCTTCCCGGTTCCTCGTGCTGACAGTCTCGGCACTGCCATTGTCAGGGAGACTGGGAGAGAGAGAGAGGGAGAGGGGCCGGCTTGTGTGGGAGTGGCCGCAGCCGGCGGGGCCATGTGGAGTGGGGCGGGGCCAGGGGATGGTGATGCAACTGCGAGAGGAGGAGCTGAGGGCTGGACTGCGGGCTGGAATGGGGGCTGGAATGTGGGTTGAGCCGGGGGCTGAATCGCCACAAGGGAGGAGGCGTTGGGATCGGGGACGGGCGAAGGGAGGGGTGCGAGGGCTGGCACAGGGAGCACAGGGAACACCGCGTGGCCGCCTCCATCTTGTGGGGGCTGCACGGGGGGGGGTTTGGGGTGGGGAGTGCAAAGCATGGATTTTCAGCTGCGGGAGCGAAAGCAGGAGATGGAGAAGGGTTAGAAACTAAATCTACATCTTCACGGTTAGTTTTTTCACCGCAGGGGGTGCGGGGGGACACAGGGGACGCGACGGGGCCCTTTTCTTCTCCCCAGGCGCCCTGAGTGTCTGCACTCTCTTTCACAACATTGTAAATGAACAAAAACATTCTCATAAAACCTTCTTTCACTGAGGGATCTCCTGCCTTTGTCAGCACTGCACCCACACGCTTCCAAAATCGTCTTTCTCTCACTACTTGCTCTGTTACCTCCGGAAAACTTACTGATAACCATCTGACAAACTCTTTCACAAGGCTCTTAGGAAATTTGACACCTGCTCTCTGCAGGGGTTCCTGAACTTGTTTATAAATCTCTTTCTGCTGTGTAGTCAGCGTAACACCCATCGCTGCCTTTAGAGCAAGTCTCAACCAGTTACTGCAACAAACCCCAAAGTTCTAAAGCGACGACGGAAACTCTCGTCATGCCTGCGCGCTGGTGTGTTCCCCCACGGGCACACGAGAGCCAATGTCTCCTGGCAGGGCCCCTGCCCCCCAGTACCGAGACTCACCCACCACCGTCCTTTAGACACCAACTGCAGCAACGGTTCCCGCATCCGCGGGCGGTTTCCCGGGTGTTGGGAGGTGACGCCCGCACTCGCGGAGACCGCACCGGACAGAAATAGGCGTCTGTCTCCACAGTGGGCTGCATGGAGAGGCAAATGCCTCACCACCAGCGTGATCCAAGAGCTTTTCCCCATGGAGCTGACAGCCTGCCTGATGGTTTATTCGCACCGCTCGCCACTCTGTCGCTCGCGGTGACGCTGCAAAGCGTCTGGAAAAGCTCCTAGCCAGTGCACTGTCCACAACGGCTGGGGCCTCACTCGCTCAGACCAATGCAAAGCCCAACATTGGTGCGCCACTTGTTGCTTCTCTTTGGACTGCCACTTGTTGCTTTTGAGGGTTCCTCGCTGCTGTCCCCCGTCCCTGCCCCGGCCCCCCGGGACCCTCCGGCTAGCTGTCCCCTCCGGGGCCAGGGTTTTCCGCGGTCCCGCTGCCCTGGGCTTACCAGGCAGCATCTGGGTTAGCACGGTCCGAGCTGCGGCGTTGCCTCGGTCGCCGCTAGGATTCGAGATAAAGAGACCAAGAGAAACCAATGGTATGCTGTCCAGAGAGATTGTATTGCCTGAATGGTAGCAGGGACCAAAGGCCCCGGGCTATTGCCCAGATACAGTTTTATACAGCAAAATTAAGAGAGAAGGTCTAAACAATAGAGACAGTGTTCAGCTAAGGCACATCAGAACCACCCCAGAGGCCAGGTCCAATGGGAACTGCTCAGGGGTGGGGAGAAGGGGGTTTACAGAGGAATGCTGAAGCGGGACTTTCCCGAATGTTGTGGTTTGACACGGAAAGAGAATTTTTTCCGGAAGGAAGAGGTCAATTTAGATATTGACCAATTGAAAGTAGGCACGCCTCTGAGAACACAGAGGGGTTGAAAGCAGAATTCCCAGGGGAACTCGCTCTCTTTGGTTCCGGTCAGCGTGCAGTGCAAACCTCCCCTGCCCAGCCACGAGCCGGGTGGGAGAGGTGAAGCCCCATGGCCTGATGGAGGTAACTCCGAAGGGTGGAGGGACTGGAACCAGGCTGGCCCCTGCAGATGGAAATGTGGAAGAAATCTGGGATGTCTCCGTTCCCCCCTGCCCAGAGTTTCTCTCCCGACAGGGAGAGAGAATAGAGACAGTGGCAGTCAGCGGAGCGGGGGAAGCTGCAAGGTGCCCAGTTGTGTGGGAGTTGCTGGATGTCCGGGCATCGGGCCATCCCTGGGAGTTCGGACTTTTAACCCTTCCTTGAGAAATGAAAGCTTGTGAATTTTTCCTTCCCCTCCTCGGTTTGAAAGAGAGGAAGAGGGACACCTTGGACCCTGTGATGTTGGAAGGAGGAATTCTGGATGGGAGGGGGACAAGGAGTGGCTTTTGGCTGGACTTTTCCGTGTTAGCCACAACCTGAACCAATCTTCTCCTCTGAGAGAGACTGTGTTTTGGGAGGATGCCAGTGAGTCAAGAGACCTGCTTCAGCTGGGAAAAAGACAAAATTGGAGTGAACAGAGAAAAAGTTAGGGGGTTTGTGGTGGCGCCTCCTAGTCCTGGAAAGGAAAGAGAAGAGAAGATCTCTGTTCTTGAGCCCTCGGCCCCAGGGGAAAATGGAGGGGACTGTGGTCCCAAACAATGAAAACTGAACTGTTGTTTTTCTCCCCTCTTGGCAGGGCATCCTTGAAAGGAAAAATCCTAAAAGCAGTCTGTCCATCCATGCATTGGTGGTGAGAGCACTGTGCATGGAAAGGAGAAGGGTCACCATGGCAAACTTTTTCTCCGGGCGGTGCCATGTGTGACATGGAAGCACAGGATGTGGAGCTGTGTTTCTTGGGGGAGTCTGTGGCACAGGAGAGACTCTGTTCCCTCGATAGACTGAGTATCGGTTGTTTGGAGGGTGGAAACCTGATTGGGGTCCAGATTGTGTCTCACTGTGGTTTGTTGGAGTTGGGTGGTGGGGGAAGGAATGTTTTGCAAGGTTTTCATTTGATCTTTGTGTGTTTTTTTTTCCCGTTCTTTAGTTTTCTCTTTTCTTTAGTAGTAGTAGTTTAATAAAGTTTTTTTCTATTATTAAGCTTGGGCCTGCTTTGCTCTGTTCCCAGTGTCAAACCATGACATCTGCCCACAGAGCTCCTGAGCCGCCGGCGGCCGCAGCCCCTCCCTGTGGCCTCGGGCCCAGCCAGGACACCCCCCCGGCTCTATCCCCACGCTGATTTTGGGGGGATTGAGTGTCCCCCAGCCCTGCTGTCACTCTGCCCCTGCCCCCTGCTCCCAGTGTTCCCAGTAAAGCTTCCCAGTTAAACCCAGCCCAGTTCATGGGGGCACTGGGGAGGGACTTGGGGGGACCCCACGGCGGGGCCGGCCCTGGGCAGGGAGGGCGGGTCCAGGTGAGGAACACTGCCTGCTGCGGGTCTGCCCGGCAACTGGTGAGTCATCAGCCCCGCTCGCTCTCATTGGCTGACTCTTCTCCACCGCGTTCTCTCATTGGCTGAGGAGAGGCCCGGCAGTGCAGAGAAGGAACGGGAGAGATCCCGCCCCGAGCACCGGCACGGGGACAACAGACCCAGCCTGGGCACAGGGAGGGAATTTATTACCAACCAAACCACGGCAGCACCAGGAGAAGGGAAAGAAATCCCTCCAGCACCTTCCCCCACCCAACAGGGATCACCCACAACAGGGTTATCCACCATGGAGAGACGGGGACATCCGAGTTTAGAACAAAGCCAATTTTATTAAGTGTACCAGGTGTTTATACAGGGATTGACTTGTATGGTGCTTATAGAGGGCTCTGTTTTTGGTAACAATTTCCCATTGGATACACATTCTTGGTGACATCCAGTAACCTGGGAACATTTATCTTATCACAAAGTCTCACAGCATTTTTTCTGGTCACTTCTTGCCCAGGGAGACTTCAAGTGTGTCTGTGTCTAATACAGTTTCTGCTCAGTCAGACCTCAGGTATCAAGCCCCTTTATCAGCTCCATTGCTTTACTCTCTGTTTTATTCCCCATACGGGGGCACCAGGGCTCTGCCCAACGGGGGTCACTGGGGATCATCCAGACGGAGACATACGAGTTTAGACCAAAGCCAATTTTATTGCGTCTACCAGGTGTTTATACAGGGATTGACTTGTATGGGGCTTATAGAGGGCTCTGTTTTTGGTAACAATTTCCCATTGGGTACACATTCTTCATGACATCACATCACCTGGTAACACTGAGCTCTTCCCTCACTCTCTTCCCTCACTCCAAGCTCTTTCCTCACTCAGGGCACTCACAGGGCTTCCCTTAGTGGTGCCTCCGTTGGTGTGTGGTCAAGTTTGAGCTCGTGGAGAAGCTCTTCCCACACTTCCCACACTCGTAGGGCCTCTCCCCGGTGTGGATGCGCTGGTGCATGGTGAGGTGGCAGTTTCGCTTGAAGCCCTTCCCGCAGTCGGGGCAGCGGTAGGGCCTCTCCTCTGTGTGAATCCGCTCATGTCTGAGGACACTGGAGCTGGTCTGAAACCTCTTCCCACACTGGGGACACTCGTAGGGCCGTTCCCCAGTGTGGATCCGCTGGTGTGTTCTCAGGGCAGAGCTCCACCCAAAGCTCTTCCCACATTCCAAGCACTCGTAGGGCCGTTCCCCAGTGTGGATCACCTGGTGCTCGATCAGGCCAGACATGTGTATGAAACTCTTCTGACACTTCCCACACTCGTAGGGCCTCTCCCCGGTGTGGATGCGCCGGTGCATAGTGAGGTTGGAGTTTTGCTTGAAGCCCTTCCCACAGTCGGGGCAGCGGTAGGGCGTCTCCTCTGTGTGAATCCGCTCATGTACGAGGAGATTGGCAGTGGTCCTAAACCTCTTCCCACACTCCCCACACTCGTAGGGCCTCTCCCCAGTGTGGATCCTCTGATGACAGACCAGTCTGGAGCTCCGGCTGAAATCCTTCCCACATTCCAAGCACTTGTGGGGCTTCTCCCTGCCATGAGGCTTCTCCACCAGCTCCGAGCTCCGCCTGGATCTCCGCTCGCCTTCCTGGCTCAGGGGGCTCTTTCCTTCCCGCTGCTACCTGGGCTGGGTTTGCAGCTCCTCCTCCTGCAGCATCTCCGGGGCTTTTCCTCCTCCATCAGGCACGCCCTGGTAATGTCAAATCCTGGTTTGGGGAAAAAACAAGAGGAGAGCATCTTGGACTGGAGGTTCCTCCTTGCCCAAGGAGGAAGTTATTGGGAATCTTGTGTCTATAAGAAACCCCAGGGAAAGCAAGGTTTCTTAAGACACAAAACACCAAGATTCAGCCCAAAAATCCTGCAAACTTCAAGACACAGAACAAAAACTCCCTAAACATCACAGCTCAGGAAAAACCTCCTCCAAAACATAAAGATTCAGCTGCCACATAAAACCAAAGCAGCAACATTTAGCCCAAGAAAGCTCAGAAACACCAAGATTCACCCCGTGAAAATTGTGGATCCCCCTCCACAGTCACCTGCTGCATGTGGGGGGAGCAGCACTCCTGGGGCTGGGGGGAGGCTGCAGACACAGGGAGGGGTGGAACCTTCTGCTGCTTCCTCTTTCTGCTCCTCCTCCTCCTCTGTCTCTCCTCTTCCTCAGATTCCTCTTCCTCCTGCTATTCCTCCTTCTCCTGCACAATCCCACCCTCTCCTGCCACCTGCACCGTTTGACCATTCTGTTCCTCAAGCCTGCTTCTCCTTCCCTTCTCCTCCTGCCCCCAGGCCCAGCACCCACTGCCGGCTCCCTCTTCCCCCCACACCCACAGCATCCCAGCGCAGGGGCAGGGATGGAGCTGGGGCAGGTCGGGCTGGGGCAGCGCTGGGCTCTCGGCCGCTCCCGCCCGCACTCGGTCCCCACTGCAGCCGCTCCCGCCAGGACAGCGCGGGGGGGCCCGGCCTTGGCGCTGCCCCACTCCCACCTCCCCAAATTCCCCTCGCGGGGCCATGGGGCCGAGGGGGGGGCGCAGGTGGGTCCAGGTGGGGAACGCGGGGAGCTGCGAGTCTGCCTGGCAACTGGTGAGTCATCAGCGCCGCGGGCTCTGATTGGCTGAGCTCTGCCCGAGCCCTGGGGCTGCAGCACAGAGGGGACACCCTGCTCCAGGGGGGATGTCCCACAAACGGGGAACCCACGAAAGGAACAACAAGAAAGTGTCTTTACAAACAGATGCTCTGAAGCTGCCCGGAGATACGGCCAGGAACCTGTACATAAGGAAATGACAGGAGACACCATCAGTTTCAGAAAATGTTATCAATTGATGACACAAACTGCTGCTCAGCCAAGGTCCTGCACAATTCACGAACTTCCAGAAGAACAACAACAAAGACTTAACAGAGCCATAAATATAATTTCCTATATAACAGCAGGGAACATATCAAGGTGGGTATCTAGTAGGTGGACTGAGAAGTCTGTAGCTCTCAAGAACTTCAGCCAGTGGGGAAAGCAGAGGGAGATGTGGCCAGGAAAGTTCAGATGAAAAAGAGACTGTGTCCTCCAACAATTGGAGAGATCCCATGGGGAATGTCCCTTGGCCTCTCCCATTTTTAAGAATGAAATTACTTTCACAGGACTCCTCTGTCTGCTTTGTGGACAGAATCCTCTGCTGATGTCTATTTTTCCACACACCCTGGGGTTCATCCCGAATTCCTTCCACCCTCCGGGGCGGCGGGCAGGGAGTGCAGCTGAAGGTGCCTCACCCACTTTGGGTGATCGCCTCCCTTGGATGGCGGCGGCACCGGGGATTGATTGGGGACCCGGGAGTGACCAGGAGACAGACGAGTGACACATCAGGGGGGTCTGTGAAGAGTCAGCAGGGAGAGAGCACTGAAAATCTCATCAGTGAGTGCCCTGGGATCCTCGGGGAGTGAACATGGCAGGGCACCCATGGAGGGGAGAAAAGGGAAAGCCAGGGAGGGGTCCTGGCCAAAGGGATGATGATCCCAAAATGTCTCTGAAGGGTCCCTTGGGAGAATGTTGAGGTAGTTTACACATTCCCCCAGAGGTAATTAAGGACATGGACACCCAGGGAGGCAACAAGGGAAGTGGAGAAGGGATTTGGACAACAGGGGATGGATGATGTTGGTGTGCTGGGAAGGGATTGGGTGAAGGAGAGTGCAGCAATATTGTTCAGGCAAGAAGCAGCAGGAGGAATCTGTGTGGTAAGAAAAAGGATGAGGAAAGAGGAGGAAGAGAAAAATACTCTGGATTGTTTTGTTTTCCAGCACTGTTTTATCCTCACAATTTGCCAGCTGATCCAGATCCTTTCCATCCCCGGTTTCCAGGAGAGGAGAAGAAGAAGGTCAGGATGCCAGGGGTTTCTCTGCGGTGGCAGCGGCAGCACCGGGCGCAGAGGTGCGGCACCGGGAGCACGGGCTGGGGCCTGTGGGGAGCTGCGGGGCCGGGCCGGGGCTGTGGGGCAGCCGGGGCTCAGCGCCGGGCGCTGCCTGACCCCACCAGCCCCGGGCAGGGCCGGCAGTGGCCCCCGGCCCCCAGGAGGCTGCGGGACGCCCCGGCCGCTGCCCGGCCCCGGGGAGCTGCCGGCCCTGCCCGCCGGGGGGGCCGCCTTTGGACACTGCGGCAGGACAGGCACCGGCTCTGCCACACGGGCTGGGCAGGGACCCTGAGCACAACGGGGAAAACAAAGGAACAGCTGGGAAATGCAGAGTGCACATGGAAGGATCAGGATTTGCTGTTCAGGATTTGCTTTGGGTCCCTGCAGAAAGGAAAGGTTTTGCAGAAAGCTCAGCAGCTCTCAGAGGATGAGCACCCACAGGCAGTGACAGGGGCTGCAGGAGTGGCACAAGAAGGCCCTGCAGCACTTGGGCACAAAGGCACAGCAGCTGAAGGCAAGAAGGGATGAGCAAAAGGCCAAGCTGAAGGCAAAGGCCATGGCAGAGTTCCCACAGCCCCTGAGGGATCAACCCCAGGGCCCAAGGGGGCCCCAGCACCCAGGGCATGACGGGGTCGGCCACAAGCACCTGGCAGAGGCATTGCCCTCCTGGCCAGGGCAGAGCCCACCCAAACAGCCCCTGGGAAGGAGTCAGGGCTCCAGCTGCAGCCCACAAGGACACTGCAAGCACAGACAGCAGCACCCTCAGCAGGAGCAAGTCCACCCCTGCATGGACATGGATTGTCAGGGCTCTCTGAGCTCCCATCCCACCGGGGACCCACCACACTGGAGCCCTGCAGAACATTCAGGCTGGGTCTGCATCCAGAGGAGGCCTCTCCTGATGGACACAGGGGCCTCTCCATCCACTCTGAATCTTACACCTAAGGGGGGAAAATTGTAAAGGAATGTTTAATTATTAAGGGAATAGATGCGAAAGCTGAGCTGGTATCATTTGTTTAATCACTATTAGGAGCTGTGAGGGATAGGTTTGAAATAAACTAATTTATTTCTCTTCCTACTGTCATTTTTATGAACCAGGAAGGAATTTGATGGTGGCATTTTAATATTGTAAAAGGTGATACAGAGGCTACTGCTGCTGTACCTTTGTGTCAAATGTCTGGCAAGGCCTGTGCTGAAGGGAACCCAGAGGTGTGGGCACCCCCAGGGGGAAAATTTGATGTGGAGCCTCTCCACATTACTTGGAAGCAACCAGGACAAGTGGTGTCTAAAAGCAACACCCTGTTCCAGGGGAGGGAAGGAAGGGCTCACAGCCTGGTATGGAGTCCCTGCTAAAGGCAGGGCTCTTGGAGCCAGGGATGTCTCCCTACAGCACTCCTATCCTGCCAGTCAGGGAATCAGATGGCTCCAATGAGGAGGACAAGGAGAAGTGGCAGACAAAGCCCCTGTGAAATAGCTCAATTTGCAATCTAAAAAATACCTTTTGAGTATCTGAAAAAGAAGTGCTAATGATGCAGAAAGAGGTTAAATATTTGGTAAACACTGGGACTGAAGATTCTGGGTAGATTGACCCAGAGAGAGTCTGGGCAATCTCAGAAGTAACATTTCCCAGGACCAAAAAGGAGCTGAGACAATACTGAGGATTAACAGGGAATTACACAGCCCGGATTGAGGATTCTCTTCCCAGCCAGGACATTGTAGGAATTTTTAACATCACACAGCCTCCATGCTGTGGTATGGACAGGAGAAAGTGAGCAAAACTTGGGAAAATGAAGAACCAAAAATATTGATGTCTCAGCTGGGGCTCTTCCAGACTCAGAAAAGAAATTGGAATTGCAGGTGAATGTTCAACAGGGCCATGCCAAAGGAATTCTTGGGCCAAAATGTTTCACCCAGTGGCCAAAGTGGCCTCATGTCTGCAGAATTGTGCAGCCACAGCTTCACCGGGAACCGAGGCCCAAAACCTGTTGACAACAGGATCTCCAATTGTTCCAGTCTGCCATCAAGTTCAAGCTTTGATAACCAAAAGAGCCTCGCAACGGATGAGCAGTGCTCGGTTATTACAGTGTGAAACTTGTGCAGTGGCACAGGAGGATTCAGAACTGAGCACAGGGGAAGGGTTTAACCCAGCCTCCTGTTTGAACAGCCCACAGAGGGGCTGGGAAGAAACCCAGCACTGCATTCAAGTGACACAGCTCCAGACCCAGCCTGGGGGAGATTCAGGAGACATTGCCTGGCCTGAGGCAGAAAATGTCTTTGTGGATGGCTCTTCAAGGGCAGCAGAAGGGAAAAGAGTTCCAAGACAAGCTGTTATTGAGGAAAGGGAATCAGACAAAGCACAGGTTACCCCCCATGGTCAGCTCAACCAGCACAGCTGTGTGTGCTTGTAAGAGCCTGGCACTGAAATGCCCTGAGCAGGAAGGCTTCAATATCTTCTGGTGACACCATCTCACCTAACAGTGGGGCAAAAGCAATTCTGATTGCTCAGCAACCACTGGATCACTTATTAAGGTATTTTTATAAGACATAATTCCAATAAAAGGGATTGTGGAAGCAACAGACTCAGAGAGCAGAACTCATTTGACAGGAAAGATCCTCCAGGGGGTTATGGCAGCTTTAGGAATACAGTGGGACCTCCAGAACCCTTGGCACCCCCACAGCTCAGGCTGAGTACAAAAAATGAATGGGGAAAGAAAGAAACACCTTTGGAAGCTGGGGATAGAAACCAAGATGCCATGGGTACGGCTTTTGCCATTGGCTTGGGCAAGAAGAAGAGCCAGACCCAAGGCAGATATTCAATTATTTCCCCTTGCAATTGATATCAGGAATTCCTTACCCTGGGAATTCTCCACCTAGTGCAGGGTGGAGATAAGGGATGCACATTTAAAGCAGTCTGTGGCCAGAATCCTGTCTCTGGTGCAATCTCTCCCCCAGGAAGCTGGGCTGGCACAGAGCCTGCCTTGGCACTTTGCTGCTGCCAACATCCAAGCAGGACATGGGCTCTGCCTAAGGAGTGCAAAGCAGCACCACTGGTGGCCAAGTGGCGTGGGCCATGCCAAGGGGCCCCGAGGCCAGAAACAGCCGCCAGCACAGCTGAACACGGGGGGACCCCTCAGCCTGGGCTCCAGGTCTCTGCAGCCCCGGAGATTTGCACTTCCCGCCTGCAGCAGGAGGATGGGAGGCCCCCCTGAGCCTGCACTGAAGGCAGCGCAGCAGCAGCCAGGGCTCCACAGCGGGGCAAGGCCCTGGGCCTGCCCACACCTCCTCTGCTGAAATCCTCGGCCTGGCCACCCTCCTTGGGCAGCTCCAGCCACCGGGGCCAGCCCTTGCTGCCACTGCTGCAGCTTCAGTGCTCTCTGGGCCTGCACTGCCACAGCTGCTGGGGACACACCGGGACAATTCCACTCTGGCTCTCACTCACACTCACACACTGCCCTGCCTGCCAGTGCATCCATGGAAAATAGACCAGCTCATAGACTTGAACATTGTTAACCTTTGATTTCTCTACTCAGGCATGCTTTGCCTTGGCCTTGGGGAAAGAAATGTTAAAGGTTTTGTTAAGGGATGTTACACCACTCAGTGGAGATGAGTTTAACATCTCAACACACTGGGAATGGCCCAAAAGATACCCACAAAGATAACGACCAGCAGCAAAACATCAACCCCAGCAGCAAACAGCAACCAACACCTACCCCAGACACTGCCCCCGGCAGGGCTGCAGACACCTGGTCTGCAAAAGGCTGAGAAGGAAATCCAGCACTTCCCACCTCATTAACAGCACAAGCAAAGAAATCCGGGTCCAACAGGAAACCAAATACTAAAAACTGCACAACTCGAAACTACAGAACATTAAACCAATGCATTTAGACTGTATCCAGTTTGGGAAAAATAGACTAAAACCCACATGTCATGGAACAATTTTCTTTGCACACCCGGGCTGTGTGGGGATGGAATGATTTCTGTTGCACATCCTGGCCAGAATCAAGGAATGCCTTGACTCTAACACTAAACCTATTGGTGGAGTTTTTCTTTTTCCTGCAGTTCCAATGCAAAGTTTAGAGAATTAGAGTATATTTTTCTAATAATCCCTCTTCTATATTGCCGGTTAGGTTTGGGTCAGAGATGTGAAAATGAATTTTTACTCCAAGGAGAAGTAGAAAAGAACTGAATTGCCTTGGAATTGTTTGAGTATGTTTCTGTAAGAGATACAAAAATTTTTTTCTGGGTTTTTCAACATTCACCTTTAGGCTGTACTTCACAAAAATAGAAGAGATTTAAAGGTCACCCTTTATGTCACAAATATTAAATGGATCATTTGAAGGGGAAAAAAAAAAAGCAGCAGGTTGTGGGGGGGGCACATGTGAGGCTGCTGAAGCTCCTCTGGAAGAGAAGCTGCATTCCAGGCACCCAGAAGGAACTTCAGAAATGCAAATTAACACTGCTGGGGCAAAGTGGGGACAATGTACCTGGCTCTTCTTGCCTGAGGCAGGAATTGGCTGATTCCCTCTGCCCCTCACCCCAAGCTCTGCCTGCTTGCACAGATGGAATCTGCACAGCTGAAGGCAGAGCCCATGCTGAGGATCTCTGACTCTGCAACAGAAACGGCTGAAGCTGCAAAGGGAAACAGCAAATGGAGAATGTTGGGAAAACTTCACTAAAATAAGGGGGGGATCATCCCTCTGCCCACTCCAACATCTGCTGTCACTGTCTGTGCTGTACAGGGTGTATCAGAGCACTGGGGATTTTGCTATAACAAGTTCAAGGAAATCAGTTGGAATTCAACTATTTGATAATGTAATTAGAAAAAAGCAATCAATTGACACAGCCCCGGATGGAGGGAACACACAAAAATGGGCAAAAGAATTAAAGGACCATCAGAACAAATCCTACAACACCATGGACCAGCCCCTGGGACCCGAATCAATTAATATCAGGACACAGAGAAACAATTTATCATTTCAATGGCATCATTAGATTACAAGCTATCCTCGGAATAAGAACCAACCAGACAGCTCCAGCTCCTGACCTTCCTGCCGACCAAGCCACTAAAATGAGGAACACAACATTTCACCAAAGGATGGGATCAGATTATCTGTGAGCAGAAAAAACAGGAGTCTGGGGGAAACAAAGTGGCTCAAACTGCAGTCGGCAAAGACATGACAAGAGAAAACTGCTAAAAAAGATAACAAAGGAAATAGGAGAGCACTTTATGTATTGGTCCAAACATGGAAAGGATGGGAATGGGACACGGTTCCCCGGCTCCCCAGCAGACCAGGGGTCAAACGAATGCTGCTTCTCCTCTTCTGTGCTGCAGCAACTCTCATCTTTTTACCATGCTCCACACCTTGGCAGTGCAGCTCATCCAGCAGCTGAGCCAGGGCACGCAGGTGGCAGCCAGGCCTCCTGATCCACAAACGGCTACAAAAGGACAGGGAATGAGGGCACCGAGAATAATCCCAAAACCAAAGAGGACCCGGGAAGAACAAAACAGAGTCAAGGAGTGAATCTGCCTGGAGATAGGGCCAGGCACTTGTAGATAAGGGGAGAAACCATCAGGTCCAATAAATGTTTCAAATAGACACAGACAGCTGCTCAAAGTGCCGCTACATTCCCGAACTTCGAGGAGAAGAACAAAGACTTAACAGAGCCATGAATATCGGCTGTTCTACAAAAGGAGGGTGCACATTAACGAGGACAGGCTCCAGGCGCATCGGGAAGTCGGAACCTTCCAAGGAACTCAGCCGGTGGGCAAAGGCAGAGGGAGATGCGGCCGGGAAAATGAGGATAAAAAGGAGGCTGCGGACTACGAGCACGGCAGAGAGCGCACGGCAAATGCCCCACGGCCTCTGCCCCTGCTCGGCAATAAAGTCACTTTGACAGGACTCCTCGCTCTCCTCCGGGCACACAAACCTCCGGCGACGGGAATTTCCCCGCCCGCTCCCGGCCGCGGGGCAGCCCCTCTGTCCTACCCACAGCAGCCGGGCCGAGCCAGCGCTGCTCCGGCAGCGGCTCCTGCCCGGCCCCGGCGGGAAGGAGACCGCGGGCAGCCGCTCCCGCAGCGCCCTCAGCCCGGGGCCGGCACGGGCCGGACACGGCACCGGCGAGCCGCCGGAGCCCCCTGCCGCCCCCTCCGCCCGCAGCCAGCCCCGAGCCCCTGCAGAGCCCAGCGCGGCTCCCACCTGCGCCGGGGCCGCCTCCGAGCTCCGCCGCCGCCGCCTCACCGCGCTCCGGCCGCTGCCGCCGCTGCCGGGCCCGCACAGCCGCTCGGCCAATGGCGGCGCTGCGCGGCCACGGCCGCCCTCAGCCCGCCGCCGGGGCCGCGCCGCGCCCCGCTCCCACCAATCAGCGCGCCGCAACCGCGACTGACGGCACCGGCGGCCAATGGCAGCGAGCTCGGGGCGGGCTCTGCGCACGGCCCCGCCTCGCCCCGCGCTCTCGGCGGCCCCGGGCTGCGTGAGGGGAAAGCCGGAGATGAGGAACAGCCCCGGCACGGGCCCGGGCCGAGCCGGGATTGAGCTGCCCACACAAACAAACTTCTCCCGCCTCCCGCCACGGCTTTCCCGGCCCTGCGCCTCCCGTGCCTCCGCCTCTGCGGGAAGCCCAGGAGCCTCACTTCTCCTGCCCCTCGTTAGCGCATCAGTGCTTCGCTTTGATTTCCCCCGAAAAGGGAAACCTGCCCCAAGCCCTGTGGGTGGGTGGGGCAGGGGAGAGATTTCTGGCAGAAAACTCCAAAGACTCGGAGCAAGAGCAGGAGAAGTCAGTGCAGAGCCTTAAATGCAGCTTTCCCCACGCCTCCCTGCTCCCAGCTGCACCTCCTCCCCCGGCAGGGCAGGAGACAGGGAATGGGGCCATGCTCAGCTCATCCCCCGGGGCTTCTCCCTCTGCTCAGGGACAGGAGTCGTTCCCTGCTGCACCCTGCGCTCTCTCCCGGCCGAGACTTCTCCAGGAACTTCTCGGAGCGGAGTCCATCCCCTGGGCACAGCCCCCTCCGAGTGCTGCAGCGTGGGTCACTGTGCCACGGGCTCAGTCCTGCCAGGACAGGCTGCTCCAGCGGGGCCCCTCTGCCCGCGGGCTCACAGCCTCCTCTCGGGCATCGCCGAGCTCCAGCCCGGCTCCTGCAGGGGCTGCAGGGGATCTCTGCACCCCCATGGACCTGCAGGGGATCTCTGCATCCCCCTGGACCTGCATGGGAATCTCTGCATCCCCATGGAACTGCAGGGGATCTCTGCATCCCCACGGACCTGCAGGGGGATCTCTGCATCCCCATGGATCTGCAGGTGGGTCTCTGCAGCCGCATGGATCTGCCGGTGGGTCTCTGCAGCCCCATTCTAATATATGTTGCGGAATAATTCGTTCTTATGTAAAATATACATCAAGTCAGTTGTGCTTGTACAAAAAGATTCTTAAAGTTTTAAATGACCAGTGGCTGCAGCCGGGGTGGAGAAACCACAGTTGGCAGAGAAAGAAAGACTTAATTTAGAAATGAAAAAAGGTGGCTTTGTGCAGAGATGGGTCCTTTCCGGGGAAAATCCAGCAGACACCCAACATGAAGAATGCATATATGTTAGTTTAATTAGTAGTGCTGTATTAACATTTTAATAGCATGGTAAATGTAGTTTCATAGTTAAAATGAAGCTTTAGTAGTTAAAACATAAAATATCTATGTGGCTTTTCTTTTAAGGCATGAGATACTCGCTTTGAGGTAACCATCACAGAACACCTAAGTCTTCCAGTGAATAGGAAATTATGGCTTTCTTATCAGAAGAAGCAAATTTCTTCATCCCTTGCTCAGACTCAAAGACGCCATGGAGATTAAAGGAAACACTTGTCATAGAACAGTCAGAGTGTCTTGTTTTAAATAGAATGTATGCATAACCATGAAGGATATATGAATATGCAATAGTGTAATTTTAAGGGTGATCCCTTTGTTCACAAAGTATGCATGTTGTGGCTTAAGTTCCCAAGAGCATCCAGACATCCTTAAGTCTTTTGTTTTTATTGTGTTTAATTGTCCTAACTCTAAATTTTTATCACTCTAATTGTATTAGTATTTTAATAACTATGTTATTATTATTAAAATTTTCAAGGCCAAGTGATTGGCGTTTTTCACAACTATGGTGGCAAAGATGGTTTCTAACACCTCTCTGCCGGGGCCTGAGGAGAGTCAGGGTGAGGAAGATGGGTCCTGCCCTATTTAGGCAGCCTCGCTCTGTTCCCCTGGTGTGTGACCACAGACACAGGTTATGATCCATGGGCAAAAGGAGACAATAAAACAAAGAAAAGGGAAAGGATTCCCTAAACCCTTGGTAATTAGCCCCTGAGACTAAAGTGTACACGAAGAACCAAGACCCAAGGACAAAGGACAGGTGAGTATTTGTTGGGATGGGGTGGATAAGGGGGGAATGAGTGATTGCTGCAGTCTCTCATGCTGTGTTTTGTCTTTTTCGTGAGAAAAGCGGCCAGTAAAGAGACCAAGGGAGTGATAAAAAAGAGAGAATCCCCCCCACCCCGGGGAAACTGGGACTGGGTCTTAGGGAAGAAGTGGAACCTCGTGGAGAGAAGCCAAAAGTTTTCCTGGCAGTGGAAAAACAGGTGGAAAAAAATTTGAAAAAAAAAGAAAAAATAAGGGGCCCCAAAAAATTCTGCTGGATTGAGGGATAAGTGTGCCCAAGAGCATCCAGGATTAAACCTGCTGGGTTGAGGGATTTGCATTCCAAGAGCACCCAGGGTTGCCAGATTGAGGATATGCCCACGGGGATCTGGGGTTGGACAACAGTAACATTAACACCTAAAATTCTGCTGGGTTGAGAGACATCCAGGATTAAACATGCTGGGTTGATGGATTAACATTCCATGAGCACTCAGGATGTAGATATGTAATGTAGACTGTTTGAAAGTGAAAGGTATCTTCTTGTTGTATGTGAGAGTGAGTGAAAAATAAAAGTGAGTAAATGTAGATTAATGGAAGTGTATATAATGTAGATTGTTTATTTTGAGCTTTACTTTATCTCCTTGGAGGGAGGTGGATTGTGTTGAATGGTATTGTGAGAGAAAGGACTTTTTGAGTAGTTGAAAGAAGGTGGTATTCAGGTTGTTAGAGAAAGTGGGAAACAGAGGCAGAGGACTTGTGAAGAAACGTGAGGAATGGACTATCACATCTAAACTGGTGACACCAAATTGACTTTCAACCAGGACTGGGTGGTAATGGTTTGGGAAGACCCAAATGATCCAAGGCAGGTACAAAGAATAACACCTAACTGAGAAATAAGGCAAAGCTTGCATCACTGGTTCTAAGCCCTGCCTGAATAAGCCCTGAGACGCCTCCGACACCTCCTTGGCAGAGGAACACTGTCACTTCAAACAGGAGGATCGGGAGTGTTTGAGTCAAAGAGTTCTTATAGTCTGGCCTTAGCCTGTGACTTGTACAGGGAAGAAAGGAAATTGCCATCAGTGCTATGCTGTATACTTTATGTGATTCATCCCAATACTGGACACGCCAGCTGGGTGACAAGTGAATGTTCAAATTATGAGAATAATTGGTGTTGTATCTCACAAAATCTATGTTCTTGTTGCAAGAGGTATCAGTACTGAATCAATTCCCAATACAGATAGAACTCAAAACAACTGAAGTAATAACTCTGTTTTGTGGATGGGAATTATTAGTGCCTGTTGACTGAGAGATACCTGAGGAACAATGTGAAACCACAGTTAAGGAGTGTCAAAAAGGACTTGCCTAAAAATATCAGTAAAAAGGAGTGACAAGGGAAACAGAGGGCAAGCCTGGATTGAGCACTGTACTCACCAGCGAGAAGATCACACGTACCTGCTGTGGGCAGCAACCCCACAGGCAGGGGAGGTGGGGGTATAAGCCATGCCAGACCTCTGTCATTCCTGTTTCTGTCTCTCATTTGTTGTCTTTTCCCTTCTGAGATAGCAGCAAGATCGTGTCACAAATGTTACAGAAAGTATTACACGGAAAGAACCCAAAGTTCCTTTTTGTCACACACACCCATGTCAACAGCCACAGACCCACCCAAATTGAGTACCTGCAGGCAAAATGGGGAAAAATATTGGATTACAAGGAAATTAGGAAAATGTGATAATAGATGGGGCATCGAATGTCTGAGAGAGATGGATTTGCTTTACATTTGATCTTAGAGATATAGTCCAAGATTTGGTATAAAGACAATTAATAAACAAAAAGGTGAAACCAGCACAGCAATCTAGCTCTGTTTTGACTCCAAATTATATACTGCATCATATTATAGGCCTCCACGCTGTTATAGAGGAGATAACAAACAAAGCTGCTCAGGCACTGGAATTAATATCAAATCATAAAGGCCAAACAAAAACTGCAGTGTACCAGAATAGGTTGGCTTTAGACCATTTATTGGCTAATGAAAGGGTGTTTGTGGAAAGTTTAATATATCAGATTGTTGAAAATAGATGACAACGGGGAGTCATCCTAGAAAAAAACAACCCAGATACCAGACCAAAAATGGGAAAACAATGTTAAAAACTAACTAGTGGGGTAATGTATTGAGCATGGGATGGTGGAAGAAATGGGGATTCTTCGTTTTATGTATTATAACTGTTATAAATTAAAGTTTGTCTAGACAAATTAAATTAAAAAATAAAATATTTATTTTGCAATCAAATTCTACCTAGCCAGCCACAAGGAAAGAACAGAGCCGAGCCCGGGGTCGGCCCTGGGTGTGCAACAAAGAGGTCAGCCTCAGCAGAGGTTTTCCTCTAAGCCCACACACCTCCATCCTGGCACATGCAGGTTTTATAGGGAAAATTCTGCCTGAGGCCAAGATTTCAGCAATCAGTCTTTTCTTCCATCAAGAGTCTATATGTTAATGAGATTTTCTTTTTTGGTGATGAGGGAGAACAATTCAGTGTCTGGAGTTTGTTGAATCCCTTGATGAAATTTACGGGAGGGAACGCTGCATTCACCTGTGTCTGCCCAAGGATTTCCATGATATCCATCTCGGGTCCTTCAGGCAAGGATCAGCACCGGGGGTTCCTGTATCTCCCCAGCCATGGCCCATCTCCTGGGGAGCCGCACCTTCTTACTTGTAAATCAGTTTCCAATATACACCCGGTCTCACCTGCGAGGGTGGGGGGGAATCCTAATACAAACGTGTAGAGTGTTAGAGTGTTCTAACAAATCTAACAAATATTCAATATCACATATATCATATTAGAATCGGCACCAATTATATCTGCTACATATAACAGTATGGTAAATGTAGCTTTGTAGATAAAATGAAGCTTTAGTAGTTAAAAAAGAAACTATGTATGTGTGTGTTGGGGGGGGGGGGGTTTAAGGAATGAGATACTCGCTTCAAGGAACACGCAAATTCTCCAGAGAAGAGCAATTTATGGTTTTCTTATTAGAAGAAGCTGATTTCTTCACACCTTGCTCAGACTCGAAGACCCCGTGGGAATTAAAGAAAGCAGTTGACATAAAACAGACAGAGTTTTTTGTTTCAAATAGAATGTATGCATAACCATGAAGGATATATGAATATGCAACAGTGTATTGTTTTAGGGGTGATTCCTTTATTCACAAGGTACATTCCTCTTGGCTTAAGTACCAGAGAGCATCTGGACCTCAGATATTCTTTCTTTTTTATTGTCTTGTAATTGTCTTAACTCTAAATTTTTATCAGTCTAATTCTATTCCTATTTTTTCCACCATTTTATTATTATTAAACTTTTAAAATTCTAAAAACCAAGTGATTGGCATTTTTCACAAATTCCTATCAGGAGACAGAGAAACAATTTATCATTTCAATGGCATCATTAGATTAAAAGCTGTCCTCGGAATAAGAACCAACCAGACAGCTCCAGCTCCTGACCTTCCTGCCGACCAAGCCACTGAAATGAGGAACACAACATTTCACATGGGGATGGGATCAGATTATCTGTGTGCAGGAAAAAAGCAGTTTGAGGAAAACTAAATGACTCAAACTGCTGCTGGCAAAGAGATGACATGGGGAAAGTGTTGAAAAAGATAATAAAGGAAATAGGAAAGCAGTTTCTGTATGGGTCTAAGCATGGAAAGGATGGGAATGAGACACGGTTTTCTGGCTCCCCGGCAGACCAGGGGTTAAACGTTGGGAGTCTTCTGGATTGTCCCCGGAAAGCGCCCATCTCTGCACCGAGCTACCTTTTTTCATTTGTAAATTAGGTCTTTCTCTCTCTGCCAACTGTGGTTTCTCCAGCCCCGGCTGCAGCCACTGGTCATTTAAAACTTTAAGAATCTTTTTGTACAAGCACAACTGACTTGATGCATATTTTATATAAGCACGAATTATTCCATAACATATATTACAATGGGGCTGCGGAAATCTCCCTGCAGGTCCCTGGGGATGCAGAGATCCCCTGCAGGTCCATGGGGATGCAGAGATCCCCTGCAGGTCCGTGGGGATGCAGAGATCCCCTGCAGCCCCTGGAGGAGCCGGGCTGGAGCTCGGCGATGCCCGAGAGGAGGCTGTGAGCCCGCGGGCAGAGGGGCCCCGCTGGAGCAGCCTGTCCTGGCAGGACTGAGCCCGTGGCACAGTGACCCACGCTGCAGCACTCGGAGGGGGCTGTGCCCAGGGGATGGACTCCGCTCCGAGAAGTTCCTGGAGAAGTCTCGGCCGGGAGAGAGCGCAGGGTGCAGCAGGGAACGACTCCTGTCCCTGAGCAGAGGGAGAAGCCCCGGGGGATGAGCTGAGCATGGCCCCATTCCCTGTCTCCTGCCCTGCCGGGGGAGGAGGTGCAGCTGGGAGCAGGGAGGCGTGGGGAAAGCTGCATTTAAGGCTCTGCACTGACTTCTCCTTCTCCTGCTCCGAGTCTTTGGAGTTTTCCGCCAGAAATCTCTCCCCTGCCCCACCCACCCACAGGGCTTGGGGCAGGTTTCCCTTTTCGGGGGAAATCAAAGCGAAGCACTGATGCGCTAACGAGGGGCAGGAGAAGTGAGGCTCCTGGGCTTCCCGCAGAGGCGGAGGCACGGGAGGCGCAGGGCCGGGAAAGCCGTGGCGGGAGGCGCGGAGAAGTTTGTTTGTGTGGGCAGCTCAATCCCGGCTCGGGCCCGGGCCCGTGCCGGGGCTGTTCCTCATCTCCGGCTTTCCCCTCACGCAGCCCGGGGCCGCCGAGAGCGCGGGGCGAGGCGGGGCCGTGCGCAGAGCCCGCCCCGAGCTCGCTGCCATTGGCCGCCGGTGCCGTCAGTCGCGGTTGCGGCGCGCTGATTGGTGGGAGCGGGGCGCGGCGCGGCCCCGGCGGCGGGCTGAGGGCGGCCGTGGCCGCGCAGCGCCGCCATTGGCCGAGCGGCTGTGCGGGCCCGGCAGCGGCGGCAGCGGCCGGAGCGCGGTGAGGCGGCGGCGGCGGAGCTCGGAGGCGGCCCCGGCGCAGGTGGGAGCCGCGCTGGGCTCTGCGGGGGCTCGGGGCCGGCTGCGGGCGGAGGGGGCGGCAGGGGGCTCCGGCGGCTCGCCGGTGCCGTGTCCGGCCCGTGCCGGCCCCGGGCTGAGGGCGCTGCGGGAGCGGCTGCCCGCGGTCTCCTTCCCGCCGGGGCCGGGCAGGAGCCGCTGCCGGAGCAGCGCTGGCTCGGCCCGGCTGCTGTGGGTAGGACAGAGGGGCTGCCCCGCGGCCGGGAGCGGGCGGGGAAATTCCCGTCGCCGGAGGTTCGTGTGCCCGGGGGAGAGCGAGGAGTCCTGTCAAAGTGACTTTATTGCCGAGCAGGGGCAGAGGCCGTGGGGCATTTGCCGTGCGCTCTCTGCCGTGCTTGTAGTCCGCAGCCTCCTTTTTATCCTCATTTTCCCGGCCGCATCTCCCTCTGCCTTTGCCCACCGGCTGAGTTCCTTGGCAGGTTCCGACTTCCCGATGCGCCTGCTGCCTGTCCTCGTTAATGTGCACCCTCCTTTTGTAGAACAGCCGATATTCATGGCTCTGTTAAGTCTTTGTTCTTCTCCTCGAAGTTCGGGAATGTAGCGGGACTTTGAGCAGCTGTCTGGGTCGATTTGTAACATTTAATTGAACTGATGGTTTCTCACGTTGCTTCCTTATCTACAAGTGCCTGGCCCTATCTCCAGGCAGATTCACTCCTTGACTCTGTTTTGTTCTTCTCGGGTCCTCTTTGGTTTTGGGATTATTCTCACTGCCCTCATTCCCTGTCCTTTTGTAGCCGTTTGTGGATCAGGAGGCCTGGCTGCCACCTGCATGCCCTGGCTCAGCTTCTGGATGAGCTGCACTGCCAAGGTGTGGAGCATGGTAAAAAGATGAGAGTTGCTGCAGCACAGAAGAGGAGAAGCAGCATTCGTTTAACCCATGGTCTGCCAGTGCACCACAAAATCGTGTCCCATTCCCATCCTTTCCACATTTGGGCCAGAACATGAGCTGCTTTCTTATTTCCTTTGTTAGCTTTTTCACCAGTTTTCCTTGGTCATCTCTTTGCCAACAGCAGTTTGAGTCACTGAGTTTTCCATAAACTCCTCCTTTTTCTGCTAACAGATAATCTGATCCCATCCCCTGGTGAAATGTTGTGTTCCTCATTTCAGTGGCTTGGTCAGCAGGAAGGTCAGGAGTTGGAGTTGTCTGGTTGGTTCTTATTTGGAGGACAGCTTGTAATTTAATGATGCCATTGAAATGATAAATGGTTTATCTGTCTCCTGATAGGAATTGGTTTGGGTTCTCAGGGGCTGGTCCATGGTGTTGTAGGATTTGTTCTGGTGGCCCTTCATCTTTTCCCCATTTTGGGGTGCTCCCTTCAGCTGGGGCTCCATCAATTGACTGATTTTCTCTAATGTAAACATCAAATACTTGTATTCTAACTGATTTTTCTGAATTTGTGGTAGCAAAACCCCCATGCTCGAATCCACCCTATAAAACACAGACTGTGACAGCAGATGTTGGAGTGGGCAGAGGGATGATCCCTCCCTTATTTTGGTGAAGTTTTCCCAACATTCTCCATTTGCTGTTTCCCTTTGCAGCTTCAGCCATTTCTGTTGCAGAGTCAGAGATCCTCAGCATGGGCTCTGCCTTCAGCTGTGCAAATTCCATCTGTGGGAGATGGCAGAGTTTGGGGTGAGGGGGCAGAGGGAATCAGCCCAATTCCAGCCCCAGGCAAGAAACCCAAATACATTGTCCATGCTTTACCCCAGCACTGTTAATTTGCATTTCTTAAGCTCCTCTCCAGGCTGCTGGAAGGAAAATTCTCTTCCAGATCAGCCATTGGATGACTCATATGTGGCCACCCCAGAATATGCTGGTTTTATTTTTTCTTTTTAAAGCATATTTTTAAACACACTATTAACTGTTAATGAGTTAAAGGATTACCTTTGTGATAAATGAATGCTCCAATTTATTAATTAATGAAAATTTATTAAATGATCAAAGTATAAATTTAGAGAAAAAAAAAAAAAGAAGAGCCACAATCCAGTCAAAAAGGGTCAGTGCAGAGCCTGGGTACCGGTGCTGGGCGAGACACAGGTCTGATCGCTACAGCAGAGGGTCCCCTCTGTTTCACACCGACTGTCCTGCTGAGAGGTCTTTATATGATTTTTCCTGCCCGAGGCAGAGTCCCTTTTCTTCCTTTCAGGTCTGCACATATTCCTGTGGAGTTCTTTCTCTGCAAGGAGCTGAACAAAACCATGGCCGGGGAGTGATAAACATCCAGGGAACAAAACCATGTCCGGGGAGTGATAAACATCCACGATGTGTTCCCAGAATCCAGGAATCCAGTATTGAGATGTATCTCACAGATGGCTCCAGCTATCTCAGTCTTAGATATTTATCAGGTATTCATCATCCTGGTGGATCACCTTGAGGAACACCCATCTCTGGGCTGGCCACATTCATTCATTTGTAAATGAAGATCTCCTTCCTCTTGTCCAGGTGGTTTCAACGCTGTGATGCAATCCCGGACACTGACTTGTGTGCTTAAAAATCTTTTTATAAGGGTATTTCTTACCAATACATACATAAAATATATATGGCAATTTTTATCTGCATGAATTATCCCATATACACAAAACAATCCCTCCCCTTCTACATAAACATAGTAATTCCTGATTTCTAAACTTTCTACATAATTATGTGTGACTTTACCCTATACTACTATCTCATTTCCTAGTTCTTTATAAGAAGGAAATAATCCTCTTAGTTCCCTGAAGGCTTATTATCCCACTCTTGTCTTGGAATTCCCTGGTACAATTTGTAGACATCCCCTTCTCCCTGTATCTGCTCTTTGAATCTGGCCAAAGCATCTGCTGCCCTACCATGTAGATTTTCCTCCCCCAATTTCATTATTTTTGATACCTGATTTGTTTTTCCCATAGCACATTCTGGGTCTGTGGGCATGGCAGCCACCTGCATACCCTGCACTACTGAGTGTATCGACCTGATAAAGCATGGTATCAGGCAGGGTAGGAATATGATCCCAGCTATTGAACACAATATAAAAAAATATTACCTTTTTCCACCATGCTCCATCAAACAGATGATCCCACCAGGATGCTTGGAGTACGGAGTTCCATTTTTGTACTGGGACATGTGCTACCCTTTTAATTTCTGTCACAGGCCTCTGATGGTTTCTCCATAGTCATCAATCTCTATAGAGCATTATGATTCATTAAACTTTCCACAGACCCCTACTCCCTCTGCTAGTAAATAGTCCAGGGCTATTCTGTTTTGATACACGAAGGCCCTCATTTGGGAGTGTTGTTTAGACAACAGCTCAAGGGCATTTGAGGTGTGGTTAGAGACCATGTCTACCACTGCCCAAAGTCTTATTAGTCGGTTTAACAGATAAATTGGGGTCCTATACCCCCAGCTTTCATCCTGGGCCCATGTTGCAGGACCATAATCCTCTATTATTCTTTCTGCTGGCCACTTCTCGCCCCAGGTCTGACCCCCACCAAAGATAGGGAATTTCTTTTTCAAATCCCTTCTTCTGCTCAAAGTTTTGTATAAGGGGGCCCCTAGTGAGCTGTGTTCTGATTGAGGTAGGGTAAAGAAAACGTGTCTGATCAATTGAATAGTGCATGATCCTCTCCACCACTGAGGTAGTTTGCTGTATGCTTTCTTCCCACAAATCCAATATAAACCATTCAGGGCTTTCCACCTGACTTTTGTGTTTTTGGGTTTACTCCAGAATCCTCTCAATTCTCTAAGGATTGGTAAGGGTTAGCTCCAGAGCCTTTGTTCCAGCAGTGTTCGATTTTTTTCTCTCCATTCACATTTAGTGCCTTTTTCCCAGCTCCAGTACCCTACTAGGTACCTACTAGGTACTGGCTTTTGTTAAAGGAATTTACTGTTGGAGTGGACAGACATGAAGTGTATCCCACCATTTCAGTGTGCTCCTTTCCCTCCCTGCTAATGCAAAATGTCCCAAGTATAGCATTATCCCATTTCAGGAGTTGATCTAGAGCTAAGCTCTCACCTTTTCAAGGCCACTTCTCTGCAGACTTGAGCCCTCTGCAGATCCAGCAATTGGACAGCCCCAATTCTGTTGCAGTTTCTTGCATCAGATCCACAAATAGGTTTTGATTGGAGGCAGGGAAACTCCAACTGGTATATTGTTTTTTGAGCTGATCATATTGCTCGCTTAGAGTTCTCAGCCTTTCTTGCTCCATCCTTCTTTTTCTCATCTCTGCCTCTTGTCTTTTTAGTTCCTGTGATACCTGTTTAATTTTGCTCTCCGGGTCCACTCCCTCTTTGTTCTTGAAAAGCAGAACATCCTGTCATATTGCAAACAAACGCGGTCATCCCAATCCTCTAAAAGGTCCATTTTTGGCTCATTTTTGAGGGACATCTTGGTCTCATATTTAAATTCTTCCCGACCCAGTATGTCTGTCCACCCATAACACACATTCCCAAGTGGTTATTGTCATAACACAATGGGTTAGCCTGAAAGTATGCTACAAACACTGACTCCATCCTTCTCCCAGTCCATACTGTGCGGTTACATTTATCACAGATTGGGACAGATATCTGTTCAACATTTCTTTTGTGTACCTTGTGCTCTGACTGCCCGTCCTTGGGGGTCGCCCTTTGTGAGTAACACCTTATTCTTTCTTTTAGCTCGCGTATCCCCTGCAGGGTGCCGTTTATGGGACAGTGCCCGCTTATCTTACCCTTGCCGCAGTTCCTTGGGGCTGGGGCTGTCGGAGCCTCCGATTCCCCGTGTGCTCTCCGGACAGTCTGTATGCAGAGCCCGCACCTTCACCGGGGCCTCACACCTCTGTGCTGGGCCAGTTAGTGCAACGCGTGCTGGTCCTGAGGCACATTGCTGGACTCAGATTGATCAGGATCCCCACGATTATTATTCCTCTGCCTTTGCCTGTGCTCACTGGGTTGCCACCAGTGGTGAGGTAAACCATTTTCTCGGCAGCAAGAATAGTCTTCTGTGGTGTCATACCTGGACTGAGCTGCATACCTCCGTTAAAAGATGCTCCACCTTGGTAGTTTAACTGTATCTGCACTGCAGGGTACTTTATTTAACCTCCGGCACTCAACAGTAATGATTTGAGCTTTTGATCTCAATTTTCCCCTTAGCCTGTTTTGAAACAAATGAAAGCAGATCTCAGAGTCCGCTTCTATTATTCCTAGGCTTGTGGCAAGCTCTTGTTGCTGTCGAGGCAGGATGGGAATGAATAGACTTGACTCAGAAGGCTGCTGAGAGTAAAACTCCCATTTATTCAAAATACACAGCTCTTTTATACAGAGCTTCGCAAGGATCAAATCTATTTGTTCTGAAGTGAAAACCATCCAGAGCATTGGTGCAAAAGTGCTTGACACACAGTGATAGAACTTAACTATAAACAATGTGAAAAACAAGAGAAATAAAGCATTATTTACATTCTTCCCCAGCTCTTTCCCAGCTTTTTTGCCTGGCTAGAAATTCTCAGTTTCTTTCTTTGACTGAATCTGAGACCCACAGCTCTAAGATATGGCTAGTTCCCCTTCTAGGCACTTATCACATAAACCCTTTGGCCAATATTCCCTTCTACAGTGTGTGACCCAAACCTTGTTACAATACTCACATTTGAAATATACAAATGGATAACATTCACAATGAGGTTCAGTGCATCTTATCAGATCCCTGTCAGTCATTTACTTGGCCACCACAAGGTTATCTTCAAATCCCCAGGAGGAGAGGTGACTTTTCACTCTGGCATCTCTTCCTGGTGCTCGACCTTCTTCACTCGGGATGCGTGTGTCCACCCCTTTTCTGCTGTTTGTATTGCTGTATCTGTGGTTAAGAGGACAAGAAAAGGGCTTTCCCAGTGAGGTGTCAGTGGGGCTTCTCTCCACGTTTTTATGAGCACTTTGTCCCCAGGTTGTACTTTATGTGTGGAAAAACCTAAAGGGGCACCTTGTGTTATTATTCCCTGCTTCCGCAATTCCTGCAGATTCTTACTTATGGCTATGAGATACGGCTGTGTCTGTGCATCTTCTATCCTCGGATGCCCCACTGGCATACCATGTTCATATGGCATCCCATACAGCATTTTGAAAGGTGACACTCCAGTCTCGGAGTGAGGCATGGTCTGGATATTCAGCAAGGCTAAAGGGAGGCGCTCTAACCAGGACATTTTTGTTTCCAAAATCAATTTTGCTAATTGAACCTTTAATGTTTGATTTATCCTTTCAACTTGTTCAGAGCTCTGAGGATGCCATGGGGTGTGGTATTCCCACTGGATCCCCAGAGCGTTGGCTTGTTGTCTAATAATTTTTGAGGTGAAGTGTGTCTCCTGGTCCGCATCTATGTATTTTACTAACCCATATCAGGGTATGATTTCTTCTAGTAGAAATTTTGATACTGTCTGAGCCATCACCTGAGAGCTCAGGAGAGCTTCTACCCTGTGGGTTAGTTTGTCCACTATTACCAATAAAAATTTATATCTCCCCACCTTAGGCAGATCAGTAAAATCTACCTGAATCCTTTTGAAAGGTCTGTATGCCACTGGGTGACTTCCCAGTGCCAGCTGCCGTGTTTTTGCCTGATTAATCTTTTGACAAATCATACACCCCTGCACCTCTTGTTTTACCAGTTCATAAATCCCCTTGCACCCGAAGAATCCAGGGAATTGCTCTGCCAGGGCCTGGAATCCCCAGTGTGTTTGTTGATGTAATCTCCTCAGGATGTTTCTGCTGTAGTCTTTAGACAACAGCTCCCTCCCATCTGGCAATTTCCACTTACCTCCTTCTAGCTGGCCTCCTATCTTCTTGTACCCCTCGATTTCCTTCAGGAAGGGGTGGGGAGGATATTCCTGAAACTCCCCTTCTTCGATTCCTGGGGTACTTACCTTCATTAGAGGCACGCTTTTGGCCTCTTTGTCTGCTAAATTGTTCCCTTGGGTCCTGAACTGCATTCCTGTCTGGTGCCCTTTCACGTGGACTATGGCAATTGCCTCTGGCCCCCTTATAACCTTTAAGATTTGCCTGATTATTTCTTCATGCACTAGCCTCTTTCCCTGAGTATTGAGTAACCCTCGTTCTTCCCAAATCTTTCCAAATATGTGTACCACCCTAAATGCATAATTTGAATCTGTAAAAATTGTTCCTTTTTTCCCTTCTAATTTCCACAGGGCCCTCAATACTGCGTACAACTCACAAGCTTGTGCTGACCATCCGGGATTCAGGGGTCCTGATTCCACTACCTCCCCGGTTTTGCCATCAGGAAATATCCTGATTTCCTTTTCTCATCTATGACCCTTGCAGAACCACCCACAAACCATTTTTCACCTTCTTCTAAATCTGGCATTATTTTGATCTGCAGCTCCACCACTTCTGCGCAGTCATGGGAAGGCACTCCTGCGGCTTCCCCAGCCAGGAATCGCGCGTGATTTTGCACCGAGGTAGTTCACAATTCCAAATCCCGGGAGTGGATTAATACAGCCTCATATTGTAGGAGCCTGGCGTCAGTTGGCCACTTGTCAGCCTTTTGCTGCAGAATGCCCCGACGGTCACCTGCAACCAGGGACCTCAGATAACGGGAAGCTGGACAGGACAGAACACACATCCAACCAATATGATTAATGCAATGTTCTCCATTTATTTGAGAGAAGATGGCAGTTTTTATACACTTCTATACAGTTTATAGTTTACAAAGCACTCTCATTGGCAAGCTAACATTGTTTACCTTTGTCTTAAAGTGGCCTAAACCTTACACTATAAACCTATACTACTTTACACCCAGACAGCCCAGTGCTTCGCATCACACCTTAATACAATTTCTATCTGCGCCACAAGCTCTTCATTTCTAACTGCGTCAGAGGCTGGAAGGCCTCACAAGCCCCAAATCTGTGGCCTAGACTGAGGGGAAGCTCAATTCTCACTTCAGACATAAATCATGCCCTCTCTCTCAGAAATTCTGTAACAGTCACCTTCTTAGCCTCCTCCACCAATACTGTCACTGCTACAATTGCTTGTAAGATCCCTGCTTACAGGATCTAAAAGCTTTGATACATACCCCACCAGCTTCTTGGCCCCTGCCCAATCCTGCGTTAAAACCCCATGGGCAGTGTGATTACTGATGTCCAGGAACAGCTGAAAAGGTTTCTTTACATCAGGGAGGCTCAACTCTGGAGCTGCTGCGAGGGTTTCTTTTAATTTCTTGGAACCCTCCTCATCCTGCTCTGTCTACTTTAGCTTGTCCGTGATAAGCTTTTCATGAAGAAACTTTTCCTTCTCACTATATCCCTCGATCCATTGCCTGCAGTATCCTGGAAGCCCCAGCAGCTGCCTGACCTCCTTTTTTGTTCATGGAGGGGGTAAAGTAATGATACCTGTTATCCTGTCCGGATCCAACTTCTTACCTTTTGTTAACCAATGCCCTAGGTACTTGACCTCAGGCTCTGTGAACTGTAATTTCAGTTTGAGACCTTCAACCCTTTTTCCCCAAAGAAGTTTAATAGTGCTATGGTCCCACACATCCTCCTCCCTAAGTCCGGCTGCCAATAGGTCATCTACGTATTGTAGTAATTTGGTCCCTTTAATGGGCACAAACTCACTTAAGAGTTTTTCAAGGGCTTGTCCAAATAGGTTTGGTGAGTACAGAGAATAGATTTACCACCCTCAAATCTTGCACCAGCCTGTAATTACCATCTGCCTTCTGTACTGCCAAGGTAGGAGTGTAATGTCTTGACATGCACAGTTCCAATGTGCCTTTCTTTCTTAGATCTTCTATTACAGCCTTCAGTCCATTCCTGCCTTTCATGGGAATGCAGTACTGTTTAATCCTGATTGGATCCTCCAGTCTCTGGATCTCAGTGTGAATTGGCTCCATGTTTAACCTCCCCGCCTCTTCCTGAGTGGAGTGTTTAACCTCCCCGCCTCTTCCCAAATCACACTTTGGGATTTATCTCATTTTTGTCCTCAGCAGTTATTTTGTATAAACTTACTGTGAGCTGGGAGTCCTGTGCTATCAGGCTTATCCCCAGAGCTACCATTAGATCCCCCCCCAGCAAATTATAATCTGCTTCTTCTACCAGTACTATGTTCCCCAGACAAAACTTATTTTCTATTTCCACATTTGTTAAAACCGGAACCTTAAAGGGTTCCCCTTTAGCCCCAATGACCACCATTGAATCCTTGCTTTTAGTACATCCAGGTGGCAGTCGCTGAACTGTAGTTCTTTCTGCTCCTGAATTGACCAAAACCACCAATTCTTGTTTTTGGGGTCTAATTTTTAATTTTATCAAGGGCTCTCCAGGTGTTCTGGACCCCAAATTATAAAGCCCCTGACACCTCTAATCCTTCTGGAAGATCTGTTCATCCTTCATTCTCTTTTACAGTCTCTTTTGAAGTGCCCTTTCTGTTGACAGTAAAAGCACTCAGGGCTGCTAACCTGTTTGTTTATGCCTTTCTTCTGAGAGGGGTTAGGTTTTCCCTGGGGCTGTTGTGTTTGTGCCAGCTTTCCGGGATTTTGTATCTGCTCCTGTTTTTGCACTTCCCTTATCGTGCCACCAGTATCCTTGCCTGTGCTTTTTATTTTTCATCATTCCTTCTCATGTAAGCCTTCTGTGTCTCCCTTAGCAATTCTTGGAGGCTTTTCTCTTGACAAGTTTCTCTTTTTTCTAGCTTTTTCCATATGTCCTCCCATGATTTAGCAACAAATTGTGTTTTAAACAGAATACCCCTGACAGGTGAATTAGGGTCGGTGCCCGAATACATTTGGAGGCTCTTTCTCAGCCTCTCCAGCCATTTGGTGGGTATTTCATCCCTCCCCTGGCATTCCCCCAATGCTTTACTAATGTTCTGTCCCTTTGGTACCATCCCCCAAATTCCCTGTATTACCATGTTCCTTAGCCCTATCATTTTAGACTGATCCTTCTCTGCCTGGGTGTTCTATGATGGCCTCTGTTCAGGCTTTCTCTCGTGCCACTCCCTCCCTGGGGATTCCTGTGTTCTCAATCATTTATTGCAGCCTGCCGTATCATGTCCCGTTCCTCGGCGTTGAATAACGACCTTAGAATGGCGCAGATGTCATCATATGAATAGATGATGTTCCCCAAAAATTCATCCAGCCTCTCTGCCACCCCTAGAGGATTATCCATTAATTTCCGCATTTCCTTGCTGAAAGCTCTTACATCTCCCATATTGATCGGCACATTTACGTACCCAATGACTCCGGGAGCGGTTGGTACTTCCCTTAGAGGGTAAAGACTGGGTCTGTCCCCTTCCTCCTCACTATCATCATGGTTTTCTCTCCGTGTCTTGCACCGTGTTCTGCTAGCTGGAGGATAAGCAGTTTTCCCAGGGGGAGGTGTGTGCCCGGGATCGTCTGCCTGTTGTGGTGCAGGTGGGGCTGGGAGGGACCTGATGGGTCCGGCAGCAGCGGAGCCGAGGGCTGTGTGTTAAACGGCGGTGCCTGTGCCTGTGCAGGCTGAGGCGGGTGCCCTGCTGGTGCAGGCACAGGGGCCTGAGCCTGGGGAGGAGAATTCAGGTACAGGGGTGGAAGATTGTCCAAGGGCTCTGTCTTGGTTTGAGAAGGCAGGAGTCTGTGAAGGAAGGCAAAAGCCTCTTGTGAAATGGAAAAGGTAAACTCCCTCTCTCCGAATTACCACAATTTCAAAAAAAGCTCTTAGGTAAAGATATGGGAATGGGAATAACAGTACCTTATTAGGAGAAAAATTAAATAAAAATAATAACAATAAAAATGTAATTAGTACAAACAAAACTAGTGATAGAGTCAGAAACCTAACACCCTGAGGAGTTAGGGTGTTGGCAGTAGTCTAGTTAAATGGTGGCTGTTTTTCCTGGAGTGGCAGATGAAATGCTGCTGGATTGGTGATCTCTAGAAGGGTGGAGTTTTCTTTGGAGGTCTGGTAGTAGTTGGGCTTGGTCTTCCTCTGGGAATCCAGCAGAGAAAAGAGCTGCTTTTCTGGGAATCTAGCTAATAGCTGCTCAGTGTCCCAAAAAGTGCTGATTTTATACAGGTAGGGGTGCTTGGCTCCTCCTTCTGGGTGGAGCATCTCACAATGGGATGATGTAACTTTACTGGTCATGCAGTGAGTCTATCGATGGTCCATGAACTGAAGATATCTCCCCAGAGGGAGACATTTGTTCTTGGAAGAGATAAGAAAACTGCCCAACCTCCAACAGATGGCAGATAGGATACATGCTTCTCTTACAAGCCAGGACAATTATTACGGAAAATTATTCTCATAGTGTAATCTTGTCTCTGAAACTGCAGGGAAAAAAAATTTCCAACAATATCTTTAGTGCTAGAGAGTCAAGGCATTCCTTGGTTCTGGCAAAGATGTGCAACAGAAATCATTTCATTCACACATAGGCCGGCTGTGCAGAGAAAATTATCCCATGACATGTGAGTTTTACTAGATTTTCCTAAATTTATACAGTCTGAACTAATCTAAATCCATTGGTTTAATGTTCATTGCTTCCAAGTTGTGTAGTTTTTAGTATTTGGTTTCCTACTGGACCCAGATTTCTTTGCCTCTGATGTTAATTAGGTTCGAACTCCTGGATTTCCTTCTCAGCCTTTTGCAGACCAGGTGCCTCTAACTCTGCCGGGGGCAGTGTCTGGGGTAGGTGTTGGTTGCTGTTTCCTGCTGGGCACTGATGTTTTGTGGGTATCTTTTGGGGTATTCCCAGTGGGTTGAGATGTTAAACTCATCTCCACGGAGTGGTGTAACATCCCTTAACAAAACCTTTAACATTTCTTTCCCCAAGGCCAAGGCAAAGCAAGCCTGAGTAGAGAAATAATTTTTTTTTTTAATGAAACTTGCTACATTTTCCACCAACCCAGCTAATGCAGTGTGAGTGTAAGTGAGTGGAATTGTCCCGGTGTGTCCCCAGCAGCTGTGGCAGTGCAGGCCCAGAGAGCACTGAAGCTGCAGCAGTGGCAGCAAGGGCTGGCCCCGGTGGCTGGAGCTGCCCAGGGAGGGTGGCCAGGCCGAGGATTTCAGCAGAGGAGGTGTGGGCAGGCCCAGGGCCTTGCCCCGCTGTGGAGCCCTGGCTGCTGCTGCGCTGCCTTCAGTGCAGGCTCAGGGGGGCCTCCCATCCTCCTGCTGCAGGCGGGAAGTGCAAATCTCCGGGGCTGCAGAGACCTGGAGCCCAGGCTGAGGGGTCCCCCCGTGTTCAGCTGTGCTGGCGGCTGTTTCTGGCCTCGGGGCCCCTTGGCATGGGCCACGCCACTTGGCCACCAGTGGTGCTGCTTTGCACTCCTTAGGCAGAGCCCATGTCCTGCTTGGATGTTGGCAGCAGCAAAGTGCCAAGGCAGGCTCTGTGCCAGCCCAGCTTGCTGGGAGAGAGATTGCACCAGAGACAGGATTCTGGCCACAGACTGCTTTAAATGTGCATCCCTTATCTCCACCCTGCACTAGGTGGAGAATTCCCAGGGTAAGGAATTCCTGAGATCAATTGCAAGGGGAAATAATTGAATATCTGCCCTAGGTCTGACTCTTCTTCTTGCCCAAGCCAATGGCAAAAGCCGTCCCCATGGCATCTTGGTTTCTATCCCCAGCTTCCAAAGGTGTTTCTTTCTTTCCCCATTCATTCTTTGTACCCAGCCTGAGCTCTGGGGGTGCCAGGGGTTCTGGAGGTCCCATTGTGTTCCTAAAGCTCCCATAGCCCCCTGGAGGATCGTTCCTGGAGAATGAGTTCTGCTCTCTGAGTCTGTTGCTTCCACAATCCCTTTTCTTGAAATTATGTCTTTTAGAAATACCTTAATAAGTGATCCAGTGGTTGCTGAGCAATCAGAATTGCTTTTGCCCCCCTGTTAGGTGAGATGGTGTCACCAGAAGATATTGAAGCCTTCCTGCTCAGGGCATTTCAGTGCCAGGCTCTTACAAGCACACACAGCTGTGCCGGTTGAGCTGACCATGGGGGTAACCTGTGCTTTGTCTGATTCCCTTTCCTCAATAACAGCGTGTCTTGGAACTCTTTTCCCTTCTGCTGCCCTTGAAGAGCCATCCACCAAGACATTTTCTGCCTCAGGCCAGGCAATGTCTCCTGAATCTCCCCCAGGCTGGGTCTGGAGCTGTGTCACTTGAATGCAGTGCTGGGTTTCTTCCCAGCCCCTCTGTGGGCTGTTCAAACAGGAGGCTGGGTTAAACCCTTCCCCTGTCCTCAGTTCTGAATCCTCCTGTGCCACTGAACAAGTTTCACACTGTAATAACCGAGCACTCCTCATCCATTGTGAGGTTCTTTTGGTTATCAAAGCTTGAACTTGATGGCAGACTGGAACAGTTGGAGATCCTGTTGTCATCAGGTTTTGAGCCTCGGTTCTGTTGAAGCTGTGGCTGCACAATTCTGCAGGCAATGAGGCCACTCTGGCCACTGGGTGAAATATTTTGGCCCAAGGATTCCTTTGGCATGGCCCTGTTGAACATTCACCTACAATTCCAATTTCTTTTCTGAGTCTGGAAGAGCCCCAGCTGAGGCATCAATATTTTTGGTTCTTCATTTTCCCAAGTTTTGCTCACTTTCTCCTGTCCATACCACAGCATGGAGGCTGTGTGGGATTAAAAAGTCCTACAATGTTCTGGCTGGAACAGAGAATCCTCAATCCAGGCTGTGTACTTCCCTATTTATCTTTCGAATTGTCTCAGCTCGTTTTTGGTGCTGGGAAATGTTACTTCTGAGATTGCCCAGACCCTCTCTGGGTCAATCCACCAGGAATCTTCAGTCCCACTATTTCTCAAATGTTTAACCTTTTTCTCCAGCATTTGCACTTCTTTTTCAGATACTCAAAAGGTATTTTTTAGATAGCAAATTGAGCTATTTCACAGGGGCTTAGTCTGCCACTTCTCCTTGTCCTCCTCATTGGAGCCATCCGATTCCCTGACTGGCAGGATAGGAGTGCTGTAGGGAGACATCCCTGGCTCCAAGAGCCCTGCCTTTAGCAGGGGCTCCATACCAGGCTGAGCCCTTCCTTCCCTCCCCTGGAACAGGGTGTTGCTTTTAGCCCTCACTTGGCCTGGTTGCTTCCGAGTAACTTGGAGAGGCTCCACATCAAATTTTCCCCCTGGGGCTGCCCACACCTCTGGGTTCCCTTCAGCACAGGCCTTGCCTGACATTTGACACAAAGGTACAGCAGCAATAGCCTCTGTATCACCTTTTACAATATTACAATACCACCATCAAATTCCTTCCTGGTTCATAAAAATGACAGTAGGAAGAGAAATAAATTAGTTTATTTCAAACCTATTCTCTTCAGCTCCTAATAGTGATTGAACAAATGACACCAGCTCAGCTTTCCCATTTATTCCCTTAATAATTAAACATACCTTTACAATTTTCCCCCCTTAGGTGTAAGATTCAGAGTGGATGGAGAGGCCCCTGTGTCCATCAGGAGAGGCCTCCTCTGGATGCAGACGCAGCCTGAATGTTCTCCAGGGCTCCAGTGTGGTGGGTCCCCAGTGGGATGGGAGCTCAGAGAGCCCTGACAATCCATGTCCATGCAGGGGTGGACTTGCTCCTGCTGAGGGTGCTGCTGTCTGTGCTTGCAGTGTCCTTGTGGGCTGCAGCTGGAGCCCTGACTCCTTCCCAGGGGCTGTTTGGGTGGGCTCTGCCCTGGCCAGGAGGGCAATGCCTCTGCCAGGTGCTTGTGGCCGACCCCGTCATGCCCTGGGTGCTGGGGCCCCCTTGGGCCCTGGGGTTGATCCCTCAGGGGCTGTGGGAACTCTGCCATGGCCTTTGCCTTCAGCTTGGCCTTTTGCTCATCCCTTCTTGCTTTCAGCTGCTGTGCCCTTGTGCCCAAGTGCTGCAGGGCCTTCTTGTGCCACTCCTGCAGCCCCGGTCACTGCCCGTGGGTGCTCATCCTCTGAGAGCTGCTGAGCTTTCTGCAAAACCTTTCCTTTCTGCAGGGACCCAAAGCAAATCCTGAACAGCAAATCCTGATCCTTCCATGTGCACTCTGCATTTCCCAGCTGTTCCTTTGTTTTCCCCGTTGTGCTCAGGGTCCCTGCCCAGCCCGTGTGGCAGAGCCGGTGCCTGTCCTGCCGCAGTGTCCAAAGGCGGCCCCCCCGGCGGGCAGGGCCGGCAGCTCCCCGGGGCCGGGCAGCGGCCGGGGCGTCCCGCAGCCTCCTGGGGGCCGGGGGCCACTGCCGGCCCTGCCCGGGGCTGGTGGGGTCAGGCAGCGCCCGGCGCTGAGCCCCGGCTGCCCCACAGCCCCGGCCCGGCCCCGCAGCTCCCCACAGGCCCCAGCCCGTGCTCCCGGTGCCGCACCTCTGCGCCCGGTGCTGCCGCTGCCACCGCAGAGAAACCCCTGGCATCCTGACCTCCTGCTTTTCCTCTCCTGGAAACCAGGGATGGAAAGGAGCCGGCAGTGGGTGCTGGGGCTGGGGGCAGGAGGAGAAGGGAAGGAGAAGCAGGCTTGAGGAACAAAATGGTCAAGTGATGCAGGTGGCGGGAGAAGATGGGATTGTGCAGGAGAAGGAGGAATAGCAGGAGGAAGAGGAGTGTGAGGAAGAGTAGAGACACAAGAGGAGGAGGAGAAGGAGCAGAAAGAGGAAGCAGTACAAGTTTCCACCACTCCTTATAGTTGCAGCCTCCCCCCAGCCCCAGGAGCGCTGCTCCCTCCACATGTAGCAGGTGACCGTTGAGGGGGATTCACGATTTTCACGGGGTGAATCTTGGTGTTTCTGAGATTTCTTGAGCTAAATGTTGGTGCTTTGGTTTTATTTGGCAGCTGAATATTTATCTTTTGGAGGAGGGTTTTGCTGGCTTTTGGTGTTTGGGGTGTTTTTGGTTTGTGTCTTGAAAGTTTACGGGATTTTTGGGCTGAATCTTGGTGTTTTGGAGGTTCTTACAGACACAAGATTCCCGATGACTTCCTGAGATCAACTTGGGCAAGGAGGAACCTCCAGTCCAAGGTGCTCTTCTCTTGTTTTTTCCCTCAAACCAGGATTTTTCATTTCCAGGGCGTGGCTGGATGGAGGAGGAGGGAAAGCCCCGGAGATGCTGCAGGAGGAGGAGCTGCAAACCCAGCCCAGGGAGCAGTGGGAAGGAAAGAGCCCCCCTGAGCCAGGAAGGCAGGCGGAGATCCAGGCGGAGCTCGGAGCTGGTGGAGAAGCCTCATGGCAGGGAGAAGCCCCACAAGTGCTTGGAATGTGGGAAGGGTTTCAGCCGGAGCTACCACCTGATCCGGCACGAGAGGATCCACACTGGGGAGAGGCCCTACGAGTGTGGGGAGTGTGGGAAGAGGTTTCGGACCAGCTCCCATCTCCTCAGACATGAGCGGAGTCACTCAGGGGAGAGGCCCTACCGCTGCCCCGACTGTGGGAAGGGCTTCAAGCACAACTCCAGCCTCACTGAGCACCGGCGCATCCACACTGGGGAGAGGCCCTACGAGTGTGGGAAGTGTGGGAAGAGCTTCATAGACAGGTCTTGCCTGATCAAGCACCAGGTGGTCCACACTGGGGAACGGCCCTATGAGTGCTTGGAATGTGGGAAGAGCTTTGGGTGGATCACTGCCCTGAGAAAACACCAGCGCATCCACACTGCGGAGAGGCTCTACGAGTGTCCCCAGTGTGGGAAGAGGTTTCAGACCAGCTCCAGTGTCCTCCTACATGAGCGGATTCACACAGAGGAGAGGCCCTACCGCTGCCCCGACTGCGGGAAGGGCTTCAAGCACAACTCCCACCTCACTGAGCACCAGCGCATCCACACTGGAGAGAGGCCCTACGAGTGTGGGAAGTGTGGGAAGAGCTTCACACAGAGATCAACCTTGACCAAACACCAACGGACGCCCCACTAAGGGAAGCCCTGTGAGTGCCCCGAGTGAGGGAAGAAGTTTGGAGTGAGGGAAGAGAGTGAGGGAAGAGCTTGGTGCGCTGCTGCAGCTCCATCCCCCATGGGAGGATCCGGGCTGGATGATCCCCAGTGACCCCCGTGGGGCAGAGCCCTGGTGTCCCTGTATGGGGAATAAAACAGAGAGTAAAGCAATGGAGCTGATAAAGGGGCCCGACATCTGAGGCCTGACTGAGCAGAAACTGTGGGAGACACAGACACAGTTTGTCTCCCTGGGCAAGAAGAAGGGACAGTGGGGGGTGACAGGGGTGTGACAGAGGGGATGAGGGGGTGACAAAGGGACAGAGAGGACAACAGAGCCCTCCAGGGAGGGGACAAAGGGGACCCTGGGAGGACACAGGGGCCACCGCTGGAGGCCACAAGTGCCACCAGGTCCCTGACACCTCCCTTGTCCCCTCCCCAGGTGTCCCCGTACCAGCTGGAGTCACTGGTGAATGTGGTGGCCACCCTGTGTGTGGCAGCCACCGTGACCAGGTTACAGAGGGACGAGCAGCAGCTCATGTCCCCAGAGTCCCTGCACGGGAACCTGAGGAACTTCACCTGGAGTCTCGGTGAGACCCTCGAGCAGGGCGATGTCACCTCCCTGGGCCACCGTGGTGTCCCCTCCCTGGGCCAGGCCCTGGCCGTGCTTGGGGCCACCCCAGGGGCACCTGGGCCGATGTGAGAGCTGCGGGCTGGGCCTGGCAGGAGTTGGTGGTCAGGCTCAAGGACAGCCGGGCCCTGCTGGCCTGGGATGCCACCGAGCTCCGCGACGCCCGCTGGGACGCGGCCATCGCTGCCATCCGGGCCGGGGATTCCTGGCACAATAAAATCTCAGAGTGTGCATGGACAAGTCCAAGGCAGTGTGAGCTTTCTGCCAGGATTTGGGAATCCTTTACGAATCCAATTCTCACATCCCTGGGCCCCCCCGGTCCCGGTGCTGTTCCCGGGGGTCCCGTGGCTCTGGGGGTCAAAGGGGAGGGGGCGGAACCCCCGTGATGGGTGGGGGGCACAAAGGGGGGTCCGGGCCCAGTGCTCGGGGAGGTCGGGGGCACTGAAGGGGTGCGGGTGCGGTTTTTGGGGGGTCCCGGTGCTCGGTGAGGGGGGGTCAGTGCTCAGCAGCGGGGGCTGTCCAGGGACCCCCCCCGGCCCCCCCAAATCCCAGTGGGGTGTGAAAAACAAAGTTCACTAAGGGATTACTAAACAAAGTTAATCAGGGATAAAAAAGGGTTTTGGGGCTCGGCCAAAGAACTCCCCCTCAACTTGACCCTTTGTTCTCCGGATCCGGTTCCACTGCAGGGCCACGAACACACTCCTGAGTTTTGACATTATTCAAACACTCCCGGGAGGTTTGGGTGTCCCAGGAACTCGTGTTTGGGTCTCACCTCTGACTTGTCTGCAGAACATTCTGTAGATTAAGTCGATATATTTGATTTCTTCTCATGGTTCCACCCTGTTGTTTCAGGCCCCCTGATAAATTCATAAATTCTTCTGAGCTTTGTGTCACTGGTATCACCTGGTGAGGCTGGTCCGCAGATGTGGGAAACAACTGAATTGTTTTACACCTGAGTCAGTCACACAAAAGTATTTTAACATTGCATAGTCTCTATTTCAGTATTTGTTATTAATCTATTTAATGTTTATCTATTTTTAATTTATTAAGGCCTATGATACAATATCTGTTTATTACTCAAGCAGTAAATTTATTATACACTGCACACATAAACTGATCGATTTTATTTTACCAGCGAACAGCTGCAAGGAATTATCAGTAATCAATATCAATACCAAGTACCACAGCAAAATCCTCCTGCTCAATAACAACGTGCAGAAGGCAATACAGAATTTCAAAAGCTGATTATTCTATTGTCATTTATAACCTGGCTCTGCTGCAAGGCACCGAGGGGCTCATTCAGCCCCTGACCCACCTCCACCCCATCAGTGTCCCCAGAGCGTCCTCAGAATGTCCCCAAGTGTCCCCAGTGACGTCACCCCAGGAATTCCCATCAGCATTTGGGACAATTGCAATGAAAATTCCCAGAAAATTCCCCGAATTCGTCTCAAATCCCGCGTGGGGAGGGGAGAGGGGAGAAGTGACAGCAGCGATGTCCCTGATGATGTCACCGTCCCCGACGACGTCACAGCGGTGACATCGCTGTCCCTGCAGCAGCCTCGGGATGTCCTCTGTGAAAAATGCATATTTTATGGTTGGCTTTTGCAAGTATTAAATTGAATAGGATTTGTATTATGTTACATTGATTAGTAGTGCTGTATTAACATTTTAATGGTAGGGTAAATGCAGATTTGTGGTTAAAACGGAGCTTTTGTGGTTAAAACAGAAACTCTGTGTGTGGGAAGAAAGGAATGAGGTACTTGCACCGGGACAGCAGCCGCAGGACACCGAAATCTTGCAGAGAAAAAGAATTTACAGCTTATTGTAAATGCAGGCGAGCCGGGGGGAAGAAATGACGATGCCTGACTCCAGCTCAGAAGGATGAATGGTTTCTTTATTAGAACTATACTAATATACATTAATATACTGTTTAAAGGAGACACTAAAACTACAAACCTGCTTTTTCTATTAATACTCTATTTAAAGGAGATACTAAAACTACAAACCCGCTTTTTCTATTAATATACTGTTTAAAGGAGATACTAAAATTACAAACCTGCTTTTTCTAACTCCCAAATCGAACTCCTCACAACTCGTGACCCTCTCTGAGATTCCAGCCCCAGGTGGGTTGGATTGGCCCCAGGCTCAAACGATCCTCACCAGAGCCCAACCCAGCAACCACCCCACAACAATTTGGGTAACAAATCGTTAAACAATTCTCCAAACACGTTCCACATACTAAAACAAGGAGCAGAAACAGAAATTGTTTTCTCTTTCGTTTCCCTCTGTGCTCCTCTGTGGAAAATGCTGGGAGGCAGAGCAATGTGCTGCCACAAGCGCTCCCTGATTAAAGGAAATTCACTCTCCGTGCCCCGCTCAGCCCTGCGGGCGCCGCGGGATTGAGAAGAGGCTGCCACTGCTCCGGGCTCTGTGGCTGGACAGGATTGATGCATCATGCATGAGATCGATGAATATGCAACAGGCTGCTGCTTTTGGGTTATTCCTTGTTCAAGGCGTGGCTTTGGCAGCTCAGTGCCCGAACCATCCGGACGTCCGTAATCCCTCGCTTTTTATTGTCTTGTCACTGTCCTGACCTCATTGTCCACATTGTTATTGCTCTGATTTTATCGCTGGTTTTTAGTAACTGTTTTATTACTAATAAACTTTTACAATTTTAAAAACCAACTGATTGGCATTTTTTGCAGTGCCCAAAAACATCCGGATGTCCGAAATTCTTCACTTTTTATTGTCTTGTCATCGTCCTGACCCTCATTGTCCAGATTCTTATTGCTCCGATTTCATTGCTATTTTTATAACTATTTTATTACTAATTAACTTTTTGAATCACTAATTTTTTAACATTTTCAAAACCAGCGAGTGGCATTTTTCATGGTGCCCAAGAACTCCTGGATGTCCAAAATTCTTCATTTTTTATCGTCTCATGGTGTCCTCATCCTCATTGTCCACATTTTTATTACTCTGATATTATTTATTAGTTTATTTTTTTTGTTACTATTGTATTTTTATTTTTATTTTTAATAACTATTTTATTACTAATAAATTTTTAAAATTTAAAAAATAACTGATTGTTATTTTCCACAGTGCCCAAAAACTCGCAGATGTCCGAAATTCTTTGTTTTTCATCGGCTTGTGGTGCCTGACCCTCGCTGTCCACATTTTTATTACTCTGATTTTATTTTTAAATTTTATTTTATTTTTATTTTATTTTTTTCTTATTTTATTTTTATTGTTTATATTTTTAATAACTATTTTATTACTAATAAACTTTTAACATTTCAGAAACATCTGATCAGTGTTTTCACAGCGCCCAAAAACTGCTGGATGTCTGAAATTCTTCATTTTTTATCGTCTCGTGGTGCTCTGACTCTCATTGTCCAAATTTTTATTAATCCTATTTTATTGCTATTTTTATACTTACTCTATTAATAATTAACTTGTTTGAATCAGTAATTTTTAAAAGATTTTAAAGAAGCAGAACTGGTATTTTTCATGGTGCCCAAAAACATCCGGGCATCCAAAATTTTTTTCTTTTTATCGCCTCGTGGTGGCCTAAATGTCATTGTCCAGATTTTGATTACTCTGATTTTATTTTTTATTTTAATTTTATTTTTTATTATTTTAATATTTTATTTTCTTTTTTAATAACTATTTTATTTCTAATAATTTTTTAAAATTTCAAGAACAACTGACTGGTGTTTTAACAGTGCCCAAAACTCCCAGATGTCCAAAATTCTTCATTTTTTATCTTCTTGTGGTGTCCTGACCCTCATTGTCCACATTTTTATTGCTCCGATTTTATCGCTATTATAATTATTAATTTATTACTAATTAACTTGTTTAGCTATTAATTTATTACTAACTTGTGTAATAATTAATTAATTACTAATTAACTTGTGTAATCAGTGATTGGTTTGTGATTTTACAGACGCGCGATCAGCGCTTTCAGAGCTCGCGGCGAGCGGGAAATGTTACACGGGAACGAGCTTTGGATCGATTCCTGTGTGATACTGATCAATAATCAATAACTAATGATGGATCGATTCCTGTGTGATACTGATCAATAATCAATAACTAATGATGGATCGATTCCTGTGTGACATTGATCAATAATCAATAACTAATGGTGGATCAATTAATTTGTGACATTGATCAATAATCAATAATCAATAACTAATGCTGGATCGATTCCTGTGTGATACTGATCAATAATCAATAATCAATAACTAATGCTTGATCGATTCCTGTGTGACATTGTTCAATAATCAATAATTAATAACTAATATTGGAACTATTAATTTGTGATATTGATTAATTAATAATAAATAATTGACATAGGATTGATTTCTCTGTAGCATTGATTAATATTAAATAATAATGAGTGGATAAAAGTTTCTGTAATATCGAGTGATTAATAATTAATAATTACTAATATCTAATAACATAGATAGATTCCTTTGTGATATTGATTAATAATTTATAATTTATATTGGATTATTTTATTTTTAACATTGATTAACACTATTGGATTTGTTACTTTGTAATATTAATAATAATTAATAATATAGGATTGATTTTCTTGTAATATTGATTAATAATAAATAAATAATAACATAGGATTAATTTACGTGTAATATTGATTCTTAATAATCAATAATTAATAATTAATATTGGATAGATTTCTTTGTAATATTGATTAATTAATCCTTAATAATTGATAATAGATCAATTTCTTTTTAGTGTTGATTAATTAATAATCAATAGTTGATATTGGGTCTATTTCTTTGCAATGCTAGTAATAATAAAGAATTAATAATTAGTACTGAATTTATTTCTCTGCAATATTGATTAATTAATAATCAATAGTTGATATCGGATAAATTTATTTGTAATGGTTAGTAATAATCAAGTATCAATAATCAATAATCAATAATTAATATTGGATTGATTTATTTGTAATATTGTTAAAAATGCCGATTGAATGATGCGCAGCTGTTGATTATTGATAACTCACTGATACTGATTATTGATGATTCACTGCTATTGGTTATTGATAACTTGTTGCTATTGCTCATTGGTAACTCCCTGCTATTGATTATTGATAAGTCCCTCCTATTGATTATTGATGACTCACTGCTTCGGATTATTGATAACTCTCTGCTATTGATTGTTGATAATCTGCTATTGATTGTTGATAACTCTCTGCTATTGATTATTGATAACTCCCTGCTACTGATCATTGATAACTTACTATTATTGATAATCTGCTATTGATTATTGATAATTTGCTATTGACTATTGATAACTCACTGCTATTTATTATTGATAATCTGCTATTGATTATTGATAATCTGCTATTGGTCATTGATAACTCACTGCTATTGATTATTGATAACTCACTGCTGTTGATTATTGATAAGTAACTGCTGTTGATTATTGATAACTCACTGTTATTGAATTGGAGGTGGGGAGATGAAGGAACCCGGGGGGAGGAAACTCCTTTTTTTTCCTTTCCTCCCCCATTTTTTTCCCCCTTTTTTTGTCACTTTTTTTCCCCCCATTTTTTCCTCCTTTTTTTGCCCCTCTCTCTCCTGTGACAAAAGTGAAGATTTGATGAGAAATCGATAAAATGGGAAACGAAACTTTTCTAAAATTGCTTTTTAAAAAAAAATCCAATGAACAATTGGAGCTGGGTAATTGGTTCTTTAATGACTTTAAATTTGTGCTTTGGGTTTTTTAATCAATGCTTTAAAAAAGAACCTTAAAATCCAAACTGGAACAAACTCCTCCAGTGCCACCAACCCCACCAGTGTCCCCAATGTCCCCAAATGTCTCCAAATGTTCCAAATCCCCACTCAGGACACTTCGGTTTGGGGGGTGGATGTCAACCCCCGTTTATTTTGGAAATATTTGGTGACACTGGGGACATTTGGGGACACTGGGGAAATTTGTGGTTGGGGACATTTTGGGTGGGGGGGTGGTTGGGGACATTTTTGGGGGTTTGGGGACATCAGAGCTGTCACATGAAGAGCCCCACTGGAGTGAGAGAGGAGGGGACACATTGGGACACTGGGGACACGGAGATGAAGTGGGACACTGGGGACATTGGGGACACCAGTGTCACCTCCCCGCCGAGGGCCACAGGCGCAGGCTGAGCGCCCCGATGACGATGGTCACCAGGGCCATCCCCACCATGTCCTCCACGCTGGGCCCGGTGGCACCTGTGGGGACATTGGGGACGCGTCACCGACACCCCCGGGTGGCACTGAGCCCGTCCTGGTGGCACCGGCCTCACCCCAATGTCCCCAGCTCTGCTCCTGATGTCCCATAGGAGATCCCAGTCCTGTCCCAAGTGTTCCCAACCCTGTCCCAGCTGTCCCCATCTCCATCCCTGTGTCCCCAACCCTGTCCCCAGTATCCCCAACCCCTTCCCAGGTGTCTCCAACCCTGTCCCCAATTCCAACCCAGGTGTCTCCAACCCTGTCCCCAGTGTCCCCAGGCATCCCTGGTGTCCCAAGACCCTCCAAACCCCGTTCCCAATGTCCCCAAGTGTCCCAAACCCCACTCCTGATGTCCCCAACCCCATCCTGGTGTTCCCAACTCTATCCTCAGTGTCCCCAACACCATTCCTGATGTCCCCAACCCCATCCCAGGTGTCCCCAGCCCCAGTCCTGGTATCCAAGACCCTCCAAACCCAGCTGCAGGTGTCCCCAGCCTTGCTCCTGTGTCCCCAACTCCACCCCAGGTGTCCCCAGCTCCAGTCCTGGTGTCCCAAGACCCTCCACACCCCATCCCTGATGTCCCCAGTTGTCCCTAACCGCATCCCTGATGTTTTCAAGTCTCCCAAACTCCATCCCTGATGTCCTCAGGTGTCCACAAACCCTGTCCTTGATGTCCCCAGATGTCCCCAATATTCCCAGCTGTGCCCAAACCCTGTCCTAGATGTCCCCAGGCATCCCCAGACCCCATCCCTGATGTCTCCAGGTGTGTCCCCAGGTGTCCCTCACCTGCCACCACCACGGTGACCCGGTGTGGGGTGTCCCATGGCGCGTGTGTCACCAGGCAGCTGTAGCTGTCCCCTGGCACCGCTGCAGCCACGCGCAGCCCTGCGCTGCGGCTGAAGGTGCCGTCGGCCGCGTGCTGGTGCCCGGAGCTCCAGCTGGGCCCCAGGGTGGTCACCGGGGTGTCCCCCAAAGTGTCCCCCAAAGTGTCCCCCAAGGTGTCCTCCAGGCGTGGCCGGGCGTGGCCGCGGGCACGGCGCTCCCAGCGGATCTCCACGTCCAGCGGGAAGAAGCCGACGGCGTCGCAGCGCAGCTCGGCCGGGAGCCCCGGGGACAGCCGGGACGGCAGCAGGGACACCCTGGGAGGGGCTGGGACACGGGACAGTGAGCTGGGGATACTGGGAGGAACTGGGAGGGACTGGGAGGGAACTGGGAGGGACTGGGAATGGATTGGGAAGGAACTGGGAGGGACTGGGAGGAAACTGGGAGGGAACTGGGACATACTGGGAGGGACTGGGAGGAACTGGGAAGGACTGGGACATACTGGGAGGGACTGGGACATACTGGGAGCCCCTGGGAGCCCCGGCCCCGCCCATTCCCGGCACTGACCAATCAGGCGCAGCCGCAGCACCTGCTGCACCTGCCCTGGGCGCGCTCACGGAGCAGACGAAGGCGCCGTCGTCCGACCCCGAGAGCGGCGGCAGCTGCAGCGACACCACCCTGGCGCCCCCCGGCGGCTGGGAGGACCGAGGAAACGTTCGGCCTCAGTGGCGCCCCCCGGCGGCTGGGAGGACCGTGGCTGGTCTGTGCCCAAAATCACACCAGAACCCCCCCAAAAAAACCCCAAAAAATACTCCCAAAACCCCTCAAAAATTGCCCCCTAAACCCTTCCAGAAACACATTAAAAAAGTCGCCAGAAATCACCCCCAAAACTCCCCCAAAAAAACGCAAAAAATGCCCTCAAAACCCCCAGAAATCACCCACCAAACTGCTCCAGGACCTCCCAAAAAGCCCCAAAAATGCTCCCAAAACCTTCCAAAAAACCATTCAATGCCCACAGCGCCCCCTAGTGGCCAGCAGGTTCAAGGCTGTCCCGTGCCAGTGGCGCCCCCTGGTGGCCGGGAGGGCCAAAACCATCCACTGCCAGTGGCGTCCCCTAGCGGCTGGGAGGACCAAAGCAGTTCCATGCCTGCAGCGCCCCCTAGCGGCCAGGAGGACCACGGCTGTTCCAGGCCCACAGCGCCCCCTGGTGGCCAGGAGGACCAAGGCTGTCCATTGGCGCCCCCTACCGGCTGGGAGGACTGAGGCCGCCCACTCCCAGCAGCGCCCCCTGGCGGCCAGGAGGATTTGAACTACCCCCCCGCTCGGCGGCGCCCCCCGCTGTCCCCGCAGGGCTCCGCAGCCCCTCCCCTCCCCTCCCCTGCGCGGTGCCGGGGGGGCTCCCGTGGCCCCCCAGGAGCAGCAGCACCCCCGGCACGGCCTCGGTGCGGCGGGCGGCGGCCGAGTCGAAGGCCAGCAGGCGCCGCGTGGCGCCGTGGCGGTGCCGCAGCCGCTGCAGCGTGAAGGGCCCGGCCGGGGCGCAAAGGCGCAATGCAGCCGCCCCGGCGCCCCCAGCAGCGCCCACATCTGCGGCATCCGCGTGGACACCAACAGGGACACTGCACGGTGGGACAGGGCGTCATGGGTGTGCGGACATCGGGGACACCGGGGGAACATTGGGGATGTGGGGACATCAGGGAAGTGGGGGGACATTGGGGACACCAGAGACATTGGGAACAATGCGGATCTGGGGGGACATCGGGGACATCAGGGATGTAGGAGACGTGGGGATAATGGGGACATCGGGGACAATAGGGGGACATCAGGGATGTGGGAACATCTGGGGGGACATTGGGGACATCAGAGACATTGGGATAATGGGTGGACATCGGGGACATGGGGACATTGGGGTCACATTGGGGATGTGGGGACAATAGGGATAATGGGGACAATGGGGGGACACTGGGGACATCAGAGACATCAGGGACATTGGGGACATTGGGACAGTGGGGGGACAATGTGGAAAATGGGGATGTGGGATGTCCTGGCTTGTAAGATAAGCATGTATTCTATTGCCATCTGTTGGAGGTCGGGCAGTATTCTTATCTCTTCCAAGAACAATGTCTCCCTCCGGGGAGATATCTTCTGTTCATGGACCATTGAATGACTCACTGCATGACCGGTAAAGTTACATCATCCCATTGTGAGATGCTCCACCCAGAGGGAGGAGCCAAGCACCCCTACCTGAATAAAATCAGCATTTTTGGGGCACTGGACAGCCACTTCGCTGGATTCCCCGAGGAGCAGCTTCTTCTCTGCTGAATTCCCAGAGGAAGACCAAGCCCAACTACTACCAGCACTTCAGAGAAAACTCCACCCTTCTAGAGATCACTGCTTCAGCAGCATTTCATCTGCCACTCCAGGAGGAGCAGCCACCATTTAACTGGACTACTACCAACACCCTGACTCCTCAGGGTGTCAGGTTTCTGACTCCATCACTAGTTTTATTCATACTAATTACATTTTTTAAAAATTATTATTTTAATTTAGTTTTACTCCTAGTAAAGAACTGTTATTCCATTCCCATATCTTTGCCTGAGAGCCTTTTCTTAAATTGTGGTAATTCGGAGGGAGGGGGTTTACCTTTTCCATTTCACAGGAGGCTTTTGCCTTCCTTCACAGACTCCTGTCTTTTCAAACCTAGACATGGTCCTTGTTCGTTTTTTGTCCCTTGTGTGTGTGTTGTGGGCTCGGGTCTGTCTCTAGATCCCCTTGTAGGCAGGGGCGGCCCTGTTGGCCGTGCGGAGCCCCCGTGGTTTTCTGGGCTTGTGCCAGGAGGGTTCTGGGGTGGGTTGAAGGTCGCTGCTGGGGGCTGCCAGGTGCCCATGGCACACCGCCCTGAGAGCGCCCGGTCTCGTCTGATCTCGGGAGCTGAGCAGGGTCGGGCCCTGCTGCTGCTGGGGGCAGCGAGGACGATGTCAAGGATGACAACCTCTTGCTCCACCTGACCACCGGCAGGCTGAAGATGGTGGACTTTGATTCTGACATCTCCTTCAAAGCCAGGTTCCACAGGGAGTTTGCAGATGAGTCCACACGCAGGGGGATGCTCCCAGATTTGGGCATTGTACAGCCTGGCTGGGAACCAAAGGTTCCCCCTTTGCTGGGGCGGATGCAGCTGATCCTTCAGTCGGCTGCCAGGCTGCTTTTGGCAGGGCTGGGGCATGGGCTGGGGTGGGTACGAAATGGGAGTGGGCTCCTGGCCCTGCCAACAGCCCCCAGCACCCACCGTGCCCCGGGCTGGGGCTGGGCTGGGGCAGCCAGCCCGACACAAACAAACCCCCATGGTGGGAGCAGAGGTGGGACTCCAGACCCTGTGCAGGGGCTGCTTTGCTTTGCAGGCAAGGAAGGGCTTGGGCTGCTCCACTGCCCTTGTTTGCTTTGGGATCATCATGGGGGCCGTGCAGGGGAAGGGAGAAAGCCTGGGGTTCCCTCCCCATGGTGGGTTTTTCCCTGGCATGCAGGGGTTGGGCCTTCCTTAAGGCCCTGACAGAGATAAGATCTTTGACCTTTTTTCTTGTTCCCCTTTTTGTCTGTAATCTATTATCAATAATTTGATGTTTGTTTTCCTTGAGGAAGCGTTCCAGGTGGGGTCCAGTCTGGATCAGGCCGTGCCTGGGAGCAGCTGCGGCGTGGATGGGCCGTGCCCTTGGAGAAGGCTGAGGGCATCGTTTGGGACCAGCTTTTCTTCCAGCAGGGGATGGCGTGAGGTGGGTCCTGTCTGCTGGGGATGGTGGGATCAGAGCTCTGGGGAGATGGCAGCGAGCACAGGAGCGTCCTGCTCTGGGCAGCTGCTGAGGGCTGGAGGTGCCGTGGCCGGCTGCAGGCTGGGCACATGTCCTGCCCTCCTGCTCTGCTCCCAAAGGCAGCAGTGATGGGCAGCTCTGGGCACAGCTCTGGCACGGCCAGCATGGCCTGGGCACCGCGGGCGGCTGGGACAAGGGGACAGGAGCCTTCAGCTGACTGGGCTTTCTGGTTTCTCTCCTTGCAGCCGGGCTCTGTGGGTGCTGAGGCTGCTCTGGGCTCTGCCAGGGCCCTGCTGGAGCTCAGCACCGGACTGCAATCAGCCAAAGGAGAAATGGGGTGCCCTGCAGCACAGACTGGCTTGAGCATTTCAGCAACACAGCTCAAGTCTGCAGAGTGTACACCTCCAAGGAAAAACACACAGCCACCCAAAAAATAAACTTGTTCAATAACTTCTGAAATGAAATCAATCTGGGATGACCCCAAATGACTTTTTGCAGCTTGCTCAAGCAGTAGCTCAGCCCTTCTCTGAACTGTTCTCTCCCACACCTGCTTTTTACTTCCCAACTGCTCCCTCTTTTCCCCCAGTGAGTTCCCAGCCCATTCCAGTCTCCAGCACACTGTTGCCTTCCTTGCTGCCCCTCACCATGAGGAAGGCCCAGTCCCAGGCTTAGGGACTCATCCTGTCACTGGCTGAGGAGCAGCAATGTCTCAGAGGTCTGGTGGGATTTTAGTGTCATTCAGAGCTGCTCTCCAGCCCCTAGCTCTCCTCACTGCTGAGTTCCCGGTCCCTTTTCCTCGTCCTTGCAGCAGGATGAGCTCTGTGAATCCCCTGGAGCCTCCCCACTCTTCCCAGCCCACGCACCCACCTCAGTTAGGCTGAAGCTGCAGCTTCTGTGTCTCCTCTGGCACACCAGTGCAGTCCCCTGTGCGGGGAGCCCCAGCCCCAGAGCACAGCACTCAGCAGTGCAGTCGGGGCTGGAGCAGCTGCCCTGCAGCCCTGCCTTGGCTCTTGGTGGCAGGGAATGCTCCCTGTTTGCAGCTGTCCCTGCAGGATGGCCCCAGGGCAGAGCCCAGCCGGGCTCCCAATGCAGCCCCTGAAGCTTGAGGCAGACAGTGGTCCCAGAGCTGAGGTTCACGGGGAGCCCCCGGAGCTGTGCCTCGCACTCTGTTGCCGTGTCACCGTGCAGGCTGGCTTGTACGGGGTGAATGTACCAGCCCTGCTTTGACTGACAGGGGCCGGGCCCATCACATCTCTCCCAAGGCTGCAGGCATTGCCCAGGCCAGAATCTGAAGGGGCACAGAGATCAGAGCAGTGAAATCATCCAGACTGGGTTTTCAAAGGCCCTTTAGAAGGAAGGGCTTGAGAATAAACGTGCTCTGTTTGCCACACGAACATCGGGGTGAGTGGTCTCTTTGGCTCCAACCCACTTTCCTCCCCGAGCCAACGTTACCCACTCCCTCACACGTCCCCCCTGTGCCTTCCCACTGCCTTGTCCTGTCAGGGCTCCCACAGCCCCTCATCCCTTCGTGGCCCCGTCCCCTCAGGGTCTCCCCAGCCCGGCCAACCTGCCCGGCAGCAGCGCCACAGCCCCACAGGAGCTCCAGAGGAGCCCCACCAAGAGGCACCTGGGAGCCCTCAGCAATCCAGCCAGCAACACACGGGCAGGAGGACACGGATGGCGCTTCCTGCCTGGGACAGGGCTTGTGGCCATCTCCAGGCACCGCTATCACAGAGATCCCCACAGCTCCAGCCCCTGCCCATCTGCTCTGTGGGCAGCACAAAGGCTTCAGCAGAGCCACCAAAGGCCAAGGGGCTTCTGGCCATTTTCCCTGCAACCCTGCATGCCTGGGCAGCTTGCTGAGCCCAGGAACCCTTTTACACCCTCTTCCCCTCGGCCCTGCAGAGCCTGGGCAGCAAAATAAAGATCCTGGCAGTCTGTCTATAGCAACACATCCTATATTTATACGCTAAAGAAAAACAAAAAGAAAGAAAAGAACAATCTTAAAGAAACGAGACATTCCTGCTGGCTCGGGTGGCCCCAGCAGACAGAGCCTCTGGGATCAGCTCTCTGCAGAGCTGCAGCAGCGCAGCCAGCCGAGCCCCGACAGACGAGGCCGTCTCCTCCATGCCCTGCGGAGCCGATCCTGCAGGTTGTCAAAGATGGAATATGGAGCTCTCTCTGCTTCCTGGAGGATGCACAATGTTTGTACTGCCAGGCTTGCGACGGCGACGCTGGTGTCATTTTCCATGCCTTCAAGGGCTGAAAGAGAGAGGAACAGAGCCATGGTCAGTTCCCACATCTGAGGGGACCCAAGAAGACTCTGTGCCAGGGCCATCCCAGCCGGCTCTGGCCATGGCCAGCAGGGAGCAGGGACCAGCTGGATTAGCCCGAAGCTGCTGGCCACGAATCCCCCAGGTGCCCTGAAAGCTCTGTGTGCTCTGCCCACGCCGGCCCTGGTCCGCACAGGGAGCAGAGCCCTCCGCAGCCGGGGCAGGGCTCGCAGCTCCCCCGGCAGCCCCCGCTGGCAGCCCGCTGCCCTCGCTCACCCTCAGAGAGGAGCTGGAGCTCTTCCTTCCTCCCCCTCAGGTGCCGCCCGGCCGTCCCTGGGAACACAGAGCCTGTCAGGCCCAGGGCACAGCTCCCTGCCAGCGGCGCCGCCAGCCCTGTGCCCACACGCCCTCCTGGCCCGGCTCGTGGCTCACCCATGAACCTGACGGCCGCCTCTCGCAGGGGCTCCTGTGGGCTCTGCAGGTAGGGCAGGGCCCGGCGCAGGTGCTTGGCCACGCTGCTGCTGTCCTCTGCCAGCTGGAGAGAGCGGCAGGAGGGAAGGGTTGGCCCCGCAGCCCCCCGGGCTGGGGCTCCATGGGCACCCGGCTCAGGCCGCAGGAGCCTGGAGCAGAGCCCGCGCGGCCTCGGGCTGCAGCAGCGGGCAGGGGCACAGCTGCCAGCCCGCACACCGAGCACCGCGCTCAGGGGCTGCTCCAGGCTGGGGCTGCGGCTTCCCGGCCCTCCTTACCAGGCACTCGGGGAACTGCCACAGCTTCTGGTTCTGCACCAGTTCTCCAAGATCCCTCCTCTTGAGGAACTCGGCCGCACAGAGCAGTGTTTCCTGAGAAGCCTGGAGAGCAGCAGAGACGCGGAGATGGCCCCACAGCCCAGGGCGCAGGACCCCGTCCCTGTGCCAAGGCCAGCAGGAGCTGCAGCCTGCGAGGCACCAGGGCAGGGCCAGCCCAGCCCCTGCCAGGGGCCAGCGGCAGCTGCCGAGTCCTCACCTCTGCCACTCTCTGGTTCTCATCGTGGCAGTGCAAGGAGAGTGGCAGCAGGCTCTGGCGCACGTGTGCCTTCAGGACCTTTCTCTCCTCTTCCGGAAAAAAATCCAGCATCTCCTTGAAGACAAACAGGGAGCACAACTGCACCTGGCTGTCCTCCTGTAGGAAAGGAAGGAAGAAAGACCTCAGCATCAGCTGCTTCAGGCCCACCTGGGCACAGCCTGTGAGTGCACAGGGCACAAAGTGTGCGGGCAGCACGCACTGGCCGTGGCTGGAGGCGCAGACCCTTACATTGTCAAAGAGTGGCAGGAGTGCCTCAGCCAGCTGCAGGGCGATGGTGCTGGTTATTGGGGCACCATTGCAGAAAAATAAAGCTCTGAGGAGAACCGTGGTCATCCTGAGCATGGTGCTGTCATCTTCCTTCAGGAGTTCCACGAGCCTCTCATGCAGGCTCCACATCCTTATGGCCATCTATTTGTGGAACACAAGTGTGTGAAACACCATCCTGCTGCCACAGGGCCCAGGGGCCCAAGGCCTGTGCCAAAGCCCTGGGGCAGCTGCAGCAGGAGGCAGGAGAGCTGGCAGCAGCTGCCTCAGTGCCCCAAGGCCAGCCAAGCCCCAGGGACTGCCTTCCCCAGCCCCACGCTGGCAGCACGGCTTCAGCCCCTGCGCTCTTCTCACCGAGACACTGGTGGTGCCGAGCGCCACGAGGCCTCGGAGCGCCAAGCGACGCCTCCCCCTGCACTCGCCCTGCAGGTGCTTGGACAGGAACTGCAGGACGCTGTCACGGCGCTCACTCAAGTTCAGGTGTTCCAGGATCTGAAAGGCACAGGCCGGTGACGGGGGAGCGGCCTGCGGGAGCCCAGAACTGCCCAGGGCCGGGCCCAGGTAGCAGCACAGGGCACGGGCTCCGTCCCAGGCACTGCGGCCAAGAGAGGGCAGAGAGCCGGGAGGCAGCTCAGCGAGGCAGCGCTGGCCTTCAGGCTCACCTCCACAAGGAACGCCAGGGCAGCCAAATCCCGGCACGGCGTGTCCTTGCTGAGCAGCCCGAGCAGGTGGAACGCAATCCTGGAACACGCGGCTTCGGATGCGCGGTGCATTTCTCTGACAGGAGGAAACACGAGTCAAAGCCCTTAGCCAGTGGGGGCAAACCTCTCCCAGGACTGCCTCACAGAGCTCTGGCCTTTCTCCACCACCCTGCAAGGGGCAGCTGAGCCCTCTGGGAGGTTGCTGCTCTTGGGCACGCTCCTCTCCCAGCCTTTTGCAGCCTCCTTGGCCGTCCCTTGGTGACAAGGCCTTCTGGCCCACGGCCACAGGGACTGTGTGGGGCACCTCGGGCACAGGGCACACATGCCGGGGACAGCTGGGGAGCAGGGGGTCTCACCTGGCCAGCACGCCCACAGCACAGTGGTGGGTGTCAGCACAGAGCAGTGTGTCCCAGCCACGCTTGTCTTCCATGGCCACCACCACATCCTCATAGTGAAGTTGGCAGAGCAGGGCCTTGAGGGTCTGCTCTGCAAAGCTGTGCACAGAGCAAAGCTGAGGTTACACTGGGAGCACTGGCCCCTGCCCTGGGCACATGGCAGGGACAGGAGGACTGGCATGGAGCACCTGCTGGGGCTGGTGGCAAGGCCGTGTTGCTGCTGGCATCCCTTCCAGAAGGTATCGACCTCCTCTGGCACATCCAGAGTGCTGAAGAGCACTTGGAAGAGCAGATGCACAAAGAGGCCGGGGAAATACACGGTGACTACATGTGGCACACAGGGCAGCTGGAGGATCTTCCACATCACCACGGTTGCCTGCAAAGGACAGAGCAGCCCGAGACAGCGTTCAGTGCCGAGGTGTCCGTGTGGCAGGGCCCGAGCACGGGAGGGAGAGGCCCGGAGAGACGCAGGGGGAGCACCGGGCCTGGTGACCCTGGAGCTGCCCCGAGGCCAGGTTTCAGCCCAGCGCCTGAGGCAGGGAGACGCCGTGGGGGAGGGAGGATGGAGAGCTGCTGGAGAGGTGGCCTTGGGGCCAGCAGAGGCAGAAACTCACAGCCAGGGCAAGGACAGCCGTGTGGTCCCCATCGGAGGTGCACGTGCTGTGCTCTGGCCAGCTCCCCAGCACATCCAGGAGTACGAGCATGGCCGGCTCTGCAGTCCTCAGCGAGCACATGATGTTCTTCCACATGGCCAGAGCAGCTCTGTGGGGTCAGAGCTCTGTCTCAGAGGAGTCTGGGACACAGCAGCGTGGCCTGGGCGGCAGCGGGGAGCTGAGCTGCTCTGCCAGCCCTGCCTCTGCCCACTGCCCCTCACTGGCAGCACGCAGGCAGCCCAGCCCTGTGGGCACTGGCCCCTGAGGGGCAGGGGGAAAGCATGGCAGCACGCTGGGGGGCTGGCAGGGGCCAGGGCTGGCAAAGGGAGCAGCCAGAGGGCCCTGGAATTCTCTGTGTCAGACACCTGGGAAAGGCTGCACATGGGGAAGGGCTGCTGAGCCCTGAGCCCTCTGGGCAGGTGAGCCCCATACCTGTCACACAATGGGGCCACACGCAGGAGAGCCATCACCACGTCAGAGGGCTGTGCCTCTGTCAGATCCAGAAGGGGCCTGTACAGATTGTACTCAGGAAACTCATTGGCCACGAGCCACTGGTGGATGTACCTCACCATGGCGGGCACCTGGAGAAGGAAGGGGAGACTTGGAAAGCTGCTGGAGGAAGGAATGTGCCCAGCTGCCCCAGAGAAGTGCTTCCCTTGCCACCACACTGCCATGGCCTCAAAGGCTCCCAGGGAGCAGCAGGCATGGCTTGGGAGGCCAAGCAATTGCTGGGAGGAGAAAAGCCAGGCCACAGGCTGCTTACTTGCTTTGGGCTGGAAGGACCCTCCTCCACAAGCATATCCAGCAGGGCAGCGCTGGTCTTGGTTTTGAAGATGGGAGAGTACACTCTGAGCACGGTGCCCATGGCGCTGCTCTCTTCCTCCCGAATCCTCTTCATGAATTTGCAAACCATCTGCAGCAGAAGGGCAAGAAGCCCGGGATGCTGCATGGAGTGCTCTGAGCACAGTGCTGGGCTGAGCAGTGCCAGCAGGCCCAGCCCAGGTGGGGATGGCTGCAGGTACCTGTGCTGTTCTGCGGAAGCGGCCACGGGTGCGTTCCTGCTCTCGTGTGCGCTGCACGGCTGCACCTGGCAAAGAGCGAGCGCAGCCCGAGCTGAGGGGCTGCGGGAGAGGCCGGAGAACACAGCCCAGCCCTGCGCTGCCCAGGCAGGGACAGCCCCGCGACGGCCCAGGGCACGGAGCACGGCTGTGGGGTGTCTGCCCGGCCCCTATTCCATCCTGTCCATGGGCATGGCCCCAGGGGAGGGGATGGGATGGGATGGGATGGGATGGGATGGGATGGGATGGGATGGCATGGCATGGCATGGCATGGCATGGCATGGCATGGCATGGCATGGGGCCAAGCTGGCTGCAGGCACCAACCCTGTGGCCCAGCTCTGCCACTCACCCTTCTGCTGTGGCTGGAACTGCTCCACCTCTTCAGGCTGCTCTGCTGGGGCAGCTCCAGGGCCTTCTTTCTCCTCCTTGCCCCAGGCCAGCTTGGGCCCGCTCGCAGGTCTGTGCTCTACGACACTGCCTGGATTCATGGCTACTTGCAGAAGGTGAAAAGGAAAAGGTCCGAGTCAGCAAGTGCTGCAGTCGTGCCTTGAGGGCACCTGCAAGAGTGAAGTCTTGGCAAGGCTACAGGACAGCAAGTCCTGCACTCTGGTCCTGGGGGCACCAGCCAGAAGGACAGGAGACTCCTGTCAAGGATGGTGAAAAGCAAATGCCACGGTCTGACCTCGAGGGCAGCTGCAGAAGAGATGCCTCGGGAAGGCCAGGGGTCACCAAGTGCTCTGGTCTGGCCACAAGCTCACCTGCAGGAGTAATACCTTGGGAAAGCCTCAGAGTCATCAAGGAATGAGTGGCTGTGTGAGGGCTCCTCACAGCACCGCTCTCTCCCGTCCTCTCTCGTCGCGTGCACGGAGCACTCTGGCGTGGCCCTGCCACTGCCAAGACCTCTGGCACAGCGTGTCACAAAGGGCCCTTGGATCCCTCGTCCCGTTCCATTCCACGGTGACCATGCTGCACCGTGTCACAAAGGGCCCTTGGATCCCCTGTCCCGTTCCATTCCACGGTGACCATGCTGCACCGTGTCACCAAGGGCCCTTGCACGCACTGCCACCTGCCCTGGGGCCACCCCGTGCCCACCCAAAGTGGCCCAGGGTGGAAGGAATGCCTTGCCCCAGGTGTGTCAGACAGCCCAACAGGATCTTTAGGAAGGGCTCAGCCCATCAGCAAACGCTGCCCTGCTCTGCGGGCTCAGAGCAGCAGGAGCCCCCGCAGCTGCCGACGCAGCCGCGGCGAGAAGGGCACGGGGCCTCCACAGAAGCTGGCACGGCCTCCTCGGGACACGTCCCACATGGTGGCCGTCCTGAGCACGGCCGTGGGACACAGACCAGGAACGTGTGGGCCAGGGCAGGAATGCTGCTCTGAGCCCTGGGGCCCGGGCAGCGCTGACAGCAGCAGGTGAGGCACAGTCCCTGCCCAAGCAGAGTTCCCCCGAGCCCTGGCAGCACCGGTGCCCGTCTCCTGCCCCAGAAACCTGTGCCCCAAAAGGGCTTCTCTGCCAGAGGGCAGCCAAAGCTGGTGTGCACTGGGGGCTGTGCTCTGTCCTACAGGGGCTGTTGGTAGCAGCACCTGGAGCAACTGGTGGCAACACTTGGTGCTTAATAGATGTTGTTGCTCCTTCCCAGAATGATTTTTTCATGGAAGGGATTAGCAGCAGCACAGAAACACTAACAGCTACTGAACTTCACAGGACAAAGAGACTCCACCGAAACACTGCCATGTTTCCATGTGCTTTTGCGTCTTTCTTGCACTCTGAAAGAAGAAGAATTGGCCCAAGCCCTGCTATTCAAATCTCCAGCTGCTGTGTGTCTTCCTGTGGCAGCTCACTGTAAACACAACTGGCTGCCTGCTCAGCTGGGCAATGGACGGCCACAAACAGGGAGAGCCCTGGTGAACATCTCTTTGGTCTCGTGGGGCAGTGAGGGCACAGGAGACAAAGACTGCTCCTCCCGAGTTCATGGGGCAACAAAGAGATTTTATTTCCCAAGCCCCCCCTTACACAGGACATTTGAAAGACCAGGCCTGGAAGCTCTCATTGGTTTGAGCTCCACGCCCCTTCAGGTTCTGGCCTGTGAGGTGCCTGCAGTTTTGGGAGATATTTGATTGGTCAAGACCCCTGTCAATCATGGTAACACCTCACCCTTCTTTTCTTTATAAAATTCTGTGTATTGTTCTCTGTCACCCATCTGCAAGGGCCCTTTGCAAACATGGGGACAGAGGACAGCGTGCATCTAATTTGCACTGGAGCTGCAGCATTCCCCTCCAGGAACTGTTAGGGGAGAACTCAGGCTACAGGCATAATGCTTCTTGGTTACAAATTGAACTTATCTCTAAAAGCAGAAAGCTATTTAACCCTGAGCCCATTTAACCCTTAGAGGAAAACCCAATTTTAAAAAACAACCTTTAAGCACTTGATCCCTTGGGGAAAAACCGAACTCCCAGAAAACAATCTGTAAAAAGAAAAACTGTTTGTAAACATGAGAAATAATTAGTAAACAAATCAAGTCCTTCTATGAACTGTCCATGAGGCAGGTGATCATTTGTAATGCTGTCTGTGGCTTCCAGTGTCCATATTTTAGGCAGCTGCATTGTACTGTTGTAGGATTTATTGTAAAACATGAGAACAGACTCAGAGGGGAGGAGGGTGTACCCTCAATCCAACCCCTTTCCCCTTTTTTCTTTGTATAATAAGTAATAATAGGAACAACACATGGATTTTGAATACTATTAACTTATGCAAAGTTTCATCCACGTTTACTGATAATATTTTTCTTTACCAGCCAGGTTCAGGGCAAAGAACTTGATTGGGAGATGTTTTGATATGGGCAAGGAACTCGGTTAGGAGAAATTTTCTGTATTTATATTTTATCTAGTGCAAACCATATACTTTTCCCTTTTTGTTAGAAATTAGAAATCTTTTATTGACTTTAATAAAAGCTGACTTTTAACTTTTAAAATGATGACAAGTGGCAGAATTTCAGTGAAAATCTTTGCAACTACAATTTGCTTATGACAAATAGATGTTCTATGTGTACCCCCGTAGATCTTCTTTGAATCATACCAGTTTATCTTGAAGCAATGCAAGAATAATTACTAGAATATTAAGAAAGGGCATGTTAATACACATACTAGGACTTCTTTAAGACAATGATTTACTGAAATATGAATATCAATCTAATATCGATATCCAATTGAGACAGACAAAAACTCTCTAAGAGTTTAAAGTTATAAAGTGTATGTTTATTGAGACAGATGGGCAGTACGTCGGATAATTCCCTAATGCACACTGCAAAAATCACAGGTATTACAAAGCTTTTTTATTTGCAGAAGTCTTGAATACACAAAATATGAATGCATATTCATATCCCTGTCACTTCCTCTGATCCGCTTCACATGCTAATTGGCAAAAAGGCAATTAAGCATGTGTGGTTCTGTTCCCTGAAATGAGTCGGGGGTCCATTTTGGGGAGGGGTCTCCAAAATGAAGAAGTAAAATAAGTCTTCCTTGTTCTGACCTTTCTGCCTTTCCCATGCATACGTGAGAAATGAATCCTTGCTGTTTTCCTGTGCTTAATGGATTCCTAAAGTATGGGAAGTCTGCAACTGTTTTTGTGTCCCTGAAATCTGTTTATCACATTCTCATGATAAGCACATCTACCCAAACAAAAAGCTGGCAAGCAATGAGTTAATAGATCCTGGATATCTTATCTAAGATCCAGCTACTGTTAACTATGAACAAAGTCGATTTATCTACTTCCAATAAGTCAGCAACATCCAATTTAACTATCATCTTAACTTTCCTAAAATTCTAAATTCTTCAAAATTAATGTCTCACCGGGAATGGGGACAGGGAATGGGAATGGGAATGGAGACAGGGACTGGGAGTGGTGACAGAGACAGGGAATGGGGACAGGGACCAGGAATGGGGACAGGGAATAGGACTGGGAATGGGGACAGGGACAGGGAATACGGTACAGGGATCAAGAACGGGGCCCGGATTGGGATGGGAACAGGATGGAACGGGACAGGGGGGACACGGGAACAGGCAGGGGCAAGGGGAGTATGGAAGGGGAGTAAGGAATGGGGCAGCTGCTGCAGGGGCACATGGGGACAGTTCCAGGGCAGGGGGTCCTTGACCAGCTGCCCAGAACCTCCACCAGGGTCTCCCAGGGCAACCGGAGCCGCTCAGCCTGGGGTGCCCAAAGCCCTGAGAAACTCCCAGGTCCCTCCCAGGAACCCTCAAGTCCCTCAAACCCAGCATCCCCCACATCCCCTGCAAGACCCTCCCCATGTCCCCATCCTTGTCTTAGCTCAACATCTTTATTTTTACCTGCTTTTAAGAGTTTTGAAAGGGCAAAGAGAAATGAAAAGAAAATCCAGGCCACGGGGAACCAGGAGAATGTTGAGCCCCCCAGCTGGGTGTCTTCCCAACATGGATCAGCAGCACCACGGGTCACCAGGACTCTGCCCACCGGGGCTCACTGGGGATCATCCAGCACGGATCCTCCTGTGGGGGATGGAGCTGGAGCAGCGCATGGAGCTCCTCCAACACTGGGGCACTCGCAGGGCTGCCCTTTGTGGTGCCTCTGCTGGTTTTGGGTCAAGGCTGAGCTGTGTGATGAGCTCTTCCCACACTGGGGACATTCATAGGGCCTGGAACTTCACCAGGAAGAGGGCTGGGATGTGCCCTGGTGCCTGGGACATCACCAGGAGCAGGGCTGGGATGTGCCCTGGTGCCTGGGACATCACCAGGAACAGGGCTGAGATGTGCCTTGGTGCCTGGGACATCATCAGGAGCGGGGCTGGGATGTGCCCTGGTGCCTGGGACATCACCACAAGCGGGGCTGGCTCTGATGCTCTCCGGTGCCTGGGACATGACACGGGGCGGTGCTGGCTGGGGTTTGTTTGGTGCCTGTGCAATCCCAAGGGCAGTGTCACAGCGGGGCAGCTCTCAGTGTCCCCAGCAGGTCACAGTGTCCAGGGCAGCCCGTGCCAGCGGTCACTGCGCACACGGGGCAGGCTGGGCTGGACAGGGGACGGGGCAGAAACGCTGCCCCGGGACTGGGGTCTGCCCCTGCCTCTGGGGCCCAGCCCCTGCTGGGAGCGCCTTGGGCAGGGCACGGGGCTGCTGCTGGGCCAGGGGGACAGGCCGTGCCCCCTGTCCCCTGCTGCTGGGCCAGGGGGACAGGCCGTGCCCCCTGTCCCCTGCTGCTGGGCCAGGGGTGTTATGGACAAATTCAATTGGGGAGGCTAATTATAGATAAATCAATTACCAAGAATTTATTAAGCAAGTGGTATTAAGCAAAAGAACAGCGCTGGGTGGCCAGGGAGCCTCTCTTCCACCACGGCGCACCTTCCCCCTTTTACCTTTTTGTTTTTATAGTCCCTTTTTATTTCTGGTTGACGTATTTTCTCTCTGTGCACTCTGTGCCGGTACAATTGGTTCCTGGGGGGTCTCTTTTTCTGCCCTTGGTGGTCATAGGAATGAAGGCTCCTCATCTTCCTTGCAGATTGTCCTTGGCCTAAAAGTTAACTTGTACATAATTAGTTACACAGTCTTCTATGCTAGTTGTATTCCCTACTCAGTTCAAATTCTTATCTCCTTTATCGCTTGTTTGATGAGCAAAATAATTTTTATTTATTACAAACCCCCCTTTTTCTCTTTACCAATTTGTTCATTAAAACGCTTTAACTCTTGGTAGCTTAAGACCAGGGTTTCATCTACTTCTAAGTCCCTGGGCAATGTTTCCTACCTATCTCTAATAAGTGTTAGATGAGCTGCCTCTAATCTTCTGTTTACAATGTCGATGATTTTATTAAAAATATAAGGTTTGAAAGTTAAACTTAGTAACAACAATGTTACGGGACCTGCAATCCCCCTTATACAGAATTTCTCCTTGAGTGCCATACCCCGGAATTTTACACCCCTCAGGGTACCATGAGGTCTTTAAAAATTTATCTGGATGGGTGACAGCCTGGGCGGTTGCTATGGCTTCACAGCCCCAATACCCACACAGATATTACCCAGGATAATGACAATATCCCCTCCCAGGATTGGAACTAGGACGCCAATGGGTAGCCTGGAGTTCAGGTTTACTCCATCCCCACATAGAGTTTATCAAGCCTTTGTTAGTAACAAAAAAATGGGAGCTACAGTGGTGGCATTATGCTTAACAACTTTCCCTTGGTCTGTTTTGGTCAGAGTCCAATTAAATGGCTGGTGTGCATAGTCCCCTTGACCAGGCCAGGTACAACATATAACTAATATGCACAGAATTTGCCAGCAAGGGTGGAGTCCAAACTGCCCCAGGATTTGATTATCATTATCTCCCCATTCCCAGTGTTTGTTTTGACATGTTATTGCCGGGCTCACCTTTACCCTTGGGAGATCAGTATCCTTGAGGCAGTTCTTGAAATACTTTGAATTGTCCCAGTCTGAGGGCTCTTTCCTCCACCGCTTCTCATCCCTCTGCCTCGCTCACCGACTCGGTTGCTCCAAGCCGCGAAGCGCACCATCTTCTCAGCAGCAAGGATATTCTTCAGGAGGACCCAAACTCTGCTTTTGTTGCCTCTTTTTGAATGATTCCCAGCTTTTATCCTTCACTTGTGGTGAGTCACACTGAATCCCAGGTAAAGATTTCCGGCAAATCCCTTTGATAATTTGAACAATTAGGGGAATTGGTTCATTGGAGTGGAAACAACAATTTTCAGGTCTAGCCCCCTTAATAAACACCTCCCACCACTCTTGGGATTCCCTTGGTAGGGTCCCATTCTCTTCTCCAATCCTTAGGACTGACTCTGTCAGTTCTCTTTCTAACTGATAACACCCTTAACAAATACCCCTAGGAGGAGTGCCTCTGTAACTATGGACCCACCACCGTTCCTGCAAATTTTACAAATATAGCATAAAAAAGGGTAACAACCACAATCCTTATTTGCACAATATACTCTAAAATCATTAGTTATAGGATATCCATAGTCAAATATCTCACTCTACCAGCTGGTTCGTACATTTCTTACTGAGTCCATTCAGTCCATTTAAGTGTGACCTTAAGATCCCCGGGCTGGCTGGTTATTCTCCAGGGCTCTTAGGCAGCAGCAGGAATCGCTCCCTTTATTCGGCTCGCATGGGTCCACCCCTCCTCGGCGGTTCTGACTGCAGTTTCTATAGTGAGTAAAACAACATAGGAGGCTTCCCAATTTGGGGTTGTGAGGTTTCTTTCTAGGTTTCTTATTAAAACCTTATCACCTGGATTTATATTGTGGATTGCTAGGTCTAAAGGAGGTTGTTGCACTAGTAACTCAGCTCTTCTAAGCCCTTCCCGAGCCTTCACAAGTTGCATGACATATTGGTTAATTTGTTGATTACTTATTTCAGGATGATCTATAGGAGAATCCATGTCATAAGGCATCCCATAAAGCATTTCAAATGGAGAGATTCCAATATCGGTTCTGGGCAGAGTTCTTATATTTAACAAGGCTAAAGGTAAACATATTACCCAAGATAACTGTGTTTTATACATCAATTTAGTTAGTTGTTTCTTAATTTTCCCATCTACCCTTTACACTTTACCTGAGCTTTGTGGATGTCAGGGAGTATGATATTGCCACTTTGTTCCTAGAGCTGTAACTACTTCTTTAATTATTTTGGGGGCAAAGTGTGGCCCTCTGTCTGAGTCTATTACTTCTGCTAGTCTGTAGCAGGGGATTATCACTTCTAATAATATTTTTACTATGTTTGTGTAGTTGCCCTGGAGGTAGGGAATGCCTCTACAAAGTGAGTCAAGTGATCTATTATCACCAATAAGTGTTTATACCTTCCTACTTTAGGCAAATCAGTAAAATCATTTTGAATGTGGGAAAACCCTCTATGTGCCAATTCCCATCTCCCCCATTTCCCACACCACTCAGGATTTCTCACACCTGGGTCTACTCCTGGGTCAGGGGTCTCTTCAGCCCCTCTAGAAATCTCAGCCCTCATTCTAGAGAGACTGCAGACTGTAGAGAGAAAGCTTACCAGATTAAACACCAGGAAGATGGTCTCTTTAACAGTCAGGGGAAACGGAACATTCTCTAATAGGGAGCTAAGAGATTCAGAGGAGAAGAAGGAAAGCAACGGCTGAAAAGCCTCATCCCCTGCTTCCCCTCTAACAAACTGGCTGCACAACCATGACTATGAGCCATGCATTCCTGGAACAGACTTCAGCACCTTCATAAACCCCCTTGCAAGCCATGACACCCAAGCCCAGCCCGATGGATATTCTTGTCAGTGCCCTACTGCAAAAACTACGTACTAGGGACAATACCAGAGCTATTCCTGGATAAGAATATAAACATAGGGACCATAGAGGAATTAAGATCTCAAAAAAATCCTAGGGACCAGAAACACATACAGGCCTTCACTCTAAAAGACACTATGATTCAAACAACAAAGCCAGTAACTGCTCCATACTAACACAAAGTGATTGGAACCAAAATATGATTAGAACGGGGTTTGTTTTTTCACTCTCTCCAGCCACGAAATGGGCAGGAAAATATTTGTCCTCGTTTAGGGCAAATTTTGTGAGAAAAACCTCTGGAAGGAGCCCCCAGAAAACAATCCCCCACGGCCCCTCCCCACCCACCTGATTCGGGAAGAATTTTCTCTGAGAGAAGTGGAAAATGACCTGTTTATTTAACAAACAAAACCCTTCCCAGCACTAGAAAAATGAACAACACCAGATGACAACAAACTCTTTCACCACTCTGAAGAGATGACAAATCCAGAAAGTCTCTCCTGGGAGTGGTCGCCCGGGTCTGGGCGCTGGGGATTGCTCTGGGCACTGGGGATGGCTGCTGCAGATCACAGAGCGCAGGCTCTGGGTGCTCCTCGGTGTTTCCCAGATCCCAGTCTGGAGCAGGTTAGATGATATTCAGGAAAGGGAAAGGGAAAAGAAACAGTCCAGGGAAAGAATTGGACTGCTTAGCTAAACTAATTTAAAAAGCAAAAGCAAAAGCAAAAGCAAGCAAAAAAGCAAAGCAAAGCAAGCAAAAGCCAGCAAGCAAAGCAAAGCAAGCCAGCCAGCACTGGCCTCTTCTAGACAGCAGAGCATGGGGGGAGGTGAGCCGGCTGATAACAAGGCAAAACAAACCTTCACTTTCAGAGCCAGTTCTGAAAGCACAGAACATAATATCAAACATAAACAGAACACACGATTGGAGATACAAACACCATAACGTCACCTTTGGACATTCCACCCCTTATCTCCATGTCTTTAACATCATGTTAAAAACTCCATCAAGTTAAAACTTCCACCTTTCACTTACTCATACCTTTGACACACATTTCCTTCTATTTCACTTGCTTAAACCTTTGAGCCTTACATATTTTTTCTGTCTCATGTCTGTGTGTTTTCGTTTACAGACACTGGCAGTAACATCCAGCAAACAGTGATATTTGCATATAAGTCTCACCCCACAATCAGATCTCCCTGAGGTACACATCGTGCTGTTCCATCTCTCTGCATTATCCACCATGTACAACCTGGTCCCTGAGCAAAGACAATCCCACAAATAGGTTTGTCTGTACTCGAGGCAGAATTGATCCACACTGATTTCCCTAACAAACCTCTGGCATGTGCCACTGGGACTTTATCTCAATCTACTATATTCAGGGGCTCAGACTGGGCAGGACCTGCTCGACTGGTGGAACCTCGGCTGTTAACTAACCAGGTGGCCTTTGCTAAATGTTGCTCCCAATTTTTGAAAGATCCCCCACCCAATGCTTTTAAGGTGGTTTTTAACAGTCCATTGTACCTCTCCACTTTGCCTGCAGCTGGTGCATGGTTTGGGATGTGGTACACCCACTCAATGCCATATTCCCTAGCCCAGGTGTTGATAAGACTGTTCTTGAAATGAGTCCCATGGTCTGACTCAATCCTCTCAGGGGTACCATGCCTCCAAAGGACCTGCTTCTCAAGGCCCAGGATGGTGTTACAGGCTGTAACATGAGACACAGGGTAGGTTTCCAACCATCCAGTGGTGGCTTTTACCATTGTGAGCACGTAGCGCTTGCCTTGGCGTGTCTGGGGCAGTGTGATGTAGTCAATCTGCCAGGCCTCCCCATACTTGTACTTGGACCCCCGCCCACCATACCAGAGGGGCTTCATCCTCTTGGCCTGTTTGATGGCAGCACAGGTCTCACAGTCATAGATCACCTGGGAAACACTGTCCATGGTTAGATCCACCCCTCGGTCTCATGCCCACTTGTAGGTGGCATCTCTGCCCTGATGGCCTGAGGCATCACGGGCCCATCGTGCTAGGAACAACTCTCCCTTGTGTTCCCAATCGAAGTCTATCTTTGATACCCCTATCTTTGCAGCCTGATCTACCTGCTGATTGTTTTTCTGCTCTTCATTAGCTCTACTTCTGGGGACATGGGCATCTACGTGGAGAACCTTCACAGGTAGCTTCTCTACCCGGGTAGCGATATCTTTCCATTCTTCAGCAGTCCAAATTGGTTTTCCTCTACACTGCCAGTTAGCCTCTTTCCACCTCTCCAGCCACCCCCACAGAGCACTAGCTACCATCCATGAATCAGTGTAGAGGTAGAGCTTTGGCCACTTCTCCCTTTCTGCAATGTTGAATGGCTTTGAGTTCAGCAAGCTGGCTTGATCCACCTTCTCCTTCAGTGGCCTCTGCAACCTGTCATGTGGGACTCCATATGGCTGCTTTCCACTTCCGGTTCATCCCTACGATGCGACAGGAACCATCAGTAAAAAGAGCATAGCGTGTTTCCTCTGCTGGCAGTTGGTTGTATGGTGGAGCTTCTTCAGCCCGTGTCACTGGTTCTTCTTCATCTGTGACACCAAAACTTTCACCTTTGGGCCAATTTGTAATTAATTCCAAAATCCCAGGGCGATTCAGTTTACCAATATGGGCACGCTGCATGATGAGAGCAGTCCACTTGCTCCATGTAGCTCTGGTGTCATGGTGGGTAGAAGGAACCTTTCCTCTGAACATCCAGCCCAGCACCGGCAGTCGGGGTGCCAGGAGGAGTTGTGCTTCTGTGCCAATCACCTCTGAGGTGGCCTGGACTCCTTCATGGGCAGCCAAGATTTCCTTCTCTGTGGGAGTGTAGTTGGCTTCAGACCCTCTGTAGCTCCAACTCCAGAATCCCAGTGGTCGGCCTCGAGTCTCCCCAGGCACTTTCTGCCAAAGGCTCCAGGACAAACCATGGCTCCCGGCTGCAGAGTAGAGCACATTCTTGACCTCTGGTCCCGTCCTGACTGGGCCAAGGGCTACAGCATGAGCGATCTCCTGCTTGATCTGGGTGAATGTTTGTTGCTGCTCAGGGCCCCACTGGAAATCATTCTTCTTGCGGGTAACCAGGTAAAGAGGGCTCACAATCTGGCTATACTCGGGAATGTGCATTCTCCAGAAACCGATGGCACCTAGGAAAGCTTGTGTTTCCTTTTTGCTGGTTGGTGGGGACATAGCTGTGATCTTGTTGATGACCTCAGTGGGAATCTGGCACCGTCCGTCTTGCCATTTCACTCCCAGGAACTGGATCTCTCGGGCAGGTCCCTTGACTTTGCTCTCCTTGATGGCGAAGCCAGCTTCTAGTAGTATCTGGATGATTTTCTCTTCTTTCTCGAACACTTCTGCTGCTGTGTTCCTCCACACAATGATATCATCAATATACTGTAGATGTTCTGGAGCCTCACCCTTTTCTAGTGCAGCCTGGATCAGTCCATGGCAGATGGTGGGGCTGTGTTTCCACCCCTGGGGCAGTCGGTTCCAGGTGTACTGCACGCCGCTCCAGGTGAAAGCAAACTGAGGCCTGCATTCTGCTGCCAGAGGAATGGAGAAAAACGCATTAGCAATATCAATGGTGGCATACCACTTTGCTGCCTTGGACTCCAGCTCGTACTGGAGTTCCAGCATATCTGGTACAGCAGCGCTCAGTGGCGGAGTCACTTCATTTAAGCCACGATAGTCCACAGTCAATCTCCATTCTTTGTCAGATTTGCGCACAGGCCAGATGGGGCTGTTGAAGGGTGAGTGGGTTTTGCTGACCACCCCTTGGCTCTCCAGCTCCCGAATCATTTTGTGGATGGGGATCACGGCATCTCGATCCGTCCGATACTGCCGGCGGTGCACTGTCGAGGTCGCAATTGGCACGTGTTGTTCTTCCACCCTTAGGAGTCCTACTGCAGAGGGGTTTTCTGACAGTCCAGGCAAGGCGTTCAATTGCTTAATGTCTTCTGCCTCTACAGCGGCTATTCCAAAAGCCCACCTGAGTCCCTTTGGGTCTTTGTAATAGCCGTTCCGGAGGAAGTCTATGCCTAGGATACACGGAGCATCTGGGCCAGTCACTATAGGATGTTTCTTCCACTCCTTCCCAGTCAGGCTCACCTCAGCTTCCACCAGAGTCAATTGTTGTGATCCCGCTGTCACACCAGCAATGGAAACAGGCTCTGCCCCCACATGTCCCGATGGTATCAGAGTACACTGTGCACCAGTATCAACTAAAGCATCATATTTTTGTGGCTCTGATGTGCCAGGCCATCGGATCCACACTGTCCAGAAGACATGGTTTTCCCGTGCCTCTCCCTGGCTAGAGACAGGGCCCCTCTAGCACTGGTTATCATTCCTTTCCTGGGCAAACATACTAGAGGTCCCTTCAAGGGGGTCTGACAGATCGTACCCACAAGCTTGGTCACGGGAGGTTGAGGCTACCTTCACTTTGGTGGAACTCCCCTGGTTAGTTTCCCTCCTTGAGTTGACGGACCCTGGCTGCCAGGACAGAAGTGGGTTTCCCATCCCACCTCCCCATGTCTTCCCCATGGTCACACAGGAAGAACCACAGATTAGCCCTTGGGGTGTACCCTCTCTCTCTAGCTGGGGATTGTTGGGCGCTGATTCTGGGGCCTGTGACTCTCATGGGTGCTGTATTAACCTTCCTTATCTCCTCCCTCATCTCCTCTTTAAACTCCTTAATCACGGCTGAGATATGAGCCTGCATTGGGCCATTAATCACTCTCATAATTCCTAAGTTTGTTGGCAACAGAGCCCACTGTCTCTCAGTGAGCGTCAGCATTGATTGTTGCAATGAAAGTGGTGTATTGAGATGGCCCAAGATTTGCCAGACTCCACAGCATTTGTCCCGTACACCTGACCTTGTCAGGGTCATTATTGTGTCGTCCATCCCTCCCAAAGAGTACCTCCAATACTGCCACTTCCCTCAGCTGTTGGATCCCTTCCTCGAGGGTCTTCCAGCGCATTCTATGATGGTGTTCCTGCATTCTGTCCCTGTGGACAAACCTCTCCCTGACACTCATTAAGAGCTGCTCCCAGAGAGAAAGGGACCCTGGTTCCCTTACAAAAACCTGATTTATACCCGAGTCCTGGGTCAAGGGTCCCAAGTTCCTTGCCTCACCACCGTCCAGCTGCACGCCTGTACCCGTAAGATCCCAAACCCGGAGTAACCAGGTAGTATAAGACTCACGCCCTCGTCGCACAAGTTCTTTATGCAGATTAAAGACTTTCGTACGTCAGGGACTCGGTGATGATAGCAATCTCTGGGTCCCCTGTGGGTTGTGAGGTTCCTCCATTCCTGTCCCTATCTGCAGGGTGGTCTGCTTTCATCTTAGACCTCCTTGTTTCTACCGGGGCAACTGCTGCTGGCTGTGACTGCCTTTGTGGTTCAGCTGGAACCTGGACAGTTGTAACATTAGTGGGTTCCACAGCTGTACTATTAGACTGTCCTTCCTCAAGGCAAAGGGCCGGTTTCTCACCAGCTGGGGAAATGCACTCCTTCAGCATCTCTCGTATCTCCTTAACCAGAACCCTCACCCAATCTGGGCGGTTCATTTCTGAGGTGGGCTGTGGGGCAGGGTCATGCTCTGGAGCAGCAGCATCTCGAATCTCTGGGGCAGTGTCAGGTTCTGCAGGAGCATCCCTTGCCTCTGGTGTAGGTGTGAGGGTAGTTATCCAGGTTAATCTTGCCTTATCTCTGAGTGCTAAATATAACAGGACTATCAGCAACACCACCCATTGTGTGATATCATTAGCACTTAGAGAGGATCTTAACCCTTTGAGAACTGGTGGAGCAGACCCAAAAAGATGGTTAAAAGGTTGGGAGAAAGTTTCCCCGGTGCTATTTCCTCGCAGTAGGTACCGTTATTAAAGTAACCCCAAAAACATACAGTTAGTGTGTGATAGCTATGAATCCATGTACCTGCCTTCCAGAGGAAATTAAAGATCCATGAATTCCTCACCCAATTAACCCAGAAGCCAAACTTGATAATAGACACAGTAGCCTTAGTTATAGGACCCATTTTTAGATAAGGGTCTGCAAATGGGAAAAGTATAGCTACGATCACCAAACCAAGCTAAACTAGACCACATAGTGATGCTTAAGATATTTCTACACACAACAAAAAACAAATTACTTAAGAACTGTTAATCCTTTTTCCCTCTCAATGCCCTCGAACCCCACATTGGGCGCCAAAATCTGTCTTGGTTTGACAAGACAGGAGTCTGTGAAGGAGGGCAAAAGCGTCCTGTGCAATGGAGAAGGTAAACCCCCTCCCTCCGAATTACTAGGATTTTTAAATTAAAATGCTCTCAGGCAAAGATATGGGAATGGGAGTAACAGTTCTTTACTAGGAGAAAACTAGATAACAATTTAAAAAGGCAAATGCAATTGGTACAAACAAAACTAGTGATAAAGTCCACAACCTGAGGATTCGGGGTGTTGGTAGCAGTCCGGTTGAAATGATAGCTGCTCCTCTTGCAGTGGCTGATGAATTGCAGCTGAAGTGGTGATCTTTAAAAGGGTATAGTTTTCTCTGAAGATCTGGTGGCAGTTGGGCCGCCTCTGAGCTCTGCCACTGCCGCCTCACCGCGCTCCGGCCATTTCTCTGGGAATCCTGCCGAAGGAGCTGCTTCTCTGGGAATCCCACCAAAGGAGCTGCTTCTCTGGGAATCCTGCAAAGAGAGAGAGCAGCTCTGTCTCCGAAAAGGTACCCCTTTATACAATAATAGAGTGCTTGGCTTCCCCCACTGTGTGGAGCATCTCACAATGGGATGGTGTTACGTTACCAGCCCTGCAGTGAGTGAGTCAATGGCCCATTAACAAATTATTACCTCTTCAGAGCAAGCCATTGTTCTTGGAAGAGATAACAAACCTGATCAACCACCAACAGATGGCAAATCAAATACAAGCTTATCTTACAAACCAGGACATCCCACTGCATGGAGGATAACATGGCAGGGCAAAGGATGGATCCCATGTGGAATCCAACCTGCCCTGATCCACCCCCGTTGGGTGTATTTTGGAGCAGCTCTTATCTGTGGTTTTTATGGTGATCCCGTGGAAAGCAGCCACTTGCCTGCTGTGATGAACTCAAAACTAATACTAATTCCTCATTCCCTTTGGTTTTATTTGGATTTTTTAAAATCTATTTGTTTGATTGGTTTGCGTGGGTTTGTTTGCTTCTGGGTTTTGTTGGTTTCGGTTTGAGTTTTTTGTTTGCTTTATTATAAGACTCAGGTGAAGTTGGCATAGCCAAACTCAAGAAAATGTACACCAGGCTTGACTTTCCAGAAATTACTTTTGGCTGGGTTTAATTGAATCCTCCGGGCTCCGGATCACCAGTACATTGGCAGGTTTTGCTCTGCAACATCAGCTTGCCCAGACTCTGCTCGGTGTTTCACAAAAGGAGAAGACAATGGATATTGTGCCAAGCTTCCTTTCAAACAGCCAAAACTGCAACTGCATGAGAGAAAAAAAGAAGAAAACAGAGACTATATTCACCAATTAGTGCAGAACCAGTGTCCCACTGTTTTGACCTCCACTGTTATTAATTTTCTACATTGAGAGGCAAAGCTGGGCCTAAAGCTTCCCTCTCTCCGTTCCTGATGCCATTTGACTCTAGCCTGGACATCCCCAGATCACACTGCCTGCTGTCCACATGGGGGTTGGGATGCTCAGCCTGGAAAGAAGAGACCCTGGGGAGGCCTCACTGCAGCTCTGCAGCACTGCAAGGGTGCCACAAGAAAGACTGGGACAGAGTGTTGCACAGGGCCTGTGGCACCAGGACAAGGGGGGACGTCTTTCAGCTGCAGGAGGCTGATTGAAGCTGGATCTAAGGAAGCTGCTCTTTGCCACTGAGGGTGCTGAGGCACTGGCCCAGGCTGTGGATGCCCCATCCTTGGGAACAGGGCTCTGAGCACCATGCCCTGGAGGAACGTTGCTAAGCATGGAACCAAAGGCTCTCTAGCTCAATGGTCATGTCACAATCCATGTCCCATCTGGAACTGCCAGCAGCCAGCAAGCAGCACAACACAACCGCTGGCCCTGGGCTCAGCACACGCTGCACGCTGCTCCTGCTGCTCCTGTCACCCTTCTTGTTCCTGCCCCGATACCTTCTATCATCAGTCTCCAAAGCTGCCTAAGGCCTGGATTGTGCAATCCATCCCTGCAGGATGCTGTCATTTGTCCTGAGGAAGGTACGGTGCCATTCCATGGAGGTGGATCCCCCCAGCTGCCCGGGTGGGCTGGAGTTCTGGGGGGATGGGGTGGGACAGGGACCCCACTCTGAGGTTTTGCTACCTCTGCAGGCTGTGGCAGGCAGAGAGGACAAGATGGAGGTGGACACACAAACTGATAGAGAGGAGAAGATGGAAGTGGAGGGAGAAAAGACAGGAGAGGAAGAGATGGAGGTGGACACAGAAATTGATATGGAGGAGGAGATGGAGGTGGATGGAGAGCAGACTGGAGAGGAAGAGATGGAGGTGGATGTGGATGTGGAAGAGGAGATGGACGTGGACATGGAAGAGTACACCGAGGACATGGACATAGATGAAAAAGATGAAGAGGAGGCCATGGTCCTGGGATGAAGACCGATGTCAGCAGCAGGACAGGCATGTGGTGCCCACAGGCAGAGTGGGTTCCCTGCAGCCAGGCTGGGGCAGGGCTGGGCTGGGTGGTCTCTGCTCAGGCCCGTGGTACCCAGTGCATTGGATTCTGGTGGCCATGCCCAGCCTGTCCTGTGCTTGCTTTGGGCCACACAAGCCCCATGCCAGTGCCTGGGGCCCAGCCCCCAGACCCAGCCAGCCTCAGCTCTGGAAGCAGAGTCCCACTGTGCCAGCCTGGGGACACACGGAAGAGCCCTCTGTGCCTGACTGCAGTGACCATGGCACCTGCTTTTCTTCCTGGAGTGATGGAGATACCAGACAGAGATGCCACCCTTTTGTACATAGTTTTTACAGTTTGTTGTTGACTTTAGGATATAGGTTTTAGGGCTTTTTTTTGTCTTCTGTAAATACATTTCAGATATTGTTGTTAGATATGTTCTTAGGTATATACCTTCTATAAACTGTTGTTATTACAAATATTCTTACAAATCTAGATGTGTTCTGTGTTTTCATTGCTGTTCTTCTGTAAATAAACAACCGTGATTTTTCCCACCCCAGTTCTCTTTCCATTTGCTTCAGGCAAAGGCTGTATTGGCCAAGTTGCGGTTTCCACTTGCTCCAGGTTCCCAGGGCTGGAGGTTCATGGGGGAGCTGGCAGAGCCACCCCAGGACTGGTTGTCCCACTCAGAGGGTCCCGCTGACAGAGGTCACTGTCTCCTTGCAGTCTCTCTGGACACACTGGGTAGCTGCAGGGGCAAATCCCAGCGTGCCCTGTCCCACGGAATCCCATGTTGGGACTCAATGTCCCAGCCAGGGTGAGCACTGCTTGTGGCCCTGGGCTCAGCATGGCAGGCCTGGTGCTCACAGCAGTGCAGACTTCAAGCTGGCCATGCACAGCTCCGTGTTTCTCCCAAAAATATCACTGCTGCAGCACCTGGGATTCCCCAGTGCTCGGCTTTTTATCCCCACTGCATGGAGGATCACATGGCAGGGCAAAGGATGGATCCCATGTGGCATCCAAGCTGCCCTGATCCAGGCTGGGCACAGCCTGATGAATGATGAACACATCTCGCAGGGATATGGAAACGTCCCCTGAAAACCCAGTTCAGGGAGAGCCTGAGCTCTTTTGTGGCTCTAGGCAGGAAGATGCTGAGGATCTCCCAGAGAGGCTCAGCAGGCAGTAGGATTGTGCCTGCATCTCGCTCTGGACATGCCAGTGGCTCAAGTGAGAGCTGTGGGAATGATTTAGAATGCACTGAGAGGAGCCACAGTCCTGCACGGCTCTTACATCAGGAGCAAAGAGCAGCCTGGAGGCTGGGGAAGGCTGGAGCTGTACCACTGTGTGCTCATCCCCCACCTTCATGGGGAGCTTCCCCCAGAGTTGCTATGTACCACTTTTATGGTTCTCCTGTTGGGTGTATTTTGGAGCAGCTGTTATCTGTGGCTTTTTACGGTGATCCCGTGGAAAGCAGCCACTTGCCTGCTGTGATGAACTCAAAACTAATACTAATACCTCATTCCCTTTGGTTTTATTTGGATTTTTTAAATCTATTTGTTTGATTGGTTTGCGTGGGTTTGTTTGTTTCTGGGTTTTGTCTGTTTTGGTTTGAGTTTTTTGTTTGCTTTTTCATAAGACTCAGGTGAAGTTGGCAAAGCCAAAGTCAAGAGAATGTACACCAGGCTTGACTTTCCAGAAATTACTTTTGGCTGGGTTTAATGGAAACCTCCAGGCTCAGGATCACCAGTACTTTGGCAGGTTTTGCTCTGCAACATCAGTCTGCCCAGACTCTGCTCGGTGTTTCACAAATGGAGAAGACAATGGATATTGTGCCAAGCTTCCTTTCAAACAGCCAAAACTGCAACTGCATGAGAGAAAAAAAGAAAAAAACAGAGACTATATTCACCAATTAGTGCAGAACCAGTGTCCCACTGTTTTGACCTCCACTGTTATTAATTTTCTACATTGAGAGGCAAAGCTGGGCCTAAAGCTTCCATCTCTCCGTTCCTGATGCCATTTGACTCCAGCCTGGACTCCCCCTGATCACACTGCCTGCTGTCCACCTGGCACTGCGGATGCTCAGCCTGGAAAGAGGAGACCCTGGGGAGGCCTCACTGCAGCTCTGCAGCACTGCAAGGGTGCCACAAGAAAGACTGGGACAGAGTGTTGCACAGGGCCTGTGGCACCAGGACAAGGGGGGACGGCTTTCAGCTGCAGGAGGCTGATTGAAGCTGGATCTAAGGAAGCTGCTCTTTGCCACTGAGGGTGCTGAGGCACTGGCCCAGGCTGTGGATGCCCCATCCTTGGGAACAGGGCTCTGAGCACCATGCTCTGGGGGAACGTTGCTAAGCATGGAACCAAAGGCTCTCTAGCTCAATGGTCATGTCACAATCCATGTCCCATCTGGAACTGCCAGCAGCCAGCAAGCAGCACAACACAACCGCTGGCCCTGGGCTCAGCACACGCTGCACGCTGCTCCTGCTGCTCCTGTCACCCTTCTTGTTCCTGCCCCGATACCTTCTATCATCAGTCTCCAAAGCTGCCTAAGGCCTGGATTGTGCAATCCATCCCTGCAGGATGCTGACATTTGTCCTGAGGAAGGTACGGTGCCATTCCATGGAGGTGGATCCCCCCAGCTGCCCGGGTGGGCTGGAGTTCTGGGGGGATGGGGTGGGACAGGGACCCCACTCTGAGGTTTTGCTACCTCTGCAGGCTGTGGCAGGCAGAGAGGACAAGATGGAGGTGGACACACAAACTGATAGAGAGGAGAAGATGGAAGTGGAGGGAGAAAAGACAGGAGAGGAAGAGATGGAGGTGGACACAGAAATTGATATGGAGGAGGAGATGGAGGTGGATGGAGAGCAGACTGGAGAGGAAGAGATGGAGGTGGATGTGGATGTGGAAGAGGAGATGGATGTGGACATGGAAGAGTACACCGAGGACATGGACATAGATGAAAAAGATGAAGAGGAGGCCATGGTCCTGGGATGAAGACCGATGCCAGCAGCAGGACAGGCATGTGGTGCCCACAGGCAGAGTGGGTTCCCTGCAGCCAGGCTGGGGCGGGGCTGGGCTGGGTGGTCTCTGCTCAGGCACGTGGTACCCAGTGCATTGGATTCTGGTGGCCATGCCCAGCCTGTCCTGTGCTTGCTTTGGGCCACACAAGCCCCATGCCAGTGCCTGGGGCCCAGCCCACAGACCCAGCCAGCCTCAGCTCTGGCAGCAGAGTCCCACTGTGCCAGCCTGGGGACACACGGAAGAGCCCTCTGTGCCTGACTGCAGTGACCATGGCACCTGCTTTTCTTCCTGACTGATGAAGATACCGGACAGAGATGGCACCCTTTTGTACATAGGTTTTACAGTTTGTTGTTGACTTTAGGATATAGGTTTTAGGGCTTTGTTTTGTCTTCTGTAAATACATTTCAGATATTGTTGTTAGATATGTTCTTAGGTATATACCTTCTATAAACTGTTGTTATTACAAATATTCTTACAAATCTAGATGTGTTCTGTGTTTTCATTGCTGTTCTTCTGTAAATAAACAACCGTGATTTTTCCCACCCCAGTTCTCTTTCCATTTGCTTCAGGCACAGGCAGTATTAGCCAAGTTGCGGTTTCCACTTGCTCCAGGTTCCCAGGGCTGGAGGTTCATGGAGGAGCTGGCACAGCCACCCCAGGAGTGGTTGTCCCACTCAGAGGGTCCCGCTGACAGAGGTCACTGTCTCCTTGCAGTCTCTCTGGACACACTGGGTAGCTGCAGGGGCAAATCCCAGCGTGCCCTGTCCCATTGGATCCCATGTTGGGACTCAATGTCCCAGCCAGGGTGAGCTCTGCTTGTGGCCCTGGGTTCAGCATGGCAGGCCTGGTGCTCACAGCAGTGCAGACTTCAAGCTGGCCATGCACAGCTCCGTGTTTCTCCCAAAAATATCACTGCTGCAGCACCTGGGATTCCCCAGTGCTCGGCTTTTTATCCCCACTGCATGGAGGATCACATGGCAGGGCAAAGGATGGATCCCATGTGGCATCCAAGCTGCCCTGATCCAGGCTGGGCACAGCCTGATGAATGATGAACACATCTCGCAGGGATATGGAAACGTCCCCTGAAAACCCAGTTCAGGGAGAGCCTGAGCTCTTTTGTGGCTCTAGGCAGGAAGATGCTGAGGATCTCCCAGAGAGGCTCAGCAGGCAGTAGGATTGTGCCTGCATCTCGCTCTGGACATGCCAGTGGCTCAAGTGAGAGCTGTGGGAATGATTTAGAATGCACTGAGAGGAGCCACAGTCCTGCACGGCTCTTACATCAGGAGCAAAGAGCAGCCTGGAGGCTGGGGAAGGCTGGAGCTGTACCACTGTGTGCTCATCCCCCACCTTCATGGGGAGCTTCCCCCAGAGTTGCTATGTACCACTTTTATGGTTCTCCTGTTGGGTGTATTTTGGAGCTGCTGTTATCTGTGGCTTTTTACGGTGATCCCGTGGAAAGCAGCCACTTGCCTGCTGTGATGAACTCAAAACTAATACTAATACCTCATTCCCTTTGGTTTTATTTGGATTTTTTAAATCTATTTGTTTGATTGGTTTGCGTGGGTTTGTTTGTTTCTGGGTTTTGTCTGTTTTGGTTTGAGTTTTTTGTTTGCTTTTTCATAAGACTCAGGTGAAGTTGGCAAAGCCAAAGTCAAGAGAATGTACACCAGGCTTGACTTTCCAGAAATTACTTTTGGCTGGGTTTAATGGAAACCTCCAGGCTCAGGATCACCAGTACTTTGGCAGGTTTTGCTCTGCAACATCAGTCTGCCCAGACTCTGCTCGGTGTTTCACAAATGGAGAAGACAATGGATATTGTGCCAAGCTTCCTTTCAAACAGCCAAAACTGCAACTGCATGACAGAAAAAAAGAAAAAAAACAGAGACTATATTCACCAATTAGTGCAGAACCAGTGTCCCACTGTTTTGACCTCCACTGTTATTAATTTTCTACATTGAGAGGCAAAGCTGGGCCTAAAGCTTCCATCTCTCCGTTCCTGATGCCATTTGACTCCAGCCTGGACTCCCCCTGATCACACTGCCTGCTGTCCACGTGGCACTGCGGATGCTCAGCCTGGAAAGAGGAGACCCTGGGGAGGCCTCACTGCAGCTCTGCAGCACTGCAAGGGTGCCACAAGAAAGACTGGGACAGAGTGTTGCACAGGGCCTGTGGCACCAGGACAAGGGGGGACGGCTTTCACCTGCAGGAGGCTGATTGAAGCTGGATCTCAGGAAGCTGCTCTTTGCCACTGAGGGTGCTGAGGCACTGGCCCAGGCTGTGGATGCCCCATCCTTGGGAACAGGGCTCTGAGCACCATGCTCTGGGGGAACGTTGCTAAGCATGGAACCAAAGGCTCTCTAGCTCAATGGTCATGTCACAATCCATGTCCCATCTGGAACTGCCAGCAGCCAGCAAGCAGCACAACACAACCGCTGGCCCTGGGCTCAGCACACGCTGCACGCTGCTCCTGCTGCTCCTGTCACCCTTCTTGTTCCTGCCCCGATACCTTCTATCATCAGTCTCCAAAGCTGCCTAAGGCCTGGATTGTGCAATCCATCCCTGCAGGATGCTGACATTTGTCCTGAGGAAGGTACGGTGCCATTCCATGGAGGTGGATCCCCCCAGCTGCCCGGGTGGGCTGGAGTTCTGGGGGGATGGGGTGGGACAGGGACCCCACTCTGAGGTTTTGCTACCTCTGCAGGCTGTGGCAGGCAGAGAGGACAAGATGGAGGTGGACACACAAACTGATAGAGAGGAGAAGATGGAAGTGGAGGGAGAAAAGACAGGAGAGGAAGAGATGGAGGTGGACACAGAAATTGATATGGAGGAGGAGATGGAGGTGGATGGAGAGCAGACTGGAGAGGAAGAGATGGAGGTGGATGTGGATGTGGAAGAGGAGATGGACGTGGACATGGAAGAGTACACCGAGGACATGGACATAGATGAAAAAGATGAAGAGGAGGCCATGGTCCTGGGATGAAGACCAATGCCAGCAGCAGGACAGGCATGTGGTGCCCACAGGCAGAGTGGGTTCCCTGCAGCCAGGCTGGGGCGGGGCTGGGCTGGGTGGTCTCTGCTCAGGCCCGTGGTACCCAGTGCATTGGATTCTGGTGGCCATGCCCAGCCTGTCCTGTGCTTGCTTTGGGCCACACAAGCCCCATGCCAGTGCCTGGGGCCCAGCCCCCAGACCCAGCCAGCCTCAGCTCTGGCAGCAGAGTCCCACTGTGCCAGCCTGGGGACACACGGAAGAGCCCTCTGTGCCTGACTGCAGTGACCATGGCACCTGCTTTTCTTCCTGACTGATGGAGATACCGGACAGAGATGGCACCCTTTTGTACATAGTTTTTACAGTTTGTTGTTGACTTTAGGATATAGGTTTTAGGGCTTTGTTTTGTCTTCTGTAAATACATTTCAGATATTGTTGTTAGATATGTTCTTAGGTATATACCTTCTATAAACTGTTGTTATTACAAATATTCTTACAAATCTAGATGTGTTCTGTGTTTTCATTGCTGTTCTTCTGTAAATAAACAACCGTGATTTTTCCCACCCCAGTTCTCTTTCCATTTGCTTCAGGCACAGGCAGTATTAGCCAAGTTGCGGTTTCCACTTGCTCCAGGTTCCCAGGGCTGGAGGTTCATGGAGGAGCTGGCACAGCCACCCCAAGAGTGGTTGTCCCACTCAGAGGGTCCCGCTGACAGAGGTCACTGTCTCCTTGCAGTCTCTCTGGACACACTGGGTAGCTGCAGGGGCAAATCCCAGCGTGCCCTGTCCCACGGGATCCCATGTTGGGACTCAATGTCCCAGCCAGAGTGAGCTCTGCTTGTGGCCCTGGGTTCAGCATGGCAGGCCTGGTGCTCACACCAGTGCAGACTTCAAGCTGGCCATGCACAGCTCCGTGTTTCTCCCAAAAATATCACTGCTGCAGCACCTGGGATTCCCCAGTGCTCGGCTTTTTATCCCCACTGCATGGAGAATCACATGGCAGGGCAAAGGATGGATCCCATGTGGCATCCAAGCTGCCCTGATCCAGGCTGGGCACAGCCTGATGAATGATGAACACATCTCGCAGGGATATGGAAACGTCCCCTGAAAACCCAGTTCAGGGAGAGCCTGAGCTCTTTTGTGGCTCTAGGCAGGAAGATGCTGAGGATCTCCCAGAGAGGCTCAGCAGGCAGTAGGATTGTGCCTGCATCTCGCTCTGGACATGCCAGTGGCTCAAGTGAGAGCTGTGGGAATGATTTAGAATGCACTGAGAGGAGCCACAGTCCTGCACGGCTCTTACATCAGGAGCAAAGAGCAGCCTGGAGGCTGGGGAAGGCTGGAGCTGTACCACTGTGTGCTCATCCCCCACCTTCATGGGGAGCTTCCCCCAGAGTTGCTATGTACCACTTTTATGGTTCTCCTGTTGGGTGTATTTTGGAGCTGCTGTTATCTGTGGCTTTTTACGGTGATCCCGTGGAAAGCAGCCACTTGCCTGCTGTGATGAACTCAAAACTAATACTAATACCTCATTCCCTTTGGTTTTATTTGGATTTTTTAAATCTATTTGTTTGATTGGTTTGCGTGGGTTTGTTTGTTTCTGGGTTTTGTCTGTTTTGGTTTGAGTTTTTTGTTTGCTTTTTCATAAGACTCAGGTGAAGTTGGCAAAGCCAAAGTCAAGAGAATGTACACCAGGCTTGACTTTCCAGAAATTACTTTTGGCTGGGTTTAATGGAAACCTCCAGGCTCAGGATCACCAGTACTTTGGCAGGTTTTGCTCTGCAACATCAGTCTGCCCAGACTCTGCTCGGTGTTTCACAAATGGAGAAGACAATGGATATTGTGCCAAGCTTCCTTTCAAACAGCCAAAACTGCAACTGCATGAGAGAAAAAAAGAAAAAAACAGAGACTATATTCACCAATTAGTGCAGAACAAGTGTCCCACTGTTTTGACCTCCACTGTTATTAATTTTCTACATTGAGAGGCAAAGCTGGGCCTAAAGCTTCCATCTCTCCGTTCCTGATGCCATTTGACTCCAGCCTGGACTCCCCCTGATCACACTGCCTGCTGTCCACGTGGCACTGCGGATGCTCAGCCTGGAAAGAGGAGACCCTGGGGAGGCCTCACTGCAGCTCTGCAGCACTGCAAGGGTGCCACAAGAAAGACTGGGACAGAGTGTTGCACAGGGCCTGTGGCACCAGGACAAGGGGGGACGGCTTTCAGCTGCAGGAGGCAGATTGAAGTTGGATCTGAGGAAGCTGCTCTCTTCCACTGAGGGTGCTGAGGCACTGGCCCAGGCTGTGGATGCCCCATCCTTGGGAACAGGGCTCTGAGCACCATGCTCTGGGGGAACGTTGCTAAGCATGGAACCAAAGGCTCTCTAGCTCAATGGTCATGTCACAATCCATGTCCCATCTGGAACTGCCAGCAGCCAGCAAGCAGCACAACACAACCGCTGGCCCTGGGCTCAGCACACGCTGCACGCTGCTCCTGCTGCTCCTGTCACCCTTCTTGTTCCTGCCCAGATAGCTCATCTCTTCAGTCTCCAAAGCTGCCTAAGGCCTGGATTGTGTCATCCATCCCTGCAGGATGCTGACATTTGTCCTGAGGAAGGTACGGTGCCATTCCATGGAGGTGGATCCCCCCAGCTGCCCGGGTGGGCTGGAGTTCTGGGGGGATGGGGTGGGACAGGGACCCCACTCTGAGGTTTTGCTACCTCTGCAGGCTGTGGCAGGCAGAGAGGACAAGATGGAGGTGGACACACAAACTGATAGAGAGGAGAAGATGGAAGTGGAGGGAGAAAAGACAGGAGAGGAAGAGATGGAGGTGGACACAGAAATTGATATGGAGGAGGAGATGGAGGTGGATGGAGAGCAGACTGGAGAGGAAGAGATGGAGATGGATGTGGATGTGGAAGAGGAGATGGACGTGGACATGGAAGAGTACACCGAGGACATGGACATAGATGAAAAAGATGAAGAGGAGGCCATGGTCCTGGGATGAAGACCGATGCCAGCAGCAGGACAGGCATGTGGTCCCCACGGGCAGAGTGGGTTCCCTGCAGCCAGGCTGGGGCGGGGCTGGGCTGGGTGGTCTCTGCTCAGGCCCGTGGTACCCAGTGCATTGGATTCTGGTGGCCATGCCCAGCCTGTCCTGTGCTTGCTTTGGGCCACACAAGCCCCATGCCAGTGCCTGGGGCCCAGCCCCCAGACCCAGCCAGCCTCAGCTCTGGCAGCAGAGTCCCACTGTGCCAGCCTGGGGACACATGGAAGAGCCCTCTGTGCCTGACTGCAGTGACCATGGCACCTGCTTTTCTTCCTGACTGATGGAGATCACGGACAGAGATGGCACCCTTTTGTACATAGTTTTTACAGTTTGTTGTTGACTTTAGGATATAGGTTTTAGGGCTTTGTTTTGTCTTCTGTAAATACATTTCAGATATTGTTGTTAGATATGTTCTTAGGTATATACCTTCTATAAACTGTTGTTATTACAAATATTCTTACAAATCTAGATGTGTTCTGTGTTTTCATTGCTGTTCTTCTGTAAATAAACAACCGTGATTTTTCCCACCCCAGTTCTCTTTCCATTTGCTTCAGGCACAGGCAGTATTAGCCAAGTTGCGGTTTCCACTTGCTCCAGGTTCCCAGGGCTGGAGGTTCATGGAGGAGCTGGCACAGCCACCCCAGGAGTGGTTGTCCCACTCAGAGGGTCCCGCTGACAGAGGTCACTGTCTCCTTGCAGTCTCTCTGGACACACTGGGTAGCTGCAGGGGCAAATCCCAGCGTGCCCTGTCCCATGGGATCCCATGTTGGGACTCAATGTCCCAGCCAGGGTGAGCTCTGCTTGGTGCCCTGGGTTCAGCATGGCAGGCCTGGTGCTCACACCAGTGCAGACTTCAAGCTGGCCATGCACAGCTCCGTGTTTCTCCCAAAAATATCACTGCTGCAGCACCTGGGATTCCCCAGTGCTCGGCTTTTTATCCCCACTGCATGGAGGATCACATGGCAGGGCAAAGGATGGATCCCATGTGGCATCCAAGCTGCCCTGATCCAGGCTGGGCACAGCCTGATGAACGATGAACACATCTTGCAGGGACATGGAAACGTCCCCTGAAAACCCAGTTCAGGGAGAGCCTGAGCTCTTCTGTGGCTCTAGGCAGGAAGATGCTGAGGATCTCCCAGAGAGGCTCAGCAGGCAGTAGGATTGTTCCTGCATCTCGCTCTGGAGATGCCAGTGGCTCAAGTGAGAGCTGTGGGAATGATTTAGAATGCACTGAGAGGAGCCACAGTCCTGCACGGCTCTTACATCAGGAGCAAAGAGCAGCCTGGAGGCTGGGGAAGGCTGGAGCTGTACCACTGTGTGCTCATCCCTCACCTTCATGGGGAGCTTCCCCCAGAGTTGCTATGTACCACTTTTATGGTTCTCCTGTTGGGTGTATTTTGGAGCAGCTGTTATCTGTGGCTTTTTACGGTGATCCCGTGGAAAGCAGCCACTTGCCTGCTGTGATGAACTCAAAACTAATACTAATACCTCATTCCCTTTGGTTTTATTTGGATTTTTTAAATCTATTTGTTTGATTGGTTTGCGTGGGTTTGTTTGTTTCTGGGTTTTGTCTGTTTTGGTTTGAGTTTTTTGTTTGCTTTTTCATAAGACTCAGGTGAAGTTGGCAAAGCCAAAGTCAAGAGAATGTACACCAGGCTTGACTTTCCAGAAATTACTTTTGGCTGGGTTTAATGGAAACCTCCAGGCTCAGGATCACCAGTACTTTGGCAGGTTTTGCTCTGCAACATCAGTCTGCCCAGACTCTGCTCGGTGTTTCACAAATGGAGAAGACAATGGATATTGTGCCAAGCTTCCTTTCAAACAGCCAAAACTGCAACTGCATGACAGAAAAAAAGAAAAAAAACAGAGACTATATTCACCAATTAGTGCAGAACCAGTGTCCCACTGTTTTGACCTCCACTGTTATTAATTTTCTACATTGAGAGGCAAAGCTGGGCCTAAAGCTTCCATCTCTCCGTTCCTGATGCCATTTGACTCCAGCCTGGACTCCCCCTGATCACACTGCCTGCTGTCCACGTGGCACTGCGGATGCTCAGCCTGGAAAGAGGAGACCCTGGGGAGGCCTCACTGCAGCTCTGCAGCACTGCAAGGGTGCCACAAGAAAGATTGGGACAGAGTGTTCCACAGGGCCTGTGGCACCAGGACAAGGGGGGACGGCTTTCACCTGCAGGAGGCTGATTGAAGTTGGATCTAAGGAAGCTGCTCTTTGCCACTGAGGGTGCTGAGGCACTGGCCCAGGCTGTGGATGCCCCATCCTTGGGAACAGGGCTCTGAGCACCATGCTCTGGGGGAACGTTGCTAAGCTTGGAACCAAAGGCTTTCTAGCTCAATGGTCATGTCACAATCCATGTCCCATCTGGAACTGCCAGCAGCCAGCAAGCAGCACAACACAACCGCTGGCCCTGGGCTCAGCACGCACTGCACGCTGCCCCTGCTGCTCCTGTCACCCTTCTTGTTCCTGCCCAGATAGCTCATCTCTTCAGTCTCCAAAGCTGCCTAAGGCCTGGATTGTGTCATCCATCCCTGCAGGATGCTGACATTTGTCCTGAGGAAGGTACGGTGCCATTCCATGGAGGTGGATCCCCCCAGCTGCCCGGGTGGGCTGGAGTTCTGGGGGGATGGGGTGGGACAGGGACCCCACTCTGAGGTTTTGCTACCTCTGCAGGCTGTGGCAGGCAGAGAGGACAAGATGGAGGTGGACACACAAACTGATAGAGAGGAGAAGATGGAAGTGGAGGGAGAAAAGACAGGAGAGGAAGAGATGGAGGTGGACACAGAAATTGATATGGAGGAGGAGATGGAGGTGGATGGAGAGCAGACTGGAGAGGAAGAGATGGAGGTGGATGTGGATGTGGAAGAGGAGATGGACATGGACATGGAAGAGTACACCGAGGACATGGACATAGATGAAAAAGATGAAGAGGAGGCCATGGTCCTGGGATGAAGACCGATGCCAGCAGCAGGGCAGGCATGTGGTCCCCACAGGCAGAGTGGGTTCCCTGCAGCCAGGCTGGGGCGGGGCTGGGCTGGGTGGTCTCTGCTCAGGCCCGTGGTACCCAGTGCATTGGATTCTGGTGGCCATGCCCAGCCTGTCCTGTGCTTGCTTTGGGCCACACAAGCCCCATGCCAGTGCCTGGGGCCCAGCCCCCAGACCCAGCCAGCCTCAGCTCTGGCAGCAGAGTCCCACTGTGCCAGCCTGGGGACACACGGAAGAGCCCTCTGTGCCTGACTGCAGTGACCATGGCACCTGCTTTTCTTCCTGACTGATGGAGATACCGGACAGAGATGGCACCCTTTTGTACATAGTTTTTACAGTTTGTTGTTGACTTTAGGATATAGGTTTTAGGGCTTTGTTTTGTCTTCTGTAAATACATTTCAGATATTGTTGTTAGATATGTTCTTAGGTATATACCTTCTATAAACTGTTGTTATTACAAATATTCTTACAAATCTAGATGTGTTCTGTGTTTTCATTGCTGTTCTTCTGTAAATAAACAACCGTGATTTTTCCCACCCCAGTTCTCTTTCCATTTGCTTCAGGCACAGGCAGTATTAGCCAAGTTGTGGTTTCCACTTGCTCCAGGTTCCCAGGGCTGGAGGTTCATGGAGGAGCTGGCACAGCCACCCCAGGAGTGGTTGTCCCACTCAGAGGGTCCCGCTGACAGAGGTCACTGTCTCCTTGCAGTCTCTCTGGACACACTGGGTAGCTGCAGGGGCAAATCCCAGCGTGCCCTGTCCCATGGGATCCCATGTTGGGACTCAATGTCCCAGCCAGGGTGACCTCTGCTTGGTGCCCTGGGTTCAGCATGGCAGGCCTGGTGCTCACACCAGTGCAGACTTCAAGCTGGCCATGCACAGCTCCGTGTTTCTCCCAAAAATATCACTGCTGCAGCACCTGGGATTCCCCAGTGCTCGGCTTTTTATCCCCACTGCATGGAGGATCACATGGCAGGGCAAAGGATGGATCCCATGTGGCATCCAAGCTGCCCTGATCCAGGCTGGGCACAGCCTGATGAACGATGAACACATCTCGCAGGGACATGGAAACTTCCCCTGAAAACCCAGTTCAGGGAGAGCCTGAGCTCTTTTGTGGCTCTAGGCAGGAAGATGCTGAGGATCTCCCAGAGAGGCTCAGCAGGCAGTAGGATTGTGCCTGCATCTCGCTCTGGAAATGCCAGGGGCTCAAGTGAGAGCTGTGGGAATGATTTAGAATGCACTGAGAGGGGCCACAGTCCTGCACGGCTCTTACATCAGGAGCAAAGAGCAGCCTGGAGGCTGGGGAAGGCTGGAGCTGTACCACTGTGTGCTCATCCCTCACCTTCATGGGGAGCTGCCCCCAGAGTTGCTATGTATCACTTTGATGGTTCTCCCGTTGGGTGTATTTTGGAGCAGCTGTTATCTGTGTATTTTTATGGTGATCCCATGGAAAGCAGCCATTTGCCTGCCGTGATGATCTCAAAACTAATACTAATTCCTCATTCCCTTTGGTTTCATCTGGGCTATTTTAGTCTCTGTGTTTGATTGGTTTGCGTGGGTTTGTTTGCTTCTGGGTTTTGTCTGTTTTGGTTTGAGTTTTCTGTTTGCTTTTTCATAAGACTCAGGTGAAGTTGGCATAGCCTAACTCAAGAAAATGTACACCAGGCTTGACTTTCCAGAAATTACTTTTGGCTGTGTTTAATTGAATCCTCCAGGCTCAGGATCACCAGTACATTGGCAGGTTTTGCTCTGCAACATCAGCTTGACCAGACTCTGCTCGGTGTTTCACAAATGGAGAAGACAATGGATATTGTGCCAAGCTTCCTTTCAAACAGCCAAAACTGCAACTGCATGAGAGAAAAAAAGAAAAAAAACAGAGACTATATTCACCAATTAGTGCAGAACCAGTGTCCCACCGTTTTGACCTCCACTGTTATTAATTTTCTACACTGAGAGGCAAAGCTGGGCCTAAAGCTTCCATCTCTCCGTTCCTGATGCCATTTGACTCCAGCCTGGACTCCCCCTGATCACACTGCCTGCTGTCCACGTGGGGCTGGGGATGCTCAGCCTGGAAAGAGGAGACCCTGGGGAGGCCTCACTGCAGCTCTGCAGCACTGCAAGGGTGCCACAAGAAAGACTGGGACAGAGTGTTGCACAGGGCCTGTGGCACCAGGACAAGGGGGGACGGCTTTCACCTGCAGGATGCTGATTGAAGTTGGATCTAAGGAAGCTGCTCTTTGCCACTGAGGGTGCTGAGGCACTGGCCCAGGCTGTGGATGCCCCATCCTTGGGAACAGGGCTCCGAGCACCATGGTCTGGGGGAACGTTGCTAAGCATGGAACCAAAGGCTCTCTAGCTCAATGGTCATGTCACAATCCATGTCCCATCTGGAACTGCCAGCAGCCAGCAAGCAGCACAACACAACCGCTGGCCCTGGGCTCAGCACACGCTGCACGCTGCTCCTGCTGCTCCTCTCACCCTTCTTGTTCCTGCCCAGATAGCTCATCTCTTCAGTCTCCAAAGCTGCCTAAGGCCTGGATTGTGTCATCCATCCCTGCAGGATGCTGACATTTGTCCTGAGGAAGGTACGGTGCCATTCCATGGAGGTGGATCCCCCCAGCTGCCCAGGTGGGCTGGAGTTCTGGGGGGATGGGGTGGGACAGGGACCCCACTCTGAGGTTTTGCTACCTCTGCAGGCTGTGGCAGGCAGAGAGGACAAGATGGAGGTGGACACACAAACTGATAGAGAGGAGAAGATGGAAGTGGAGGGAGAAAAGACAGGAGAGGAAGAGATGGAGGTGGACACAGAAATTGATATGGAGGAGGAGATGGAGGTGGATGGAGAGCAGACTGGAGAGGAAGAGATGGAGGTGGATGTGGATGTGGAAGAGGAGATGGACGTGGACATGGAAGAGTACACCGAGGACATGGACATAGATGAAAAAGATGAAGAGGAGGCCATGGTCCTGGGATGAAGACCGATGCCAGCAGCAGGAGAGGCATGTGGTCCCCACAGGCAGAGTGGGTTCCCTGCAGCCAGGCTGGGGCGGGGCTGGGCTGGGTGGTCTCTGCTCAGGCCCGTGGTACCCAGTGCATTGGATTCTGGTGGCCATGCCCAGCCTGTTCTGTGCTTGCTTTGGGCCACACAAGCCCCATGACAGTGCCTGGGGCCCAGCCCCCAGACCCAGCCAGCCTCAGCTCTGGCAGCAGAGTCCCGCTGTGCCAGCCTGGGGACACAGGGAAGAGCCCTCTGTGCCTGACTGCAGTGACCATGGCACCTGCTTTTGTTCCTGACTGATGGAGATCCCGGACAGAGATGCCACCCTTTTGTACATAGTTTTTACAGTTTGTTGTTGCTTTTAGGATATAGGTTTTAGGGCGTTGTTTTGTCTTCTGTAAATACATTTCAGATATTGTTGTTAGATATGTTCTTAGGTATATACCTTCTATAAACTGTTGTTATTACAAATATTCTTACAACTCTAAATGTGTTCTGTGTTTTCATTGCTGTTCTTCTGTAAATAAACAACTGTGATTTTTCCCACCCCAGTTCTCTTTCCAATTGCTTCGGGCACAGGCTGTATTGGCCAAGCTGTGGTTTCCACTTGCTCCAGGTTCCCAGGGCTGGAGGTTCATGGAGGAGCTGGCACAGCCACCCCAGGAGTGGTTGTCTCACTCAGAGGGTCCCGCTGACAGAAGTCACTGTCTCCTTGCAGTCTCTCTGGACACACTGGGTAGCTGCAGGGGCAAATCCCAGCGTGCCCTGTCCCATGGGATCCCATGTTGGGACTCAATGTCTCAGCCAGGGTGAGCACTGCTTGTGGCCCTGGGCTCAGCATGGCAGGCCTGGTGCTCACAGCAGTGCAGACTTCAAGCTGGCCATGCACAGCTCCGTGTTTCTCCCAAAAATATCACTGCTGCAGCACCTGGGGGTTCCCCAGTGCTTGGCTTTTTATCCCCACTGCATGGAGGATCACATGGCAGGGCAAAGGATGGATCCCATGTGGCATCCAAGCTGCCCTGATCCAGGCTGGGCACAGCCTGATGAATGATGAACACATCTCGCAGGGACATGGAAACTTCCCCTGAAAACCCAGTTCAGGGAGAGCCTGAGCTCTTTTGTGGCTCTAGGCAGGAAGATGCTGAGGATCTCCCAGAGAGGCTCAGCAGGCAGTAGGATTGTGCCTGCATCTCGCTCTGGAAATGCCAGTGGCTCAAGTGAGAGCTGTGGGAATGATTTAGAATGCACTGAGAGGGGCCACAGTCCTGCACGGCTCTTACATCAGGAGCAAAGAGCAGCCTGGAGGCTGGGGAAGGCTGGAGCTGTACCACTGTGTGCTCATCCCTCACCTTCATGTGGAGCTGCCCCCAGAGTTGCTATGTATCACTTTGATGGTTCTCCCGTTGGGTGTATTTTGGAGCAGCTGTTATCTGTGTATTTTTATGGTGATCCCGTGGAAAGCAGCCATTTGCCTGCCGTGATGATCTCAAAACTAATACTAATTCCTCATTCCCTTTGGTTTCATCTGGGCTATTTTAGTCTCTGTGTTTGATTGGTTTGCGTGGGTTTGTTTGCTTCTGGGTTTTGTCTGTTTTGGTTTGAGTTTTCTGTTTGCTTTTTCATAAGACTCAGGTGAAGTTGGCATAGCCAAACTCAAGAAAATGTACACCAGGCTTGACTTTCCAGAAATTACTTTTGGCTGGGTTTAATTGAATCCTCCAGGCTCAGGATCACCAGTAAATTGGCAGGTTTTGCTCTGCAACATCAGCTTGACCAGACTCTGCTCGGTGTTTCACAAATGGAGAAGACAGTGGATATTGTGCCAAGCTTCCTTTCAAACAGCCAAACCTGCATCAGCATGACAGAAAAAAAGAAAAAACCAGAGACTATATTCACCAATTAGTGCAGAACCAGTGTCCCACCATTTTGCCCTCCACTCTTATTAATTTTGTACATTGAGAGGCAAAGCTGGGCCTAAAGCTTCCATCTCTCCGTTCCTAATGCCATTTGACTCCAGCCTGGACTCCCCCTGATCACACTGCCTGCTGTCCACGTGGGGCTGGGGATGCTCAGCCTGGAAAGAGGAGACCCTGGGGAGGCCTCACTGCAGCTCTGCAGCACTGCAAGGGTGCCACAAGAAAGACTGGGACAGAGTGTTGCACAGGGCCTGTGGCACCAGGACAAGGGGGGACGGCTTTCACCTGCAGGAGGCAGATTGAAGCTGGATCTAAGGAAGCTGCTCTTTGCCACTGAGGGTGCTGAGGCACTGGCCCAGGCTGTGGATGCCCCATCCTTGGGAACAGGGCTCTGAGCACCATGGTCTGGGGGAACGTTGCTAAGCATGGAACCAAAGGCTCTCTAGCTCAGTGGTCATGTCACAATCCATGTCCCATCTGGAACTGCCAGCAGCCAGCAAGCAGCACAACACAACCGCTGGCCCTGGGCTCAGCACACGCTGCACGCTGCTCCTGCTGCTCCTGTCACCCTTCTTGTTCCTGCCCAGATAGCTCATCTCTTCAGTCTCCAAAGCTGCCTAAGGCCTGGATTGTGTCATCCATCCCTGCAGGATGCTGACATTTGTCCTGAGGAAGGTACGGTGCCATTCCATGGAGGTGGATCCCCCCAGCTGCCTGGGTGGGCTGGAGTTCTGGGGGGATGGGGTGGGACAGGGACCCCACTCTGAGGTTTTGCTACCTCTGCAGGCTGTGGCAGGCAGAGAGGACAAGATGGAGGTGGACACACAAACTGATAGAGAGGAGAAGATGGAAGTGGAGGGAGAAAAGACAGGAGAGGAAGAGATGGAGGTGGACACAGAAATTGATATGGAGGAGGAGATGGAGGTGGATGGAGAGCAGACTGGAGAGGAAGAGATGGAGGTGGATGTGGATGTGGAAGAGGAGATGGACGTGGACATGGAAGAGTACACCGAGGACATGGACATAGATGAAAAAGATGAAGAGGAGGCCATGGTCCTGGGATGAAGACCGATGCCAGCAGCAGGACAGGCATGTGGTCCCCACAGGCAGAGTGGGTTCCCTGCAGCCAGGCTGGGGCGGGGCTGGGCTGGGTGGTCTCTGCTCAGGCCCGTGGTACCCAGTGCATTGGATTCTGGTGGCCATGCCCAGCCTGTCCTGTGCTTGCTTTGGGCCACACAAGCCCCATGACAGTGCCTGGGGCCCAGCCCCCAGACCCAGCCAGCCTCAGCTCTGGCAGCAGAGTCCCGCTGTGCCAGCCTGGGGACACACGGAAGAGCCCTCTGTGCCTGACTGCAGTGACCATGGCACCTGCTTTTGTTCCTGACTGATGGAGATCCCGGACAGAGATGCCACCCTTTTGTACATAGTTTTTACAGTTTGTTGTTGCTTTTAGGATATAGGTTTTAGGGCGTTGTTTTGTCTTCTGTAAATACATTTCAGATACTGTTGTTAGATATGTTCTTAGGTATATACCTTCTATAAACTGTTGTTATTACAAATATTCTTACAAATCTAAACGTGTTCTGTGTTTTCATTGCTGTTCTTCTGTAAATAAACAACCGTGATTTTTCCCACCCCAGTTCTCTTTCCAATTGCTTCGGGCACAAGCTGTATTGGCAAAGCTGTGGTTTCCACTTGCTCCAGGTTCCCAGGGCTGGAGGTTCATGGAGGAGCTGGCACAGCCACCCCAGGAGTGGTTGTCCCACTCAAAGGGTCCCACTGACAGAAGTCACTGTCTCCTTGCAGTCTCTCTGGACACACTGGGTAGCTGCAGGGGCAAATCCCAGCGTGCCCTGTCCCACGGGATCCCATGTTGGGACTCAATGTCCCAGCCAGGGTGAGCACTGCTTGTGGCCCTGGGCTCAGCATGGCAGGCCTGGTGCTCACAGCAGTGCAGACTTCAAGCTGGCCATGCACAGCTCCGTGTTTCTCCCAAAAATATCACTGCTGCAGCACCTGGGGGTTCCCCAGTGCTTGGCTTTTTATCCCCACTGCATGGAGGATCACATGGCAGGGCAAAGGATGGATCCCATGTGGCATCCAAGCTGCCCTGATCCAGGCTGGGCACAGCCTGATGAACGATGAACACATCTCGCAGGGACATGGAAACGTCCCCTGAAAACCCAGTTCAGGGAGAGCCTGAGCTCTTTTGTGGCTCTAGGCAGGAAGATGCTGAGGATCTCCCAGAGAGGCTCAGCAGGCAGTAGGATTGTGCCTGCATCTCGCTCTGGAAATGCCAGGGGCTCAAGTGAGAGCTGTGGGAATGATTTAGAATGCACTGAGAGGGGCCACAGTCCTGCACGGCTCTTACATCAGGAGCAAAGAGCAGCCTGGAGGCTGGGGAAGGCTGGAGCTGTACCACTGTGTGCTCATCCCTCACCTTCATGTGGAGCTGCCCCCAGAGTTGCTATGTACCACTTTTATGGTTCTCCTGTTGGGTGTATTTTGGAGCAGCTGTTATCTGTGTATTTTTATGGTGATCCCGTGGAAAGCAGCCATTTGCCTGCCGTGATGATCTCAAAACTAATACTAATTCCTCATTCCCTTTGGTTTCATCTGGGCTATTTTAGTCTCTGTGTTTGATTGGTTTGCGTGGGTTTGTTTGCTTCTGGGTTTTGTCTGTTTTGGTTTGAGTTTTCTGTTTGCTTTTTCATAAGACTCAGGTGAAGTTGGCATAGCCAAACTCAAGAAAATGTACACCAGGCTTGACTTTCCAGAAATTACTTTTGGCTGGGTTTAATTGAATCCTCCAGGCTCAGGATCACCAGTACATTGGCAGGTTTTGCTCTGCAACATCAGCTTGACCAGACTCTGCTCGGTGTTTCACAAATGGAGAAGACAGTGGATATTGTGCCAAGCTTCCTTTCAAACAGCCAAAACTGCAACTGCATGACAGAAAAAAAGAAAAAAAACAGAGACTATATTCACCAATTAGTGCAGAACCAGTGTCCCACCATCTTGCCCTCCACTCTTATTAATTTTCTACATTGAGAGGCAAAGCTGGGCCTAAAGCTTCCATCTCTCCGTTCCTGATGCCATTTGACTCCAGCCTGGACTTCCCCTGATCACACTGCCTGCTGTCCACGTGGGGCTGGGGATGCTCAGCCTGGAAAGAGGAGACCCTGGGGAGGCCTCACTGCAGCTCTGCAGCACTGCAAGGGTGCCACAAGAAAGACTGGGACAGAGTGTTGCACAGGGCCTGTGGCACCAGGACAAGGGGGGACGGCTTTCAGCTGCAGGAGGCAGATTGAAGTTGGATCTAAGGAAGCTGCTCTTTGCCACTGAGGGTGCTGAGGCACTGGCCCAGACTGTGGATGCCCCATCCTTGGGAACAGGGCTCCGAGCACCATGGTCTGGGGGAACGTTGCTAAGCATGGAACCAGAGTCTCTCTAGCTCAATGGTCATGTCACAATCCATGTCCCATCTGGAACTGCCAGCAGCCAGCAAGCAGCACAACACAACCGCTGGCCCTGGGCTCAGCACACGCTGCACGCTGCTCCTGCTGCTCCTGTCACCCTTCTTGTTCCTGCCCAGATAGCTCATCTCTTCAGTCTCCAAAGCTGCCTAAGGCCTGGATTGTGTCATCCATCCCTGCAGGATGCTGACATTTGTCCTGAGGAAGGTACGGTGCCATTCCATGGAGGTGGATCCCCCCAGCTGCCTGGGTGGGCTGGAGTTCTGGGGGGATGGGGTGGGACAGGGACCCCACTCTGAGGTTTTGCTACCTCTGCAGGCTGTGGCAGGCAGAGAGGACAAGATGGAGGTGGACACACAAACTGATAGAGAGGAGAACATGGAAGTGGAGGGAGAAAAGACAGGAGAGGAAGAGATGGAGGTGGACACCCCAATTGATACGGAGGAGGAGATGGAGGTGGATGGAGAGCAGACTGGAGAGGAAGAGATGGAGGTGGATGTGGATGTGGAAGAGGAGATGGACGTGGACATGGAAGAGTACACCGAGGACATGGACATAGATGAAAAAGATGAAGAGGAGGCCATGGTCCTGGGATGAAGACCGATGCCAGCAGCAGGACAGGCATGTGGTCCCCACAGGCAGAGTGGGTTCCCTGCAGCCAGGCTGGGGCGGGGCTGGGCTGGGTGGTCTCTGCTCAGGCCCGTGGTACCCAGTGCCTTGGATTCTGGTGGCCATGCCCAGCCTGTCCTGTGCTTGCTTTGGGCCACACAAGCCCCATGCCAGTGCCTGGGGCCCAGCCCCCAGACCCAGCCAGCCTCAGCTCTGGCAGCAGAGTCCCACTGTGCCAGCCTGGGGACACACGGAAGAGCCCTCTGTGCCTGACTGCAGTGACCATGGCACCTGCTTTTCTTCCTGGAGTGATGGAGATCCCGGACAGAGATGGCACCCTTTTGTACATAGTTTTTACAGTTTGTTGTTGACTTTAGGATATAGGTTTTAGGGCTTTGTTTTGTCTTCTGTAAATACATTTCCAATATTGTTGTTAGATATGTTCTTAGGTATATACCTTCTATAAACTGTTGTTATTACAAATATTCTTACAAATCTAGATGTGTTCTGTGTTTTCATTGCTGTTCTTCTGTAAATAAACAACCGTGATTTTTCCCACCCCAGTTCTCTTTCCATTTGCTTCAGGCACAGGCTGTATTGGCCAAGTTGCGGTTTCCACTTGCTCCAGGTTCCCAGGGCTGGAGGTTCATGGAGGAGCTGGCATAGCCACCCCAGGACTGGTTGTCCCACTCAGAGGGTCCCGCTGACAGAGGTCACTGTCTCCTTGCAGTCTCTCTGGACACACTGGGTAGCTGCAGGGGCAAATCCCAGCGTGCCCTGTCCCATGGGATCCCATGTTGGGACTCAATGTCCCAGCCAGGGTGAGCACTGCTTGTGGCCCTGGGCTCAGCATGGCAGGCCTGGTGCTCACACCAGTGCAGACTTCAAGCTGGCCATGCACAGCTCCGTTTTTCTCCCAAAAATATCACTGCTGCAGCACCTGGGGGTTCCCCAGTGCTCGGCTTTTTATCCCCACTGCATGGAGGATCACATGGCAAGGCAAAGGATGGATCCCATGTGGCATCCAAGCTGCCCTGATCCAGGCTGGGCACAGCCTGATGAACGATGAACACATCTCGCAGGGACAAGGAAACGTCCCCTGAAAACCCAGTTCAGGGAGAGCCTGAGCTCTTTTGTGGCTCTAGGCAGAAAGATGCTGAGGATCTCCCAGAGAGGCTCAGCAGGCAGTAGGATTGTGCCTGCATCTCGCTCTGGAAATGCCAGTGGCTCAAGTGAGAGCTGTGGGAATGATTTAGAATGCACTGAGAGGGGCCACAGTCCTGCACGGCTCCTACATCAGGAGCAAAGAGCAGCCTGGAGGCTGGGGAAGGCTGGAGCTGTACCACTGTGTGCTCATCCCTCACCTTCATGGGGAGCTTCCCCCAGAGTTGCTATGTACCACTTTTATGGTTCTCCTGTTGGGTGTATTTTGGAGCAGCTGTTATCTGTGGCTTTTTACGGTGGTCCCGTGGAAAGCAGCCACTTGCCTGCTGTGATGAACTCAAAACTAATACTAATACCTCATTCCCTTTGGTTTTATTTGGATTTTTTAAATCTATTTGTTTGATTGGTTTGCGTGGGTTTGTTTGTTTCTGGGTTTTGTCTGTTTTGGTTTGAGTTTTTTGTTTGCTTTTTCATAAGACTCAGGTGAAGTTGGCAAAGCCAAAGTCAAGAGAATGTACACCAGGCTTGACTTTCCAGAAATTACTTTTGGCTGTGTTTAATTGAATCCTCCAGGCTCAGGATCACCAGTACATTGGCAGGTTTTGCTCTGCAACATCAGCTTGACCAGACTCTGCTCGGTGTTTCACAAATGGAGAAGACAGTGGATATTGTGCCAAGCTTCCTTTCAAACAGCCAAAACTGCAACTGCATGAGAGAAAAAAAGAAAAAAAACAGAGACTATATTCACCAATTAGTGCAGAACCAGTGTCCCACCATTTTGACCTCCACTGTTATTAATTTTCTACATTGAGAGGCAAAGCTGGGCCTAAAGCTTCCATCTCTCCGTTCCTGATGCCATTTGACTCCAGCCTGGACTTCCCCTGATCACACTGCCTGCTGTCCATGTGGGGCTGGGGATGCTCAGCCTGGAAAGAGGAGACCCTGGGGAGGCCTCACTGCAGCTCTGCAGCACTGCAAGGGTGCCACAAGAAAGACTGGGACAGAGTGTTGCACAGGGCCTAAGGCACCAGGACAAGGGGGGACGGCTTTCAGCTGCAGGAGGCTGATTGAAGTTGGATCTAAGGAAGCTGCTCTTTGCCACTGAGGGTGCTGAGGCACTGGCCCAGGCTGTGGATGCCCCATCCTTGGGAACAGGGCTCCGAGCACCATGGTCTGGGGGAACGTTGCTAAGCATGGAACCAAAGGCTCTCTAGCTCAATGGTCATGTCACAATCCATGTCCCATCTGGAACTGCCAGCAGCCAGCAAGCAGCACAACACAACCGCTGGCCCTGGGCTCAGCACACGCTGCACGCTGCTCCTGCTGCTCCTGTCACCCTTCTTGTTCCTACCCAGATAGCTCATCTCTTCAGTCTCCAAAGCTGCCTAAGGCCTGGATTGTGTCATCCATCCCTGCAGGATGCTGACATTTGTCCTGAGGAAGGTACGGTGCCATTCCATGGAGGTGGATCCCCCCAGCTGCCCAGGTGGGCTGGAGTTCTGGGGGGATGGGGTGGGACAGGGACCCCACTCTGAGGTTTTGCTACCTCTGCAGGCTGTGGCAGGCAGAGAGGACAAGATGGAGGTGGACACACAAACTGATAGAGAGGAGAAGATGGAAGTGGAGGGAGAAAAGACAGGAGAGGAAGAGATGGAGGTGGACACAGAAATTGATATGGAGGAGGAGATGGAGGTGGATGGAGAGCAGACTGGAGAGGAAGAGATGGAGGTGGATGTGGATGTGGAAGAGGAGATGGACGTGGACATGGAAGAGTACACCGAGGACATGGACATAGATGAAAAAGATGAAGAGGAGGCCATGGTCCTGGGATGAAGACCGATGCCAGCAGCAGGACAGGCATGTGGTCCCCACAGGCAGAGTGGGTTCCCTGCAGCCAGGCTGGGGCGGGGCTGGGCTGGGTGGTCTCTGCTCAGGCCCGTGGTACCCAGTGCATTGGATTCTGGTGGCCATGCCCAGCCTGTCCTGTGCTTGCTTTGGGCCACACAAGCCCCATGACAGTGCCTGGGGCCCAGCCCCCAGACCCAGCCAGCCTCAGCTCTGGCAGCAGAGTCCCGCTGTGCCAGCCTGGGGACACACGGAAGAGCCCTCTGTGCCTGACTGCAGTGACCATGGCACCTGCTTTTGTTCCTGACTGATGGAGATCCCGGACAGAGATGCCACCCTTTTGTACATAGTTTTTACAGTTTGTTGTTGCTTTTAGGATATAGGTTTTAGGGCGTTGTTTTGTCTTCTGTAAATACATTTCAGATACTGTTGTTAGATATGTTCTTAGGTATATACCTTCTATAAACTGTTGTTATTACAAATATTCTTACAAATCTAAATGTGTTCTGTGTTTTCATTGCTGTTCTTCTGTAAATAAACAACCGTGATTTTTCCCACCCCAGTTCTCTTTCCAATTGCTTCGGGCACAAGCTGTATTGGCAAAGCTGTGGTTTCCACTTGCTCCAGGTTCCCAGGGCTGGAGGTTCATGGAGGAGCTGGCACAGCCACCCCAGGAGTGGTTGTCCCACTCAAAGGGTCCCACTGACAGAAGTCACTGTCTCCTTGCAGTCTCTCTGGACACACTGGGTAGCTGCAGGGGCAAATCCCAGCGTGCCCTGTCCCACGGGATCCCATGTTGGGACTCAATGTCCCAGCCAGGGTGAGCACTGCTTGTGGCCCTGGGCTCAGCATGGCAGGCCTGGTGCTCACAGCAGTGCAGACTTCAAGCTGGCCATGCACAGCTCCGTGTTTCTCCCAAAAATATCACTGCTGCAGCACCTGGGGGTTCCCCAGTGCTTGGCTTTTTATCCCCACTGCATGGAGGATCACATGGCAGGGCAAAGGATGGATCCCATGTGGCATCCAAGCTGCCCTGATCCAGGCTGGGCACAGCCTGATGAACGATGAACACATCTCGCAGGGACATGGAAACGTCCCCTGAAAACCCAGTTCAGGGAGAGCCTGAGCTCTTTTGTGGCTCTAGGCAGGAAGATGCTGAGGATCTCCCAGAGAGGCTCAGCAGGCAGTAGGATTGTGCCTGCATCTCGCTCTGGAAATGCCAGGGGCTCAAGTGAGAGCTGTGGGAATGATTTAGAATGCACTGAGAGGGGCCACAGTCCTGCACGGCTCTTACATCAGGAGCAAAGAGCAGCCTGGAGGCTGGGGAAGGCTGGAGCTGTACCACTGTGTGCTCATCCCTCACCTTCATGTGGAGCTGCCCCCAGAGTTGCTATGTACCACTTTTATGGTTCTCCTGTTGGGTGTATTTTGGAGCAGCTGTTATCTGTGTATTTTTATGGTGATCCCGTGGAAAGCAGCCATTTGCCTGCCGTGATGATCTCAAAACTAATACTAATTCCTCATTCCCTTTGGTTTCATCTGGGCTATTTTAGTCTCTGTGTTTGATTGGTTTGCGTGGGTTTGTTTGCTTCTGGGTTTTGTCTGTTTTGGTTTGAGTTTTCTGTTTGCTTTTTCATAAGACTCAGGTGAAGTTGGCATAGCCAAACTCAAGAAAATGTACACCAGGCTTGACTTTCCAGAAATTACTTTTGGCTGGGTTTAATTGAATCCTCCAGGCTCAGGATCACCAGTACATTGGCAGGTTTTGCTCTGCAACATCAGCTTGACCAGACTCTGCTCGGTGTTTCACAAATGGAGAAGACAGTGGATATTGTGCCAAGCTTCCTTTCAAACAGCCAAAACTGCAACTGCATGACAGAAAAAAAGAAAAAAAACAGAGACTATATTCACCAATTAGTGCAGAACCAGTGTCCCACCATCTTGCCCTCCACTCTTATTAATTTTCTACATTGAGAGGCAAAGCTGGGCCTAAAGCTTCCATCTCTCCGTTCCTGATGCCATTTGACTCCAGCCTGGACTTCCCCTGATCACACTGCCTGCTGTCCATGTGGGGCTGGGGATGCTCAGCCTGGAAAGAAGAGACCCTGGGGAGGCCTCACTGCAGCTCTGCAGCACTGCAAGGGTGCCACAAGAAAGACTGGGACAGAGTGTTCCACAGGGCCTGTGGCACCAGGACAAGGGGGGACGGCTTTCAGCTGCAGGAGGCTGATTGAAGTTGGATCTAAGGAAGCTGCTCTTTGCCACTGAGGGTGCTGAGGCACTGGCCCAGACTGTGGATGCCCCATCCTTGGGAACAGGGCTCCGAGCACCATGGTCTGGGGGAACGTTGCTAAGCATGGAACCAAAGGCTCTCTAGCTCAATGGTCATGTCACAATCCATGTCCCATCTGGAACTGCCAGCAGCCAGCAAGCAGCACAACACAACCGCTGGCCCTGGGCTCAGCACACGCTGCACGCTGCTCCTGCTGCTCCTGTCACCCTTCTTGTTCCTGCCCAGATAGCTCATCTCTTCAGTCTCCAAAGCTGCCTAAGGCCTGGATTGTGTCATCCATCCCTGCAGGATGCTGACATTTGTCCTGAGGAAGGTACGGTGCCATTCCATGGAGGTGGATCCCCCCAGCTGCCCGGGTGGGCTGGAGTTCTGGGGGGATGGGGTGGGACAGGGACCCCACTCTGAGGTTTTGCTACCTCTGCAGGCTGTGGCAGGCAGAGAGGACAAGATGGAGGTGGACACACAAACTGATAGAGAGGAGAACATGGAAGTGGAGGGAGAAAAGACAGGAGAGGAAGAGATGGAGGTGGACACCCCAATTGATACGGAGGAGGAGATGGAGGTGGATGGAGAGCAGACTGGAGAGGAAGAGATGGAGGTGGATGTGGATGTGGAAGAGGAGATGGACGTGGACATGGAAGAGTACACCGAGGACATGGACATAGATGAAAAAGATGAAGAGGAGGCCATGGTCCTGGGATGAAGACCGATGCCAGCAGCAGGACAGGCATGTGGTCCCCACAGGCAGAGTGGGTTCCCTGCAGCCAGGCTGGGGCGGGGCTGGGCTGGGTGGTCTCTGCTCAGGCCCGTGGTACCCAGTGCCTTGGATTCTGGTGGCCATGCCCAGCCTGTCCTGTGCTTGCTTTGGGCCACACAAGCCCCATGCCAGTGCCTGGGGCCCAGCCCCCAGACCCAGCCAGCCTCAGCTCTGGCAGCAGAGTCCCACTGTGCCAGCCTGGGGACACACGGAAGAGCCCTCTGTGCCTGACTGCAGTGACCATGGCACCTGCTTTTCTTCCTGGAGTGATGGAGATCCCGGACAGAGATGGCACCCTTTTGTACATAGTTTTTACAGTTTGTTGTTGACTTTAGGATATAGGTTTTAGGGCTTTGTTTTGTCTTCTGTAAATACATTTCCAATATTGTTGTTAGATATGTTCTTAGGTATATACCTTCTATAAACTGTTGTTATTACAAATATTCTTACAAATCTAGATGTGTTCTGTGTTTTCATTGCTGTTCTTCTGTAAATAAACAACCGTGATTTTTCCCACCCCAGTTCTCTTTCCATTTGCTTCAGGCACAGGCTGTATTGGCCAAGTTGCGGTTTCCACTTGCTCCAGGTTCCCAGGGCTGGAGGTTCATGGAGGAGCTGGCATAGCCACCCCAGGACTGGTTGTCCCACTCAGAGGGTCCCGCTGACAGAGGTCACTGTCTCCTTGCAGTCTCTCTGGACACACTGGGTAGCTGCAGGGGCAAATCCCAGCGTGCCCTGTCCCATGGGATCCCATGTTGGGACTCAATGTCCCAGCCAGGGTGAGCACTGCTTGTGGCCCTGGGCTCAGCATGGCAGGCCTGGTGCTCACACCAGTGCAGACTTCAAGCTGGCCATGCACAGCTCCGTTTTTCTCCCAAAAATATCACTGCTGCAGCACCTGGGGGTTCCCCAGTGCTCGGCTTTTTATCCCCACTGCATGGAGGATCACATGGCAAGGCAAAGGATGGATCCCATGTGGCATCCAAGCTGCCCTGATCCAGGCTGGGCACAGCCTGATGAACGATGAACACATCTCGCAGGGACATGGAAACGTCCCCTGAAAACCCAGTTCAGGGAGAGCCTGAGCTCTTTTGTGGCTCTAGGCAGAAAGATGCTGAGGATCTCCCAGAGAGGCTCAGCAGGCAGTAGGATTGTGCCTGCATCTCGCTCTGGAAATGCCAGTGGCTCAAGTGAGAGCTGTGGGAATGATTTAGAATGCACTGAGAGGGGCCACAGTCCTGCACGGCTCCTACATCAGGAGCAAAGAGCAGCCTGGAGGCTGGGGAAGGCTGGAGCTGTACCACTGTGTGCTCATCCCTCACCTTCATGGGGAGCTTCCCCCAGAGTTGCTATGTACCACTTTTATGGTTCTCCTGTTGGGTGTATTTTGGAGCAGCTGTTATCTGTGGCTTTTTACGGTGGTCCCGTGGAAAGCAGCCACTTGCCTGCTGTGATGAACTCAAAACTAATACTAATACCTCATTCCCTTTGGTTTTATTTGGATTTTTTAAATCTATTTGTTTGATTGGTTTGCGTGGGTTTGTTTGTTTCTGGGTTTTGTCTGTTTTGGTTTGAGTTTTTTGTTTGCTTTTTCATAAGACTCAGGTGAAGTTGGCAAAGCCAAAGTCAAGAGAATGTACACCAGGCTTGACTTTCCAGAAATTACTTTTGGCTGTGTTTAATTGAATCCTCCAGGCTCAGGATCACCAGTACATTGGCAGGTTTTGCTCTGCAACATCAGCTTGACCAGACTCTGCTCGGTGTTTCACAAATGGAGAAGACAGTGGATATTGTGCCAAGCTTCCTTTCAAACAGCCAAAACTGCAACTGCATGAGAGAAAAAAAGAAAAAAAACAGAGACTATATTCACCAATTAGTGCAGAACCAGTGTCCCACCATTTTGACCTCCACTGTTATTAATTTTCTACATTGAGAGGCAAAGCTGGGCCTAAAGCTTCCATCTCTCCGTTCCTGATGCCATTTGACTCCAGCCTGGACTTCCCCTGATCACACTGCCTGCTGTCCATGTGGGGCTGGGGATGCTCAGCCTGGAAAGAGGAGACCCTGGGGAGGCCTCACTGCAGCTCTGCAGCACTGCAAGGGTGCCACAAGAAAGACTGGGACAGAGTGTTGCACAGGGCCTAAGGCACCAGGACAAGGGGGGACGGCTTTCAGCTGCAGGAGGCTGATTGAAGTTGGATCTAAGGAAGCTGCTCTTTGCCACTGAGGGTGCTGAGGCACTGGCCCAGGCTGTGGATGCCCCATCCTTGGGAACAGGGCTCCGAGCACCATGGTCTGGGGGAACGTTGCTAAGCATGGAACCAAAGGCTCTCTAGCTCAATGGTCATGTCACAATCCATGTCCCATCTGGAACTGCCAGCAGCCAGCAAGCAGCACAACACAACCGCTGGCCCTGGGCTCAGCACACGCTGCACGCTGCTCCTGCTGCTCCTGTCACCCTTCTTGTTCCTACCCAGATAGCTCATCTCTTCAGTCTCCAAAGCTGCCTAAGGCCTGGATTGTGTCATCCATCCCTGCAGGATGCTGACATTTGTCCTGAGGAAGGTACGGTGCCATTCCATGGAGGTGGATCCCCCCAGCTGCCCAGGTGGGCTGGAGTTCTGGGGGGATGGGGTGGGACAGGGACCCCACTCTGAGGTTTTGCTACCTTTGCAGGCTGTGGCACGCAGAGAGGACAAGATGGAGGTGGACACACAAACTGATAGAGAGGAGAAGATGGAAGTGGAGGGAGAAAAGACAGGAGAGGAAGAGATGGAGGTGGACACAGAAATTGATATGGAGGAGGAGATGGAGGTGGATGGAGAGCAGACTGGAGAGGAAGAGATGGAGGTGGATGTGGATGTGGAAGAGGAGATGGACGTGGACATGGAAGAGTACACCGAGGACATGGACATAGATGAAAAAGATGAAGAGGAGGCCATGGTCCTGGGATGAAGACCGATGCCAGCAGCAGGACAGGCATGTGGTCCCCACAGGCAGAGTGGGTTCCCTGCAGCCAGGCTGGGGCGGGGCTGGGCTGGGTGGTCTCTGCTCAGGCCCGTGGTACCCAGTGCCTTGGATTCTGGTGGCCATGCCCAGCCTGTCCTGTGCTTGCTTTGGGCCACACAAGCCCCATGCCAGTGCCTGGGGCCCAGCCCCCAGACCCAGCCAGCCTCAGCTCTGGCAGCAGAGTCCCGCTGTGCCAGCCTGGGGACACAGGGAAGAGCCCTCTGTGCCTGACTGCAGTGACCATGGCACCTGCTTTTGTTCCTGACTGATGGAGATCCCGGACAGAGATGGCACCCTTTTGTACATAGTTTTTACAGTTTGTTGTTGCTTTTAGGATATAGGTTTTAGGGCGTTGTTTTGTCTTCTGTAAATACATTTCAGATATTGTTGTTAGATATGTTCTTAGGTATATACCTTCTATAAACTGTTGTTATTACAAATATTCTTACAAATCTAAATGTGTTCTGTGTTTTCATTGCTGTTCTTCTGTAAATAAACAACCGTGATTTTTCCCACCCCAGTTCTCTTTCCAATTGCTTCGGGCACAGGCTGTATTGGCCAAGCTGTGGTTTCCACTTGCTCCAGGTTCCCAGGGCTGGAGGTTCATGGGGGAGCTGGCACAGCCACCCCAGGAGTGGTTGTCCCACTCAGAGGGTCCCGCTGACAGAGGTCACTGTCTCCTTGCAGTCTCTCTGGACACACTGGGTAGCTGCAGGGGCAAATCCCAGCGTGCCCTGTCCCATGGGATCCCATGTTGGGACTCAATGTCTCAGCCAGGGTGAGCACTGCTTGTGGCCCTGGGCTCAGCATGGCAGGCCTGGTGCTCACAGCAGTGCAGACTTCAAGCTGGCCATGCACAGCTCCGTGTTTCTCCCAAAAATATCACTGCTGCAGCACCTGGGGGTTCCCCAGTGCTTGGCTTTTTATCCCCACTGCATGGAGGATCACATGGCAGGGCAAAGGATGGATCCCATGTGGCATCCAAGCTGCCCTGATCCAGGCTGGGCACAGCCTGATGAACGATGAACACATCTCGCAGGGACATGGAAACTTCCCCTGAAAACCCAGTTCAGGGAGAGCCTGAGCTCTTTTGTGGCTCTAGGCAGGAAGATGCTGAGGATCTCCCAGAGAGGCTCAGCAGGCAGTAGGATTGTGCCTGCATCTCGCTCTGGAAATGCCAGGGGCTCAAGTGAGAGCTGTGGGAATGATTTAGAATGCACTGAGAGGGGCCACAGTCCTGCACGGCTCTTACATCAGGAGCAAAGAGCAGCCTGGAGGCTGGGGAAGGCTGGAGCTGTACCACTGTGTGCTCATCCCTCACCTTCATGTGGAGCTGCCCCCAGAGTTGCTATGTATCACTTTGATGGTTCTCCCGTTGGGTGTATTTTGGAGCAGCTGTTATCTGTGTATTTTTATGGTGATCCCGTGGAAAGCAGCCATTTGCCTGCCGTGATGATCTCAAAACTAATACTAATTCCTCATTCCCTTTGGTTTCATCTGGGCTATTTTAGTCTCTGTGTTTGATTGGTTTGCGTGGGTTTGTTTGCTTCTGGGTTTTGTCTGTTTTGGTTTGAGTTTTCTGTTTGCTTTTTCATAAGACTCAGGTGAAGTTGGCATAGCCAAACTCAAGAAAATGTACACCAGGCTTGACTTTCCAGAAATTACTTTTGGCTGGGTTTAATTGAATCCTCCAGGCTCAGGATCACCAGTACATTGGCAGGTTTTGCTCTGCAACATCAGCTTGACCAGACTCTGCTCGGTGTTTCACAAATGGAGAAGACAGTGGATATTGTGCCAAGCTTCCTTTCAAACAGCCAAAACTGCAACTGCATGACAGAAAAAAAGAAAAAAAACAGAGACTATATTCACCAATTAGTGCAGAACCAGTGTCCCACCATCTTGCCCTCCACTCTTATTAATTTTCTACATTGAGAGGCAAAGCTGGGCCTAAAGCTTCCATCTCTCCGTTCCTGATGCCATTTGACTCCAGCCTGGACTTCCCCTGATCACACTGCCTGCTGTCCATGTGGGGCTGGGGATGCTCAGCCTGGAAAGAGGAGACCCTGGGGAGGCCTCACTGCAGCTCTGCAGCACTGCAAGGGTGCCACAAGAAAGACTGGGACAGAGTGTTCCACAGGGCCTAAGGCACCAGGACAAGGGGGGACGGCTTTCAGCTGCAGGAGGCTGATTGAAGTTGGATCTAAGGAAGCTGCTCTTTGCCACTGAGGGTGCTGAGGCACTGGCCCAGGCTGTGGATGCCCCATCCTTGGGAACAGGGCTCCGAGCACCATGGTCTGGGGGAACGTTGCTAAGCATGGAACCAAAGGCTCTCTAGCTCAATGGTCATGTCACAATCCATGTCCCATCTGGAACTGCCAGCAGCCAGCAAGCAGCACAACACAACCGCTGGCCCTGGGCTCAGCACACGCTGCACGCTGCTCCTGCTGCTCCTGTCACCCTTCTTGTTCCTACCCAGATAGCTCATCTCTTCAGTCTCCAAAGCTGCCTAAGGCCTGGATTGTGTCATCCATCCCTGCAGGATGCTGACATTTGTCCTGAGGAAGGTACGGTGCCATTCCATGGAGGTGGATCCCCCCAGCTGCCCAGGTGGGCTGGAGTTCTGGGGGGATGGGGTGGGACAGGGACCCCACTCTGAGGTTTTGCTACCTTTGCAGGCTGTGGCACGCAGAGAGGACAAGATGGAGGTGGACACACAAACTGATAGAGAGGAGAAGATGGAAGTGGAGGGAGAAAAGACAGGAGAGGAAGAGATGGAGGTGGACACAGAAATTGATATGGAGGAGGAGATGGAGGTGGATGGAGAGCAGACTGGAGAGGAAGAGATGGAGGTGGATGTGGATGTGGAAGAGGAGATGGACGTGGACATGGAAGAGTACACCGAGGACATGGACATAGATGAAAAAGATGAAGAGGAGGCCATGGTCCTGGGATGAAGACCGATGCCAGCAGCAGGACAGGCATGTGGTCCCCACAGGCAGAGTGGGTTCCCTGCAGCCAGGCTGGGGCGGGGCTGGGCTGGGTGGTCTCTGCTCAGGCCCGTGGTACCCAGTGCCTTGGATTCTGGTGGCCATGCCCAGCCTGTCCTGTGCTTGCTTTGGGCCACACAAGCCCCATGCCAGTGCCTGGGGCCCAGCCCCCAGACCCAGCCAGCCTCAGCTCTGGCAGCAGAGTCCCGCTGTGCCAGCCTGGGGACACAGGGAAGAGCCCTCTGTGCCTGACTGCAGTGACCATGGCACCTGCTTTTGTTCCTGACTGATGGAGATCCCGGACAGAGATGGCACCCTTTTGTACATAGTTTTTACAGTTTGTTGTTGCTTTTAGGATATAGGTTTTAGGGCGTTGTTTTGTCTTCTGTAAATACATTTCAGATATTGTTGTTAGATATGTTCTTAGGTATATACCTTCTATAAACTGTTGTTATTACAAATATTCTTACAAATCTAAATGTGTTCTGTGTTTTCATTGCTGTTCTTCTGTAAATAAACAACCGTGATTTTTCCCACCCCAGTTCTCTTTCCAATTGCTTCGGGCACAGGCTGTATTGGCCAAGCTGTGGTTTCCACTTGCTCCAGGTTCCCAGGGCTGGAGGTTCATGGGGGAGCTGGCACAGCCACCCCAGGAGTGGTTGTCCCACTCAGAGGGTCCCGCTGACAGAGGTCACTGTCTCCTTGCAGTCTCTCTGGACACACTGGGTAGCTGCAGGGGCAAATCCCAGCGTGCCCTGTCCCATGGGATCCCATGTTGGGACTCAATGTCTCAGCCAGGGTGAGCACTGCTTGTGGCCCTGGGCTCAGCATGGCAGGCCTGGTGCTCACAGCAGTGCAGACTTCAAGCTGGCCATGCACAGCTCCGTGTTTCTCCCAAAAATATCACTGCTGCAGCACCTGGGGGTTCCCCAGTGCTTGGCTTTTTATCCCCACTGCATGGAGGATCACATGGCAGGGCAAAGGATGGATCCCATGTGGCATCCAAGCTGCCCTGATCCAGGCTGGGCACAGCCTGATGAACGATGAACACATCTCGCAGGGACATGGAAACTTCCCCTGAAAACCCAGTTCAGGGAGAGCCTGAGCTCTTTTGTGGCTCTAGGCAGGAAGATGCTGAGGATCTCCCAGAGAGGCTCAGCAGGCAGTAGGATTGTGCCTGCATCTCGCTCTGGAAATGCCAGGGGCTCAAGTGAGAGCTGTGGGAATGATTTAGAATGCACTGAGAGGGGCCACAGTCCTGCACGGCTCTTACATCAGGAGCAAAGAGCAGCCTGGAGGCTGGGGAAGGCTGGAGCTGTACCACTGTGTGCTCATCCCTCACCTTCATGTGGAGCTGCCCCCAGAGTTGCTATGTATCACTTTGATGGTTCTCCCGTTGGGTGTATTTTGGAGCAGCTGTTATCTGTGTATTTTTATGGTGATCCCGTGGAAAGCAGCCATTTGCCTGCCGTGATGATCTCAAAACTAATACTAATTCCTCATTCCCTTTGGTTTCATCTGGGCTATTTTAGTCTCTGTGTTTGATTGGTTTGCGTGGGTTTGTTTGCTTCTGGGTTTTGTCTGTTTTGGTTTGAGTTTTCTGTTTGCTTTTTCATAAGACTCAGGTGAAGTTGGCATAGCCAAACTCAAGAAAATGTACACCAGGCTTGACTTTCCAGAAATTACTTTTGGCTGGGTTTAATTGAATCCTCCAGGCTCAGGATCACCAGTACATTGGCAGGTTTTGCTCTGCAACATCAGCTTGACCAGACTCTGCTCGGTGTTTCACAAATGGAGAAGACAGTGGATATTGTGCCAAGCTTCCTTTCAAACAGCCAAAACTGCAACTGCATGACAGAAAAAAAGAAAAAAAACAGAGACTATATTCACCAATTAGTGCAGAACCAGTGTCCCACCATCTTGCCCTCCACTCTTATTAATTTTCTACATTGAGAGGCAAAGCTGGGCCTAAAGCTTCCATCTCTCCGTTCCTGATGCCATTTGACTCCAGCCTGGACTTCCCCTGATCACACTGCCTGCTGTCCACGTGGGGCTGGGGATGCTCAGCCTGGAAAGAGGAGACCCTGGGGAGGCCTCACTGCAGCTCTGCAGCACTGCAAGGGTGCCACAAGAAAGACTGGGACAGAGTGTTCCACAGGGCCTGTGGCACCAGGACAAGGGGGGACGGCTTTCAGCTGCAGGAGGCTGATTGAAGTTGGATCTAAGGAAGCTGCTCTTTGCCACTGAGGGTGCTGAGGCACTGGCCCAGGCTGTGGATGCCCCATCCTTGGGAACAGGGCTCTGAGCACCATGGTCTGGGGGAACGTTGCTAAGCATGGAACCAAAGGCTCTCTAGCTCAATGGTCATGTCACAATCCATGTCCCATCTGGAACTGCCAGCAGCCAGCAAGCAGCACAACACAACCGCTGGCCCTGGGCTCAGCACACGCTGCACGCTGCTCCTGCTGCTCCTGTCACCCTTCTTGTTCCTGCCCAGATAGCTCATCTCTTCAGTCTCCAAAGCTGCCTAAGGCCTGGATTGTGTCATCCATCCCTGCAGGATGCTGACATTTGTCCTGAGGAAGGTACGGTGCCATTCCATGGAGGTGGATCCCCCCAGCTGCCTGGGTGGGCTGGAGTTCTGGGGGGATGGGGTGGGACAGGGACCCCACTCTGAGGTTTTGCTACCTCTGCAGGCTGTGGCAGGCAGAGAGGACAAGATGGAGGTGGACACACAAACTGATAGAGAGGAGAACATGGAAGTGGAGGGAGAAAAGACAGGAGAGGAAGAGATGGAGGTGGACACCCCAATTGATACGGAGGAGGAGATGGAGGTGGATGGAGAGCAGACTGGAGAGGAAGAGATGGAGGTGGATGTGGATGTGGAAGAGGAGATGGACGTGGACATGGAAGAGTACACCGAGGACATGGACATAGATGAAAAAGATGAAGAGGAGGCCATGGTCCTGGGATGAAGACCGATGCCAGCAGCAGGACAGGCATGTGGTCCCCACAGGCAGAGTGGGTTCCCTGCAGCCAGGCTGGGGCGGGGCTGGGCTGGGTGGTCTCTGCTCAGGCCCGTGGTACCCAGTGCCTTGGATTCTGGTGGCCATGCCCAGCCTGTCCTGTGCTTGCTTTGGGCCACACAAGCCCCATGCCAGTGCCTGGGGCCCAGCCCCCAGACCCAGCCAGCCTCAGCTCTGGCAGCAGAGTCCCACTGTGCCAGCCTGGGGACACACGGAAGAGCCCTCTGTGCCTGACTGCAGTGACCATGGCACCTGCTTTTCTTCCTGGAGTGATGGAGATCCCGGACAGAGATGGCACCCTTTTGTACATAGTTTTTACAGTTTGTTGTTGACTTTAGGATATAGGTTTTAGGGCTTTGTTTTGTCTTCTGTAAATACATTTCAGATATTGTTGTTAGATATGTTCTTAGGTATATACCTTCTATAAACTGTTGTTATTACAAATATTCTTACAAATCTAGATGTGTTCTGTGTTTTCATTGCTGTTCTTCTGTAAATAAACAACCGTGATTTTTCCCACCCCAGTTCTCTTTCCATTTGCTTCAGGCACAGGCTGTATTGGCCAAGTTGCGGTTTCCACTTGCTCCAGGTTCCCAGGGCTGGAGGTTCATGGAGGAGCTGGCATAGCCACCCCAGGACTGGTTGTCCCACTCAGAGGGTCCCGCTGACAGAGGTCACTGTCTCCTTGCAGTCTCTCTGGACACACTGGGTAGCTGCAGGGGCAAATCCCAGCGTGCCCTGTCCCATGGGATCCCATGTTGGGACTCAATGTCCCAGCCAGGGTGAGCACTGCTTGTGGCCCTGGGCTCAGCATGGCAGGCCTGGTGCTCACACCAGTGCAGACTTCAAGCTGGCCATGCACAGCTCCGTGTTTCTCCCAAAAATATCACTGCTGCAGCACCTGGGGGTTCCCCAGTGCTTGGCTTTTTATCCCCACTGCATGGAGGATCACATGGCAGGGCAAAGGATGGATCCCATGTGGCATCCAAGCTGCCCTGATCCAGGCTGGGCACAGCCTGATGAACGATGAACACATCTCGCAGGGACATGGAAACTTCCCCTGAAAACCCAGTTCAGGGAGAGCCTGAGCTCTTTTGTGGCTCTAGGCAGGAAGATGCTGAGGATCTCCCAGAGAGGCTCAGCAGGCAGTAGGATTGTGCCTGCATCTCGCTCTGGAAATGCCAGGGGCTCAAGTGAGAGCTGTGGGAATGATTTAGAATGCACTGAGAGGGGCCACAGTCCTGCACGGCTCTTACATCAGGAGCAAAGAGCAGCCTGGAGGCTGGGGAAGGCTGGAGCTGTACCACTGTGTGCTCATCCCTCACCTTCATGTGGAGCTGCCCCCAGAGTTGCTATGTATCACTTTGATGGTTCTCCCGTTGGGTGTATTTTGGAGCAGCTGTTATCTGTGTATTTTTATGGTGATCCCGTGGAAAGCAGCCATTTGCCTGCCGTGATGATCTCAAAACTAATACTAATTCCTCATTCCCTTTGGTTTCATCTGGGCTATTTTAGTCTCTGTGTTTGATTGGTTTGCGTGGGTTTGTTTGCTTCTGGGTTTTGTCTGTTTTGGTTTGAGTTTTCTGTTTGCTTTTTCATAAGACTCAGGTGAAGTTGGCATAGCCAAACTCAAGAAAATGTACACCAGGCTTGACTTTCCAGAAATTACTTTTGGCTGGGTTTAATTGAATCCTCCAGGCTCAGGATCACCAGTACATTGGCAGGTTTTGCTCTGCAACATCAGCTTGACCAGACTCTGCTCGGTGTTTCACAAATGGAGAAGACAGTGGATATTGTGCCAAGCTTCCTTTCAAACAGCCAAAACTGCAACTGCATGACAGAAAAAAAGAAAAAAAACAGAGACTATATTCACCAATTAGTGCAGAACCAGTGTCCCACCATCTTGCCCTCCACTCTTATTAATTTTCTACATTGAGAGGCAAAGCTGGGCCTAAAGCTTCCATCTCTCCGTTCCTGATGCCATTTGACTCCAGCCTGGACTTCCCCTGATCACACTGCCTGCTGTCCACGTGGGGCTGGGGATGCTCAGCCTGGAAAGAGGAGACCCTGGGGAGGCCTCACTGCAGCTCTGCAGCACTGCAAGGGTGCCACAAGAAAGACTGGGACAGAGTGTTCCACAGGGCCTGTGGCACCAGGACAAGGGGGGACGGCTTTCAGCTGCAGGAGGCTGATTGAAGTTGGATCTAAGGAAGCTGCTCTTTGCCACTGAGGGTGCTGAGGCACTGGCCCAGGCTGTGGATGCCCCATCCTTGGGAACAGGGCTCTGAGCACCATGGTCTGGGGGAACGTTGCTAAGCATGGAACCAAAGGCTCTCTAGCTCAATGGTCATGTCACAATCCATGTCCCATCTGGAACTGCCAGCAGCCAGCAAGCAGCACAACACAACCGCTGGCCCTGGGCTCAGCACACGCTGCACGCTGCTCCTGCTGCTCCTGTCACCCTTCTTGTTCCTGCCCAGATAGCTCATCTCTTCAGTCTCCAAAGCTGCCTAAGGCCTGGATTGTGTCATCCATCCCTGCAGGATGCTGACATTTGTCCTGAGGAAGGTACGGTGCCATTCCATGGAGGTGGATCCCCCCAGCTGCCTGGGTGGGCTGGAGTTCTGGGGGGATGGGGTGGGACAGGGACCCCACTCTGAGGTTTTGCTACCTCTGCAGGCTGTGGCAGGCAGAGAGGACAAGATGGAGGTGGACACACAAACTGATAGAGAGGAGAACATGGAAGTGGAGGGAGAAAAGACAGGAGAGGAAGAGATGGAGGTGGACACCCCAATTGATACGGAGGAGGAGATGGAGGTGGATGGAGAGCAGACTGGAGAGGAAGAGATGGAGGTGGATGTGGATGTGGAAGAGGAGATGGACGTGGACATGGAAGAGTACACCGAGGACATGGACATAGATGAAAAAGATGAAGAGGAGGCCATGGTCCTGGGATGAAGACCGATGCCAGCAGCAGGACAGGCATGTGGTCCCCACAGGCAGAGTGGGTTCCCTGCAGCCAGGCTGGGGCGGGGCTGGGCTGGGTGGTCTCTGCTCAGGCCCGTGGTACCCAGTGCCTTGGATTCTGGTGGCCATGCCCAGCCTGTCCTGTGCTTGCTTTGGGCCACACAAGCCCCATGCCAGTGCCTGGGGCCCAGCCCCCAGACCCAGCCAGCCTCAGCTCTGGCAGCAGAGTCCCACTGTGCCAGCCTGGGGACACACGGAAGAGCCCTCTGTGCCTGACTGCAGTGACCATGGCACCTGCTTTTCTTCCTGGAGTGATGGAGATCCCGGACAGAGATGGCACCCTTTTGTACATAGTTTTTACAGTTTGTTGTTGACTTTAGGATATAGGTTTTAGGGCTTTGTTTTGTCTTCTGTAAATACATTTCAGATATTGTTGTTAGATATGTTCTTAGGTATATACCTTCTATAAACTGTTGTTATTACAAATATTCTTACAAATCTAGATGTGTTCTGTGTTTTCATTGCTGTTCTTCTGTAAATAAACAACCGTGATTTTTCCCACCCCAGTTCTCTTTCCATTTGCTTCAGGCACAGGCTGTATTGGCCAAGTTGCGGTTTCCACTTGCTCCAGGTTCCCAGGGCTGGAGGTTCATGGAGGAGCTGGCATAGCCACCCCAGGACTGGTTGTCCCACTCAGAGGGTCCCGCTGACAGAGGTCACTGTCTCCTTGCAGTCTCTCTGGACACACTGGGTAGCTGCAGGGGCAAATCCCAGCGTGCCCTGTCCCATGGGATCCCATGTTGGGACTCAATGTCCCAGCCAGGGTGAGCACTGCTTGTGGCCCTGGGCTCAGCATGGCAGGCCTGGTGCTCACACCAGTGCAGACTTCAAGCTGGCCATGCACAGCTCCGTGTTTCTCCCAAAAATATCACTGCTGCAGCACCTGGGGGTTCCCCAGTGCTCGGCTTTTTATCCCCACTGCATGGAGGATCACATGGCAGGGCAAAGGATGGATCCCATGTGGCATCCAAGCTGCCCTGATCCAGGCTGGGCACAGCCTGATGAACGATGAACACATCTCGCAGGGACATGGAAACGTCCCCTGAAAACCCAGTTCAGGGAGAGCCTGAGCTCTTTTGTGGCTCTAGGCAGAAAGATGCTGAGGATCTCCCAGAGAGGCTCAGCAGGCAGTAGGATTGTGCCTGCATCTCGCTCTGGAAATGCCAGTGGCTCAAGTGAGAGCTGTGGGAATGATTTAGAATGCACTGAGAGGGGCCACAGTCCTGCACGGCTACTACATCAGGAGCAAAGAGCAGCCTGGAGGCTGGGGAAGGCTGGAGCTGTACCACTGTGTGCTCATCCCTCACCTTCATGGGGAGCTGCCCCCAGAGTTGCTATGTATGACTTTGATGGTTCTCCTGTTGGGTGTATTTTGGAGCAGCTGTTATCTGTGGCTTTTTACGGTGGTCCCGTGGAAAGCAGCCACTTGCCTGCTGTGATGAACTCAAAACTAATACTAATACCTCATTCCCTTTGGTTTTATTTGGATTTTTTAAATCTATTTGTTTGATTGGTTTGCGTGGGTTTGTTTGTTTCTGGGTTTTGTCTGTTTTGGTTTGAGTTTTTTGTTTGCTTTTTCATAAGACTCAGGTGAAGTTGGCAAAGCCAAAGTCAAGAGAATGTACACCAGGCTTGACTTTCCAGAAATTACTTTTGGCTGGGTTTAATTGAATCCTCCAGGCTCAGGATCACCAGTACATTGGCAGGTTTTGCTCTGCAACATCAGCTTGACCAGACTCTGCTCAGTGTTTCACAAATGGAGAAGACAGTGGATATTGTGCCAAGCTTCCTTTCAAACAGCCAAAACTGCAACTGCATGAGAGAAAAAAAGAAAAAAAACAGAGACTATATTCACCAATTAGTGCAGAACCAGTGTCCCACCATTTTGACCTCCACTGTTATTAATTTTCTACATTGAGAGGCAAAGCTGGGCCTAAAGCTTCCATCTCTCCGTTCCTGATGCCATTTGACTCCAGCCTGGACTCCCCCTGATCACACTGCCTGCTGTCCATGTGGGGCTGGGGATGCTCAGCCTGGAAAGAGGAGACCCTGGGGAGGCCTCACTGCAGCTCTGCAGCACTGCAAGGGTGCCACAAGAAAGACTGGGACAGAGTGTTGCACAGGGCCTAAGGCACCAGGACAAGGGGGGACGGCTTTCAGCTGCAGGAGGCTGATTGAAGTTGGATCTAAGGAAGCTGCTCTTTGCCACTGAGGGTGCTGAGGCACTGGCCCAGGCTGTGGATGCCCCATCCTTGGGAACAGGGCTCCGAGCACCATGGTCTGGGGGAACGTTGCTAAGCATGGAACCAAAGGCTCTCTAGCTCAATGGTCATATCACAATCCATGTCCCATCTGGAACTGCCAGCAGCCAGCAAGCAGCACAACACAACCGCTGGCCCTGGGCTCAGCACACGCTGCACGCTGCTCCTGCTGCTCCTGTCACCCTTCTTGTTCCTGCCCAGATAGCTCATCTCTTCAGTCTCCAAAGCTGCCTAAGGCCTGGATTGTGTCATCCATCCCTGCAGGATGCTGACATTTGTCCTGAGGAAGGTACGGTGCCATTCCATGGAGGTGGATCCCCCCAGCTGCCCGGGTGGGCTGGAGTTCTGGAGGGATGGGGTGGGACAGGGACCCCACTCTGAGGTTTTGCTACCTCTGAAGTCTGTGGCAGGCAGAGAGGACAAGATGGAGGTGGACACACAAACTGATAGAGAGGAGGAGATGGAAGTGGAGGGAGAAAAGATAGGAGAGGAAGAGATGGAGGTGGACACAGAAATTGATATGGAGGAGGAGATGGAGGTGGATGGAGAGCAGACTGGAGAGGAAGAGATGGAGGTGGATGTGGATGTGGAAGAGGAGATGGACGTGGACATGGAAGAGTACACCGAGGACATGGACATAGATGAAAAAGATGAAGAGGAGGCCATGGTCCTGCGATGAAGACCAATGCCAGCAGCAGGAGAGGCATGTGGTCCCCACAGGCAGAGTGGGTTCCCTGCAGCCAGGCTGGGGCGGGGCTGGGCTGGGTAGTCTCTGCTCAGGCCCGTGGTACCCAGTGCCTTGGATTCTGGTGGCCATGCCCAGCCTGTCCTGTGCTTGCTTTGGGCCACACAAGCCCCATGGCAGTGCCTGGGGCCCAGCCCCCAGACCCAGCCAGCCTCAGCTCTGGCAGCAGAGTCCTGCTGTGCCAGCCTGGGGACACAGGGAAGAGCCCTCTGTGCCTGACTGCAGTGGCCATGGCACCTGCTTTTGTTCCTGACTGATGGAGATCCCGGACAGAGATGCCACCCTTTTGTACATAGTTTTTACAGTTTGTTGTTGCTTTTAGGATATAGGTTTTAGGGCGTTGTTTTGTCTTCTGTAAATACATTTCAGATATTGTTGTTAGATATGTTCTTAGGTATATACCTTCTATAAACTGTTGTTATTACAAATATTCTTACAAATCTAGATGTGTTCTGTGTTTTCATTGCTGTTCTTCTGTAAATAAACAACCGTGATTTTTCCCACCCCAGTTCTCTTTCCAATTGCTTCGGGCACAGGCTGTATTGGCCAAGCTGTGGTTTCCACTTGCTCCAGGTTCCCAGGGCTGGAGGTTCATGGAGGAGCTGGCACAGCCACCCCAGGAGTGGTTGTCCCACTCAGAGGGTCCCGCTGACAGAGGTCACTGTCTCCTTGCAGTCTCTCTGGACACACTGGGTAGCTGCAGGGGCAAATCCCAGCGTGCCCTGTCCCACGGGATCCCATGTTTGGACTCAATGTCTCAGCCAGGGTGAGCACTGCTTGTGGCCCTGGGCTCAGCATGGCAGGCCTGGTGCTCACACCAGTGCAGACTTCAAGCTGGCCATGCACAGCTCCGTGTTTCTCCCAAAAATATCACTGCTGCAGCACCTGGGGTTTCCCCAGTGCTTGGCTTTTTATCCCCACTGCATGGAGGATCACATGGCAGGGCAAAGGATGGATCCCATGTGGCATCCAAGCTGCCCTGATCCAGGCTGGGCACAGCCTGATGAACGATGAACACATCTCGCAGGGACATGGAAACTTCCCCTGAAAACCCAGTTCAGGGAGAGCCTGAGCTCTTTTGTGGCTCTAGGCAGGAAGATGCTGAGGATCTCCCAGAGAGGCTCAGCAGGCAGTAGGATTGTGCCTGCATCTCGCTCTGGAAATGCCAGGGGCTCAAGTGAGAGCTGTGGGAATGATTTAGAATGCACTGAGAGGGGCCACAGTCCTGCACGGCTCTTACATCAGGAGCAAAGAGCAGCCTGGAGGCTGGGGAAGGCTGGAGCTGTACCATTGTGTGCTCATCCCTCACCCTCATGGGGAGCTGCCCCCAGAGTTGCTATGTATCACTTTGATGGTTCTCCCGTTGGGTGTATTTTGGAGCAGCTGTTATCTGTGGCTTTTTATGGTGATCCCGTGGAAAGCAGCCATTTGCCTGCCGTGATGATCTCAAAACTAATACTAATTCCTCATTCCCTTTGGTTTCATCTGGGCTATTTTAGTCTCTGTGTTTGATTGGTTTGCGTGGGTTTGTTTGCTTCTGGGTTTTGTCTGTTTTGGTTTGAGTTTTCTGTTTGCTTTTTCATAAGACTCAGGTGAAGTTGGCATAGCCAAACTCAAGAAAATGTACACCAGGCTTGACTTTCCAGAAATTACTTTTGGCTGGGTTTAATTGAATCCTCCAGGCTCAGGATCACCAGTACATTGGCAGGTTTTGCTCTGCAACATCAGCTTGACCAGACTCTGCTCGGTGTTTCACAAATGGAGAAGACAGTGGATATTGTGCCAAGCTTCCTTTCAAACAGCCAAACCTGCATCAGCATGACAGAAAAAAAGAAAAAACCAGAGACTATATTCACCAATTAGTGCAGAACCAGTGTCCCACCATCTTGCCCTCCACTCTTATTAATTTTGTACATTGAGAGGCAAAGCTGGGCCTAAAGCTTCCATCTCCCAGTTCCTGATGCCATTTGACTCCAGCCTGGACTCCCCCTGATCACACTGCCTGCTGTCCACGTGGGGCTGGGGATGCTCAGCCTGGAAAGAGGAGACCCTGGGGAGGCCTCACTGCAGCTCTGCAGCACTGCAAGGGTGCCACAAGAAAGACTGGGACAGAGTGTTCCACAGGGCCTGTGGCACCAGGACAAGGGGGGACGGCTTTCACCTGCAGGAGGCAGATTGAAGCTGGATCTAAGGAAGCTGCTCTTTGCCACTGAGGGTGCTGAGGCACTGGCCCAGGCTGTGGATGCCCCATCCTTGGGAACAGGGCTCTGAGCACCATGGTCTGGGGGAACGTTGCTAAGCATGGAACCAAAGGCTCTCTAGCTCAATGGTCATGTCACAATCCATGTCCCATCTGGAACTGCCAGCAGCCAGCAAGCAGCACAACACAACCGCTGGCCCTGGGCTCAGCACACGCTGCACGCTGCTCCTGCTGCTCCTGTCACCCTTCTTTTTCCTGCCCCGATACCTCAGAGCATCAGTCTCCAAAGCTGCCTAAGGCCTGGATTGTGCCATCCATCCCTGCAGGATGCTGACATTTGTCCTGAGGAAGGTACGGTGCCATTCCATGGAGGTGGATCCCCCCAGCTGCCCGGGTGGGCTGGAGTTCTGGGGGGATGGGGTGGGACAGGGACCCCACTCTGAGGTTTTGCTACCTCTGCAGGCTGTGGCAGGCAGAGAGGACAAGATGGAGGTGGACACACAAACTGATAGAGAGGAGAAGATGGAAGTGGAGGGAGAAAAGACAGGAGAGGAAGAGATGGAGGTGGACACAGAAATTGATATGGAGGAGGAGATGGAGGTGGATGGAGAGCAGACTGGAGAGGAAGAGATGGAGGTGGATGTGGATGTGGAAGAGGAGATGGACGTGGACATGGAAGAGTACACCGAGGACATGGACATAGATGAAAAAGATGAAGAGGAGGCCATGGTCCTGGGATGAAGACCGATGCCAGCAGCAGGACAGGCATGTGGTCCCCACAGGCAGAGTGGGTTCCCTGCAGCCAGGCTGGGGCGGGGCTGGGCTGGGTGGTCTCTGCTCAGGCCCGTGGTACCCAGTGCATTGGATTCTGGTGGCCATGCCCAGCCTGTCCTGTGCTTGCTTTGGGCCACACAAGCCCCATGGCAGTGCCTGGGGCCCAGCCCCCAGACCCAGCCGGCCTCAGCTCTGGCAGCTGAGTCCTGCTGTGCTAGCCTTGGGACACACGGAAGAGCCCTCTGTGCCTGACTGCAGTGACCATGGCACCTGCTTTTCTTCCTCGAGTGATGGAGATCCCGGACAGAGATGGCACCCTTTTGTACATAGTTTTTAGAGTTTGTTGTTGCCTTTAGGATATAGGTTTTAGGGCGTTGTTTTGTCTTCTGTAAATACATTTCAGATATTGTTGTTAGATATGTTCTTAGGTATATACCTTCTATAAACTGTTGTTATTACAAATATTCTTACAAATCTAAATGTGTTCTGTGTTTTCATTGCTGTTCTTCTGTAAATAAACAACCGTGATTTTTCCCACCCCAGTTCTCTTTCCATTTGCTTCAGGCACAGGCTGTATTGGCCAAGTTGCGGTTTCCACTTGCTCCAGGTTCCCAGGGCTGGAGGTTCATGGGGGAGCTGGCACAGCCACCCCAGGAGTGGTTGTCCCACTCAGAGGGTCCCACTGACAGAAGTCACTGTCTCCTTGCAGTCTCTCTGGACACACTGGGTAGCTGCAGGGGCAAATCCCAGCGTGCCCTGTCCCACGGGATCCCATGTTGGGACTCAATGTCCCAGTCAGGGTGAGCACTGGTTGTGGCCCTGGGCTCAGCATGGCAGGCCTGGTGCTCACAGCAGTGCAGACTTCAAGCTGGCCATGCACAGCTCCGTGTTTCTCCCAAAAGTATCACTGCTGCAGCACCTGGGGGTTCCCCAATGCTGGGCTTTTATCCCCACTGCATTGAGGATCACATGGTAGGACAAAGGATGGATCCCATGTGGCATCCAACCTGTCCTGATCCAGGCTGGGCACAGCCTGATGAACGATGAACACATCTCGCAGGGACATGGAAACTTCCCCTGAAAACCCAGTTCAGGGAGAGCCTGAGCTCTTTTGTGGCTCTAGGCAGGAAGATGCTGAGGATCTCCCAGAGAGGCTCAGCAGGCAGTAGGATTGTGCCTGCATCTCGCTCTGGAAATGCCAGGGGCTCAAGTGAGAGCTGTGGGAATGAGTTACAATGCACTGAGAGGGGCCACAGTCCTGCACGGCTCTTACATCAGGAGCAAAGAGCAGCCTGGAGGCTGGGGAAGGCTGGAGCTGTACCACTGTGTGCTCATCCCTCACCTTCATGGGGAGCTGCCCCCAGAGTTGCTATGTATGACTTTGATGGTTCTCCTGTTGGGTGTATTTTGGAGCAGCTGTTATCTGTGGCTTTTTATGGTGATCCCGTGGAAAGTAGCCACTTGCCTGCTGTGATGAACTCAAACCTAATACTAACTCCTCATTCCCTTTGGTTTTATTTGGATTTTTTAAATCTATTTGTTTGATTGCGTGGGTTTGTTTGTTTCTGGGTTTTGTCGTTTTCGGTTTGAGGTTTTTGTTTGCTGTATTATAAAACCCAGTTGAAGTTGGCATAGCCAAACTCAAGAAAATTTACACCAGGCTTGACTTTCCAGAAATTACTTTTGGCTGGGTTTAATTGAATCCTCCAGGCTTAGGATCACCAGTACATTGGCAGGTTTTGCTCTGCAACATCAGCTTGCCCAGACTCTGCTCAGTGTTTCATAAATGGAGAAGACAATGGATATTGTGCCAAGCTTCCTTTCAAACAGCTAAACCTGCAACAGCATGAAAGAAAAAAAGAAAAAACCAGAGACTATATTCACCAATTAGAGCTAAACCAGTGTCCCACCATTTGCCCTCCACTCTTATTCAATTTTGAACATTTAGAGGCAAAGCTGGGCCTAAAGCTTCCATCTCTCCGTTCCTGATGCCATTTGACTCCAGCCTGGACTCTGCTGCCTAAGGCCTGGATTGTACCATCCATCCCTGCAGGATGCTGACATTTGTCCTGAGGAAGGTTACGTGCCATTCCATGGAGGTGGATCCCCCCAGCTGCCCGGGTGGGCTGGAGTTCTGGGGGGATGGGGTGGGATAGGGACCCCACTCTGAGGTTTGCTACCTCTGCAGGCTGTGGCAGGCAGAGAGGACAAGATGGAGGTGGACACACAGACTGATAGGGAGGAGAAGATGAAAGTGGAGGGAGAAAAGACAGGAGAGGAAGAGATGGAGGTGGACACACCAATTGATACGGAGGAGGAGATGGAGGTGGGTGGAGAACAGACTGGAGAGGAAGAGATGGAGGTGGATGTGGATGTGGAAGAGGAGATGGACGTGGACATGGAGGAGTACACCGAGGACATGGACATAGATGAAAAAGATGAAGAGGAGGCCATGGTCCTGCGATGAAGACCAATGCCAGCAGCAGGAGAGGCATGTGGTCCCCACAGGCAGAGTGGGTTCCCTGCAGCCAGGCTGGGGCGGGGCTAGGCTGGGTGGTCCCTGTTAGGAAAATAAGGCCTTTTTGTTCATAATATAGAGTTTTCTCACATTCACAGAATAGAGTTTTTACTTAGAGTTTTCACTTGTCTGAACATGTTCTCATTTTGCCAGACATTCCAGTAAATATCTCTCAAGGACAATTCCGTTACAAACTTTTTAGGGAGTTGAAACTGTTTTGAGAAAGTTGCTGCTAATCACCCAAACACCTAAGCAAGTGAATATCTTTCAAGGACAGTTCCGTTACAGACTTAGCAAAACACGTAAACGTGCCTAGAGATAACATTTCTTGTTTTGAGAAAATTTCCAGGTCACAGAGACAACCTCGAGGAAGACTACTGGCGCCACCAAGAGGCAGAAAACGACCACCTAACAACAGGGTGCGCCTGCGCAGAAAAGACACCAGAACGTCACCAGACTGTCACACATCCGGAAGAGACGACCCAATAAGTGGGGGGGAAACGGGGAACGAAGCGCGGTAGTTGGAACGACTGCCGCCCAGCGCGCGCTGATTTGCTTTCGCTTTCTACTATTAATAAATCCTTTTAATTGGATTAGACAGCCTATTGTTCTCGTTTATAACAATTTGGTGCCGTGACTCGGATCGGGATCTGGGGAACCTCTCTCTGAGAGGGGCGCCACGATTCCGCTCCTTTGAGCGGACTCAGATCGGGGTTTTCACCCTCATCCCGACCGACGAACCTAAAAGCCTAGAGAGCGAAAGCAAAGAAAGGGAAGCGGGCCCAGGGTACCCCTTAATTTTTGTGCACAAAAGTCCGGACGAAGACGCAGGACGCGTAAGTATAAAGGGGATCCGTCCGGGCGGGGTTCGGGATCCCGGAGTACGGCGAGTGTGTGTGTGAATGAGAGGAGAACCGGCAGCCGGATTCTCCAAGCGAGTGTGGACCCTTAGTAGTGCGTTTTCCAGAGCCCGCGAGGGCCTGGGCCACGAACCAGGGGAAGCGATTGTGCTGTCGTGAGTGATTGAAGGTACTCTGGAGGACATGGGGCAGGGGAAGAGCAAGAGTAAATCCCCCTCCCTTGTGGGGGTAAAACTTCCCCCAATTCCTAAGGATAGTCCCTTAGGGTTTATGCTGACAAATTGGGAGCACTTTCCAGGGGCACTTGGGAAGGATAAGGCAAAGATGATACATTATTGCATAGAAGTATGGGGAGGACAAGAGATTTCTAAAGGTGTGTTTTGGCCCATCTTTGGGTCCTCAGAGGACTGGGTAAAGCAACTGTTGAATGGTTGGATACACGCTAAACAACCTTCTAACCCTGAGGAGAGTGCCTATGCCCGAGTCTGGACAGAAAAGCCGGAGGTGCTCGTGTTTAAACTCTCGGGGGTTTCAGGAGGAAAGAAAAAGAAGGGGCGAGCGGAAGAAGTAATTATTGCACCCCCGCCCTACATTCCCCCTGCGCCAAATGCACCCCCTCCTCCTCCACAATCGGATGGGGAAGAATCAGACTCAGACTCTGATCAACCCTCAGGCTCGCGTGGTCCTCTTACCCGAAGTAAGACGCAAGGCAAACTATTTCCTTTAAGGGAAATGCCGATGGGGGGACCACAGCCGGGGATTGGGTTTATTTCGGTGCCCTTGAGTTCGGGGGATGTTAGAGACTTTAAGAAGGAGATGGGAAATTTGCTAGAAGACCCCCTGGGCGTGGCAGAGCGGGTGGATCAATTTTTAGGTCCTAATATATACACTTGGGAGGAATTACAATCTATACTTAACATTTTATTCACGGCTGAGGAAAAGAACATGATAAGAACTGCTGGAATGCGGGCCTGGGATGCCCAACCCGCACATGCCCAGCACCCGGCCGATACCAAATGGCCTCTCCAGAATCCTAATTGGAATAACCAGGATGCGGCCCATAGAGCTAACATGCGGGACTTTCGGACCATATTAATTGATGGCATAAGAGAGTCCGTTCCTAGGGGCCAGAATATAAATAAAGCATTTAATGACAGACAAAAGAAGGATGAAACCCCCACTGAATGGTTAGAGAGGTTAAGGAAAAGTTTTCAGCTGTACTCGGGGTTAGACCCGAATAACCCAATGGGACAGGCAATTCTTAAAGTCCAGTTTGTCTCTAAATCCTGGGATGATATTAGGAGAAAGATACAGAAAATGGATGATTGGCAGGACAGGGATTTAGCAGAATTATTGCGAGAGGCGCAGAAGGTTTATGTCCGAAGAGAGGATGAAAGTCAGAAGAGACAGGTGAAAATGATGGTTGCTGCAGTGAGGGAAAGCAGGCGGGCGGAGGAAGGACAGAAGAGAGTCACTCGGAATAGGGAGGGTGACAAGGGAAAGGTAGGAGAAAGGGTGTGTTATTATTGCGGTAAGAAGGAACATTTCAAGAAGGAGTGCAGAAGGAGGCTAAGGGACGAGGAGGAGTTCAAAATCGAATAGGGGAGTCAGGGGCTCTACTTTATGGGGACCAGGAAACATCAAAAAGAGCCCTTGATAAAATTGAAGGTGGGTCCCCAGGGCCAGGAAATAGATTTCTTGGTCGATACGGGGGCAGAAAGATCTACTATTCAATTTCTGCCTCAGGGCTGTAATTTATCGAAACAGACAGCCACGGTAATAGGGGCTAAGGGGGAACCATTTGAAGTACAAATTATTAAAGGGGTGGTGGTAGAATCGGGAACTAAAATGGGGATGGGTGACTTCCTATTAGTTCCTGAAGCAGACTACAATTTGTTAGGGAGAGACTTGATTGTTGAATTAGGAGTTCAAATTGAGGTGGTAGAGAAGGAGTTAAAGATCAGACTCTGTTCCCTCCGTTTAGAAGATGAAGAGAAAATAAACCCCGAAGTGTGGTATAATCCAGGGACCGTAGGCAAATTAAATATAACCCCATTTACAGTAAAAATCAGAAATCCCGAGGTCCCGGTAAGAATAAAACAGTATCCAATTTCACTAGAAGGGAGGAGAGGGTTAAAACCTGAGGTTGAAAGGCTGTTAAACCAAGGACTGCTAGAACATGTATGTCGCCTTTTAACACCCCTATACTCCCGGTAAAAAAGGCAGATGGATCCTATCGTTTGGTGCACGACCTTAGGGAAATTAATAAGCGAACCGTGGCCCGATTCCCAGTAGTGGCAAATCCCTATACTCTTTTAAGCAAACTGGGACCTGAGAACGAGTGGTATAGTGTCATAGACCTGAAAGATGCCTTTTGGGCCTGCCCTCTGGACGAATCCAGTCGAGATTATTTTGCCTTTGAATGGGAGGACCCTGACACGGGGAGGCGACAGCAACTCAGGTGGGCTGTATTACCTCAAGGCTTTACGGAATCGCCCAATTTATTTGGGCAAGCCCTGGAACAAACTTTGCAAGATTATAAAACAGACCCAGAGGTAAAGCTAGTTCAGTATGTGGATGATTTGTTAATAGCAGGTAAAGAAGAAGACAAAGTCCAGAAAGAAAGTATCAAACTATTGAATTTCCTGGGACTGAAAGGATTAAAAGTCTCTAAAGCAAAACTACAATTTGTAGAAGAGGAAGTTAGGTACCTGGGACATTATTTGAAAAAGGGAGAAAAGAGAATTGATCCAGATAGAGTACAAGCAATCCTATCCCTGCCTCTACCGCAAAATAAACGACAAATTCGTCAGATATTAGGACTTACAGGGTATTGTAGGCAGTGGATTGAGCACTATATTGGGAAGGCAAGATTTCTGTATCAAAAACTTACCCAAGATGGGCACCTTAAGTGGACAGAAGAGGAAAAATCTAAATTCCAGGAATTAAAAGAAACTCTGGTCCATGCTCCAGTCCTAAGCCTCCCAGATTTAAAGAGGCCCTTCTTTTCATTTGTCAATATCACAGATGGGGTAACTTATGGAGTACTTACCCAGGACTGGGCGGGGAAAAAGAAACCTATTGCATATCTGTCTAAAATTTTAGACCCTGTAAGTAGGGGATGGCCGGGCTGTTTACAAATAATTGCAGGCTGTGCGGAGTTAGTAGAAGAAGCAAGGAAGATCACCTTTAATGCCACTCTGAAGGTGTTAACTCCACATAACATACGGAGTGTGATGCAGCAAAAAGCAGACAAATGGATCTCTGATGCCAGGCTCCTAAAGTATGAGGGGATTCTATTAGAAACCCCTAATTTCACTTTAGAAACCACCTCATTGCAAAATCCAGCCTCCTTCCTCTTCGGAGAGCCCGAAACTGAATCACTGATGCACGACTGTGTAATCACTATAGAAGAACAAACCAAAATTAGACCTGACCTAGAGGAAGAGGAATTAGAGACTGGAGAAAAATTGTTTGTTGATGGATCATCCAGAGTAGTCGAGGGTCAAGGAAGATCAGGATATGCCATAGTGGGGGGGCCTGACTTAAAAGTAATCGAATCTGGACCCCTAGACAAAACATGGTCAGCCCAAGCCTGCGAGATATACGCTATCCTAAGAGCCTTGGAACTATTAGAAGGAAAAGAGGGGACCATCTATACAGATTCTAAATGTGGATACGGGGTGGTGCACACTTTTGGGAAGTTATGGGAAGAGAGGGGCCTCGTGAACTCACAGGGAAGGGACTTAATACATCAGAAACTAATAATAGCCCTCCTGAGGGCTTTGAGAGGCCCTACCAGGATAGCAGTGGTCCATTTAAAAGGGCATCAACGGGGAATGGATTACCGGAGTAGGGGTAACAATGCGGCAGATTATGAGGCAAAGAAGGCTGCAATTATTAAAACACTAACTTTAAGTGAGGGAATTAGGAAGGACCTTGTGGATACCCCAAAGGACCCTGAGTCGACTACCCAGGATAAGCTTATATTTACAATAGAAGAACAGGAGAAGCTTACAAAATTAGGAATAAAAGAGGAATCAGGGAAATGGCTGTTAAAGGATGGGAGGGAAGTTCTACCTAGAGCCATAGCCCAGCGGGTGCTCAGTAAATTACACCAGAGAACACACTGGGGCGCTCAAGGACTAGTGGATCACTTTGCCACCCATTATATGACGGTGGGCCTACATGACTTAGCGAAAGGGATTACTAGGAGTTGTCCAACCTGTCTACGGGTAAACAGGAAAAATCTAAGGAAACTACCCCTGGGTGGGAGGCCAGTGGCAAAGAGACCCTTTTCAAATCTGCAAGTAGACTTTACTGAGCTCCCCAAGATAGGGAGACTAAAATATCTTTTAGTTATAGTGGATCATTTAACACATTATGTGGAAGTAATCCCCACTGCCAGAGAGACAGCTCGGACAGTAACAAAAGCCTTGCTGGAAGAAATAATACCTAGATATGGGGTCCCAGAGACGATAGACTCTGATAAAGGCCCCCATTTCACTTCAAAAATAACACAGATGCTAGCAGAAGCTCTGGGCATAAGATGGGAACAACATACTCCCTGGCATCCACAGAGTTCGGGGAGGGTAGAAAGAATGAATGGGGAAATTAAGAAACAACTCACCAAATTAGTACTAGAAACTAAATTATCCTGGATAAAATGTTTGCCGTTGGCATTATTAAATGTTCGAACTCAGCCACGAGCTGATATAGGACTGTCCCCATTTGAAATGCTGTATGGGATGCCCTATTCCCTAGAAAAAGTTCAAACCAATCCTAACATTACTGATCAAAGTATTAATAAATATTTAACCATTTTAATGAAATATAAAAAACAGTTATGGGAAAAGGGGATGTGGGCCCAAAGACCACCCCTAGATCTTGTGTTACACCAGGTACAACCCGGCGACTGGGTCCTCATCCGGAGCTGGAAAGAAGATTCAATCACCCCAAAGTGGGACGGACCATACCTGGTTTTAATCACCACTGACTCCACAGTCCGCACAGCAGAGAAGGGATGGACTCATGCTAGCAGAATAAAGGGGCCGGTGGATCCAACTCGATTTCATACAGCTTCCAGAGAAACGAGCTGGAAAATTGACGGGAAGCCGGGGGATTTAAAGCTAACAGTAAAAAGGACTTACAAATAATTTTCATGAACTCTATCAGCTCTAGGGACATTTGGGTTGGAGATAACTGGGGGCTGAAAGTACAACTAGTTGGAGAAACAAAGCCCCCAGGATACTGTAAACGTCTAGAGGATTCAGCCCAGCAGCCCTTTTATCGGTTCATCCGACTTGAAAAAGAACAGAGACCTTGGGAAGGGGAGGGCCATGCTGAACATCAAAGTATTAGAGTAAGGTGTAGCTGGTTAGATTGTCATTGTTACCCTTTTGCCTGTTTTTCCTGCAAAATCTGTAAAGGATTGTGGTGGGCTCACTGCAGAAAGGGGAGAGCTCCAAGAAGTGTATGTCAACGCTGCTGGCTGGAGCAGCGCAAATTGACATCTGAAGTACTAAATTACAAGGTTGCCACTCGGGAATTGACTAAAGGATCCCCTGAGTGGTGGGAGGTTTTCATAAAAGGAATAAACCCTGAATTCCACTGTTACCATTCCAATGAACCCCTGGGTCCGTTCCTCACGGATATAGTCCAGGTCAAGTGTCGCAAATTAGTCAAAAGGCTCAGGTGCGACACTCCACAGTTGAATACGAAAAATTGGAACTCCCGGAGATCAAAGTGGGAGAGAGGGAACGATCCCACCCCTGAAGAATATCTCTGCTGTCGGGAAGATGGCTTGCCCTGTAACTTGTAGCAACCAAGTTGACAGGCGAGACAGAGAGGTAGGTAGTGGGGATGAGGGGCCCTCCCAAACCTTGAAAAAGAACGTAAATCATCATGAGTATGAGAATGGTGACAACGGAAGGAGGGAGAATGGGAATGTAAAACTGAGCATGATAAGTAACACCCTCCCCTGCAGTGCGTATCACTCAATCCTATGGGTTTTTATGTTTGTATGGCTTCCCCTTCAGAGTGCCACAGTTAATATACATGAACCCTTTAAACGGACCTTAAGCAGATGGGAGGATCACGATACCCGTCATATTTTACAGACAATAACGGGACCTGGAGCACCAAGCTTCAAGGTTGGGATCTGTGATCTAACTCGAAATTTAAAATGCGGGCGACTGTTAAATTTAACAAGCTTCTATATGTGCCCTGCTTCGAACCCAGGGAAGCAATACTGTAATTACCCCGAACATTATTACTGCGCCTATTGGGGCTGTGAAACAATAGCATCAGCGTGGGCTCCGGGTGGAGGATTAGACAAATATTTAAAAGTAGGACATGGACCAGCAGGGTGTAAATGACCACGAGAGTGGCCTTGGACTGGGAAAAACTTACTTGGGAACTGCACCTTTCTTTACCTAAATGTCACTCAACCAAGTGATTCTGGATGGTTAATAGGCAAAACATGGGGGATTAGGGATTGGATAGAAGGACATGATCCAGGGAATCTGATACAAATAAAAAAGGAGGTAGCACCACATGACCCTAGCCCTATAGGCCCAAATCCAGTAATAAGCAATGACTTAAAGGAGAGTAATAAAACCAGAGATAATGTTATAAAATCAAACAAAGGTAATCAAGAACCTCAGCTATTAGTGCAGAAGTATACAACCTTATGGAAAATTATGCAAGCTACTTCTGGAGTTTTGAATCATACCCATCCTAACCTAACTAAAGGATGTTGGCTTTGCTATATGATAAATCCACCCTTTTATGAAGCTATTGGGATTACATCTGAGGCAAGGGAAATAAATGGTACAAATCCAAAAGAGTGTCTCTGGAAAAAGGAAGGAGATAATGTTTCAGGCATTACCCTGTCCCAGGTTAGTGGACAAGGAAGGTGTGTAGGGAAAGTTCCAGCAGATATGCGACACCTCTGCAACACAACAATGAGCATTAGCAGAACAGACAAGCCTTCTGATTGGCTTATGCCAGCAGTCAATACTAAGTGGGTATGTCAACAACTTGGAGTCACACCCTGCCTATCGGTAAGAGCCTTTAATAATTCAGACTTCTGCATTCAAGTTCTAATAATCCCCAGAATCGTATACCATCCAAAAGAATATGTATTAGAACATCAGAAGACCCCTGAACACTACCTGGTTAAAAGGGAACCACTTACAGCACTAACAGTAGCAATTTTGCTCAGCATAGGAGGAGGGGGAGTAGGAACAGGGGTCGCTTCCTTAGTAAGTCAAACCCAGGGTATGAAAGCTCTGCGCACATCTGTAGATGAAGATCTGAGTAGAATAGATAAAGCCATAAGTGAACTAGTTAAATCAATAAAATCCCTTTCTGAGGTAGTCCTCCAAAACCGAAGGGGATTAGATTTGTTATTCTTACAGCAAGGGGGACTGTGTGTTGCTTTGCAAGAAGAATGTTGTGCTTATGTAGATCACACAGGTATTGTAAAAGACACGATGGCTGAGTTACGCAAACAAATAGAACAACGAAAAAGAGAAAGAGAATCCCAGCAGAGTTGGTATGAATCCTGGTTCACCTATTCTCCCTGGCTAACCACTCTATTATCCACCCTTGCAGGACCAGTAATTTTACTAATTCTAATACTTACTTTTGGGCCATGTATTCTTAGCAAGCTTATTACACTAGTGAAAAATAGGTTAGAAGCTGCACATTTAATGATAGTAAGGCCAAAGTATGAGCCACTTAGCGGAGTAGAGACTGAAGAGTATTTAGAATTGAGCAAAAGGGAATTAGAGCGCTTTAATGAACAAAAAGGGGGTTAAAAATAAAAAGGGGGGATATTGTTAGGAAAATAAGGCCTTTTTGTTCATAATATAGAGTTTTCTCACATTCACAGAATAGAGTTTTTACTTAGAGTTTTCACTTGTCTGAACATGTTCTCATTTTGCCAGACATTCCAGTAAATATCTCTCAAGGACAATTCCGTTACAAACTTTTTAGGGAGTTGAAACTGTTTTGAGAAAGTTGCTGCTAGGCACCTAAACACCTAAGCGAGTGAATATCTTTCAAGGACAGTTCCGTTACAGACTTAGCAAAACATGTAAACGTGCCTAGAGATAACATTTCTTGTTTTGAGAAAATTTCCAGGTCACAGAGACAACCTCGAGGAAGACTACTGGCGCCACCAAGAGGCAGAAAACGACCACCTAACAACAGGGTGCGCCTGCGCAGAAAAGACACCAGAGCGTCACCAGACTGTCACACATCCGGAAGAGACGACCCAATAAGTGGGGGGGAAACGGGGAACGAAGCGCGGTAGTTGGAACAACTGCCGCCCAGCGCGCGCTGATTTGCTTTCGCTTTCTACTATTAATAAATCCTTTTAATTGGATTAGACAGCCTATTGTGCTCGTTTATAACAGTCCCTGCTCAGGCTTGTGGTACCCGGTGCATTGGATTCTGGTGGCCATGCTGCCTTGGTTTGACAAGACAGGAGTCTGTGGAGGAGGGCAAAAGCCTCCTGTGCATTGGGAAGGTAAACCCCCTCCCTCCGAATTACCAGGATTTTTAAATTAAAAGGCTCTCAGGCAAAGATATGGGAATGGGAGTAACAATTCTTTACTAGGAGAAAACTAGATAACAATTTAAAAAGGCAAATGCAATTGGTACAAACAAAACTAGTGATAAAGTCCACAACCTGAGGATTCGGGGTGTTGGTAGCAGTCCGGTTGAAATGATAGCTGCTTCTCTTGCAGTGGCTGATGAATTGCAGCTGAAGTGGTGATCTTCAAAAGGGTATAGTTTTCTCTGAAGATCTGGTGGCAGTTGGGCCGGTCTTCCTTTGGGCCGGGGCCGCCTCCGAGCTCCGCCGCCACCGCCTCACCGCGCTCCAGCTGCTTCTCTCGGGAGTTCTGCCGAAGGAGCTGCTTCTCTGGGAAATCCCGCAAAGAGAGAGCTGCTCTGTCCCCCAAAAGGTACCCCTTTATACAATAAAAGAGTGCTTGGCTTCCCCCTCTGGGTGGAGCATCTCACAATGGGATGGTGTTACGTTACCAGCCCTGCAGTGAGTCAGTCAATGGCCCATTAACAAACCATTACCTCTTAGGAGCAAACCATTGTTCTTGGAAGAGATAACAAAACTGCCCAACCTCCAACAGATGGCAAATAGAATACAAGCTTATCTTACAAACCAGGACATGAGCCCACTTTGCCTTTCTCCTAATCCTACCTCACAGCAGGAAATGAGTAAGTATATTCTAGTGAGTGCACTTGTAATTAGCCAACACTGAACCTACCACACTAATTAATGCATTGGCCGAGAAATCTCAAAATGTTGAACCAAAACCACCACAGAAACTTCCTGATGAACTGCACGACAACAGTGGCAAATCAAGGCAGAGCCATGGTTTCTCAGGACTTGCTTGATCCTAATGAGCCCCGTGGTGCATTTGGAGCTGAGACCTTGAACCTCAGGGCCATAGAGGAGATTGCACAAACTTTTCTTGCAGTCAAAGCCAGAAGACCCCAAAGTTTTTCGAGGCAATAATGGGTCCCACTGAGGTCCATCCCCAACGCAGGCTCCTCATGGACTTCTTGGAGGAGAGAATTGAAGGCCAGCATGTCTCAAAAACCTCTCAGAGACTCAAAATGGCATAAGACCCTCTCAGTGTTCAAAGGAAAATGCAAAGTACCACAAAAAAGTTGAATATTTCAGAGTATTAATGAGCTCCACTGAGTGTCAGAACAAAGCTCTCAAGGGACTCATTAAAGCAGATAATTTGGGTCATGATTGCACAAACCTCTCACAGAGTTGGTATCAAAAGGGAAACACCAAGTACATTAAAATAACTGAAGTACCTTGAAGCATTAAAGGGCTCCACTGAGTGTTGTTAATTTCAAAGCCTCTCCAGGGACTAATTGCAGCAGATAATTAGAGGCCATGATTGCCAAACCTCTCAGAGACTCCAAGGCAAAAGCAAAAGCCAAAGTCCTTTGAAAAACCTGCAGTCCCTGGCAGCATGAAGGAGCCCCCAGGGCCATTCCTGACCAAGGCTCCCCAGGGACTCCTTCCAGCAGATCCTTGAGGCCACTGGGATGTGGACTAGGGGGGGATGCTGAGGGCAAGACCAGGGGCTGACAGTGCCCAGCCTGGCTGGGGCTGTGCCAGGAGGCCCCAGGGCCTCAGGCCAAGGTGTCTCCTCACAGCCCTTGGTGGCACAGAGCCTGCTGTGCCCCAGGGCACCAAGACTTGGCTTCTCTTTGTCCCCTCCTGTCATCAGTGCCTCCAGTTCTCTGCTCTGCCTGGGGCCTGGGGACACTTTCTCAGTTGCGTCCCTCAGTGGGATCCATTAAAAGTCCAAGAAACTTTGGAGTTGGATTCTGACTTGGAGTTCTGGAGAGGTTTCTGCAGCTCCCTCTCAGGGCCTGATGTTCAGGGCCTGAGCACAAAGCCCCAGAGGGTGATTAAAGTCCTTGTGCTGTGTCTGTGCTGCTGAGCTGGGCCGGGCTCCTGGCACAGAGGGTGATCCTGGTAACCAAGCAGAGCTTCAAAAGCACATTTCTCTTGCTGAGCAGCTCTTCTCCCAGCCCAGCAGGGCTGGGGCACTGCCTGCAGGCAGCCCGGGCACAGCACAGAGGCACAGAGAGCTTCAATCAGTCAGGGCTGGGAAGGGGCTGAGAAGTGCCTGGGGCAGAATCACTGCCAGCCCTTGGCACAGGAACCTCTGGCTGCAGGACAATGCAGCTGCAGCTCCTGGAGTGATCTCCTAAAGCTGGAACATGCCAATGCCCACAGACCCTGTGAGTACAACTCTGAGTATTTCTGATGAGGGGAGGTGAAATGCTCATGAAGCTCTGACATGCTGAGGGGTTCTGATCATTCATAGAATATTTCCAAGACAAAGATTTTGATAAAAATGAGAAAATATTGTAAGACTTTTTATTCACTTTCCTGTTATTGGAGAGTGGCAGGGAAGGGGGATTAATATTAATGGTGGATTATGAATTTTGACAAGCGCATGAGACATTAGAACTGTTATTTTAGTGATCAATAGCTTCAGAGGAGATCCCTAATGTGCTTTCAGCCACTCTGCCCATGGACAGCACCAGCATCACCTTTGCTGGAGCCATCAGGCTCAGTCTGAGCTGTCCTTTCTCCAAGCTGTAAACAGAACCTGCCCCAGCCAGTGCCCCTCAAACAGGCAGGGTTCTGTCAGGCCAAGGAGAGTGCACAGAGATTTGGGGTCTGGGAGTGCTGGCAGGGAGAGATCAGGCACAGGGAAACACTTGCAGGAGGAAAATCTCCAGGAAGCAGAGAGAAGATCAGGGAAGGAGAGAAAAGAAAACCCAGAAATGCTGAGCCAGGGAGAGTTTAGAGATGTCCAGAGGATCCCCTCCAGTGCAGCCCCTCCCTCTGCACAAGCCCCCTCCCTCCTCTGCCCCAGCCAAGCCTCTGCCCTCAGGGCCGGGGCTCCAAGGCGTGCAGCCCCTCCTGTGCAGGCAGAGCTGCAGCAGAGCCGTGGGGCAGCTCTGCAGCCCCGGGCCCAGTTCCCTCTGCAGAGCACAGGGCTGGGAGCAGCTGCCCGGCACTGGGGGCTCTGGCAGGGGGCACAGCTGGCTCAGGGTGACACAGCTGTCCCCAGTGCCCGGCTCTGGGCAGTGCTGGCAGTGCAGCCAGGGAAGGAGCTGCACCTCCCTTCATCCAGTGCCATCAGAAGGACACTTGGAAATGTGCCTGGGATTTCAGTCCAAGCAGGGAGCTTCAATCCAGGGTGCAAACCTGTCCTAGAGCATCTCTGAGTTATAAGATTGATGGGAAAAGGCAGAGGTTTTGAGACACTGAAAATACCACTGGGTTGGTGAAATAAGCAATGTGAGTCCTTGGCTACAAATGTGGAGCTGGGCTGTGGTGGATCCATCTCCTCTCAGCTGTACCTGGGGGTTTTTTAGGGAAAATGTGGGAAGCTGATCATCCTCCTCGGGAGAAAGGTCAAAGCCCAGAGAAATTCTAAAAAGATCAGAATATCAGACCATCTCCCCTCACTCTCCTCTCATCACTTTGCCGCATATAATGTGCTCTGCTCTCCCTGAGTGCAGCAGAAATGCTGAAGGTTTCTGATTTCCAGGAACACCAGGACTGATATAAGGGTGTTTATGAAGAAAACCCCAGAACTGTAGAACACAAAAGGCTGTCTATGTGTGCTCCAGGGGAGAGTGTATGGGAAATGTCTTTGATTTTGGTTACAGGTATCTCCTCTAGCACTTCACTGTCCTTTCTCCATGAACAGGTGCCCATGTTCAGCCACAGCAAATGTCCAACAGCAGCTCCATCAGCCACTTCCTCCTGCTGGCACTGGCAGACACGCGGCAGCTGCAGCTCCTGCACTTCTGCCTCTTCCTGGGCATCTCCCTGGCTGCCCTCCTGGGCAACGGCCTCATCATCAGCGCCGTAGCCTGCGGCCACCACCTGCACACGCCCATGTTCTTCTTCCTGCTCAACCTGGCCCTCAGCGACCTGGGCTCCATCTGCACCACTGTCCCCAAAGCCATGCACAATTCCCTCTGGAACACCAGGAACATCTCCTACACAGGATGTGCTGCCCAACTATATTTTTTTGCGTTCTTCATCTCAGGAGAGTTTTCCCTCCTGACCATCATGTGCTACGACCGCTACGTGTCCATCTGCAAACCCCTGCACTACGGGACCCTCCTGGGCAGCAGAGCTTGTGCCCTCATGGCAGCAGCTGCCTGGGCCAGTGCCTTTCTCTATGCTCTCATGCACACAGCCAATACATTTTCCCTGCCCCTGTGCCATGGCAATGCCCTGGGCCAGTTCTTCTGCGAAATCCCACAGATCCTCAAGGTCTCCTGCTCCAAATCCCACCTCAGGGAACTTGGGCTTCTTGCTGTTAGTGCCTGCTTGGCATTTGGTTGTTTTGTGTTCATTGTTTTCTCTTATGTGCAGATCTTCAGGGCTGTGCTGAGGATCCCCTCTGAGCAGGGACGGCACAAAGCCTTTTCCACTTGCCTCCCTCACCTGGCCGTGGTCTCCCTGTTCCTCAGCACTGCAGCATTTGCCAATCTCAAGCCCCCCTCGATGTCCTCCCAATCCCTGGATCTGGCCCTGTCAGTTCTGTACTCAGTGGTTTCTCCAGCCCTGAACCCCGTCATCTATAGCCTGAGGAACCAGGAGCTCAAGGCTGCAGTGAGGAGACTGATGACTGGATGCTTCCAGGGACATTAAACGCCTGGCCAATTTCTGCAAATCACTTGTAATAAAAGTAATTTTTGATACTTCTTGTTGGTTTCATTTTGAAGGTGCTTTTCCTTTGTTTTACTTTTTAATGTTATCAACAAAGAAATGCCTTTGCTTGTGCCATTTCTCATTTTGTTTCTCTGCACCTTCCCTGTGGCCACAGACTGTGTCAATGAGAGTCTGCGCTCTCAGTGGCTTTCAAGGAACTAAAGGATCTCCCAGCAGAGTTTTCTGCAGAGATGCCCTTTTGTTGCCTTCTCTGGAGCTGCAGCAGCAATGTCTGTGTGCAGAGCTGGGGCAGATCAGTGCTGGCACAGCAGCTGTGCCCAGGAGCAGCAGCACTTGGTGCTGCCAGTGCTGCTCCCATGGCCCTGCCCCGCTGTCCTGGTGGCCCTGGTGTTGCTGCAGGGCCTGAGTGCTCTCGGGGCCGGGCACAGTCCTGGGGGTGGCAGTGCCAGGGCTGCAGCAGGGACAGGCCATGGGCACTGCTGGGGCAGCGCTGACGCCTCAGGCCAGGGCCTGGGGGCTCCAGGCTCCTTGCCCAGGCTGTCTCAAGAACACGGCCAGGCCAATGCTCAGCACAGAAAACCCCCGTGAGCAGCCCCAGGCTGGCCGTGGGCAGGCTGGGGGCAAACAGCATGGCTGATGCTCTGCAGGGGCCCTGGGGAAGACGGGAAGGAGCAGCAGAGCAGGGGCTGATCCATCCCCAGTGCGCTGCACAGCCCAGGGCAGCGTCCCAGAGCGTCCTCATGGAGCTGCCAACAACATCCCCCCTCTGCAGCCCTGGCCTCTTCCCCAGCTCACAGAGGTGCCGCATCCTTGCAGGCACAGACACGGCAGCACTGGCTCAGCAGCCCCTGTTTGCATTGCACACAGCAGGCAGGAGCACCCCCATGCTGGTGCAGTGGGGACATGAACCTGAGGCAGCACAAATGCCATCAGGCCCTGGGGCCAGGAAGGGCTGGGGGATGCCAGGGAAACCACTCAGCTTTGTCCTGGCCTCTGCAGTCAGCCAGAAAGTTTGTTCCCATCAGCTGGGAGTTTCCTGTCCCACTGCAGACACTGCTGCTCAGAGCCAGGGCTGCCTGGCAGCCACCCCCAAACTGCCCTGAGCATTTCCTTGGCTTCACCTTTGCTTTCTTTACTCTTCCTGCCACAGATTTCTTCCTCTTGCACACCCCTGTTCCCTCCCCTGCACACAGCCCATCCCTGTTTGCCCTTTCCTCTCTGGCCCCACTCCCCATTGCAGTTCCTGGCTCAGCACCATGGGAACGTCCCTTGGGGAGCAGGATCATCCCACAAGTGCTGCAGGAATTGTCTGCAGGCTCCTGCAGTGTCTGGTGCTGCTCCCCTGCCAGAGGCACCCCAGGCCAGGGTGCACATCTGGGCTGCTGTGTCTGGCTCTGGGGCTCCCTGTTCTGGGCAGTGAGGAGGAGCTGCAGAGGCTCTGCAGGACTGACAGGATGGGCTTTGGGGCTGTGAGGAGAAGCTGAGGGACCTGGGCTGCTGGAGCTTCTGAAGAGGAGGCCCAGGGCTCCTCCTGCAGCTGCTCCAAGGGTGGTTTCAGAGAATCACAGAACCAGCAAGGTTGGAAAAGACCCTGGATATCATCAAGTCCAATGTGTGCCCTGACACCACCTTTTCTTCCCTGAGCCTCCTCTTCTCCAATATCAACAACACCAGCTCCCTCAGCCGCTCCTCACAGCACTTGTGCTCCAGACACCTCACCAACCTTGTTGCCCTTCTCTGGACATGCTCCATCCCCTTCATGTCCTTCCTTAATTGGGGGCCCAGAACTGGACACAGCACTCGAGGTGCTGCCTAACCAGTGCCCAGCACAGGGGAAGAATCACTGCCCTGCTCCTGCTGGCCACACCATTCCTGATCCAGACCAGGAGCCATTGGCCTTCTTGGCCACCTGGGCACTCTGCTGGCTCATGTCCAGCCTGCTGTCCATCAGTCCCTGCAGGTCCCTTTCTGCCTGGCTGCTGTCCAGCCCCTCTCTCCCCAGCCTGTAGCACTGCAGGGGTTGTTGTGGCCAAAGTGCAGGACCCAGCACTTGGACTTGTTAAACCTCACCTTGTTGGATTTGGGCCCGGGATCCAGCCTGTCCAGGGCCCTGTGCAGAGCCCTTCTACCCTCCAGCAGATTAGCACTCCCAGCCAACTTGGTGCCACCAGGGTTCCATGAGGCCCCAGAGTGTCCCAATGGTGTCCATGATTCCATGAGGCCTCCCAGTGTCACAATGTCCCTTTGGTTCCATGGGGCCCCTTGGTGTCACAAAGTCCCTAAGATCCTTAGTCACTGCAGTGTCATCAGGATCAACAACCCCACCTCCACTCCTCATAAGACTTGTACTCCAGACACCTCATCAGCCTTGTTGCCCTTCTTTGGACAAACTCCAGACCCTCCATGTCCTTCCTAAATTGGGGGCCCAGAGCTGGACACAGCACTCAAGGTGCTGCCCAACCAGTGGGAGGCACAGGGGAAGAATCAGTGCCCTGCTCCTGATGGCCACAACATTCCTGATCCATAGGATTGTCAGGGATTTGATGAGGGACATGGTGGGGAGGGAGTGGGGACAAAGTGTTATTGATTATCAGACATGAAGGGTCTTGATTCTCATATATTTTTAGACTGCATTAGAAGGTTCTGGGGATCAGTATTAATTGGACATTGCTGATATCAATCAATAAACAAGAAAAGAAAACTTATCAGGACAAAACAATTCTCTCTGCATTGTTTTCAATATAGTATATTCACTTTGAATAAACTTCCATAATCTGTTCAATTAACCACAGAATAACTGAAAACTCCAATTATTCCCAGAGGTTTTTCTTGTTTGGGTATTTTGAACAAATATTTATGAGCATTTCTCACTGAATTCCTGAATGAAGGGCTAAAGAAGGAAGAGACCTCTGGAGCAGTAAAATTCATCATCAAACTCCAAATGGCTGAGGATGCATCCCCATCAGAGCAGCAATGAGCAGAAATGGGCACAGCTTTGTGGCTGCCCCAGCTCTGGGATGGGCCCTGGGCCTGGAGCAGGAGCAGCTCTGGAGGGCCCCAGGGCCGGGGCTCTTGTGCTGGCCTGGGCAGATGGGATGGCAGGAGGGGCTGCAGAGCTCTCAGCACCTCAGGCAGAGGGGAGCAGGGCAGCCAGGGAGCTCCTTTGGCCTTGGCCAAGCTCCTTCCCCCATGGTGGGGCTGAGTCCTGGCTGAGCTGCAGCTGCTGCTGTGCCCTTGGCAGGGGCTGAGGCCGTGGGGCAGTGCCCAGAGCAGCCTGGGCTGAGCAGAGCTGTGGGGCCAGAGCCGGCTGGGCTGTGCTGGGGAGAGGCCCTTGGTGCTGCCCAGAGCTCAGGGCAGCTGGCAGAGCTGGCAGGGAGCTGGGCTGGGCTGGGAGAGCCTGGCACAGGAACCATCAGTGTCCATCTCAGCCTGGCTGAGCGGGCAGAGGCAGGACTCAGCCCAGGCCTTGTGGGGCAGGGCCAGCGCCTGGGCAGGCATTGAAAACAGGCAAGAGCCCGAGAGAGGAGGCTGCTCTGTGCCCTTGGGGCACGGACAGAGCAGGGAGGGGCCCAGGACATTTGTCAGCGCCAGCCTCTGTCTGTGCCAGCCCTGGGCAGCCCTGGCTGCTGAGCCCAGCTCTGCCCTGGGCTGAGTTTGGCTGTGGCCCAGCTCCATCCTCCTGCGGGGCTCAGGGCCTGTTCCCGGCCATGGCCAGCCCTGGCCGCCTCTCTGCTGGCCCCGAGGCCGGCAGAGCCCGGGCAGGGCTGTCTGTGCAGCCCCACAGGTGCCACGGGCTCGGCAGGAGCTGGCAGAGGCTGCCCAGCAGGGAGGCCATGGGGCACAGAGCCCCAAGGCTGCCCAGGGCCCCACGGCACAGGGGCCGTTCCCAGCCCCAATGCTCCTGTCCTGGGCTGGGCTGCACAGGGGCTGTGGCGCCATGGCTGGGCCAGCACAGGGCCACAGAGGGGCCACGCAGCCGCTGCCGGGGCTGGCAGCAAGGCCGGGCACAGACAAGGAATTGCTGAGCATGGCCTGCGCTGGCCAGGGCTGCCTGTGCCCAAGGCAGAGCTCAGCTGCCCTTGGGGGCTGCAGGAACACTCAGGAGCCCAAAGAGCCTCCATGGCTGTGCTGGAGACCAAGGCTGGAGCAGGGAAATGCAGGGCTGCTGCGCCATGGGGAGGGCATGGGATTCCAGCACACACCTCAGCTCTCTGATGATCCTGGCACCGTGCTGGGCCCTGTTCCAGACTGGAGCAGAGCAGATGTTGATGGCACAGGAGCCCTGCGGGGCTGGCAGGGACCTGCAGTTTGCAAGGTGCTGTGCCCTCCCTCAGCTCCTCTCTGAGAGATCCAATCCCATCTCAGCACCTCAGGGCACAAGTGGCACTGTCTGTTCATGGGCACACAGCTGATGTCTGCCTGGAAAGGGTGCAGGTATTAATACCTGTTAGTTTCATAATATTCAAGGTCATCTTTATTATCTGGGTCGTTTGAGTACTTTTAAGAAATGGCAAAGTTTTCCCACCAGAAACAGGAATTCCCTGCAAGTGGCAGGAGAAGAAATATTAATCTTCCTGTTGACTAGTGTCACCAATATTCTGTTTATTATTTCCTCTCCCTCTTCCTTCAGGTGTTTCCAGCTCTCCTCTTTGATGAGTTGTGGTTCTCACTGCAGGGGCTGCACTTGGACCTTGGCTCTGCACAGGAGAGCTCTTCATCCACTTTCCCTCTCTTCCTCCCTCTGGCCATGGAGGCAGCTCCGGACTTCAGCCTGTGACTCATGTGTGCAAAGAGCAAATCTAGGAAGAATCGGGGCAGGGAGGGTTTGGGGGGACCTTGGGATCTGTGCTGGGCACAGAAGGTGTTTTCCATTGCTCTGAGACTGTCTGCTGTGCACAGTGGGTTTAATATCCAGCAGAGGAATGACTTTTGCATTTGATGGAGCTGTGCCTTCCCCAGGCTTTTTTGGCTGGCAATAAATGAACATCCCTCTGTGTCTGGGGCAGCTCTTTCTCCAAGGAAAGCAGGTGGGAATGGGAGCCAAGGAGCTGAAACCTGCAGGTGCAGCCTGGGCTGGAGGAAGCTCAGATTTGCACAAGGCTGCTCTGAGTGCCAGGGCTGGGATGGGGGAAATGGTGGGGTGAGGGTAGGGACAGAGTCTGATGGATTGTCAGCCATAAAGGGTCTTGATATTCATATCTATTCCAACTGCATGGGGAGGTAGTTGGATTCAGTCTCAATTGGAGATTGCACATATCAATGTATTAACTAAAAAATCAAAACAGGACCTAAAAAATGTTTTCTCACTCCCTGTGTAAATAAAATTCATTTATTTCAACTAAACTAATGGAATTCACCTAGTCAACCACAAAGGATTTGAAAGCTTAAATCAAATTATTCCCAGAGGCTTGGCTTGTTAAGGTGTTCTGAATATTAATGAGCCCTGGGGCGCTGAATTCCTGAACTGAAGAACTGAAGGCTGAAGAAGCCTCTGGAGCAGTAAAATTCAGCAGCAGCCTCCAAGTTGCTGAGGATGTCAGCAGCCCCCACTGAGGCCATCCCTGCCCAGAGACCCTGGGGGAATGGGCAGACAAGGAGAGCGTCCCTGGGGCTGGGGCAGCAGAACTCAGAGGCACCACAGCTCCAGGTGGGAAATGGAGTGTGGGATGGGGCTGTGAAAGCCCTGCCTGGGCTGTGCCAAGCAGGACACACAAGCCCTGACCCCCACCCACTAAAAAACTCTTTCATGGAGACATTTAAAAGGAATGACAATAATTTGTGTCCTCTGAGTTGGATGCACTGGAGCAATACTATCAAGAGTTTCTCAGGAGCTCTAAACAACAAAACAGCCTTTACTGGGAAATCTAGAAAATCAGAGAAACTTTGGCAAACATTTTAATATGGCATTCAATCAACAAAAAAAAACTTCTCAAAGTATTGACTTGGCCCATTCAACCTCACAAACTTTAAGCCTGTTCAATTTAAAGTTAATCAATATTTGCATAAGTACAGAAATAGAAGAAATAGATACAAAAAGAGAGAACAAGAAGATACAGAGGAGCACACACTCAGTTACCAACTCCTGGATTCCAGCAATGTTCAGATGGAAATTCCAAGAGGAGGTAGGGTCAAGATGTGTGCTTGCCTTGCAGTCAGCCTTAAATACTCCTTGGTCTTCCTGGGCCCTTCCCCCAGGTGGGACTTGGGGTCATTTGGTCACTCAGGAGCTGGGCTGGGGCTCCAGAGGTGGCTGTGGAGCATTGCCTGTGCTGTGCCAGGAACTGGCAGACACTGCTGGGCTGGGATAGAGGCTCTGGGGGGATTGGGGTTCCAGGGCAGGGCAGTGCTGGGGTTCCAGGATAGGGCAAGGCTGGACCTGCCCCTTCCTCCCCCACACATGAAATATTTCCAGCCAGTAATCTCCTCCAGTCTGTCACAATAGTCAACATTGGAGGTGAAATCCCAATATGGCCATTGGCACCTGCAGGAGAAGGACAGTTCTTTTCCATAGGAAGGAAAGCACAGAGCCCCAGTGTTTGGAAGGCAGGTGAGAGCCTCACTAGGTCAAGGCCAGGCAGACTTGTCAGGAATGGCAGATTTTGTCCAGGGGCAGTCTTTGGAGACAATCTCAATTTTGGCCATGGCACCTGGAGAAGCAGGACAGTTCTTTCCCAAAGGAAGGAAAGTGTGGAGCCTTCCCCCGTGTTTTGGAGGCAGATAAGCAGTGACCCTTTCCAAACAACTTCCTGCCAGATTTGTCCTGGCAGTATGTCCATGGGAACAATCCCTGGATATAAGGAAATGGAGGTGAAATCCCAATTCTGGCCATGTGTGCCTAGAGGAGAAGGAGAGTTCTTTTCCATAGGAAGGAAACCCCGAGCCCCAGTGCTTCAATAGCAGATGAGAAGAGACCCTGCAGGTGCCAAGCTGTCAGGCAGCCCCTGGAGGCCAAACCAGCCAGACCTGTTCCGTGTTCCCTTGGTTCCCTGGGGCCCCGCAGTGTCCCAGGGGTCTCCGTGGTTTCTCAGGCCCCATAATGACACGTGACTCCTCTGTTCTATGAGGCCGCAATGTCACAATGGACCTTTGGACCCTGGGGGTTTGTGATGTCACAATGGTCTCCTTTGGCTCCACAGTGTCACAATGGAACACTGATGACGCGAGGCCCTGCAGTGTCACAATGGACCTTTGGTTCCATGGGACCCTCAAGTGTCACATTGGTCTCCATGGTTCCTTGAGGCCCCACAATGGCACGTGACTCCTCTGTTCCATGAGGCCACAATGTCACAATGGATCTTTGGGCCCTGGGGTTTTGCGATGTCACAATGATCTCCTTTGGCTCCACAGGGTCACAATAGAACACTGATGACACGAGGCCCTGCAGTGTCACAATGGACCTTTGGTTCCCTGCAGCCCTGCAGTGCCACAAAGGCCTCTTGGTTTCACGAGGCCCCACAGTGTCACAATGGTCCCCTTGGTTCTGTGGGGACCCCCCATAGTCACAATGGTCTCACTGGTGCCGTGAGGCCTCACAGTATTGTAGCATAATATCCCCATCGTGGTGATAATTAGCATTGACTTTATCATTCCAGAAGGCTGATCAACTGCTTTATTATATTATACTATACTATACTATACTATACTATACTATACTATACTATACTATACTATACTATACTTATTCAGACAAACTCATTGTGCTTACAGACAGTCCAATGCACTCAGAACAGATTGGTCCTTGAATGCAAACAACAGCACCACTGGCCATTTAAGACATCACCTTTTGGTAACAAATCTCCATAACACATTCCACATGTTCGCAACAGCAGGTGCAGCAAGTGAAGGTAAGAATTATTTCTCAATCTTTTCTCTGAGCTTCTCACAGCTTTCCCCAGGATGATGCCTGGGAAAGTTGTGCCTGCAGCTCTGTGGCCAGAGAGTTGCAGCCACATCACAGTGTCACAATGATTTGCTTATTCCATGGGGCCTCATAGTGTCCCAATGGTCTCCATGATCCCATGAGTCCCCTCAGTGTCACAATGGTCTCCTTGGTTCCAAAGTGCCCCACAGTGTCACAATGGCCCCTTGGTTCCATGAGGCTGTGAAGTCTCTTCATGGTGTCTCTATGACTCCATGAGGCCTTCCAATGTCACAATGGACCTTTGGCTCCCTGGGGTCTCACCGTGTCACAATGGTCCCTTGGTCCCATGACACCCCAAAGAGTCATAATGGTCTCCATGGTTCCATGAAGCCCCGTGGTGTCACAATGGACCCTTGGTTTGATGGGGCTTCTCAGTGTCACAATGATCCCGACATTCCCTGGAGTCACACAGTGTCACTACAGTCTCCTTGGTTCCATGAGGCCCAGCAATGTCACAGTGCTCTCCAGGATTCCATGAGACCTCACAGTGTCACAATGGTCCCTTGGTCTCACAGGCCTCACAGTGTAGGGAGTGTGGGAAGGGCTTCAGCTGCAGCTCTGCCCTTGTCACCCACTGGCCCATCCACACTGGGGAGAGGCCCTACGAGTGTCTCCTGTGTGGGAAGAGCCTCTCAGACCGCTCGTTCTTTATCCAGCACCAGCGGAGGCACCAGTAAAGGAAGCCCTGCGAGAACCCCGCCTGCAGGAAGAGCTTCGTGTGCTGCTCCAGCTCCATCCCCATCAGAGGACCCGCCCTGGTCAGAGCCCTGGTGACCACATTCCCTGTGATACACAAGGGAATTGGCTGGTGTTCCTTTTATTTTTGCTCCAGTTATCTTTTCTCTTCCTCCATTCAAAACACAGAAAATTGTGGTAAAAATCAACAAATTCATCAAAGGCATCTAAAGCCTCACATTTTACTTGTGTTTTGGGGAATCTTCAATTCCAGGAGATATCTGTGAGGAAATGGGGGTGTTCAGCGTATTTGGTTTAGTTGTCTTTATTTCTTGGCACTCCAAAGGTGAGAGGGACAGATCTGTCAGCTCAAAACCACTCAGTGCCACTAAAAACTACTGAATCCCACCCCAAAACTACTTGCTTCCACTGCATCTCAGGGTGAAATTAGGTTGCAAGGAGATTGGGCAAAGTGGGATGCAAATCAGGATGGGCATTGGGTGGGGCGGGATGGGTGGGATGGGGTTTGGGAGGTGTGAAATGGGGGAAGTACAGCCTGGGAAGAGGTATTGATGTCCAGGATGGGTGGGGTGAGTTGGGGTTGGCATTGGGAAGGTGGGGTGGGGTCTGGAATAGACAGCCAAAGTTTGGGGATGATTAAGATAGGGGGAACCCGTTACTGAGTGAGTTTTTGAATAGTCTACATTCATGAAGAGATGCTGGGGTATCTCACATTCCTGAAGCAGTTTTGGGGCACTCCCAAACTCTTGGGGGGTCTCCTGAAAGCAGTTCCATGGAGCCCCATGGCCAGGGGTGGTTGCCACAGGCATGAGCTCAGTGCTGTGCCAGAGTCCATTGCCTCGGTGCTGAGAGCAGAGAAATGATGAATGGCCCCAGACATCTCCAGTGTGTGTGTGTGGAGGCCTGTGAGCTTACTGGGGAGAGGGCAACAGCAATGCCCTGGAGAGATGCACCTTAGGCTCTGGGCATTCCTCACAGCTCAGGGTGAGGACAGAAGCTTCCCCCATGGTACTCTGCAGCACTGTGTTAATTTGTCCCAGATCTGTCCTCCAAATTGGCCTGTTGGCCTTTCCTAACCTTTTTACCCTCATATGTTCATGTTCTAGCAAGTTCTCCCTTCCCTGTCTTCTCATTGCTTTATGTCCCCGCCTATCCACCCTGGCATTCCCTATTAGTCCCTTTTCCTGTGTACCACCCCTAAACCCTGACATCCCTGATGCTCTCCTCAACCCCCTCTGTTCCTGTATTTATACCCTAAACCCTCCTTTGTCTTTAACCCCCAGACCCCTTGACCGCCAGATAAACCCTCGCTGGAGCTCCATGCCTGGGCCCTCCCGTGTCCTCACTGCTGAGCAGCTCCATGTGTGTGTGTGTGTGCTTGTGTGTGTGCTGGGCTCCCGTGGCTCCTACCCGTGAGCACAAAACACTCCCAGGGAAAGTTGTGCCCGCCACCACCACAGACTGACAGTGTCCCTTGGGACCAAGAGGCCTTTGTGACACTGTGGGAGCAAGGAGAGCATTGCTGCCCTGCCAGACATCATGGAACCAAGGATCCACTGTGACACTGCAGGGCCTTGGGGGACCACGGTGACATTGTGACACTGCAGGGCCCAAGGATCCAAGGGATTTTGTGATACCAAGGGGTCCCATGGAACCAAAGGGACATTGTGACACTGGGAGGCCTCATGGAATCATGGAGACCATTGGGACACTCTGGGGCCTCATGGAACCCTGGGGACGCCAAGTTGGCTGGGAGTGTTAGTCTGCTGGAGGGTAGGAGGGCTCTGCACAGGGCCCTGGCCAGGCTGGATCCAGGGCCCAAATCCAACAAGGTGAGGTTTAACAAGTCCAAGTGCCGGGTCCTGCACTTTGGCCACAGCAACCCCTGCAGTGCTACAGGCTGGGGAGAGAGGGGCTGGACAGCAGCCAGGCAGAAAGGGACCTGCAGGGACTGATGGACAGCAGGCTGGACATGAGCCAGCAGTGTGCCCAGGTGGCCAAGAAGGCCAATGGCTCCTGGCCTGGATCAGGAATGGTGTGGCCAGCAGGAGCAGAGCTGCTGTGCCAGCACTGATCTGCCCCAGCTCTGCACACAGACAATGCTGCTGCAGCTCCAGAGAAGTCAACAAAAGCACATCTCTGCAGAAAACTCTGCTGAGAGATCCTTTAGTTCCTTTAAAGCCACTGAGAGTGCAGCCCCTCATTGACACAGTCTGTGGGCACAAGGAAGGTGGAAAGAAGCAAAATGAGAAATGGCACATGGAATGGCTTTCCTTTGTGGACAAGATTAAGAAATAAAACAAAGAAAAAGAACCTCCAAAATGAAACCAATAAGAAGCATCACAGATTACTTTTATTACAGGTTATTTGCAGAAATTGGACAGCAGTTTAATGTTCCTGAAACCTTCCTCTCATCAGTCTCCACAGTGCAGCCTTGAGCTCCTGGTTCCTCAGGCTGTAGATGAGGGGGTTCAGGGCTGGAGGCATCACTGAGTACAGAACTGACAGGGCCAGATCCAGGGATGGGGAGGACATCGAGGGGGGCTTGAGATTGCCAAACGCTGCAGTGCTGAGGAACAAGGAGACCACAGCCAGGTGAGGGAGGCAGGTAGAAAAGGCTTTGTGCTGTCCCTGCTCAGAGGGGATCCTCAGCACAGCCCTGAAGATCTGCACATAGGAGAAAACAATGAACACAAAACATCTGAGTCCTACACACACACTAACAGCAAGAAGCCCAAGTTCCCTGAGGTAGTATTTGGAGCAGGAGAGCTTGAGGATCTGGGGTATTTCACAGAAGAACTGGCCCAGGACATTGCCATGGCACAGGGGCAGGGAAAATGTATTGGCTGTGTGCAGCAGTGAATAGAGAAAGGCACTGGCCCAGGCAGCTGCTGCCATGTGGGCACAAGCTCTGCTGCCCAGGAGGGTCCCATAGTGCAGGGGTTTGCAGATGGACATGTAGCGGTCTTAGCACATGATGGTCAGGAGGAAATACTCTGCTGAGATGAAGAACATGAAGAACAAGACCTGTGCAGCACATCCTGTGTAGGAGATGTTCCTGGTGTTCCAGAGGGAATTGTGCATGGCTTTGGGGACAGTGGTGCAGATGGAGCCCAGGTCGCTGAGGGCCAGGTTGAGCAGGAAGAAGAACATGGGCGTGTGCAGGTGGTGGCCGCAGGCTACGGCGCTGATGATGAGGCCGTTGCCCAGGAGGGCAGCCAGGGAGATGCCCAGGAAGAGGCAGAAGTGCAGGAGCTGCAGCTGCCGCGTGTCTGCCAGTGCCAGCAGGAGGAAGTGGCTGATGGAGCTGCTGTTGGACATTTGCTGTGGCTGCACATGGGCACCTGTTCATGGAGAAAGGACAGGGACAAGTCAGGAGAGGATGCTTGCAGCCAAACCTGGGCCATTCCCTGCAGGCTGTCCTGCTGGGACTCACCCACCCTTGTTCCTGCTCTGGGAAAACCTTCACCCAGGTCCCTGCCTGAGCTCCAGTTGTGCTGGCTGAGTGTGCCAGGAGCAGCCAGGCCTGTGTGTGCGGGCACTCAAGGAGCCATCCCTGCCCTACTGCCATGGGTTTGTGGCCATGTGGCAGAGGGACAAGGCTGGATATTCAGGAGTTGTCAGGGGAATTGCTCATACTGCAGAAGGGTTTGGTACCATCTGCACTACCATGTCTGGAGGACATGGACAGCAGGGAAAATATGTAGGGAATGTTTTTCCTACCCACACACCATTGCTGGCTCTCTGAGGTCAGAAATCCCCAGCGTTCCTGCTGCACTCAGAGTTTGGCACTGAGAGATGTGAGAGGCAAAGGATTCCTTGTGGCTGAGAGAAGGTGACGGACTGGATGGGCTTGTTACCCCACCTGCAGAGGTGATGCTGCTGCTGCTGCCCAGGGCTGAGGAGTGGCTGAAGGCCCTTTGGGAGGCTCCCAGCAGAGACACTGACCACCCAAAGTCACAGTTCTGGAGTCTCTGTAAATGTTCAAACATTCCTTTGATGATCCCTTCAACTGCCTTGAAAAACTTTGGTGTCTTCTTCTGACTTTGACTCTGGGAAAAGTTTTTGCAATTTCCTCTCAGGCCCTGAGGTTCCAGGTCTTAGCTCCAAATGCACCACGGGGCTCATTAGGATCAAGCAAGTCCTGAAAAACCATGGCTCTGCCTTGATTTCCCTCTGCTCTTGCCCAGTTCATCAGGAAGTTTCTGTAGTGGTTTTGGTTCAACATTTTGAGATTTTTCGGCCAATGCTTCAATTAGTGTGGTAGGTTCAGTGCTGGCTAATTACCAGTGCACTCTCTAGAATATACTTACTCATTTCCTGCTGTGAGGTAGGATTAGGAGAAAGGCAAAGTGGCCTCAAGCTTTAAGAGTATAAAGAAAAGTTTATTAACAGTAACTAAAAGCAAGAGTAATAAGGATCAGAACAAAACTTTCAGAACCCATCCCCTCTCTCTACAAAATCTTCTTTCTTACTGACAATGTAAAGAGACAAAACCTAACATTTTCAGTCAGTTTTCTACCTCTATAATAGTCTTTCTTCAGTTCACTTAGGGAGAGAAGTCCTTCTTGTTAATGTTATGGAGACTTCTCCACAATAAAATAGTTATCTCATGTCTTTTCATTACCATGAATAGCAGCTATCTGGAAGAATCTGCCTTCATGAAGTCCCTTCCATTTTTTCAGTTTTCCCACAGCTGTGTTTAGGGGCCATGTCCATTTATGAGGTATTAGTTTCAAGATGATCTGTTTAAGAGTAAATGTTCTCTTCATCTATTTCTGAAATCATCTTCATCTCTGGGAACAGAGGTCTTCTCTCCCTGAGGACACAGGGTCTCATCACTTTACTCTGTTTCTCTGTTCAAACTTCTCATGGGATCACAGCTACTTCAATCTTTGCTTACTTTAGCATGGAGGCCTTTGCTGAACAAGTAATCTCCCCATAATTTTCCCTTAAAAGAGAGTCTGATGTATCAATGACATCCTTCTCCATAGCTTTACCAGAGGATTTCAGCCCTAAGATCAAGGCATCTCCTCATCCCTCCAATCTGGGACTCAACTTCCTCTTCAGTGACCTCTGTGTGTCCATGCTGCTCCTCTGTGTGCCTGCCCTGTGTCCTTTTCTCTCACTGGAGGGAGGATGGCAGCACTGGCAGAGTCAATATCTGCCCGGGGCTGCAGATGGTTCCGTTAGCCCAGCCAGGCTCATTAGCCAATTCTAATTTTGGCCATGGTTCCGGGACATGAATACCAGTTGTTTGTCATAGGAATGAAGGAACAGAGTGTCACTATTTTAGGGGCAGATGAGAGGTGACCACAAGAGGACAAAGCCAGCCAGAGCTGCCAGATTTTGTTCTGAGAGAGACCCTTGAATATCAGAAATTTTTTAGGCAGAGTGTCAGTTTTGGCAATGGGCATCTGAAAAGAAAGACTGTTCTTTTCCATACAAAGGAAAGCACAGAGCTCCAGTGCTCCAGGAGCTGATGAGAGGCAACCCTTGACATTCCAAGGTCAGCCAGACCTGTCAGGTGGCCCCTGGCAGGCCAAGTCAGCTAGACCTGTTCCATGTTCCCTCGCTTCCATGGGGCCCCACAGTGTCCCAATGGTCCCTGGCTTCCAGGAGGCCCTGAGGTGTCACAATGTCCCCTTGGTGACACCAGGCCCTGAAGGGTGGGAATGGTCTCCACGGTTCCAACAGGCCCCACAGAGTCATAATGGTCTCTGGGTCCATGAAGCCCCGCGGTGTCACCATGGCCCCTTGGTTCCATGGGCTCCAGTGGTGCCACAATGATCCCCTTGGTTCCATGAGGTGCCCACAGTGTCACAGTGATCTCCATGGGAAGGAAAGAACCGAGCCCCAGTGTGGCAGGGGCAGCCAGCAGAAGCCAAGGCCAGCCAGACTTTATGGTACTGGCAGATTTTGGCTGGAAGCAACCCTTGGATATAAGGAATTTTAGAGGTGGAATCTCACTTTCACACATGGAGTAGAATGATGTGTTTTTTCCAAAGGAAGGAATGGACAGAACACCGGTGTTTGAGGGACAGATGAAAGGCGGACACCAGAGGCCTAAGGTCAGCCAGATCTCTCTGTTCTGGTAACTTTTGCCTGGGAGCAACCCTTGGATATAGGGAATTTGGGAGGTGGACAACAAATTCCAGCCATTCCTGCGTAGATAAGAAGGACCTTTCTTTTCCATAGGAAGGAAAGCACAGAGCCCAAGTGTTTCAAAGGCAGAAGCAGAAAGAGGTGGCTCCTGGGAGGCTCAGCCACCAGACCTGTTCTTCCTGGCAGCTTTTGTCATGGAGGAATCATTGGATATAGGGAATCTGGGAGGAGGAATCTCTATTTTGACCACAGTCACCTTGAGAAGAAGGACAATTCCATTCATGAGAAGGAAAGCACCAAGCCCCAATGTTTGGAAAGCAGATGAGAGATGACCCCTTAGAAGCCAAGGGCAGCCAGACCTGTCTGTCCTGCATCTTTCACTTAGCAGCAATCCTTGGATGTACTGTCTTGGAGGATGAATCCCGGTTTTGGCCATGGCCCACGGAGGAGAAGGAGAGTTCTCTCCCATCGGAAGGAAAGCCCAGAGCCCCAGTGCCTCAGGACAGATGAGAAGCAGCCCTCGACATGCCAAGGTGGTCAGGTGGTCCCCAGGAGGCCCAGCCAGCCAGACCTGGTCTGTGCTCCCTTGGTTTGGTGGTGATGCCTTGAGAGGCTGCCTAGAACAGAGCTAGGCAGTGTTAAAGGAATAAAGCAGGTATTTATTAAAAGGCCTTCAAGGGATACACCTTTGGCAGTACAAGAGCCTGGCCCTGGCTCCATCCTAGAATGGAGTCCAGGTCACGAGTTTTCACTGGGGCAAACAGGGGGATTTGGTCTGGCAGGATGTGTAAAACAATCTCCTGTGATATCTACTTGTTCTCACACAGAGCACTTGGCTGCAGGGACACATTCCCATCGTTCCTGCCCAGGTTTCAGGATTCAAACACTGCTGTCCTTCCCAGGAGCTGTTCCTTCAGCTGCCTCGGGAGGCCTTTTGGCCTCTGGAGCCACACTCTGGCTCCATTATTAGCACTGCTGGATCCAAACCCTTTATCTCCACCAACAGCAGTGATTTGAGGTGGATCTCCTTTTTTCCTAATTGTTTTAAACCCTGACAATATCAATAATTGTGCTACCCTGTCATGGGGTTGAATAATCCCATCTTGTTCACTATTCTTTAACCAAATTACTTCAATTTCTCCTTGATAATCTGCATCAGTTCCTCCTCCCATGACATGAGCACTTTGCAAGGCCAAGCTCCAGAGAGCAGTTACCAAAGTGTCCTGGAGGAATCTGGATTCCTGTTCCTGCATTGTTAACTCTCCTTTGCTTCTGATTTATCCTAACTAATTCCAGTGGATGAAGGTCCAGTTCTGCAGCCTCTGGGCTGGCCCTGCCAGGGCCATCACACCCAGAATAATTTCCCAGGCAGTCCCAGTATCACTGCCCAGGGCTGTATTTGCACACTGGGAGCAGCCGTGCACAGCCAGGGGGTTTCCATTTCCCCCGGGGCCATTGTTAAGGGCATGGAGCACATCTGGAGATGGGTTCTCCATGGGGACAGGTTCCCAGCACTCATTCTTTAACTGCTCTTTGAACAACCCCTTCTCCGCCTCCTCCTCCTCGTCCTCCTCCTCCTCCTCCTCCTTCTCCTCCTCCTCCTCTTCGTCCTCCTCCTACTGGTCTTCCTCATCCTCCTTGTCCTCTTGCTCCTCCTCATCCTCCTCCTCCATTTACTTGTCCTCCTACTCCTCCTCCTCCTTCTTCTCCTCATCCTCGTCCTCCTTGTCCTGCTCATCCTTATCCTCCTCGTCCTCATCATCCTCCTCCACATCCTCATTCTCCTCCTCTTCCTTCTCCTATTCCTCCTCCTCCTCATCTTCCTCGTCCTCCTCCTCCTTGTCCTCCTTGTCCTCCTCATCCTCCTTGTCCTGCTCATCCTTGTCCTTTTCCTCATCCTCGTCCTCCTCCTCCTTGTCCTCCTTGTCCTCCTCATCCTCCTTGTCCTCCTCATCATTGTCCTTTTCCTCATCCTCATCATCCTCCTCCTCATCCTCCTCATCCTTATCCTCCTCCTACTCCTCATCGTCCTCTTCCTCATCCTCATTCTCCTCTTTCTCCTCCTCCTCATCTTCCTCCTCCACTTCCTCCTCGTCCTCCCCATCCTGCTTTTCCGCATCCTCCTTGCCCTTCTCCTCCTGGTCCTCTTCATCCTTGTCCTCCTCCTCCTCCTCCTCATTATTCTCCTCCTTGTCATCCTCCTCCGTGTCCTCCTTGTTCTCCTCTTCTTCATCCTTTTCCTCCCCCTCCTCCTCCTCCTCCTCATTATTCTCCTCCTTGTCATCCTCCTCCGTGTCCTCCTTGTTCTCCTCTTCTTCATCCTTTTCCTCCCCCTCCTCCTCCTCCTCCTTCTCCTCCTCCTCCTCCTCCTCCTCCTCGTTCTCCTCCTCTTCCTCCTCATCCTCCTCATCATCCTCTTTGTCCTTGTTCTCTCTCTTCCTCCTCCTATTCCTCCTCCTCATTTTCCACCTCCTCTTTGTCCTCCTCCTCATCCTCCTCCTCCTCATCATCATCCTCGTCCTCGTCCTCCTCCCCCTCCTCCTCCTCTGAGTGTGGTTCTCAGGATTCAATGACTCTAGGATTACAGGAACCTGGAACTCTGGGATTCCATGGCTCTGTGACCCCATGGATGGATTCAGGACTGTCTCCAAGGTCACAGGGGAACGTTGGTGCCAGCGGGAGGGGCTGCAGTGCAGGGGCACCAACAGCTGAGAGGCGACTGCAGCTGCTGCTGCTGCTGCTGCTGCTGCTGCTGCTGTTGGAGGTGCTGCTGGCAGGGGCAGTGCCCTGGTGTGGCTGAGCATTGCCATCTCAGCCTGTGAGCTCCTGGGAGCTCAGGACAGAGCCAGGACTGACCTAGGCTGGCAAAGCACTTGAGGACAGACACAGAGAATGGAAAGTGCCCATGGAGTGGTTCAGAGCAGGTCTGTGGGAAGGAGCGAGGGAGGGAGGATGAATCCCCTGCCCAAGGCTGCCAAGGGAAGGCTTTGGGAGGGAAAGGAAGCCTTGACCTGACACTAAGCCCTTCAAGGTCTCATTTGCCCATGCTGAGCAGGATTTCATCAGGCTTTGTCTCAAGTCAGTGGCAGGGACAGAAGTGGTGGGAGCAGCTGGAAAGCAAGGCCGTGTATTCCCTCCCCCCAGCCCATTTGGGAACATCTGGGCAAGGTCTCCATTGTCTACCTGCAGCCAGCTTGGGCGCCCTTCCTCTCCTCCTCCTGCTTGGGGGACTGGGCTTGGTTTCTCCTGCCATCTACAATGCTGAGCTTCTTTCTCCTCAGACCCAGCTGCTCAGGTTTGTGTCCCTGTGTCTCACACTTCCTCCTCTTCCTCCTTATCACATACTCATGGAGCCTCTTTGGGCAGCTGGACTGGAACTGGCAGCAGCAGGTGAGCCCTGAGGAGCACCTCTGGCCTCCAGCCTTTCTGCAGGGCTGGCCAGAGCCTTCCTGCCAGGGGCGAGCCTCTTTCCTGTCTCTTCCCGAGGCAATATAGTCTGGATCTTGGCTCTGTCTTCCTTTCTTTGTCTTTCAGGGAAGGATCAGCCATGGCTGAAGGAATCTTCCATAGGTACCTGGTGCTGATGGCCATTGTCAGCATCAACCAGCCCCCTGGAAAAAATGGGATTTCTCCTGAGGACGACAAAGGAATTGCCCAGAGGATGAAGGAGCAGGAGGTAACCCTTCGGCAGCATCAGCTGCACTTGGAGGAGGAAATTGCAGACCTGGAAGCCAGACAGGAGTGTCTGGCATGGCCTTTGTGGGAACTGGAGGAAAGATCCATTGTCACACATGCACGGTGGTTTGCTTGGCTGTCCCTGCCACATTCATGATCTGGAGGCAGCGTAGCAATGGAGCCAGAGGGGAGCACAGAGAAGAAAAGACTGACCCGGGGCTCCTGGGGAAAGCCTGGAAAGGAGTGGCCTTCCTGCCAAAGCCCTTGTGCTGCTCAGGGCCATTTGCATCTCCATGGGCAGAACTGGAGGATATCTTCCAGCATTTGTGGATAGACTTGTTGAATTACCTCTGTTCAAACAAAGGGGAACTGAAGAGGATTCTTTCAAAGTGTGACTCCTCCCTATTCCATCAGCAATAGTCTCACAGGATTTATGGGTCAGGAACATGTACAACACATGGCAGGGAAGCTGGGCAAGCAGTGAGTGCTGTACCAGCAGGGCCAGAACGGCGCAAGAGCCAGCGCCAAACAGGCTGAGGCAGCCAGGCCAATCCCATCTTTCCAGGGCTCTGGGCTGAACACACAGCTTCAATAACATCAGGTGCTCTCCCCACAGAGCCTTCTGCAGAGCTCTGGGTGAGGACTGCCAGCTTTCCTCTTTATTTTGTATCAATGTTCTGGTTTGAAAGAAAAACCAGTGAGAGACTGTAAGTCAGAAATACAATGTATTGGGAAAAGAGAAAAAAACCCAAAAATATCTGCAATAATACAAAAAGAAGACCACTGACAAAGTCAGAATACAACCTAACACCCCTCTGGCCAGCATGCTGGTAGCAGTCCAAATTGGAGTGGCTGCAGTTCTCTTGGATTGGTAGATGTGGTTGCTGTGTCTTCTTGGAAACCTGTGGAAAGACTGCCTCTCTGTCTAGAAAGTCCCGGTTTTATCCAGGTGGGAATGCCTAGCTGCTCCCCCCTGGCTGGAGCATCTCACAATTGGCTGATGTTATTCTGAGTCACGAGGTGTGTCCTTGATCACCTGTTGAACAGAACTGTCTCCTGGAGAGTGTCTCTGAGCCATGAGGCAAGACATTGATGGGCCATTAACAGGAGTTAAGGAAAACTGCCCAGAGGCAGCTCCTACTCAGATGGTAATAAGAAACATCTTGGTGCTCCAATCTTGGACAATCAGAAAAGGAAATTTTTCTCTCGTTTTACCCATCTTACCTATGCAGATGTGATGGGAGGCCATCTCTCTGTTTGTGTAGGTGTTGAACCTGAGAAAGACAGTCTGTAGTGTCAGCTGGATACCTGAGGGCTGTGACATAAGCAGTAAGGGTGAACTGTCAATGTAAATCATTATAAAGAATGTAGTATGTTCCAGTCCCTCTTAACATTAAAATTCAGTGCCACCTGGATCTTGGTGCGAAATTAGTATTCAGCCTAAACATTACAACTAATTATGAGTTTTATTGAATAAATGCACATGTACAAATGTGCCAACAGTTAGACTCTTTGATGAGTAGGTTTGAGGCATTTTTTCATTTAGTCTGTAGTGTGAACTTCAGTGCCTGCAGACTTACATGTTAAATATCTCTCTTGGTCACCACTTGATGATTATCATCACTAGCATTAAATTCTTAGTGTAGTGAGGAGGTGGGAAATAGATAAGAAAGTCTGTTGGGTTAGCATGGCCAGGTTTTGGTAGGTGAAGTAATGGTTTCTGTAAGAAGCTGTTGGAAGCTCCCCCATGCCCACAGAGCAAATGCCAGCCGGCTCCAGGAGAGGCCCACTGGCTTGGGCCGGGCCCATCAGGGATGTGCTGATGCCTCTGTTATTGCTGTGAATATGTAAACTCACTGAAGAAGGGAAAAGCAAGTGCAGCAAAGGAATTGTGTCCAGAAAGGAGTGAGGATGTATGAGAGGAGCAGCCCTGCAGACAGCCAGGTCCCTGCAGGAGGGGCAGGAGGTGCTCCAGGCACAGGGATGCTGAGATTGCCCTGCAGCCCTGGGGCAGCCCTGGGGAGGCAGCTGAGCCCTGAGCACAGGGAGGGCACGGGGATGCTGAGATTGCCCTGCAGCCCTGCAGGAGCACATGCCCCAGCAGGAGGATGCCTGAGAGGAGGCTGTGAGCCCGTGGGAGGCCTGTGCTGGAACAGATTGCTGGCAGGGACCTGCAGACCTGTGGAGAGAGGAGCCCACCCCAGAGGAGGTTTCCTGGTCGGACGTGTGATCCTGGGGGGACCCGAGCTGGAGCAGGCTGTCCTTGAAGGACTGCGCTCTGTGGAAGAGTGATCCCCGTTGGAACAGTTTGGGAAGAACTTGTCAGGAAAATTAATCCACAAACAACAGAGGTTTATGTCATTGTCACATGCCCCCAGCTGGGTAATAATTAGCATTGACCCCATGATTCACAGAAGGCTGATCAACCTCTTCATTATATTATATATCATTATTAAGAAATCCATTGCTTTTATACAGTTATAATACACCTGGACCTAATTGGTCCACCAATCCAAACACCACCACCATTGGCTAATTAAAAAAACACCCTTTTGGCAAACAAATCTCCATAACACATTCCATATGTTCACAACAGCAGGTGCAGCAAGTGAAGATAAGAATTGTTTCTCATTCTTTTCTCTGATCTTCTCACAGCCTGCCCCCAGGACAATGCCTGGGAAAGTTGTTTCTCTCTGTGGCCAGAGAGCTGCTGCCACAGGTTTATGTCCTAAACAGAGACAGAGGAGTCCTTTTATTTTATTCAAATAAAGGGAGAGGCCATGGGGCATTCTCTTGAGGTCTTTCCAATTTTTGGAGGATGCAGCCTCCTTTTTATCCTAATTTCCCTTCTGTCTTCCCACACTGGATGAGGCACTTATGCGGTACAGACTTCCTGATATGTCTGATACCAAAGATTCCCCTCTAATATATGACCCTCACTTTTAGATTTTAATTTTCATGGAATCTATGTTTTTTCCCCATCATTTCTTTCATCTTTCAATATCCAATTTCATTTATCAGTAAACCTACAGTTCGTTTGTTGTCTGAGATTGAGAGTCCAGATGTTTTCTATTGCCATCTGTGTAGCAGTTGCCTCTGGACTGTTTTCCTTATCTCCTGTGAATGGGCCCATCAGTGTCTCCCCACATGGCTCAGAGATAACTCCCTCCAGAGCCATTTCTGTTTAACAGGGGATCAAGTGTTGCAGCATTTCTGAGAGAGAAAGATCATGATTTATGTTTGGAATGAGATTTGAGCTACTCCAGTCTGGGCCTCAGATTTGGGCCTTGTGAGGCCTTCCAGCCTCTGACGCAGTTAGAAATTAATAGTTTGTGGCGCAGTTAGAAATTGTATTAAGGTGTGATGGGGAGCACTGGGCTGTCTGGGTGTGAAGTAGTATAGGTTTATAGTGTAAGGTTTTGGCCACCTTAAGACAAAGATAAACAATGTTAGCTTGCCAATCAGAGTACCTTTGTAAATTGTAAACTATGTAGATGTGTATAAAAACTGCCATCTTCTCTCAAATAAGCAGAGAACGTTGCATTAATAATATTGGTTGGATGTGCATTCTGTCCGGCCAGCTTTCCCATTTTATGACATTCCTGGTTTTTATCAAGGACCCACTGTGTTACTCAGAATGAAATCAGCCCATGGTGAGATGCTCCACCCAGGGGAGAAGAGCTAAACATTCCCACCTAGATTTAACCTGGGATTTCTAGACAGAGAGGCAGCCTTCCCACAGCTTTCCAAGAGGACACAGCTGGGGTTTTCCACTGGACCAACTACACCTTTTCTACAGGACCACTGCTCCAACAGAAACCAGCTTTGGCTGCCCTCTGGCAGAGAAGCCCTTTTGGGGCACAGGTTTCTGGGGCAGGAGACGGGCACCGGTGCTGCCAGGGCTCGGGGGAACTCTGCTTGGGCAGGGACTGTGCCTCACCTGCTGCTGTCAGCGCTGCCCAGGCCCCAGGGCTCAGAGCAGCATTCCTGCCCTGGCCCACACGTTCCTGGTCTGTGTCCCACAGCCATGCTCAGGATGGCCACCATGTGGGACGTGTCCCGAGGAGGCCGTGCCAGCTTCTGTGGAGGCCCCGTGCCCTTCCCGCCGCGGCTGCGTCGGCAGCTGCGGGGGCTCCTGCTGCTCTGAGCCCGCAGAGCAGGGCAGCGTTTGCTGATGGGCTGAGCCCTTCCTAAAGATCCTGTTGGGCTGTCTGACACACCTGGGGCAAGGCATTCCTTCCAACCTGGGCCACTCTGGGGGGCTGGGGGTGGCCCCAGGGCAGGTGGCAGTGCGTGCAAGGGCCCTTTGTGACACGGTGCAGCATGGTCACCATGGAATGGAACGGGACAGGGGATCCAAGGGCCCTTTGTGACACGCTGTGGCATTGGCAGTGACATGGCCACGCCACAGTGCTCGGTGCACGCGACAGGACAGGACAGGACAGAGAGGTGCTGTGAAGAGCTCTCGCACAGCCACTCGTTCCTTGATGACTCTGAGGCTTTCCCGAGGTGTTACTCCTGCAGGTGACCTCGTGGCCAGACCAGAGCACTTGGTGACCCCTGGCCTTCCCGAGGCATCTCTTCTGCAGCTGACCCTCGAGGGCAGACTGTGGCATTTGCTTAGCACTGTCCTTGACAGGAGTCTCCTGTCCTTGTGGCTGGAGCCCCAAGAGCAGAGTGCAGGACTTGCTGTCCTGTAGCTTGCCAAGTCTTCACTCTTGCAGGTGCCCTCAAGGCACGACTGCATCACTTGCTGACTCGGACCTTTTCCTTTTCACCTTCTGCAAGCAGCCATGAATCCAGGCTGTGACGTAGATCACAGACCTGCGAGCGTGCCCAAGCTGGCCTGGGGGAAGGAGGAGAAAAAAGGCCCTGGAGCTGCCCCAGCACAGCAGCCTGAAGAGGTGGAGCAGTTCCAGCCACGGCAGAAGGGTGAGTGGCAGAGCTGGGCCACAGGGCCGGTGCCTTCAGCCAGCTTGTCCCCATCCCATCCCATCCCATCCCATCCCATCCCATCCCATCCCATCCCATCCCATCCCATCCCATCCCATCCCATCCCATCCCATCCCATCCCATCCCATCCCCTGGGGCCATGCCCATGGACAGGATGGAATAGGGGCCGGCCAGACACCCCACAGCCGTGCTCCGTGCCCAGGGCCGGCGCGGGGCTGTCCCTGCCTGGGCAGCGCAGGGCTGGGCTGTGTTCTCCGGCCTCTCCCGCAGCCCCTCAGCTCGGGCTGCGCTCGCTCTTTGCCAGGTGCAGCCGTGCAGCGCACACGAGAGCAGGAACGCACCCGTGGCCGCTTCCGCAGAACAGCGCAGGTACCTGCAGCCATCCCCACCTTGGCTGGGCCTGCTGGCACTGCTCAGCCCAGCAGCACGCCTGCAACACTCCGTGGCTTCTTGCCCTTCTCCTACAGCTCGTTTGCAAATTCATCAAGAGAATTCGGCAGGAAGAGACCAGCACCATGGGCTCTAGAGCTCCTCGGACATGAGACCAGTGCCGCCCTGCTGGATTTGCTTGTGCAGAGGGGTGTTTCCAGAGCAGAGCAAGTAGGCAGCTGTGGCCAGGCTTCAATTCCCCCATGAGTCACACGGCTTCCCAAGCCACAGTGCTGGGCCCTGTGAGCCTTTGAGGCCATCACAGTGCGGTGGGAAGGGAAGCACTTCTCTGGGGACACTGGGAACACTGCTCCCTCTGGCAGCTTTCCAAGTCTCCCTGTGCCTTCTCCAGGTGCTGGCATGGTGAGATACATCCACCAGTGGCTCATGGCCAATGATTCTGCTGAGCACAGGCTGGACAACGCCCTGCTGTATCTCACAGAAGCGCAGCCAAATGACGCAGTAATGACACTCCTGCGTGTGGCCCCATCCTGTGACAGGTATGGGGCCCATCTGCCCAGAGGGCTCAGGGCTCACCCCAACCCATCGCCCTGTACAGCCTGGGCCAGGTTTCTGACCAACAGAGAGTCCCAGGGCCCTCTGGCTGCTCCCTTTCCAGGCCCTGGCATGTCAGCCCCAAGCCTGCTGCCATGCTCCCTCGCTGCCCCACAGGGGCCTGTCCCCACAGGGCTGGGCTGCCTGGCTGCTGCTGGAGAGGGGCAGTGGGCAAAGGCAGAGCCGTCGGTCAACCCAGGCCCCTAGAGATGCCCAGGCCACGGTGCTGTGTCTGAGATCCCCTGAGACAGATCTCTAACCCCACAGAGCTGCCATGGCCATGTGGAAGACCATCATGTGCACGCCCTGGACTGCAGAGCTGGCACAGCAGATACTCCTGGATGTGCTGGGGAGCTGGCCAGAGCACAGCACGTGCACCTCCGATGGGGACAAAACGGGTGTCTTTGTCCTGGCTGTGAGTTTCTGCCAGTGGCCTTTGCTGGCCCCAAGGTCACCTGTCCAGCAGCTCTCCATCCTCCTTCCCCCACTGCATCTCCCTGCCTCAGGGCCTGAAAGCTGGCCTAGGGACAGCTGCAGGGCCACCAGGCCCGCTGCTCCCCCTGTGTCTCTCTGGGCCTCTCCCTGCCACACTCGGGCCCTGTCACACGAACACCTCGGCACTGAGCGCTGTCTTGGGGGGCTTTGTCCTTTGCAGGCAACTGTGGTGATATGGAAGATCCTCCAGGAGCACCGTGTCCCAGATATAGTGGATGAGCATTTCCCGCAGTTATTTGTGCATCTGCTCTTCCAAGTGTTCTTCAGCACCAAAGAGATGCCAGAGGCGGTTGGTACCTTCTGGAAGGGATGCCAGGAAGAACATGGCCTTGCCACCAGCCCCAGCAGGTGCTCCATCCCAGTCCTTCTCTCCCTGCCACATGGCCAGGGCAGGAGCCAGTGCTCCCAGTGTGACCCGGGCTTTGCTCTGCACTCAGGTTTGCAGTGAGGACCCTGAAGTCCCTGCTGTGCCAAATGGACTATGAGGATGTGGTGTTGTCAATGGAGCGCAAGCGTGGCTGGGACACGCTGCTCTGTGCTGACACCCACATTTATGCCGTGGGTCTGCTGGCCAGGTGAGACCCCCTTCTCCCCATTGCTCCCGGCATTTGTGCTCTGTGTCTGGGGTATTCCACTCAGTCCCTGTGGCTGTGGGCCAGAGGCACGAGGGACGGCCAAGCAGACTGGGAAAGGCTGGGAGAGGAGGGTGCCCAGTAGCAGGCACATCTCAAAGGGCCCAGGTCCCCCTGCAGGGTGGGGGGTAAAGACAAGAACTGCATCAGTCTGTCCTGGGAGGGGCTTCCCCCCCTGGCTCAGGGTCTTAGTGTCATAGGAGCAGGCCCCCAGCTGGGTAATCATTATCACTGACTCCATATATTTCAGAGGTTCCATCAATAATAATTATTATTAAGAAACCCAGTGTTCTTATAGATTGTTATGATATAGATTGATTTAATGGGTTTTCAAGTCCAAACATTATCACCATTAGTTAATTAAAAAATCACGCTTAGGTAGACAAATCTCCGTAACATATTCAGATGTTCACAATACCAGGTGCAGCATGTTAAGATAAGAATGTTTTTTCATTCTTTCCTCTGATCTTCTCAGACTTTCTCAGGCGATGCCTGGGAAGGTTGTCTGTTTCTCTCTGAGGCCAGAGAGATGCTGCCACATCTTAGTGCCATTTTCCGCCTTCCAGGGAGATGCACAATGAATCCATCGATTTGTGTAAAAGCATCTCAGGCTGTCTCGAGTTGCTCAGCAAAGAGATGCCATACTGGAACTTCCCTGCCATGGCATTCCTTGTGGAGGTGAGTCTGAAGGCCAGCGCTGCCTCCCAGCTCTCTGCCCTCTCGTAGCCGCAGCTGCCTGGGACGGTGCCCACGCCCTGCGCTGCTGCCTGGTCCCCGCCCTGTGCGGTTCTGGGCTCCTGCCGGCCGGGTCCCCTGTCACTGCCCTGTGCCTTTCAGGTCCTGCATTGCCTGGACTTGAGCGCATGCAGTGACAGCATCATGGATCTCTTGTCGAGGCACTTGCTGAGTGAGTGCACAGAGATGCGCCGCCAGGTTCTGAGGGCCCTCCTCTTGCTCAGGGATAATCCCTCGCTGGTAAGGAGGGGCAGCAGCTGAAGCCGTGCAGGCAGCGTGGGGCTGGGGAACGCAGTCGCTGGAACTTGGCTGGGCTTCAGGCACTGGGGCAGCCGCTCCCAGCTCTCCTACCTCCCACTTCAGCTGCCCGAGGGCTGTGGGACAGGCCTTTGGCCTCTGGGCACTGTGGCAGCAGGGTGGCCTTTCACACACTTTTGTTCCAAACAGGCCAAAAGAATGTGGAGCCTGACCGAAAGCCTCGGGGAGCTCCTGCAGGAAAATGATAGTGATGTGGTCAGGATGGCCATTGTTCTAGTTAGTGATTTGTTCCTGGATAATGATGCCCCAATACCCAGCCTCATCACCCTGCAGCTGGCTAAGGTGCTCCTGCCACTCTTTGAACACGTAAGGCTCTGTGCCCTCAGCCACGGCCACTGGCTGCTGCCCAGACACTTGGTGCCCTGTGGAGATGCAGGCCTGCACCAACGTGGGCCAGAATCAGCTGATGCCAAGGTCTTGTTTCCTTCCTGATACACAGGATGACAGGCATGTGCAGTGGATCTCCATGTTTGTATTTCGAACCTTGCTGTCTGCTGTAGAAGAAGAAGGAAAAAAGCTCCTGATGACACAAGTGTGTCACAGCCTGCTCCCACTCTTCTTCCACTGCCATGATGAGAATCAGAGTGTGGCAGAGGTGAGGACTCGCGGGCTGCTGCTGTCCCCCTGGGAGAGGGCTTGGCTGCCTCCTGCCCTGGCACCTAGTAGGCTGGATCCTCCTCCTGGCCCTGGCACAGGGATGCTGATCCTGGGCTGTAGGGCGATTTCCGTGTCTCTACTGCTCTCCAGGCTTCTCAGGAAACTCTCCTTTGTGTGGCCAAATTCCTGAACAGGAGAGATCTTGAAAAATCTGTAAAGAAGGAGAAACTGTGGAAGTTCATTGAGATCCTGGTAAGGAGGGCCGGGAAGCCGCAGCCCCAGCCTGGAGCAGCCCCTGAGTGCGGTGCTCGGTGTGCGGGCTGGCAGCTGTGCCCCTGCCCGCTGCTGCAGCCCGAGGCCGCGCGGGCTCTGCTCCAGGCTCCTGCGGCCCGAGCCGGGTGCCCATGGAGCCCCGGCCCGGGGGGCTGCAGGGCCAACCCTTCCCTCCTGTCGCTCTCTGCAGCTGGCAGAGGACAGCAGCAGCGTGGCCGAGCACCTGCGCCGGGCCCTGCCCTACCTGCAGAGCCCACAGGAGCCCCTGCGAGAGGCGGCCATCAGGTTCATGGGTGAGCCACGAGCCGGGCCAGGAGGGCGTGTGGGCACAGGGCTGGCGGTGCCGCTGGCAGGGAGCTGTGCCCTGGGCCTGACAGGCTCTGTGTTCCCAGGGACGGCCGGGCGGCACCTGAGGGGGAGGAAGGAAGAGCTCCAGCTCATCTGTGAGGGTGAGTGAGGGCAGCGGGCTGCACGCGAGGGCTGCCGGGGGAGCTGCAAGCCCTGACCCGGCTGTGGAGGGCTCTGCTCCCTGTGCAGACCAGGGGCAGCGTGGACAGAGCACACAGAGCTTTCAGGGCACCTGGGGGATTCGTGGCCAGCAGCTTTGGGCTGATCCGGCTGGTCCCTGCTCCCTGCTGGCCATGGCCAGAGCCGGCTGGGATGGCCCTGGCACAGGGATCTCCTCGGGTCCCCTCAGATGCGGGAACTGACCATGGCGCTGTTCCTCTCTCTTTCAGCCCTAGAAGACACGGCCAATGACATCAGTGTCGCCGTTGCGAGCCTGGCAGTTCAAACATTGTCTGTCCTCCAGGGAATAGAGAGAGCTCGATATTCCCGCTTCCACAGCCTGCATGGTCGGCTCTGCAGGGCATGGAGGAGACGGCCTCGTCTGTCGGGGCTCGGCTGGCTGCGCTGCTGCAGCTCTGCAGAGAGCTGATCCCAGAGGCTCTGTCTGCTGGGGCCACTCGAGCCAGCAGGAATGTTTCGTTTCTTTAGGATTGTTCTTTTCTTCTTTTTGTTTTTCTTTAGCATAGAAATATAGGATGTGTTGTAATAGACAGACTCCCAGGATCTTTCTTTTGCTGCCCAGGCTCTGCAGGGCCTAGGGGAAGAGGGAGAAAAGGGTTCCTGGGCTCAGCAAGCTGCCCAGGCATGCAGGGTTGCAGGGAAAATGGCCAGAAGCCCCTTGGCCTTTGGTGGTTCTGCTGAAGCCTTTGTGCTGCCCACAGAGCAGATGGGCAGGGGCTGGAGCTGTGGGGATCTCTGTGAGAGCGGTGCCTGGAGATGGCCACAAGCCCTGTCCCAGGCAGGAAGCGCCATCCGTGTCCTCCTGCCCGTGTGTTGCTGCCTGGAATGCTGAGAGCTCCCAGGTGCCTCTTGATGGATCAGGTTGGCCAGGCTGGGGGAGACCCTGAGGGGACGGGGCCACGAAGGGATGAGGGGCTGTGGAAGCCCAGACAGGACAAGGCAGTGGGAAGGCACGGGGGGACGTGTGAGGGAGTGGGTAACGTTGGCTCGGGGAGGAAAGTTGGTTGGAACCAAAGGCACCACTCACCCTCACAAAAATATCACCAAAAGTCCTCACAAAAATATCATCAAAATCCCATAAAAATCCCCCCCAAAACACCCAAAACCCAACTAAAATCTTCCTAAAAAATCCCCCAAAACTCCCCAAAATCCAATAGAAATCGACTCAAAATCCTCACAAAAAATCCCACCAAAAATACCATAAAATTCCCACAAAAATTCCACTGTAGATTCCTTGAAAATGCCAGAAAAACCACACAAAATCCCAGGTAAATCTCCACAAAAATTCCACCCAAAAGCCCACAAAACTCACCCAAAAAAATCCACAAAAAATCACCCCAAGGCTCACAGAAATCCCTCAAAATCCCCATAAAAATCGCCCCCAAAATCCCCTTAAATGCCACACAAAAATCCCACAAAAAGTCCCACTAAATCCCCATGAAAATCCCACAGAATCCACAGAGAAAAATTTGTACAAAAATGCAGCCAAAAATCCCCCAATCACACAAAATCCACACAAAAAATCCCACCAAATCACCCAAAATATCCGACCAAAATTTCCCTAAACCCCGCAAAATCCACACCAAATACACTCAAAAAATCCGCGCCGAAATCCCACCAAACCCCTCTCAAATTCCCCAAAAAATGCCCCCAAGTCCTATCACATCCCACCCGAAGTGCGAGGAAATCCACCCAAAAAATCCCCACGAAAACTTCCCTCAAAATCCCAGCCAAACCTCCCAGGAGCAGCCCAAGAATCCCGCAGAGATCGCTGCGAGTGCCCGAATCGCCCGGAACAATCCCCGAGCCATCCCCGCCCGGCCCCGCGCTCCGGCCCCGCTCTCTGTGGGGCCGGGGCCTCTCCCCCCTTGGCTCTGCGCTGGTCCCGTTCGCGCTCCGCTCCCGCTCCCGCCCCACCAGCGCTCCCTGCCCTGGGCCGCGCTGGCCGAGCCCGGCCGGGCGCGCTGGATCCGCTGGGACGGCGCATCCCGGCCCCGGCCCCGGCCCCGCGGGGCTCCCGGGGCAGCTCCGGCCGGGATGCGGCACTGCCGCGGGGCTTTGGGCTCTCCCGGCGCTGCCCGGCGGCTCCCGGGGATCTGCGGCTTCCCGAGGGACTCGGGGAGCTTCCAGAGGGGACCTGGGCTGGCTCCGGGGGGATTTGGGATCACTCCGGGGGGAGCTGGGGACGGCTCGGGGGGTTTGGGGTTGTTCCCGAGGATTTTGGGGGGATCTGGAAGAGGCTCCAGAGGGGATCTGGGGCTTTCTGAGGGATCTGGGGGAATTCTGAGGGGATCTGGGAGAGTTTCAAGAGGGATTTTGGGGTCTTCCAAGGGATTTTCAGAAGTTCGGAGGGATTTGGGGATGCTCCAGAATGGATCTGGGGCAGTTCCAGAAGCAATCAGGGACGTTTTTGAGGGATTTTGGCAAGTCCTAGAAGGAATTCAGGGAATTTCAGCAGGATTTTGGGGTAATTCAGAGGAATTGGGGAGGTTCCAGCAGGGATTTGGGGTCATTCCCAGGGGATTGGGGGGTGGATTTCTGGTGAGATTTCCGTTTCTTCCCCAGATTTCAGGCTTTTTCCCGAGATTTCCTGTTTTTTCAAGAATCTGTGGATTTTTCCCTGAATTTGGGTCTCACTGTGGGGTAGAAGGGGAAGGTTTAGGAGATTCAGGGTGAATTCTTGGGGGCTCCTGGACGGATTTGGGGTGGGTTCCCAATTGAATTTTGTGCTTTTGTCCCAGAATTACAGGATTTTTCCCAAAATTTGGGTATTTGCCTGAAGATTCTGCTATTACCACAGGTTTGTCCCGGAAGGGGAAGCTTTGGCGGGCGAGGGGGGGGGGGGGGGGGGGGCGTTAGGGTGAATTTTAGGGATAACTGAGGCTGGATTTGGGTTTTTTCCCAAGGATTTTGGAGTTTTTCCCAGAATTTCAGGATTGTTCCCAAAATCCCAGGACTTCTACTCTGATTTGTCTCTTACCATGGACATTTGGTAGAAGGGGAAGCTTTGGGGCGGTTCCTGGTTGGATTTTGGGGATATTTGAGGCTGCATTTTGAGTTTTTCCCCCAGGAATTCAGGATTTCTCCCAGAATTTCAGGATTTTTTCCCAAAATGTCAGGATTTTCCCAAGGATTTGGGTCTCACCATGGACTTGTCATAGAAGGGCAAGCTTTGGGGGGTTCCTGGTTGGATTTAGGGGTGTTTCCAACTCAATTTCAGGGATTCTTGATGGGATTTTGGGGGGAATCCTGGTTGGGTTTGTTTTTTTTCCTCAGGATTTTGGGTTTTTTCCATGAGAATTCCAGGATTTCACCCAGCATTTCTGTCTTACCATGGGCTTGTCATAGAAAGGGAAGCTTTGGGGTGTTCAGGGTGAATGAATTTGGTGGGATTCCAAGTTGGACTTTGGGGGTATCTGAGGCCAGAGTTTGGCGGTTTTTCCCCAGCATTGCAGTTCTTTCCCCAGTGCCAGAACTCCCCCAGTCGCTGTCTCCCCACGGGTTGGCCGCAGGAGGGGAAGCCCTGCAGGGAGCGCAGGGCGTTGGTGGCGCTGCTCATCTCCCTGAAGGTGAGGAAGGCCTGGCCCCGCAGGCCGAGACTGCGCCGCACCAAAATGTCCAAAATCTGCCCAAACGGTGAGGAAACGGCGCAGAGGGACTTCTCCAGCTCGGGGACACCCAGGGGACAGCCTGAGCCCCTGGGGACAGGCACGGACACTCTCAGAGCCCCCAGGACCCCCCAGCCATCCCCGTCCTCCTTGGTGTCCCGGTTCAGGTGGTTGATGGAGATGCTGGGCTGGGGCCGGGGGTCCTGCACCGCCAGGGCCAGGACCCCTCTGTGGGGACAGGGGGGCTTCAGGGGGCGTCTGGGGGGCTGCGACCCCTTCACCCCCTGGCACCCCTTTAGGTGTCCCCAGAGCCCCAAATCCACCCCAGACCCACCTAAAGCCCCCAAATTACCCTCAGATCCCCCCACTTTACCCCAAAATTGACCCCAGACCCACCTCAGAACCCCCAGATCCCTCCAGTTCCTCTCACAACTCCGCCAAAGTCCCCTCGGACCCCCGCAATTACCCTCAGATCCCCCTAAACCCAACGGAGAACGCTCCAGAAGCTCTCAAGCTCCCCCCAAAGCTCCCTAAAGTCCCCTCATTCCCCCAAACCCAGCAGACACACGCCTATTTCCTGTCAGTTCCCCAGAAATCCCCAATTTCTCCCCGAGCCGCCCCAAACCCCCCGTTCAGTTTCCCCGGCCCCACCTCAGCCCCTCCTCAGCCGCGCTCCCCTGACAATTTCCCGCCTGCACCGCGCGCGCGGGCTCCTCCAGCCAATAGCGGCGCGCCCCGTGCCGAACCAACCAATCAGCGCGCGGCTGCAGCCAATCAGAGGGAGCCGGGAGCGGCGCCCCTCCCCCGGCGGCCCCGCCCCCCGGGCTCGGGCGGGCCCTGCGGGCGGCGCTGCCAGAGCGGGGGAGGCGCTGGGAGAGGCGGGAGCCGCGGGAGCCGCGGGGGCCGCAACGCTGGGGAGGGGGCTCCGCACAGGGGCCGGGGGCTGGGAGGGGCTGGGGGGGCTGGGGAGGGGTCCTGGGGGGATCGGGGGCCTTTGGGGAGGGAGCCGGGGGGAGTTTAGGGAGGGCTCTGGGGGGTCCTGGATGGCTCATGGAGGAGTCCTCGGGGCAGTCTGGGCGTCCTGGAGGGCTCTTGGGTGGGGGATCCTGAGGGGTCCTGGAGGTGTCAGGGAGAGTCTGGGGAGGGGTCTTGGAGCATTGTGGGGGGACCTGGGGGGTGGGGATGGGTCCTGAGAGGGGCCTGGAGGGGGGGTCTTGGGAGGGTCTGGGCGGAGTTGGGGGAGCGGTTTGGGGGGTCCTGGTGGCGTCCTAGGAGGTTTTGGAGGTTTTGGGGAGGGGCTTTGGGGGATCTGGAAGGGTCCCAGAGAGGGTCTGGGGGGGGTTGGGGGTTTTTGGGAGAGGTCCTGGAGGGATCTGGGGAGAGGCTGGGGGGTCCAGAGTTGGGTTTGGGGCGGGGTCTGGAGGGTCCTGGAAGGGTCCTGGGTGGGGTCTTGGGAAGGGTCTCAGGGGGTCTCAGGGGGCATCCTGGGCTGGGTGCAATTGGGGTCTGGGGGCTCTCAGGGGGTCCTGGGCCAACTTTGGCGGGGGGCTCTGGGGAAGATTTGGGGTTCCTGGAGGGGGTCCTATGGAGATCTGGGGGTCCCAGGCAGTCCCAGGCTCACCCTGAATGGGGTATGGGGGATTCGGGGGACGGGGGCACAACAGCGGTGATTTTTAGGGGATTTTGGGGCTTTTTAGTGGAATTTTGGGGGCCTTCATGTAGTAAACAGGGCTCGTGCCTTTATTAATGTTCAGCTCTTTATTAAAAAGATCAGCAGAGCAAGGGAGCTCAATACAGAGCTCACCCCCGCTGTTGTAGCTTTTTCCCAGTAGCCAAAGGGCGAGAAGGCTGCAGAGTCTGTCCCTGGAGTCTCCGTGGCACACTGGTAGCCGGAGGTGAAGAGGTGTGCAGTCTGTGTCTGAAGTCCTGGTAGCCGAAGGGTGAGGGCATGTGCAGAGCCTGCTGCCAAAGTGCAGCAGCAGCTGTCCCCTGTCCTTCCCTCCTGGGAACACCAGGAAGAGTTGTTCCTTTGTTCCTGCTTCCCACAGCCCAGTCCAGTCTGGTCCCCTGCAGGCTATGGTGACAGGTCAGACACAGACCAGGGATGTGGTTCCCTTTTCCCCAACCAGCGCACCCATCCAGCCCCCTCCACTGTGCCCAGCCTTCCACTTAGGGGTGTTTTCATCCCCAAAACCCCCTCCCGTGATTCCACTGGTCTCTCTATTTTGCATCCCAGTCCTAGAATGGTAGTGTGGGTGGGGGTGTAGGTGATTCCCAGGAGCAATTCGCTAATTAATATTTCAATGTCAGTACTTAGCCCAAACCGAAATGTCTCAGCAAGGCTGTTTTGTTCATAATAAATCCCTCCACTATTTCTTTGATCGGGCTTAAGCCCGCATCAACTTACAGTCTCTGGCTTTTGAGGGTTAGCTTCTTTGGGTAATTCTCTTAATTCCTAGCAACTAAGTGAGACTTAATAATATTCTAACTAAAACTTTCTTCAGTTGACCTGCTTGGCTAAAGGACACTTATTAAAGAATTACAAAGTGTTTAAACTTTTACTGTGGTACTTTAACTCAGAAATGGTTATTACTACCTTACTGTATATCAGCTTCTAGCAAGTTTTTTTAAATTAGTTTTAAGTCTTCGGGTCCCCTAATTACCGTCCATATACAAGAGGAGGTGGGTGACCCTGTTGGGTGTGGTCTGGTGTCTGGTGGTGGCAGATCTTTTTCCAACCATTCTGTTCTGCTAGCTGTCAATCCCACCCGCAGCTTGAGCGCAACCACGAGCACGGCGGCCGTGGAGAGGGGTAGTCCTGATGGCCCCGGGCCGGCCCGGAGCCAGGGTAGACCTTTTGTCCCCCGCCACCGCTCACATCCAGGGCACTGCAATGAACCCAGCAGCCGCGGAGCCAGGGTAGACCTGTTGTCCTGGCCACAACACCTTACGGTCACTCAGCATCGGGGTAGACCTGTTGACCCTGGCCATGAAGGTCCTGCCACGAAGCAGGTGACCCTGGAGCTGGGTAGACCTGATAACCCTGGGCCGGCGCGGAGTTGGGGATGACCTGATGTCACCCGTCACTGCCCGTGGCACGGGCACCGCCAAGAGCCGGGAGTCCCCAGATCCTGGTAGACCTGATGGCTCCGGAGACGGGTAGACCTGATTGCTCCAGGCTTGCCTGGAGCAAGAGTAGACCTGCTGCCCCCTGACAACGCTTGCCGCAAGGGTGCCGACCCAGCACCGGCGGCCCTGGAGCCAGGGGAAGCTCACAGCCTCCTTACAGCCCAGAGCCGGACAGCTCTAGCAGCCCCATCCCAGCCCATAAACCGCCCACTTTCAAGACCAACACATATTTTTGTATTTTTCTGGGTTGTATTTCGTTTTTTGGGGTGGTTTTTTGGAGGGCAGGTGAGGTGCAGGGCTTTTGTTTTGGGTTTTCTGGTTTTGTTTTGGATTTTTTGGGTTTTTTTCCTTTGGGTTTTGTGTTTTGTTTTGAGATTTTTTTGGTTTGGGGTTTTATTCAGTTTGTCTTTAGGGTTTTATTCCCCCCCATTTTCTCCTTTCTTGAAAGAATGGCTCTTCTATTTGCCTGGTATGAGAAACTTAGCCGAAAAAGAAATTTTCTTGGCAGATTTTGTTCAGTTTCCTTTATTATGCAGAGCACTCGCAGGCGAGCCGACGGGCAGCCCGTGCCCTGTGCTGGGGTCTCCTGAGGTGCAGAACTGTGGAAACGGCGTCCCCAGTGCCCCCCGCCCCCCGTCCGGGAGCCGACACAGCCCTGCCCCGCAGAAGAGAATGTCAGCGGGGCCAGCGGGGAAGAGAAGCCCGTCCGTGCGGCGGAAATCAGCTCGCAGCCGCCGGCCCCGGTGCGACTCGGCCCGGCCCGCCCCGCCGCCGGCAGCACCGCCGGCAAGCGGGCGGCCGCTTTGGGGCCGGTTCCTTCAGGGCCCGCAGAGGTCTTCGGTGCTCGGAAGGAGCCTGGGGGGCCGCGGGGGCTCGGTGCCGAGGCGCCCGGGGCCGGCACGAAGCCGCCCGCCCTCGGGCCTCGTTGACACAGAGAGAGAGACAGACACAGGGACACACGCCCGGCTCCTCAGACACCACCGCTCCCCACCGCCCCCGCCGCTCCCGCTCGCACGGCCGCACACTCTCGCATCCCCTCTCTCCCCGCCCCTGCCCTGCCCCTGCCCTGCCCCTGCCCCTGCCCCTGCCCCTGCCCCTGCCCCTGCCCCTGCCCCTGCCCCTGCCCCTGTCTGTCGCGGCCCCCGCCCAGCCATGGTTGGGAGCGCCCCGCCCTGCCCCATCAGACTCCCTGGCACCGCCTGCAGACTTTTGCCGCCCCCGCCCGGTCTCTCCTTGGCCAGTTCGCACAGAGGCAGGGGTAGGAGGGTACTGAAAACTTTCTCTTCATGGCCAACATCAAAAAATGTGAATATGATAAATTGAATCAAGCAAAACCCTTCCCTCTGCTCCTTGTGACATCCCAGCAGCATCTGACATGTCCACCATCTACAAGGCATTGCCATAAAGGCAGGATTTTAGACAAAGGCATAAGAAGAGGTGATAGGTAAAACTTACAATAAGATGCTGAGTAAGGAGTTATTTAAACTTCTGAAAAATTGGGAAACTCCCAAAAGCTCAAAGCATGAAGCCATTTAAAGGAGATGCATTGGAATGACCAGAGAACAGCTGCAGGAGGAAATCTGGGAGCAATGGGAAGGACATACATGCAGCTGCTCTAAATGAAGAGATGTCCTTAGATAGGGCCATTTAACCAGGAGTCCTGGAAACACCCAAAGGAAGCGCGTCATGAAATATTATACTGAATGTTGGTGGCAGAGGTAGAGGGGAAGATGAGTATTTCTTCTCCTGCCATCAGTAGAAGAAAGCAGTAGAGCCAGGAAATTCCTGTTCTGGGTGGGAAAACATTACCATTTCTTCAAAGTTCTCCAGTGACCCAGATAATAAAGATTTGCTTGTATGTTATGGAACAGAGAGATATTGAAACCTGCTCCCCTTTCCATGAACAGGCATGTTCTACTTGTTGGGCCCCAGTACCCTGAGGTGCTGAGCTGGGATTGGCATATCTAAGACAGGAGCTGAGGTAGAGCAGAGCACCTTGCAGGCTGAGGTGTCTGCTGGAATTGCATGTCCTCCCCATGCCACAGCTTCCCTGCATTTCCCTCCTCCAGCCTCTGTCCCCAGCACAGCCATGGAGGCTCTTTGGCCTCTTGACTTTTCCTGCAGGCATCAAGAGCAGCTGAGCTCTGCCTTTGGCACAGTCAGCCCTGGCCAGCGCCGGCCATGCTCAGCAATTCCTTGTCTGTGCCCGGACTTGCTGCCAGCCCCGGCAGCGGCTGCGGGGCCCCTTTGTGGCCCTGTGCTGGCCCAGCCATGGTGCCACAGCCCCTGTGCAGCCCAGGCCAGGACAGGAGCATTGGGGCTGGGAACGGCCCCTGTGCCGTGGGGCCCTGGGCAGCCTTGGGGCTCTGTGCCCCATGGCCTCCCTGCTGGGCAGCCTCTGCCAGCTCCTGCAGAGCCCGTGGGGGCTCCTTCTGCTGCCCTGAGCCTGCAGAGCAGGGCAGCGTTGGCTGATGGTCTGAGTCATTCCTAAAGATCCCGTCGGGCTGTCTCAGACACTTGGGGCCAGGGATTCCTTCCAACCTGGGCCACTTTGGGTGGGCACGGGGTGGCCCCAGGGCAGGTGGCAGTGCGTGCAAGGGCCCTTGGTGACAGGGTGCAGCATGGTCACTATGGAATGGAACGGGACAGGGATTCCAAGGGCCCTTGGTGACACCGTGCAGCATGGTCACCATGGAATGGAACGGGGCAGGGATTCCAAGGGCCCTTGGTGACACGCTCTGGCAGAGGTGTTGGCAGTTACAAGTTACAGTTACACTCCACAGTGCTCGGTGCACACGACGAGAGAGGACGCGAGAGAGCGGTGCTGTGAGGAGCCCTCGCACAGCCACTCGTTCCTTGCTGACCCAGAGCTTTCCCGAGGTATTACTCCTGCAGGTGAGCTCGTGGCCAGAGCAGAGCACTTGGTGACCCCTGGCCTTCCCAAGGCAAATCTTCTGCAGCTGCCCTCGAGGGCAGACTGTGGCATTTGCTTTTCACTGTCCTTGACAGGAGTCTCCTGTCCTTGTGGCTGGAGCCCCAAGAGCAGAGTGCAGGACTTGCTGTCCTGTAGCCTTGCCAAGTCTTCACACTTGCAGGTGCCCTCAAGGCACGACTGCAGCACTTGCTGACTTGGACCTTTTCCTTTTCACCTTCTGCAAGCAGCCATGAATCCAGGCAGTGTCGTAGAGCACAGACCTGCGAGCGTGCCCAAGCTGGCCTGGGGGAAGGAGGAGAAAGAAGGCCCTGGAACTGCCCCAGCACAGCAGCCTGAAGAGCTGGAGCAGTTCCAGCCACGGCAGAAGGGTGAGTGGCAGAGCTGGGCCACAGGGCTGGTGCCTGCAGCCAGCTTGGCCCCATGCCATGCCATGCCATGCCATGCCATGCCATGCCATGCCATGCCATGCCATGCCATGCCATGCCATGCCATGCCATGCCATGCCATGCCATGCCATCCCATCCCCTGGGGCCATGCCCATGGTCAGGATGGAATAGAGGCCGGGCAGACACCCCACAGCCATGCTCCATGCTCTGGGCCGTTGCGGGGCTGTCCCTGCCTGGGCAGCGCAGGGCTGGGCTGTGTTCTCTGGCCTCTCCCGCAGACCCTCAGCCCTGGCTGCGCTCACTCTTTCCCAGATGCAGCCCTGGACCAGACACAAGAGCAGGAACCCGCCCATGGCCGCTTCCACAGAACAGCACAGGTACCTGCAGCCATCCCCACCTGGGCTGGGCCTGCTGTCACTGCTCAGCCCAGCAGCACACCTGCAGCACCCCATGGCTTCTTGCTCTTCTCCTACAGCTTGTTTGCAAATTCATCAAGAGAATTCGGCAGGAAGAGACCAGTGTCATGAGCCCTGGGCTCAGAGCATACTCAGAGCTCCTCGGACATGAGACCAGTGCCGCCCTGCTGGATTTGCTTGTGCAGAGTGGTGTTCCCAGAGCAGAGCAAGTAAGCAGATGTGGCCAGGCTTCAATTGCCCCATGAGTCACATGGCTTTCCAAGCCACTAGTGCTGGCCCCTGTGAGCCTTTGAGGCCATCGCAGTGCGGCGGGAAGGGAAGCACTTCTCTGGGGACCCTGGGAACGCTGATCCCTCTGGCAGCTTTCCAAGTCTCCCTGTGCCTTCTCCAGGTGCCCGGCATGGTGAGATACATCCACCAGTGGCTCATGGCCAATGATTCTGCTGAGCACAGGCTGGACAACGCCCTGCTGTATCTCACAGAAGCGCAGCCAAATGAGGCAGTAATGACACTCCTGCGTGTGGCCCCATCCTGTGACAGGTATGGGGCCCATCTGCCCAGAGGGCTCAGGGCTCACCCCAACCCATCGCCCTGTACAGCCTGGGCCAGGTTTCTGACCAACAGAGAGTCCCAGGGCCCTCTGGCTGCTCCCTTTCCAGGCCCTGGCATGTCAGCCCCAAGCCTGCTGCCATGCTCCCTCGTTGTCCCACAGGGGCCTGTCCCCACAGGGCCGGGCTGCCTGGCCGCTACTGAAGAGGGGCAGTGGGCAAAGGCAGAGCCGGCAGTCAACCCGGGCCTCTAGAGATGCCCAGACCACGGTGCTGTGTCTGAGATCCCCTGAGACAGAGCTCTAACCCCGCAGAGCTGCCATGGCCATGTGGAAGACCATCATGTGCACACCCTGGACTGCAGAGCTGGCACAGCAGATACTCCTGGATGTGCTGGGGAGCTGGCCAGAGCACAGCACGTGCACCTCCGATGGGGACAAAACGGGTGTCTTTGCCCTGGCTGTGAGTTTCTGCCAGTGGACTTTGCTGGCCCCAAGGCCACCTGTCCAGCAGCTCTCCATCCTCCTTCCCCCACTGCATCTCCCTGCCTCAGGCACTGGCCTGAAAGCTGGCCTAGGGACAGCTGCAGGGCCACCAGGCCCGCTGCTCCCCCTGTGTCTCTCTGGGCCTCTCCCTGCCACGCTCGGGCCCTGTCCCACGGACACCTTGGCACTGAACGCTGCCTCGGGGGGCTTTGTCCTTTGCAGGCAACTGTGGTGATATGGAAGATCCTCCAGGAGCGCTGTGTCCCAGATATAGTGGATGAGCATTTCCCGCAGTTATTTGTGCATCTGCTCTTCCAAGTGTTCTTCAGCACCAAAGAGATGCCAGAGGAGGTGGATACCTTCTGGAAGGGATGCCAGGAAGAACATGGCCTTGCCAGCAGCCCCAACAGGTGCTCTATCCCAATCCTTCTGTCCCTGCCACATGGCCAGGGCAGGAGCCAGTGCTCCCAGTGTGACCCGGGCTTTGCTCTGCACTCAGGTTTGCAGTGAGGACCCTGAAGTCCCTGCTGTGCCAAATGGACTATGAGGATGTGGTGTTGTCAATGGAGCGCAAGCGTGGCTGGGACACGCTGCTCTGTGCTGACACCCACATTTATGCCGTGGGTCTGCTGGCCAGGTGAGACCCCCTTCTCCCCATTGCTCCCGGCATTTGTGCTCTGTGGCTGGGATATCCCACTCAGTCCCCATGGCCATGGGCCAGAGGGACGAGGGACAGCCAAGCAGACTGGGAAAGGCTGGGAGAGGAGGGTGCCCAGCAGCAGCCACATCTCAAGGGGCCCAGGTCCCCCTGCAGGGTGGGGGGTAAAGACAAGAACTGCATCAGTCTGTCCTGGGAGGGGCTTCCCCCCCCGACTCAGGGTCTTAGTGTCGTAGGAGCGGGCCCCCGGCCAGTAATTATCACTGACTCCATGTATTTCAGAGGTCCGATCAATAATAATTATTATTAAGAAACCCATTGTTCTTATAGATAGTTATGATATAGGTTGATTTAATGTGTTTTCTAGTCTAAACACTATACCATTAGTTACTTAAGAAAGCACATTTTGGTAGACAAATCTCTGTAACATATTCCGAATGTTCACAATGCCAGGTGCAGCATGTTAAGATAAGAATGTTTTTTCATTCTTTCCTCTGATCTTCTCAGACTTTCTCAGGCGATGCCTGGGAAAGTTGTTTGTTTCTCTCTGAGGCCAGAGAGCTGCTGCCACATCTTAGTGCCATTTTCTGCCTTCCAGGGAGATGGGCAAAGAATCCATCGATGAGTGTAAAAGCATCTTAGACTATCTCCTTCAGTTGCTCCGCAAAGAGATGCCATACTGGCACTTCCCTGCCCTGGCATTCCTTGTGGAGGTGAGTCGGAAGGCCGGCGCTGCCTCCCAGCTCTCTGCCCTCTCGTAGCCGCAGCTGCCTGGGATGGTGCCCACGCCCTGTGCTGCTGCCTGGTCCCCGCCCTGTGCGGTTCTGGGCTCCTGCCGGCCGGGTCCCCTGTCACTGCCCTGTGCCTTTCAGGTCCTGCATTGCCTGGACTTGAGTGCATGCAGTGACAGCATCATGGATCTCTTGTCGAGGCACTTGCTGAGTGAGCACACAGAGATGCGCCGCCAGGTTCTGAGAGCCCTCCTCTTGCTCAGGGATAATCCCTCGCTGGTAAGGAGGGGGCAGCAGCTGAAGCCGTGCAGGCAGCGTGGTGCTGGGGAACACAGTTGCTGGTCTTCAGGCACTGGGTCAGCCGCTCCCAGCTCTCCTGCCTCCCACTTCAGCTGCCCGAGGGCTGCGGGACAGGCCTTTGGCCTCTGGGCCCTGTGGCAGCAGGGTGGCCTTTCACACACTTTTGTTCCGCACAGGCCAAAAGAATGCGGAGCCTGACCGAAAGCCTCGGGGAGCTCCTGCAGGAAAATGATAGTGATGTGGTCAGGATGAGCATTGTTCTACTTAGTGATTTCTTCTTGGATAATGACACCCCAATACCCAGCCCCATCGCCCTGCAGCTGGCTAAGGTGCTCCTGCCACTCTTTGAACACGTAAGGCTCTGTGCCCTCAGCCACGGCCACTGGCTGCTGCCCAGACACTTGGTGCCCTGTGGAGATGCAGGCCTGCGCCAAGGTGGGCCAGAATCAGCTGATGCCAAGGTCTTGTTTCCTTCCTGTTACACAGGATGACTGGCATGTGCAGTGGATCTCCATGTTTGTATTTCGAGCCTTGCTGTCTACTGTAGTGGAAGAAGAGAAAAAGCTCCTGATGACACAAGTGTGTCACAGCCTGCTCCCACTCTTCTTCCACTGCCATGATGAGAATCAGAGTGTGGCAGAGGTGAGGACTCACGGGCTGCTGCTGTCGCCCTGGGAGGGGGCTTGGCTGCCTCCTGCCCTGGTGCCTGGCAGGCTGCATCCTCCTCCTGGCCCTGGCACAGGGATGCTGATCCTGGGCTGTGGGGCCATTTCCGTGTCTCTACTGCTCTCCAGGCTTCTTGGGAAACCCTGCTTTGTGTGGCCAAATTCTTAAACAGGAGAGATCTTGAAAAACCTGTAAAGAAGGAGAAACTGTGGAGGTTCATTGAGATCCTGGTAAGGAGGGCCGGGAAGCCGCAGCCCCAGCCTGGAGCAGCCCCTGAGTGCGGTGCTCGGTGTGCGGGCTGGCAGCTGTGCCCCTGCCCGCTGCTGCAGCCCGAGGCTGCGCGGGCTCTGCTCCAGGCTCCTGCGGCCCCAGCCGGGTGCCCATGGAGCCCCGGCCCGAGGGGCTGCGGGGCCAACCCTTCCCTCCTGTCGCTCTCTCCAGCTGGCAGAGGACAGCAGCAGCGTGGCCGAGCACCTGCGCCGGGCCCTGCCCTACCTGCAGAGCCCACAGGAGCCCCTGCGAGAGGCGGCCGTCAGGTTCATGGGTGAGCCACGAGCTGGGCCAGGAGGGCGTGTGGGCACAGGGCTGGCGGCGCCGCTGGCAGGGAGCTGTGCCGCTGGGCCTGACAGGCTCTGTGTTCTCAGGGACGGCCGGGCGGTACCTGAGGGGGAGGAAGGAAGAGCTCCAGCTCATCTGTGAGGGTGAGTGAGGGCAGCGGGCTGCCAGCGGGGGCTGCCGGGGGAGCTGCGAGCCCTGCCCCGGCTGTGGAGGGCTCTGCTCCCTGTGCAGACCAGGGGCGGCGTGGGCAGAGCACACAGAGCTTTCAGGGCACCTGGGGGATTCATGGCCAGCAGCTTTGGGCTGATCCAGCTGGTCCCTGCTCCCTGCTGGCCATGGCCAGAGCCGGCTGGGATGGCCCTGGCACAGGGATCTCCTCGGGTCCCCTCAGATGCGGGAACTGACCATGGCGCTGTTCCTCTCTCTTTCAGCCCTAGAAGACACGGCCAATGACATTAGTGTTGCCGTTGCGAGCCTGGGAGTTCAAACGTTATATGTCCTCCAGGGAATAGAGAGAGCTCGATATTCCCGCTTCCACAGCCTGCATGATCGGCTCTGCAGGGCATGGAGGAGACGGCCTCGTCTGTCGGGGCTCGGCTGGCTGCGCTGCTGCAGCTCTGCAGAGAGCTGATCCCAGAGGCTCTGTCTGCTGGGACCACCCGAGCCAGCAGGAATGTTTCATTTATTCAAGATAGCTCTTTCCATTTTTTTGTTTTTCTTTAGCATAGAAATATAGGATGTGTTGTAATAGACAGACTCCCAGGATCTTTCTTTTGCTGCCCAGGCTCTGCAGGGCCTAGGGGAAGAGGGAGAAAAGGGTTCCTGGGCTCAGCAAGCTGCCCAGGCATGCAGGGTTGCAGGGAAAATGGCCAGAAGCCCCTTGGCCTTTGGTGGTTCTGCTGAAGCCTTTGTGCTGCCCACAGAGCAGATTGGCAGGGGCTGGAGCTATGGGGATCTCTGTGAGAGCGGTGCCTGGAGATGGCCACAAGCCCTGTCCCAGGCAGGAAGCGCCATCCGTGTCCTCCTGCCCGTGTGTTGCTGCCTGGAATGCTGAGGGCTCCCAGGTGCCTCTTGATGGGGCAGGTTGGCCAGGCTGGGGGAGACCCTGAGGGGACAGGGCCACGAAGGGATGAGGGGCTGCGGAAGCCCTGACAGGACAAGGCAGTGGGAAGGCACGGGGGGGACGTGTGAGGGAGTGGGTAACGTTGGCTCAGGGAGGAAAATGGGTTGGAGCCAAAGAGACCACTCACCCCAATGTTCATGTGGCAAACAGCACGTTTATTCTCAAGATCTTCCTTCTAAAGGGCCTTTGAAAAATGCAGTCTGGATGATTTCACTGGTCTAATCTCTGTGCCCCTTCAGATTCTGGCCTAGGGAATGCCTGCAGCCTTGGGAGAGATGTGATGAGCCAGGCCCCTGTCAGTCAAACCAGGGCTGGTACATTCACCCAGTACAAGCCAGCCTGCGCGGTGACACACGGCAACAGAGTGCGAGGCACAGCTCCGGGTGCTCCCCGTGAACCTCAGCTCTGGGACCACTGTCTGCCCCAAGCTTCAGGGGCTGCAGTGGGAGCCCGGCTGGGCTCTGCCCTGGGGCCATCCTGCAGGGACAGCTGCAAACAGGGAGCATTCCCTGCCACAAAGAGCCAAGGCAGGGCTGCAGGGCAGCTGCTCCAGCCCCGACTGCACTGCTGAGTGCTGTGCTCTGGGGCTGGGGCTCCCCGCACAGGGGACTGCACTTGTGTGCCAGAGGAGACAGAGAAGCTGCAGCTTCAGCCTAACTGAGGTGGTGCATGGGCTGGGAAGAGTGGGGAGGCTCAAGGGGATTCACAGAGCTCATCCTGCTGCAAGGACGAGGAAAATGGAGTGGGAACACAGCAGTGAGGAGAGCTGGGGGCTGGAGAGCAGCTCTGAATGACACTAAAATCCCACCAGGCCTCTGAGACATTGCTGCTCCTCAGCCAGTGACAGGATGAGTCCATAAGCCTGGGGCTTGGCCTTCCTCATGGTGAGGGGCACCAAGGAAGGCAACAGTGTGATGGAGACTGGAATGGGCTGGGAACTCTCTGGGGGAAAAGAGGGAGCAGTTGGGAAGTAAAAGGCAGGTCGGGGAGAGAACAGTTCAGAGAAGGGCTGAGCTACAGCTTGAGCAAGCTGCAAAAAGTAATTTGGGGTCATCTGAGATTGTTTTCATTTCAGAAGATATTGAACAAGTTTATTTTTTGAGTGGTGCCATGTTTTTCCTTGGAGGTGTACACCCCGCAAACTTGAGCTGTGTTGCTGAAATGCTCAAGCCAGTCTGTGCTGCAGGGCACCCCATTTCTTCTTTGGCTGATTGCGGCCCGGTGCTGAGCTCCAGCAGAACCCTGGCAGAGCCCAGAGCAGCCTCAGCACCCGCAGAGCCCGGCTGCAAGGAGAGAAACCAGAAAGCCCCGTCAGCTGAAGGCTCCTGTCCCCTTGTCCCAGCCGCCCGCGGTGCCCAGGCCATGCTGGCCGTGCCAGAGCTGTGCCCAGAGCTGCCCATCACTGCTGCCTTTGGGAGCAGAGCAGGAGGGCAGGACATGTGCCCAGCCTGCAGCCAGCCACGGCACCTCCAGCCCTCAGCAGCTGCCCAGAGCAGGACGCTCCTGTGCTCGCTGCCATCTCCCCAGAGCTCTGATCCCACCATCCCCAGCAGACAGGACCCACCTCACGCCATCCCCGGCTGGAAGAAAAGCTGCTCCCAAACGATGCCCTCAGCCTTCTCCAAGGGCACAGCCCATCCACGCCGCAGCTGCTCCCAAGCACTTCCTGATCCAGACTGGGCCCCACCTGGAACGCTTCCTCTAGAAAAACAAACATCAAATTATGGAAAATAGGTTACAGACAAAAAGGGGAACAAGAAAAAAGGTCAAAGATCTTACCTCTGTCAGGGCCTTAAGGAAGGCCCAACCCCTGCATGCCAGGGAAAAACCCACCATGGGTGAGGGAATCCCAGGCTTTCTCTCTTCCCCTGCACTGCCCCCATGGTGATCCCAAAGCAAACAAGGGCAGTGGAGCAGCCCAAGCCCTTCCTTGCCTGCAAAGCAAAGCAGCCCCTGCACAGGGTCTGGAGTCCCACCTCTGCTCCCACCATGGGGGTTTGTTTGTGTCGGGCTGGCTGCCCAAGCCCAGCCCCAGCCTGGGGCACGGTGGGTGCTGGGGGCTGTTGTCAGGGCCAGGATCCCACTCTCATTTCATATCCACCCCAGCCCATGCCCCCAGCCCTGCCAAAAGCAGCCTGGCAGCCAACTGAAGGATCAGCTGCATCTGCCCCAGCAAAGGGGAAACCTTTGGTTCCCAGCCAGGCTGTGCAATGCCCAAATCTGGGAGCATCCCCCTGTGTGTGGACTCATCTGCAAATTCCCTGTGGAACCTGACTTTGAATGAGATGTCGGAATCAAAGTCCATCATCTTCAGCCTGCCAGTGGTCAGGTGGTGCAAGAGGTTGTCATCCTTGGTGTTGTCCTCGCTGTCCCCAGCAGCAGCAGCCCCACCTGGGACAGCTTCTCCAGGGGTTCCTTCTCCTTCCCTGGGCCAGACCAGGCTGTCAGGGCTCTGCCCAGGGCCCCAGCCATCCATGAACCATGGCAAGCAAAACCAGGGGGATGGTGGCCCCCAGTGCTTGCCACACCAGGTCTCCAGCTCAGCTCCAGCCCAAGAGCTGCGTCTTCCCTTCTGCTGACCCCTGCTTAGAGCTACAGGCAGGACAAAACCTGTCCGGTTAGCTTTGCCACTGAGTGCCAAGAGATGTGTGGAGCTGTTACCTGCCAGGCCCCTGGATCTAACTGTGCACTTGGATCTCTCCCATCTTCTAGGGCAGAGGAACTCCCTGCACCCAAGGATCACGGAAAAGCTCTTCTAAGGATGGCCTGTCCAAGGGCTGCATGGACAAACCCCTCTTAATGACATCCTGGCACTCTGGGGAGAGAAACCAGCAATCCACCAGTCAGCTGGAGAAGTTGCCCCCTGTTCCCATGCCCAGGCCATGCTGGGTGTGCCCAGAGCTGGGCCTAAACTTCCCCATGGATTCTCTGTTTGGAGGAGAGCAGGAGAACAGGACATGTGCCACCTCCTCAGCAGCTGCCAGAGTGAGATGCTCACAAGCTGCTGCTGTCTCCCAGCACTGGCTTTGCCCCTGTGCCCAGCGATGAGACTCCACCTTGAGAGAGCCGTCTTGGGAACAAGATCTGCCCCAGATATCTCCTGGCCCCTCCTGAACGGGTGCTTCCCCATGACCAGGTGGTGCAGCAGGAGGCCCAGGGACCAGATCGTCGCTGCCTCGCCGTGGTAGCGTTGCTGGCGGATCCACTCTGGTGGGCTGTAGGACAGGGTTCCTGTGGAACACAGACAGTTCATCAGGGGGATGCTGCTGCTCCCAGAGCCTGGCCCCAGCACCCCTGGGCATGCGGGGGCTGCCCCAGTGGCACACGGTGTGACCGCTGCCCTCTCGCCAGCACCTGGGACTTGTGTACAGACACAGGGCTGGAAAAGAAGCCACTGGTGCTGGAAGAGGGCAGCAGAAGCCCTGGGAAGGCACAACCATGACACACAAAAGAAAAGCTCACCCAGTAGTGGAGAAAACCCCCTCTCCTCCGTGCTTGCATGGCCCCACAAAATGTTAATAAGCCAAGGCAAACAAGGGGAGCACAGCAGTCCAAGCCCTTCCTCACCTGCACACCAAACCGTCTGGGCACGGGGTCAGACCCCCTCTCTGCTACCCCCATGAGGGTTTTTGTCGGGCTGGCTGCCCCAGCTCCAGTCCCAGCCCAGGGCACAGTGGGTGCTGAAGGCTGTCGGCAGGGATGGGAGTTGGCCCCCTCACACCCCACACAAATCAACCTGGCTCCAGCATTAATCCCATCCCGGCTGCAATAGGGGAAGCCCCGGTGCTGCACCTCGGCTGGGCCATGAAACGCCCAGGAGCATCCCCTGGCAGGGCTCACCTGCAAACTGGGTGTAGGCTGTGTCTTGGAGGAAAGTGCCACAGCCAAAGTCGATCAGTGTCAGCTGCCCGGTGGCCAGGTCGAGCAGGATGTTCCCTGGTTTGATGTCCCTGTGCAGGACCCCGCAGCTGGGGCAGCGCCGCACGGCCTCCAGCACCTGGCAGAGCAGCCCCCGCGCCTCCTCCTCCAGCAGGAACCCCCGCTCCGCCAGGAAACCCGACAGGTCCTGGCACCGCTCCGGATGCTCCAGCACCAGCACAAAGCTGTCGGGGAGCTGAAGCCACTGCAGGAGCTGAATGACACCAGCACAGCCAGAGGAGACCTTGTCCAGCAGCGCGATCTCCAGGGCTGCGCTGGTGCCGTGGGGCTGCGGGAGGAGCACGATGCCGTCAGTGGGGCTGATGCCGTGCCGGGGGTCGGGAACCCCTCGGCCAGCCCGGGATGCTCTGCGCCCTGCGCTGGCCCCACGCCCGCTCTCCCTCCAGGCGTCCTGGCAGCTCCCACCCTGCCGGGCCCGGCTCAGCCCCGCCCGGCACGGCCCGGCTTCTGCCGCTGGCCCCGCTCGCTCACCAGCTCGCCCCGGTGCCGGATGCTTTCGCTGCTTTCGCTGCTTTCGCTGCTTTCGCTGCCGCTGCTGCCGCTGCAGCTGAAGCTCCGTGTCCATGTGTCCCTGTGTCCATGTGTCCCTGTGTCCATGTGTCCCCATGTCTGTGTGTCCCTGTGTCTGTGTGTCCATATCCGTGTGTCCCTGTGTCCGTGTGTCCCGTGTCCGTGTATCCGCTGCCCGCTCACCCCCGCGCCCAGCCCCGCGCTCCCCGGGGCAGCCCCTGAGCCTGTCCAAACACGGGAACTTTGCCGTGTCCAGCCCAGACCCAGAGTCTGGACTCCTGCTCAGGGGCACAGGAATCCCCTCGGTCACTGCTGTTCATTGTCCCTGCTGAGGGTCAAACGCTCTTGGAGCACATTCCCTCAATGCTGAATTTGTACCTGACCCAAGAACTGCACTTAGTCCCCAGCACTGATATCCAAAAAAAGAAAAAAAAAAAAAAACAAACCAGGGGAAGGCAAACTGTGTGAAGCTCATGGTATTTTACACTGTCTAAAACTTGCCAAGTCGTGGATCTTAGAAGTGAGATCCATTTGCAATTAGTGGGAAGGAGAAGTAGTGAAAGATAGAAAAGGGTAGCCTAAAAATAAACAGAGAAAAACATCTTGGATTGTTTCTTTCCATTTTCATTTCATTTCTTAAAAGCTGTTTCCGTTTTCCTAGAATCTTCTCCACAGTCCTGTTTGCTGTTTCCAAGAACCTTTGCTGGAGGACAAGGAAGCTTTGAGCAGCTTCTGTCACAAGATGTGCCACCAGCTGCAGCTTCTCTTGGCTTTCCACACCGTGTGTGCAGCTCGACTCTTGCAGAAAAGTGGGACAAATAGTTGAAGAATTTTACAACTTGTTCTTTCTTTTCCTTGTGGGCTGGGCAGTTGGGCCATTGGTGAGATTCTCACTGTTATTGTTCTGCCCTAAGAAACCATGATGGGCTACCAGGAATTGTCAGGGAATGCAAGCCTGACTGAATGCAGAGAAAGAATCTCCAGAGCCTGCAGCCAGAAATGGGGAGCTCTGTGATAATCATTCCAACATCCCTATGGACAGCTTGAAGGTGATGTAGAAGATGAAAATGGGCTGACAGAGGGAGTTTGTTTCTGTGTTCATTTTAGAAGCTTCCACATCTCATGCACTGATATATATCAAGAGTTCAATCAGTTCATGAAAAGCACCAGAACAATCTGGACCTTTCAGGAGATGACTGTAAGAACCTGAAAAGGAGAAATGCAGGCAATGACTTGGTGAACTTTGTCTGGAAGAAGGGTCACTTTTCCCAAATAATTTCTAATCCATCTCCTCTGCATTTGTCTTTCTGAAAAAGGCCATTTTCATCCCAGATTCCCCATGAAATGGGAACCCTGAGCTTGTGGAAGTGCCTGACAGATGCCCAGTTCCTCTGCAGGGACACTCGGGCTGAGACAGGAGCCGGAGCCCTTTCTGGGGAAGCCTCCTCCAAGCTGGAATTTGTGCCGTGCTGGGAGAGGAGGAGGAGGGGAGAAGGCTGGCGCTGTGTGGCAGGAGCAGGAGGTTTGGGCCGCAGGACATTCCGTCTGCGCCGCTGCCACGCAATGGGCGGGAACGCTGTGGGGAAGACTGGGGGACACTGGAGCGGGATATGGATGGCACTGGGGGGACTGGGAGGGCCTGGGAATGAACTCAGGTGTATTGGGAGGGACTGGGCTGTGCTGGGAGGGACTGGAGGGGCACAGGGGCTGTACTGGGCTGTGCTTGGGATGAACTGGGCTGTGCTGGGAGGGACTGGAGGGGCACTGGGTCTGTACTGGGCTGTACTGGGGATGAACTGGGCTGTGCTGGGAGGAATTGGAGGGGTTGAATGGCCGTTCCCGCCTCTGCCACCTCCCATTTGCCGAGGCTCCCGCCCATCACAGCTCCCAACCAATCAGCGTCAGGGATCATGGCTTTGGGGGCGGTGCCTGGAGTCAGCGGCGTCTATTCTTTTTGCTTACAACTCCCATAATGCCCCGCAGCCCAATAGAGCCCCATTGGGGCCGGGACTACAACGCCCGGCATGCCCCGCGCTCTACAAAGACACCCTCCCCCCCTCCAGTATCCGCCCCCATCTGCCCCATACAAAAGTGTCTCCCGAGGCCTTCCCGGACCCCAAACGCCGCGTCCGAGACACTTCCGGGATACAGCTCCCGTCATGCTCCGCGGCGCACGGGCAGCGCTGTTCCAGCCGTGACTTCATCTCCCGTCATGCCCCGCGCCCCACCGAGAGCAGCTGTAGCTGCGCCTAGAACTCCCGTGATGCTCCGCGGCCCCGTTACACCGCATTGTACCCGCGCCTACAACTCCCATCAGCCCCCGCGCCCAGCGAGCCCCGCCCGAGCCCCCCGAGTGCTCCCCCGGACCCCGAACTGCCCCTCAGGATCCCTGAGTGCCCCTCCAAGCGCCCTCCCGGCTCCCCCAGGGGTCCCCAGACCCTCAAGTTCTCTCTGAATTCCCTCCCCAGACACAAAACTGCCCCAAATGTGCCCAGAAATGTCTCCGTGGGCCCCAAAGTGGCCGCTTTTACCCTGCCTGTGAAAATGATAAGAAATTATGACAAAAATAATACAAATAAACAAAAATTAGAATAAAGAGGGCAAAATCAATAGCCAAGAGTGGTCAATGAATTAATGAAGGGAATTGTGTTACTTAGAACCAATGACCAATAAGTTTTTAGTTAGAAAACACATATAGAGATTTTTTTATAGAAGCATTAAAATGAAATAATAAAAGATTTAATAATATTTTTATGCATAAGCAAAATTAAATTGTAATTGTTATTAAGCTAAAATTAATTAATTGTATTCGTTTATTAAGATTTAATTAAATTTTAATTATGAAAAAATGCATAATTTTTTAAAAAACTTTTGGCATGTCAGCCCCAGGTGGGCAATATCTGTCGGTAAGGGGCATGTGGTAAATGGATGTGATTCATGCTGAATAAGTTGTTGTCCTAGACTGCAAGGCAAGATGTATTCAATTGCCATCTGTTAGAGGTTGGTTCACTGCATTGTTTATTTTATCTTTTAGTTTTCTTCCCTAATAAAGAACTGTTTTTCCTGCTCCCATATTTTTGCCTGAGAGTCACCCTTAACTTCAAATTTATAGCAATTTACAGGGAGGGGGTTCTACATTTATTTTTTTCCCCATTTCAGGGAGGCTCCTGCCTTCCTTAGCAGACTCCTGTCTTTGCAAACCAAGACAGATTTTGGCACCCAAAGTGTAGCTCGAAGGCAAAGAAACAAAAAAGGGAATAACAGTTCTTGAGTAATCCAATTTTTGATTTTTGTGTGCTGCTACAGAAACCTCGTTAAGCGGCACCCTGTGCTCCAGCCTGCCGTGGTTTGGGTGACACGGAACCGTGGCTGCATTTCTCCATTTGCAGGCCCTGATCTAAACACGGCTCCTACAGCCAAGGCTGCTGTGGCTGTTCTCTGGTTTGTTTTATGGGTGAATAAGGGGAAGAATTCAGGATCTTTAACTTCCTCTGGGAAGCAGGCACATGGATTCACAGCTATCACACACTAACTGTGTGCTTTTGGGGTTACTTTAATAATGGCACCTACTGTGAGGAAATGACACCGGGGGAAATTTTCTCCCAAGCCTTTAACCATCTCTTTGGGGCTGCCCCACCAGTTTGTGAAGGGCTCAGATCCACTCCAAATACCAATGATATCATACAGGGGCTGTGTTGCTGTTAGCCCTGTTCTATTTGGCACTGAGAGACAAGGGAAGATTAACCTGGATAACCACCCTGACACCCAGCCCAGAACCTGACACGGCCCCAGAGACCAGGGATGCTGCTGCCCCAGAGCCTGACCCTGCCCCACAGCCACCCCAGATATGAACCACCCAGACTGGGTGGGGGTCTGCTGAGGGAGATGCAGGAGATGCTGAAGGAGTGCATTTCCCCAGCTGGTGAGAAGCCCTCCCCCTGCCTCGAAAAAGGAGAGTCTGATGGGGCAGCAGTGGAACCCACAGATGTTAGAACTGTCCAGGTTCCAGCTGAGCCACAAAGGCAGCCACAGCCAGCAGCAGTCGCCCCTGTAGAAACAAGGAGGTCTAAGATGGAATCAGAGCACCCAGATAAGGGAAGGCCCTCACAACCCACAGGGGAACCAGAGGTTGCGATCATCACCGAGTCCCTGATGTACAAAAGTCTCCGTAACCTGCACAAGGACATTGTACGTCAGAGACGTGAGGCTTATACAACCTGACTGCTTCAAGTCTGAGACCTCATGGGTACAGGTGTCCAGCTGGATGGTGGTGAGGCAAGGAATATGGGACCCTTGACCCACGGCTCAGGTATGAATCAGATTTTTGTAAGGGAGCCAGGGTCCCTTTCCCTCTGGGAGTGGATTTTAATGAGTGCCAGAGAGAGGTTTGTTCACAGGGTGAGAATGCAGGAGCACCAGCACAGAACATGATGGAAAACCCTTGAGGAAGGGACCAACAGCTGAAGGAAATGGCAGCATTGGAGGTACTCTTTGGGAGGGATGGACAGCATGATAATGACCCCGACAAGGTCAGGGGCACAGGGAAAATGCTGTTGAGTCTGGCAAGGCTGGGGCCATCTCAGTACACCACCTTCATTGCCACGATTAATGCTGATAACAGCCGAGAGACAGTGGGCTCTGCTGCCAACAGCTGAGAAATTGTGAGAGTATGATCTATGGCCCAGTGCAGGCTCATGGCTCTGCTGTGGGCAAGGAACTCAAAGAGGACATGAGGGAGATGAGGGAGGAGGTGAGGAGGAACAGTTCCCACATTGCCCCAGTGCGAGTCACAGGCCCCAAAGTCAGAGCCCAACGTTCCCCAGCCAGAGAGAGAGGGTACGCCCCACGGGCTGGCCTGGGGCTCTTTCTGCGTGACCATGGGGAAGACATGGGAAGGTGGGATGGGAAACCCATTTCTGTCCTGGCAGCGTGGGTGTGTCAGCTCAAGGAGGGAAGCACTGACCGAGGGAATTCCAGTAAAGTGAAGGTAGCCTCAGCCTCCCATGACCGAGCTGCTGAGTATGATTTGTCAGATCACCTTTAAAATACCTCTACCATGTATGCCTAGGAAAGAAACAATAACCAGGGTTAGAGGGGCCCTGTCTCTAGCCAGGGAGAAGCACTGGAAAACTGGATCTTCTGGATGGTGTGGATCCGATGGCCTGGCACATCAGAGCCACAGAAATTTGAAGCCTTAGGTGACACTGGTGCGCAGTGTACCCCAATGCCATCGGGACATGTGGGGGCAGAACCTGTTTCCATTGCCGGGGTGGCGGGGGGATCACAGCAATTGACCCTGTTGGGAGCTGAGGTGAGCCTGGCTGGGAATGAGCAGCAGAAACATCCATTGTGACCGGCCCAGAGGCCCCGTGTGTTCTGGGCATAGACTTCCTCCAGAACGGATGTTACAGAGACCCAAAGGGACTCAGGTGGGCTTTTGGCATAGCTGCTGCAGAGGCAGAGGACATTAAGTAATTGAACACCTTGCCTGGACTGTCTGAGAACCCATCTGCAGTAGGACTCCTGAGGGTGGAAGAGCAATGAGTACCAATTGCCACCTCAACAGTGCACAACCGGCAGTATCAGACAAATCAAGGTGCTTTGATCCCCATCCACAGAATGATCTGTGAGCTGGAGAGCCAAGGGGTGGTCAGTAAGGCCCACTCACCCTTCCACAGCCCCATCTGGCCTGTGCACATGTCTGATGGAGAATGGAGATTGACTGTGGATTATTGTGGCTTGAATGAAGTGACTCCACCGCTGAGCGCTGCTGTGCTGGACATGCTGGAACTCCAGTATGAGCTGGAGTCCAAGGCAGCAAAGTGGTACACCCCTGCTGACATTGCTAATGCATTTTTCTCCATTCCTCTGGCAGTAGAATGCAGGCCTCAGTTTCCTTTCACCCAGAAGGGTGTGCAGTACTCCTGGAACTGACTGCTCCAGGTGTGGAAGCACAGCCCCACCATCTGCCATGGACTGATCCAGGCTGCACTGGAAAAGGGTGAGGCTCCAGAACACCTGCAGTACATAAATGGCATCATTGTGTGGGGGAACACGGCAATGGAAGTGTTTGACACAGGTGAGAAGATCATCCAGATACTACTAGAAGCTTCGCCATCAAGAAAAGCAAAGTCAATGGACCTGCTGAAGAGATCCAGTTCCTGGGACTGAAATGGCATGACGGATGGCACCAGATTCCCACTGAGGTCATCAACAAGATCAGGGCTATGTCCCCACCAACCAGCAAAAAGGAAACACAAGCTTTCCTAGGTGCCATAGGTTTCTGGAGAATGCATATTCCCGAGTATAGCCAGATTGTGAGCCCTCTTTATCTGGTTACCCGAAAGAAGAATGATTTCCACTGGGGCCTTGAGCAGCAACAAGCCTTCACCCAGATCAAGCAGGAGATCGCTCATGCTGTGGCCCTTGGCCCAGTCAGGACAGGACCAGAGTTGAGGAATGTGCTCTACTCTGTATCTGGGAACAATGGTCTGTCCTGGAGCCTTTGGCAGAAGGTGCCTGGGCAGATTCGAGGCCCACCATTGGGATTCTGGATCCAAAGTTACAGATGGTCTGAAGCCAGCTACATCCCAACAGAGAAGGGAATCTTGGCTTCCTATGAAGGAGTTCAAGCTGCCTCGGAGGTGATTGGCACAGAAGCACAACTCCTCCTGGCACCCTGACTGCCGGTGCTGGGGTGGATGTTCAAAGCAAAGGTTCCCTCCACCCACCATGCCACTGACGCCACATGGAGCGAGTGGATTGCCCTCATCACACAGCATGCCGTATTGGAAACCCGAATCACCCTGGGATTTTGGAGATAATTACAGACTGGACGGAAAGTGAAAACTTTGGCCTCACTAACAAAAAAGAGCAGGGAGAAGTGACACAGGCTGAAGAAGCTCCACCATACAACCAACTACCAGCAGAGGAGACCTGCTACGCTCTTTTCACTGACGGTTCCTGTCGCATCTTAGGGATGAACCGGAAGTGGAAAGCAGCCATATGGAGCACCACACGCCAAGTTGCACAAGCTACCGAAGGAGAAGGTGGATCGAGCCAACTCGCTGAACTCAAGGCCGTTCAGCTGGCTCTGGACATTGCTGAAAGGGAGAAGTGGCCAAAGCTCAACCTTTATACTGATTCATGGATGGTAGCCAATGCTCTGTGGATCTGGCTGGGAAGGTGGAGAAAGGCCAACTGGCAACGTAGAGGAAAACCAATCTGGGCTGCTGATATATGGAAAGACATTGCCTCTCGGGTGGATAAACTAACAGTGAAAGTCCATCATGTAGATGCCCATGTCCCCAAAAGTCGGGCTAATGAGGAGCACCAAAACAATGAGCAGGTAGATCAGGCAGCAGGAATAGAGGTGTCAAAGATAGACTTAGACTGGCACCATAAGGGGGAGTTGTTCCTGCCTCGATGGGCCCATGATACCTCAGGCCATCAGGGCAGAGATGCCACCTACAAGCGGGCACGAGACCGAGGGGTGGCTCTAACCATGGACAGTGTTTCTCAGGTGATCCATGACTGTGAGACGTGTGCTGCCATCAAACAGGCGAAGCACGTAAAGCCCCTATGGTATGGTGGGCGGTGGTCCAAGGACAAGTATGGGGAGGCCTGGCAGATTGACTATATCACACTGCCCCAGACACGCCAAGGCAAGCGCTACGTGCTGACCATGGTAGAAGCCACCACTGGATGGTTGGAAAGCTACCCTGTGTCTCATGCTACAGCCCGTAACACCATCCTGGGCCTTGAGAAGCAGGTCCTTTGGAGGCATGGTACCCCTGAGAGGATTGAGTCAGAAAATGGGACTCATTTCAAGAACAGCCTTATCAACACCTGGGCTAGGGAACATGGCATTGAGTGGGCGTACCACATCCCAAACCATGCACCAGCTGCAGGCAAAGTGGAGAGGCACAATGGACTGTTAAAAACAATCTTAAAAGCATTGGGTGGGGGTTCTTTCAAAAATTGGGAGCAGCATTTAGCAAAGGCCACCTGGTTAGTTAACAGCCGAGGTTCCACCAATTGAGCAGGTCCTGCCCAGTCTGAGCCCCTGAATATAGTAGATGGAGATAAAGTCCCAGTGGCACATGCCAGAGGTTTGTTAGGGAAATCAGTGTGGATCAATTCTGCCTCAAGTAAGAAAAACCCATTTGTGGGATTGTCTTTGCTCAGGGACCAGGTTGTACATGGTGGATAATGCAGAGAGATGGAGCAACATGATGTGTACCTCAGGGGGATCTGACTGTGGGGTGAGACTCGTGCAAATATCACTATTTGCTGGATTTTACTGCCAGTGTCTGTACACGAAAACACACAGACATGAGACAGAAGGAAATGTGTAAGGCTCAAAGGTTTGAGCAAGTGAAATAGAAGGAAATGTGTATGAGTAAGTGAAAGATGGAAGTTTTTACTTGATGGAGTTTTTACATGATGTTGAAGATATGGAGGTAAGGGGTGGAATGTCCAAGGGTGACATTATGGTGTTTGTATCTCCAATCGTGTGTTCTGTTTATGTTTGATATTATGTTCTTTGCTTTCAGAACTGACTCAGAAAGTGAAGGTTTGTTTTGCCTTGTTATCGGCCGGCTCACCTGCCCCCATGGTCTGCTGTCTAGAAGAGGCCAGTGTTGACTGACTTGCTTTCTTTTGCTTGCTGGCTTTTGCTTGCTTTGCTTTGCTTTTTTGCTTGCTTTTGCTTTTGCCTTTGCTTTTTAAATTAGTTTAGCTAAGCAGTCCAATTCTTTCCCTGGACTGTTTCTTTTCCCTTTCCCTTTCCTGAATACCATCCAACCTGCTCTGGACTGGGACCCTCTAAACACCGAGAAGCACCGAGAGCCTGCGCTCTGTGATCTGCAGCAGCCATCCCCAGTGCCCAGAGCAATCCCCAGCGCCCAGACCCGGGCGACCACTCCCAGGAGAGACTTTCTGGATTTGTCATCTCTGCAGAGTGGTGAAAGAGTTTTGTTGTCATCTGGTGTTGTTCATTTTTTTAGTGCTGGGAAGGGTTTTGTTTGTTAAATAAACAGGTTCTTTTCCACTTCTCTCAGAGAAAATTCTTCCTGATTCAGGTGGGTGGGGAGGGGCTGTGGGGGATTGTTTTCTGGGGGCTCCTTCCAGAGGTTTTTCCCCAGATTTGCCCTAAACGAGGACAAATATTTTGCTGCCCATTTCGTGGCTGGAGAGAGTGAAAAAACAAACCCCATTCTAATCATATTTTGGTTCCAATTACTTTGTGTTAGTATGGAGCAGTTACTGGCTTTGTTGATTGAATTCAGAGTGTCTTTTAGAGTGGAGGCCTGTATGTGTTTCTGGTCCCTAAATTTTTTTGAGATCTTAATCCCTCTATGGTCCCTAGGTTTATTTTCTTATTCAGGAATAGCTCTGGTATTGTCCCTAATACGTAGCTTTTGCAGTAGAAGGGCACTAACCAGAATATCCATCGGGCTGGGCATGGGTGTAATGGCTTGCAGAGGGTTTATAAAGGTGCTGAAGTCTGTTCCAGGAATGCATGGCTCATGGTCATGGTTGTGCAGCCAGTTTGTTAGAGGGGAAGCAGGGGATGAGGCTTTTCAGCCTTTGCTTTCCTTCTTCTCCTCAGAATCTCTTAGCTCCCTATTAGAGAATGTTCCGTTTCCCCTGACTGTTAAAGAGACCATCTTCCTGGTGTTTAATCTGGTAACTTTCTCTATACAGTCTGCAGTCTCTCTAGAATGAGGGCTGAGATTTCTAGCGGGGCTGAAGAGACCCCTGACCCAGGAGTAGACCCAGGTGTGAGAAATCCTGAGTGGTGTGGGAAATGGGGGAGGCGGGAATTGGCACATAGACCGTTTTCCCACATTCAAATCTATTTTACTGATTTGCCTGAAGTAGGAAGGTATAAACACTTATTGGTGATAACAGATCACTTGACTCACTTTGTAGAGGCATTCCCTACCTCCAGGGCAAGTACACAAACAGTAGTAAAAATACTATTAGAAGAGATAATCCCCTGCTACAGACTAGCAGAAGTACTAGACTCAGACAGAGGGCCACACTTTGCCTCCAAAATAATTAAAGAAGTAGTTACAGCTCTAGGAACAAAGTGGCAATATCATACTCCCCAGCATCCACAAAGCTCAGGTAAAGTGAAAAGGGTAAATGGGAAAATTAAGAAACAACTAACTAAATTGATGTATAAAACACAGTTATCTTGGGTAAAATGTTTACCTTTAGCCTTGTTAAATATAAGAACTCTGCCCAGAACCGATATTGGAATTTCTCCATTTGAAATGCTTTATGGGATGCCTTATGACATGGATTCTCCTATAGATCACCCTGAAATAAGTAATCAACAAATTAACCAATATGTCATGCAACTTGTGAAGGCTCAGGAAGGGCTTAGAAGAGCTGGGTTACTAGTGCAACAACCTCCTTTAGACCTAGCAATCCACAATATAAATCCAGGTGATAAGGTTTTAATAAGAAACCTAGAAAGAAACCTCACTAACCCCAAACTGGGAAGCCCCCTATGTTGTTTTACTCACTACAGAAACTGCAGTCAGAACCGCCGAGAAGGGGTGGACCCATGCGAGCCAAATAAAGGGAGCGATTCCTGCTGCTGCCCAAGAGCCCTGGAGAATAACCAGCCAGCCCGGGGACCTTAAGGTCACATTTAAATGGACTGAATGGACTCAGTAAAAATTGTACGAACCAGCTGGTAGAGTGAGATATTGGACTATGGATATCCTATAACTAATGATTTTAGAGTATATTGTACAAATAAGGATTGTGATTGTTACCCTTTTGTATGCTATATTTGTAAAATTTGCCAGGAACGGTGGTGGGTCCATAGTTACAGAGGCACTCCTCCTAGGGGTATTTGTTAAGGGTGTTATCAGTTAGAAAGAGAACTGACAAAGTCAGTCCTAAGGATTGGAGAAGAGAACGGGACCCTACCAAGGGAATCCCAAGAGTGATGGGAGGTGTTTACTAAGGGGGCCAGACCTGAAAATTGTTGTTTCCACTCCAATGAACCAATTCCCTTAATTGTTCAAATTATAAAAGGGAATTGCTGGAAAACTTTACCTGGGATTCAGTGTGACTCACCACAAGTGAAGGATAAAAACTGGAAATCATTCAAAAAGAGGCAGCAAAAACAGAGTTTGGGTCCTCTTGAAGAATATCCTTGTTCCGAGAAGATGGTGCACCTCGTGGCTTGGAGCAACCGAGTCGGCGAGCGAGGCAGAGGGATAAGAAGCGGTGGAGGAAAGAGCCCTCAGACTGGGACAATTGAAAGTATTTCAAGAACTGCCTCAAGGATACTGATCTCCCAAGGGTAAAGGTGAGCCCGGCAATAACATGTCAAAACAAACACTGGGAATGGGGAGATAATGATAATCAAACCCTGGGGCAGTTTGGACTCCACCCTTGCTGGCAAATTCTGTGCATATTAGTTATATGTTGTACCTGGCCTGGTCAAGGGGACTATGCACACCAGCCATTTAATTGGACTCTGACCAAAATAGACCAAGGGAAAGTTGTTAAGCATAATGCCACCACTGTAGCTCCCATTTTTTTTGTTACTAACAAAGACTTGGCAGACTCTATGTGGAGATGGAGTAAACCTGAACTCCGGGCTACCTATTGGCGTCCTAGTTCCAATCCTTGGAGGGGATATTGTCATTATCCCGGGGAATATCTGTGTGGGTATTGGGGCTGTGAAACCATAGCAACCGCCTTGGCTGTCACCCATCCAGGTAAATTTTTAAAGACCTCATGGTACCCTGAGGGGTGCAAAACTCCGGGGTATGGCACTCAAGGAGAAATTCTGTATAAGGGAGATTGCAGGTCCCGTAATATTGTTGTTACTAAGTTTAACTTTCAGACCTTACATTTTTAATAAAATCATAGACATTGTAAAAGGAAGATTAGAGGCAGCTCATCTAACACTTATTAGAGATAGGTAGGAAACATTGCCCAGGGACTTAGAAGTAGATGAAACCCTGGTCTTAAGCTACCAAGAGTTAAAGCGTTTTAATGAACAAATTGGTAAAGAGAAAAAGGGGGAATTGTAATAAATAAAAATTGTTTTGCTCATCAAAACGAGCGATATAGGAGATAAGAATCTGAACTGAGTAGGGAATGCAATTAGCATAGAAGACTGTGTAACTAATTATATACAAGTTAACTTTTAGGCCAAGGACAATCTGCAAGGAAGAGGAGGAGCCTTCATTCCTATGACCACCAAGGGCAGAACAAAAGACCCCCCCAGGAACCAATTGCACCGACACAGAGTGCATCGAGAGAAAATGCGTCAACAGGAAATAAAAAGGGACTATAAAAACAAAAAGGTAAAAGGGGGAAGGTGCGCCGTGGCAGAGCAGAGGCTCCCCAGCCGCCCAGCACTGTTCATTTGCTTAATACCACTTGCTTAATCAATTCTTGTTAATTGATTTATCTATAATTAGCCTCCCCAATTGAATTTGTCCATAACACCCCTGGCCCAGCAGCAGGGGACAGGGGGCACGGCCTGTCCCCCTGGCCTGGCATAGACGAAGGGCAGCTCTGTGAGTGCCCCAGTGTGGGAAGAGCTCCGTGCACTGCTCCAGCTCCATCCCCCATGGGAGGATCTGTGCTGGTTGATCCCCAGTGAGCCCCAGTGGGCAGAGCCACGGTGACCCGTGGTGCTGCTGATCCATGTTGGGAAGACACCCGGCTGGGGGGATCCACATCCTCCTGGCTCCCCGTGGCCTGGATTTTCTTTTCATTTCTCTTTGCCCTTTCAAAACTCTTAAAAGCAGGCAAAAATAAAGATGTTGAGCTAAGACAAGGATAGGAACATGGAGGGGGGGGTCTTGCAGGGGATATGGGGGATGCTGGGTTTGAAGGACTTGGGGGTTCCTGGGAGGGACCTGGGAGTTGCTCAGGGCTTTGGGCACCCCAGGCTGAGCGGCTCCAGTTGCCCTGGGAGACCCTGGTGGAGGTTCTGGGCAGCTGGTCAAGGATCCCCTGCCCTGGAACTGTCTCCATGTGCCCCATCCCAACGCCTCGTCCACCTGCAGCGGCTGCCCCATTCCTTACTCCCCTTCCATACTCCCCTGGCCCTGCCTGTTCCCGTGTCCCCCCGTCCCGTTCCCGTCCTGCTCCCATCCCAATCCGGACCCCATTCTTGATCCTTGTACCGTATTCCCTGTCCCTGTCCCTGTCCCAGTCCTATTCCCTGTCCCCATTCCTGGTCCCTGTCCCCATTCCCTGTCTCTGTCACCACTCCCAGTCCCTGTCTCCATTCCCATTCCCCATTCCCTGTCCCCATTCCCATTCCCTGTCCCCATTCCCATTCCCTGTCCCCAATCCCGGTGAGACATTAATTTTGAAGAATTAAGAATTTTAGGAAAGTTAAGATGATAGTTAAATTAGATGTTGCTGACTTATCGAAAGTAGATAAATGGGCTTTGTTCATAGTTAACAGTAGCTGGATCTTAGATAAGATATCCAGGATCTATTAACTCATTGCTTGCCAGCTTTATGCTTGGGTAGCTGTGCTTATCATGTGAAACAGAATGTGATAAACAGATTTCAGGGACACAAAAACAGTTGCAGACTTCCCATACTTTAGGAATCCATTAAGCACAGGAAAACGGCAAGGATTCATTTGTCACGTGTGCATGGGAAAGGCAGAAAGGTCAGAACGAGGAAGACTTATTTTACTTCCTCATTTTGGAAACCCCTCCCCAAAATGGACCCCAGACTCATTTCAGGGAACAGAACTACACATGCTTAATTGCCTTTTTGCCAATTAGCATGTGAAGCGGATCAGAGGAAGTGACAGGGATATGAATATGCATTCATATTTTGTGTATTCAAGACTTCTGTAAATAGAAAAGCTTTGTAATACCTGTGATTTTTGCAGTGTGCATTAGGGAATTATCCCAGGTACTGCCCGGCTGTCTCAATAAACATACACTTTCTAACTTTAAACTCTTAGAGAGTTTTTGTCCATCTCAGTTGGATATCGATATTAGATTGATATTCATATTTTAGTAAATCATTGTCCTAAAGAAGTCCTAGTATGTGCATTAACATGTCTTTTCTTAATATTCGAGTAATTATTCTTGCATTGCTTTAAGATAAACTGGTATGATTCAAAGAATATCCACTGAGGTACACATAGAACATCGATATATCATAAGCAAATTGCAGTTGCAGAGATTTTCACTGACATTCTGCCACTTGTCATCATTTTAAAAGTGAAAAGTCAGCTATTAAAGTCAATAACAAAATTTCTAACTTCTAACAAAGGGAAAAAAGTATATGGTTTGCACTAGATAAAATATAAATACAGAAAATGTCTCCCAACCAAGTTCCTTGCCCTGATCAAAACATCTCCCAATCAAGTTCTTTGCCCTGAACCTTTTCAGTAAATGTGGATGAAACGTTGCATAAGTTAATAGTATTCAAAGTCCATGTTCTGTTCCTATTATTATTTTTATACAAAGAAAAAAGGGGAAAGGGGTTGGATTGAGGGTACACCCTCCTCCCCTCTGAGTCTGTTCTCATGTTTTACAATAAATCCTACAACAGTACAATACAGCTGCCTAAAATATGGACACTGGAAACCACAGACAGCATTACAAATGATCACCTGCCTCATGGACAGTTCATAGATGGATTTGATTTGTTTACAAATTATTTCTCAAGTTTACAAACAGTTTTTCTGTTTACAGATTGTTTTCTGGAAGTTTGGTTTTTCCCCAAGGGATCAAGTGCTTAAAGGTTGTTTTTTAAAATTGGGTTTTTCTCTAAGTGTTTAATGGGCTCAGGATTAAATAGCTTTCTGCTTTTAGAGATAAGTTCAATTTGTAACCAAGAAGCATTATGCCTGTGGCCTGAGTTCTCCCCTAACAGTTCCTGGAGGGGAATGCTGCAGCTCCAGTGCAAATTAGATGCACGCTGTCCTCTGTCACCATGTTGGCAAAGGGCCCTTGCAGATGGGTGACAGAGAACAATACACAGAATTTTATAAAGAAAAGGAGGGTGAGGTGTTCCCATGATTGACAGGGGTCTTGACCAATCAAATATCTCCCAAAACTGCAGGCACCTCACAGGCCAGAACCTGAAGGGGCGTGGAGCTCAAACCAATGAGAGCTTCCAGGCCTGGTCTTTCAAATGCCCTGTGTAAGGGTGGACTTGGGAAATAAAATCTCTCTGTTGCCCCATGAACTCGGGAGGAGCAGTCTTTGTCTCCTGTGCCCTCGCTGCCCCACGAGACCAAAGAGATGTTCACCAGGGCCCTCCCTGTTTGTGGCCGTCCATTGCCCAGCTGAGCAGGCAGCCAGTTTTGTTCGCAGAGAGCTGCCACAGGAAGACACACAGCAGCTGGAGATTTGAATAGCAGGGCTTGGGCCAATTCTTTTTCTTTCAGAGTGCAAGAAAGACGCAAAAGCACAAGGAAACATGGCAGTGTTTCGGTGGAGTCCCTTTGTCCTGTGAAGTTCAGTAGCTGTTGGTGTTTCTGTGCTACTGCTAATCCCCTCCATGAAAAAATCATTCTGGGAAGGAGCAACAACATCTGACACGCACCAAATGTTGCCACCAGTTGCTCCAGGTGCTGCTCCCAATAGCCCCTGTAGGACAGAGCACAGCCCCCAGTGCACACCAGCTTTGGCTGCCCTCTGGCAGAGAAGCCCTTTTGGGGCACAGGTTTCTGGGCAGGAGACGGGCACCGGTGCTGCCAGGGCTCGGGGGAACTCTGCTTGGGCGGGGACTGTGCCTCACCTGCTGCTGTCAGCGCTGCCCGGGCCCCAGGGCTCAGAGCAGCATTCCTGCCCTGGCCCACACGTTCCCGGTCTGTGTCCCACGGCCGTGCTTAGGACGGCCACCATGTGGGACGTGTCCCGAGGAGGCCGTGCCAGCTTCTGTGGAGGCCCCGTGCCCTTCCCGCCGCGGCTGCGTCGGCAGCTGCGGGGGCTCCTGCTGCTCTGAGCCCGCAGAGCAGGGCAGCGTTTGCTGATGGGCTGAGCCCTTCCCAAAGATCCTGTTGGGCTGTCTGACACACCTGGGGCAAGGCATTCCTTCCACCCTGGGCCACTCTGGGGGGCTGGGGGTGGCCCCAGGCCAGGTGGCAGTGCGTGCAAGGGCCCTTGGTGACACAGTGCAGCATGGTCACCGTGGAATGGAACGGGACAGGGGATCCAAGGGCCCTTGGTGACACGGTGCAGCATGGTCACCATGGAATGGAACGGGACAGGGATTCCAAGGGCCCTTGGTGACACGCTCTGGCAGAGGTGTTGGCAGTTACAAGTTACAGTTACACTCCACAGTGCTCGGTGCACACGACGAGAGAGGACGCGAGAGAGCGGTGCTGTGAGGAGCCCTCGCACAGCCACTCGTGCCTTGCTGACCCAGAGCTTTCCCAAGGTATTACTCCTGCAGGTGAGCTCGTGGCCAGAGCAGAGCACTTGGTGACCCCTGGCCTTCCCAAGGCAAATCTTCTGCAGCTGCCCTCGAGGGCAGACTGTGGCATTTGCTTTTCACTGTCCTTGACAGGAGTCTCCTGTCCTTGTGGCTGGAGCCCCAAGAGCAGAGTGCAGGACTTGCTGTCCTGTAGCCTTGCCAAGTCTTCACACTTGCAGGTGCCCTCAAGGCACGACTGCAGCACTTGCTGACTTGGACCTTTTCCTTTTCACCTTCTGCAAGCAGCCATGAATCCAGGCAGTGTCGTAGAGCACAGACCTGTGAGCGTGCCCAAGCTGGCCTGGGGGAAGGAGGAGAAAGAAGGCCCTGGAACTGCCCCAGCACAGCAGCCTGAAGAGCTGGAGCAGTTCCAGCCACGGCAGAAGGGTGAGTGGCAGAGCTGGGCCACAGGGCTGGTGCCTGCAGCCAGCTTGGCCCCATGCCATGCCATGCCATGCCATGCCATGCCATGCCATGCCATGCCATGCCATGCCATGCCATGCCATGCCATCCCATCCCCTGGGGCCATGCCCATGGTCAGGATGGAATAGGGGCCGGGCAGACACCCCACAGCCGTGCTCCGTGCCCTGGGCCGTCGCGGGGCTGTCCCTGCCTGGGCAGCGCAGGGCTGGGCTCTGTTCTCCGGCCTCTCCCGCAGCCCCTCAGCTCGGGCTGCGCTCGCTCTTTGCCAGGTGCAGCCGTGCAGCGCACACGAGAGCAGGAACGCACCCGTGGCCGCTTCCGCAGAACAGCGCAGGTACCTGCAGCCATCCCCACCTGGGCTGGGCCTGCTGGCACTGCTCAGCCCAGCAGCACACCTGCAGCATGCCATGGCTTCTTGCTCTTCTCCTACAGCTCGTTTGCAAATTCATCAAGAGAATTCGGCAGGAAGAGACCAGTGTCATGAGCCCTGGGCTCAGAGCATACTCAGAGCTCCTCGGACATGAGACCAGTGCCGCCCTGCTGGATTTGCTTGTGCAGAGGGGTGTTCCCAGAGCAGAGCAAGTAAGCAGATGTGGCCAGGCTTCAATTGCCCCATGAGTCACATAGCTTCCCAAGCCACTAGTGCTGGCCCCTGTGAGCCTTTGAGGCCATCGCAGTGCGGCGGGAAGGGAAGCACTTCTCTGGGGACCCTGGGAACGCTGATCCCTCTGGCAGCTTTCCAAGTCTCCCTGTGCCTTCTCCAGGTGCCCGGCATGGTGAGATACATCCACCAGTGGCTCATGGCCAATGATTCTGCTGAGCACAGGCTGGACAACGCCCTGCTGTATCTCACAGAAGCGCAGCCAAATGAGGCAGTAATGACACTCCTGCGTGTGGCCCCATCCTGTGACAGGTATGGGGCCCATCTGCCCAGAGGGCTCAGGGCTCACCCCAACCCATCGCCCTGTACAGCCTGGGCCAGGTTTCTGACCAACAGAGAGTCCCAGGGCCCTCTGGCTGCTCCCTTTCCAGGCCCTGGCATGTCAGCCCCAAGCCTGCTGCCATGCTCCCTCGCTGCCCCACAGGGGCCTGTCCCCACAGGGCTGGGCTGCCTGGCTGCTGCTGGAGAGGGGCAGTGGGCAAAGGCAGAGCCGGCAGTCAACCCGGGCCTCTAGAGATGCCCAGACCACGGTGCTGTGTCTGAGATGCCCTGAGACAGAGCTCTAACCCCGCAGAGCTGCCATGGCCATGTGGAAGACCATCATGTGCACACCCTGGACTGCAGAGCTGGCACAGCAGATACTCCTGGATGTGTTGGGGAGCTGGCCAGAGCACAGCACGAGCACCTGCGATGGGGACAAAACGGGTGTCTTTGCCCTGGCTGTGAGTTTCTGCCAGTGGACTTTGCTGGCCCCAAGGCCACCTGTCCAGCAGCTCTCCATCCTCCTTTCCCCACTGCATCTCCCTGCCTCAGGCACTGGCCTGAAAGCTGGCCTAGGGACAGCTGCAGGGCCACCAGGCCCGCTGCTCCCCCTGTGTCTCTCTGGGCCTCTCCCTGCCACGCTCGGGCCCTGTCCCACGGACACCTTGGCATTGAACGCTGCCTCGGGGGGCTTTGTCCTTTGCAGGCAACTGTGGTGATATGGAAGATCCTCCAGGAGCGCTGTGTCCCAGATATAGTGGATGAGCATTTCCCGCAGTTATTTGTGCATCTGCTCTTCCAAGTGTTCTTCAGCACCAAAGAGATGCCAGAGGAGGTGGATACCTTCTGGAAGGGATGCCAGGAAGAACACGGCCTTGCCAGCAGCCCCAACAGGTGCTCTATCCCAATCCTTCTGTCCCTGCCACATGGCCAGGGCAGGAGCCAGTGCTCCCAGTGTGACCCGGGCTTTGCTCTGCACTCAGGTTTGCAGTGAGGACCCTGAAGTCCCTGCTGTGCCAAATGGACTATGAGGATGTGGTGTTGTCAATGGAGCGCAAGCGTGGCTGGGACACGCTGCTCTGTGCTGACACCCACATTTATGCCGTGGGTCTGCTGGCCAGGTGAGACCCCCTTCTCCCCATTGCTCCCGGCATTTGTGCTCTGTGGCTGGGATATCCCACTCAGTCCCCATGGCCATGGGCCAGAGGGACGAGGGACAGCCAAGCAGACTGGGAAAGGCTGGGAGAGGAGGGTGCCCAGCAGCAGCCACATCTCAAAGGGCCCAGGTCCCCCTGCAGGGTGGGGGGTAAAGACAAGAACTGCATCAGTCTGTCCTGGGAGGGGCTTCCCCCACCGGCTCAGGGTCTTAGTGTCGTAGGAGCGGGCCCCCGGCCAGTAATTATCACTGACTCCATGTATTTCAGAGGTCCGATCAATAATAATTATTATTAAGAAACCCATTGTTCTTATAGATAGTTATGATATAGGTTGATTTAATGTGTTTTCTAGTCTAAACACTATACCATTAGTTACTTAAGAAAGCACATTTTGGTAGACAAATCTCTGTAACATATTCCGAATGTTCACAATGCCAGGTGCAGCATGTTAAGATAAGAATGTTTTTTCATTCTTTCCTCTGATCTTCTCAGACTTTCTCAGGCGATGCCTGGGAAAGTTGTTTGTTTCTCTCTGAGGCCAGAGAGCTGCTGCCACATCTTAGTGCCATTTTCTGCCTTCCAGGGAGATGGGCAAAGAATCCATCGACTTGTGTAAAAGCATCTTAGACTATCTCCTTCAGTTGCTCCGCAAAGAGATGCCATACTGGCACTTCCCTGCCCTGGCATTCCTTGTGGAGGTGAGTCGGAAGGCCGGCGCTGCCTCCCAGCTCTCTGCCCTCTCGTAGCCGCAGCTGCCTGGGATGGTGCCCACGCCCTGCGCTGCTGCCTGGTCCCCGCCCTGTGCGGTTCTGGGCTCCTGCCGGCCGGGTCCCCTGTCACTGCCCTGTGCCTTTCAGGTCCTGCATTGCCTGGACTTGAGCGCATGCAGTGACAGCATCATGGATCTCTTGTCGAGGCACTTGCTGAGTGAGCACACAGAGATGCGCCGCCAGGTTCTGAGAGCCCTCCTCTTGGTCAGGGATAATCCCTCGCTGGTAAGGAGGGGGCAGCAGCTGAAGCCGTGCAGGCAGCGTGGTGCTGGGGAACACAGTTGCTGGTCTTCAGGCACTGGGTCAGCCGCTCCCAGCTCTCCTGCCTCCCACTTCAGCTGCCCGAGGGCTGCGGGACAGGCCTTTGGCCTCTGGGCCCTGTGGCAGCAGGGTGGCCTTTCACACACTTTTGTTCCGCACAGGCCAAAAGAATGCGGAGCCTGACCGAAAGCCTCGGGGAGCTCCTGCAGGAAAATGATAGTGATGTGGTCAGGATGAGCATTGTTCTACTTAGTGATTTGTTCTTGGATAATGACACCCCAATACCCAGCCCCATCACCCTGCAGCTGGCTAAGGTGCTCCTGCCACTCTTTGAACACGTAAGGCTCTGTGCCCTCAGCCACGGCCACTGGCTGCTGCCCAGACACTTGGTGCCCTGTGGAGATGCAGGCCTGCGCCAAGGTGGGCCAGAATCAGCTGATGCCAAGGTCTTGTTTCCTTCCTGTTACACAGGATGACTGGCATGTGCAGTGGATCTCCATGTTTGTATTTCGAGCCTTGCTGTCTACTGTAGTGGAAGAAGAGAAAAAGCTCCTGATGACACAAGTGTGTCACAGCCTGCTCCCACTCTTCTTCCACTGCCATGATGAGAATCAGAGTGTGGCAGAGGTGAGGACTCACGGGCTGCTGCTGTCGCCCTGGGAGGGGGCTTGGCTGCCTCCTGCCCTGGCGCCTGGCAGGCTGCATCCTCCTCCCGGCCCTGGCACAGGGATGCTGATCCTGGGCTGTGGGGCCATTTCCGTGTCTCTACTGCTCTCCAGGCTTCTTGGGAAACCCTGCTTTGTGTGGCCAAATTCTTAAACAGGAGAGATCTTGAAAAACCTGTAAAGAAGGAGAAACTGTGGAGGTTCATTGAGATCCTGGTAAGGAGGGCCGGGAAGCCGCAGCCCCAGCCTGGAGCAGCCCCTGAGCGCGGTGCTCGGTGTGCGGGCTGGCAGCTGTGCCCCTGCCCGCTGCTGCAGCCCGAGGCCGCGTGGGCTCTGCTCCAGGCTCCTGCGGCCCCAGCCGGGTGCCCATGGAGCCCCGGCCCGGGGGGCTGCGGGGCCAACCCTTCCCTCCTGTCGCTCTCTCCAGCTGGCAGAGGACAGCAGCAGCGTGGCCGAGCACCTGCGCCGGGCCCTGCCCTACCTGCAGAGCCCACAGGAGCCCCTGCGAGAGGCGGCCGTCAGGTTCATGGGTGAGCCACGAGCTGGGCCAGGAGGGCGTGTGGGCACAGGGCTGGCAGAGCTGCTGGCAGGGAGCTGTGCCGCTGGGCCTGACAGGCTCTGTGTTCCCAGGGACGGCCGGGCGGCACCTGAGGGGGAGGAAGGAAGAGCTCCATCTCATCTGTGAGGGTGAGTGAGGGCAGCGGGCTGCCAGCGAGGGCTGGCGGGGGAGCTGCGAGCCCTGCCCTGGCTGTGGAGGGCTCTGCTCCCTGTGCAGACCAGGGGCGGCGTGGACAGAGCACACAGAGCTTTCAGGGCACCTGGGGGATTCGTGGCCAGCAGGTTTGGGCTGATCCAGCTGGTCCCTGCTCCCTGCTGGCCATGGCCAGAGCCGGCTGGGATGGCCCTGGCACAGGGATCTCCTCGGGTCCCCTCAGATGCGGGAACTGACCATGGCGCTGTTCCTCTCTCTTTCAGCCCTAGAAGACACGGCCAATGACATCAGTGTTGCCGTTGCGAGCCTGGGAGTTCAAACGTTATATGTCCTCCAGGGAATAGAGAGAGCTCGATATTCCCGCTTCCACAGCCTGCATGATCGGCTCTGCAGGGCATGGAGGAGACAGCCTCGTCTGTCGGGGCTCGGCTGGCTGCGCTGCTGCAGCTCTGCAGAGAGCTGATCCCAGAGGCTCTGTCTGCTGGGACCACCCGAGCCAGCAGGAATATTTCGTTTCTTTAGGATTGTTCTTTTCTTCTTTTTGTTTTTCTTTAGCATAGAAATATAGGATGTGTTGTAATAGACAGACTCCCAGGATCTTTCTTTTGCTGCCCAGGCTCTGCAGGGCCTAGGGGAAGAGGGAGAAAAGGGTTCCTGGGCTCAGCAAGCTGCCCAGGCATGCAGGGTTGCAGGGAAAATGGCCAGAAGCCCCTTGGCCTTTGGTGGTTCTGCTGAAGCCTTTGTGCTGCCCACAGAGCAGATGGGCAGGGGCTGGAGCTGTGGGGATCTCTGTGAGAGCGGTGCCTGGAGATGGCCACAAGCCCTGTCCCAGGCAGGAAGCGCCATCCGTGTCCTCCTGCCCGTGTGTTGCTGCCTGGAATGCTGAGGGCTCCCAGGTGCCTCTTGATGGGGCAGGTTGGCCAGGCTGGGGGAGACCCTGAGGGGACGGGGCCACGAAGGGATGAGGGGCTGTGGAAGCCCAGACAGGACAAGGCAGTGGGAAGGCACGGGGGGACGTGTGAGGGAGTGGGTAACGTTGGCTCGGGGAGGAAAGTTGGTTGGAACCAAAGGCACCACTCACCCTCACAAAAATATCACCAAAAGTCCTCACAAAAATATCATCAAAATCCCATAAAAATCCCCCCCAAAACACCCAAAACCCAACTAAAATCTTCCTAAAAAATCCCCCAAAACTCCCCAAAATCCAATAGAAATCGACTCAAAATCCTCACAAAAAATCCCACCAAAAATATCATAAAATTCCCACAAAAATTCCACTGTAGATTCCTTGAAAATGCCAGAAAAACCACACAAAATCCCAGGTAAATCTCCACAAAAATTCCACCCAAAAGCCCACAAAACTCACCCAAAAAAATCCACAAAAAATCACCCCAAGGCTCACAGAAATCCCTCAAAATCCCCATAAAAATCGCCCCCAAAATCCCCTTAAATGCCACACAAAAATTCCACAAAAAGTCCCACTAAATCCCCATGAAAATCCCACAGAATCCACAGAGAAAAATTTGTACAAAAATGCAGCCAAAAATCCCCCAATCACACAAAATCCACACAAAAAATCCCACCAAATCACCCAAAATATCCGACCAAAATTTCCCTAAACCCCCGCAAAATCCACACCAAATACACTCAAAAAATCCGCGCCGAAATCCCACCAAACCCCTCTCAAATTCCCCAAAAAATGCCCCCAAGTCCTATCACATCCCACCCGAAGTGCGAGGAAATCCACCCAAAAAATCCCCACGAAAACTTCCCTCAAAATCCCAGCCAAACCTCCCAGGAGCAGCCCAAGAATCCCGCAGAGATCGCTGCGAGTGCCCGAATCGCCCGGAACAATCGCCGAGCCATCCCCGCCCGGCCCCGCGCTCCGGCCCCGCTCTCTGTGGGGCCGGGGCCTCTCCCCCCTTGGCTCTGCGCTGGTCCCGTTCGCGCTCCGCTCCCGCTCCCGCCCCACCAGCGCTCCCTGCCCTGGGCCGCGCTGGCCGAGCCCGGCCGGGCGCGCTGGATCCGCTGGGACGGCGCATCCCGGCCCCGGCCCCGGCCCCGCGGGGCTCCCGGGGCAGCTCCGGCCGGGATGCGGCACTGCCGCGGGGCTTTGGGCTTTCCCGGCGCTGCCCGGCGGCTCCCGGGGATCTGCGGCTTCCCGAGGGACTCGGGGAGCTTCCAGAGGGGACCTGGGCTGGCTCCGGGGGGATTTGGGATCAGTCCGGGGGGAGCTGGGGACGGCTCGGGGGGTTTGGGGTTGTTCCCGAGGATTTTGGGGGGATCTGGAAGAGGCTCCAGAGGGGATCTGGGGCTTTCTGAGGGATCTGGGGGAATTCTGAGGGGATCTGGGAGAGTTTCAAGAGGGATTTTGGGGTCTTCCAAGGGATTTTCAGAAGTTCGGAGGGATTTGGGGATGCTCCAGAATGGATCTGGGGCAGTTCCAGAAGCAATCAGGGACGTTTTTGAGGGATTTTGGCAAGTCCTATAAGGAATTCAGGGAATTTCAGCAGGATTTTGGGGTAATTCAGAGGAATTGGGGAGGTTCCAGCAGGGATTTGGGGTCATTCCCAGGGGATTGGGGGGTGGATTTCTGGTGAGATTTCCGTTTCTTCCCCAGATTTCAGGCTTTTTCCCGAGATTTCCTGTTTTTTCAAGAATCTGTGGATTTTTCCCTGAATTTGGGTCTCACTGTGGGGTAGAAGGGGAAGGTTTAGGAGATTCAGGGTGAATTCTTGGGGGCTCCTGGACGGATTTGGGGTGGGTTCCCAATTGAATTTTGTGCTTTTGTCCCAGAATTTCAGGATTTTTCCCAAAATTTGGGTATTTGCCTGAAGATTCTGCTATTACCACTGGTTTGTCCCGGAAGGGGAAGCTTTGGTGGGGGGGGGGGGGGGGCGGCGTTAGGGTGAATTTTAGGGATAACTGAGGCTGGATTTGGGTTTTTTCCCAAGGATTTTGGAGTTTTTCCCAGAATTTCAGGATTGTTCCCAAAATCCCAGGACTTCTACTCTGATTTGTCTCTTACCATGGACATTTGGTAGAAGGGGAAGCTTTGGGGCGGTTCCTGGTTGGATTTTGGGGATATTTGAGGCTGCATTTTGAGTTTTCCCCCCAGGAATTCAGGATTTCTCCCAGAATTTCAGGTTTTTTTCCCAAAATGTCAGGATTTTCCCAAGGATTTGGGTCTCACCATGGACTTGTCATAGAAGGGGAAGCTTTGGGGGGTTCCTGGTTGGATTTAGGGGTGTTTCCAACTCAATTTCAGGGATTCTTGATGGGATTTTGGGGGGAATCCTGGTTGGGTTTGTTTTTTTTCCTCAGGATTTTGGGTTTTTTCCATGAGAATTCCAGGATTTCACCCAGCATTTCTGTCTTACCATGGGCTTGTCATAGAAAGGGAAGCTTTGGGGTGTTCAGGGTGAATGAATTTGGTGGGATTCCAAGTTGGACTTTGGGGATATCTGAGGCCAGAGTTTGGCGGTTTTTCCCCAGCATTGCAGTTCTTTCCCCAGTGCCAGAACTCCCCCAGTCGCTGTCTCCCCACGGGTTGGCCGCAGGAGGGGAAGCCCTGCAGGGAGCGCAGGGCGTTGGTGGCGCTGCTCATCTCCCTGAAGGTGAGGAAGGCCTGGCCCCGCAGGCCGAGACTGCGCCGCACCAAAATGTCCAAAATCTGCCCAAACGGCGAGGAAACGGCGCAGAGGGACTTCTCCAGCTCGGGGACACCCAGGGGACAGCCTGAGCCCCTGGGGACAGGCACGGACACTCTCAGAGCCCCCAGGACCCCCCAGCCATCCCCGTCCTCCTTGGTGTCCCGGTTCAGGTGGTTGATGGAGATGCTGGGCTGGGGCCGGGGGTCCTGCACCGCCAGGGCCGGGACCCCTCTGTGGGGACAGGGGGGCTTCAGGGGGCGTCTGGGGGGCTGCGACCCCTTCACCCCCTGGCACCCCTTTAGGTGTCCCCAGAGCCCCAAATCCACCCCAGACCCACCTAAAGCCCCCAAATTACCCTCAGATCCCCCCACTTTACCCCAAAATTGACCCCAGACCCACCTCAGAACACCCAGATCCCCCCAGTTCCTCTCACAACTCCGCCAAAGTCCCCTCGGACCCCCGCAATTACCCTCAGATCCCCCTAAACCCAACGGAGAACGCTCCAGAAGCTCTCAAGCTCCCCCCAAAGCTTCCTAAAGCCCCCTCATTCCCCCAAACCCAGCAGACACACGCCTATTTCCTGTCAGTTCCCCAGAAATCCCCAATTTCTCCCCGAGCCGCCCCAAACCCCCCGTTCAGTTTCCCCGGCCCCACCTCAGCCCCTCCTCAGCCGCGCTCCCCTGACAATTTCCCGCCTGCACCGCGCGCGCGGGCTCCTCCAGCCAATAGCGGCGCGCCCCGTGCCGAACCAACCAATCAGCGCGCGGCTGCAGCCAATCAGAGGGAGCCGGGAGCGGCGCCCCTCCCCCGGCGGCCCCGCCCCCCGGGCTCGGGCGGGCCCTGCGGGCGGCGCTGCCAGAGCGGGGGAGGCGCTGGGAGAGGCGGGAGCCGCGGGAGCCGCGGGGGCCGCAACGCTGGGGAGGGGGCTCCGCACAGGGGCCGGGGGCTGGGAGGGGCTGGGGGGGCTGGGGAGGGGTCCTGGGGGGATCGGGGGCCTTTGGGGAGGGAGCCGGGGGGAGTTTAGGGAGGGCTCTGGGGGGTCCTGGATGGCTCATGGAGGAGTCCTCGGGGCAGTCTGGGCGTCCTGGAGGGCTCTTGGGTGGGGGATCCTGAGGGGTCCTGGAGGTGTCAGGGAGAGTCTGGGGAGGGGTCTTGGAGCATTGTGGGGGGACCTGGGGGGTGGGGATGGGTCCTGAGAGGGGCCTGGAGGGGGGGTCTTGGGAGGGTCTGGGCGGAGTTGGGGGAGCGGTTTGGGGGGTCCTGGTGGCGTCCTAGGAGGTTTTGGAGGTTTTGGGGAGGGGCTTTGGGGGATCTGGAAGGGTCCCAGAGAGGGTCTGGGGGGGGTTGGGGGTTTTTGGGAGAGGTCCTGGAGGGATCTGGGGAGAGGCTGGGGGGTCCAGAGTTGGGTTTGGGGCGGGGTCTGGAGGGTCCTGGAAGGGTCCTGGGGGGGGTCTTGGGAAGGGTCTGGGGGGGTCTCAGGGGGCATCCTGGGCTGGGTGCAATTGGGGTCTGGGGGCTCTCAGGGGGTCCTGGGCCAACTTTGGCGGGGGGCTCTGGGGAAGATTTGGGGTTCCTGGAGGGGGTCCTATGGAGATCTGGGGGTCCCAGGCAGTCCCAGGCCCACCCTGAATGGGGTATGGGGGATTCGGGGGACGGGGGCACAACAGCGGTGATTTTTAGGGGATTTTGGGGCTTTTTAGTGGAATTTTGGGGGCCTTCATGTAGTAAACAGGGCTCGTGCCTTTATTAATGTTCAGCTCTTTATTCAAAAGATCAGCAGAGCAAGGGAGCTCAATACAGAGCTCACCCCCGCTGTTGTAGCTTTATCCCAGTAGCCAAAGGGCGAGAAGGCTGCAGAGTCTGTCCCTGGAGTCTCCGTGGCACACTGGTAGCCGGAGGTGAAGAGGTGTGCAGTCTGTGTCTGAAGTCCTGGTAGCCGAAGGGTGAGGGCATGTGCAGAGCCTGCTGCCAAAGTGCAGCAGCAGCTGTCCCCTGTCCTTCCCTCCTGGGAACACCAGGAAGAGTTGTTCCTTTGTTCCTGCTTCCCACAGCCCAGTCCAGTCTGGTCCCCTGCAGGCTATGGTGACAGGTCAGACACAGACCAGGGATGTGGTTCCCTTTTCCCCAAGCAGCGCACCCATCCAGCCCCCTCCACTGTGCCCAGCCTTCCACTTAGGGGTGTTTTCATCCCCAAAACCCCCTCCCGTGATTCCACTGGTCTCTCTATTTTGCATCCCAGTCCTAGAATGGTAGTGTGGGTGGGGGTGTAGGTGATTCCCAGGAGCAATTCGCTAATTAATATTTCAATGTCAGTACTTAGCCCAAACCGAAATGTCTCAGCAAGGCTGTTTTGTTCATAATAAATCCCTCCACTATTTCTTTGATCGGGCTTAAGCCCGCATCAACTTACAGTCTCTGGCTTTTGAGGGTTAGCTTCTTTGGGTAATTCTCTTAATTCCTAGCAACTAAGTGAGACTTAATAATATTCTAACTAAAACTTTCTTCAGTTGACTTCCTTGGCTAAAGGACACTTATTAAAGAATTACAAAGTGTTTAAACTTTTACTGTGGTACTTTAACTCAGAAATGGTTATTACTACCTTACTGTATATCAGCTTCTAGCAAGTTTTTTAAAATTAGTTTTAAGTCTTCGGGTCCCCTAATTACCGTCCATAGACAAGAGGAGGTGGGTGACCCTGTTGGGTGTGGTCTGGTGTCTGGTGGTGGCAGATCTTTTTCCAACCATTCTGTTCTGCTAGCTGTCAATCCCACCCGCAGCTTGAGCGCAACCACGAGCACGGCGGCCGTGGAGAGGGGTAGTCCTGATGGCCCCGGGCCGGCCCGGAGCCAGGGTAGACCTTTTGTCCCCCGCCACCACTCACATCCAGGGCTCTGCAATGAACCCAGCAGCCCCGGAGCCAGGGTAGACCTGTTGTCCTGGCCACAACACCTTACGGTCACTCAGCATCGGGGTAGACCTGTTGACCCTGGCCATGAAGGTCCTGCCACGAAGCAGGTGACCCTGGAGCTGGGTAGACCTGATAACCCTGGGCCGGCGCGGAGTTGGGGATGACCTGATGTCACCCGTCACTGCCCGTGGCACGGGCACCGCCAAGAGCCGGGAGTCCCCAGATCCCGGTAGACCTGATGGCTCCGGAGACGGGTAGACCTGATTGCTCCAGGCTTGCCTGGAGCAAGAGTAGACCTGCTGCCCCCTGACAACGCTTGCCGCAAGGGTGCCGACCCAGCACCGGCGGCCCTGGAGCCAGGGGAAGCTCACAGCCTCCTTACAGCCCAGAGCCGGACAGCTCTAGCAGCCCCATCCCAGCCCATAAACCGCCCACTTTCAAGACCAACACATATTTTTGTATTTTTCTGGGTTGTATTTCGTTTTTTGGGGTGTTTTTTTGGAGGGCAGGTGAGGTGCAGGGCTTTTGTTTTGGGTTTTCTGGTTTTGTTTTGGATTTTTTGGGTTTTTTTCCTTTGGGTTTTGTGTTTTGTTTTGAGATTTTTTTGGTTTGGGGTTTTATTCAGTTTGTCTTTAGGGTTTTATTCCCCCCCATTTTCTCCTTTCTTGAAAGAATGGCTCTTCTATTTGCCTGGTATGAGAAACTTAGCCGAAAAAGAAATTTTCTTGGCAGATTTTGTTCAGTTTCCTTTATTATGCAGAGCACCCGCAGGCGAGCCGACGGGCAGCCCGTGCCCTGTGCTGGGGTCTCCTGAGGTGCAGAACTGTGGAAACGGCGTCCCCAGTGCCCCCCGCCCCCCGTCCGGGAGCCGACACAGCCCTGCCCCGCAGAAGAGAATGTCAGCGGGGCCAGCGGGGAAGAGAAGCCCGTCCGTGCGGCGGAAATCAGCTCGCAGCCGCCGGCCCCGGTGCGACTCGGCCCGGCCCGGCCCGCCGCCGGCAGCACCGCCGGCAAGCGGGCGGCCGCTTTGGGGCCGGTTCCTTCAGGGCCCGCAGAGGTCTTCGGTGCTCGGAAGGAGCCTGGGGGGCCGCGGGGGCTCGGTGCCGAGGCGCCCGGGGCCGGCACGAAGCCGCCCGCCCTCGGGCCTCGTTGACACAGAGAGAGAGACAGACACAGGGACACACGCCCGGCTCCTCAGACACCACCGCTCCCCACCGCCCCCGCCGCTCCCGCTCGCACGGCCGCACACTCTCGCATCCCCTCTCTCCCCGCCCTTGCCCTGCCCTGCCCCTGCCCCTGCCCCTGCCCCTGCCCCTGCCCCTGCCCCTGCCCCTGCCCCTGCCCCTGCCCCTGTCTGTCGCGGCCCCCGCCCAGCCATGGTTGGGAGCGCCCCACCCTGCCCCATCAGACTCCCTGGCACCGCCTGCAGACTTTTCCCGCCCCCGCCCGGTCTCTCCTTGGCCAGTTCGCACAGAGGCAGGGGTAAGAGGGTACTGAAAACTTTCTCTTCATGGCCAACATCAAAAAATGTGAATATGATAAATTGAATCAAGCAAAACCCTTCCCTCTGCTCCTTGTGACATCCCAGCAGCATCTGACATGTCCACCATCTACAAGGCATTGCCATAAAGGCAGGATTTTAGACAAAGGCATAAGAAGAGGTGATAGGTAAAACTTACAATAAGATGCTGAGTAAGGAGTTATTTAAACTTCTGAAAAATTGGGAAACTCCCAAAAGCTCAAAGCATGAAGCCATTTAAAGGAGATGCATTGGAATGACCAGAGAACAGCTGCAGGAGGAAATCTGGGAGCAATGGGAAGGACATACATGCAGCTGCTCTAAATGAAGAGATGTCCTTAGATAGGGCCATTTAACCAGGAGTCCTGGAAACACCCAAAGGAAGCGCGTCATGAAATATTATACTGAATGTTGGTGGCAGAGGTAGAGGGGAAGATGAGTATTTCTTCTCCTGCCATCAGTAGAAGAAAGCAGTAGAGCCAGGAAATTCCTGTTCTGGGTGGGAAAACATTACCATTTCTTCAAAGTTCTCCAGTGAGGCAGATAATAAAGATTTGCTTGTATGTTATGGAACAGAGAGATATTGAAACCTGCTCCCCTTTCCATGAACAGGCATGTTCTACTTGTTGGGCCCCAGTACCCTGAGGTGCTGAGCTGGGATTGGCATATCTAAGAGAGGAGCTGAGGTAGAGCAGAGCACCTTGCAGGCTGAGGTGTCTGCTGGAATTGCATGTCCTCCCCATGCCACAGCTTCCCTGCATTTCCCTCCTCCAGCCTCTGTCCCCAGCACAGCCATGGAGGCTCTTTGGCCTCTTGACTTTTCCTGCAGGCATCAAGAGCAGCTGAGCTCTGCCTTTGGCACAGTCAGCCCTGGCCAGCGCAGGCCATGCTCAGCAATTCCTTGTCTGTGCCCGGACTTGCTGCCAGCCCCGGCAGCGGCTGCGGGGCCCCTTTGTGGCCCTGTGCTGGCCCAGCCATGGTGCCACAGCCCCTGTGCAGCCCAGGCCAGGACAGGAGCATTGGGGCTGGGAACGGCCCCTGTGCCGTGGGGCCCTGGGCAGCCTTGGGGCTCTGTGCCCCATGGCCTCCCTGCTGGGCAGCCTCTGCCAGCTCCTGCAGAGCCCGTGGGGGCTCCTTCTGCTGCCCTGAGCCCGCAGAGCAGGGCAGCGTTGGCTGATGGTCTGAGTCATTCCTAAAGATCCCGTCGGGCTGTCTCAGACACTTGGGGCCAGGGATTCCTTCCCACCTGGGCCACTTTGGGTGAGCACGGGGTGGCCCCAGGGCAGGTGGCAGTGTGTGCAAGGCCCTTTGTGACACATACAGCACGGAATGGAGCCGGGTGTCCAAGGGCCCTTGGTGCCACGGTGCAGCATGGAACGGACCCAGGTCTCCAAGTGCCCTTGGTGACACGGTGCAGCATGGAACGGATCCAGGTCTCCAAGGGCCCTTTGTGACACGTGCTGACATAGGAGCTGTAAGTGGCAAGAGCACGCCACAGTGCTCAGAGCAGGCGACGGGACAGGACGGGACAGAGCGGTGCTGTGAGGAGCCCCTGCACAGCACGCTTGTTCCTGCCCTACCTGGAGCGTTTCTGAGGCATTGTTCCTGCAGCTGACCTCGAGGCCAGAGCACAGGACTTGGTGACCTGTGGCCTTCCGAGGCTTCAATTCTGCAGGTGCCTTTGAGGACACACCGTGGGACTTGGTGACCCAGAGTTTTCTGAGGCATCCCTCTTGAGGGTAGCCAAAAATCCGGGCAGTGACATGGGGCAGGGAGCCCTGAGAGTGCCCAAGCTGAGCTGGATGGAGGAGGAAGAATGCGGCCCTGCAGCTGCTCCAGCACTGGAGACTGAAGAGGTGGTGCCGTTCCATCCAGCACAGGAGGGTGAGTGGCCGAGCCAGGCCACAGGGCTGGTGCCTTCAGCCAGCTTGGCTCCATCCCACCCCATCCCATCACACGCTGTCACATCCCATCCCGTCCTGTCCCATCCCCTGGGGACGTGCCCATGGACAGGACCAAAAAGGGGCCCGGGCAGACACCCCACAGTGGCCGTGCTCCATCCACCTGGGGCATCCTGGGGCTGTCCCTGCCTGGGGAGCGCAGGGCTGGGCTGTGTTCTCCGGCCTCTCCCGCAGACCCTCAGCCCTGGCTGCGCTCGCTATTTCCCAGATGCAGCCCTGGACCAGACACAAGAGCAGGAACCCGCCCATGGCCGCTTCCACAGAACAGCACAGGTACCTGCAGCCATCCCCACCTGGGCTGGGCCTGCTGTCACTGCTCAGCCCAGCAGCACACCTGCAGCACTCCATGGCTTCTTGCTCTTCTCCTACAGCTCGTTTGCAAATTCATCAAGAGAATTCGGCAGGAAGAGACCAGTGTCATGAGCCCTGGGCTCAGAGCATACTCAGAGCTCCTCGGACATGAGACCAGTGCCGCCCTGCTGGATTTGCTTGTGCAGAGTGGTGTTCCCAGAGCAGAGCAAGTAAGCAGATGTGGACAGGCTTCAATTGCCCCATGAGTCACATGGCTTCCCAAGCCACTAGTGCTGGCCCCTGTGAGCCTTTGAGGCCATCGCAGTGCGGCGGGAAGGGAAGCACTTCTCTGGGGACCCTGGGAACGCTGATCCCTCTGGCAGCTTTCCAAGTCTCCCTGTGCCTTCTCCAGGTGCCCGGCATGGTGAGATACATCCACCAGTGGCTCATGGCCAATGATTCTGCTGAGCACAGGCTGGACAACGCCCTGCTGTATCTCACAGAAGCGCAGCCAAATGACGCAGTAAAGACACTCCTGCGTGTGGCCCCATCCTGTGACAGGTACGGGGCCCACCTGCCCAGAGGGCTCAGGGCTCACCCCAACCCATCGCCCTGTACAGCCTGGGCCAGGTTTCTGACCAACAGAGAGTCCCAGGGCCCTCTGGCTGCTCCCTCTGCCAGCCCTGGCACGTCAGCCCCCGAGCCTGCTGCCATTCTTCCTCGCTGCCCCACAGGGGCCTGTCCCCACAGGGCTGGGCTGCCTGGCTGCTGCTGGAGAGGGGCAGTGGACAAAGGCAGAGCCGGCGGTCAGCCCGGACCCCTAGAGATGCCCAGGCCACGGTGCTGTGTCTGAGATGCCCTGAGACAGAGCTCTAACCCCGCAGAGCTGCCATGGCCATGTGGAAGACCATCATGTGCACGCCCTGGACTGCAGAGCTGGCACAGCAGATACTCCTGGATGTGCTGGGGAGGTGGCCAGAGCACAGCACGTGCACCTCCGATGGGGACAAAATGGGTGTCTTTGTCCTGGCTGTGAGTTTCTGTCAGTGGCCTTTGCTGGCCCCAAGGCCACCTCTCCAGCAGCTCTCCATCCTCCTTCCCCCACTGCATCTCCCTGCCTCAGGGCCTGAAAGCTGGCCTAGGGACAGCTGCAGGGCCACCAGGTCCGGTGCTCCCCCTGTGTCTCTCTGGGCCTCTCCCTGCCACGCCCAGACCCTGTCACACAGGCACCTCGGCACTGAGCGCTGTATTGGGGGGCTTTGTCCTTTGCAGGCAACTGTGGTGATGTGGAAGATCCTCCAGGAGCCCTGTGTCCCAGATATAGTGGATGAGCATTTCCCGCAGTTATTTGTGCATCTGCTCTTCCAAGTGTTCTTCAGCACCAAAGAGATGCCAGAGGCGGTTGGTACCTTCTGGAAGGGATGCCAGGAAGAACATGGCCTTGCCAGCAGCCCCAACAGGTGCTCTATCCCAATCCTTCTGTCCCTGCCACACGGCCAGGGCAGGAGCCAGTGCTCCCATTGTGACCCGGGCTTTGATCTGCACTCAGGTTTGCAGTGAGGACCCTGAAGTCCCTGCTGTGCCGAATTGACTATGAGGATGTGGTGTTGTCAATGGAGCGCAAGCGTGGCTGGGACACGCTGCTCTGTGCTGACACCCACCATTATGCCGTGGGTCTCCTGGCCAGGTGAGACCCTCTTCTCCCCATTGCTCCCGGCATTTGTGCTCTGTGTCTGGGGTATTCCACTCAGTCCCCGTGGCCGTGGGCCAGAGGGACGACGGATGGCCAAGCAGACTGGGAAAGGCTGGGAGAGGAGGGTGCCCAGTAGCAGCCACATCTCAAACAGCCCAGGTCCCCCTGCAGGGTGGGGGGTAAAGACAAGAACTGCGTCAGTCTGTCCTGGGAGGGGCTTCCCCCCTCGGCTCAGGGTCTTAGTGTCATAGGAGCAGGCCCCCGGCCAGGTAATCATTATCACTGACTCCATGTATTGCAGAAGTCTGATCAATAATAATCTTTATTAGGAAAACCATTGTTCTTATAGATAGTTATGATATAGGTTGATTTTAATTGGTTTTCTAGTCTAAAAACTATCACCATTAGTTAATTAAGAAAGCACCCTTTGGTAGACAAATCTCCGTAACATATTCCACATGTTCACAATACCAGGTGCAGCATGTTAAGATAAGAATGTTTTTTCATTCTTTCCTCTGATCTTTCTCAGACTTTCTCAGGCGATGCCTGGGAAGGCTGTCTGTTTCTCTCTGAGGCCAGAGAGCTGCTGCCACATGTTAGTGCCATTTTCCACCTTGCAGGGAGATGCTCAATGAATCCATCTGCTTGTGCAAAAGCATCACAGGCTGTCTCCTTGAGTTGCTAAGCAAAGAGATGCCATACTGGAACTTCCCTACCATGGCATTCCTTGTGGGGGTGAGTCTGAAGGCTGGGGCTGCCTCCCAGCTCTCTGCCCTCTCGTAGCCGCAGCTGCCTGGGATGGTGCCCACGCCCTGCGCTGCTGCCTGGTCCCCGCCCTGTGCGGTTCTGGGCTCCTGCCGGCCGGGTCCCCTGTCACTGCCCTGTGCCTTTCAGGTCCTGCATTGCCTGGACTTGAGAGCATGCAGTGACAGCATCATGGATCTCTTGTCGAGGCACTTGCTGAGTGAGTGCACAGAGATGCGCCGCCAGGTTCTGAGGGCCCTCCTCTTGCTCAGGGATAATCCCTCGCTGGTAAGGAGGGGCAACAGCTGAAGCCGTGCAGGCAGCGTGGGGCTGGGGAACGCAGTCGCTGGAACTTGGCTGGGCTTCAGGCACTGGGGCAGCCGCTCCCAGCTCTCCTGCCTCCCACTTCAGCTGCCCGAGGGCTGCGGGACAGGCCTTTGGCCTCTGGGCACTGTGGCAGCAGGGTGGCCTTTCGCACACTTTTGTTCCAAACAGGCCAAAAGAATGTGGAGCCTGACCGAAAGCCTCGGGGAGCTCCTGCAGGAAAATGACAGTGATGTGGTCAGGATGGCCATTGTTCTAGTTAGTGATTTGTTCCTGGGTAATGACACCCCAATACCCAGCCCCATCGCCCTGCAGCTGGCTAAGGTGCTCCTGCCACTCTTTGACCACGTAAGTCTCTGTGCCCTCAGCCACGGCCACTGGCTGCTGCCCAGACACTTGGTGCCCTGTGGAGATGCAGGCCTGCGCCCACGTGGGCCAGAATCAGCTGATGCCAAGGTCTTGTTTCCTTCCTGTTCCACAGGATGATAGCCACGTGCAGCAGCTCTCCATGTTTGTATTTCGAACCTTGCTGTCTGCTGTAGCAGAAGACGGAAAAAAGCCCCTGATGACACAAGTGTGTCAGAGCCTGCTCCCACTCTTCTTCCACTGCCATGATGAGAATCAGTGTGTGGCAGAGGTGAGGACTCGCGGGCTGCTGCTGTCCCCCTGGGAGGGGGCTCGGCTGTCTCCTGCCCTGGTGCCTGGCGGGCTGCAGCCTCCTCCTGGCCCTGGCACTGGGATACTGAATCTGGGCCCTGGGCTGTGGGGACATTTCCGTGTCTCTATTGCTCTCCAGTCTTCTCAGGAAACCCTGCTTTGTTTGGCCAAATTCCTGAATAGGAGAGATCTTGAAAAATCTGTAAAGAAGGAGAAACTGTGGAAGTTCATAGAGATCCTGGTAAGGAGGGCCGGGAAGCCGCAGCCCCAGCCTGGAGCAGCCCCTGAGCGCGGTGCTCGGTGTGCGGGCTGGCAGCTGTGCCCCTGCCCGCTGCTGCAGCCCGAGGCCGCGCGGGCTCTGATCCAGGCTGTGATGTCAGTGTGACATCACAGACATGTCAGTGTGACATCACAGACATGTCAATGTGACATCACAGGGATGTCAGAGTGCCATCACAAAGATGTCTAGGTGACATAAAGTGGAGCTTGTGTGACATCACAAAGATGACCTTGTGACATGACAGAGAACAGTGTGACATGACAGAGAGTTGTGTGACGTCAAAGAGATGTCCATGTGACGTCACAAAAAGCTGTGTGACATCACAGAAATGTCAGTGTGACATCACAGATGTGACCGCGTGAAATGACAGAGAGCTGTGTGACACCAAAGGGATGCCAATGTGATATCACAGTATTTGGTGCGACATCACGGATATGACAGTGTTACATCACAGAGATGTCCGTGTGACATCACAAAAAGTTGTGTGACACCACAGAGAGCTGTTTGACATTAAAGAGAGTTGTGTGACATCACAGAAATGTCAGTGTGACATCAAAGAGAGTTGTGTGACATCACTGAGATCTCAGTGTGACATAACAGAGATGACCGTGTGACATCACAGAGAGCTGTGTGACATCACAGTGAGTCAATATGACATCACAAAAATGTCTCTGTGACATCACAGGAAGTTGTGTGACATCACAAAGGTGTCCATGTGACATCACAGAGAGCGGTGTGACATCACAGAGATGTCATTATGACATCACAGAGTGTGTGACATCACAGGGAAGTCAATGTGACATCACAGGGAGCTGTGTGACATCAGAGAGATGTCAGTGTGACATCACAGAGATGTTTGTGTGACATCACAGGAGGTTGTGTGACATCACAGAGATGTCCATGTGACGTCACAGAGAGCTCTGTGACGTCACAGATATGTAAGTGTGACCTCACAGATATGTCTCTCTGACATCACAGGACAGGAAGTTGTGTGACATCACAGAGATGTCAGTGTGGCCTCACAGAGAGCTTTGTGACATCACAGGGTTAGTGCGACATCAGAGAGAGCTGTGCCACGTCACAAAGGTTTCAGTGTGACATCATAGAGATGTCATTGTGACATCATAGGAGGTTGTATGACATCACTGAGATGACCGTGTGGCATCACAGAGAGCTGTGTGACATCACAGAGATGTCAGAGTGACCTCACACAGATGTCTATGTGACATCAAGTGGAGGTTGTGTGACATCACAAAGATGACCTTGCGACATGACAGAGAGCAGTGTGACATCACAGAGATGTCCATGTGACATCACAAAAAGCTGTGTGACATCACAGAGATCTATGTGACATTAAAGACAGTTGTGTGACGTCACAGAAATGTCAGTGTGACATCAAAGAGAGTTGTGTGACATCAGAGAGATGTCTGTGTGACCTCACAAAAAGCTGTGTGACATCACAGAGATGATTGTGTGACCTCACAGGCAATTGTGTGACATCACAGAGGTCTCAGTGTGACAACACAGAGAGCTGTGTGATGTCACAGACATGTCAGTGTGACATCAAAGAGAGTTGTGTGACATCACAGAGATGTCTATGTGACATCACAGAGAGCTGTCTGACATTAGAGAGATGTCAGTGTGACATCACAAAAATGTCTCTGTGACATCAGAGGAGGATGTGTGAGAGCACAGCGATGTCCATGCGACATCACATAGAGCTTTGTGGCGTCACAGAGTTGTCTGTGTACATCACAAGAGATATTGTGACATCAGAAAGATGTCCCTGTGAAATCACAGAGAGCTGTGTGACATCACAGAGATGTCAGTGTGACATCACAGGAAGTTGTATGATATCACAGAAATGTTTGTGGGACATCACAGAGGGCTTTGAGACATCATATAGCTGTGATTGTGACATCACAAACAGCTATGTGACCTCACAGTTTCAGTGTGACATCACAGAGATGTCCGTGTGACATCACAGAGAGGCCGCAGTCCTGTCCCAAAGCCCTGGGGTAGGTGAGGCAGGAGAGCTGGGAGCAGCTGCCTCATCTCCTGAAGCCCTGCAAGCCCAAGGGGCTGCTCTGCCCAGCGCAGCTTCAGCCACTGCCCCCTTCTCACCATCCAAGGATCCTTGGTGAGCACTGCAAGACCTCAGTCAGGCTCCACATTCTTTTGGCCTATTTGGAACAAAAGTGTGTGAAAGGCCACCCTGCTGCCACAGGGCCCAGAGGCCAAAGGCCTGTCCCGCAGCACTCGGGCAGCTGAAGTGGGAGGCAGGAGAGCTGGGAACGGCTGCCCCAGTGCCTGAAGCCCAGCCAAGTTCCAGCGACTGCGTTCCCCAGCCCCACGCTGCCTGCACGGCTTCAGCTGTTGCCCCTCCTTACCAGCGAGGGATTATCCCTGAGCAAGAGGAGGGCCCTCAGAACCTGGCGGCGCATCTCTGTGCACTCACTCAGCAAGTGCCTCGACAAGAGATCCATGATGCTGTCACTGCATGCTCTCAAGTCCAGGCAATGCAGGACCTGAAAGGCACAGGGCAGTGACAGGGGACCCGGCCGGCGGGAGCCCAGAACCGCACAGGGCGGGGACCAGGCAGCAGCGCAGGGCGTGGGCACCATCCCAGGCAGCTGCGGCTACGAGAGGGCAGAGAGCTCGGAGGCAGCGCCGGCCTTCAGACTCACCTCCACAAGGAATGCCAGGGCAGGGAAGTTCCAGTACGGCATCTCTTTGATGAGCAACTCAAGATGACAGCCTGAGATGCTTTTGCACAAGCAGATGGATTCATTGAGCATCTCCCTGCAAGGTGGTAAATGGCATTAAGATGTGGCAGCAGCTCTCTGGCCTCAGAGAGAAACAGACAACTTTCCCAGGCATTGCCTGAGAAAGTCTGAGAAAGATAAGAGGAAAGAACGAAAAAACATTCTTATCTTAACATGCTGCACCTGGTATTGTGAACATCTGGAATATGTTACAGAGATTTGTCTACCAAAGGGTGCTATCTTAATTATCTAATGGTGATTGTGTTTAGACTAGAAAAGCAATTAAAATCAACCTATATCATAACTATCTATAAGAACAATGGGTTTCTTACTAAAGATTATTATTGATCAGACTTCTGCAATACATGGAGTCAGTGATAATGATTACTTGGCCGGGGGCCCGCTCCTACAACACTAAGACCCTGATCCATGGTGGGGAAGCCCCTCCCAAGACAGACTGATGCAGTTCTTGTCTTTACCCCCCACCCTGCAGGGGGACCTGGGCCCTTTGAGATGTGGCTGCTACTGGGCACCCTCCTCTCCCAGCCTTCCCCAGTCTGCTTGGCCATCCCTCATCCCTCTGGCCCACAGCCATGGGGACTGAGTGGGATACCCCAGACACAAAGCACAAATGCCGGGAGCAATGGGGAGAAGGGGGTCTCACCTGGCCAGCAGACCCACGGCATAATGGTGGGTGTCAGCACAGAGCAGCGTGTCCCAGCCACGCTTGCGTTCCATTGACACCACCACATCCTCATAGTCCATTCGGCACAGCAGGGACTTCAGGGTCCTCACTGCAAACCTGAGTGCAGGTCAAAGCCCGGGTCACACTGGGAGCACTGGCTCCTGCCCTGGCCATGTGGCAGGGACAGAAGGATTGGGATAGAGCACCTGTTGGGGCTGCTGGCAAGGCCGTGTTCTTCCTGGCATCCCTTCCAGAAGGTATAGACCACCTCTGGCATCTCTTTGGTGCTGAAGAACACATGGAAGAGCAGATGCAAAAATAACTGTGGGAAATGCACCATCACTATATCTTGGACACAGGGCTCCTGGAGGAGCTTCCATATTACCACAGTTGCCTGCAAAGGACAAAGCCCCCTGAGACAGCGCTCAGTGCCAAGGTGTTCATGTGGCAGGGCCTGAGTGTGGCAGGGAGAGGCCCAGAGAGACACAGGGGGAGCACCGGACCTGGTGGCCCTGCAGCTGTCCCTAGGCCAGCTTTCAGGCCAGTGCCTGAGGCAGGGAGATGCAGTGGGGGAAGGAGGATGGAGAGCTGCTGGAGAGGTGGCCTTGGGGCCAGCAAAGGCCACTGGCAGAAACTCACAGTCAGGACAAAGACACCCATTTTGTCCCCATCGGAGGTGCACGTGCTGTGCTCTGGCCAGCTCCCCAGCACATCCAGGAGTATCTGCTGTGCCAGCTCTGCAGTCCAGGGCATGCACATGATGCTCTTCCACATGGCCATGGCAGCTCTGCAGGGTTAGAGATCTGTCTCAGGGGATCTCAGACACAGCACCGTGGCCTGGGCATCTCTAGGGGCCCAGGTTGACCACTGGCTCTGCCTCTGCCCACTGTCCCTCTCCAGCAGCAGCCAGGCAGCCCAGCCCTGTGGGGACAGGCCCCTGTGGGGCAGCGAGGGAGCATGGCAGCAGGCTCGGGGGCTGACATGCCTGGGCTGGCAAAGGGAGCAGCCAGAGGGCCCTTAGACTCTCTGTTGGTCAGACACTTGGGACACGCTGTACAGGGCGATGGGTTGGGGTGAGCCCTGAGCCCTCTGGGCAGGTGGGCCCCATACCTGTCACAGGATGGGGCCACACGCAGGAGTGTCATTACCGCGTCATTTGGCTGCGCTTCTGTGAGATACAGCAGGGTGATGTCCATCCTGTGCACAGCAGAATCATTGGCCATGAACCACTTGTGGATGTATCTCTCCATGACAGGCACCTGGAGAAGGCTCAGGGAGACTTGGAAAGCTGCCAGAGGGAGCAGGGTTCCCAGTGTCCCCAGAGAAGTGCTTCCCTTCCCACCACAGTGCAATTGCCTCAAAGGCTCACAGGGCCCAGCACTGTGGCTTGGGAAGCCGTGTGACTCATGGGGGAATTGAAGCCTGGCCACATCTGCTTACTTGCTCTGCTCTGGAAACACCCCTCTGCACAAGCAAATCCAGCAGGGCGGCACTGGTCTCATGTCCGAGGAGCTCTGAGTATGCTCTGAGCCCAGGGCCCATGGCGCTGGTCTCTTCCTGCTGAATTCTCTTGATGAATTTGCAAACAAGCTGTAGGAGAAGGGCAAGAAGCCACGGAGTGCTGCAGGCGTGCTGCTGGGCTGAGCAGTGCCAGCAGGCCCAGCCCAGGTGGGGATGGCTGCAGGTACCTGCGCTGTTCTGCGGAAGCGGCCACGGGTGCGTTCCTGCTCTCGTGTGCGCTGCACGGCTGCACCTGGCAAAGAGCGAGCGCAGCCCGAGCTGAGGGGCTGCGGGAGAGGCCGGAGAACACAGCCCAGCCCTGCGCTGCCCAGGCAGGGACAGCCCCGCGACGGCCCAGGGCACGGAGCACAGCTGTGGGGTGTCTGCCCGGCCCCTATTCCATCCTGTCCATGGGCATGGCCCCAGGGGATGGGATGGGATGGGATGGGATGGGATGGGATGGGATGGGATGGGATGGGATGGGATGGGATGGGATGGGATGGGATGGGATGGGATGGGGCCAAGCTGGCTGCAGGCACCAGCCCTGCAGCCCAGCTCTGCCACTCACCCTTCTGCAGAGGCTGGAACTGCTCCACCACTTCAGGCTGCTGTGCTGGTTCAGCTCCAGGGCCTTCTTTCTCCTCCTTGCCCCAGGCCAGGTTGTGCATGCTCGCAGGTCTGTGCTCTATGTCAATGTCTGCATTCATGGCTACTTTAAGGAGAAGGTGGCTGGGAAAAGGTCCAAGTCAGCAAGTGCTGCAGTCATGCCTTGAGGGCACCTGCAAGAGTGAAGTCTTGGCAAGGCTACAGGACAGCAAGTCCTGCACTCTGGTCCTGGGGCTCCAGCCACAAGGACAGGAGACTCCTGTCAAGGATGATGCTAAGCAAATGCCGCAGTCTGCCCTTGAGGGCAGCTGCAGAAGAGATGCCTCGGGAAGGCCAGGGGTCACCAAGTGCTCTGGTCTGCTCACGAGGTCACCTGCAGGAGTAACACCTCAGGAAAGCCTCAAAGTCAGCAAGGAACAAGTGGCTGTGCGAGGGCTCCTCACAGCACCACTCTGTCCTGTCCTGTCCCGTCGTGTGCACTGAGCACTCTGGCATGGCCTTGTCACTGCCAACACCTCTGCCACAGTGTGTCACAAAGGGGCCTTGGATCCCCTGTCCCGTTCCATTCCACGGTGACCATGCTGCACCGTGTCACCAAGGGCCCTTGCACGCACTGCCACCTGCCCTGGGGCCACCCCCAGCCCCCCAGAGTGGCCCAGGGTGGAAGGAATGCCTTGCCCCAGGTGTGTCAGACAGCCCAACAGGATCTTTAGGAAGGGCTCAGCCCATCAGCAAACGCTGTCCTGCTCTGCGGGCTCAGAGCAGCAGGAGCCCCCGCAGCTGTCGACGCAGCCGCGGCGGGAAGGGCACGGGGCCTCCACAGAAGCTGGCACGGCCTCCTCGGGACACGTCCCACACGGTGGCCATCCTAAGCACGGCCGTGGGACACAGACCAGGAACGTGTGGGCCAGGGCAGGAATGCTGCTCTGAGCCCTGGGGCCCGGGCAGCGCTGACAGCAGCAGGTGAGGCACAGTCCCTGCCCAAGCAGAGTTCCCCCGAGCCCTGGCAGCACCGGTGCCCGTCTCCTGCCCCAGAAACCTGTGCCCCAAAAGGGCTTCTCTGCCAGAGGGAAGCCAAAGCTGGTTTCTGTTGGAGCAGTGGTCCTGTAGAAAAGGTGTAGTCGGTCCAGTGGAAAACCCCAGCTGTGTCCTCTTGGAAACCTGTGGGAAGGCTGCCTCTCTCTGTAGAAATCCCAGGATATATCTAGGTGGGAATGTTTAGCTCTTCCCCCTGGGTGGAGCATCTCACCATGGGCTAATGTCAGTCTGAGTAACACAGTGGGTCCTTGATAAAAGACACGACGTCATAAAACAGTAAAGCTGGCCGGACAGAACGCACATCCAACCAATATTATTAATGCAACATTCTCCGCTTATTTGAGAGAAGATGGCAGTTTTTATACACATCTACATAGTTTACAATTTACAAAGGCACTCTGATTGGCAAGCTAGCATTTCTTTCTTTGTCTTAAGGTGGCCGAAACCTTACACTATAAACCTATACTACTTCACACCCAGACAGCCCAGAACTCCCCATCACACCTTAATACAATTTCTAACTGCACCACAGACTCTTAATTTCTAACTGCGTCAGAGGCTGGAAGGCCTCACAAGGCCCAAATCTGAGGCCCAGACTGGAGTAGCTCAAATCTCATTCCAAACATAAATCATGATCTCTGTCTCTCAGAAATGCTTCAACACTTGATCCCCTGTTAAACAGAAATGGCTCTGGAGGGAGTTATCTCTGAGCCATGTGGGGAGACATTGATGGGCCCATTCACAGGAGATAAGGAAAACAGTCCAGAGGCAACTGCTACACAGATGGCAATAGAAAACATCTGGCCACTCAATCTCAGACAACAAACGAACTGTAGGTTTACTGATAAATGAAATTGGATATTGAAAGATGAAAGAAATGATGGGGGAAAAGCATAGATTCCATGGAAATTAAAATCTAAAAGTGAGGGTCATACATTAGAGGGAATCTTTGGTATCAGGCATATCAGGAAGTCTGTACCGCTTAAGTGCCTCATCCAGTGTGGAAAGACAGAAGGGAAATTAGGATAAAAAGGAGGCTGTGTCCTCCAAAAATTGGAAAGACCTCAAGGGGATGTCCCATGGCCTCTCCCTTCATTTGAATAAAATAAAAGGACTCCTCTGTCTCTGTTTAGGACATAAACCTGTGGCAGCAGCTCTCTGGCCACAGAGAGAAACAACTTTCCCAGGCATTGTCCTGGGGGCAGGCTGTGAGAAGATCAGAGAAATGAATGAAAACCAATTCTTATCTTCACTTGCTGCACCTGCTGTTGTGCACATGTTGAATGTGTTATGGAGATTTATTTGCCAAGGGATGTTTTTTTAATTAGCCAGTGGTGGTGGTGATTGGATTAGTGGACCAATTACATCCAGGTGTATTATAATTGTATAAAAGCAATGGGTTTCTTAATAATGATATATAATATAATAAAGAGGTTGATCAGCCTTTTGTGAATCCTGGGGTCAATACTAATTATTACCCAGCTGGGGGCCTGTGACAAAGACATAAACCTCTGGTGTTTGTGGATTAATTTTCCTGACAAGTTCTTCCCAAACTGTTCCAACAGGGATCACTCTTCCACAGAGTGCAGTCCTTCAAGGACAGCCTGCTCCAGCTCGGGTCCCCCCAGGATCACACATCCAACCAGGAAACCTCCTCTGGGGTGGGCTCCTCTCTCCACAGGTCTGCAGGTCCCTGCCAGCAATCTGTTCCAGCACAGGCCTCCCACGGGCTCACAGCCTCCTCTCAGGCATCCTCCTGCTGGGGCATGTGCTCCTGCAGGGCTGCAGGGCAATCTCAGCATCCCGTGCCCTCCCTGTGCTCAGGGCTCAGCTGCCTCCCCAGGGCTCCCCAGGGCTGCAGGACAATCTCAGCATCCCCGTGCCTGGAGCACCTCCTGCCCCTCCTGCATGGACCTGGCTGTCTGCAGGGCTGCTCCTCTCACACATCCTCACTCCTTTCTGGACACAATTCCTTTGCTGCAATTGCTTTTCCCTTCTTCAGTGAGTTTACATATTCACAGCAATAACAGAGGCATCAGCACATCCCTGACGGGCCCGGCCGAGGCCAGTGTGCCTCTCCTGGAGCCGGCTGGCATTTGCTCTGTGGGCATGGGGGACCTTCCAACAGCTTCTTAAAAAAACCATTACTTTACCTACCAAAACCTGGCCATGCTAACCCAACAGACTTTCTTATCTATTTCCCACCTCCTCACTACACTAAGAATTTAATTCTAGTGATGATAATCATCAAGTGGTGACCAAGAGAGAAATTTAATATGTAAGTCTGCAGGCACTGAAGTTCACACTACAGACTAAATGAAAAAATGCCTCAAACCTACTCATCAAAGAGTCTAACTGCTGGCACATTTGTACATGTGCATTTATTCAATAAAACTCATTAATTAGTTGTAATGTTTAGGCTGAATACTAATTTCGCACCAAGATCTTCCTGCTTTTGGACCCAATTCCAATTGAAAAATATTACAATAAGCATTACATTTTTGGTAAAGACACATGCCTAATCCACAGCCCACTGGAGCCACAGGTGGCACTGAATTTTAATGTTAAGAGGGACTGGAACATACTACATTCTTTATAATGATTTACATTGACAGTTCACCCTTACTGCTTATGTCACAGCCCTCAGGTATCCATCTGACACTACAGACTGTCTTTCTCAGGTTCAACACCTACACAAACAGAGAGATGGCCTCCCAACACATCTGCATATGTAAGATGGGAAAAACGAGAGAAAAATTTCCTTTTCTGATTGTCCAATATTGGAGCACCAAGATGTTTCTTATTACCATCTGAGTAGGAGCTGCCTCTGGGCAGTTTTCCCTAACTCCTGTTAATGGCCCATCAATGTCTTGCCACATGGCTCAGAGATACTCTCCAGGAGCCAGTTCTGTTCAACAGGTGATCAAGGACACAACTCATGACTCAGAATAACATCAGCCCATTGTGAGATGCTCCACCCAGGGCGAGGAGCTAGGCATTCCCACCTGGATAAAATCGGGAATTTCTAGACAGAGAGTCAGCCTTTCCACAGGTTTCCAAGAAGACACAGCAACCACATCTGCCATTCCAAGTGGACTGCAGTAACTCCAATTTGGACTACTACCAGCATGCTGGCCACAGAGGTGTTAGGTTGTATTCTGACTTTGTCAGTGGTCTTCTTTTTGTATTATTGCACATATTTTTGTTTTTTTTTCTCTTTTCCCAATGCATTGTATTTCTGACTACAGTCTCTCACTGGTTTTGCTTTCAACCAGAACATTGATATAAAATAAAGAGGAAAGCTGTCAGTCCTAACCCAGAGCTCTGCAGAAGGCTCTGTGGGGAGCGCACCTGACGTTATTGAAGCTGTGTGTTCAGCCCAGAGCCCTGGAAAGATGGGATTGGCCTGGCTGCCTCAGCCTGTTTGGCGCTGGCTCTTGCACCATTCTGGCCCTGCTGGTACAGCACTCACTGCTTGCCCAGCTTCCCTGCCATGTGTTGTACATGTTCCTGACCCATAAATCCTGTGAGACTATTGCTGATGGGATAGGGAGGAGTCACACTTTGAAAGAATCCTCTTCAGTTCCCCTTCATTTGAACAGAGGTAATTCAACAAGTCTATCCACAAATGCTGGAAGATATCCTCCAGTTCTGCCCTTGGAGATGCAAATGGCCCTGAGCAGCACAAAGGGCTTTGGCAGGAAGGCCACTCCTTTGCAGGCTTTCCCCAGGAGCCCCGGGTCAGTCTTTTCTTCTCTGTGCTCCCCTCTGGCTCCATTCCTACGCTGCCTCCAGATCATGAACTTGTCAGGGACAGCCAAGCAAACCACCGTGCATGTGTGCCATTGGATCTTTCCCTCCAGTTCCCACAGAGGCCATGCTAGACACTCCTGTCTGGCTTCCAGGTCTGCAATTTCCTCCTCCAAGTGCAGCTGGTGCTGCCAAAGGATTACCTCCTGCTCCTTCATCCTCTGGACAATTCCTTTATCATCCTCAGGAGAAAACCCATTCTTTCCAGAGGGCTGGTTGATGCTGACAATGTTCATCAACACCAGGTACCTATGGAAGATTCCTTCAGCCATGGCTGATCCTTCCCTGAAAGAGAAAGAAAGGAGGCCAGAGCCAAGATCCAGACTATATTGCCTCGGGAAGAGACAGGAAAGAGGCTCGCCCCTGGCAGGAAGGCTCTGGCCAGCCCTGCAGAAAGGCTGGAGGCCAGAGGTGCTCCTCAGGGCTCGCCTGCTGCTGCCAGCTCCAGCCCAGCTGCCCAAAGAGGCTCCAGGAGTACGTGATGAGGAGGAAGAGGAGGAAGTGTGAGACACAGGGACACAAACCTGTGCAGCCGGGTTTGATGAGAGAGAAGCTCAGCATTGCAGATGGCAGAAGAAACCAAGCCCAGTCCCCCAAGCAGGAGGAGGAGAGGAAGGGCCTCCCAAGCTGGCTGCAGGCAGACAGTGGAGACCTTGCCCAGATGATCCCAAATGGGCTGGGGGGAGGGAATACACAGCCCTGTTTTCCAGCTGCTCCCACCACTTCTGACCCTGACAATGTCATGAGACAAAGCCCGATGAAATCCTGATCCGCGTGGGCAACTGAGCCCTTGAAGGGCTTAGTGTCAGGTCAAGGCTTCCTTTCCCTCCCAAAGCCTTCCCTTGGCAGCCTTGGGCAGGGGATTCATCCTCCCTCCCTCCTCCTTCCCACAGACCTGCTCAGAACCACTCCATGGGCACTTTCCATTCTCTGTGTCCGTCCTCAAGTGCAGTGCCAACCTGAGTCAGTCCTGGCTCTGTCCTGAGCTCCCAGGATCTCACAGGCTAAGATGGCAATGCTCAGCCAAACCAGGGCCCTGCCCCTGCCAGCAGCACCCCCAGAAGCAGCAGCACCCCCACAAGCAGCAGCAGCAGCAGCAGCAGCAGCAGCTCAGTCGCCTCTCAGCTGTTGGTGCCCCTGCACTGCAGCCCCTCCCGCTGGCACCAACCTTCCCTCATGGCCTTGGAGACAGTCCTGAATCCATCCATGGGGTCACAGAGCCATGGAATCCCAGAGTTCCAGGTTCCTGGAATCCTAGAGTCATTGAATCCTGAGAACCACACTCAGAGGAGGAGGAGGAGGAGGAGGAGGAGTAGGACGAGAATGAGGAGGAGGACAAGGAAGAGGAGGAGGAGGAGGAGGCGGATGAGGACAACAATGAGGTGGAAGATGAGGAGGAGGAATAGGAGGAGGAAGAGAGAGAATGAGGACAAGGAGGATGATGAGGAGGATGAGGAGGAGGAGGAGGAGAACGAGGAGGAGGAGGAGAAGGATGAGGAAGATGAAGGCGAGGAAGAGGAGGATGAGGAGGAGGAGAAAGAGGAGGAGCAGGAGGAGGAAGAGGAGGAGGATGAGGACAAGGAGGACGAAGGCAAGGACAAGGAGGATGAGGATGAGGATGAGGAGGACGAGGGCAAGGAAGAGGAGGAGGAGGAGGCAGAGAAGGACGAAGAGGAGGAGGAGGAGGAGGAGGAGGAAAAGGATGAAGATGAGGAGGACAAGGAGGATGAGGATGAGGAGGATGAGGAGGAAAATGAAGATGAACAGGAGGAGGAGGAGGAGGAGGAGAATAAAGAAGAGGAGAAGGAGGAGGACAAGGATGAGGAGGACCAGGAGGAGAAGGGCGAGGAGGATGAGGACGAGCAGGATGGGGATGACGAGGAGGAAGAGGAGGAGGAAGATGAGGAGGAGGAGAAGGAGGAGAATGAGGATGAGGAGGAGGAATGATGAGGAGGAGGAGGATAAGGTTGAGGAGGATAAGGAGGAGGAGGAGGAGGAGGAGGAGGAGGAGGAGGAGGAGGAGGTGGACAAGGATGAGGAAAAGGACGAGGATGAGGAGGACAAGGAGGACAAGCAGGAGGAGGATGAGGAAGACGAGGAGGAGGAGGAATAGGAGGAGGAAGAGGAGAAGAGGATGAGAATGAGGATGTGGAGGAGGATGATAATGAGGAGGAAGATAAGGATGAGCAGGACAAGGAGGAGGAGGAGGAAGGGCAGGACTAGGATGACAAGGAGGACAAGGAGGACAAGGACGAGGAGGAGGAGGAGGAGTAGGAGGACGAGTAAATAGAGGAGGAGGACAAGGAGGAGCAAGAGGACAAGAAGGATGAGGAAGACCAGTAGGAGGAGGAAGAGGAGGAGGAGGTGGAGGAGGAGGAAGAGGAGGAGGAGGAGGACGACAAGGACAAGGACGAGGACGAGGACAAGGATGAGGATGATGAGGATGATGAGGAGGAGGATGAGGAGGAGGAGGTGGAGGAGGGGTTGTTCAAAGAGCAGTTAAAGAATGAGTGCTGGGAACCTGTCCCCATGGAGAACCCATCTCCAGATGTGCTCCATGCCCTTAACAATGGCCCCTGGGGAAATGGAAACCTCCTGGCTGTGCACGGCTGCTCCCAATGTGCAAATACAGCCCTGGGCAGTGAGACTGGGACTGCCTGGGAAATTGTTCTGGGTGTGATGGCCCTGGCAGGGCCAGCCCAGAGGCTGCAGGGCTGGACCTTCATCGACTGGAATTAGTTAGGATAAATCAGAAGCAAATGAGTATTAACAGGAACAGGAATCCAGATTCCTCCAGGACACTTTAGTTTGGTAACAGCTCACTGGAGCTTGGCCTTGCAAAGTGCTCATGTCATGGGAGGAGGAACTGATTATCAAGGAGAAATTGAAGTAATTGTGTTAAACAATATTGAACAAGATTGGATTACTTAACCCCATGACAGGGTAGCACAATTATTGATATTGTCAGTGTTTAAAACAATTGGGAAAAAAGGAGATCCACCTCAAATCACTGCTGTTGGTGGAGATAAAGGGTTTAGATCCAGCAGTGCTAATAATGGAGCCAGAGTGTGGGTCCAGAGGCCAAAAGGCCCTCCCGAGGCAGCTGAAGGAACAGCTCCTGGGAAGGACAGCAGTGTTTGAATCCTGAAACCTGGGCAGGAATGATGGGAATGTGTCCCTGCAGCCAAGTGCTCTGTGTGAGAACAGGTAGATATTACAGGAGATTGTTTTACGCATCCTGCCAGACCAAATCTCCCTGTTTGCCCCAGTGAAAACTCATAACCTGGGCTCCATCTAGGATGGAGCCAGGGCCAGGCTCTTGTACTGCCCAAGGTGTATCCCTTGAAGGCCTTTTAATAAATACCTGCTTTATTCCTTTAACACTGCCTAGCTCTGTTCTAGGCAGCCTCTCAAGGCATCACCACCAAGCCAAGGGAACACGGACCAGGTCTGTCTTTCTGGGCCTCCTGGGGACCACCTGGCCACCTTGGCATGTTGAGGGCTGCTTCTCATCTGCCCTGAAGCCCTGGGGCTCTGGGCTCTCCTTCCTATGGGAGAGAACTCTCCTTCTCCTCCATGGGCCATGGCCAAACTCGGGATTCCTCCTCCAAAACTCTGTACATCCAAGGGTTGCTCCCAAGTGAAAGCTGCCAGGACAGACAGGTCTGGCTGCCCTTGGCCTCTTGGGAGCTGCCTCTCATCTGGTTTTGAAACCCTGGGGCTTGATGCTTTCCTTCCAATGCAAAGACTTGTCCTTCTTCTCAAGAGGACCATAGTCAGAATGGAGATTTCTCCTCCCAAATTCCATATATCCAAGGATCCCTCAATGACAAAAGCTGCCAGGAAGAAAGCTCTTTTTGCATGAGCCTTCCAGAAGCCACCTCTTCCTTCTTCTTCCTTTGAAACACTTGGGCTCTGTATTTGCATTCCTATGGAAAAGAACTGTCCTTCTACTCCAGGTGTCCATGTGTGAAATTGAGATTCCACCTCTAAAATTCCCTATATCCAAGGGTTGCTCCCAGCCAAAATCTGCCAGTATCATCAAGTCTGGCTGGCCTTTGCCTCTGGTGGCTGCCCCTGCAACTCTGGGGCTCGGTTCTTTCCTTCCCATGGAGATCACTGTGACACTGTGGGCACCTCATGGAACCAAGGGGATCATTGTGGCACCACTGGAGCCCATGGAACCAAGGGGCCATGGTGACACCGCGGGGCTTCATGGACCCAGAGACCATTGTGACTCTGTGGGGCCTGATGGAACCATGGAGACCATTCTGACCCTTCAGGGCCCCGTGTCACCAAGGGGACATTGTGACACCTCAGGGCCTCCTGGAAGCAAGGGACCATTGGGACACTGTGGGGTCCCATGGAAGTGAGGGAACATGGAACAGGTCTGGCTGGCTTGGCCTGCCAGGGGCCACCTGACAGGTCTGGCTGTCAAGGTCTGGGATGTCAAGGGCTGCCTCTCATCAGCTCCTGGAGCACTGGGGCTCAGTGCTCTACTTTGTATGGAAAAGAACCGTCTGTCATTTCAGATGCCCATTGCCAAAACTGGTATTCTCCCTAAAAAGTTTCCTGTATTCAAAGGTATCTCTCAGAACAGAATCTGGCATCTCTGGCTGGCCTTGTCCTTAGGTGGTCACTTCTCATTTGCACCTAAAACAGTGGGACTCTGTTCCTTCATTCCTATGGAAAAGAACTGGTCCTCATGTCCAGGAACCATGGCCAAAATATGAATTGGCCATCAAGCCCAGCCGGACTCACATAGCCATCTGTAGGCCCAAGGGGAGATATTGACTCTTCCAGAGCTGCCATCCTCCCTCCAGTGAGAGAAAAGAACACAGGGCAGGCACACAGAGGAGCAACATGAAGACACCAAGGTCACTGAAGAGGAACTTGATTCCCAGATGGGAGGGATGAGGAGATGCCTTGATCTTGGGGCTGGAATCCTCTGCTAAAGCTGTGGAGAAGGATGTCATTGATACATCAGACTCTCTTTTTCCCTATAATGCACTGAAAAGTATGGAGAGATGACTTGTTCAGCAAAGGCCTCCATGCTAAAGTAAGGAAATGTTGCAGTAGCTGTGATCCCATGAGAAGTTTGAACATTGAAAGAGAGAAGAGTGATGAGACCCTGTGCCCTCAGGGAGAGAAGAAGACCTCTGTTCCCAGAGATGAAGATGATTTCAGAAATAGATGAAGAGATCTGTTGCTCTTAAACAGCTCATCTTGAAACTAATACCCCATAAGTTGGCATCACCCATAAGCTCAGCTGTGGGAAAAGGTGGGAAAAAATGGGAGGGATTTCATGATTACAGATTTTTCCAGGCAGTGGTTATTCGTGGAAATGAAAAGCCGTGAGATAACAGTTTTCTTGTGGAGAATTCTCCATAACATTAACAAGAGGTACTTCTCTCCTGATGTGAACTGAAGAAAGATTAGAATATTCTAGACGTGGTAAACTGACTGAAAATTTTAGGTTTAGTCTCTACATTGTCAGGTTGTATGAAGAGAGGATGTTCAGAAAGTTCAGAAAGTTTTGTTCATATTCTTATTACTCTTTCATTTAGGTGCTGTTAATAAACTTTTATTTACACTCTTAAAGTTTTGAGCCCACTTTGCCTTTCTCCTAATCCTATCTCACAGCAGGAAATGACTAAGTATATTCTAATGAGTGCACTCGTAATTAGCCAACACTGAACCCACCATACTAATTGATGCGTTGGCCGAGAAATCTCAAATTGGCGAACAAAAATCACTACAGAAACTTCCTGATGAACTGCACTAGAGCAGAGGGAAATCAAGGCAGAGCCATGGATTGTCAGGACTTGCTTGATACTAATGAGCCCCGTGGTGTATTTGGAGCTGAGCCCTGGAACCTCAGGGCCTGAGAGGAGATGGCACAAATCTTTCCAGGAGTCAAAGTCAGAAGAAAACCCCAAAGTTTCTCGAGTCATTAATGGGACCCCTTGAGGTCCATCCCCAACAAAGGTTCCTGATGGACTCGTTGGAGGAGAGAATTGGAGGCCAGGATGGCACAAAAACCTCTCAGAGACTGAAAACGGCAAAAAAACCTCTCAGCATGGAAAAGAAAATCCAAAGTACCTTGCAAAAGTTAAGAATCTCAAAGTATTCATGAGCCCCACTGAGTGCCTGCACAAAGCTCTCAAAGGACTCATTAAAGCAGATAACTGGGGCCATGATTGCACAAACCTCTCACAGAGTCTGTATCAAAAGGAAAACACCAAGTACCTTAAAAGAACTGAAGTACCTTGAAGCATGAATGGGCCCCACTGAGTGTTGTTACTGACAAAGCCTCTCCAGGGACTAATTAAAGCAGATAATTGGAGGCCATGATTGCAGAAACCTCTCAGAGACTCCAAGGCAAAAGCAAAAGCCAAAGTCCTTTGAAAATCCTGCAGTCCCTGGGAGCATGAAGGAGCCCCCAGGGCCATTCCTGACAAAGGCTCCCCAGGGACTCCTTCCAGCAGATCCTTGAGGCCACTGGGATGTGAGCTAGGGGGGGATGCTGAGGGCAGGAGCAGGGGCTGACAGTGCCCAGCCTGGCTGGGGCTGTGCCAGGAGGCCCCAGGGCCTCAGGACAAGGTGTCTCCTCACAGCCCTTGGTGGCACAGACCCTGCTGTGCCCCAGGGCACCAAGACTTGGCTTCTCTTTGTCCCCTCCTGCCATCAGTGCCTCCAGTTCTCTGCTCGGCCTGGGGCCTGGGGACACTTTCTCAGTCGTGTCCCTCAGTGGTACCCATTAAAAGTCCAAGAAACTTTGGAGTTGGATTCTGACTTGGAGTTCTGAAGAGGTTTCTGCAGCTCCCTCTCAGGGCCTGATGTTCAGGGCCTGAGCACAAAGCCCCAGAGGGTCATTAAAGTCCTTGTGCTGTGTCTGTGCTGCTGAGCTGGGCCAGGCTCCTGGCACAGAGAGTGATCCTGGTAACCAAGCAGAGCTTCAAAAGCACATTTCTCTTGCTGAGCAGCTCTTCTCCCAGCCCAGCAGTGTGGGAACTCAAAATGCCTCTCAGACATTTTTAGAGGTTCCAAGCCGTAGTCAGACGCAGTCTGGACCCCAGCAGGCAGCTGGATTTAGCTGTGATTTCGAGTTTGAACCATGGAATGAATTACCAACTTTGAAGGTAGAACAAGCAGTCACAAAGTGCTAAATAGTATAGTAAATATAGTCACAAAATAGAGAGAAATATTTTTTAGTAGTGTACAGGGGGGTTTTAGTACATATACAGGGGGGTTTTTACTTTGTACATAGGGGTCAGAAGTTCTAAGATGGAAGAAAGTGGGCTAAACCCATCCTTCTTCTTTCTTCTTCCTTACCTCCATGTTCTTGATAATGTTGGCACTCATAGATTAGTTTAGAATAGAAAAACACTTAGTAACATAAATAATAAGTATTGAAGAATAATTATAAACATGTTATACGTAATATATCTTATAAAAGATAGCAACAGCCCTAGGCGGAGAGAGAAGAGAAGAAGACACCAAACAGTCAAGGTGTCAAGAGTATGTGCCTCTCTACCTGGGCCACTGACCAAAGAGCCGCAGCCCGAAAACTTAATCTTTTAGATAACTAGCAATAAAACATCTTGAGACCAAACAAGAAGAAACTGTGGAGTTTTCCTTTGAAAACACGGGTTAAAGAAGAAGCTCTACCACCACACGAGAACCCCAGCCAAACCCAAAGTTCCCACAACTGGCGTCCCTGTGGGTGGGCATCAACAAGAAGACCAAAAAGAAACATCAAACAACCTCCAACCTTCATCAGCGGAGAAAGAAAAAAAAAAAGAGAGAAGAGCAGAGCACACACTCGCCACAAATTCCAAGACGAGAGGGAGCGGACAGCTCGAGATAAGAACCTGACCTTCACCGAAACAACTCGTCTCGGGGACTTTTCAGGGAGGAGACGACCCAGAAGCGCGCCTGGGATCTCTCACCTGTGACCCGATGGACGGTGATCAGTGCCATCTCCGGACTGACCTCGAGCCGACACAGCTTTTGGTGAGAACGGTCAAAATTAAGAACATGGGGGGGGAATTCTCCCAAGAGGAAAAAGAAATAGCATCTGCTTTCCAGGGCATCATCTCTGCCCATCCGGTAGAGATTGCTCAAAAGGAGTTGAAAGATTTATTATTATGGGTGCGGTGTAACTTCCCACACTCAGATCCAGATTTGTTGTATGAGCCAAATTTTTGGCAGGAAATTAACAAGCAATTATATTATCAGGCTATAAAAAATAACAAGCTTGCCACAAAACTTTTATCTTCAGCAAGAACAGTTCTAGAGTCACTCTCACAATGCGGCAGCTCAAGCCAGGCAGCTACGGCTCCTGGTGACAAACAGGAGGGGGGACAGTCCGGCCAGCAGCTTGGGACAGATCCTCTCACCACAGACACAGGACAGGCAGGATTGCTTTCTGTGGAAAATCAGGGAGATGATACCCCATCGCGTCCCGTGTCCCCGGGTTCTCACTGTTCCTCAGTTTCCCAAGAGTCCCTAAGCTCCTCCGACGCAGAAATTCCACAGACGGAGGCAAGTGAGCAAGGCACAGTCGCGACCCTCAGTGGGAGGAAGGCCTTGCCCAAGTCCAAACCCACGCTGGGGGGGGCGGCGGCGGCGGCAGCAGCTCCGGTGGGGGAAGGTGCGAACGTGAGTGCAGAGCAGGGGGAGGAGGGAGAGGAAAGCGCCTCCACATCTGCGCAGGCTGGGAGTTCAAAACAGCCCGCGCAGAAAGCGAGGCCGGGGAGAGCGGCGGGGGCGGGACGGATCGGGGCGAAAGCGGGGGGTGCGAGTGCGGCAGTGGTACGCTCGGAGTACCCGGGGACGCGTTCAGGGTCGAGAATCCGTGAAGCCGCAGAAGCGGCTGCCCAAAGGGCGCGGGAACTTGGCTCCATGACCACAGCAGCCAGGGCTGCTGAGGAAGCGGCAGAGGGACAGCGGGAGGCGTTCCTCGCTGCAGCTCAGGCGGCGGGCACGTGTGTGAAGGTCGAGCAAAACCCGACAGCCACGGGTGGAGGGGATTTCTCACATTTCGAATGCGCGGGACGGGCACACAGGGGGCGGAGCCGGCGCGCGCAGGCTGTGGGTGCTGGCACGGAGCCAGGAGACGGGCAAAGTGAGACAGAAACATCAGGGTTGGAATGGGAACAGGAGGGTGATTGCGTCAGCCTTGGGGGGGACGGCAGTGGCTCTGATTCGGAGGCGATGCGGGGCGGAGCGAGGCCAAAGCATAGCCAGGGTTGAAGCAGGAGTGTTCACTCCCCTGAGATGACGCAGGCAGGGATGGGGCGTGGCCAGGAGGTAAACATTCCTCAGGGCACTGCTCCATCACAGTTCCCATGGCAACAGACGGCCCAAGCCCACGGCCAATCCCTGTCTGCTTCTGACATGACCAAATTAGAACAGTTGTTACAACAAGAGTCAGTTTCATCAACTGCAGGAATTGCAAACGTGAATCAGTTGTTAAAAGAAATGCTCAAAGGTTTATCGGGAATTAGTGTGGGATTTGCAAATGTAAATCAGTTGACAGAAGAGATGCTAAAATGTTTATCGAAGTGCAGATTGAAGAGCAGAGTGCTTTTCTGACCTCAGCTGGTCAGGCGGCAGCGCCATCTAGCGGCGGAACCACAACATTGCAACAGGCTGCGCAGAACTTGTCAGATCGAGGCACTGCGCCACCCAGTGGTGGGACTGTAACATTGCAGGACTTTTTTCCAGTTTCTAATAAGAAAAACTCCAGGGTGAAAAAGGTCACATCTGCACGGCAGCAGGAACCTCCACTGGCACCGGAACAGTGCGGGACTCAGGACACTTCTGCTGAGGCGCAGCAATGGGAGGAAACGATACGCATCACCGCTTCGGAGGGTGTCCCAGCTTGGACAATTCCAAAATCAAGGTCTGCCAAACTTTCAGGGCAGAGAGAGTCAATTTTAATATCAAAGGGGGTTGTTGAATTTCTTTTACGATATTTAAGCACAGCCTTAGAGTCACAGCCAGAACTGTTGGTTCATCTTCCAAAAATTTTCCAAATAATGCAAGGCAGTCGTGTGTTCTCCTCCACAGCAGATGCTTCACTTTTCTCCAGAGGCTTCCAGCCTTCGTCTTCACAGATGCTGCAGACGCCGTTGGTATCGGTGAGTGCTGCTGCACCAAAACTACAGCCACAACAGATGACTCCACCCTACAGGCAAGTACCCACTGAATTTACAGCTTTGCAGAGCGCAAAAGTGGACTAGCAAGACATTCGAGCAAAATTAGAGAAAGAGAAAGGTTTATTGCAGAGCTCAGGAAATATAATGATGCCAGTGAACTATGACGCTCAGGGCCAAAACCCGAGATGGGAGCGCCTGGACCGTGGAGCAATCAAAGATTTAGCTAAGGCCATTCGGGACAATAGGTTGTCATCACCATATTTCAAGCAAATGTTAAAAAGTATTTTTGGAATGTATGATTTAACACCGTATAATCTTAAATATCTTGCAACATCAGTCCTTACAGACACCCAAGCTCTCGTGTGGCAGAAGGCATGGAGGAGATCCCTAGAGGAGCTGAGAGCCAAATACCAGGGTGGGCCAAATGCAAACCTCACCATGGTGCAGCTTGCTGGTGATCCTCCTAAGGACGATCCAACTCAACAGGCGGTGAGGCTCCCGCATCACGTGCTCAGCGACATCAAAGAGGCAGCACGGAGGGCGATTCTTCAAATTGCTCCAGCGGGGGTCCAAGACACCATCTACACGGAGATCAAACAGGGTCCTTCAGAGCCGTTTTCTTCATTCGTAGATCGTCTTTCTCAGGCGGTGGAGCGGCAGGTGAGTGAGGAGGGAGCGAAACCACACCTGGTCAAAAGCCTCGCGTTCTCCAATGCCAATCCGGAGTGCAGACGAATCATCAGCATGATGCCGCACCAGGCCACCTTGGCAAACATGATCGAGGCGTGCAGCAAGGTGGGGACACCACAACATGTTGCTTCCATCATGGAGGAACACTTGGGAGATCAAATTGAAAAACGTGTTAGGGAAGCTCTTGCAAATTATACAAAGAGCAACCCTAATGCAGAGAGACGGTGCTTTAGGTGTAGGGCACAAGGACATATTAAAAGGAACTGCCCACAACTTTCAAAGCCCAACAAGCCACCAGACCTTTACCCTCAGTGCAGGAGAGGGAAACATCTCGCAAGTGAGTGTCACTCACAAACAGATGTGGATGAGAAACTTCTTCCTATTCCGGGAAACGGGAAAAAGAGCGCGAATCAATGCCAGCGCGCTCAGACACAAATCCTGGCAGTGACACAGAACCAGCAAGGACAATCCTCGGGGAGCAACAAACAGAACCCCTCAGCAGAGCAATCTCCAAAATCCCCAGCAACCCAGACTTGGTACCACCCAGATTCCAATGCATCTTGGCAACCTCCAAGTTGACGTGTCTTTTGGACAATAGCCATGCAGTGATACCTACAGGTGTCACAGGGACTTCTTAGAAAAGACAGGACTTTTTAATAATGGCCAAGGACAGGAGCAGTATCCTTGGACTTGTTGTTTATCCATCTTTGATTTCAGCAAACCGTAATGAGGAGTTGATGGTCACAGCAAAAGCCTTGCAACCACCTCTAACAATTCCACAAAACACACCGATTGCTCGAGCTATGGCTTTGCCATCTCATCCAGAAAGGCAAGCCATGCCAGTGTTCAACAAACAGGACTCTTTTCCTAGTGATCAAGCAGAAGTGCATGCATCTTAGGTGAAACATTTGAGCTGAGATCGGCCCATTGTTACTTGTCAGTTGACTTATAACGAAAAGACAATTGCTATTACAAGGATACTTAACACAGGAGCGGATGTTACAGTTATTTCATACATTTTTTGGCCTCAGAAATGGGACTTAGTTGCACCTTTAGGTTCTCTCACAGGCATAGGGGGGAGTTCCCTGTGCATGCAGAGTGACAACGCAATTGTTGTCACAGGTCCGAGAAAAAAGACAGCAGTTATCCGTCCTTTCATCGTGCAAAAGCCCATCACAGTATGGGGAAGAGACCTTTTGGCACAATGGGGACTGAAATGAGAATTAGATTTTTAACAGGGGTCACTGTGGCACTCGCCACTTTAAAACTAGCCTAGAAAACAAATGATCCTGTTTAGGTAGATCAGTGGCCCCTAGAGCAAAAAAAATTGAGTGCATTAAAAAAGTTAGTCCAAGAACAGCTACAGAAGGGACACATCAAACCAACAAACAGCCCATGGAATTCCCCAGTGTTTGTCATTCACAAGAAAACTTCAGAGTCTTGGAGACTGCTTCATGATCTCAAGAAAATCAACGAAGTCATCGAGGACATGGGGCCACTGCAGCTTAGGCTTCCATCTCTCTCGATGATCCCAAGGGACTGGTCGCTTGTGATCATTGATCTCAAGGACTGTTTTTTCAGCATTCCACTTCATCCAGATGATGCTCCACGCTTTGCATTTTCTGTCCCAAGCATCAACAGAGAAGAACCTTTGCAGAGATACCACTGGACGGTTCTTCCTCAGAGACTCAAAAACTCTCCAAGCATTTACCAATGGTATGTGGCCCAAGCTTTACACCCAGCACGAGAGAAACATCCAAAAGCAAAAATTATCCATTATATAGATGATTTGCTCATTGCAGCACCAACAAAACAGGAGGTGCAAGAAGTTCGTGACTGTGTGATTGCGCAGGTGCAAAAAGCAAGACTGGAAATTAGTACACCAAAAATACAAGAAATTACACCTTAAAAATACCTGGAGTGGAAAATCACGAAAGAAACAATAAGGCCACAGAAACTGGAAATCAACACAAAAGTCACCAATCTCCAAGATTTGCAACAGCTTTTGGGGGAGATCAACTAGATGAGACCGATCCTGAGAATCACCAATGATGACATCTCGTCGTTGCTCGATCTTTTGAGAGGGGACAATAACATCAAATCTCCCAGAACTCTGACGCCTGAAGCAAAAAAGGATCTTGAAAAGATCACAGACATAATTCAGCAGAGACAAACACATCGCTTTGTAGAATCATTGCCTTTTCATTTAGCAGTGTTGGGGGAAACAGCACAATTATATAAGTTAATTTTCCAATAAGATTTGTCTCAAATAGACCCTCTTTTGTTGATAGAGTGGGTTTTCTTAGCTTACAGGCCCTCAAAAACAATTCTTACAGATCTAGAAATGGTAGCACAGATTATCATTAAAGCGAGAACCAGGTTGTTAACAATGTCAGGCAGAGATTTCTCAGTTATTCATGTTCCTTTGAAAAAAGTATATTTTGAATGGGCGATGCAGAAATCACAAGATTTTGCAATTGCTCTGTTAGGTTATCCAAGAATTTGTACTGTTCATTTTCCAGCTCACAGGATGCTGAATGCGAAAGTAAGTCTCAGAGAAAAGCCAAAAATAAGCCAAGAACCAGTGGAAGGGGTGACAATGTTCACCAATGGTTCAAGAAAAACTCACAAATCAGTAGTTACATGGCAAAATTCAAAAACAGGAGAGTGGGAATCAGACATAAAAATGGTACAGAGTTCACCACAAATTGTAGAATTACCAGCAGTTGTCAGGGTTTTTCAATTGTTTCAGGAACCTCTCAATCTGGTCACAGATTCAGCATATGTTGCAAATGTGGTCAAACGGTTAGAAGGATCACTTTTGAAACACACTGACAATGAAATTTTATATTCATATCTGTCATGCATGAAAACAATTTTAGAAAATAGAGAACACAAATATTTTGTTACACATATCAGGGCACACTCATCACTCCCAGAGTTCTTAGCACAGGGAAATACTCAAGCAAACAAACTCACAATGATAATATCTCAGACATTGCCGGATATTTTTGAGCAGGCAAAATTGAGCCATGCATTTTTCCATCAAAATGCACAGGCATTGATGGAATCCTTTCGCCTCTCCAAAAGTCAGGCGAGGAAGATCATCAATGCTTGTCCAGACTGTCAGCTTGTGCAGCCTCCTGCGTCTACAGGAGCTGTCAATCCAAGGGGATTGCAGAGTCTTCAGCTCTGGCAGGCTGATGTCACAAAATACCCATCTTTTGGGAGGCTCAAAAATATCCATGTCTCAGTTGACACATTTTCAGGGGCAATTTTTGCATCATTACATACAGGGGAAACCGCAGAACATGCCTGCAGACACTTTTTGCAAGCTTTTGCATCACTCGGGGTGCCACAAGAAATAAAAACAAATAATGGTCCGACTTATACAAATAAAGTACTTAACAAATTTTTAAAAAAATAAGAAGTAAAACACATTTTTAGTATTCCTTATTCTCCCTCAAGTCAAGCAATCATTGAAAGAACACATCACACCCTGAAATCCCTTTTAGATAAACAGAAAAGGGGAGAGGCAAGCTCAACACCTTATATGCGGCTAAACAAAGCTCTATATGTATTAAATTTTTTAAATAGTTCTTTCTCAAAGCCCACACCACCAATTGTTAGGCATTTTACAAACAGTACACAAGCAAAGTTAAGAGAAAATCCTTTAGTTTTAATCAGAAATCCAGAATCAGGACAAATTAAAAGTCCATTTACATTAATAACTTAGGGCAAGGGTTTCGCTTGTGTTTCCACAGAGCGAGGACCGAAATGGGTGTCAGCGAGGCACGTGAAACCTTTTCAAATACAAAAGCAGGTAAATGCAGACCCGAGGAGCAAAGAAGAGAACACGCAGACAGAGGCAGACAAAGACGCTGCAAACGTCTCGTCAGACAACAATTAATTATTCAGAGACTTAGGGTTTTTCGAGGAAATTAAGTGTCATTTGAATATTGCTGCATTGCAGGGTTTTTCACAAAGGTTGGGGACATAGACATAGAGTTTAGACAAGTAGTATTCATGTGTCTCATTCTCTTGTCCGTTACTTTAGACAATGAGACAGACTTTCCCATGAAACAACCAAGGGAAAATGTGTGGGAAACTTTGGCAAAGGCAGCGGGTCTAAACAATATTTGTCTAACTCATTCAAAGCCAGGGAAACCATTTTCAACATGTTTGGTAAGTGTGCCAGTGAAGGAGTAGCCAATTCCAAAAAATATCCCTCTAAAGGTTTTAAAAACCTTTTCAGATCCTATAGAAGGGTGGCATGTTTAGACACCATACCTTCCTGTGGCTCACCTAGAACCTCCAGAGCTAGATATTTTTAGGTCAACAAAAATGAAATATTACATCAAATTTAATCCAGTGGGAGTGGCAAAGACAGATAATCATACAATAGATGTCACTCCAAATCAATCTTTTTATAAAAATGCATCATCTTGGTGCAATTACACCAAGGTGACAAGCAAAGCATCCCTTCAACACCCAGTCACTTTACCGAAGGGAGTGTTTTTGATTTGCAGAGACAAAGTTTAGCCTACTATCCCTACAAAAATCAAGGGCAGTCCATACAACATTAGGGAACTCTCATTAATTGCACCTGATTTAAAAACTTTAAAGGAGCAGACATGCAAAGAAAAAAGATCCCTTAATCAATATAGTCCAAATTGTGATGATGATGTTTATACCTAAGACAAGGCTCGGAGAATTGCAGTTGCAATCTTCTCGCCCCAAACAGCATCGGGGGTGGCCTTGACACAATTGGACCACATAGCTTGCTGGCTGAGCAAACACAGTCGTGCCATTTCGTCTGCACTGAGTGACATGTTAACAGACATCAGCAGTGCAAGACAGGCAGTGCTTCAAAACAGAGCGGCAATTGATTATTTGCTGCTGTCACATGGGCACAGATGTAAAGAATTTAAGGAGATGTGCTGCATGAACTTGTCAGATCATTCAAAATCCATTCATGAAAATATAAAACAAATAAAAAATAATATCACCAAGCTGAAAAAAGTAACAGGGTCCTAGTGGGATAATTTCTTTAACCTTTCTGATCTCTCACCAATGTGGAAAGAAATTTTAAAAGTAATATCATATATTCTTATAAGGCTTATAGTTCTTCTGCTTGTCATGCCATGCATTTTCATGTGTATTCGAAGGGCCTTGAACAAAGTGGCAAAGCAAATATTTTTAGTTCAAACAGGGAGGGGAGATGTGGGAACTCAAAATGCCTCTCAGACATTTTTAGAGGTTCCAAGCCGTAGTCAGACGCAGTCTGGACCCCAGCAGGCAGCTGGATTTAGCTGTGATTTCGAGTTTGAACCATGGAATGAATTACCAACTTTGAAGGTAGAACAAGCAGTCACAAAGTGCTAAATAGTATAGTAAATATAGTCACAAAATAGAGAGAAATATTTTTTAGTAGTGTACAGGGGGGTTTTAGTACATATACAGGGGGGTTTTTACTTTGTACATAGGGGTCAGAAGTTCTAAGATGGAAGAAAGTGGGCTAAACCCATCCTTCTTCTTTCTTCTTCCTTACCTCCATGTTCTTGATAATGTTGGCACTCATAGATTAGTTTAGAATAGAAAAACACTTAGTAACATAAATAATAAGTATTGAAGAATAATTATAAACATGTTATACGTAATATATCTTATAAAAGATAGCAACAGCCCTAGGCGGAGAGAGAAGAGAAGAAGACACCAGTCAAGGCGTCAAGAGTATGTGCCTCTCTACCTGGGCCACTGACCAAAGAGCCGCAGCCTGAAAACTTAATCTGTTAGATAACTAGCAATAAAACATCTTGAGACCAAACAAGAAGAAACTGTGGAGTTTTCCTTTGAAAACACGGGTTAAAGAAGAAGCTCTACCACCACACGAGAACCCCAGCCAAACCCAAAGTTCCCACACAGCAGGGCTGGGGCACTGCCTGCAGCCAGCGCGGGCACAGCACAGAGGCACAGAGAGCTTCAATCAGTCAGGGCTGGGAAGGGGCTGAGAAGTGCCTGGGGCAGAATCACTGCCAGCCCTTGGCACAGGAACCTCTGGCTGCAGGACAATGCAGCTGCAGCTCCTGGAGAGATCTCCTAAAGCTGGAACATGCCAATGCCCACAGACCCTGTGAGTGCATTCTCTGCTCATCTCCTGTGCAGAGCAGCCAGGGGTGCCCAGGGCTGTCCTGCAGAGCAGGGTCCTGCAGCCCAGGGCGCTGTGCTGGGCCAGGGACTCTGCTGCCTGCCAGGGACAGCTCTCAGCCGGCCCTGGAGCTGCTCCCAGCGCTGGCCAGGAGCTGTGGGGGGAAGGAGCTACCCTGAGCAGGGCAGGTGCTGCTGCTGAGAGGGGCTGGGTGGGGCAGGGCTGCTCCCAGCTCCAGACCAGCCTGGGCACAGCTCCGCAGGACACTTCCCAAACAAGGTAAGCCTGGGATTGCTGTAAAGGTCAGGAGCTTTCCTGAGAGTGTTTTCAATTTCCTGCTTGGAGCAGGATGACAATGTTGGGGTGGTGACAAAAAAATTTTTGCTTTTTATACATTTTTCATATACTCGTAGCTCTGTAAATTACTATTTTAGGATTATAAAACTATAATCCTTACTAAACTCCATTAAACTCTTAATTAGCTTTATCAAACTACTATGATGTTCTTATATAACTCTAATCTTTGCTGACACTAGTATGTTTCCTACCTTTCTCTTAGATTTTAGTACAATAAACTGACTGTCAAAATATATTCCTGAAATACTGCATAGTCTTATTATCAGGAAGAGGGCCTACAAGAAGCATATTTTGGTTTTGACCAGAATGTGAACAGTCATAACTAAAACTGGGGCAAAGAAATCCTTGGACCTACTGCAATGTGTTGAGGCAGGGGTGTGTAACTGGGGCAACTGAATCTCCTGCTGGACGTTCCTGTTAAATATCCTAATTAATCAACCTTTATGAATTGTTGAAATCAGGGTCTGGGTGTGCCCCATCCCCACTGGGACACCTGGAAGATTCCAAGAAAGGTCTGGTTTTTACTTTACTGTTTTAACACTGTTGCAAGGGGATTTTTTTCTCTTTTGATTATAGACAATAGGGGGATGAGAGAAGCAGAACAGAAATTGTAGTCCCAAAATCACAGAACATTCTAAGTTGAAAGGGACACACGGGATCATCAAAGGAATGTTTGAACATTTACAGAGACTCCAGAACTGTGACTTTGGCTGGTCAGTCTCTCTGCTGGGAGCCTCCCAAAGGGCCTTCAGCCACTCCTCAGCCCTGGGCAGCAGCAGCATCACCTCTGCAGGGCCCAGCAGGGCTCTCCTGAGCTGCCCTTGCCCAGCTGCACACAGAGCCTGCCCCAGCCAGGGCCCTGCACACAGGCAGGTTTCTGTAGGGCCGGGCCGAGGGCACACAGGGTGGGATGGGCTCTGTGAGCGCTGGCAGGGACAAGGCACCTCTCAGGAGGGGATGTCCAGGCCCAGGGAGATGCTCAGGGAAGCAGAGGGGGCTGAGCAGAGCAGTGCTGGGGTAACAAGCACATCCAGCCCGTCACCTTCCCTCAGCCACAGGGAATCCTTGGCCTCTCACATCTCTCAGTGGCAAACTCTGAGTGCAGCAGGAATGCTGGGGATTTCTGACCTCAGAGTGCCAGCAATGATGTGTGGGTAAGAAAATAATGGCAAAAATTCTTTCCTGCTCTCCATGTCCTTTAGAAGTGTGAGTGCAGATGGTACCGAGCCTTTCTGCAGTAGGAGTGATTCCCCTGACAAATCTTGAATATCCAGCCTAGTCCCTCTGCCACATGGCCACAAACCCAGGGCAGTGGGGCAGGGATGGTTCCTCGAGAGGCCCCCCATACAGGCCTGTCTGCTCCTGGCACACTCAGCCAGCACAACTGGAGCTCAAGCAGGGACCTGGGTGAAGGTTTTCCCAGAGCAGGAACAAGGGTGGGTGAGTCCCAGCAGGACAGTCTGCAGGGAATGGCCCAGGTTTGGCTCCAAGCAGCCTCTCCTGACTTGTCCCTGTCCTTTCTCCATGAACAGGTGCCCATGTGCAGCCACAGCAAATGTCCAACAGCAGCTCCATCAGCCACTTCCTCCTGCTGCCACTGGCAGACACGCGGCAGCTGCAGCTCCTGCACTTCTGCCTCTTCCTGGGCATCTCCCTGGCTGCCCTCCTGGGCAACGGCCTCATCATCAGCACCGTAGCCTGCGGCCACCACCTGCACACGCCCATGTTCTTCTTCCTGCTCAACCTGGCCCTCAGCGACCTGGGCTCCATCTGCACCACTGTCCCCAAAGCCATGCACAATTCCCTCTGGAACACCACCACCATCTCCTACAACGGATGTGCTGCTCAAGTCTTTCTGATATTCTTCTTCCTTGGATCAGAGTATTTCCTCCTGACCATCATGTGCTACGCCCGCTACGTGTCCATCTGCAAACCCCTGCACTACGGGACCCTCCTGGGCAGCAGAGCTTGTGCCCACATGGCAGCAGCTGCCTGGGCCAGTGCCTTTCTCAATGCTCTGCTGCACACGGCCAATACATTTTCCCTATTCCTGTGCCATGGCAATGCCCTGGGCCAGTTCTTCTGTGATATCCCACAGATCCTCAAGCTCTTCTGCTCCAATTCCCACCTCAAGGAACTTGGGCTCATTGCTGTTACTGCATGTTTGCTTTTCGGATGTTTTGTGTTCATTGTTTTCTCCTATGTGCAGATCTTCAGGGCTGTGCTGAGGATCCCCTCTGAGCAGGGACGGCACAAAGCCTTTTCCACCTGCCTCCCTCACCTGGCCGTGGTCTCTCTGTTCCTCAGCACTGGCATATTTGCTCACCTGAAGCCCCCCTCCATCTCTTCCCCATCTCTGGATCTGTCCCTGTCAGTTCTGTACTCGGTGGTGCCTCCAGTCCTGAACCCCCTCATCTACAGCCTGAGGAACCAGGAGCTCAAGGCTGCAGTGAGGAGACTGGTGACTGGATGCTTTCAGGAACATTAAACTGCTGTCCAATTTCTGCCATCACTTGTAATAAAAGTAATCTTTGATAATTTTTTATGGTTTGGTTATGGATTGTTTTACCCTTTGTTTTACTTTTTTCATATTGTCCACAATAAATGTCATTGTTTGTGCCATTTTTAATTTTTAGTAGTTTTCAAGGAACTAGAGGATCTTCCAGGAAAGATTTCTGCAAAGATGTCATTTTGTTGCCTTCTCTGGAGCTGCAGCAGCAATGTCTGTGTGCAGAGCTGGGGCAGATCAGGGCTGGCTCAGCAGCTCTGGTCCTGCTGGCCACACCATTCCTGATCCAAGCCAGGAGCCATTGGCCTTCTTGGCCACCTGGGCACACTGCTGGCTCATGTCCAGCCTGCTGTCCATCAGTCCCTGCAGGTCCCTTTCTGCCTGGCTGCTGTCCAGCCCCTCTCTCCCCAGCCTGTAGCACTGCAGGGGTTGTTGTGGCCAAAGTGCAGGACTCGGCACTTGGACTTGTTAAACCTCACCTTGTTGGTTTTGGGCCCTGGATCCAGCCTGTCCAGGGCCCTGTGTAGAGCCTACCTACCCTCCAGCAGATCAATACTCGCAGCAAACTTGGTGTCACCTTGATTCCATGAGGCCCAGAGTGTCCCAATGGTGTCCATGATTCCATGAGGCCTCCCAGTGTCACAATGTCCCTTTGGTTCCATGGGACCCCTTGATGTCACAAAGTCCCTTGGATCCTTGGGCCTCACAGTGTCACCAGGATAAAATCCCAGTTCTCTCAGCCGCTTCTCACAGGACTTGTGCTGCAGACCCCTCACCAGCCTTGCTGCCCTTCTCTGGACACATTCCAGCCTGTTGGGGGGTGCCGCGGGAGACAAGACTCATGCTATCATGATCATCAAGTCTCAGTTTATTGTGACAGATTACACAGTTTATATATGTTCGTTAATTAGCTCATACATATTGCAAAAGCCGAGCTCATGATTGGTTGCTATGTGACTTGTGCTACTATCTTGCTCTACTGTCCTTGTAGTTAGTACTTCTTTGTTCCTCTTTATCTTTTATACATACCAAGCAGTTTCAATCATCCTGATTTCTGCACACCACCTGCTTTCAGGGTCATGGAGACCTTACAGCAGTCACGTAGCCCTTCATACTTTGACTAATTTTACAGTTTCATGTCCCTTGCTATTTAACTATTCTTCTGCCAAGCTCTCTACACCAGCCCTCCAGGTCCTTCCAAAACTGGGGGCCCAGAACTGGACACAGCACTCGAGGTGCTGCCCAACCAGTGCCAAACACAGGGGAAGAATCAGTGCCCTGCTCCTGCTGGCCACACCATTCCTGATCCATAGGAGTGCCAGGGTATGAAAGACGGAAATGTGGCGAGGGGGTGGGGACAAAAGAGTGATTGAATGTCAGTCACCAAGAGTCTTGATTCTCATATATGTTTAGACTGCATTAGAAGGTGCTGGGGATCAATATCAATTGGACATTGATTATATCAATCGATAAACAAGAAAAGAAAGCAGGACAAAACCATTATCACTTCATTGTTTTCAATGTACATTATCTTTGAATACACTTCTGAAATCTGTCTTATTAGCCACAGAAGAGTTGACAACTTCAATTATTCCCAGGTGATTTTCTTGTTTGGGCGTTTTAAACAAATGTATATGAGCTTTCCCCTTTGAAATCCTGAACTGAAGAGCTCAAGAAAGAAGAGGACTCTGGAGCAGTAAAATCCGTCAGCTACCTCCAAGGGGCTGAGGATCCATCCCCATCAGAGCAGCAATGAGCAGAAATGGACACAGCTTTGTGGCTGCCCCAGCTCTGGGATGGGCCCTGGGCCTGGAGCAGGAGCAGCTCTGGAGGGCCCCAGGGCCGGGGCTCTTGTGCTGGCCTGGGCAGATGGGATGGCAGGAGGGGCTGCAGAGCTCTCAGCACCTCAGGCAGAGGGGAGCAGGGCAGCCAGGGAGCTCCTTTGGCCTTGGCCAAGCCCCTTCCCCCATGGTGGGGCTGAGTCCTGGCTGAGCTGCAGCTGCTGCTGTGCCCTTGGCAGGGGCTGAGGCCGTGGGGCAGTGCCCAGAGCAGCCTGGGCTGAGCAGAGCTGTGGGGCCAGAGCCGGCTGGGCTGTGCTGGGGAGAGGCCCTTGGTGCTGCCCAGAGCTCAGGGCAGCTGGCAGAGCTGGCAGGGAGCTGGGCTGGGCTGGGAGAGCCTGGCACAGAAACCATCAGTGTCCATCTCAGCCTGGCTGAGCGGGCAGGGGCAGGACTCAGCCCAGGCCTTGTGGGGCAGGGCCAGCGCCTGGGCAGGCATTGAAAACAGGCAAGAGCCCGAGAGAGGAGGCTGCTCTGTGCCCTTGGGGCATGGACAGAGCAGGGAGGGGCCCAGGACATTTGTCAGCGCCAGCCTCTGTCTGTGCCAGCCCTGGGCAGCCCTGGCTGCTGAGCCCAGCTCTGCCCTGGGCTGAGTTTGGCTGTGGCCCAGCTCCATCCTCCTGCGGGGCTCAGGGCCTGTTCCCGGCCATGGCCAGCCCTGGCCGCCTCTCTGCTGGCCCCGAGGCCGGCAGAGCCCGGGCAGGGCTGTCTGTGCAGCCCCACAGGTGCCACGGGCTCGGCAGGAGCTGGCAGAGGCTGCCCAGCAGGGAGGCCATGGGGCACAGAGCCCCAAGGCTGCCCAGGGCCCCACGGCACAGGGGCCGTTCCCAGCCCCAATGCTCCTGTCCTGGGCTGGGCTGCACAGGGGCTGTGGCACCATGGCTGGGCCAGCACAGGGCCACCGAGGGGCCACGCAGCCGCTGCCGGGGCTGGCAGCAAGGCCGGGCACAGACAAGGAATTGCTGAGCATGGCCTGCGCTGGCCAGGGCTGCCTGTGCCCAAGGCAGAGCTCAGCTGCCCTTGGGGGCTGCAGGAACACTCAGGAGCCCAAAGAGCCCCCATGGCTCTGCTGGAGACCAAGGCTGGAGCAGGGAAATGCAGGGATGCTGTGCCATGGGGAGAGCATGGAATTCCAGCACACACCTCAGCTCTCTGATGGTCCCGGCACCATGCTGGGTCCTGTTCCAGACTGGAGCAGAGCAGATGTTGATGACACAGGAGCCCTGCGGGGCTGGCAGGGACCTGCAGCTTGCAAGGTGCTCTGCTCTCCCTCAGCTCCTCTCTGAGAGATCCAGTCCCAGCTCAGCACCTCAGGGCACAGGTGGCATTGCCTGGTAATGGGCACACAGCTGATGTTGATGTCTGCCTGGAAAGGGGCACCAGTTTTAATACCTTCCTGTTTCCTAATATACAGACATGTTTTTATTATCCAGGTTACTTGAGTACTTTTAAGAAATGGCAACGTTTTCCCTCTAGGAACAGTAATTTCCTGGAAGTGTACTGATGGCAGGAGGAGAAATACTGATCTTCGCATCTACTTGAGTCACCAAGATTCAGTTTATTCTTTCCTGTCCCTCTTCCTTCAGTTTCCACTTCTCCTTTTAAAAATGGCCTTGTCTAAGAACATCTCTTCACTAGAGCAGCTGCATCTATGTCCTTCCTGTTACTCCCAGATTTATTCCTCCAGATGCTTTCTGGTCATTCAAGTGCCTCTCCACTGACTGGTCTCATGCTTTGAGCTTCAGGGACTTCTCAAATTTTTCTGAAGTTAAAATAAATATATAATTATTCAATGCCTTACTTATATTTATACCTATTACATAATTACATTTTCTTATGTCTTTGTCTAAAACTGTTCCTGTATGAAAATCCCTTGGGGATGGGGGACATGTCAAATGCTGCTGGGACATCACAGAGAGCTGAGGGGAGAGCTGTGATGGTTATTAAATTGTTCAAATGTGGAACTTGTGTTTGTTGGCAAGAAACCTTTCTGTGCTTCTGAGTGCCACCAGTCCCTGAGCCCAAAGGACACAAACCTGATGAGTTGTGGTTTCCACTGCAGGAGCACTTGGACCTTGGCTCTGCACAGGAGAGCTCTTCATCCGCTTTCCCTCTTTTCCTCCCTCTGGGCATGGAGGGAGCTCCTGTCTTCAGCCTGTAACTCGTGTGTGCAAAGAGCAAATCTGGGCAGAATTGGGGCAGGGAGGGTTTGGGGGGGACTTTGGGATCTGTGCTGGGCACAGAAGGTGTTTTCCATTGCTCTGAGACTGTCTGCTGTGCACAGTGGATTTAATAGCCAGCAGAGGAATGACTTTTGCATTTGATGGAGCTGTGCCTTCCCTTGGCTTTGCTGGCTGGCAATAAATGAACATCCCTCTGTGTCTGGGGCAGCTCCTTCTCCAAGGAAAGCAGGTGGGAGTTGGAGCCCAGGAGCTGAAACCTGAAGGTGCAGCCTGGGCTGGAGGGAGCTCAGATTTGCACAAGGCTGCTCTGAGTGCCAGGGCTTGGATGGGGGAAATGCTGGGGTGGGGGTAGGGACAGAGTCTGATGGATTGTCATCCACAAAGGGTCTTGATTTTCATATCTATTCCAACTGCATAAGGAGGTGCTTGCATTCAGTGTCAATTGGAGATTGCACTTATCAATGAATTAACAGGAAAAAATATCTAAAGAGAAGCTAAGAAATCTTTTCTCATGGTCTTTGTAAATATAGTGTATTCACTTTAAATAGGCTCCTGAAATCTGTCTAATCAACCACAAAAGATTTGGAAACTTTAATTATTCCCAGAGGCTTGGCTTAGTTCAAATATTCTGAATGTTAATGAGTCCTGAGGCACTGAATTCCTGAACTGAAGAGCTGAAGGCTGAAGAAGCCTCTGGAGCAGTAAAATTCAGCAGCAGCCTCCAAGTTGCTGAGGATGTCAGCAGCCCCCACTGAGGCCATCCCTGCCCAGAGACCCTGGGGGAATGGGCAGACAAGGAGAGCGTCCCTGGGGCTGGGGCAGCAGAACTCAGAGGCACCAGCAGCTCCAGGTGGGAAATGGAGTGTGGGATGGGGCTGTGAAAGCCCTGCCTGGGCTGTGCCAAGCAGGACACACAAGCCTTGACCCCCATGCACTAAAAAACTCTCTCAAGGAGACATTTGAAAGGAATGACAATAATCTGTATCCTCTGAGTTGGATGCACTGAAGCAATACTATCAAGAGTTTCTCAGGAGCTCTAAGCAACAAAACAGCCTTTACTGGGAAATCTAGAAAATCAGTGAAACTTTGGCAAACGTTTTAATACGGCATTCAATCAACAAAAAAAACTTCTCAAAGCATTATGATGGCCCATTCAACTTCACAAACTCTGAGCCTGTTCAATTTTAAGTTAATCAATATTTGCAAGAGTACAGAAATAGAAGAGGTAGATACAGAAAGAGAGAAAAAATAAGATACAGAGAAGCACACACTCAGCTACCAACTCCTGGATTCCAGTGGTGTTCAGATGGAAATTCCAAGAGCAGGTAGGGTCAAGATGTGTGCTTGCCTTGCGGTCAGCCTTAAATAACCCTTGGTGTTCCTGGGCCCTTCCCCCAGGTGGGACTTGGGGTCATTTGGTCACTCAGGAGCTGGGCTGGGGCTCCAGAGGTGGCTGTGGAACATTGCCTGTGCTGTGCCAGGGACTGGCAGACACTGCTGGGCTGGGATAGAGGCTCTGGGGGGATTGGGGTTCCAGGGCAGGGCAGTGCTGGGGTTCCAGGGCAGGGCAAGGCTGATCCCGTCCCTTCCTCCCCTACACATGAAATGTTTCCAGCCAACAATCTCCTCCAGTCTGTCACAACAGTCAACATTGGAGGTGAAATACCAATATGGCCATTGGCACCTGCAGGAGAAGGACAGTTCTATTCCATAGGAAGGAAAGCACAGAGCCCCACTGTTTGGAAGGCAGGTGAGAGTCTCATTAGGCCAAGGCCAGGCAGACTTGTCAGGAGTGGCAGATTTTGTCTGGTGGCAATCTTTGGAGATAGGGAATTTTGGAGACAATCTCAATTTTGGCCATGAGCACCTGGAGAAGCAGGACAGTTCTTTCCCAAAGGAAGGAAAGCTTGGATCCTTCCCCCGTATTTTGGAAGCAGATAAGCAGTGACCCTTACCAAATGACTGCCTGCCAGATTTGTCCTGCCAATATGTCCATGGGAACAATCCCTGGATATAAGGAAATGGATGTGAAACCCCAGTTCTGGCCATGTGTGCCTAGAGAAGAAGGAGAGTTCTTTTCCATAGGAAGAAAAGCCCCGAACCCCAGTGCTTCAATAGCAGATGAGAAGAGACCCTGCAGGTGCCAAGCTGTCAGGCAGCCCCTGGAGGCCAAACCAGCCAGACCTGTTCCATGTTTCCTTGGTTCCTTGGGACCCCACAGTGTCCCAGGGGTCTCCGTGGTTCCCCAGGCCCCACAATGACACGGAACTCCTCTGTTCCATGAGGCCACAATGTCACAATGGACCTTTGGACCCTGGGGTTTGCGATGTCACAATGGTCTCCTTTGGCTCCACAGTATCACAATGGAACACTGATGACACGAGGCCCTGCAGTGTCACAATGGACCTTTGGCTCCCTGCAGCCCTGCAGTGCCACAAAGGCCTCTTGGTTTCATGAGGCCCCACAGTGTCACAATGGTCCCCTTGGTTCTGTGGGGACCTCCAGGTTCACAATGGTCTCACTGGTGCCATGAGACCTCACAGAATTGTAGCATAATATCCCCATCATGGTGATAATTAGCATTGACTCCGTGATTCCAGAAGGCTGATCAATTGCTTTATTATACTATACTATACTATACTATACTATACTATACTATACTATACTATACTTATTCAGAAAAACTCATCGTGCTTACAGACAGTCCGATGCACTCAGACCAGTTTGGTCATTGAATGCAAACAACAGCACCACTGGCCATTTAAGAAATCACCTTTTGGCAAACAAATCTCCATAACACATTCCAATGTTCGCAACAGCAGGTGCAGCAAGTAAAGATAAGAATTGTTTCTCATTCTTTTCTCTGATCTTCTCACAGCCTTCCCCAAGATGATGCCTGGGAAAGTTGTGCCTGCAGCTCTGTGGCCAGAGAGTTGCAGCCACATCGCAGTTTCACAATGATTTGCTTATTCCAGGGGGCCTCATAGTGTCCCAATGGTTTCAATGATCCCATGAGTCTCCTCAGTGTCACCATGGTCTCCTTGGTTCCATGGTGCCCCACAGTGTCACAATGGCCCCTTGGTTCCATGAGGCTGTGAAGTCTCTTAATGGTGTCTCCATGATTCCATGAGGCCTTCCAATGTCACAATGGACCTTTGGCTCCCTTGGGTCTCACCATGTCACAATGGTCCCTTGGTCCCATGACACCCCAAAGAGTCATAATGGTCTCCACGGTTCCCTGAGGCCCTGTGGTGTCACAATGGACCCTTGGTTTGATGGAGCCTCTCAGTGTCACAATGATCCTGACATTCCCTGGAGTCACACAGTGTCACTACAGTCCTCTTGGTTCCATGAGGCCCAGAAATGTCACAGTGCTCTCCAGGATTCCATGAAACCCCACAGTGTCACAATGGTCCCTTGGTCTCAGGGCCCTGCAGTGTGGAGAGTGTGGGAAGGGCTTCAGTTGCAGCTCTGCCCTTGTCACCCACTGGCCCATCCACACCGGGGAGAGGCCCTACGAGTGTCCCCGGTGTGGGAAGAGCTTCTCAGACCGCTCATTCTTTGCCTGGCACCAACGGAGGCACCAGTAAGGGAAGCCCTACGAGAACCCCACCTGCAGGAAGAGCTTCGTGTGCTGCTCCAGCTCCATCCCCATCAGAGGACCACCCTGGTCAGAGCCCTGGTGACCACATTCTCTGTGATACACAGATGGAAGTGGCTGGTGTTCCTTTTATTTTTGCTCCAGTTATCTTTTATCTTCCTCCATTCAAAACACAGAAAATTGTGGTAAAAATCAGCAAATTCATCAAAGTCATCTAAAGCCTCACATTTTACTTGTGTTTTGGGGAGTCTTGGATTACAGGAGATATCTGTGAGGAAATGGGTGTGTTGAGCGTATTTGGTTTAGTTGTCTTTATTTCTTGGCACTCCAAAGGTGAGAGGGACAGATCTGTCAGCTCAAAACAACTCAGTGCCACTAAAAACTACTGAATCCCACCCCAAAACTACTTGCTTCCACTGCATCTCAGGGTGAAATTAGGTTGCAAGGAGATTGGGCAAAGTGGGATGCAAATCAGGATGGGCATTGGGTGGGGCGGGATGGGTGGGATGGGGTTTGGGAGGTGTGAAATGGGGGAAGTACAGCCTGGGAAGAGGTCTTGATGTCCAGAATGGGTGGGATGAGTTGGGGTTGGCATTGGGGAGGTGGGGTGGGGTCTGGAATAGACAGCCAAAGTTTGGGGATGATTAAGATAGGGGGAACCCGTTACTGAGTGAGTTTTTGAATAGTCTACATTCATGAAGAGATGCTGGGGTATCTCACATTCCTGAAGCAGTTTTGGGGCACTCCAAAACTCTTGGGGGGTTTCCTGAAAGCAGTTCCATGGAGCCCCATGGCCAGGGGTGGTTGCCACAGGCATGAGCTCAGTGCTGTGCCAGAGTCCATTGCCTCGGTGCTGAGAGCAGAGAAATGATGAATGGCCCCAGACATCTCCAGTGTGTTTGTGTGGAGGCCTGTGAGCTTACTGGGGAGAGGGCAACAGCAATGCCCTGGAGAGATGCACCTTAGGCTCTGGGCATTCCTCACAGCTCAGGGTGAGGACAGAAGCTTCCCCCATGGTACTCTGCAGCACTGTGTTAATTTGTCCCAGATCTGTCCTCCAAATTGGCCTGTTGGCCTTTCCTAACCTTTTTACCCTCATATGTTCATGTTCTAGCAAGTTCTCCCTTCCCTGTCTTCTCATTGCTTTATGTCCCCGCCTATCCACCCTGGCATTCCCTATTAGTCCCTTTTCCTGTGTACCACCCCTAAACCCTGACATCCCTGATGCTCTCCTCAACCCCCTCTGTTCCTGTATTTATACCCTAAACCCTCCTTTGTCTTTAACCCCCAGACCCCTTGACCGCCAGATAAACCCTCGCTGGAGCTCCATGCCTGGGCCCTCCCGTGTCCTCACTGCTGAGCAGCTCCGTGTGTGTGTGTGTTTGTGTGTGTGTGTGTGTGCTGGGCTCCCATGGCTCCTACCCGTGAGCACAAAACACTCCCAGGGAAAGTTGTGCCCGCCACCACCACAGACTGACAGTGTCCCTTGGGACCAAGAGGCCTTTGTGACACTGAGGGACCAAGGAGAGCATTGCTGCCCTGCCAGACCTCATGGAACCAAGGATCCACTGTGACACTGCAGGGCCTTGGGGGGCCACGGTGACATAGTGACACTGCAGGGCCCAAGGATCCAAGAAACTTTGTGACACCAAGGGGTCCCATGGAACTAAAGGGACATTGTGACACTGGGAGGCATCATGGAATCATGGAGACCATTGGGACACTCTGGGGCCTCATGGAACCCTGGGGACACCAAGTTGTCTGGGAGTGTTGATCTGCTGGAGGGTAGAAGGGCTCAGCACAGGGCCCTGGACAGGCTGGATCCAGGGCCCAAATCCAACAAGGTGAGGTTTAACAAGTCCAAGTGCCGGGTCCTGCACTTTGGCCACAACAACCCCTGCAGTGCTACAGGCTGGGGAGAGAGGGGCTGGACAGCAGCCAGGCAGAAAGGGACCTGCAGGGACTGATGGACAGCAGACTGGACATGAGCCAGCAGTGTGCCCAGGTGGCCAAGAAGGCCAATGGCTCCTGGCCTGGATCAGGAATGGTGTGGCCAGCAGAAGCAGAGCTGCTGTGCCAGCACTGATCTGCCCCAGCTCTGCACACAGACAATGCTTCTGCAGCTCCAGAGAAGTCAACAAAAGCACATCTCTGCAGAAAACTCTGCTGAGAGATCCTTTAGTTCCTTTAAAGCCACTGAGAGCGCAGCCCCTCATTGACACAGTCTGTGGGCACAAGGAAGGTGGAAAGAAGCAAAATGAGAAATGGCATATGGAATGGCTTTCCTTTGTGGACAAGATTAAGAAATAAAACAAAGAAAAAGAACCTCCAAAATGAAACCAATAAGAAGCATCACAGATTACTTTTATTACAAGTGATGGCAGAAATTGGACAGCAGTTTAATGTTCCTGAAACCTTCCTCTCATCAGTCTCCATAGTGCAGCCTTGAGCTCCTGGTTCCTCAGGCTGTAGATGAGGGGGTTCAGGGCTAGAGGCATCACTGAGTACAGAACTGACAGGGGCAGATCCAGGGATGGGGAGGACATCGAGGGGGGCTTGAGATTGCCAAACGCTGCAGTGCTGAGGAACAGAGAGACCACAGCCAGGTGAGGGAGGCAGGTGGAAAAGGCTTTGTGCTGTCCCTGCTCAGAGGGGATCCTCAGCACAGCCCTGAAGATCTGCACATAGGAGAAAACAATGAACACAAAACATCCGAGTCCTACACACACACTAACAGCAAGAAACCCAAGTTCCCTGAGGGAGGATTTGGAGCAGGAGAGCTTGAGGATCTGGGGGATTTCACAGAATAACTGGCCCAGGACATTGCCATGGCACAGGGGCAGGGAAAATGTATTGGCTGTGTGCAGCAGAGCATTGAGAAAGGCACTGGCCCAGGCAGCTGCTGCCATGTGGGCACAAGCTCTGCTGCCCAGGAGGGTCCCGTAGTGCAGGGGTTTGCAGATGGACATGAAGCAGTCGTAGCACATGATGGTCAGGAGGAAATACTCTGCTGAGATGAAGAACATGAAGAACAAGACCTGAGCAGCACATTCTGTGTAGGAGATGGTGCTGGTGTCCCAGAGGGAATTGTGTATGGCTTTGGGGACAGTGGTGCAGATGGAGCCCAGGTCGCTGAGGGCCAGGTTGAGCAGGAAGAAGAACATGGCCGTGTGCAGGTGGTGGCCACAGGCTACGGCGCTGATGATGAGGCCGTTGCCCAGGCGGGCAGCCAGGGAGATGCCCAGGAAGAGGCAGAAGTGCAGGAGCTGCAGCTGCCGCGTGTCTGCCAGTGCCAGCAGGAGGAAGTGGCTGATGGAGCTGCTGTTGGACATTTGCTGTGGCTGCACATGGGCACCTGTTCATGGAGAAAGGACAGGGACAAGTCAGGAGAGGCTGCTTGGAGCCAAACCTGGGCTATTCCCTGCAGGCTGTCCTGCTGGGACTCACCCACCCTTGTTTCTGCTCTGGGAAAACCTTCACCCAGGTCCCTGCCTGGGCTCCAGTTGTGCTGGCTGAGTGTGCCAGGAGCAGGCAGGGCTGTGTGTGGGGGCACTCAAGGAGCCATCCCTGCCCTGCTGCCCTGGGTTTGTGGCCATGTGGCAGAGGGACAAGGCTGTATATTCAGGATTTGTCAGGGGAATCACTCCTACTGCAGAAGGGTTTGGTAACATCTGCACTACCATGTCTGGAGGACATGGACAGCAGGGAAAATATGTAGGGAATGTTTTTCCTACCCACACACCATTGCTGGCTCTCTGAGGTCAGAAATCCCCAATATTCCTGCTGCACTCAGAGTTTGGCACTGAGAGATGTGAGAGGCAAAGGATTCCCTGTGGCTGAGGGAAGGTGACGGGCTGGATGTGCTTGTTACCCCATCACTGCTCTGCTCAGCCCCCTCTGCTTCCCTGAGCATCTCCCTGGGCCTGGACATCCCCTCCTGAGAGGTGCCTTGTCCCTGCCAGCGCTCACAGAGCCCATCCCACCCTGTGTGCCCTGGGCCCGGCCCTACAGAAACCTGCCTGTGTGCAGGGCCCTGGCTGGGGCAGGCTCTGTGTGCAGCTGGGCAAGGGCAGCTCAGAAGAGCCCTGCTGGGCCCTGCAGAGGTGATGCTGCTGCTGCCCAGGGCTGAGGAGTGGCTGAAGGCCCTTTGGGAGGCTCCCAGCAGAGACACTGACCAGCCAAAGTCACAGTTCTGGAGTGTCTGTAAATGTTCAAACATTCCTTTGATGATCTTGTGTGTCCCTTTCAACCCAGAATGTTCTGTCATTCTGGGATTACAATTCCTGTTCTGCTTCTCTCAACCCCCTGTTGTCTATAATTAAAGGAAAAAAAAAAGCCCTTGCAGTAGTGTTAGAACAGTAAAGTAAAAACCAGATCTTTATTGGAAGCTTCCAGGTGTCTCAGTGGGAATGGGGCACACCCAGACCCTGATTTCAACAATTCATAAAGGTTGATTAATTAGGATATTTAACAGGAACATCCAGTAGGAGATTCAGTTGCCCCAGTTACACACCCCTGGCTCAACCCGTTGGAGTAAGTCCAAGGGGCTCTTTGCCACACTTTACTTGTAACTACTCACATTGTGTGTATTCTTCTTGCAGATCCTATTCCTGATAATAAGACTATACAGTATTTCAGGAATGTGTTTAGACAGTCAGCTTATTGTTCTTAAATCTTAGAGATAGGTAGGAAACATACTAGAGTCAGTTAAGTATTACAATTATATAAGTATATAATAGTAATTTAATAAAGGTAATTAATTGTTTAATAGAGTAAAAAAAGGAATATAGATTTAAAACTATATAATAGCAATTTACAGAGCTACAGATAATTGAAAAATATATGAAAACCAAAATATTTTTATCACCACCCCAACATTGTCATCCTGCTCTAAGCAGGAAATTGAAAACACTCTCAGGAAAGCTCCTGACCTTTACAGCAATCCCAGGCTTACCTTCTTTGGGAAGTGTCCTCCGGAGCTGTGCCCAGGCTGGTCTGGAGCTGGGAGCAGCCCTGCCCCAGCCAGCCCCTCTCAGCAGCAGCACCTGCCCTGCTCAGGGTGGCTCCTTCCCCCCACAGCTCCTGGCCAGCGCTGGGAGCAGCTCCAGGGCTGGCTGAGAGCTGTCCCTGGCAGGCAGCAGAGTCCCTGGCCCAGCACAGCGCCCTGGGCTGCAGGACCCTGCTCTGCAGGACAGCCCTGGGCACCCCTGGCTGCTCTGCACAGGAGATGAGCAGAGAATGCACTCACAGGGTCAATGGGAATTGGCATGTTCCAGCTTTAGGAGATCACTGCAGGAGCTGCAGCTGCATTGTCCTGCAGCCAGAGGTTCCTGTGCCAAGGGCTGGCAGTGATTCTGCCCCAGGCACTTCTCAGCCCCTTCCCAGCCCTGACTGATTGAAGCTCTCTGTGCCTCTGTGCTGTGCCCGGGCTGGCTGCAGGCAGTGCCCCAGCCCTGCTGGGCTGGAAGAAGAGCTGCTCAGCAAGAGAAATGTGCTTTTGAAGCTCTGCTTGGTTACCAGGATCTCCCTCTGTGCCAGGAGCCCGGCCCAGCTCAGCAGCACAGACACAGCACAAGGACTTTAATGACCCTCTGGGGCTTTGTGCTCAGCCCTGAACATCAGGCCCTGAGCGGGAGCTGCAGAAACCTCTTCAGAACTCCAAGTCAGAATCCAACTCCAAAGTTTCTTGGACTTTTAATGGGTCCCACTGAGGGACACGACTGAGAAAGTGTCCCCAGGCAGAGCAGAGAAGTGGAGGCACTGATGCCAGGTGGGGACAAAGAGAAGCCAAGTCTTGGTGCCCTGGGGCACAGCAGGGTCTGTGCCACCAAGGGCTGTGAGGAGACACCTTGTCCCGAGGCCCTGGGGCCTCCTGGCACAGCCCCAGCCAGGCTGGGCACTGTCAGCCCCTTGTCCTGCCCTCAGCATCCCCCCCTAGCCCACATCCCAGTGGCCTCAAGGATCTCCTGGAAGGATTCCCTGGGGAGCCTTGGTCAGGAATGGCCCTGGGGGCTCCTTCATGCTCCCAGGGACTGCAGGATTTTCAAAGGACTTTGGCTTTGGATTTTGCCTTGGAGTCTCTGAGAGCTTTGTGCAATCATGGCCTCCAATTATCTGCTTTAATTAGTCCCTGGAGAGGCTTTGTCAGGAACAACACTCATTGGGACTCATGAATGCTTCAAGGTACTTTAGTTCTTTTAAGGTACTTGGTGTTTCCCTTTTGGTAGGGCTCTGTGACAGGTTTGTGCAATGATGCCCCCAATTATCTGCTTTAATGAGTTCCTTGAGAGCTTTTTGCTGCCACTCAGTGGGGCTCATTAATACTTCGAGAAAGTCAAGGTTTTTAAAGTACTTTGGATTCTCCTTTCCACACTGAATGTATCTGAGAGGTTTTTGTGCCATTTTGAGTCTCTGAGAGGTTTTTGTGCCATCCTGGCCTCCAGTTCTCTCCTCCAAGGAGTCCATGAGGAGCCTTTGTTGGGGATGGACCTCAGTGGGTCCCATTAATGCCTTGAGACACAATTGGGTGTTTCCTCTTGACTTTGCCTTTGGCAAAGTTTTGTGCAATCTCCTCTCAGGCCCTGAAGTTCCAGGGCTCAGCTCCAAACGCACCACGGAGCTCATTAGGATCATCAAGTCCTGACAAACCATGGCTCTGCCTTGATTTCCCTCTTGTCTGGGGCAGTTCATCAGGAAGTTTCTGTAGTGGTTTTGGTTTGCCAGTTTGAGATTTCTTGGCCAATGCATTATTTAGTGGGTTGGTTCAGTGTTGCTTGATTACCAGTGCACTCACTAGAATATACTGTGAGATAGGGTTAGGAGAATAGCAAAGTAGGCTCAGAACTTTAAAAGAAAAGTTTAAATTTCTAAAGACAAGTTTATTAACAGTAACTAAAAGGGTAATAAGAATCAGAACAAAACTTTCAGAACACTTCCCCTCTCCGTACAACCTGACAATGTAAAGAGATCAAACCTAAATTGTCAGCTAAAAGGGAGAAAAGTTCCTCTTGTTAATGTTATGGAGACTTCTCCACAAGAAAACAGTTATCTCATGGCTTTTAATTTCCATGAATAGCAGATGCCCAGGAAAATCTGTAATTGTGAAGTCCCTCCCATTTTTCCACAGCTTTTCCTACAGCTGTCTTTATAGCCAATGTTATGGGATATTAGTTAAAAGATGAGCTGTTTAATAGCAAAAGTTCTTTTCACCAATTTCTGAAATAATCTTCATCTCTGGGAACAGAGGTCTTCCTCTTCCTGGGGGCACAGGTTCTCATCACTTTTCTCTCTTTCTCTGTTCAAACTTCTCATGGGATCACAGCAACTGCAACATTTGCTTACTTTAGCATGGAGGCCTTTGCAGAAACAAGTAATTTCCCCATACTTTTCAATGCCTTACAGAGAAAAAAGAGAGTCTGATATATCAATGACATCCTTCTCCATAGTTTTACCAGAGGATTCCAGCCCCAAGATCAAGGCATCTCCTCATCCCTCCCATCTGGGACTCAACTTCCCCTTCCCTGCCCTCGGTGTGTTCATGTTGCTCCTCTGTGTGCCTGCCCTGTGTCCTTTTCTCTCACGGGAGGGAGGATGGCAGCACTGGCAGAGTCAATATCTGCCCGGGGCTGCAGATGGTTCCGTGAGCCTGGCCGGGCTCGGTGCTTGCGGCCGGAGCTGTTTTGCCATGGAGGTTTCTGCAGCGGCTGCGCTGGGGCTGTGTCAGGCTGGGCCGCACTGGGGCAGGGCCAGGATCTCAGCAGCCAGGCCAGAAGGCTGAGATGGGGCTGGGCTGGCCTTGGCACCTCTTTATGGCCTGAAGGGAAAGAAACCCAGCCAGGCTTTCTCATCCTTTAACTTGTGTCTGCACAGAGGCATTCCTTAGTTCCTTAAGTTTAACTGATTGTCCATTCTCAAAGCTAATTACTGATTGTTTTTTGTCAGACACAGAGGAAACTGCTAGCAGCTTCTCTCAGGACATCACTTCTGTGATGCAAAACCACCACAGCAGCACAGAGCACAGAGCTCCTCTGTCCATATGTAGTGGTCATATGCCCGAGGCCTCAGAACCCCTCCTTGGGAGATCTCTGGGCCCTATCCAAGGTATTTTCAAATGAAAATATTCAGCTCATGGTCTAAGAAAATCATCAGAGGACAGAGCCAGCCAGACCTGTCTGTCCTGGCTACTTTTGTCTGGGAGCACTCTTTGGATATACGGAATTTGGGAGGCTAAATTCTAATTTTGGCCATGGTTCCTGGAGATGAAGACCCATTCTTTTCCATAGGAATAAAGGAACAGAGCCCTAGTCTTTCCCTGGGTGGATGAGAGATGATCACCAGAGGACATGGCCAGCCAGAACTGGGAGGTTTTTTTCTGCAAGATACACTTGCATATAGGAATTTTTTTATGGAGAGTACCAATTTTGACAATGGGTATGTTAAGAGAGGGACAGTTCTTTTCCAAAGCAAGGAAAGCACAGAGCCCCAGTGCTCCAGGAGCTGATGAGAGGCAGCCTTTGGCATCCCAACATCAGCCAGACCTGTCAGGTGCCCCCGGCAGGCCAAGCCAGCCAAACCTGGTCCATGTTCCCTCAGTTCCATGGGGCCCCACAGTGTCCCAATGGTCCCTGGCTTCCAGGAGGCCCTGAGGTGTCACAATGCCCCCTTGGTGACACCAGGCCCTGAAGGATCAGAATGGTCTCCACGGTTCCATCAGGCCCCACAGAGTCATGGTGGTCTCTGGGTCCATGGAGCCCCGCGGTGTCACCATGGCCCCTTGGTTCCATGGGCTCCAGTGGTGCCACAATGATCCCCTTGGTTCCATGAGGTGCCCACAGTGTCACAGTAATCTCCATGGGAAGGAATGAACCGAGCTCCAGTGTGGCAGGGGCAGCCACCAGAGACCAAAGCCATCCAGACTTGATGATACTGGCAGATTTTGCCTGGGAGCAACCCTTTGATATAGGGAATTTTAGAGGTGGGATCCCAATTTCAGATATGGACACCTGGAGAAGGACAGTTTTTTCCATAGGAAGGAAAGCACAGGGCCCCAGTGTTTCAAAGGCAGAAAAAGAAAGAGGTGGCTCTTTGGAGGCTCATGCAAACAGACCTGTTCTTCCTGGCTGCTTTTGTCATGGAGGAATCCTTGCATACACAGAATTTGGGAGGAGGAATCTCAATTTTGACCTCGGACACCTTGAGAAGGACAATTCTTTTCATTGGAAGGAAAGCACTGACCCCAGGGTTTCAAAAGCAGATGAGAGGCAGTCTCCAAGAGGCCAAGGGCAGCCAGACCTGTCTGTCCTGGCAGCTTTCACTTGGGAGCAATCCTTGGATGTACAGAGTTTTGGAGGAGGAATCCCGATTTTGGCCATGGCCCATGGAGGAGAAGGAGAGTTCTCTCCCATAGGAAGGAAAGCCCAGAGTCCCAGGGCTTCAGGGCAGGTGAGAAGCAACCCTCGACATGCCAAGGTGGCCAGGTGGTCCCCAGGAGGCCCAGACAGACAGACCTGGTCCGTGTTCCCTTGGTTTGGTGGTGATGCCTTGAGAGGCTGCCTAGAACAGAGCTAGGCAGTGTTAAAGGAATAAAGCAGGTATTTATTAAAAGGCCTTCAAGGGATACACCTTGGGCAGTACAAGAGCCTGGCCCTGTCTCCATCCTAGATGGAATCCAGGTCACGAGTTTTCACTGGGGCAAACAGGGAGATTTGGGCTGGCAGGATGTGTAAAACAATCTCCTGTAATATCTACCTGTTCTCACACAGAGCACTTGGCTGCAGGGACACATTCCCATCATTCCTGCCCAGGTTTCAGGATTCAAACACTGCTGTCCTTCCCAGGAGCTGTTCCTTCAGCTGCCTCGGGAGGGCCTTTTGGCCTCTGGACCCACACTCTGGCTCCATTATTAGCACTGCTGGATCTAAACCCTTTATCTCCACCAACAGCAGTGATTTGAAGTGGACCTCCTTTTTTTCCAATTGTTCTAAACACTGACAATATCAATAATTGTGCTACTTTGTCATGGGTTTGAATAATCCAATTTTGTTCACTATTGTTTAACCAAATTACTTCAATTTCTCCTTGATAATCTGCATCAGTTCCTCCTCCCATGACATGAGCACTTTGCAAGGCCAAGCTCCAGTGAGCTGTTACCAAACCAAAGTGTCCTGGAGAAATCTGGATTCCTGTTCCTGTATTGTTAACTCTCCTTTGCTTCTGATTTATCCTAACTAATTCCAGTCGATGAGGGTCCAGCCCTGCAGCCTCTGGGCTGGCCCTGCCAGGGCCATCACACCCAGAACAATTTCCCAGGCAGTCCCAGTCTCACTGCCCAGGGCTGTATTTGCACATTGGGAGCAGCCGTGCACAGCCAGGGGGTTTCCATTTCCCCAGGGGCCATTGTTAAGGGCATGGAGCACATCTGGAGATGGGTTCTCCATGGGGACAGGTTCCCAGGTCTCATTATTTAACTGCTCTTTGAACAACCCCTTCTCCGCCTCCTCCTCCTCGCCTTCCTCCTCATCTTCCTCCTTCTCATTCCCATCCTTGTCCTCATCCTCATCCTCGTCCTCGTCCTCCTCCTTCTCCTCTTCCTCCTCCTACTGGTCTTCCTCATCCTCCTTGTCCTCTTTCTCCCCCTCGTCCTCCTCCTCCATTTACTCGTCCTCCTCCTCCTCATCATCCTCGTCCTCGTCCTCCTTGTCCTCCTTGTCATCCTAATCCTCCCCCTCCTCCTCCTCCTCCTCCTTGTCCTGCTCATCCTTATCCTCCTCCTCCTCATCGTCCTCCTCCTCATCCTCATTCTCCTCCTTCTCCTCCTCCTCATCTTCCTCCTCCTCCTCCTGGTCCTCCCCATCCTGCTCATCCTCATCCTCCTTGTCCTTCTCATCCTGGTCCTCCTCCTTTTCTTTATTCTCCTCCTTGTCCTCCTCCTCCTCCTGTTCATCTTCCTTCTCCTCCTCATCCTCCTTGTCCTCCTCATCTTCATCCTTTTCCTCATCCTCATTCTCCTCCTCCTCATCGTCCTTGTCCTCCTCTTCCTGCTTCTTCTTCTCCTCCTCCTCCTCCTTCTACTCCTCCTCCTAGTTCTCCTCCTCATCATTCTCCTCATCATCCTCCTTGTTCTCGTTCTCTCTTCTTCCTCCTATTCCTCCTCCTCATCTTCCACCTCCTCTTTATCCTCCTCCTCTTCCTTGTCCTCCTCTTCCCCCTTGTCCTCCTCATCCTCCTCCTCCTCCTCATCCTCCTCATCCTCGTCCTCCTCCTCCTCCCCCTCCTCCTCCTCTGAGTGTGGTTCTCAGGATTCAATTACTCTAGGATTCCAGGAACCTGGAACTCTGGGATTCCATGGCTCTGTGACCCCATGGATGAATTCATGACTGTCTCCAAGGCCACGAGGGAACGTTGGTGCCAGCGGGAGGGGCTGCAGTGCAGGGGCACCAACAGCTGAGAGGCGACTGCAGCTGCTGCTGCTGCTGCTGCTGCTGTTGCTGCTGCTGCTGCTGCTGCTGCCGCTGCTGCTTGTGGGGGTGCTGCTGGCAGGGGCAGGGCCCTGGTGTGGCTGAGCATTGCCATCTCAGCCTGTGAGCTCCTGGGAGCTCAGGACAGAGCCAGGACTGACCCAGGCTGGCAACGCCCTTGAGGACGGACACAGAGAATGGAAAGTGCCAACAGAGTGGTTCCGAGCAGGTCTGTGGGAAGGAGGAGTGAGGGAGGATGAATCCCCTGCCCAAGGCTGCCAAGGGAAGGCTTTGGGAGGGAAAGGAAGCCTTGACCTGACACTAAGTCCTTCAAGGTCTCTTTTGCCCACGCTGAGCAGGATTTCATAGGCTTTGTCTCAAGTCAGTGGCAGGGACAGAAGTGGTGGGAGCAGCTGGAAAGCAGGGCTGTGTATTCCCTCCCCCCAACCTATTTGGGAACATCTGAGAAAGGTCTCCATTGTCTGCCTGCAGCCAGCTTGGGGGCCCTTCCTCTCCTCCTCCTTCTTGGGAGACTGGGCTTGGTTTCTTCTGTCATCTGCAATGCTGAGCTTCTCTCTCCTCCGACCCAGCTGCTCAGGTTTGTGTCCCTGTGTCTCGCATCTTCCTCCTCTTCCTCCTCATCACGTACTCCTGGAGCCTCTTTGGGCAGCTGGACTGGAACTGGCAGCAGCAGGTGAGCCCTGAGGAGCACCTCTGGCCTCCAGCCTTTCTGCAGGGCTGGCCAGAGCCTTCCTGCCAGGGGTGAGCCTCTTTCCTGTCTCTTCCCGAGGCAATATAGTCTGGATCTTGGCTCTGGCCTCCTTTCTTTCTCTTTCAGGGAAGGATCAGCCATGGCTGAAGGGATTTTCCGTAGGTACCTGGTGTTGATGGACATTGTCAGCATCAACCAGCCCTCTGGAAAGAATGGGATTTCTCCTGAGGATGATAAAGGAATTGTCCAGAGGATGAAGGAGCAGGAGGTAATCCTTTGGCAGCACTAGCTGCACTTGGAGAAGGAAACTGCAGACCTGGAAGCCAGACAGGAGTGTCTAGCATGGCCTTTGTGGGAACTGGAGGGAAAGATCCAATGGCACACATGCACGGTGGTTTGCTTGGCTGTCCCTGCCACATTCATGATCTGGAGGCAGCATAGGAATGGAGCCAGAGGGGAGCACAGAGAAGAAAAGACTGACCCGGGACTCCTGGGGAAAGCCTGGAAAGGAGTGGCCTTCCTGACAAAGCCCTTTGTGCTGCTCAGGGCCATTTGCATCTCCAAGGGCAGAACTGGAGGATATCTTCCAGCATTTGTGGATAGACTTGTTGAATTACCTCTGTTCAAACAAAGGGGAACTGAAGAGGATTCTTTCAAAGTGTGACTCCTCCCTATTCCATCAGCAATAGTCTCACAGGATTTATGGGTCAGGAACATGTACAACACATGGCAGGGAAGCTGGGCAAGCAGTGAGTGCTGTACCAGCAGGGCCAGAACGGTGCAAGAGCCAGCGCCAAACAGGCTGAGGCAGCCAGGCCAATCTCATCGTTCCAGGGCTCTGGGCTGAACACACAGCTTCAATAACGTCAGGTGCGCTCCCCACAGAGCCTTCTGCAGAGTTCTGGGTGAGGACTGCCAGCTTTCCTCTTTATTTTGTATCAATGTTCTGGTTTGAAAGAAAAACCAGTGAGAGACTGTAAGTCAGAAATACAATTTATTGGGAAAAGAGAAAAAACCCAAAAATATGTGCAATAATACAAAAAGAAGACCACTGACAAAGTCAGAATACAACCTAACACCTCTCTGGCCAACATGCTGGTAGCAGCCCAAATTGGAGTGGCTGCAGTCCTCTTGGAATGGCAGATGTGGTTGCTGTGTCTTCTTGGAAACCTGAGGAAAGGCTGCCTCTCTGTCTAGAAAGTCCCGGTTTTATCCAGGTGGGAATGCCTAGCTCCTCCCCCCTGGCCGGAGCATCTCACAATTGGCTGATATTATTCTGAGTCACGAGTTGTGTCCTTGATCACCTGTTGAACAGAACTGGCTCCTGGAGAGTATCTCTGAGCCATGTGGCAAGACATTGTTGGGCCTATTAACAGGAGTTAGGGAAAACTGCCCAGAGGCAGCTCCTACTCAGATGGTAATAAGAAACATCTTGGTGCTCCAATCTTGGACAATCAGAAAAGGAAATTTTTCTCTCGTTTTACCCATCTTACCTATGCAGATGTGATGGGAGGCCATCTCTCTGTTTGTGTAGGTGTTGAACCTGAGAAAGACAGTCTGTAGTGTCAGCTGGGTACCTGAGGGCTGTCACGTAAGCAGTAAGGGTGATGTCTTGGTTTGACAAGACAGGAGTCTGTGAAGGAGGGCAAAAAGCCTCCTGTGCAATGGAGAAGGTAAACCCCCTCCCTCCGAATTACTAGGATTTTTTAAATTAAAAGGCTCTCAGGCAAAGATATGGGAATGGGAGTAACAATTCTTTACTCGGAGAAAACTAGATAACAATTTAAAAAGGCAAATGCAATCAGTACAAACAAAACTAGTGATAAAGTCCACAACCTGAGGATTCGGGGTGTTGGTAGCAGTCCGGTTGAAATGATAGCTGCTCCTCTTGCAGTGGCTGATGAATTGCAGCTGAAGTGGTGATCTTTAGAAGGTATAGTTTTCTCTGAAGATCTGGTGGCAGTTGGGCCAGTCTTCCTCTGTGCCGGGGCTGCCTCCGAGCTCCGCCGCCGCCGCCTCACCACGCTCCGGCCGCTTCTCTGGGAATCCTGCCGAAGGAGCTGCTTCTCTGGGAATCCCGCAAAGAGGGAGAGTTGCTTCTCTGGGAATCCCGTAAAGAGAGAGAGAGAGCTGCTCTGTCTCCAAAAAGGTACCACTTTATACAATAAAAGAGTGCTTGGCTTCCCCCTCTGGGTGGAGCACCTCACAATGGGATGGTTTTATGTTACCAGGCCTGCAGTGAGCCAGTCAAGAGCCCATTAACAAACCATTACCTCTTCGGAGCAAACCATTGTTCTTGGAAGAGATAACAAACCTGCCCAACCTCCCAACAGATGGCAAATAGAATACAAGCTTATCTTACAAGCCAGGACAAGTGAACTGTCAATGTAAATCATTATAAAGAATGTAGTATGTTCCAGTCCCTCTTAACATTAAAATTCAGTGCCACCTGTGGCTCCAGTGGGCTGTGGATTAGGCATGTGTCTTTACCAAAAATGTAATGCTTATCGTAATATTTTTCAATTGGAATTGGGTCCAAAAGCAGGAGGATCTTGGTGCGAAATTAGTATTCAGCCTAAACATTACAACTAATTATGAGTTTTGTTGAATAAATGCACATGTACAAATGTGCCAGCAGTTAGACTCTTTGATGAGTAGGTTTGAGGCATTTTTTCATTTAGTCTGTAGTGTGAACTTCAGTGCCTGCAGACTTACATATTAAATTTCTCTCTTGGTCACCACTTGATGATTATCATCACTAGAATTAAATTCTTAGTGTAGTGAGGAGGTGGGAAATAGATAAGAAAGTCTGTTGGGTTAGCATGGCCAGGTTTTGGTAGGTAAAGTAATGGTTTTTTTAAGAAGCTGTTGGAAGGTCCCCCATGCCCACAGAGCAAATGCCAGCCGGCTCCAGGAGAGGCACACTGGCCTCGGCCGGGCCCGTCAGGGATGTGCTGATGCCTCTGTTATTGCTGTGAATATGTAAACTCACTGAAGAAGGGAAAAGCAATTGCAGCAAAGGAATTGTGTCCAGAAAGGAGCGAGGGTGTGTGAGAGGAGCAGCCCTGCAGACAGCCAGGTCCCTGCAGGAGGGGCAGGAGGTGCTCCAGGCACGGGGATGCTGAGATTGCCCTGCAGCCCTGGGGCAGCCCTGGGGAGGCAGCTGAGCCCTGAGCACAGGGAGGGCACGGGATGCTGAGATTGCCCTGCAGCCCTGCAGAAGCACATGCCCCAGCAGGAGGATGCCTGAGAGGAGGCTGTGAGCCCGTGGGAGGCCTGTGCTGGAACAGATTGCTGGCAGGGACCTGCAGACCTGTGGAGAGAGGAGCCCACCCCAGAGGAGGTTTCCTGGTTGGACGTGTGATCCTGGGAGGACCCGAGCTGGAGCAGGTTGTCCTTGAAGGACTGCGCTCTGTGGAAGAGTGATCCCCGTTGGAACAGTTTGGGAAGAACTTGTCAGGAAAATTAATCCACAAACACCAGAGTGTTATGTCATTGTCACATGCCCCCAGCTGGGTAATAATTAGCATTGACCCCATGATTCACAGAAGGCTGATTAACCTCTTTATTATATTATATATCATTATTAAGAAACCCATTGCTCTTATATACAGTTATAATACACCTGGACCTAATTGGTCCACTAATCCAAACACCACCACATTTGCTAATTAAAAAAACATCCCTTGGCAAATAAATCTCCATAACACATTCAACATGTGCACAACAGCAGGTGCAGCAAGTGAAGATAAGAATTGTTTCTCATTCTTTTCTCTGATCTTCTCACAGCCTGCCCCCAGGACAATGCCTGGGAAAGTTGTTTCTCTCTGTGGCCAGAGAGCTGCTGCCACAGGTTTATGTCCTAAACAGGGACAGAGGAGTCCTTTTATTTTATTCAAATAAAGGGAGAGGCCATGGGGCATTCCCTTGAGGTCTTTCCAATTCTTGGAGGACACAGCCTCCTTTTCATCCTAATTTCCTTTCTGTCTTTCCACACTGGATGAGGTACTTAAGCGGTACAGACTTCCTGATATGTCTGATACCAAAGATTCCCCTCTAATGTATGACCCTCACTTTTAGATTTTAATTTTCATGGAATCTATGTTTTTCCCCCATCGTTTATTTCATCTTTCAATATCCAATTTCATTTATCAGTAAACCTACAGTTCGTTTGTTGTCTGAGATTGAGAGGCCAGATGTTTTCTATTGCCATCTGTGTAGCAGTTGCCTCTGGACTGTTTTCCTTATCTCCTGTGAATGGGCCCATCAATGTTTCCCCACATGGCTCAGAGATAACTCCCTCCAGAGCCATTTCTGTTTAACAGGGGATCAAGTGTTGAAGCATTTCTGAGAGAGAGAGATCATGATTTATGTTTGGAATGAGATTTGAGCTACTCCAGTCTGGGCCTCAGATTTGGGCCTTGTGAGGCCTTCCAGCCTCTGACGCAGTTAGAAATTAAGAGTTTGTGGCGCAGTTAGAAATTGTATTAAGGTGTCATGGGGAGCACTGGGCTGTCTGGGTGTGAAGTAGTAGAGGTTTATAGTGTAAGGTTTCGGCCACCTTAAGACAAAGATAAACAATGTTAGTTTGCCAATCAGAGTGCCTTTGTAAATTGTAAACTATGTAGATGTGTATAAAAACTGCCATCTTCTCTCAAATAAGCAGAGAACGTTGCATTAATAATATTGGTTGGATGTGCATTCTGTCCGCCCAGCTTTCCTGTTTTATGATATTCCTGGCTTTTATCAAGGACCCACTGTGTTACTCAGAATGAAATCAGCCCATGGTGAGATGCTCCACCCAGGGGGAAAAGCTAAACATTCCCACCTAGATATATCCTGGGATTTCTAGACAGAGAGGCAGCATTCCCACAGGTTTCCAAGAGGACACAGCTGGGGTTTTCCACTGGATCGACTACACCTTTTCTACAGGACCACTGCTCCAACAGAAACCAGCTTTGGCTTCCCTCTGGCAGAGAAGCCCTTTTGGGGCACAGGTTTCTGGGGCAGGAGACGGGCACCGGTGCTGCCAGGGCTCGGGGGAACTCTGCTTGGGCGGGGACTGTGCCTCACCTGCTGCTGTCAGCGCTGCGCAGGCCCCAGGGCTCAGAGCAGCATTCCTGCCCTGGCCCACACGTTCCCGGTCTGTGTCCCACGGCCGTGCTTAGGATGGCCACCATGTGGGACATGTCCCGAGGAGGCCGTGCCAGCTTCTGTGGAGGCCCTGTGCCCTTCCCGCCGCGGCTGCGTCGACAGCTGTGGGGGCTCCTGCTGCTCTGAGCCCGCAGAGCAGGGCAGCGTTTGCTGATGGGCTGAGCCCTTCCTAAAGATCCTGTTGGACTGTCTGACACACCTGGGGCAAGGCATTCCTTCCACCCTGGGCCACTCTGGGGGGCTGGGGGTGGCCCCAGGGCAGGTGGCAGTGCGTGCAAGGGCCCTTGGTGACACGGTGCAGCATGGTCACCATGGAATGGAACGGGACAGGGGATCCAAGGGCCCTTGGTGACACGGTGCAGCATGGTCACCGTGGAATGGAACGGGACAGGGGATCCAAGGGCCCTTGGTGACACGGTGCAGCATGGTCACCGTGGAATGGAACGGGACAGGGATTCCAAGGGCCCTTGGTGACACGCTCTGGCAGAGGTGTTGGCAGTGACATGGCCACGCCACAGTGCTCGGTGCACGTGACAGGACAGGACGGGAGAGAGCGGTGCTGTGAGGAGCCCTCGCACAGCCACTCGTTCCTTGATGACTCCGAGGCTTTCCCGAGGCGTTACTCCTGCAGGTGACCTCCTGGGCAGACCAGAGCACTTGGTGACCCCTGGCCTTCCTGAGGCATCTCTTCTGCAGCTGCCCTCGAGAGCAGAATGTGGCGTTTGCTTAGCACCGTCTTTGACAGGAGTCTCCTATCCTTGTGGCTGGAGCCCTCAAGACCAGAGTGCAGGACTTGCTGTCCTGTAGCCTTGCCAAGACTTCACTCTTGCAGGTGCCCTCAAGGCACAACTGCAGCACTTGCTGACTCGGACCTTTTCCGAGCCACCTTTTCCTACAAGTAGCCATGAATCCAGGCAGTGACGTAGAGCTCAGACCTGCGAGCTTGCCCAAGCTGGCCTGGGGCAAGGAGGAGAAAGAAGGCCCTGGAGCTGAACCAGCACAGCAGCGTGAAGAGGTGGAGCAGTTCCAGCCACTGCAGAAGGGTGAGTGGCAGAGCTGGGCTGCAGGGCTGGTGCCTGCAGCCAGCTTGGCCCCATCCCATCCCATCCCATCCCATCCCATCCCATCCCATCCCATCCCATCCCATCCCATCCCATCCCATCCCCTCCCCTGGGGCCATGCCCATGGACAGGATGGAACAGGGGCCGGGCAGACACCCCACAGCCGTGCTCCGTGCCCGGGGCCGTCGCGGGGCTGTCCCTGCCTGGGCAGCGCAGGGCTGGGCTGTGTTCTCCGGCCTCTCCCGCAGCCCCTCAGCTCGGGCTGCGCTCGCTCTTTGCCAGGTGCAGCCGTGCAGCGCACACGAGAGCAGGAACGCACCCGTGGCCGCTTCCGCAGAACAGCGCAGGTACCTGCAGCCATCCCCACCTGGGCTGGGCCTGCTGGCACTGCTCAGCCCAGCAGCACGCCTGCAGCACTCCGTGGCTTCTTGCCCTTCTCCTACAGCTTGTTTGCAAATTCATCAAGAGAATTCAGCAGGAAGAGACCAGCGCCATGGGCCCTGGGCTCAGAGCATACTCAGAGCTCCTCGGACATGAGACCAGTGCCGCCCTGCTGGATTTGCTTGTGCAGAGGGGTGTTTCCAGAGCAGAGCAAGTAGGCAGCTGTGGCCAGGCTTCAATTCCCCCATGAGTCACACAGCTTCCCAAGCCACAGTGCTGGGCCCTGTGAGCCTTTGAGGCCATCACATTGTGGTGGGAAGGGAAACACTTCTCTGGGGACACTGGGAACACTGCTCGCTCTGGCAGCTTTCCAAGTCTCCCTGTGCCTTCTCCAGGTGCCCGCCATGGTGAGGTACATCCACCAGTGGCTCATGGCCAATGATTCTGCTGAGCAAAGGCTGGACAACACCCTGCTGTATCTCACAGAAGCGCAGCCAAATGACGCAGTAATGACGCTCCTGCGTGTGGCCCCATCCTGTGACAGGTATGGGGCCCACCTGCCCAGAGGGCTCAGGGCTCACCCCAACCCATCGTCCTGTACAGCCTGTGGCAGGTGTCTGACCAACAGAGAGTCCCAGGGCCCTCTGGCTGCTCCCTTTGCCAGCCCTGGCACGTCAGCCCCCGAGCCTGCTGCCATTCTCCCTCACTGCTCCACAGGGGCCTGTCCCCAAAGGGCTGGGTTGCCTTAGTGCTGCTGGAGAGGGGCAGTGGGCAAAGGCAGAGTCGGAGGTCATCCTGGGCCCCTAGAGATGCCCAGGCCACGGTGCTGTGCCTGAGATGCCCTGAGACAGAGCTCTAACCCCGCAGAGCTGCCATGGCCATGTGGAAGAGCATCATGTGCACGCCCTGGACTGCAGAGCTGGCACAGCAGATACTCCTGGATATGCTGGGGATCTGGCCAGACCACAGCACGTGCACCTCCGATGGGGACAAAACGGGTGTCTTTGTCCTGGCTGTGAGTTTCTGCCAGTGGCCTTTGCTGGCCCCAAGGCCGCCTCTCCAGCAGCTCTCCATCCTCCTTCCTCCACTGCATCTCCCTGCCTCAGGCGCTGGGCTGAAACCTGGCCTCGGGGCAGCTCCAGGGCCACCAGGCCCGCTGCTCCGCCTGCGTCTCTCCGGGCCTCTCCCTCCCGTGCTCGGGCCCTGCCACACGGACACCTCGGCACTGAGCGCTGTCTCAGGGGGCTTTGTCCTTTGCAGGCAACTGTGGTGATATGGAAGATCCTCCAGGAGCCCTGTGTCCCAGATATAGTAATGGAGCATTTCCCGCAGTTATTTGTGCATCTGCCCTTCCAAGTGTTCTTCAGCACCAAAGAGATGCCAGAGGAGGTGGATACCTTCTGGAAGGGATGCCAGGAAGAACACGGCCTTGCCACCAGCCCCAATAGGTGCTCCATCCCAGTCCTTCTGGCCCTGCCACACGGACAGGGCAGGAGCCAGTGCTCCCATTGTGACCAGGGCTTTGCTCTGCACTCAGGTTTGCAGTGAGGACCCTGAAGTCCCTGCTGTGCCAAATGGACTATGAGGATGTGGTGGTGTCAATGGAACGCAAGCATGGCTGGGACATGCTGCTCTGTGCTGACACCCACCATTATGCCGTGGGTCTGCTGGCCAGGTGAGACCCCCTTCTCCCCACTGCTCTCGGCATTTGTGCTCTGTGTCTGGGGTATCCCACTCAGTCCCCGTGGCCGTGGGCCAGAGGGACGAGGGATGGCCAAGCAGACTGGGAAAGGCTGGGAGAGGACGGTGCCCAGTAGCAGCCACATCTCAAAGGGCCCAGGTCCCCCTGCAGGGTGGGTGGTAAAGACAAGAACTGCGTCAGTCTGTCCTGGGAGGGGCTTCCCCCCGGCTCAGGGTATTAGTGTCGTAGGAGCAGGCCCCCAGCCAGGTAATCATTATCACTGACTCCATGTATTGCAGAAGTCTGATCAATAATAATCTTTAGTAAGAAACCCATTGTTCTTATAGATAGTTATGATCTAGGTTGATTTTAATTGGTGTTCTAGTATAAACACTATCACCATTAGTTAATTAAGAAAGCACCCTTTGGTTGACAAATCTCCGTAACATATTCCACATGTTCACAATACCAGGTGCAGCATGTTAAGATAAGAATGTTTTTTCATGCTTTCCTCTGATCTTCTTAGGCTTTCTCAGGCGATGCCTGGGAAAGTTGTCTGTTTCTCTCTGAGGTCAGAGAGCTGCTGCCACATCTTAGTGCCATTTTCCACCTTCCAGGGAGATGCGCAATGAATCCATCTGCTTGTGCAAAAGCATCTCAGGCTGTCTCCTTGAGTTGCTCAGCAAAGAGATGCCGTACTGGCACTTCCCTGCCATGGCATTCCTTGTGGAGGTGAGTCTGAAGGCCGGCGCTGCCTCCCAGCTCTCTGCCCTCTCGTAGCCGCAGCTGCCTGGGACGGTGCCCACGCCCTGCGCTGCTGCCTGGTCCCCGCCCTGTGCGGTTCTGGGCTCCCGCCGGCCGGGTCCCCTGTCACTGCCCTGTGCCTTTCAGGTCCTGCATTGCCTGGACTTGAGCGCATGCAGTGACAGCATCATGGATCTCTTGTCGAGGCACTTGCTGAGTGAGTGCACAGAGATGCGCCGCCAGGTTCTGAGAGCCCTCCTCTTGCTCAGGGATAATCTCTCACTGGTAAGGAGGGGCAGCAGCTGAAGCCGTGCAGGCAGCATGGGGCTGGGGAACGCAGTCACTGGAACTTGGCTGGGCTTCAGGCACTGGGGCAGCCGCTCCCAGCTCTCCTGCCTCCCACTTCAGCTGCCCGAGGGCTGCGGGACAGGCCTTTGGCCTCTGGGCCCTGTGGCAGCAGGGTGGCCTTTCACACACCTTTGCTCCGCACAGGCCAAAAGAATGTGGAGCCTGACCAAAAGCCTCAGGGAGCTCCTGCAGGAAAATGATAGTGATGTGGTCAGGATGGTCATTGTTCTACTTAGTGATTTGTTCCTGGATAATGACGCCCCAATACCCAGCCCCATCACCCTGCAGCTGGCTAAGGTGCTCCTGCCACTCTTTGACCACGTAAGGCTCTGTGCCCTCAGCCACGGCCACTGGCTGCTGCCCAGACACGGTGCATTGTGAAGATGCAGGCCTGCGCCCACGCGGGCCAGAATCAGCTGATGCCAAGGTCTTGTTTCCTTCCTGTTACACAGGATGATAGCCACGTGCAGCAGCTCTCCATGTTTGTCTTTCCAACCTTGCTGTCTGCTGTAGCAGAAGAAGGAAAAAAGCCCCTGATGACACAAGTGTGTCAGAGCCTGCTGCCACTCTTCTTCCACTGCCATGATGAGAATCAGTGTGTGGCAGAGGTGAGGACTCGCGGGCTGCTGCTGTTCCCCTGGGCGGGGGCTCGGCTGCCTCCTGCCCTGGCGCCTGGCAGGCTGCAGCCTCCTCCTGGCCCTGGCACAGGGATGCTGATCCTGGGCTGCGGGGCCATTTCCGTGTCTCTATTGCTCTCCAGTCTTCTCAGGAAACCCTGCTTTGTGTGGCCAAATTCCTGAACAGGAGGGATCTTGAAAAATCTGTAAAGAAGGAGAAACTGTGGAGGTTCATTGAGATCCTGGTAAGGAGGGCCGGGAAGCTGCAGCCCCAGCCTGGAGCAGCCCCTGAGCGCGGTGCTCGGTGTGCGGGCTGGCAGCTGTGCCCCTGCCCGCTGCTGCAGCCCGAGGCCACGCGGGCTCTGCTCCAGGCTGTGATGTCAGTGTCACATCACCGAGAGCTGTGTAACATCACAGACATGTTGGTGTGATTTTGCAGAGATGTCCATGTGACGTCAGAGAGATGATTGTGTGATGTCACAAAAAGTGGTGTGACCTCACTGGGTAAGTGTGACATCACAGACCTCTCAATGTGACGTCACAGAGGTATCAGTGTGACATCATAGAGATGTTATTGTGACGTCCAGGATGTTGTGTGACATCACAGAGATGTCCGAGTGACATCACAGAGATCTGTGTGACATCACAGAGAAGTCAGTGTGACGTCACAGAGATGCCCATGTGACATCACCAAGAGCTGTGTGATGTCACAGAGATGTCAGTGTGACATCACAGAAATATATGTGACATCACAAGGTCAGTGTGACGACACAGAGAACTTTGTGTCGTCACAGAGATGTCGCTGTGACATCACAGAGATGTCAGTATGACATCACAGTGAGCTGTCTGACATCACAGAGTTGACTGTGTGACATCACAGAGATGTCTGGGTGACATCACAGTAGGTTGTTTGACATCACAATGATATTTGTGTGACATCACAGAGAAGTCAGTGTGATGTGAAAGAGATGTCAGTGTGACATCACAGGAGTTTGTGTGACATCACAACTATGCCCTTGTGACATTACAGAAATTTCATTGTGACACCACAAAGTTGTATATGTGACATCACAAGAGATTGTGTGATGTCACAGAGATGTAAGTGTGACATCACAGGGAGCTGAGTGACATCACAGAGATGTCCATGTGACATCACAGAGAGTTGTGTGATGTCACAGTGATGTCAGTGTGACATCATAGAGATGTCAATGTGACATCAGAGGATGTAGTGTGACATCACAGATATGTCTGTGTGGCATCACAGGAGGTTGTGTGACATCACAGGAATATCATTGTGACATCACAGAGAGCTGTATGACATCACAGAGATGTCAGTGTGACATCACAGAGATATGTGTGTGACATCACAGAGATATGTGTGTGACATCACAGGAGTTTGTGTGACATCACAAAGATATCCATGTGACATCACAGCAATCTGTGTGACGTCACAGAGACGTCAGTGTGATATCACAAAAAGATGTATGACATCACAGGGTCAGTGTGACATCACAGAGAGCTGTGTGACATCACAGAGTTGTCTGTGTGACATCATAGAGAGCTTTGTGACCTCACAGTGATGCCAGTGTAACATCGTAGAGATGTTGATGTGACATCTTTGGAGGCTGTGTGACATCACGAATGTCTGTATGACATCACAGAGATGTCTGTGCGACAGCACAGGAAGGTGTGTGACATCACAGGGATATCATTGTGGGGTCACAGAGAGCTGTGTGACGTCACAGAGATATCACTGTGATGTCACAGAAATATCTGTGTGATATCAGAAAAAGCTGTGTGACATCACAGGGTCAATGTGACCACAGAGAACTTTGTGACATGACAGAGATGTCCCTGTGGCTTCACAGATATGTCAGTGTGACATCACAGAGATGTCACTGTGACATCACAGATATGTCTGTGTGACATCACAGGAAGTTTGTGACATCACAGTGTTGTCTGTGTGACATCACAGAGAGCTGTGTGACATCACAGAGATGTTTATGTGACATCACAGGAGGTTGTGTGACATCACAGATATGTCAATTTAAAGTCACAGAGATGATTGTGGGGCATCACAGAAAGCCGTGTGACCTCGCAAGGTCAGTGTGACATCACAGAGATGTCAGTGTGACATCACAGAAAGGCTGTGTAATATCACCATGTTCATTTGAATGCTTTAAAGTTCTTTTAATGGTTTTCTAAGCCTCCTAATGTTTACATATTTCTACTAGAGTTCTCATGTATTGTTCATTTACATAATAATTGTTGTACATTCTTCTTTATAATAAGAGAGAATTGGTGGACTGTTAGTTTAACCTGTGAAGTTAGAGAAGTAACAATTTCATCCTCCAAATAATTGCCTCTTTTAAAAAATCATATATTACATAAATCAAAAATAAAAGTTACTTCCTTTTACTCTTTTAATCTTAATATGAGTGTGAGTTATTTTGTGTCTTAGTGCAGCAGTGTGGCATCACAGGGGCTGTGTGACATCACAGGGGCTGTGTGAGGTCACTGCGGAGGTCACTCTGCCCCAGTTCCCCCAGAGAAGTCCAACGCTGCTCGTGCACAGCAGGGTCCCCTGTCCCCCCAGGTCCCCCCGCCCCCGGCGCCGCAGCCTCCCCCAGAGGATGTTCCATGAGATCGACCCCAGAGCCTGACACGGGGACGGGGGCTGGAGCCATGGGGAGTGGGACAGGGGGACAGGGACCCCCTGGCAGCGTCCCCATGTCCCCCAGGGCCAGAGCCTGGGCCAGGGCTCCTTCACCCTGTGACCAACGAGGGCTTGAGAGTGCTGAAAAAGTCCCCAGCAAAAACCAGATTTAATATTAAAGTGACAGCAGCACAAAGTTCCTTGGCAATAGTCACTCTGCTCCTGACTGGACACTTCAGGCACAGCAAGGAAACAAAGCAACAACAAAATAAAACAAAATCCAGGCAATCAAACCAGAAATGAACTGAGAACTGTCCCTGTGTGTGTGTGTGTGTGTGTGACAAAAGGACAGTGAGAGCAAGGATAAAAGGAATATGGCCTAAAAGCTTAACAGAGCTCCAACTTAACAGGACTTAACTTACATCTAAACCTTAAATGATAGTTTCACAGTCACAATTTAGCAAAAGAGAAGAGCTTAACAGTATTTAATCTAACTTATAACCTACAACTTAGCAATTTAACAGAGGAATAATATTTAACAGTATTTAACTAAGCCTATACCTTATATTAAACATAACAACTTAGCAAAACAACAACTCCTAGCAGCATTTAACTTAACTTAGACCTTGTGATTTAACCTCACTTACCAGCCTGACTGGCTCAGCTATCCAAGGCACTCAGAGCCCTCATGGAGCAGCATTTCTGCCACATTTCCCCAGCACAGGCACTCCTGTGTGCACACAGACACAGAGAGTCAGTGCAAGGCACCTGTGAGAAATTCCCCTGAGCAAAGGGAAATGCTCCCTGGGGATGCTTTGGCATCTCCCCAGCAGGGAAGGGTTGAGCCTGGAGGAGTGGGGGGATCGGTCCAGGCTCCCTCGTTGTTGGGGATCCCCGAGTGCAGCAAACGGGAGAGTTCCCGGCTCGGAGAGGCCCCACTCAGAGGGAGTCGCTGGCCCAGGAGAGCTCCAAGGGCTCCTTTTGGAGCGCTGTTTGTAGGGCCCCAAGAGAGGGGCTGCAGTCCCAGCCATGTTTCATCCTGGCCGCACTTGGCATCAGCAGCTTTCTTTGGCAGGGTGAGAACAGGGATGTTGTGCCACTGAGGGAACACAAACAGTTCCCAGGGCTGCTCCTAAAGCAGCCAGGAGCTGGCTGGGCAGCAGCAGTGCCTGGAGCAGACTGTGTTTGTGCTGAGCTCCAGAGGAGCTGAGCCCAGGGGCTGCTGGCCAAGGCCGAGGCCAGCGAGCATTTCTCAGCTGGCAGGGCGGCCTGAGAAGGGGAGGGGGGAATGCACCAGCACAGGAACCATGGAACCAAGGGACCATTGTGACACTGTGGGGCCTGTGAGACCAAGGGACCATTGTGACACTGTGGGGCACCATGGAATGTAGGGATCATTGTGACACTGAGAAGCCCCATCAAACCAAGGGTCCATTGTGACACCGTGGGGCCTCAGGGAACTGTGGAGACCATTATGACACTTTGGGGTGTCATGGGACCAAGGGACTATTGTGACACTGCGAGACTCAGGGAGCCAAAGGTCCATTGTGACACTGGAAGGCCTCATGGAATCATGGAGACATTAAGAGACTTCACAGCCTCATGGAACCAAGGGGCCATTGTGACACTGTGGGGCACCATGGAACCAAGGAGACCATTGTGACACTGAGGTGACTCATGGGATCATGGAGACCATTGGGACATGAAGAGGCCCCATGGAATAAGCAAAGCATTGTGACACTGTGAGGCCTCATGGCACCAGTGAGACCATTGTGACTGTGGGGGTCCCCACAGAACCAAGAGGACCATTGGGACACTGTGGGGCCTCGTGAAACCAAGAGGCCTTTGTGGCACTGCAGGGCTGTGGAACCAAAGGTCCATGGTGACACTGCAGGGCCTCGTGTCATCAGTGTTCCATTGTGATGCTGTGGAGCCAAAGGAGACCATTGTGACATCGCAAAGCCCCAGGGTCCAAAGGTCCATTGTGACATTGTGGCCTCATGGAACAGAGGAGTCCCGTGTCATTGTGGGGCCTGGGGAACCACGGAGACCACTGGGATACTGCAGGGCCCCAAGGAACCAAGGGAACACGGAACAGGTCTGGTTGGTTTGGCCTCCAGGGGCTGCCTGACAGCTTGGCACCTGCAGGGTCTCTTCTCATCTGCTATTGAAGCACTGGGGTTCGGGGCTTTTCTTCCTATGGAAAAGAACTCTCCTTCTCCTCTAGGCACACATGGCCAGAATTGGGGTTTCACCTCCATTTCCTTATATCCAGGGATTGTTCCCATGGACATATTGCCAGGACAAATCTGGCAGGCAGTCGTTTGGTAAGGGTCACTGCTTATCTGCTTCCAAAATACGGGGGAAGTATTCAAGCTTTCCTTCCTTTGGGAAAGAACTGTCCTGCTTCTCCAGGTGCTCATGGCCAAAATTGAGATTGTCTCCAAAATTCCCTATCTCCAAAGATTGCCTCCAGACAAAATCTGCCACTCCTGACAAGTCTGGTTGGCCTTGGACTTATGAGGCTCTCACCTGCCTTCCAAACAGTGGGGCTCTGTGCTTTCCTTCCTATGGAACACAACTGTGTTTCTCCTGCAGGTGCCAATGGCCATATTGGGATTTCACCTCCAATGTTGTGTGACAGACTGGAGGAGATTGTTGGCTGGAAACATTTCATGTGTAGGGGAGGAAGGGACGGGATCAGCCTTGCCCTGCCCTGGAACCCCAGCACTGCCCTGCCCTGGAACCCCAATCCCCCCAGAGCCTCTATCCCAGCCCAGCAGTGTCTGCCAGTCCCTGGCACAGCACAGGCAATGCTCCACAGCCACCTCTGCAGCCCCAGCCCAGCTCCCGAGTGACCAAATGACCCCAAGTCCCACCTGGGGAAGGGCCCAGGAAGACCAAGGGGTATTTAAGGCTGACCACAAGGCAAGCACACATCTTGACCCTACCTCCTCTTGGAATTTCCATCTGAACCTTGTTGGAATCCAGGAGCTGGTAGCTGAGTGTGTGCTTCTCTGTATCTTATTTTTCTCTTTTTCTGTATCTACTTCTTTTATTTCTGTACTCTTGCAAATATTGATTAACTTTAAATTGAACAGGCTTAGATTTTGTGCAGTTGAATGGGCCAAGTTAATGCTTTGAGAAGTTATTTTGGTTGTTTGAATGACATATTAAAATGTTTGCCAAAGTTTCACTGATTTTTCTAAATTTCCCAGTAAAGGCTGTTTTGTTGTTTAGAGCTCCTGAGAAACTCTTGATAGTATTGCTCCAGTGCATCCAACTCAGAGGACACAAATTATTATCATTCCTTTCAAATGTCTCCTTGAGAGAGTTTTTTAATGGATGGGGGTCAGGGCTTGTGTGTCCTGCTTGGCACAGCCCAGGCAGGGCTTTCACAGCCCCATCCCACACTCCATTTCCCAGCTGGAGCCGCTGGTGCCTCTGAGTTCTGCTGCCCCAGCCCCAGGAACGCTCTCCTTGTCTGCCCATTCCCCCAGGGTCTCTGGGCAGGGATGGCCTCAGTGGGGGCTGCTGACATCCTCAGCAACTTGGAGGCTGCTGCTGAATTTTACTGCTCCAGAGGCTTCTTCAGCCTTCAGCTCTTCAGTGCAGGAATTCAGTGCCCCAGGGCACATTAACATTCAGAACACCTTAACAAGCCAAGCCTCTGGAAATAATTTGATTTAAGCTTTCAAATCCTTTGTGGTTGGTTAGGCGGATTCCATTAGTTTAGTTGAAATGAATGAATTTTATTTACACAGGGAGAGAGAAACCATTTTTTAGGTCCCGTTTTGATTTTTTAGTTAATACATTGATATGTGCAATCTCCAATTGACACTGAATCCAAGTACCTCCTCCTGCAGTTTGAATGGATATGAAAATCAAGACCCTTTGTGGCTGACAATCCATCAGACCCTGTCCCTACCCCCACCCCACCATTTCCCCCATCCAAGCCCTGGCACTCAGAGCAGCCTTGTGCAAATCTGAGCTCCCTCCAGCCCAGGCTGCACCTGCAGGTTTCAGCTCCTGGGCTCCAACTCCCACCTGCTTTCCTTGGAGAAGGAGCTGCCCCAGACACAGAGGGATATTCATATTTATTACCAGCCAAAAAAGCTAAGGGAAGGCACAGCTCCATCCAATGCAAAAGTCATTCCTCTGCTGGATATTAAATCCATTGTGCACAGCAGACAGTCTCAGAGCAATGGAAAACACCTTCTGTGCCCAGCACAGATCCCAAAGTCCCCCTAAAACCTCCCTGCCCCAGTTCTGCCCAGATTTGCTCTTTGCACACACGAGTCACAGGCTGAAGTCAGGAGCTCCCTCCATGGCCAGAGGGAGGAAAAGAGGGAAAGTGGATGAAGAGCTCTCCTGTGCAGAGCCAAGGTCCAAGTGCCCCTGCAGTGGGAACCACAACTCCTCAGGTTTGTGTCCTTTGGGCTCAGGGACTGGTGACATTCAGAGGCACAGAAAGGTTTCTTGTCAGCTAACACAAGTTGAACATTTGAACAATTTAATAATCATCACAGCTCTTCCCTCAGCTCTCTGGGATGTCCCAGCAGCATCTGACATGTTCCCCGTCCCCAAGGGATTTCTATACAGGGACAGTTTTAGACAAAGACATAAGAAAAGGCAATTCTGTGACGGACAAAAACACAATTAAAATGTTGACTAATGTGATATTTATTTGAACTTCTGAAAGAGAGGACAACTCCCTGAAGCTCAAAGCATGAAACCAGTCAGTGGAGAGGCACTTGAATGACCCGAGAGCACCTAGATGAGGAAATCTGGGAACACCAGGAAGGACATAGATCCAGTTGGTCTAGTGAAGAGATGTCCTTAGACATACCCATTTCAACAGAAGACTTGGAAAATCCTAAAGGAAGAGGGAGGTGATATAATAAATTGAATATTGGTGATGCAAATAGAAGGCAAGATCAGTATTTCTCCTCATGCCATCAGTACACTTCCAGGAAATTCCTGATCCTGGTGGGAAAACTTTGCCATTTCTTAACCATTCTCAAGTGACCCAGAAAAAAAAAAAAACATTTGTAATATGAAATGTACAAGTACTAACATCTGTGGCCCTTTTCCAGGCAGACATCAGCTGTGTGCCCATGAACAGACAGTGCCACTTGTGCCCTGAGGTGCCGAGCTGGGATTGGATCTGTCAGAGAGGAGCTGAGGGAGAGCAGAGCACCTTGCAAGCTGCAGGTCCCTGCCAGCCCCGCAGGGCTCCTGTGTCATCAACATCTGCTCTGCTCCAGTCTGGAACAGGGCCCAGGACGGTGCCGGGACCATCAGAGAGCTGAGGTGTGTGCTGGAATTCCATGCCCTCCCCATGGCGCAGCAGCCCTGCATTTCCCTGCTCCAGCCTTGGTCTCCAGCACAGCCATGGACACTGATGGTTTTTGTGCCAGGCTCTCCCAGCCCAGCCCAGCTCCCTGCCAGCTCTGCCAGCTGCCCTGAGCTCTGGGCAGCACCAAGGGCCTCTCCCCAGCACAGCCCAGCCGGCTCTGGCCCCACAGCTCTGCTCAGCCCAGGCTGCTCTGGGCACTGCCCCACGGCCTCAGCCCCTGCCAAGGGCACAGCAGCAGCTGCAGCTCAGCCAGGACTCAGCCCCACCATGGGGGAAGGGGCTTGGCCAAGGCCAAAGGAGCTCCCTGGCTGCCCTGCTCCCCTCTGCCTGAGGTGCTGAGAGCTCTGCAGCCCCTCCTGCCATCCCATCTGCCCAGGCCAGCACAAGAGCCCCGGCCCTGGGGCCCTCCAGAGCTGCTCCTGCTCCAGGCCCAGGGCCCATCGCAGAGCTGGGGCAGCCACAGAGCTGTGTCCATTTCTGCTCATTGCTGCTCTGATGGAGATGCATCCTCACACACTTGGGGGTTGATGATGAATTTTACTGCTCCAGAGGGCTCTTCTTTCTTGAGCTCTTCAGTTCAGGAATTCAGTGACAAAAGGCTTCTAAACATTTGTTCAAAGTGCCATAACAAGGAAAAACCCATGGGAATAATTCAAGTCCTCAATTCTTCTGTGGTTAATTAGACAGATTTCAGAAATGTATACAAAGGGAATATACTATATTGAAAACAGGGCAAAGAGAATTGTTATTTTCCTGTTAATAGACTGATATCAGCAATGTCCAATTTATATTTAGCCCCAGCACCTTTTAACGCTGTCTGAACATATATGAAACTCAAGACCCTTCATGGCTGACAATCAATAACACTTTGTCCCTACCCCTCCCCACCATTTCCCTCATCCAACCCCTGGCACTCAGAGCAGCTGAGGAATGGAGTCACATCCAGGGGTGTCCCCAGGGCTCAGGACTGGGGCCAGGTCAGTGAAGTCTCTTTATTGCTGATCTGGACGAGGCCATCGAGGGCACCCTCAGGCAGTTCCATATGAGCCCAGGCTGGGTGGGAGTGTGGCTGTGCTGGAGGGCAGGAAGCTCTGCAGAGGGATCTGGACAGGCTGGAGCCATGGGCCCAGGACAATGGGATGAGGTTCACCAAGGCCAAGGGCCAGGTCATGCCCTGGGCTCACAACCACCCCAAATGCCTGGCCGTGCCCTGCCCCTGATCCCCACAGCCTGTCCTGTTTCCTTCATCCCTGCATTGCCAGGGACTTTCTGGGACAAGGGTGCTCTGCTCTGGGGATGGAGGGAGGGCCCAGTGCCACCACTGGAGTGGGAACCACAACTCATCAGGTTTGTGTCCTTTGGGGGTCAGGAACTGGTGAGACTCAGAGGCACAGAAAGTTTCTCTTCATGGCCAACAGACCATGGTTGAACTATGTGCAGGATCCCAGCAGTGTCTGATGAGTCCACCATCCACAAGTGATTTTCATGCTAGAATGAATTTCTGACAAATGTGGTTCTGTGATAGATATAAACACAGTTAGGTTCTTGTATCAGGATGCTCATCCTGAAGTGGGGGAAAACCAGCTCAAACAATTCCTGATGTGCAAAGCTGTCAGTGGTGGATGGAGAAGGGAGGTCAGGCTGCTTTTGGTGCTGAGGAAATGCTGAAATCAGCCTGACTCATTTCATCTCCTCCTGCCCTGGCTGATCTCCCCTCTTTCCCCTTCCAGACATTGGCTTCTGTCTCCCACCATGCCCCTGGTGAAGAGCCTGGCTCTGTGTTCTCCATCCCCTCCTTGCTGGCACTGCCAGGCTGGGATGAGGAGCCCCTCAGCCTTCCCTGCTCAGGCTGGACAAGCCCAGCTCCCTCAGCCTCTGCTCACAGCCCAAGGGCTCCAGCCCCACCTTGGAGGCCCTTCCCTAAGCCTGCTCCATCTGCCAGACATCTTTCCTGCCCTGGGGAACCCACCCCAGGCCACAGGACCTGGATAATCCACGTCCTTGATGTCCTGGTCACACAGCCCTGGCCCCTTGTCCCCATGTCAGGCTCTTTGGTAGATCCTGTGGAACATCCTTTGGTGGAGGCTGTGGCTCCAGGGGGACCGGGGGGATACCGGGGGACAGGGATCCTGCTGGGCATGAACAGCATTGGACTTGTTGGGAGAAACTGTGAGGGGGACCTGGGGCGGAGTGACCAACCCAGTGACCTCACAGAGCCCTCCTGGGATGTCATACAGCCCCTCTGGGATGTCACACAGCCCCTCTGGGATGTCACACAGCCTCTCTGAGATGTCACAGCCTATTCTGTAATGTCACACAGCTGGTCTCTGATGTCACAGCCAACTCTGTGATGTCACAGTCTGCTCTGCAATTTCAAAGCTCTGTCCTGTGATCTCTAAGCCTGCTCTGTGATGTCACAGAGATGGCCTATGATGTCATAACTTCTTGATGACACCACATTAACCACTCTGTGATGTCATGGACCATTCTGTCACAGATCACTCATGTGATGTCATAGCCCACTCTTTGACCTCATGTAACCAGATGATAAATTGTCTCCAGCAGGTGAGCTAACACCTGGAGCTTGTTCTCCAAAACCCCAGGCCTATGGAAACCACACAATGCCCATTGTGGGACAAGGGGAACTGGAAGTTCACCAGCCTCAGTGTCCTGCCAGCTCAGCCAGGCCCATGGGAACATTGGGGTCCACGACCACCAGGGACCACCAGAGAGACCCCCAGGACAGAAGAACACATGGGTAAAGGGGAGGGGAAATATGTTAATGAGTCTGGGGAAATGATTATCAGATGTGTGTTTAGTCCAGCACAATCAATTAATATGTGTATGTACAGAATATGAACAGAAACTTTCCTGTACTCAGCATGCTCGGCTTTGGGAGGAGCTATCCCCCGTGCATCCCCCTGAATAAAGAATGCTGCTTCTTAATGCTGCACTGGTGTTAAGGAGTTTTCTGTTTTAGCAAATTTTTGGTAACACTCCACTCCCAAGGAAAGCTCTGTCTGCTGCTGTTCACAAACAGAGAAGGGCTGGTGGCAGATGTGGGGGTTGGAGGCTGCCTGGGGAACAGTGACCATAAAATAATCAAGTTTTCAATGATCTGTGAAAGAAGGAGGGGCAGCAACAAAACTTCCACACTGGAATTAGGAAGGGCAGACTTTGGCCTACTTAGGATGCAGATTTGGGGAGTACCAAATCAGGTACTGATTTTTTTAATGGGAAACAGCCCTTAAAAACCAAGGGGTCCAGGGAGGATGGACACAGTTCAAGACAGTAATCTTAAGGGGGAAGGAGCAGCCTGTCCTAGTGTGGCAAAAGATGAGGTGGTGAGGAAAATGACTGTCCTGGTTGCCCATGGAGCTTTTGTGGGAACTCAAGGGAAGGAAGAAGGTGCATTAACTTATGACAGAAGATCAGGCAGCTTAGGAATTGTTTAAGAATGTTGTTAGGTCATGCAGGAAAATAAAGGAAAGAGGTAAAATCTCAATAAGAGATTAACCTGGCCACTTCTGTGAAAAATAATAAAAAGTGTGTCTATGAATAAATTCATAAGAAAACGTGGAATAAGGAGAACCTCTACCGTTGTTTGGATGAATTGGAAAATAGAGTAACTAAAGATAAGGAAAAGGTTGAGCTACTTAAGACCTTGTTTGTCTCAGTTTTCAATATTTGGACAGGTTGTCCTCAGGACAAGAGTTCTCCTGAGCTGGTAGATGGGCACAGGGAGCAAAACAGGCCCCTGTAATCCAGGAGGAAGCAGCTGCTGACCTGCTGAGCCACTCAGATGCTCACAGGTGGATGGGATGGGATGGGATCCATCCTAGGGGGATGAGGGAGCTGGTGGATGAGCTCCCCAAGCTGCTCCCCATCATTTGCCATCAGTTCCTGGCTCACCAGGGAGGTCCCAGAGCACTGGAGGTGCCAGTGTGAGCTCATCCCCAAGAAGGGCTGGAAGGAGGATCTGGGGAGCTCCAGGCCTGTCAGCCTGACCTCGGTGCCCGGCAAGGTTATGGAACAGATCACCTTGAGAGCCACCACAGGGCACCCACAGGATGGCCGAGGGCTCAGAGCCAGCCAGCGTGGATTTAAGAGGGGCAGGTCCTGCCTGAGCAACCTGATCTCCTTTTATAACCAGGTGACCCACCTGTGGATGTGGGAAAGGCTGTGGATGTGTCCATCTGGACTTCAGAAAAGCCTTGGACACTGTCTCTGACAGCATTCCCTGGAATAGCTGCAGCCCACGGCTTGTGCAGGTTCCCTCCTGGCTGGGAGATGGAAGAGCTGGCTGGAGGCTGGGCCCAGAGAGGGGTGGGGATGGTGCTGCACCCAGCTGGTGTTCAGTCCCTGGTGCATTCCCCAGGGATCTGTGTTGGGCCCAGTCCTGTTAAACATCTTCACCAATGATCTGGGTGAGGGGATCGAGCCCACCATCCCCAAATTTGCAGGTGACACCAAGCTGGGTGTGAGTGTGGATCTGCTGGAGGGCAGGACAAGAAGACACAGCCTCCAGCTGCACCAGAGGAGGTTTAGGCTGGACAAGAGGAAGAAGTTCTTCACAGAAAGGGTGAGTGGGCATTGGAATGGCAAGCCAGGGGGCAGGTGGCAGAGTCACTGTCCCTCTCCAGTGGCACTCAGTGGCATGGTCTGGGTGACAAGGCGGTATTAGGGCATTGGTTGGACTTGGTGATCCCAAAGGTCTTTTCCAGCCTATTTGATTCTGTCATTCTGTGATGATTGGGACACTCTGGGGCCATTGTGACCCTGCAGGGCCTCGTGGAACTAAGAGGACCATGGTGACACTGTGCAGCCCCATAGAACCAGGACTCCATTGTGGTGCTCTGGGGTCAAATGGAACCAGGGAGTCCCCGTGAGAATGGGTCCTGGTGGAACCACAGAGGCCATGGTGACACTGCGGGGCCTCGTGTGACCGAGGGGTTTCACCACGGTGACACTGCCAAACCAAGGAGAGCATTGGGAGAGTCCAGGGCCCAGGGGAACCAAGGGGCCCTTCTGACACTGCGGGGCCTCATGGAACCAAGGGGACATTGTGACACTGCAGGACCTTGTGGAACCAAAAGGCCACTGTGACACTCTGGGGCCTCAAGGAATCTGGAAGGCTGTTGTGACACTGTTTGGCCTCATGGAAACAAGGAGTCCATTGTGACACTAAGGGGACTTGTGGAAGCACAGAGAGCATTGTGACAGTGTGGGACCTCATGTGACCATGGGGCCTTTGTGACACCCTGGGACCCCATGGGACCAAGGGGCCACTGTGAAACTGCGGCACCAAAGAGAACATTGTGACACTGTGAACCCCATGGAACCAAGGAGTCCATTGTCACATTTTGGGGCCCATGGAACCAAGGAGACCAGTGTGACAGTGCAGGGCCTGGTGTAACCAAAGGGACATTGTGACACTGAGGGGCCCCTTGAAACCAAGGAGATCTTTGCAGATGACACCAAGCTGGGTGTGAGTGTTGATCTGCTGGAGGGTAGGAGGGCTTTGCAGAGGGACCTGGACAGGCTGGAACCAGGGCCCAAATCCAACAAGGTGAGGTTTCACAAGTCCAAGTGCCGGGTCCTGCACTTTGGCCACAACAACCCCTGCATTGCTACAGGCTGGGGACAGAGTGGCTGGACAGCAGCCAGGCAGAAAGGGACCTGCAGGGACTGATGGACAGCAGGCTGGACACGAGCCAGCAGTGTGCCCAGGGGGCCAAGAAGGCCAATGGCTCCTGGCCTGGATCAGGAATGGTGTGGCCAGCAGGAGCAGAGCTGCAGTGCCAGCCCTGATCTGCCCCAGCTCTGCACACAGACATTGCTGCTGCAGCTCCAGAGAAGGCAACAAAAGGACATCTCTGCAGAAAACTGTGCTGAGAGATCCTTTAGTTTCTTTAAAGCCGTTGAGAGCACAGCCCACCCATTGACACAATCTGTGGTCAATGGGAAGGTGGAGGTAAACAAAATGAGAAATGGCACAAACAATGATACTTTCTTTTGGACAATCTGAAAAAACTAAAACAAAGAATAAGAACCTCTGAAATGAAACCAACAAGAATTATCAAAGATGACATTTATATACAAATGTTTTACAGAAATTGGCCGTCAGTTTAATGTTCCTGAAAGCATCCAGTCATCAGTGTCCACACTGCAGCCTTGAGCTCCTGGTTCCTCAGGCTGTAGATGAGGGGATTCAGGGCTGGAGACACCACCGAGTACAGAACTGACAAGGAAAGATCCAGGGATGGGGAGGAGATGGAGGGAGGCTTTAGGTGAGCAAACATAATAGTGCTGACAAACAGAGAGACTACGGCCAGGTGAGGGAGGCAGGTGGAAAAGGCTTTGTGCCGTCCCTGCTCAGAGGGGATCCTCAGCACAGCCCTGAAGATCTGCACATAGGAGAAAACAATGAACACAAAACAACACAATGATAAACTACCAGTAGCCACAAGACGCCCCAGTTCCCTGAGATAAGATCTGGAGCAGGAGAGCTTGAGGATCTGGGGGATTTCACAGAAGAATTCACCCAGGATATTGCCATGGCACAGGGTCAGGGAAAATGTATTGGCTGTGTGCAGCAGAGCACTGAGAAAGGCACTGGCCCAGGCAGCTGCTGCCATGTGGGCACAAGCTCTGCTGCCCAGGAGGGTCCTGTAGTGCAGGGGTTTGCAGATGGACACATAGCGGTCATAGCACATGATGGTCAGGAGGAAATACTCTGCTGACATGAAGATCAGAAGGAAAAAGAGCTGTGCAGCACATCCTGTGTAGGAGATGTTCCTGGTGTCCCAGAGGGAATTGTGCATGGCTTTGGGGACAGTGGTGCAGATGGAGCCCAGGTCGCTGAGGGCCAGGTTGAGCAGGAAGAAGAACATGGGCGTGTGCAGGTGGTGGCCGCAGGCTACTGCGCTGATGATGAGGCCGTTGCCCAGGAGGGCAGCCAGGGAGATGCCCAGGAAGAGGCAGAAGTGCAGGAGCTGCAGCTGCCGCGTGTCTGCCAGGGCCAGCAGGAGGAAGTGGCTGATGGAGCTGCTGTTGGACATTTGCTGTGGCTTCACATGGGAATCTGTAAGAAAAATTATTATGGAATAGGTGGGTGTGGAGAGAACTTTAAATATCCCAGCACAGCTTGCTGGCATTTTTCCCCCACTGCCTGCCCAGGGCTCTGCTGCCTGGATCTGTCCCTGCCAGCAGCTGCTTCCCTGTGCCCAGGGCTGGGCCCTGCCAGAGCTGCCAGAGCCCAGCCCAGCCCTGGGGGCTCAGCTCTGCCCTGCAGACCCCTCCCAGCTCAGGCACTTCCCAGGGGCAGCTCTGGCTCTGCAAGCTCTGATGGTAACATCAGAGCAATCCTGAGCAGGCTGGAAAAAGCACAAAGATGCTACATCTAAGGGGCCCTGTGTTGAATTCTGTTACTGCCTGGTTTATTTAGATGTGAAAAAAAACTTTTCTTTTTCTCAATATGAACTGAGAGATGCATATCTATGGGGAATTCCCCATCCAGGCAACAAAGATTAGTACATAACAACGCAGAAATTTCCCATTTATGAAGTTCTTGTCTTGCTATGCTCCCTGTATAATTTATTTGGAAAAGTTGTGGAGTTAAATGCCATGCTGGGAACAGTCCTGAACAATGCAGCATCCTCACCACACAAGGAGAACATTCCAAGATTTACCAGCTGTCTCCTTCCCCCCAGATCTTATCCCCCAGCGCTGGGAGCAGCTCCAGGGCCGGCTGAGAGCTGTCCCTGGCAGGCAGCAGAGTCCCTGGCCCAGCACAGCGCCCTGGGCTGCAGGACCCTGCTCTGCAGGACAGCCCTGGGCACCCCTGGCTGCTCTGCACAGGAGATGAGCAGAGAATGCACTCACAGGGTCTGTGGGCATTGGCATGTTCCAGCTTTAGGAGATCTCTCCAGGAGCTGCAGCTGCATTGTCCTGCAGCCAGAGGTTCCTGTGCCAAGGGCTGGCAGTGATTCTGCCCCAGGCACTTCTCAGCCCCTTCCCAGCCCTGACTGATTGAAGCTCTCTGTGCCTCTGTGCTGTGCCCGCGCTGGCTGCAGGCAGTGCCCCAGCCCTGCTGGGCTGGAAGAAGAGCTGCTCAGCAAGAGAAATGTGCTTTTGAAGCTCTGCTTGGTTACCAGGATCACCCTCTGTGCCAGGAGCCCAGCCCAGCTCAGCAGCACAGACACAGCACAAGGACTTTAATGACCCTCTGGGGCTTTGTGCTCAGGCCCTGAACATCAGGCCCTGAGAGGGAGCTGCAGAAACCTCTTCAGAACTCCAAGTCAGAATCCAACTCCAAAGTTTCTCTGACTTTTAATGGGTCCCACTGAGAGACACAACTGAGAAAGTGTCCCCAGGCCCCAGGCCGAGCAGAGAAGTGGAGGCACTGATGCCAGGTGGGGACAAAGAGAAGACAAGTCTTGGTGCCCTGGGGCACAGCAGGGTCTGTGCCACCAAGGGCTGTGAGGAGACACCTTGTGCTGAGGCCCTGGGGCCTCCTGGCACAGCCCCAGCCAGGCTGGGCACTGTCAGCCCCTGCTCCTGCCCTCAGCATCCCCCCCTAGCTCACATCCCAGTGGCCTCAAGGATCTGCTGGAAGGAGTCCCTGGGGAGCCTTGGTCAGGAATGGCCCTGGGGCTCTTTCATGCTCCCAGGGACTGCAGGTTTTTCAAAGGACTTTGGGTTTGGCTTTTGCCTTGGAGTCTCTGAGAGGTTTCTGCAATCATGGCCTCCAATATTCTGCTGTAATTATTCCCTGGAGAGGCTTTGTCAGTAACAGCACTCAGTGGGGCCCATTAATGCTTCATGGTACTTCAGTTCTTTTAAGGTACTTGGTGTTTCCCTTTTGCTACAGACTCTGTGAGAGGTTTGTGCAATCATGGCCCCAATTATCTGCTTTAATGAGTCCCTTTAGAACTTTATACTGACACTCAGTGGAGCTCATGAATACTTTTAGATTCTTAACTTTTGTAAGGTACTTTGGATTTTCCTTTCCACACTGAGAGTTCTTTGCGCCATTTTCAGTCTCTGAGAGGTTTTTGTGCCATCCTGGCCTCCAGTTCTCTCCTCCAAGGACTCCATGAAGAGCCTGTGGTATAGATGGACCTTTGCAGTTCCCATTAATGCTTTAGACTCCAACCACTTTGGGGTTTTCCTCTGACTTTGACTTCGGGAAAGGTTTGTGCAATCTCCTCTCAGGCCCTGAGGTTCCAGGGCTCAGCTCCAAATGCACCACGGGGCTCATTAGGGTCAAGCAATTCCTTACAAACCATGGCTCTGCCTTGTTTTCTCTCTGCTCTGGTGCAGTTCATCAGGAAGTTTCTGTAGTGGTTTTGGTTCACCGTTTTGAGATGTCTCGGCCAATGCATCATTTAGTGTGGTGGGCTCAGTGCTGGCTAATTACCAGTGCACTCACTAGAATATACTTACTAATTTCCTGCTGTGAGATAGGATTAGAAGAAAGGGAAAGTGGTTTCAAAATTTTAAAAGGGTATAAATAAAATTGTATTAACAATAACTAAAGAAAGAGTAATAAGAATCAGAACAAAACTTTCAGAACAATTCCTCTCTCCATAAAACCTGACAATGTAAAGAGACAAAACCTAAAATTTTCAGTCAGTTTACCACCTCTAAAATAGTCTTTTTTCACTTCACTTAGGGAGTGAAGTTCCTCTTGTTAATGTTATGGAGACTTCTCCACAAGAAAACAGTTATCTCATGAGTTTTCATTTTCACAAATAGCAGTGGCCTGGAGAAATCTGCAATCATGAACTCCCTCCCATCTTTTCCCACTTTTTCCCACAGCTGTGTTTATGGGCCAGGCCAAGTTATGGGGTATTAGTTTCAAAATGAGCTGTTTAAGAGCAAAGGTTCTCTTCATATGTTTCTGAAATCATCTTCATCTCTGGGAACAGAGGTCTTCTTCTCTCCCTGAGGGCACAGGGTCTCATCACTGTTCTCCCTTTCTCTGTTCAAACCTCTCATTGGATCACAGCTACTTCAACATTTGCTCACTTTAGCATGGAGGCCTTTGCTGAAACAAGTCATCTCCCCATAATTTCAATGCATTATAGTGAAAAAGATAGTCTGATGCATCAGTGACATCCTTCTCCACAGCTTTAGCAGAGGATTCCAGCCCCAAGATCAAGGCATCTCCTCATCCCTCCCATCTGGGACTCAAATTCCCCTTCCCTGCCCTCGGTGTGTCCATGTTGCTCCTCTGTGTGCCTGCCCTGTGTCCTTTTCTCTCACGGGAGGGAGGATGGCAGCACTGTCAGAGTCAATATCTCCCGGGGCTGCAGATGGTTCCGTGAGCCCGGCCGGGCTCGGTGCTTGCGGCCGGAGCTGTTTTGCCATGGAGGTTTCTGCAGCGGCTGCGCTGGGGCTGTGTCAGGCTGGGCCACGCTGGGGCAGGGCCAGGATCTCAGCAGCCAGGCCAGAGCCCAGCAGCAGCACGGCCGGGGCCGATGGCTTCTCCTGCCCTGCCCGCCGGCTGCGGGCGAAGCCCAAGGGCGGCAGAGCCTTGGCCGAGCCGGCCCGGCCCGGGGCTGCTCCTGGGGCCCGGCGGATCCCGGCCGGGCCCGGGCTGGCGGCGGGGCAGGGCTCGGCAGGGCCAGATGTCAGCACCCGCAGCCACGGCCCGGCCTCGGCCCCGCGGCCTCCCCTGCCCTGCCCGGCAGCCGATGGCGCCTGGCGGCTCCCTGGGAAGGGGCCCGGCCCCACGGCAGGAGCCGCCCGGCCCCACGGCCGAGACGGGGCTGGGCCGGCCTCGGCACCTCTGTGGGGCCAGAAGGGAGAGAGACCCAGCCAGGCTTTCTCATCTGGAACTTGTGTCTGCACAGAGGCGTCTGCAGCTTCCTTAGTGCTTTAACAGACTGTCAGCTCTCAAAGCTAATTACTGATTGGTTTTTGTCAGACACACAGGAAACTGCTAGCAGCTTCTCTCAGGACATCACTTCTGTGTTGCAAAACCACCACAGCAGCACAGAGCACAGAGCTCCTTTGTCTATATGTAGTGGTCATGTGCCCAAGGGCTCAGAACCCCTCCTTGGGAGATCTCTGGGCCCTCTCCAAGGTGTTTTCAAATGAAAACATTCAGCTCAGAGTCTAAGAAAATTACCAGGGCATAGGGCCAGCCGGACCTGTCTGTCCTGGCTGCTTTTGTCTGGGAGAAATCCTTGGATATACGGAATTTGGGAGGTCAAATTCTAATTTGGGCCATGGTCCCTAGACATGAAGGCCGGTTCTATTCCATAGGAAGGAAAGAAGAGAGCCCCAGTGAGTGTTTCACGGGCAGATCAGGGGTGACCATTAGAGGCCAGATAGAGTGGCAGGTTTTTTCTGGGAGATACCCTTAGATATAGGAAAATTCTTAGGGAGAATACCAGTTTTGGCAATGGGCATCTGAATAGACAGAGCGTTCTCCATACAAAGAAGAACACAGAGCCCCATTGCTCCAGGAGCTGATGAGAAGCAGCCCATGACATCCCAAGATCAGCCAGACCTGTCAGGTGGCCCCTGGCAGGCCAAGCCAGCCAGACCTGGTCCATGTTCCCTCAGTTCCATGGGGCCTCACAGTGTCCCAATGGTCCCTTGCTTCCAGGAGGCCCTGAGGTGTCACAATGCCGCCTTGGTGACACCAGGCCCTGAAGGGTCAGAATGGTCTCCATGGTTCCATCAGGCCCCACAGAGTCACAATGGTCTCTGGGTCCATGAAGCCCCACGATGTCACCATGGCCCCTTGGTTCCATGGGCTCCAGTGGTGCCACAATGATCCCCTTGGTTCCATGAGGTGCCCACAGTGTCACAGTGATCTCCATGGGAAGGAAAGAACCGAGCCCCAGTGTGGCAGGGGCAGCCACCAGAGGCCAAGGCCAGCCAAACTTGATGGTACTGGCAGATTTTGGCTGGGAGCAGCCCTTGGATATAGGGAATTTTAGAGGTGGAATCCCAATTTCAGACATGGACAGTTGAAGTAGGATGGTTCTTTCCATAGGAAGGAAAAGACGGAACAGCAGTGTTTGAGGAGCAGATGAAAGGCAGCCACCAGGGGCCAAGGGCAGCCAGACCTCTCTTTCCTGGTAGCTTTTGTCTGAAAGCAACCCTTGGATGTAGGGAATTTGGGAGGTGGAAGCCAAATTTCAGCCATTTCTGCATAGGTAAGGACGGTTCTTTTCCATATGGAGGAAAGCACTGTTATGTTCCGCCACAGCAAAGGGCACAACAACTGCCCCAGGACCCAGAGTCTCAGACATCAGGCAGACACCAATAACCAACAGCGTAAGGAAGGCAACAGGACAGGTGTTGGTTTAGAAAACCAAGGATTTTTCATTTTCCCAGGGTCCAACACAAGAAACAAGGTGGTAGGGTCAACACTTTTATATTACAGGGTAGGGGTGGAGTTTGGATCAAGGTCCAATATTAAGAGGAGCAGGAGACTGCAAAGGGGTGGATCGAGGAGGACAATCATTGGAAAAAAATACAGTGGGGACATTGCAGCACAATTGAAACCAATAACGGTACAGAAAAAGAACATTCTGGGGCCATTCCTTATTTGATCAGATAGGGTGGAGTGTCTTTTCCCAGGCTTTCAGGGGCACACCCCACAGCGTGGAGGGGTGGAATCTTCTTTAAGTCACGCTCTCACCGGATGCTGTGTCTGGGTAGAATCCCCACCTCATTGGGCAGGGGCACTCTACACCTTTGGTGCCATTATTTCTTTCTCTGGCTGTTTTATACAATGAAATGAAACTCCAGCATCTGTGGAACCACCCTTCAATCCTTCCCAGGCTACTCCTGTTCTGTCCTCAGTCTGCACACAACTGAGCCCAGAGCCTGCAGCCTCTACCTGCTGGTTATGTGATGAAGCCTTCAAACCCCATCTTGGGAGATATTTGGGTCCTCCCCAAGATCTGTGAAAATGGAAAAATAATTATCAAAGTTATTTTGTCCCAAGTCTAGCAGTGACAGAACAAGGATCAAGATGTTTAAACTGAATGAGGGTGGATTTAAATTTGTTAGAGGGAGGAAATATTTTACAGTGATGAGAGTGGCAAGAAACAGCAACAGTTTTTCCAGAGAAGTGGATTCCCCATCCCAGGAATGCTCAAATATCAGGGAGTGTGTGCAACCTGACCCAGTGAAATCCCCTCCCCTCCCCAAGGATGGAATTCCTGTTTGTGGGTTCCCAGATGTGCTGGGTGCCCTCACAACAATTCTGGCCAGAATGTCTGCTGAGGGCAGCCAGGCTGCTGCAGGGGCAGTGACCTCACAGCCATCACCATGGCAGCCCTGTCCCCTGGGCCTGGCTCTCCCCTTTCCTCTGCCCCTGCCTTGTCTCTGCTGGAATGAAGAGTTTTGTTGTTAATATCTTGTCCCCAGGGTGCTGGGCCAATGGCTTCCCAGTCAGGCTCCTGGAGCAGAAGTGGCTTTTCAGAGCCCAGCCAGAAATGAGCCCTGAGGCAGCAGCTCTGCAGCGCTGGCCACCAGGCCGGGTTGCAAGGGAGGCTTCTGGCCATGCCCTGCAAGCAGCTGCTGCTGCCAAGGTGCCTTTGGTGCCTCGGCCTGTCCCTGGCACAGCTCCCAGCACGGCACTCTGCCCTTGTGCCCGAGGCCTTCCCTGAGCTGGGGCTGGCCTGGGGCTGTTCCTGCAGCGGGACCTGCCCTGCTCCTGGCACAGGAAAGGCAGTTCCTGCTGGAGCAGGAGGCTCTGCCTGCAATGGGCTCAAACCACTCCAGCAAGGCCCTGCTGACTTCAAAATTGCTTCCTAGAGCAGAATATCCTATAGGTGTTATAGATTCTGGACTGTGGAGTAAATAACTCTGGTTAAGAGCTTACTGTCCAGTCATTATCAGATTGTATTTATGTAAATATATCTGGCATTCCATCATTAATCCTGTGGGACAAATTGCATTGACAGATTGTTCAATTCTACCTGTCCAATCGTTTATACATAAACCTTTGACAAATTCTGGGGCCAGGATTGGATCCAGTCACTCCCAGTCTCCTCTCTTAAAAGGAATTTTAGAAGTCTGGAGGCTCTGCAGGGCTTTTAGAACCCATGGTGGCTGCTGGGTGTCTCCATCTCATGACTCAGCAGGAGTTTCTCCAATAAAGAAATCAAGCTTTTGCCTGAAGCTCCCACTCTGCCCATGGCAGGAGTGTGTGTGACATCCCGGCTCTTTGGCAGCCTGAGGATGCCTGGGATGTCACCGTGGAGCCCCTGTGAGTGCCTGTGACAGATCAGTGCCTCTGCAGGCCAAGGTGCCCTGGGATGTCACCATGGAATGGCTGTGACTGCCTCTGACCACACGGCTCTTTGTCATCCCCAGAAACCCTTGGGAGGGCTCCATGGAGCCCCTGTCTTTGTGTGTGACATTCCAGCTCTTGAACAGCCTGGAGACTCTTGGAAAGTCCCCATGGAACACCTCTGAGGGCCTGTGACAAATCTCATTCTAAGGAGGCAACCATCACCAGGAAACCCTGTTGCTATGGTCAGTTTCCATGGCAACCATCCCCAGCCCCTGTTGCTATGGTCAATCCCTGGGCAGCTCCATGGAGACCCCATGCCAGGGGTGGTTGCCATGGACACCAGCTCAGGCCTGGAGCCCGTTGCCATGGCAACCATTGGCACTCCCATCCCCAGGCTCATGGATCCAGAACCACAGAATTGGCTGAGCTGGGAGGGACCCATCAGGATCCTCGAGTCCAACTGCTGGCCCTGCACAGGACACCCCAACACTGCCAGCCTGGGCCTGGCAGCGCTGTCCAAACGCTGCTGGAGCTCAGAGAGCCCTGGAGCTGTGACCCTTCCCTGGGGAGCCTGGGCAGTGCCCCAGCAGCCTCTGGGCAAAAACCTTTTCCTGAGATCCAACCTAAGCCTGCCCCAACTCAGCTGCAGCCGCTCCCTCCACTCCTGTCCCTGGGCACCAGAGTGAAGAGGTTCCCTCAGCCCCAGCCAGGGACCCGCTCCCAAGGCTGCTGCCATGGCCACCAGGGCTGGCACCAGCTGGGATGCTCAGTTTCCACAGGCCGGGGTTTAGGAATGGCATTTCTCAATTTCCTGCTCCCGCTAAAACTGCCCTGCCATTTGTTGCCCTCCCACTTACCATGGAAAGCACAAAATGCAAAGATTCCAGGCTGGAATAAGAACAATTTACTGGGAACAGCAACGAGATAAGGAACAAACAGAAACAGAAAAAATATTGACAACAGAAGGGATAAGAAAAACTAGTTACAGGGAAAACTACATCACCATCAATTGTATCTTCCTGGCCACATGTTACCTCCTGCATGGAAAGGACACCTGTCTCCTCAGGGAAAGAGAGAGAGAGAGTCCCTTTCCTGCCCCTGGCAATGACCTGAGGTGGGAGTGAATGTAGTGACAGGGCCATGGCCAGACCCTCATGTTCTTCAATCCCACATCAGGTCATTGGCAGGGGCGGGAAAAGGGTCAGGTGTCTTCCCAGCACAGATCACAGGGAACATGGATCACCAGGGCTCTTCCCAACATGGTCCTCCAATGGGGGATGAAGCTGGAGCAGTGCACAAAGCTCTTCCTGCAGCTGGGGAACTTTCAGGGCTCCCCTTATCAGTGTCTCTGTTGGTGTTTGGTCAAGTGAGTGCTCCGGGTGAAGCTCTTCCCACACTGGGGACACAAGTATGGCCTCTCCCCAGTGTGGATGTGCCGGTGCCTGACAAGGTTGCACTTCTTCTTGAAGCCCTTGCCACAGTTGGGGCAGAGGAAACGCCTCTCCTCCGTGTGAATCCGCTCATGCAGGAGGAGATTTGAGCTACTCTGAAACCTCTTCCCACAAGTGGGGCACATGTAGGGCCTCTCCCCAGTGTGGATGCGCTGGTGCATGATGAGGGTGGAGTTGTGCTTGAAGCCCTTCCCGCAGTCAGGGCAGCGGTAGGGCCTCTCCTCTGTGTGAATTCGCTCATGTAGAAGGAGATTGGAGCTGGTCTGAAACCTCTTCCCACACTGGGGACACTCGTAGGGCCTCTCCCCAGTGTGGATGCGCTGGTGCCTTCTCAGGCCTGAGCTCCACCCAAAGCTCTTCCCACATTCCAAGCACTCATAGGGCCGTTCCCCAGTGTGGATCACCTGGTGCCAGATCAGGCCAGACCTGTCTATGAAGCCCTTCCCACACTTCCCACACTCGTACGGCCTCTCCCCGGTGTGGATGCGCCGGTGCCTGATGAGGTGGGAGTTGTGCTTGAAGCCCTTCCCGCAGTCGGGGCAGTGGTACAGCCTCTCCTCTGTGTGAATCCGCTCATGACTGAGGAGATGGGAGCTGGTCTGAAACCTCTTCCCACACTCCCCACACTCGTAGGGCCTCTCCCCAGTGTGGATCCTCTGGTGCCGGATGAGGCTGGAGCTCCAGGTGAAACCCTTCCCACATTCCAAGCACTTGTGGGGCTTCTCCCTGCCATGAGGATTCTCCACCAGCTCCGAGCTCCGCCTGGATCTCCGCCCACCTTCCTGGCTCAGGGGGGCTCTTTCCTCCCCGCAGCTCCCTGGGCTGGGTTTGCAGCTCCTCCTCCTGCAGCATCTCTGGGGCTTTTCCTCCTCCATCCAGGCACACCCTGGGTATGACAAATCCTGGTTTGGGGAAAAAACAAGAGGAGAGCACCTTGGACTGGAGGTTCCACCTTGCCCAAGTTAATCTCAGGAAGTCATTTGGAATCTTGTGTCTGTAAGAACCTCCAAAACACCAAGATTCAGCCCAAAAATATCGCAAACTTCCAAGACACAAATCAAAAACTCCCTAAACATCACAACTCAGGAAAAACCTCCTCCAGGATATAAATATTCAGCTGCCACATAAAACCAAAGCACCAACATTTAGCCCAAGCAAGCTCAGAAACACCAAGATTCACCCCGTGAAGATCGTGGATCCATCTCCACAGTCACCTGCTGCATGTGGAGGGAGCAGCGCTCCTGGGGCTGGGGGGAGGCTGCAGACACAGGGAGGGGTGGAACCTTCTGCTGCTTCCTCTTTCTGCTCCTCCTCTTGTGTCTCTGCTCTTCCTCACACTCCTCTTCCTCCTGCAATGCTTCCTTCTCCTCCACAATCCCATCTTCTCCTGCCACATCCATCGTTTGACCATTCTGTTCCTCAAGCCTGCTTCTCCTTCCCTTCTCCTCCTGCCCCCAGGCCCAGCACCCACTGCCGGCTCCCTCTTCCCCCCAGACCCACCGCATCCCAGCGCAGGGGCAGGGATGGAGCTGGGGCAGGTCGGGCTGGGGCAGCGCTGGGCTCTCGGCCGCTCCCGCCCGCACTCGGTCCCCACTGCAGCCGCTCCCGCCAGGACAGCGCGGGGGGGCCCGGCCTTGGCGCTGCCCCACTCCCACCTCCCCAAATTCCCCTCGCGGGGCCATGGGGCCGAGGGGGGGGCGCAGGTGGGTCCAGGTGGGGAACGCGGGGAGCTGCGAGTCTGCCTGGCAACTGGTGAGTCATCAGCGCCGCGGGCTCTGATTGGCTGAGCTCTGCCCGAGCCCTGGGGCTGCAGCACAGAGGGGACACCCTGCTCCAGGGGGGATGTCCCACAAACGGGGACCCATGAAAGGAACAACAGGAAAGTGTCTTTACAAACAGATGCTCTGAATCTGCTCGGACATAGGGCCAGGGAGCTGTAAAAAAGGAAATTACAGGAGACACCATCAGTTTCAGAAAATGCTATCAATTGATGACACAAACTGCTGCTCAGCCAAGGTCCTTCCCTATTCATGAACTTCCAGAAGAACAACAAAGACTTAACAGAGCCATGAATATCGTTTGCTATATAACAGCAGGGAACATATCAAGGTGGGTATGTAGTAGGTGGATTGGGAAGTCTGTACCTGTCAAGTGCTTCAGGCAGTGGGGAGAGCAGAGGGAGATGTGGCCAAGAAAGTTCAGATGAAAAAGAGACTGTGTCCTCCAACAATTGGAGATATCCCATGGGGAATGTCCCATGGCCTCTCCCATTTTTAAGAATGAAATTCCATTTACAGGACTCTTCTGTCTGCTCTATGGACAGAATTCTCTGCTGATGTCAATTTTTCCACACACCCTGGGGCTCATCCCGAATTCCTTCCACCATCTGGGGCGGCGGGCAGGGAGTGCAGCTGAAGGTGCCTCACCCACTTTGGGTGATCGGCTCCCTTGGCTGGCAGCAGCACCGGGGAATGATTTGGGACCCGGGAGTGACCAGGAGACAGACGAGTGACACATCAGGGGGGTCTGGGAAGAGTCAGCAGGGAGAGAGCACTGAAAATCTCATCAGTGAGTGCCCTGGGATCTTCGGGGAGTGAACATAGCAGGGCACCCATGGAGGGGAGAAAAGGGAAAGCCAGGGAGGGGTCCTGGCCAAAGGGGTGATGATCCCAAAATGTCTCTGAAGGGTCCCTTGGGAGAATGTTGAGGTAGTTTGCACATTCCCCCAGAGGTAATTAAGGACATGGACACCCAGGGAGGCAACAAGGAAAGTGGAGAAGGCATTTAGACAACAGGGGATGGATGGTGTTCGTGTCCTGGGAAGGAATCAGGTGAAGGGGAGTGTGCAGCAATATGGTTCAGGCAAGAAGCAGCAGGAGGAATCTGTGTGGTAAGAAAAAGGATGAGGGAAAAAAGGAGGAAGAGAAAAATACTCTGGATTGGGATGTTTTTCCACAGAGTCTTAACTTCACAATTTGCCAGCTAATATTTTGAATTCCCAGTTTCCCAGACAGGAAAAGCAGGAGGTCAGGATGCCAGGGGTTTCTCTGCGGTGGCAGCGGCAGCACCGGGCGCAGAGGTGCGGCACCGGGAGCACGGGCTGGGGCCTGTGGGGAGCTGCGGGGCCGGGCCGGGGCTGTGGGGCAGCCGGGGCTCAGCGCCGGGCGCTGCCTGACCCCACCAGCCCCGGGCAGGGCCGGCAGTGGCCCCTGGCCCCCAGGAGGCTGCGGGACGCCCCGGCCGCTGCCCGGCCCCGGGGAGCTGCCGGCCCTGCCCGCCGGGGGGGCCGCCTTTGGACACTGCGGCAGGACAGGCACCGGCTCTGCCACACGGGCTGGGCAGGGACCCTGAGCACAACGGGGAAAACAAGGGAACAGCTGGGAAATGCAGAGTGCACATGGAAGGATCAGGATTTTCTGTGCAGGATTTGCTTTGGGTCCCTGCAGAAAGGAAAGGTTTTGCAGAAAGCTCAGCAGCTCTCAGAGGATGAGTACCCACAGGCAGTGACCGGGCCTGCAGGACTGGCAGAAGAAGCCCTGCAGCACTTGGGCACAAAGGCACAGCAGCTGAAGGCAAGAAGGGATGAGCAAAAGGCCAAGCTGAAGGCAAAGGCCACGGCAGAGTTCCCACAGCCCCTGAGGGATCAACCCCAGGGCCCAAGGGGGCCCCAGCACCCAGGACATGACGGGGTCGGCCACAAGCACCTGGCAGAGGCATTGCCCTCCTGGCCAGGGCAGAGCCCACCCAAACAGCCCCTGGGAAGGAGTCAGGGCTCCAGCTGCAGCCCACAAGGACACTGCAAGCACAGACAGCAGCACCCTCAGCAGGAGCAAGTCCACCCCTGCATGGACATGGATTGTCAGGGCTCTCTGAGCTCCCATCCCACCGGGGACCCACCACACTGGAGCCCTGGAGAACGCTCAGTCTTCGTCTGAAAATGGAGAAAATGTGTTTGTGGATGGCTCTTCAGGGGCAGCAGAAGGGAAAAGACTTCCACGACACGCTGTTATTGAGGAAAGGGAATCAGACAAAGCGCAGGTTACCCCCCATGGTCAGCTCAACCGGCACAGCTGTGTGTGCTTGTAAGAGCCTGGCACTGAAATGCCCTGAGCAGGAAGGCTTCAATATCTTCTGGTGACACCATCTCACCTAACAGTGGGGCAAAAGCAATTCTGATTGCTCAGCAACCACTGGATCACTTATTAAGGTATCTGTAAAAGAAGTAATTAATATAAAAGGGACTGTGGAAGAAACAGACTCAGACAAGCAGAACTCATTCTCCAGGAAAGATCCTCCAGGGGCTTATGGAAGCTTTAGGAATACAGTGGGACCTCCAGAACCCCTGGCACCCCCACAGCTCAGGCTGGGTACAAAGAATGAATGGGGAAAGAAAGAAACACCTTTGGAAGCTGGGGATAGAAACCAAGATGCCATGGGTACAGCTTTTGCCATTGGCTTGGGCAAGAAGAAGAGCCAGACCCAGGGCAGATACTAAATTATTTCCCTTGCACTTGATCTCGGGAATTCCTTACCCTGGGAATTCTCCACCTAGTGCAGGGTGCAGATAAGGGATGCACATTTAAAGCAGTCTGTGGCCAGAATCCTGTCTCTGGTGCAATCTCTCCCCCAGGAAGCTGGGCTGGCACAGAGCCTGCCTTGGCACTTTGCTGTTGCCAACATCCAAGCAGGACATGGGCTCTGCCTAAGGAGTGCAAAGCAGCACCACTGGTGGCCAAGTGGCGTGGCCCATGCCAAGGGGCCCCGAGGCCAGAAACAGCCGCCAGCACAGCTGAACACGGGGGGACCCCTCAGCCTGGGCTCCAGGTCTCTGCAGCCCCAGAGATTTGCACTTCCCACCTGCAGCAGGAGGATGGGAGGCCCCCCTGAGCCTGCACTGAAGGCAGCGCAGCAGCAGCCAGGGCTCCACAGCGGGGCAAGGCCCTGGGCCTGCCCACACCTCCTCTGCTGAAATCCTCGGCCTGGTCACCCTCCCTGGGCAGCTCCAGCCACCGGGGCCAGCCCTTGCTGCCACTGCTGCAGCTTCAGTGCTCTCTGGGCCTGCACTGCCACAGCTGCTGGGGACACACCAGGACAATTCCACTCTGGCTCTCACTCACACTCACACACTGCCCTGCCTGCCAGTGCATCCATGGAAAATAGACCAGCTCATAGACTTGAACATTGTTAACCTTTGATTTCTCTACTCAGGCTTGCTTTGCCTTGGCCTTGGGGAAAGAAATGTTAAAGGTTTTGTTAAGGGATGTTACACCACTCAGTGGAGATGAATTTAACATCTCAACACACTGGGAATGGCCCAAAAGAGACCCACAAAGATAACGACCAGCAGCAAAACATCAACCCCAGCAGCAAACAGCAACCAACATCTACCCCAGACACTGCCCCCGGCAGGGCTGCAGACACCTGGTCTGCAAAAGGCTGAGAAGGAAATCCAGCACTTCCCACCTCATTAACAGCACAAACCAATAAATCCGGGTCCAATAGGAAACCAAATAATATAAACTGCACAACTTGAAACTACAGAATATTAAACCAGTTGATTTAGATTGCTTCAGACTGCACAAATTTGGGGAAAACCTAGTAAAACCCGCATGTAATGGAACTATTTTCTCTGCACACCTGGGCTATGTGGGAATGGAATGATTTTTGTTGCACATCCTGGCCAGAATCAAGGAATGCCTCGACTCTAACACTAAAAAGATTAGTGAAGTTTTTCTTTTTCCTGAAGTTTCAGTGCAAAGTTTAGAGCATTAGAGTATTTTTTTATTACTCATACTTCTATATAGTGCTTAGGTTTGGGTAAAGGATGTGAGAATGAGTTTTTCTTCCGAGAGGAAGTAGAAAAAACTGAATTACCTTGAGCCTTTTTCTCTATGTTTTTGTGAAGCTGTAAAAGATACAAAAATTTTGATCTGGGTTTTTCAAAGTTCACCTTTAGGCTGCATCACTAGAAGAGATTTAAAGGTGACCCCTTAATGTTTAAACAGGTAGCCTGGATAGGAGCTTTAGAAATGCAAATTAGCACTGCAGGGGCAAAGTGAGGACAACGTACCTGGCTCTTCTTGCCTGGGGCAGGAATTGGCTGATTCCCTCTGCCCCTCACCCCAAGCTCTGCCTGCTTGCACAGATGGAATCTGCACAGCTGAAGGCAGAGCCCATGCTGAGGATCTCTGACTCTGCAACAGAAATGGCTGAAGCTGCAAAGGGAAACAGCAAATGGAGAATGTTGGGAAAACTTCACTAAAATAAGGGGGGGATCATCCCTCTGCCCACTCCAACATCTGCTGTCACTGTATGTGCTGTACAGGGTGTATCAGAGCACTGGGGTTTTTGCTAGAACAAGTTCAGGAAAATCAGTTGGAATTCAAGTATTTGATGATGTAATTAGAAAAAAGCGGTCAATTGATGGAGTCCCAGCTGAAGGGAGCACCCAAAAATGGGGAAAAGATTAATGGCCACCAGAAGAAATCCTACAACACCATGGACCAGCCCCTGAGAACCCGAACCAATTCATATCAGGAGACAGAGAACCCATTTATCATTTCAATGGCATCATTACATTACAAGCGGTCCTCAAAAGAAGAACGAACCAGACAGCTCCAGCTCCTGACCTTCCTGCCGACCAATCCACTGAAATGAGGAACACAACATTTCACCAGGGGATGGGATCAGATTATCTGTGAGCAGAAAAAACAGGAGTTTGTGGAAAACTAAATTACTCAAACTACTGCTGGTAAGAGAAGACAAGTGAAAAGTGGTGAAAAGGATAACAAAGGAAATAGGAGAGCAGTTTATGTATTGGTCAATCACGGAAAGGATGGAAATGGGACACGCTTTCCTGGCTCCCCACCAGACCAGGGGTTAAAGGAATGCGGCTTCTCTTCTTCTGTGCTGCAGCAACTCTCATCTTTTTACCATGCTCCACACCTTGGCAGTGCAGCTCATCCAGCAGCTGAGCCAGGGCATGCAGGTGGCAGCCAGGCCTCCTGATCCACAAACGGCTACAAAAGGACAGGGAATGAGGGCACCGAGAATAATCCCAAAACCAAAGAGGACCCGGGAAGAACAAAACAGAGTCAAGGAGTGAATCTGCCTGGAGATAGGGCCGGGCACCTGTAGATAAGGGGAGAAACCATCAGGTCCAATAAATGTTCCAAATTGACCCAGACAGCTGCTCAAAGTCCCGCTACATTCCCGAACTTCGAGGAGAAGCACAAAGACTTAACAGAGCCATGAATATCGGCTGTTCTACAAAAGGAGGGTGCACATTAACGAGGACAGGCTCCAGGCGCATCGGGAAGTCGGAACCTTCCAAGGAACTCAGCCGGTGGGCAAAGGCAGAGGGAGATGCGGCCGGGAAAATGAGGATAAAAAGGAGGCTGCGGACTACAAGCACGGCAGAGAGCGCACGGCAAATGCCCCACGGCCTCTGCCCCTGCTCGGCAATAAAGTCACTTTGACAGGACTCCTCGCTCTCCGCCGGGCACACGAACCTCCGGCGACGGGAATTTCCCCGCCCGCTCCCGGCCGCGGGGCAGCCCCTCTGTCCTACCCACAGCAGCCGGGCCGAGCCAGCGCTGCTCCGGCAGCGGCTCCTGCCCGGCCCCGGCGGGAAGGAGACCGCGGGCAGCCGCTCCCGCAGCGCCCTCGGCCCGGGGCCGGCACGGGCCGGACACGGCACCGGCGAGCCGCCGGAGCCCCCTGCCGCCCCCTCCGCCCGCAGCCAGCCCCGAGCCCCCGCAGAGCCCAGCGCGGCTCCCACCTGCGCCGGGGCCGCCTCCGAGCTCCGCCGCCGCCGCCTCACCGCGCTCCGGCCGCTGCCGCCGCTGCCGGGCCCGCACAGCCGCTCGGCCAATGGCGGCGCTGCGCGGCCACGGCCGCCCTCAGCCCGCCGCCGGGGCCGCGCCGCGCCCCGCTCCCACCAATCAGCGCGCCGCAACCGCGACTGACGGCACCGGCGGCCAATGGCAGCGAGCTCGGGGCGGGCTCTGCGCACGGCCCCGCCTCGCCCCGCGCTCTCGGCGCCCCCGGGCTGCGTGAGGGGAAAGCCGGAGATGAGGAACAGCCCCGGCACGGGCCCGGGCCGAGCCGGGATTGAGCTGCCCACACAAACAAACTTCTCCGCGCCTCCCGCCACGGCTTTCCCGGCCCTGCGCCTCCCGTGCCTCCGCCTCTGCGGGAAGCCCAGGAGCCTCACTTCTCCTGCCCCTCGTTAGCGCATCAGTGCTTCGCTTTGATTTCCCCCGAAAAGGGAAACCTGCCCCAAGCCCTGTGGGTGGGTGGGGCAGGGGAGAGATTTCTGTCAGAAAACTCCAAAGACTCGGAGCAGGAGAGGAGAAGTCAGTGCAGAGCCTTAAATGCAGCTTTCCCCACGCCTCCCTGCTCCCAGCTGCACCTCCTCCCCCGGCAGGGCAGGAGACAGGGAATGGGGCCATGCTCAGCTCATCCCCCGGGGCTTCTCCCTCTGCTCAGGGACAGGAGTCGTTCCCTGCTGCACCCTGCGCTCTCTCCCGGCCGAGACTTCTCCAGGAACTTCTCGGAGCGGAGTCCATCCCCTGGGCACAGCCCCCTCCGAGTGCTGCAGCGTGGGTCACTGTGCCACGGGCTCAGTCCTGCCAGGACAGGCTGCTCCAGCGGGGCCCCTCTGCCCGCGGGCTCACAGCCTCCTCTCAGGCATCGCCGGTGGGAAAAACGCTAATTACCTGTTTTTTAAAATTTTTAAACTTTAATAATAATAAAATTGTTATAAAAATAATAATACTGTTAGAATAGTAAAGTTTAGAGTTAGGATAATTATAAGACAATAAAAAGCAAAGAATTACAGACGTCTGGATGCTTTTGGACACTAAATTACGAAAAGCATACTTTATGGACAAAGGAATAGCTTTAAAAGTAAAGCTGGTTGCATATTCATATATTTTTCATACCTTCTGTTTAAAACAAGAACTCTTTCTGTTGTATGTAAACTGTTTCATTTAATTCTTAAGGCGTCTTCAACTCTGAGTAAGGTTTGAAGAAATTAGCTTCTTTTGATAGCAAAACTATAAATGCTTTTTTTTTTTTTCCTGAAGATTTAGGTGTTCTTTAAAGTGAGTATGTCATTCTAAAAAAAAAAAAAAAAAACCTCCCACCACATACATAGTCTCTATTTTATTATTTTGGAACCTAAAACTTACACCATTAGTTTATTTAACACACTAATTAAGAGAATGAATACAGAATAACTTTCTAACATTACACATATAATATTCATTAAAATATTTGCGAAAAGCCAGTCATAAAATATGCATTTTTCACCATCTTTCTTCTTATTTTTTATAAATCATTTGGCTTAAGCAATATTTTTTATTTGCTTGTATTCTTTGGACTCCATTGGTAATCTAATAAAACATGGGATTAAACAAAGAAGAAACATTAAAACACTTGTAACACATAAAAGGAAGAATTTTATTTTTTTCTACTATTTCATTCTCAATACAGTAACCCACTTCTTAGTGTTTAACATTATTTTCTCATTTTTGGACTGATACCTGGGTCATAATCTTTTTTAATATATCTTTTGGTTTTGGGATTTTTTTTCTTTTCTAGGATGACTTCCCTATTGCTATCTATTTTTAATAATTTGTATACTCTTTTTTTTATCTAATAAATAGTTTAACGCTAACATATTTTAATACACTGCAGATTTTGTTTGGTTTTCCTGGCTTAATATTAACTCTAATGTTTGAGTAGCTTTGTTTCTTATGTTCCTTATAACTGTTTGGAGTTTTATAATATGATTTAGTATAAAATTGGGGGTTAATACAGAGTTAGACTGTTGTGTTGGTTTTACTTTTTTTTTGTTTACTAATTGTTTTTTACTGGATTTTGGACTATGTTTTTAAGATTAAATGTAAAGCAAATCCATCTCTCTCCTTTTGGATATTCTATGCTTTATGTATTACTACTTTTTCTTAACTTCTTTGCAATCTAATAATTTTCCCCCTTTTTCCTGCAGGTACTTAATTTGGATGGGTTATAACAGTGGCCAGGAAACCCTCGGCTTCTTCTCTCCACGGGGTTCCTCTTCTTCCTAAGACCCAGTCCCAGTATCCCCGGGGGGGATTCTCTCTTTTTTATCACTCCCTTGGTCTCTTTACTGGCCGCTTTTCCCACGAAAAAGACGAAAAGCAGCATGAGAGGCTGCAGCAATCACTTGGCAAGTCTGGGGTACCCAGCAGCCTCTGTCACAAACATTCATTCCCCCCTTATCCGCCCCATCCCAACAAATACTCACCTGTCCTTTGTCCTTGGGTCTTGGTTCTTCGTGTATACTTTAGTCTCAGGGGCTAATTACCGCGGTTTTAGGGAATCCTTTCCCTGTTCTTTGTTTTATTGTCTCCTTTTGCCCGTGGATCATAACCTGTGTCTGTGGTCACACACCAGGGGAACAGAGCGAGGCTGCCTAAATAGGGCAGGACCCATCTTCCTCACCCTGACTCTCCTCAAGCCCCGGCAGAGAGGTGTTAGAAACCATCCTGTGCTACCATAATTGTGAAAAATCCCAATCACTTGGCTCCCTGGGCTGGGTTTGCAGCTCCTCCTCCTGCAGCATCTCCGGGGCTTTTCCTCCTCTGCCATCCAGCCATGCCCTGGCAATGAAAAATCCTGGTTTGGGGAAAAACAAGGTGGGAGCGCCTTGGACTGGAGGCTCCTCCTGCCCAAGTCCATCCCTAGAACTCAGCAGGACTCTTGTGTCCATGAAAATCTCCATAGTATCAAGGTTCAGCCCAAAACAACACTCCCAGGAGTTCCCTATCTCTGATCTCTCCACTTTTGGGGTTCCAGAGGTTTCCTTTCCTTGGGATGATGGGGGTCCAATGTCTTCAGGGGTTCCCCCTTCTCAGGTGTCTTGCTTAGGGATGATCCAGGGGCTGTTTGGGCTCCATGGGGTCCCTTCTCCCCTGATGCTCTACTTTGAGATCCCAGAGGTCCTTCCTCTCCAGGCTCCCCCCCTTTCCAGCCAGCCGGGGGTCCCCCAGCTCCAGGATCGCCCCTCTCTGCTCTCCCCACTCCGGGGGTCCCAGGGGTTCCCCTCCTCTGCTCCCCCGGGGGTCCCCAGGACCAATGTCCTCCCCCTGGTGACACTGGGCAAGGGCCACGTGGACTCCCAAAGATCCCCCAGGGGGCTCAGCTTTGGGGTCCTGAAAGATCCAAACCTACACACACACACAGAAAAAAACCTCCCAGGGTTTATTTGGGCCTCCCAGACGACATCTGGGGCTCAATTCCACAATCTGCAAGCTCCCAACACACCCCAATAAAAAACCCTCTCAGAGACTCCCCGATATATTTGGGACGAGCTCCCCCTCCCCTCTCACCTGCAGGATGAGCTGGGGGCGATGGTCCCGGGGCCAAGGGTGCTGCGGCCTCAGGGGGCGCTGGAACCTCCTGTTTCTCCTCCTTTTCCTGCTCCTCATCCTCCTCTTCCTCCTCCTTTTCCTCTCTCCCTCCTCCTCCTCCTTCCTAATCCCACCTCCTGCCCAGTTCCTGCCTTCTGTATATTTAGAGTGGAGCACCTTGCTTGTTTTTAGAGCGAGAACAAAGATCCCCGCGGGAACACGGCTTGCTGGCTTTAGTCAGAAGTAGCAGTGACTAAAGGTCCTGTTTCCTCTGCTGTGCTCCCGTCCTTGTTCCTCCTCAGTGTTCAGGCTGGGCTATGGGGTGTCCCTGTTTGCTGCATTTTCAGAGCTCCTTCTGGAGCCTTTGGGCAATAGGCTGTGCCCTGGGAGGGTTCTTTGTGCTCCTTTGTGACCCAGGAGAACCTTCCGGGCGGTTTCTGCGTGAGCTGCTGCTGTGATGTCACAGGAGCACTGCCACGTCCCCGAGGTGCTCCCGTGGCTGTGGGACACGGAGGCCTCAGTGTCCCCAGTGGCTCTGGGCACTGCTCCGTGCCGGAGGATCCTCCTGCCCGAGGCATTCTCAGCACCAGCCCAGCCCTGACGGGTGTCCTTGTGTGCTTGCAGGGCTGCAGTCTGCAGGCGTGTGCAGCGCAGCCAAAATGATCCAGCACGTGGCTGCTGCAGTTTGCATGCTGTACTCTGTGGCTTATTCGGGCTATTTTTTAACCCACTTGGCACGTAAGTCGAGGTTTTCCCTCGCTGCTGTGGCTTTGGGCTTGCTGTGTGCTTTCTGTTCTTCCTCTGGACCCGAGCTGACTTTGTAACCAAATGGCCATGAAGGCTCCATTGCTTTGGGAGAGCTCCTGGCAGCAGCTGCAGCTGAAAAAGGGGGTGTCTGCAGCCAGCGGGGCGTGCACAGCATTTGCAATGAGCCCTGGGGGGTTCTGTTCCCTCCAGCGGGGAGTCTGTGGCAGCAGAGCCGGGAACTCCCTGCCCAGCCAAGAACTGACCCAGCCCAGCATTTTGTGCTGTTCTCTTGCTGTGGGAAGGGACTGGAGGGACGCTGGGAAAGCAAAATGCTCTCTCGTGGTTGCCCTGCTCCGTGGCATTTCCCACCACAGGCAGTTTTTTCCTGACAGCATCTGGTTCATGTTCCCTCTCCCGTTGCAGGGCACCTCATGTGTGGATTCCGAGCAGCTCCTCCTCCGGTGAGTGGGAAAGGAACCTTTGGTGTTTGGAATTGTGCAGCAAGCTGTGAGCTCGGCGTGTGGCAGCCGAGTGCCAGCCTGGGAGGCTGAAGAAAAGTTCCTGTCAGAGTCTTTGCAGCAGCAGCAGCAAAGGGATCCCCAGCAGATTTCTCCTTTTCTGCTGCTGATCTTCTGAAGAGGTCTGGTTTTGCAGGCAGAGGATTGCTTGCTGGCTTTAGCCACAGTGGAATATGGAATTCCCAACAATAAGTGGCAATGTCGACTTTAGCCCATTGTTAGTTTGAACAGCTCCAAACCCAATTTCTGCTTCGTGCAGCTGGATGTGCAGCTGAGGATGAATAAGGTGATCACTGAGATAGAACTTCCCGTCCCTCACGCTGCCATCTGTCCACAGGGCACAAAAGCAGCACCAGCCCCTCCTCTGGCTCCCTCTGCTTCCCAAGAGGAGGCCAAAGAGGAGGAAGACAGCAGTGAGCTCCCCGCTGTTCTGGGGGACGCTGGTGAACTTCCCTCGGTGCCGGGAGATGACAGTGAACTTCCCGCTGCTCTGGGAGACGAGGGCGAACATCCCGCGCTGTGGGAATACAGCGGCGAGGCTCCCGCGGCGTGGGACAAGGACAGTGGACATCTCCCGGCGTGGACATCCCCTGGTGCGGGATGAGGATGGCCAAGCCCCCATGGTGTGGGATGAGGACAGAGGACATCCTGTGCCTTGGGAAGAGGAGGCTGAACTTCTCCCAGCATGGGAAGAGGACAGTGAACGTCCTGTGGCTTGGAAAGATGATGGCAAACCTGCAGCGTTTTGGGAAGAGGATGGAGAATCTCCCTGTGCTTGGGAAGAGGATGGAGAACCTCCCAGTGGTTGGAAAGAGGACACTGATTCTCCCTGTGCTTGGGAAGAGGACATTGAACCTCCCTGTGCTTGGGAAGAGGACACTGAATCTCCCTCCCCTGTGGGATCCTGGGCTGAAGGTTCTGACAGCAGCACAGCCCTGCAGCCAGAGGGGAGAGGGGAGTGGTGCCTGGTGCAGCTGAGTACGTCTGCTCTGTTCCTGTGTTCAGAGCAGGGGCTGTGTGTGTGTCTCGGCATCAGCTGCAGCCAGCGTTGCTCTGCAGCTGAATGTCACAGGGGCATTTATTGTCCTTCCCCAGCTGAGACCAAGGGGCTCACGGCCCCAGGGAGTGGGGCTGCATTCTGGCTCTGCTCTGGCGGGGTCTCGCTCTGGTAGGGAGCCTCTTCCACGTGGTTTCTTTCAGGGAACATCGTGAGCATGGAGGATCCTGCCGAGAAATACCTGGAAGTGGAGCAGATTGGCCAAGGGTAAGTGCACGGCAGCTACTTCTGCACAAGCAGCCCAGGGGTTGTGCTGGTGCAGGATCAAGGGAGAAGTCAGGAGAGCTCCAAACAACTTCAGACACTGGAGTGTCATCCTGCTGTCTCTCAGTCCTGATCAGAATTGAGAAGTGTGGTCAGAAGGAGCCGTCACAGGCCCCTGAGGCTGGCAGTGTCCTGCCTGCAGCAAGGAGCAGGACCTGGAAGATCTTCTGTGTCTGGAACTGGATTGCCTAAAAGAGCCACTCACCATCTGGTGACTGTCAGAAAACAGTTCTCAAGGAGATTTCTTTCAAATATTTTGCTTCAAAAAATATCCTCCAGTCAGCATTAACAACCTAATGGTTTGGAAACAGGAACCAGAGATGAACTAATGAGTGCTCTATTCTAGCACAGCTCGTAGACCCCATACATTCAGCAACAGACACAGAGCTGATGCACTTTGGGGGAAAATGCATCACCTGCCTGATGGCAGGACCCTTGTGGATCCTGCAGGTCTTAGGCAGGAAATGGAAAAGGATGAAATGCATTCTTTTCCAGTTCTTTAGACACCCATTGCTCACTTCAGGTTTTGAACTAAAGCAATTCTGTGTGGACATTTGGGATTTGCTCCAGCCCAATTCCTTCGTGTTGGGTCTTAGTTTTCCCTTGGACACCTGGCATGGCAGAGGGCTGGTGGCTGCTGCGCTGTTGTTGCAAGGGTCGATGCACCCAGGTGTTTGTGAGTGCTGCAGGCAGCAGAGATCTCCTGTCTGGGCTGGCTTTCACTCCCAGGGCCTCAAGCGCTGCTTCTTTCTTCTCTGCTGTTTTGTCTCCAGGGCTTTCGGAACCGTTTCCAAAGGACTCGACAGGGCCACTGGAGGAGAGGTCAGTGCCAACATGCCCAGCACGTCTGGCAGCTCTTCAGGGCTCTCCCCTCTGCTGGGAGCTGTGGCTGCAGCTCTGGGGGCCAGCAGAGCTTTCCTGCACAGGCTGCTCCTCTGAAGGCAGAGCAGTGTCAGCCTGCAGAGCACAGCTGGGACACACTTGGTCCTTCTGGAGTGCCCAAAGGGATGCAAGGAGGGCAGCGGTGTCTGTCAGAGCAGGACACGCTGGCTTGCTCTTCATATCTAAAAGTGTGAATGGATCAGGGCTGGAGACTGAGGCCCAATTTATCTTCACCCCAGCCGCAGACAGGAACACTATTTAGCAGTTTTTCTATCCTACCTTTCATCTTCAAAGGGTACCTCAAGGATTAATTAGGGGGAGATCCTGCTTTGGCTCAATTTGGGGCTGTAGTTCCACTTCAGCTGTCCACAGAGAGAGAGGGAGAGAAATGAGAAGATGGATGTCCAGAGCAAAGCTCTCTCTTAAACCCTGCAGTTGTGTTTGGGTCTGGGGTCAGTGACAGCCTGTGACAGGGATCACCTGAGCAATGGATGTGTGTGTTTGCTTTGTTGTGCAATCCCAAACAAAGCAGCTGCATCTGAAATCATGACCAAATCCCATGGAATTGCTAAAGGGTTCCTGGCTGTCTTGCTCTGTTTTCACAGAACCAGAATTACCTCCCGCTTGCAAAATGTGTTTGAATAATAATGAGAGTGTTGAGGCCATTTGAGAAGACTGTAGGTGCAGAGAATGTGGTTAGAGCTGGGAGGCTGACAGCTGAGGGGCCATTTCTGCAGAGCTTGCAAGGCCAAATGTCTCTGGCCGTGTGTCCTGTAAGCAGCCCCAGCGAGCAGAGCAATGGGCTGTGGGAGTGGCCCTTGCTGAGCTCTGGTGCCCATCCCAGGGCAGTTTGGCACAGCCCGGCTCCGTCGCTCCAAAAAGCCTCGCCCCGTGTTGGCTGTGGCCTCCTGCCACAGACTCCTCCAGTTAAAGGTCTGCAATGTCCCCTCAGGTGGCCATAAAGAAAATGAGTCTCAGAGGGCAGAACGGGGAACGCGCTGTGAATGAGCTCCTGCTCCTGAAGGACAAGAAGAACCCCAACATTGTCAACTCTTTGGACAGGTGAGTGCTCCAGGCCTCATCCCGTGCACGGGCCCTGCCTCAGCCTTTCCTGGCACCCATAGTCTGTAGCCTGTTTTGAAAATGCCTGACCCAGCCGTATCTTCCCAAAACAGCAGCCTGGCAGTTCGCTCCCTCCGTGTGCTTTGGTTGCTTTGGTTCAGTTTTTCCTTCAAGCTGACCCCGTTTTTTGTGTCTTACAACAAGTGCTGATAAACCACAGCAGAAATTATTTCCCTTGGCTTCTTCTTCCCAGCCCTTTTCCATTGCTGCAGATGCCAGGAAGACCAGGGCCTTGTTTCCAGAAATGCCTCATTTGCCCATTTTGCACTGGCCTTGCCTGTTTCTGAAGGGACTTTCTGAAAGGTTTTCTGATTGCTTTTGTCCCAAGTGCTGCACGGCCTCCTCCCCTGGATAACCCTGGGAGTTGTGTTGCCTTGTTCTGCAGGGAATGGTGGAACTGATGAGCTCAGAAGCTGGACCAGCTGGGGGCCAGTGTTGTGGTTCCACGCTCATCTGGGCTGTTGCTAAACTGCTTTTTTCACCTGCTTGCCATCTAAGGCCTCTCCTTTCTCACAGGTGTCTCTTCCTTTAGACTGTGCAGATTCCAAGGACTCGGCAGCCTGGCAGGAATGTCTCTCCATCTGATTCTGTCCTCATGGACAAGTGACCTGGAAACAAAACTCTACTCCAGGCTTTTCCATGGGGGAATTGAGCACTGCACATTTGTCTCCATGCCACTGCTTTCCTCTTCCAGCTTCCTTGTTGACGGAGATCTCTGGCTGGTGATGGAATACATGGATGGAGGAACTTTGCAGGACGTTGTCAGACAGACACGCATGGCTGAAGGAGAGATGGCAGCTGTCAGTCGGGAGGTGAGGGATCCTGCCTGTGGCTGCCACGGCTTGGGCACGATGGTCCTTCCACACAGGCTTGAGAACAGGAGTGGCTCCATGCTCAGGGCTCTGTTTCTCTGTTGTTTTTATGAGCTGGAGAAGAAAGAGCCTCTGCAGTGAACGGCCTGCCAGCATCGCTGCACTTCTGCTCTGTTCTTGCTCTCTTTCCTGCTGTTGTGGCACTCTCTGTCTGTTCTGGATTTGATGTGCTGTTCTCAGCTTTGCCCTGAACCGTTTGCCAGGAGCCTGTCTGCTCTGCACTCCTGGCCTGTCACAGCAAAGCTGCTGCTGGCAGAATTCAGAACTGTCCTTTCTTGTGTGATAGATTCCAGCCATTGGTTTTTGTCCTGGTGTTTCTTGTTCTCTCTCAGTGCCTGCAGGGCCTGGATTTCCTCCATGCGAACCGGGTGATCCACAGAGATCTGAAGAGCTCCAACATCCTCCTGGGCATGGCCGGCTCTGTCAAGCTGGGTGGGTGTTCCTGGCCAGGCACAGCGCTCCCGGGTGCGGCTGTGGGGCTGTGGGGCCAGAGGGGCAGGAGTTGGAATCTAAAGCTTCAAGGGAATCAGTAAAAGCCACTGCACGAAAGCTGAGGGTTTCTTTAAGGGTCCAGTTCCACCTTCCCTTGGCTACAGCCCTGAGGACTTTTCCAGCTGACTTCACTACTGCATTCTCAGACTGAGAGTGGGGAGTCTTGGTGCTCGGTTTCCTCATTCCAGCTGCCTTTGACAGTGTTTGTTTCTGTCCTCAGCTGATTTTGGCCTCTGTGCTCAGCTCAGCTCTGAGCAGGACCAGCACAGCTCCATGGTGGGCACTGCTCACTGGATGGCCCCAGAAGTTGTGACCAGTTCTCCTTATGGCCCCAAGGTGGACATCTGGTCCTTTGGCATTGTGACCATTGAGATGGTGGAAGGAGAACCTCCTTACTTCAAGGAAACGAGGGTCATGGTAAGAGGCAAATTCTCCAGGGGCTGCAGAGCCCTGTGAGCACAGGGTGACCCTGCACTGGGAGCAGCAGCTGGAGGTTTCTGCACCTGGGGAAGGGAATTCCCAGAGCACTCGAGCCTCAACACAGACAAATATTCTGCAGTCTCCAGCAACAATTTGCTTTGGGATTTATGCTGTTGCAGCTCTTCTGGCTCTGAGGATGACCTGAAAATGTGAAGCAAGTGCATCAGCTCTTTCCAATGGCTGTGGCAGCACCAGGCTTTGGGTTTCTTGGTTGGCACAGGAAAATGAGCTGTGAGCAGCATCTGTGCCAGGGAGGAAAGTGCCCCTGGAGCTGGGGCTGAGAACCCGGGGTCGCTGTGAGCACCTGTGGGTGGGAAGGAAGCTGGCAGAGCGCTGAGTTTGCTTTTCCTGCAGGCTCGCGCTCTGATCCGGCACAACGGGACCCCGCAGCTGCAGGAGCCCCGGCGCCTGTCGGCTCTGCTGCGGGACTTCCTCGAGTGCAGCCTGGAGCCGGACGAGGAGCAGCGCTGGTCTGCCCAGGAGCTGCTGCAGGTGAATGCCGAGCGGCTGAGGGGAAGCAGCAGCACCAGGGAGGGGTTTTCTGCTGGGGCCCCTCCGATAGTCTCCAGCCTCGCTGCGTTCCACACGCAAAGCAAGCAGAATCCTCGCCGGGTTTGGCTTGGCAGGGTTCTTTCGAGGGCATCTGCCCCTGGTGCCCCACAAGGAGCAGGGCCATCTTCAGGCAGGTCCGGTGCTCAGAGCCCTGCCTGGCCTGAGCTTGGATGTTCCCAGGGAGGAGGCACCTCCCACATCCCTGGGCACCTTCTGTCAGTGTTTCCCCACTCCTGGCAAAAAGATTCTGCCTTCGATCTAACCTGAGCCTGCTTCCCTCTCCTGAGTTTCAGACCATTTCCCTTTGTCCTGTTGCAACAGAGCCTGTGAGTAAGTTGGCTTTGGAAAGTAACAGTTCATTTCTTTCTTTTTTATCCTTTGGGCAGCACCCATTTTTATCATCAGCCAAGCCTCTCTCCAGCCTGACCCCTCTGATCACCGCAGCAAATCAACTGAGGCAGCAGCAGAGGAGATGAAGCACTGGAGGAAAGCTGTTAGTTACAGTAGTTAGTTAGGACAACCAGTTAGTGATGGTAGTTAGCAGTGCTAGTTGGTTATGGTAGTTAGGACAGCCTGTTTGTTACAGCTCTTACGACAGCCTGTTTGGTATGGCAGGTTTTTGAATAAAAACTCTCTTAAACCTCAACTCCCTTGAGGTGTCCCTTCCTCCTCCCTCTGTGACTCGGCTGCCCGGAGCAATGTGAGGGGAGAGCGGGCCCAGCCTGGCCCAGAGCTGAGCCCCAGCAGAGCCCTGGCAGAGCCCAGAGCAGCCTCGGATCTGCAGAGTCAGCCTGGGAGGAGGCGCTCGGAGCCTTCTGGGCTGCACCCGACTCTTGGTTACAAACTGCGTGTGCTGGAAAATGCCACCGGCTCTGCCAGAGGGCAGAAGGGGCCCGGGGAAGGCCCCAGTGCTCCCTGCAAGGGAAACACCTGCCCTGGGTTTGTTATAGAGAACTATGTAGTTGGTGGCTTTTGCTCTTATGTCTTGACTTCTCCAACTTATTCTTAGTCACAACTATTTTGATACAGTACAGTTTGTAATCACTTTTAACTGCTTTTGCTGTAGTATAATTTGTTAGCTTTTTGTGGCCAGTGCCCTGGCCCCTGTGTAGCTCATATCCTCAGAACATCATTCTTGGATGATAGTTTAGTTTGTGCACAGTGTGAAAAACATACATACTAGTTTTGGCTTTTGCAAAATATTGAAGTGGATGCCATGTGTTGTGCAATAGAATGTTAACTTTTGCAGAAGTAGCTGTAGTTGTGAAATAATAACTAATGCTTTTATTTTTGTAACTAACTGACAGTAATAACTCAGAGGTATTTGTGAAACAGCCAATGTTGATTTAAAGTACTTGTGGAAGTAGCTAAAACCGTCTGCATGGCCAGATAACATTTAAGGAACGGGTGTGATGAGGACCCTGCCGCTGACCCTTCGACTGTCAGGAACTGTCTCCTGCTGATGTGGAAACCCAGGTGTCCCAGGGTGAGGTTCTGGTGTTTGTATCCCCAATCGTGGGTTCTGTTCATGTTTGATATTCTGTTCTGTGCTTTCAGAACTGACTCTGAAAGTGAAGGTTTGTTTTGTCTTGTTATCAGCTGGCTCACCTCCCCCCATGGTCTGTTCTCCACAAGAGGCTTGTGTGGGCTGGCTTGGCTTGCTTTTGCTGGCTTTGTTTGCTTGCTCTTGCTTCCGCTCTTGCCTTTGCTTTTTCCTGTTAGTTAGTTTAACTAGGCATTCCATTTTTTTCCCTGGACTGTTTCTTTCCATTTCCCTTTCCTGAATACCATCCAACCTGCTCTGGACTGGGACCTGGGAACCCCGAGGAGCACCGGGAGCCTGCGCTCTGTGATCTGCAGCAGCCATCCCCAGTGCCCAGAGCAATCCCCAGCACCCAGACCCGGGCGACCACCCCCAGGAGAGACTTTCTGGATTTGTCATCTCTTCAGAGTGGTGAAAGAGTTTTCTTGTCATCTGGTGTTGTTCATTTTTTTTAGTGCTGGGGAGTGTTTTGTTTGTTAAATAAACCGGTTCTTTTCCACTTCTCTCAGAGAAAATTCTTCCCAAATCAGGTGGGTGGGGAGGAGCCGTGGGGGTTTGTTTTCTGGGAGCTCCCTCAGAGGACGATCTGTGGGATTTGCATTCCAAGAGCACTCAGGGTTGCGGATTGAGGTTATGCCCAAGGGGATCTGGGGTTGGACAACAGTAACACCTAAAATTCTGCTGAGTTGAGAGACATCCAGGATTAAACCTACTGGGTTGATGGATTAACATTCCATGAGCACTCAGGGTGTAGATATGTAATGTAGACTGTTTGAAAGTAAAAGGTACCTTGTATGTGAAAGTGAGTGAAAAATAAAAGGGAGTAAATGTAGATGAATGGAAGTATATATAATGTAGATTGTTTTTTTTGAGCTTTACTTTATCTCCTTGGAGGCAGGTAGATTATGTTGAATGGTATTGTGAGAGAAAGGACTTTCTGAGTAGTTGAAAGAAGGTGGTATTCAGGTTGTTAGAGAAAGTGGGAAACAGAGGCAGAGGACTTGTGAAGAAACGTGAGGAATGGACTATCACATCTAAAATGGGCAACACCAAAACACACCAAAGGAGTGTTGAAAAGGACTTGCATAGAAAAATCAGCAAAAAGGAGTGACAAGGGAAACAGAGGGCAAGCCTGGATTGAGCACTGTACTCACCAGCGAGAAGATCACACGTACCTGCTGTGGGCAGCAGCCCCACAGGCAGGGGAGGTGGGGGTATAAGCCATGCCAGACCTCTGTCATTCCTGTTTCTGTCTCCCATTTGTTGTCTTTTCCCTTCTGAGATAGCAGCAAGATCGTGTCACAAATGCTACAGAAAGTATTACATGGAAAGAAACCAAAGTTCCTTTTTGGTACACACACCCATGTCAACAGCCACAGACCCACCCAAATTGAGTACCTGCAAGCAAAATGGGGAAAAACTGCAGTGTACCAGAATAGGTTGGCTTTAGACTATTTATTGGCTAATGAAAGGGTGTTTGTGGAAAGTTTAATGTATCAGATTGTTGAAAATAGATGACAATGGGGAGGTCATCCTAGAAAAAAACAACCCAGACACCAATCCAAAAATGGGAAAACAATGTTAAAAACTAACTGCTGGGGTAATGTATTGAGGCTGGGATGGTGGAAGAAATGGGAATTCTTCCTTTTATGTGTTACAACTGTTATAAATGAAAATTTGTCCAGCCAAATTAATATGAAAAAATAAAATATTTATTTTGCAATCAAATTCTACCTAGCCAGCCACAAGGAAAGAACAGAGTGGAGCCCGGGGTCGGCCCTGGGTGTGCAACAAAGAGGTCAGCCTCAGCAGAGGTTTTCCTCTATGCCCACACACCTCCATCCTGGCACAAGCAGTTTTTATAGGGAAAATTCTGCCTGAGGCCAAGATTTCGGCAGTCAGTCTTCTCTTCAGAGTCTACATGTTAACAAGATTTTCTGCTTTGGTGATGAGGGAGAACAATTCAGTGTCTGGAGTTTGTTGAATCCCTTGATGAAATTTACGGGAGGGAACGCTGCATTCACCTGTGTCTGCCCAAGGATTTCCATGATATCCATCTCGGGTCCTTCAGGCAGGGATCAGCACCGGGGGTTCCTGCATCTCCCCAGCCATGGCCCATCTCCTGGGGAGCCGCACCTTCTTACTTGTAAATCAGTTTCCAATATACACCCGGTCTCACCTGCGAGGGTGGGGGGGGAATCCTAATACAAACGTGTAGAGTGTTAGAGTGTTCTAACAAATCTAACAAATATTCAATATCACATATATCATATTAGAAATGGCGCCAATTATATCTGCTACATATAACAGTATGGTAAAGGTAGCTTTGTAGATAAAATGAAGCTTTAGTAGTAAAAAAGAAACTATGTAGGTGTGTGTTGGGGGGGGTTTAAGGAATGAGATACTCGCTTCAAGGAACACGCAAATTCTCCAGAGAAGAGCAATTTATGGTTTTCTTATTAGAAGAAGCTGATTTCTTCACGCCTTGCTCAAACTCGAAGACCCCGTGGGGATTAAAGAAAACAGTTGACATACAACAGGCAGAGTTTTTTGTTTCAAATATAATGTATGCATAACCACGAAGGATATATGAATATGCAACAGTGTATTGTTTTAGGGGTGATTCCTTTATTCACAAGGTACATTCCTCTTGGCTTAAGTGCCTGAGAGCATCTGGACCTCAGATATTCTTTCTTTTTTATTGTCTTGTAATTGTCTTAACTCTAAATTTTTATCAGTCTAATTCTATTCCTATTTTTTCACCATTTTTTTATTATTAAACTTTTAAAATTCTAAAAACCAAGTGATTGGCATTTTTCACAAATTCCTATCAGGAGACAGAGAACCCATTTATCATTTCAATGGCATCATTAGATTAAAAGCTGTCCTCGGAATAAGAACCAACCAGACAGCTCCAGCTCCTGACCTTCCTGCTGACCAAGCCACTGAAATGAGGAACACAACATTTCACCAGGGGATGGGATCAGATTATCTGTTAGCAGAAAAAAAAGCAGTTTGTGGAAAACTAAATTACTCAAACTGATGTTGGCAAAGAGATGACAAGGGGAAAGTGTTGAAAAAGATAATAAAGGAAATAGGAAAGCAGTTTCTGTATTGGTCCAAGCATGGAAAGGATGGGAATGGCACACGGTTTTCTGGCTCCCCGGCAGACCAGGGGTTAAACGTTGGGTGTCTCCTGGATTTTCCCCGGAAAGGGCCCATCTCTGCACTGAGACACCTTTTTTCATTTGTAAATTAGGTCTTTCTTTCTCTGCCAACTGTGGTTTCTCCAGCCCCGGCTGCAGCCACTGCTCATTTAAAACTTGAAGATTCTTTTTCTAGAGGCACAACTGACTTGATGTATATTTTTCATAAGCACAAATTATTCCATAACATATATTACAATGGGGCTGCAGAGATCCCCCTGCAGGTCCCTGGGGATGCAGAGATCCCCTGCAGGTCCATGCGGATGCAGAGATCCCCCTGCGGGTCCATGGGGATGCAGAGATCCCCCTGCAGGTCCGTGGGGATGCAGAGATCCCCTGCAGGTCCATGGGGATGCAGAGATCCCCTGCAGCCCCTGCAGGAGCCGGGCTGGAGCTCGGCGATGCCTGAGAGGAGGCTGTGAGCCCGCGGGCAGAGGGGCCCCGCTGGAGCAGCCTGTCCTGGCAGGACTGAGCCCGTGGCACAGTGACCCACGCTGCAGCACTCGGAGGGGGCTGTGCCCAGGGGATGGACTCCGCTCCGAGAAGTTCCTGGAGAAGTCTCGGCCGGGAGAGAGCGCAGGGTGCAGCAGGGAACGACTCCTGTCCCTGAGCAGAGGGAGAAGCCCCGGGGGATGAGCTGAGCATGGCCCCATTCCCTGTCTCCTGCCCTGCCGGGGGAGGAGGTGCAGCTGGGAGCAGGGAGGCGTGGGGAAAGCTGCATTTAAGGCTCTGCGCTGACTTCTCCTTCTCCTGCTCCGAGTCTTTGGAGTTTTCTGACAGAAATCTCTCCCCTGCCCCACCCACCCACAGGGCTTTGGGCAGGTTTCCCTTTAGGGGGGAAATCAAAGCGAAGCACTGATGCGCTAACGAGGGGCAGGAGAAGTGAGGCTCCTGGGCTTCCCGCAGAGGCGGAGGCACGGGAGGCGCAGGGCCGGGAAAGCCGTGGCGGGAGGCGCGGAGAAGTTTGTTTGTGTGGGCAGCTCAATCCCGGCTCGGCCCGGGCCCGTGCCGGGGCTGTTCCTCATCTCCGGCTTTCCCCTCACGCAGCCCGGGGGCGCCGAGAGCGCGGGGCGAGGCGGGGCCGTGCGCAGAGCCCGCCCCGAGCTCGCTGCCATTGGCCGCCGGTGCCGTCAGTCGCGGTTGCGGCGCGCTGATTGGTGGGAGCGGGGCGCGGCGCGGCCCCGGCGGCGGGCTGAGGGCGGCCGTGGCCGCGCAGCGCCGCCATTGGCCGAGCGGCTGTGCGGGCCCGGCAGCGGCGGCAGCGGCCGGAGCGCGGTGAGGCGGCGGCGGCGGAGCTCGGAGGCGGCCCCGGCGCAGGTGGGAGCCGCGCTGGGCTCTGCGGGGGCTCGGGGCTGGCTGCGGGCGGAGGGGGCGGCAGGGGCGGCAGGGGGCTCCGGCGGCTCGCCGGTGCCGTGTCCGGCCCGTGCCGGCCCCGGGCTGAGGGCGCTGCGGGAGCGGCTGCCCGCGGTCTTATTCCCGCCGGGGCCGGGCAGGAGCCGCTGCCGGAGCAGCGCTGGCTCGGCCCGGCTGCTGTGGGTAGGACAGAGGGGCTGCCCCGCGGCCGGCAGCGGGCGGGGAAATTCCCGTCGCCGGAGGTTCGTGTGCCCGGCGGAGAGCGAGGAGTCCTGTCAAAGTGACTTTATTGCCGAGCAGGGGCAGAGGCCGTGGGGCATTTGCCGTGCGCTCTCTGCCGTGGCTGTAGTCCGCAGCCTCCTTTTTATCCTCATTTTCCCGGCCGCATCTCCCTCTGCCTTTGCCCACCGGCTGAGTTCCTTGGAAGGTTCCGACTTCCCGATGCGCCTGGAGCCTGTCCTCGTTAATGTGCACCCTCCTTTTGTAGAACAGCCGATATTCATGGCTCTGTTAAGTCTTTGTTCTTCTCCTCGAAGTTCGGGAATGTAGCGGGACTTTGAGCACTCTCTGGGTCAATTTGTAACATTTATTGGAACTGATGGTTTCTCCCGCCAACGAAAAAGATTAAGAAACAGTATTTCCGAGGGCCTGGAATTCCAGGATAGGGGGGAATGGCTTCCCACTGCAAAAGGGTGGGATTAGATGGGATAATGAAAAGAAATTGTCTCTTGTGAGGGTGGTGAATCCGTGGCACAGGTCTGCCAGAGAATCTGTGGCTGCCCCTGGATCCCTGGAAGTGTTCCAGGCCAGGCTGGACAGGGCTTGGAGCAACCGGGGTTATGGGAAAGTGTTCCTGCCCACGGCATGGGGTGGAACAGGATCATCTTTATGGTACCCTTGAACCCAAATGATTCTGTTTGATCTTTGATCTCATAATTCTGTGATCTGTTTGAAATGGGTACAAAAAAGGCACAGCAGCTGGCAGGGACTGCAGGAGCCATTGTGGCCCCCAGCGATGGGCCATGTGACTGTGGTCGAAGTCATGTTGTTGTTCTCCATCTCAGAGATCAGTTCCAGCCTTCTTAGGGACTCAAGTTCAGTCCTCGTGGGTGAAATTAGAAGCCTAGTTTTACTTTAGGCCCGACTTTTCTGCAGCCTTTTTGTGAGAACCCCGGCCTTGCTCTGGGGTCTCATGTGGTGGTGAAATTCCTCCTCCAACCTGTGCTTCCAAAGAAAAACTCCACAGGCTTTAGCTGTTCAGTCTCAAGGCAGTTTATTGCTGGTTATCTAACAGATTATGTTCTTGAACTGCGTCTATTTGATCAGCGGCCTGGGTAGAGGCACACACACCCTGACATCCTCTCTCTCTGCTGTCTTCTTCGTCTCTTCCCCCACCCAGGGCTGCTGCTATATTTTATATGATATATTAGTACAAAGTGAAAACCCCCCTGTACAAGTGTTAAAACCCCCCTGTACGATACTAAAAAAATTTCCCCTCTACTTTGTAATTACTTATACTATACTATTTAACCTTTTGTGACTGCTTGTTCCATCTCCAAAGTTGGTCATTCATTCCATGGCTCAAACTCAAAATCACAGCTGTTTTTCAGCTGTCTGCCAGGGTCTAGAATGCTTCTGACCAGGGCCTGGAACCTCTAAAAATGTCTGAGAGACATTTTGAGTTCCCACACCTTTTTATTAGTCCAGCACCAGTGTGATTGTGAAATGTACTCCCTGAATCCTAAGCAAAGACAAACTTGCTGGCTTTAACCTGCCTGTGGCAGGGAATTCTGCAAAAGAAAGCCTGAAAATATTGCTTTGCCTGTTTTTTATAATGCAAAAAGGAATACTGCTGCTTCTGGTTGTGCTGGCTGAGCCCTGCTCTCTCTGCAGGCCAGGTCAGTGCTGAAGGTGTTGTGCCTTCTGGTGTTCCACAGCTGACTGACACACTTTGCCAAGTTACTTCCTTATCTACAAGTGCCCGGCCCTATCTCTAGGCAGATTCACTCCTTGACTCTGTTTTGTTCTTCCCGGGTCCTCTTTGGTTTTGGGATTATTCTCGGTGTCCTCATTCCCTGTCCTTTTGTAGCCGTTTGTGGATCAGGAGGCCTGGCTGCCACCTGCATGCCCTGGCTCAGCTGCTGGATGAGCTGCACTGCCAAGGTGTGGAGCATGGTAAAAAGATGAGAGTTGCTGCAGCACAGAAGAGGAGAAGCAGCATTCCTTTAACCCCTGGTCTGCTGGGGAGCCGGGGAGCCGTGTCCCATTCCATCCTTTCCATGTTTGGACCAATACATAAACTACTCTCCCATTTCCTTTGTTATCTTTTTCAGCACTTTTCCTTTGTCTTCTCTTTGCCAACATCAGTTTGAGTAATTTAGTTTTCCACAAACTCCTGTTTTTTCTTCTAACAGATAACCTGATCCCATCCCCTGGTGAAATGTTGTGTTCCTCATTTCAGTGGCTTGGTCAGCAGGAAGGTCAGGAGCTGGAGCTGTCTGGTTGATTCTTATTCCGAGGACAGCTTGTAATCTAATTATGCCATTTAAATAATAAATGGGTTCTCTGCATTTTGATAGGAATTTGTGAAAAACTCAATCACTTGGTTTTTAAAATTTTAAAGGTTTAATAATAGTAAAAAGGTGAAAAAAGTAATAATACATTTAGAGTAATAAAAATTTAGAGTTAGGACATGTACATGACAATAAAAAACAAAGAATTATGGAGGTCCGGATGCTCAGGCACTTAAACCAAGATGAGCATACCTTGGGATCTAGAGGAATCACCCTTAAAACAATACACAATTAGCTTCTTATAGTAAGAAAACCATAACTTCCTCTTCTCTGGAAAATTTAGGTGTTCCTTGAGTGAGTGTCTCATTCCTTAAACCCCTCCTCCACATACTTAGTTTCTCTTTTAACTACTAAAGCTTCATTTTATCTGCAAAGCTACATTTATTATACTATTAATATGTTAATACAGCACAACTAATCAATATGACATAAGACATATAGTAACTATCTGCGTAGAGCCATATAATATGCATTTTTAACAAATTTGTTGGGGTTCCCAGTGGCTGGTCCATGGTGTTGTAGAATTTGTTCTGGTGGCTGTTAAACTTTTCCCAATTTTTGGGCTCTGCCTCAAGCTGGGGCTGCATCAATTGACCTCGTTTTTCTTATTCCATCATCATATACATGAATTCCAACTGATTTCCCTGAACTTGTTATAGCAAAACCCCCAGTGCTCTGATACACCCTGTACAGCACAGACAGGGACAGCAGATGTTGGAGTGGGCAGAGGGATGATCCCCCCCTTATTTTAGTGCAGTTTTCTCAACATTCTCCATTTGCTGTTTCCCTTTGCAGCTTCAGCCATTTCTGTTGCAGAGTCAGAGATCCTCAGCATGGGCTCTGCCTTCAGCTGTGCAGATTCCATCTGTGCAAGCAGGCAGAGCTTGGGGTGAGGGGCAGAGGGAATCAGCCAATTCCTGCCCCAGGCAAGAAGAGCCAGGTACATTGTCCCCACTTTGCCCCAGCGGTGTTAATTTGCATTTCTGAAGCTCCTTCTGGGTGCCTGGAATGCAGCTTCTCTTCCAGCAGCCTCACATGTGCCACCTCCCCCACAACCTGCCGCTTTATTTTTTTTTCCTTGAAATAATCCATTTAGAATTTGAGACTTAAAGGGTCACCTTTAAATCTCTTCTAGTTTTGTGAAGTGCAGCCTAAAGGTGTGTGTTGAAAAACCCAGACCAAAATTTTGCTATCTCTTACAGAAACATACACAAAAAAATTCCAAGGCAATTCAGTTTTTTCTACTTCTCGGAGTAAAAATTCATTCTCACATCCCTAACCGAAACCTAACCAGAAATACAGAAGTAGGATTATTACAAAAAATACTCTAATGCTCTAAACTTTGCACTGGAACTGCAGGAAAAAGAAAAACTCCACCAATATGTTTATTGTTAGAGTCAAGGCATTCCTTGATTCTGGCCAGGATGTGCAACAGAAATCATTCCAGCCCCACATAGCCCGGGTGTGCAGAGAAAATAGTTCCATTACATGTGGGTTTTACTTGAGTTTTCTCAAAATTGATACAGTCTAAAGCAATCTAAATCCATTGGTTTAATGTTCTGTAGTTTCAAGTTGTGCATTTTTGAGTGTTCCTTTGCTTGTGCTGTTAATGAGGTGGGAAGTGCTGGATTTCCTTCTCAGCCTTTTGCAGACCAGGTGTCTGCAGCCCTGCCGGGGGCAGTGTCTGGGGTAGGTGTTGGTTGCTGTTTGCTGCTGGGGTTGATGTTTTGCTGCTGGTCCTTATCTTTGTGGGTATCTTTCGGGCCATTCCCAGTGTGTTGAGATGTTAAACTCATCTCCACTGAGTGGTGTAACGTCCCTTAACAAAACCTTTAACATTTCTTTCCCCAAGGCCAAGGCAAAGCAAGCCTGAGTAGAGAAATCAAAGGTTAACAATGTTCAAGTCTATGAGCTGGTCTATTTTCCATGGATGCACTGGCAGGCAGAGCAGTGTGTGAGTGTGAGTGAGAGCCAGAGTGGAATTGTCCCGATGTGTCCCCAGCAGCTGTGGCAGTGCAGGCCCAGCGAGCACTGAAGCTGCAGCAGTGGCAGCAAGGGCTGGCCCCGGTGGCTGGAGCTGCCCAGGGAGGGTGGCCAGGCCGAGGATTTCAGCAGAGGATGTGTGGGCAGGCCCAGGGCCTTGCCCCGCTGTGGAGCCCTGGCTGCTGCTGCGCTGCCTTCAGTGCAGGCTCAGGGGGGCCTCCCATCCTCCTGCTGCAGGCGGGAAGTGCAAATCTCCGGGGCTGCAGAGACCTGGAGCCCAGGCTGAGGGGTCCCCCCGTGTTCAGCTGTGCTGGCGGCTGTTTCTGGCCTCGGGCCCCTTGGCATGGGCCACGCCACTTGGCCACCAGTGGTGCTGCTTTGCACTCCTTAGGCAGAGCCCATGTCCTGCTTGGATGTTGGCAACAGCAAAGTGCCAAGGCAGGCTCTGTGCCAGCCCAGCTTCCTGGGGGAGAGATTGCACCAGAGACAGGATTCTGGCCACAGACTGCTTTAAATGTGCATCCCTTATCTCCACCCTGCAGTAGGTGGAGAACTCCCAGGGTAAGGAATTCCCGAGATCAATTCCAAGGGAAATAATTGAATATCTGCCCTTGGTCTGGCTCTTCTTCTTGCCCAAGCCAATGTCAAAAACCATACCCATGGCATCTTGGTTTCTATCCCCAGCTTCCAAAGGTGTTTCTTTCTTTCCCCATTCATTCTTTGTACCCAGCCTGAGCTGTGGGGGTGCCAGGGGTATGGAGGTCCCATTGTATTCCTAAAGCTGCCATAAGCCCCTGGAGGATATCTCCTGTAAAATGAGTTCTGCTCTCTGAGTCTGTTGCTTCCACAGTCCCTTTTCTTGAAATTATGTCTTTTAGACATACCCTAATAAGTGATCCAGTGGTTGCTGAGCAATCAGAATTGCTTTTGCCCCCCTGTTAGGTGAGATGGGGTCACCAGAAGATATTGAAGCCTTCCTGCTCAGGGCATTTCAGTGCCAGGCTCTTACAAGCACACACAGCTGTGCTGGTTGAGCTGACCATGGGGATAACCTGCACTTTGTCTGATTCCCTTTCCTCAATAACAGCGTGTCTTGGAACTCTTTTCCCTTCTGCTGCCCTTGTAGAGCCATCCACAAAGACATTTTCTGCCTCAGGCCAGGCAATGTCTCCAGACCCCAGGCTGGGTCTGGAGCTGTGTCACTTGAATGCAGTGCTGGGTTTCTTCCCAGCCCCTCTGTGGGCTGTTCAAACAGGAGGCTGGGTTAAACCCTTCCCCTGTGCTCAGTTCTGAATCCTCCTGTGCCACTGCACAAGTTTCACACTGTAATAACCGAGCACTGCTCATCCATTGCGAGGCTCTTTTGGTGATCAAAGCTTGAACTTGATGGCAGACTGGAACAATTGGAGATCCTGTTGTCATCAGGTTTTGGGCCTCAGTTCTGTTGAATCTGTGGCTGCACAATTCTGCAGACAATGAGGCCACTCTGGCCACTGGGTGAAACATTTTGGCCCAAGAGTTCCTTTGGCATGGCCCTGTTTAATATTCACCTACAATTCCAATTTCTTTTCTGAGTCTGGAAGAGCCAGGGCTGAGGCATCAATATTTTTGGGTTTTCATTTTCTCAAGTTTTGCTCACTTTTTCCTTTCCATACCACAGCATGGAGGCTGTCTGGGGTTACAAAGTCCTACAATGTTCTGTCCGGAACAGAGAATCCTCAGTCCAGGCTGTGTAATTCCCTGTTAATCCTCAGAATTGTCGCAGCTCCTTTTTGGTGCTGGGAAATGTTACTTCTGAGATTTCCCAGACCCTCTTTGTGTCAAACCACAACAAACCTTCAGTCCCATTATGTCCCAAATATTTAATCTTTGTCTCCATTATTTGCACTTCTTTTTTTTTTTCAGATACTTAAAAGATGTTTTAGCCAAGAAATTCAGCCTTTTCACAGAGGCTTTGTCTAGCACTTGTTCTTGTCCTCCTCATTGGAGCCATCTGATTCCCTGACTGGCAGGATAGGAGTGCTGTAGGGAGACATCCCTGGCTCCAAGAGCCCTGCCTTTAGCAGGGACTCCATACCAGGCTGTGAGCCCTTCCTTCCCTCCCCTGGAACAGGGTGTTGCTTTTAGACACCACTTGTCCTGGTTGCTTCCGAGTAACTTGGAGAGCCTCTACATCAAATTTTCCTTTTGGGGCTGCCCACGCCTCTGAGTTCACTGAGCAGAGGCCTTGCCAGACATTTGACACAAAGGTACAGCAGCAATAGCCTCTGTACCACCTTTTACAATATTCCAATGCCACCATCAAATTCCTTCCTGGTTCATAAAAATGACAGTAGGAAGAAAAATAAAAAAGTTCATTTCAAACATATCCTCCACAGATCCTAATAGTGATTGAACAAATGATACCAGTTCAACTTTCCCATTTATTCCCTTAATAATTGAAACATTCCTTTACAATTTTCCCTCCTTAGGTGTAAAATTCAGAGTGGATGGAAAGGCCCCTGTGTCCATCAGGAGAGGCCTCCTCTGGATGCAGACCCAGCCTGAATGTTCTGCAGGGCTCCAGTGTGGTGGGTCCCCGGTGGGATGGGAGCTCAGAGAGCCCTGCCAATCCATGTCCATGCAGGGGTGGACTTGCTCCTGCTGAGGGTGCTGCTGTCTGTGCTTGCAGTGTCCTTGTGGGCTGCAGCTGGAGCCCTGACTCCTTCCCAGGGGCTGTTTGGGTGGGCTCTGCCCTGGCCAGGAGGGCAATGCCTCTGCCAGGTGCTTGTGGCCGACCCCGTCATGCCCTGGGTGCTGGGGCCCCCTTGGGCCCTGGGGTTGATCCCTCAGGGGCTGTGGGAACTGTGCCATGGCCTTTGCCTTCAGCTTGGCCTTTTGCTCATCCCTTCTTGCCTTCAGCTGCTGTGCCTTTGTGCCCAAGTGCTGCAGGGCTTCTTGTGCCACTCCTGCAGCCCCGGTCACTGCCTGTGGGTGCTCATCCTCTGAGAGCTGCTGAGCTTTCTGCAAAACCTTTCCTTTCTGCAGGGACCCAAAGCAAATCCTGAACAGCAAATCCTGATCCTTCCATGTGCACTCTGCATTTCCCAGCTGTTCCTTTGTTTTCCCCGTTGTGCTCAGGGTCCCTGCCCAGCCCGTGTGGCAGAGCCGGTGCCTGTCCTGCCGCAGTGTCCAAAGGCGGCCCCCCCGGCGGGCAGGGCCGGCAGCTCCCCGGGGCCGGGCAGCGGCCGGGGCGTCCCGCAGCCTCCTGGGGGCCGGGGGCCACTGCCGGCCCTGCCCGGGGCTGGTGGGGTCAGGCAGCGCCCGGCGCTGAGCCCCGGCTGCCCCACAGCCCCGGCCCGGCCCCGCAGCTCCCCACAGGCCCCAGCCCGTGCTCCCGGTGCCGCACCTCTGCGCCCGGTGCTGCCGCTGCCACCGCAGAGAAACCCCTGGCATCCTGACCTCCTGCTTTTCCTCTCCTGCGAATTGAAAGTATGAGATGGTAAATTCTGAGAAAAAACGGTGCTAGAAAAGAAACCAATCCTGAGTATTTTTCTGTTCATCCTCTTTGCCATCATCCTTTTTCTTATTACACGGATTCCTCCTGCTGCTTCTTGCCTGAACCATATTGCTGCACACTCCCCTTCACCTGATCCCTTCCCAGCACACCAACACCATCCATCCCCTTGCTGTACAAATCCCTTCTCCACTTCCCTCATTCCCCCACTGGGTGTCCATGTCCTTAATTACCTCTGGGGGAATGTGCAGACTACCTCAACATTCTCCCAAGGGACCCTTCAGAGACATTTTGGGATCATCATCCCTTTGGCCAGGCCCCTCCCTGGCTTTCCCTTTTCTCCCCTCCATGGGTGCCCTGCCATGTTCACTCCCCGAGGATCCCAGGGCACTCACTGATGAGATTTTCAGTGCTCTCTCCCTGCTGACTCTTCCCAGACCCCCCTGATGTGTCACTCGTCTGTCTCCTCGTCACTCCCGGGTCCCCAATCAATCCCCGGTGCCGCCACCAGCCAAGGGAGCCGATCACCCAAAGTGGGTGAGGCACCTTCAGCTGCACTCCCTGCCCGCTGCCCCGGAGGGTGGAAGGAATTCGGGATGAACCCCAGGGTGTGTGGAAAAATTGACATCAGCAGAGAATTCTGTCCACAAAGCAGATGGAGGAATCCTGTAAAAGTAATTTCATTCCTAAGAAAAGGGAGAGGCCATGGGACATTCAAGCCATGGGATCTCGCCAATTGTTGGAGGACACAGTCTCATTTTCATCCTAATTTTCCCAGCTGCATCTCCCTTTCCCTTTCTGTGTTGGCTGAAATACTTGAGAGCTACAGACTTCTCAATCCACCTACTACTTACCCCTTTCATATGCACCCCAGTTTTGTATAGCAGATGATACTCATGGCTCTGTTAAGGCTTTGTTGTTCTTCTCCAAGTTAATGAATTTAGCAAGACCTTGGCTGACATTTTCGGAAACCAATGGATTCTCCTGTCACACCCTTATGTACAATTCTCTAGCCCTATCTCCGAGCAGATTCAGAGCATCTGTTTGTAAAGACACTTTCCTGTTGTTCCTTTCATGGGTCCCCCGTTTGTGGGACATCCCCCCTGGAGCAGGGTGTCCCCTCTGTGCTGCAGCCCCAGGGCTCGGGCAGAGCTCAGCCAATCAGAGCCCGCGGCGCTGATGACTCACCAGTTGCCAGGCAGACTCGCAGCTCCCCGCGTTCCCCACCTGGACCCACCTGCGCCCCCCCTCGGCCCCATGGCCCCGCGAGGGGAATTTGGGGAGGTGGGAGTGGGGCAGCGCCAAGGCCGGGCCCCCCGCGCTGTCCTGGCGGGAGCGGCTGCAGTGGGGACCGAGTGCGGGCGGGAGCGGCCGAGAGCCCAGCGCTGCCCCAGCCCGACCTGCCCCAGCTCCATCCCTGCCCCTGCGCTGGGATGCTGTGGGTGTGGGGGGAAGAGGGAGCCGGCAGTGGGTGCTGGGGCTGGGGGCAGGAGGAGAAGGGAAGGAGAAGCAGGCTTGAGGAACAAAATGGTCAAACAATGCAGGTGGCAGGAGAAGATGGGATTGTGTAGGAGAAGGAAGCATTGCAGGAGGAAGAGGAGTGTGAGGAAGAGCAGAGACACAAGAGGAGGAGGAGGAGGAGGAGCAGAAAGAGGAAGCAGCAGAAGGTTCCACCCTCCCCCCAGCCCCAGGAGCGCTGCTGCCCCCACATGCAGCAGGTGGCTGTGGAGGGTGATCCACAATTTTCATGGGTTGAATCTTGGTGTTTCTGAGCTTTCTTGGGCTAAATGTTGTTGGTGCTTTGGTTTTATGTAGCAGCTAAATCTTTATGTTTTGGAGGAGGTTTTTGCTGAGCTGTGATGTTTGGGGAGATTTTGGTCTGTGTCTTGGAAGTTTGTGGGATTTTTGGGCTAAATCTTGATGTTTTGGAGGTTGTTAGAGACACAAGATTACCAATGACTTCCTGAGATGAATTTGGGCAAGGAGCAACCTCCAGTCTAAGGTGCTCCCCTCTTGTTTTTCCCTCAAACCAGGATTTGTCATTGCCAGGGCGTGGCTGGATGGAGGAGGAGGAAAAGCCCCGGAGATGCTGCAGGAGGAGGAGCTGCAAACCCAGCCCAGGGAGCTGCAGGGAGGAAAGAGCCCCCCTGAGCCAGGAAGGCGGGCGGAGATCCAGGCGGAGCTCGGAGCTGGTGGAGAAGCCTCATGGCAGGGAGAAGCCCCACAAGTGCTTGGAATGTGGGAAGGGTTTCAGCTGGAGATCCAGCCTGATCCAGCACCAGAGGATCCACACTGGGGAACGGCCCTACGAGTGTGGGGAGTGTGGGAAAAGCTTCAGAAACAGCTCAGCCATGATCCTGCACCAGAGAATCCACACCGGGGAGAGGCCCTACAAATGTGGGGAGTGTGGGAAGGGTTTTGTACAGAAATCCCACCTGATCCAGCACCAGATGATCCACACAGAGGAGAGGCCCTTCCGCTGCCCTGACTGTGGGAAGGCCTTCAAGCACAACTTCACCCTCACCATGCACCGGCGAATCCACACTGGGGAGAGGCCCTACAAATGTGGGAAGTGTGGGAAGAACTTCAAAGACAGGTCTAGCCTCCTCGAACACCAAGTGATCCACACTGGGGAACGGCCCTATGAGTGCTTGGAATGTGGGAAGAGCTTTGGGTGGAGCTCATACCTGAGAAAACACCAGCGCATCCACACTGGGGAGAGGCCCTACGAGTGTCCCCAGTGTGGGAAGAGGTTTCGGACCAGCTCCAGTGTTCTAAGTCATGAGCGGATTCACACAGAGGAGAGGCCCTACCGTTGCCCCGACTGTGGGAAGGGCTTCAAGCAAAACTCCCACCTCACCGTGCACCGGCGCATCCACACCGGGGAGAGGCCCTACGAGTGTGGGAAGTGTGGGAAGAGCTTCTCCAGGAGCTCTCACTTGACCCAGCACCAACGGAGGCACCACTAAGGGAAGCCCTGTGAGTGCCCCGAGTGAGGGAAGAGCTTGGAGTGAGGGAAGAGAGTGAGGGAAGAGCTTGGTGTGCTGCTGCAGCTCCATCCCCCATGGGAGGATCCGGGATGGATGATCCCCAGTGACCCCCGTTGGGCAGAGCCCTGGTGCCCCCATATGGGGAATAAAACAGAGAGTAAAGCAATGGAGCTGATAAAGGGGCCGGATATCTGAGGCCTGACTGAGCAGAAACTGTGGGAGACACAGACACAGTTTCAGTCTCCCTGGGCAAGAAGTGACCAGGCAACATGGTGTGAGTCTTTGTGATAAAATAAATGTTCCCAGGTTACTGGATGTCACGAAGAATGTGTAACCAATGGGAAATTGTTACCAAAAACAGAGCCCTCTGTAAGCACCATACAAGTAAATCCCTTTATAAACACCTGGTACACTCAATAAAATTGGCTTTGGTCTAAACTCGGATGTCCCCGTCTCTCCATGGTGGATAACCCTGTTGTGGGTGATCCCCGTTGGGTGGGGGAAGGTGCTGGAGGGATTTCTTTCCCTTCTCCTGGTGCTGCCGTGGTTTGGTTGGTAATAAATTCCCTCCCTGTGCCCAGGCCGGGTCTGTTGTCCCCGTGCCGGTGCTCGGGGCGGGATCTCTCCCGTTCCTTCTCGGCACTGCCGGGCCTCTCCTCAGCCAATGAGAGAACGCGGTGGAGAAGAGTCAGCCAATCAGCGAGAGCGGGGCTGATGACTCACCAGTTGCCGGGCAGACCCGCAGCAGGCAGTGTTCCCCACCTGGACCCGCCCTCCCTGCCCAGTGCCGGCCCCGCCGTGGGGTCCCCCCAAGTCCCTCCCCAGTGCCCCCATGAACTGGGCTGGGTTTAACTGGGAAGCTTTACTGGGAACACTGGGAGCAGGCGGGGAGGGACAGAGTGACAGCAGGACTGGGGGACACAGGACCCCCCCAAAATCAGCGTGGGGATGAAGCGGGGGTCCCAGCCGGGCCAGGGGCCATGGGGAACGGCTGCGGCCGCCGGCGGTTCAGGAACTCTGTGGGCAGAGAAAGGGGGGTGACATCGGGCTGGGGGCCTCGGGTGGAGCATTCACATTCAGAGGGAGGGGAAACACGACCCCCCGGGACCCCCCAGACTCTCTTGCACAGGTAGAACCCGATTCCCAGTGCCAGGAAGACGAAGCCCAACTTGGAAGTCTCCCCTCCTGTCCCTCTCAGGATCCCACAGCCTCCTTCCAGCCGACCCCTCTGCCCCAGGACCCCGAAAACCTCTCCCAGTCCCTTCCCAGCCTCACCAGTATTCACCCAGACCCCTCCCAGTCTCTTCCCAGCACAACCAACCTCATCCCAATCTCTGCTTTTCCATCCCCAATCTCCATCCAACTCCTTCAGGCTCACTCTATTCCCTCCCACTTAAACCAAGCGCCCCCAAAATCCCTGCCAGTGCCCACCAGGACCCCCAGAACCCCATCCCACCCTCTCCAGTATCCTTCAAACACCTTCTTAGCCCTTCCAAACCCCTAACCTCCTCTCCCAGTTTAAACCAGACTCTCTCCAACTCCCTCCCAGTTGCTCCCAGCACATCCCAGTGGCTGTCACAGCACCACCAATTCCTCTCCTGTACCCAAGTGCCAGCTCAGGGGGTGCTCCAGGCTGACGTGCTCCACCTGGCAGGTGGAGGTGAGCCCGGCCCAGGTTGGGGTTTCCAGCAGCACCAGGAGCTGGTGGGTCCAGTCCCCGTTGGGGACCACGTCGGTGGCCACCACAGAGAGCTCCTGCTGGCCCTGGAACCAGCTCAGCTGGATGGGAGCAGGCGGCCGGGGCCGGGCCGGGAGCTCGAGGGCAGCAGAGAGATGGAAACGCTGGGGGGCACTGGGAGAGTGTGGGTGTAATAAATAAAATGGTCTTTGTTCATCAAAATTAGTGTTAAAGGAGATAATTTGAACTGAGTAGGTAATGCAATTAGCATAGAAGACTGTGTAACTAATTATATACAAGTTAACTTTTAGGCCAAGGACAATCTGCAAGGAAGATGAGGAGCCTTCATTCCTATGACCACCAAGGGCAGGAAAAAAGACCCCCAGCAACCAATTGCACCGGCGCAGAGTGCATTGAGAGAAAATACGTCAACTGGAAATAAAAAGGGACTATAAAACCAAAAAGGTCAAAGGGGGAAGGTGTGCCGTGGCAGAGCAGGGGCTCCCCGGCCGCCCAGCGCTGTTCTTTTGCTTAATACCACTTGCTTAATAAATTTTTGTTAATTGATTTATCTATAATTAGCCTCCCCAGTTGAATTTGTCCGTAACAAACTTGGTGCCGTGACTCGGATAAGGGTGAACGGGTGGGAATTCCTAATCAGGGAGGCGCCCCGCTGCCTCTGCAGCGGCCCTGGTGCAGGCTTTTCCTTCCCAGACCCTTACCGACGAACCCAAATTCGGTATTGAGCACAAGGGATCCCGGTAACCCCGTAATCTTTGTGCACGAAGCCGGGCGAAGACGCAGGACAGCGTGAGTATAAAAGTGGGGATCCGCTGGGTTGGGCTGGGATCCCAGGACATAACGCGTGAGACGTCCTTGTAGGACGAGGCACGGGCAGAGCTCTGAGTAGTGCGGTTTGCAGAGCCCGCGAGGGGCTGGGCACCAACAGGGGCCGCGAGTGTGTGTGTGCCTGAAGGTGTCCTGGGAGATGGGACAGAGGAAAAGCAAGCCCTCTGCTTCCATGGGGATGGGGATCCCGGTAATGCTTCCCCAGATACCCCCTGACAGTCTGTTAGGTCTAATGATAAAATCTTGGGATGAATATCCTTCGAGGAAAGGAAAGGATAGGGCAAAAATTATACATTATTGTACAAAAGTATGGGGAGGAAAACAAATCTGTAGTGATAATTTATTTTGGCCAGTGTTTGGAAACTTCAAGGACTGGATTTGTCAGGCATTAAACATTTATGTAAACTCTAGAGAACCTTTTGATATGGAAGAGAGCAAGTATGCTGCTCTCTGGATAGTGGGGGAAACAAGAGCAAAACTTTTTGCCTGAAGCACCCAGGGAGGGAAAAAGAAAAATAAAAAGCCTGAGGAAGTTCCAACTGCACCCCCTCTACCATACATCCCTCCTCCTCCTCCACCCCCACCAGCACCACCCACAGTCTACCCCAATTTAGATCAAGGGAGAGATTTTGATAACCAAGAGGTAGAAATCCCAGAGCCGGTCCCTGAGGAAAATCGCTGTGTTACTCGTAGTCTAACAAGGGGGGAAAGAGAAAGGGAAGGGCAAGCTCTATATCCATGAACGGAAGTAGCTTTTCGAATGATCCCTAACCCCAGTGCTGGTCAGCAGGGACAACCAACCCAAATTCTGGGAATAGGTTATATGGAGGTACCTCTCAACTCAGGAGATGTGAGGGAGTTCAAGAAAGAAATGGGAGCATATGGGCCAAATCTTAAAGGAATTTTCTGACCCTATAGCCTGGGACTTCCCATGTGAACAAATTCAGAATCCAGCTGAGGTGGCAAAGTACCTGAAAGATAAATGCCATGATAAGTCTAAGGAGAAAAAGATCATTGCAACGAGCTGGGCCCTGGCATGTGCTTATCACACCCTGCTAGATACTGTAGGGCAGCAGACAGAGGAAGGGGGGCAGGGAGATAAATCAGCAGCTATCCCAGTCACTCAGGCTGCAGCCAACAGCCCCGGCTCGAAGCCAGCAGCTAAACCAGACAAGTGAGCCTAAGCCAGCAGCTAAACCAGACAGTGAGCCTAAGCCAACAGCTAAACCAGACTGTGAGCCTAAGCCAGCAGCTAAACCAGACTGTGAGCCTCAACCAGTGGCTGTTGCTATGAGCACAATGGGCCAGTGATGCCTCAGGCCATCAGGGCAGAGATGCCACCTACAAGTGGGCACGAGACCGAGGGGTGGATCTAACCATGGACAGTATTTCTCAGGTGATCCATGACTGTGAGACCTGTGCTGCCATCAAACAGGCCAAGCGGGTGAAGCCCCTGTGGTATGGTGGGCAGGGGTCCAAGTACAAGTATGGGGAGGCCTGGCAGATTGACCACATCACACTGCCCCAGACACGCCAAGGCAAGCGCTACGTGCTCACCATGGTAAAAGCCACCACAGGATGGTTGGAAAGCTACCCTGTGTCTCATGCTACAGCCTGTAACACCATCCTGGGCCTGGAAAAGCAGGTCCTTTGGAGGCATGGTACCCCTGAGAGGATTGAGTCAGACCATGGGACTCATTTCAAGAACAGCCTTATCAACACCTGGGCAAGGGAACATGGCATTGAGTGGGTGTACCACATCCCAAACCATGCCCCAGCTGCAGGCAAAGTGGAGAGGCACAATGGACTGTTAAAAACCACCTTAAAAGCATTGGGTGGGGGATCTTTCAAAAATTGGGAGCAACATTTAGCAAAGGCCACCTGGTTAGTTAACAGCTGAGGTTCCACCAATCTAGCAGTCCTGCCCAGTCTGAGCCCCTGAATATAGTAGATGGAGATAAAGTCCCAGTGGCACATGCCAGAGGTTTGTTAGGGAAATCAGTGTGGAGCAATTCTGCCTCAAGTACAGACAAACCCATTTGTGGGATTGTCTTTGCTCAGGGACCAGGTTGTACATGGTGGATAATGCAGAGAGATGGAGCAACACGATGTGCACCTCAGGGGGATCTGATTGTGGGGTGAGACTCATGTGCAAATATCACTGTTTGCTGGATGGTGCTGCCAGTGTCTGTACATGAAAACACACAGACATGAGACAGAAAGAAATGTGTAAGTGTCAAAGGTTTGAGCAAGTGAAATTGAAGGAAATGTGTAAGTGTCAAAGGTTTGAGTAAGTGAAAGAAGTTTTTACTTGATGGAGTTTTTACATGATGTTGAATATACAGAGATAAGGGGTGGAATGTCCGAGGGTGATGTTATGGTGTTTGTGTCTCCAATCGTGTGTTCTGTTTATGTTTGATATTCTGTTCTGTGCTCCCAGAACTGACTCAGAAAGTGAAGGTTTGTTTTGCCTTGTTATCAGCCGGCTCACCTCCCCCCATGGTCTGCTGTCTAGAAGAGGCCAGTGCTGGCTGGCTTGCTTACTTGGCTTGCTTCTGCTTTTGCCTTTTCTTCCTAGTTAGTTTAGCTGAGCAGTCCAGTTCTTTCCCTGGACTGTTTCTTTTCCCTTTCCCTTTCCTGAATACCATCCAACCTGCTCTGGACTGGGACCCGGGAACCCCGAGGAGCACCGGGAGCCTGCGCTCTGTGATCTGCAGCAGCCATCCCCAGTGCCCAGAGCAATCCCCAGCGCCCAGACCCGGAACACCATCCCCAGGAGAGACTTTCTGGACTTGTCATCTCTTCAGAGTGGTAAAGGAGTTTTGTTGTCATCTGGTGTTGTTCATTTTTTTGGTGCTGGGAAGGGTTTTGTTTGTTAAGTAAACAGGTTCTTTTCCACTTCTCTCAGACAAAATTCTTCCTGAATCAGGTGGGTGGGGAGGGGCCGTGGGGATTTGTTTTCTGGGGGCTCCTTCCAGAGGTTTTTCTCCCAAATTTGCCCTAAACTAGGACAAATATTTTGCTGCCCATCTCATGGCTGGAGAGAGTGAAAAAACAAACCCCGTTCTAATCATATTTTGGTTCCAATTACTTTGTGTTAGTATGGAGCAGTTACTGGCTATGTTGTTTGAATTCATAGTGTCTTTTAGAGTGGAGGCCTGTATGTGTTTCTGGTCCCTAGGGTTTTTTGAGATCTTAATCCCTCTCTGGTCCCTAGGTTTATTTTCTTATCCAGGAATAGCTCTGGTATTGTCCCTAATACGTAGTTTTTGCAGTAGAAGGGCACTGACCAGAATATCCATCAGGTTGGGCTTGGGTGTAATGGCTTTCAGGAGTTTATGAAGGTGCTGAAGTCTGTTCCAGGAATGCATGGCTCATGGTCATGGTTGTGCAGCCAGTTTGTTAGAGGGGAAGCAGGGGATGAGGCTTTTCAGCCGTTGCTTTCCTTCTTCTCCTCTGAATCTCTCAGCCCCCTATTAGAGAATGTTCCATTTCCCCTGACTGTTAAAGAGACCATCTTCCTGGTGTTTAATCTGGTAATTTTCTCTCTACAGTCTGCAGTCTCTCTAGAATGAGGGCTGAGATTTCTAGAGGGGCTGAAGAGACCCCTGACCCAGGAGTAGACCCAGGTGTGAGAAATCCTGAGTGGTGTGGGAAACGGGAGGGATGAGAATTGGCACATAGACAGTTTTCCCACATTCAAATAGATTTTACTGATTTGCCTAAAGTAGGAAGGTATCAACATTAATTGGTGATAATAGATCGCTTGACTCACTTTGTAGAAGCATTCCCTACCTCCAGGGCAACTACACAAACAGTAGTAAAAATACTATTAGAAGAGATAATCCCCCGCTACAGACTAGCAGAAGTAATAGACTCAGACAGAGGGCCACACTTTGCCTCTAAAACAATTAAAGAAGTAGTTACAGCTCTAGGAACAAAGTGGCAATATCATACACCCTGGCATCCACAAAGCTTGGGTAAAGTGGAAAGGGTAGATGGGAAAATTAAGAAACAACTAACTAAATTGATGTATAAAACAGTTATCTTGGGTAAAAATGTTTACCTTTAGCTTTGTTAAATATAAGAACTCAGCACAGAACCGATATTTGAATTTCTCCATTTGAAATGCTTTATGGGATGCCTTATGACATGGATTCTCCTATAGATCACCCTGAAATAAGTAATCAACAAATTAGCCAATATGTCATGCAACTTGTGAATTAGCCAATATGTCATGCAACTTGTGAAGGCTCGGGAAGGGCTTAGAAGAGCTGGGTTACTAGTGCAACAACCTCCTTTAGACCTAGCAATCCATATTATAAATCCAGGTGATACGGTGTTAATAAGAAACCTAGAAAGAAACCTCACTACCCCCAAACTGGGAAGCCCCCTATGTTGTTTTACTCACTACAGAAACTGCAGTCAGAACCGCCGAGAAGGGGTGGACCCATGCGAGCCGAATAAAGGGAGCGATTCCTGCTGCTGCCCAAGAGCCCTGGAGAATAACCAGCCAGCCCGGAGACCTCAAAGTCACATTTAAATGGACTGAATGGACTCAGTAAGAATTGTACGAACCAGCTGGTAGAGTGAGATACTGGACTATGGATATCCTATAACTAATGATTTTAGAGTATATTGTACAAATAAAGGTTGTGATTGTTACCCTTTTGTATGCTATATTTCTAAAATTTGCCAGGAACGGTGGTGGGACCATAGTTACAGAGGCACTCCTCCTAGGGGTATTTGTAAAGGTGTTATCAGTTAGAAAGAGAACTGACAGAGCCAGTCCTAAGGATTGGAGAAGAGAACGGGACCCTACCAAGGGAATCCAAGAGTGGTGGGAGGTGTTTACTAAGGGGGCTAGGCCTGAAAATTGCTGTTTCCATTCTAATGAACCAATTCCCCTAATTGTTCAAATTATCAAAGGGAATTGCCGGAAAACTTTACCTGGGATTCAGTGTGACTCACCACAAGTGAAGGATAAAAGCTGGGAATCATTCAAAAAGAGGAACAAAAACAGAGTTTGGGTCCTCCTGAAGAATATCCTTGCTCTGAGAAGATGGTGCGCCTCGCGGCCCGGAGCAACCGAGTCGGCGAGCGAGGCAGAGGGATGAGAAGCGGTGGAGGAAAGAGCCCTCAAATGGGACAATTCAAAGTATTTCAAGAACTGCCTCAAGGATACTGATCTCCCAAGGGTAAAGGTGAGCCCAGCAATAACATGTCAAAACAAACACTGGGAATGGGGAGATAATGATAATCAAACCCTGGGGCGGTTTGGACTCCACCCTTGCTGGCAAATCCTGTTCATATTAGTTATATGTTGTACCTGGCCTGTACAAGGGGACTATGCACACCAGCCATTTAATTGGACTCTGACCAAAACAGACCAAGGGAAAGTTGCTAAGCATAATGCTACCACTGTAGCTCCCATTTTTTTGTTACTAACAAAGACTTGGTAAACTCTATGTGGGGATGGAGTAAACCTGAACTCCAGGCTACCTATTGGTGTCCTGGTTCCAATCCTGGGAGGGGATATTGTCATTATCCTGGGGAATATCTGTGTGAGTATTGGGGCTGTGAAACCATAGCAACTGCCTTGGCTGTCACCCATCCAGATAAATTTTTAAAGGTCTCATGGTACCCTGAGGGGGTGCAAAACTCCGGGGTATGGCACCCAAGGAGAAATTCTGTATAAGGGGGATTGCAGGTCCTGTAATATTGTTGTTACTAAGTTTAACTTTCAGACCTTACATTTTTAATAAAATCATAGACATTGTAAAAGGAAGACTAGAGGCAGCTCATCTAATGCTTATTAGAGATAGGTAGGAAACACTGCCCAGGGACTTAGAAGTAGATGAAACCCTGGTCTTAATCTACCAAGAGTTAAAGCATTTTAATGAACAAATTGGTAAAGAGAAAAAGGGGGTACTGTAATAAATAAAAAGGTCTTTGTTCATCAAAACGAGCGATAAAGGAGATAAGAATTTGAACTGAATCTGGAATTCAACTAGCATAGAAGACTCTGTAACTAATTATATACAAGATAACTTTTAGGCCAAGGACAATCTGCAAGGAAGATGAGGAGCCTTCATTCCTATGACCACCAAGGGCAGAAAAAAAGACCCCCAGCAACCAATTGCCCTGGTGCAGAGTGCATCAAGAGAAAATACATCAACGGACAAAAAAAAAGGGATTATAAAAACAAAAAAGTCAAAGGGGGAAGGTGCTCCGTGGCAGAGCAGAGGCTTCCCGGCCACGTAGTGCTGTTCTTTTGCTTAATACCACTTGCTTCATAAATTCTTATGAATTATGAATTATAATTGATTTATCTATAATTAGCCTCCCCAATTGAATTTGTCCATAACACCCTGGCCCAGCAGCAGGGGACAGGGGGCACGGCCTGTCCCCCTGGCCCAGCAGCAGCCCTGTGCCCTGCCCAAGGCGCTCCCAGCAGGGACTGGGCCCCAGAGGCCCCAGTCCCGGGGCAGCGTTTCTGCCCCGTCCCCTGTCCAGCCCAGTCTGCCCCGTGTGCGCAGTGACCGCTGGCACGGGCTGCCCTGGACACTGTGACCTGCTGGGGACACTGAGAGCTGCCCCGCTGTGACACTGCCCTTGGGATTGCACAGGCACCAAACCAACCCCAGCCAGCACCGCCCCGTGTCATGTCCCAGGCACCGGAGAGCATCAGAGCCAGCCCCGCTCCTGGTGATGTCCCAGGCGCCAGGGCACATCCCAGCCCCGCTCCTGGTGATGTCCCAGGCCCCACAAGTGTCCCAGGTGTGGAAAGAGCTCATCACACAGCTCAGCCTTGACCCCAAACCAGCAGAGGCACCACGAAGGGCAGCCCTGCGAGTGCCCCATTGTGGGAAGAGCTCCGTGCGCTGCTCCAGCTCCATCCCCCACGGGAGGATCCGTGCTGGATGATCCCCAGTGAGCCCCGGTGGGCAGAGCCCTGGTGACCCGTGGTGCTGCTGATCCATGTTGGGAAGACACCTGGCTGGGGGGCTCCACATCCTCCAGGCTCCCCGTGGCCTGGATTTTCTTTTCATTTCTCTTTGCCCTTTCAAAACTCTTAAAAGCAGGTAAAAATAAAGATGTTGAGCTAAGACAAGGATGGGGACATGGGGGGGTCTTGCAGGGGACGTGGGGGATGCTGGGTTTGAGGGACTTGAGGGTTCCTGGGAGGGACCTGGGGGTTGCTCAGGGCTTTGGGCACCCCAGGCTGAGCGGCTCCAGTTGCCCTGGGAGACCCTGGTGGAGGTTCTGGGCAGCTGGTCAAGGATCCCCTGCCCTGGAACTGTCCCCATGTGCCCCATCCCAACGCCTCGTCCCCCTGCAGCGGCTGCCCCATTCCTTACTCCCCTTCCATACTCCCCTGGCCCTGCCTGTTCTCGTGTTCCCCTGTCCCGTTCCCATCCTGCTCCCATCCCAATCCAGACCCCATTCTTGATCCCTGCACCGTATTCCCTGTCCCTGTCCCCATTCCCATTCCCATTCCCTGTCCCCATTCCCATTCCCTGTCCCCATTTCTGGTGAGACATTAATTTTGAAGAATTAAGAATTTTAGGAAAGTTAAGATGATAGTTAAATTGGATGTTGCTGACTTAGCAGAAGTAGATAAATCGGCTTTGTTCATAGTTAACAGTAGCTGGATCTTAGATAAGATATCCAGGATCTATTAACTCATTGCTTGCCAGCTTTATGCTTGGGTAGCTCTGCTTATCATGAGAAACAAAATGTGATAAACAGATTTCAGGGACACAAAAACAGTTGCAGACTTCCCATTCTTTAGGAATCCATTAAGCACAGGAAAACAGCAAGGATTCATTTGTCACGTGTGCATGGGAAAGGCAGAAAGGTCAGAACGAGGAAGACTTATTTTACTTCTTCATTTTGGAGACCCCTCCCCAAAATGGACCCCCGAGTCATTTCAGGGAACAGAACCACACATGCTTAATTGCCTTTTTGCCAATTAGCATATGAAGCGGAGCAGGGGAAGTGACAGGGATATGAATATGCATTCATATTTTGTGTATTCAAGACTTCTGTAAATAAAATAGCTGTGTAATACCTGTGATTTTTCAGTGTGCATTAGGGAATTATCCCACGTACTGCCCGGCTGTCTCAATAAACATACACTTTCTAACTTTAAACTCTTAGAGAGTTTTTGTCTGTCTCAGTTGGAGATCGATATTAGATTTATATTCATATTTTAGGAAATCATTGTCTTAAAGAAGTCCTAGTATGTGTATTAACATGTCTTTTCTTAATATTCTAGTAATTATTCTTGCATTGCTTCAAGATAAACTGGTATGATTCAAAGAATATCCACTGAGGTACACATAGAACATGGATTTATCATAAGCAAATTGCAGTTGCAAAGTTTTTTCACTGAAATTCTGCCACTTGTCATAATTTCAAAAGTTAAAAGTCAGGTATTAAAGTCAATAACAAAATTTCTAACAAAGGGAAAAAAGTATATGGTTTGCACTAGATAAAATATAAATACAGAAAATGTCTCCCAACCAAGTTCCTTACCCTGATCAAAACATCTGCCAATCAAGTTCTTCGCCCTGAACCTGGCTGGTAAAGAAAAATATTATCAGTAAACGTTGATGAAAGTTTGCATAAGTTAGTAGTATTCAAAATCCATGTTCTGTTCCTATTATTATTTATTATACAAAGAAAAAAGGGGAAAGAGGTTGGATTGAGGGTACACCCTCCTCCCCTCTGAGTCTGTTCTCATGTTTTACAATAAATCCTACAGCAGTACAATACAACTGCCTAAAATATGGACACTGGAAACCACAGACAGCATTACAAATGATCACCTGCCTCATGGGCAGTTCATATAAGGACTTGATTTGTTTACAAATTATTTCTCATGTTTACAAACAGGTTTTCTGTTTGCAGACTGTTTTCTGGGAATTCGGTTTTTCTCCAAGGGATCAAGTGCTGAAAGGTTGTTTTTTAAAACTGGGTTTTTCTCTAAGGGTTAAATGGGCTCAGGGTTAAATAGCTTTCTGCTTTTAGAGATAAGTTCAATTTGTAACCAAGAAGCATTATGCCTGTGGCCTGAGTTCTCCCCTAACAGTTCCTGGAGGGGAATGCTGCAGCTCCAGTGTAAATTAGATGCACGCTGTCCTCTGTCCCCATGTTTGCAAAGGGCCCTTGCAGATGGGTGACAGAGAACAATACACAGAATTTTATACAGAAAAGAAGGATGAGATGTTACCATGATTGACAGGGGGAACTCTGCTTGGGTGGGGCCTGTGCCTCACTTGCTGCTGTCAGCGCTGCCCGGGCCCCAGGGCTCAGAGCAGCATTCCTGCCCTGGCCCACAATGCGGTGGTGTGTCTTTAATTTGATTTTTGTTCAATATCTGTTTCCCCCCCCCATCCCTAATCTCCCCCTCTCCCCAGTTGTCAGTATTCCCTAGCTCTCCCCTAACCCCTCATCTCCAAGTTGTCAGCCCTCCCTTTCCCTGACCCTTTCCCTGGAATCTTCCCTGTCATTCATCCTACCCCCCTCCTCTGCTTCCAGAGCATTCCCTGTCTGTTTGTTGAGACTCAAAACCCTATTGCTTATTTTGTGTTATTTCACTTCTCTGCTTCTCCCGATAGGTTTGTGATGGGTTATTTCTGCCCTAAACTCCTCCCCTGCTATTCCCTCATTGGTTGCTGTTCCTACACCCGTCTCCCTGAATTCTTGTCTAAAACCTCTGCTCCCGCTCCCGAGGGGGTCTTGGGGCTCACTGAATAAAACCATCCTGTTCACCCCCAAGTCCCGTGTCGCCTCCGTCTGTTCCCGCACCACAGACTGGGACTGCAGAGCTTCGCAGGGGGAGCGGCCACCCGTTCTCTTCCCTCTCGCCGCCCAGCACGGCACCGCTCGGGGAATCGCGGCGAGGGGAGCGCATGCCGCGCCACAACAATTGGTAGCAGAGGATGGTTCCCTCCTTCATCTTGTAGAAAAAATGGGCAAATTCGTGGGGGCGACCGCCTCACAGAAGAAGAAGGAGGGAAGAGAAACATCTATGGCCGTGGAAGCTCTGCCGGATGATAAGAGGAGCTGAGCGCCGAGCAACAAGAAGATTGAAGCTCCGTAACCTCTTTGTCCTTGCCACTGTGCTCTCTACCCGCCCGGGAGCAGCCGCGCTGCGGGGGCAGCCGGGCTGCAGAGGCTTTAAGCGGGCAGACTTACCTGAGGACAAAGAGTGCGGTTTGGCAGTGGCTCGGGAGTTGAGCCTGAAGAAAGGCAGACCGAGAGGAGGTGGCTTTCCTCTTTTTTTTTGCTTTATCGGGACCTGCCGGCCATGTGCTAAAACAGGTGGGCTTCCCTTTCCTTTTCCAAGGAGGAGATGATAATTCCTCACTTGGTCTTTTATGGAAAACCACATTTGAATCCCTCGGTCAAGGCATCTGCAGCGAGACCACCGGAGGCAGATAGTGGCCGAAACCAAGGCTTCAGGGACGAACTTTGGTTTAACGGGAACACCTAAGCCTCCGGAAGGGCCAAACCGGGAAGGAACATCCCCAGTTTTAGCGCGACTTTTCCATCGAGTTGAGGAGAAGATTCAAGTCATCACCACCCGGGCCCGGAGGGTAAGGTGGGCTAGACGGGGTGGGGACCGCCCCAACGGACGGCTGGGTTTGCCGCTTTTCTTTTTGCGTTTTAACCCCCGCCCGCGCCCAGACTGGGGCTGTATCCCTGCATGTCCCTGGCAGGCGGGTGGGTTTTCTTTTTCTTGGGGGGGGGCTAGCACTCTTCGCTGAGTGTTACTCTTCGCCCAGTGTTTTGTGGTGACCCATATTGGATTGCTTTTTCTTCTTCTCGAAAATGTTGTCTTCTCTATCCTCCCCTCCCCATTTTGGGCTGGACGGAGGGGGTAGAAAAGACACAAGTGAGACGAACATCTAAAAGGCGACACTTTAACTATGGGAGGGTTGTTAAAATAGGCCCTTTACACCCACGCATTGCACCGACATCCAGCTGCATCGGGCCCCCCTCCTATAAATTTCCCCTTTTTGCTTCTGTGAAGCTCCCTATGCCCCCATCCCCTCGGACTTTCCTAAACCTTTTCTTATCCTCCCTTGGGGATTGCTGTGGCCGAGCCACCCCAAGTGCCCTGCTGGACACTGCTCAGGCCAAGTGCAGTGTACCCGGCACCCCTTTCCAAGATGGTGATGGCAACGCCACTTGGAACCCGTTTTCCTGCCTTGACCCTTCTTTTCCGCCCCTGGTTTCCCGCCAGTCCCATCTCTCCCGCAATGGCCCTGCACCGTCCCTGCACGAGGCTAGTCCCTACTGGGGGAGGAGGGGTTGGATATTCCCCAGTCCTTCTTCTGGCTCTTCCTCCGAGGGGAAGGATCGGGAGGGACCCTCTCCCGAAGAAATGGAGTCGAAACCCGGGACTGGGGGTCCGTCATTTTGTTTTCCCCCTAAGATGGCGGCATCCTGGTCCACCCCTTACCAATTCCCCTTATTATTCATGACAATCACTAATTAAGTGATTGTCTGATTCCCCTATCCTATTCCTTAATGTACCCCACCCAATGTTCCTTTTTATTTAACTATGAATTCTTCTTTTTGCTTTTGATTATTTTTTGAATAATCTGTTTGTTGAGTTATATTTTATAGAAAGAAAGATCATCCCATTTAATTAATACCCAAGATATTATGCCTACCTCTCAAACAAATATTCAAATTGGACAAACCACATCGCTATCCGCTGACTGTGCTTTAAGAATTTAAGAAGCTGAACATTACAAGCGCCGCAACAAATCAAGTTCTAAATCGGATCAAGTTACAAATTCTGCTGTGTTTTTTACCCTTGATTTGGAGTTCAGTTAGTACAATTTAGTATACGTTATATTAACTTTTTACGTGCTTCATGTGTTGTAATCATAATTAGTTTATCCTTTTTTAATGTCTTTCAATTTACGCCTTTTTTGTAATGTGTAATGTTATTATTTGAGTAGTAAAACATATCAAAAAATCTTTCTTTTGACTCCTCCTGTGTCCCCAATTAGCCTAGAAAGGTCCTTCCCGGAAGGGAATTTTATATTAAGCTGTTTTGTTGTAATTATAATTAATTTATTATTTTCTGATATTTTTTGACTTAAAGGCTGTGTTTGTGACCATCATTGCTACAGGAATCACATAGCTACTGTATCACTTCAGGCTTGCTGCATTGCTGCGAGGATTAAAAATTTATTAGTTATATTTAGTTGATCTTTTATTGTATTAGACAAAATTTGTCCAATTTAATTATTTAATTCAAATAATTCCATTTAATTATTTTATTTAAATTGGATAGTTGTGATTTTAATCATTCTAATTCAATTATTTAGCTTAATTTCTGTTAATTATTTCATTCTATTTCAATCACCTGATTTTTAATTATTCTTAGTTAATCTGATTTCAATTCTATTTGTTTTATTTAATTGTTTCTCAGATTTGTTTATTTCAATTGTTTTATTTTAATTCATTACTTATCTTTATTATCATTAATTCTTTGTTACAATTTTTTCTTTATTGCAATTACACAACTTTAATTCCAACTAATTTAATTATAATTGTTTTATTTAAATTCAAATATTTTATTTTAATTGTTTTATTTCAATTGTTTCAATTAAATTTCAACATTTATTTTTGTTTGTTTTCAATCACTTAACCATTCCATCTAGTATTATTTACATTATTTTAGATTGTTACTCAGAGCAGCAAAGCAGCAACTTTTGTGCAGTTTTGTGTCTGATTTAGGAGCAGTATAGCCAGCTAGAGTTATAATATTGTCTCCAGCTTTCATACAGCCGGGTGCCCTTCCTGGCACTATTGCCACTCACCTCCAGCCCTCTGCTGCCACAGGCCCGAGCACCACCCAGTCTCCTGCCAGCTACTGGCTCTGGGTAAGAGTTGAGTTGTAGCAGAAGTAGATTCAAATAAATGGGATTCCTAACTTCTACCTGTATGCAGCAGGTCCAGTTGCGGTATTTGAGGCATTTGAAAAGACAAAGATGTTACTACTCTTCCAGCCCTATAAATGCAATGATGTGTCTTTCATGTCCTTTAAGTAATTTGCAATGTTATCATATGATCCTGTTGTATTTTGTTAATGAAGCTTACATTATTTATATGTTATAATTTTATATTATTTGCATGTTGTATTAATTTGCTTAAGCCACAGAATTCTCCTTCCTTTTGTAAAAAGAAAAGAGGGAGATGCGGTGGTGTGTCTTTAATTTGATTTTTGTTCAATATCTGTTTCCCTCCCCATCCCTAATCTCCTCCTCTCCCCAGTTGTCAGTATTCCCTAGATCTCCCCTAACCCCTCATCTCCAAGTTGTCAATCCTCCTTTACCCTGCCCCTTTCCCTGGAACCTTCCCTGTCATTCATCCTAGCCCCCTCCTCTGCTTTCAGAGCATTCACTGTCTGTTTGGTGAGACTCAAAACCCTATTGCTTATTTTGTGTTATTTCATTTCTCTGCTTCTCCCGATAGGTTTGTGATGGGTTATTTCTGCCCTGAACTCCTCCCCTGCTATTCCCTCATTGGTTGCTGTTCCTACACCCGTCTCCCTGAATTCTTGTCTAAAACCTCTGCTCCCGCTCCCGAGGGGGTCTTGGGGCTCACTGAATAAAACCATCCTGTTCACCCCCAAGTCCCGTGTCGCCTCCATCTGTTCCCGCACCACAGACTGGGACTGCAGAGCTTCGCAGGGGGAGCGGCCGCCCGTTCTCTTCCCTCTCGCCGCCCAGCACGCCTTCCGCTCGGGGAATCGCGGCGAGGGGAGCACATGCTGCGCCACAACACCACACGTTCCTGGTCCGTGTCCCACGGCCGTGCTCAGGATGGCCACCGTGTGGGACGTGTCCCGAGGAGGCCGTGCCAGCTTCTGTGGAGGCCCCGTGCCCTTCCCGCCGCGGCTGCGTCGGCAGCTGCGGGGGCTCCTGCTGCTCTGAGCCCGCAGAGCAGGGCAGCGTTTGCTGATGGGCTGAGCCCTTCCCAAAGATCCTGTTGGGCTGTCTGACACACCTGGGGCAAGGCAATCCTTCCAACCTGGGCCACTCTGGGGGGCTGGGGGTGGTCCCAGGGCAGGTGGCAGTGCGTGCAAGGGCCCTTTGTGACACGGTGCAGCATGGTCACCATGGAATGGAATGGGACAGGGGATCCAAGGGCCCTTGGTGACACGGTGCAGCATGGTCACCATGGAATGGAACGGGACAGGGATTCCAAGAGCCCTTTGTGACATGCTCTGGCAGAGGTGTTGGCAGTGACAAGGCCACGCCAGAGTGCTCGGTGCACGTGACGAGACCGGACGGGAGAGAGCGGTGCTGAGAGGAGCCCTCGCACAGCCACTCGTTCCTTGCCGACCAGGAGCTTTCCCGAGGTATTACTCCTGCAGGTGAGCTCGTGGCCAGACCAGAGCACTTGGTGACCCCTGGCCTTCCCGAGGCATCTCTTCTGCAGCTGCCCTCGAGGGCAGACTGTGACATTTGCTTTGCACCGTCCTTGACAGGAGTCTCCTGTCCTTCTGGCTGGAGCCCCCAGGCCCAGAGTGCAGGACTTGCTGTCCTGTAGCCTTGCCAAGACTTCATTCTTGCAGGTGCCCTGAAGGCACGACTGCAGCACTTGCTGACTCGGACCTTTTCCTTTTCACGTAGAGCTCAGACCTGCGAGGGTGCCCAAGCTGGCCTGGGGCAAGGAGGAGAAAGAAGGCCCTGGAGCTGCCCCAGCACAGCAGCCTGAAGAGGTGGAGCAGTTCAAGCCACCACAGAAGGGTGAGTGGAAGAGCTGGGCCACAGGGCTGGTGCCTGCAGCCAGCTTGGCCCCATGCCATGCCATGCCATGCCATGCCATGCCATGCCATGCCATGCCATGCCATGCCATGCCATGCCATGCCATGCCATCCCACATCCCAACCCATCCCATCCCATCCCATCCCATCCCATCCCATCCCATCCCCTGGGGCCATGCCCATGGACAGGATGGAATAGGGGCTGGGCAGACACCCCACAGCCGTGCTCTGTGCCCTGGGCCGTCGCGGGGCTGTCCCTGCCTGGGCAGCGCAGGGCTGGGCTGTGTTCTCCGGCCTCTCCCGCAGCCCCTCAGCTCGGGCTGCGCTCGCTCTTTGCCAGGTGCAGCCGTGCAGCGCACACGAGAGCAGGAACGCAGCCGTGGCCGCTTCCGCAGAACAGCGCAGGTACCTGCAGCCATCCCCACCTGGGCTGGGCCTGCTGGCACTGCTCAGCCCAGCACTGTGCTCGGAGCACTCCATGCAGCATCCCGGGCTTCTTGCCCTTCTGCTGCAGATGGTTTGCAAATTCATGAAGAGGATTCGGGAGGAAGAGACCAGCGCCATGGGCACCGTGCTCAGAGCGTACTCTCCCATCTTCAAAACCAAGACCAGCGCTGCCCTGCTGGATATGCTTGTGGAGGAGGGTCCTTCCAGCCCAGAGCAAGTGAGCAGCCTGTGGCCTGGCTTTTCTCCTCCCAGCAATTGCTTGGCCTCCCAAGCCACGCCTGCTGCTCCCTGGGGGCCTTTGAGGCCATGGCAGTGTGGTGGCAAGGGAAGCACTTCTCTGGAGCAGCTGGGCACATTCCTTCCTCCAGCAGCTTTCCAAGTCTCCCCTGCCTTCTCCAGGTGCCTGCCATGGTGAGGTTCATCCACCAGTGGCTCGTGGCCAATGAGTTTCCTGAGTACAATCTGTACAGGCCCCTTCTGGATCTGACAGAGGCACAGCCCTCTGACGTGGTGATGGCTCTCCTGCGTGTGGCCCCATTGTGTGACAGGTATGGGGCCCACCTGCCCAGAGGGCTCAGGGCTCAGCAGCCCTTCCCCCTGTGCAGCCTGTCCCAGGTGTCTGACACAGAGAATTCCAGGGCCCTCTGGCTGCTCCCTTTGCCTGCCCTGGCCCCTGCCAGCCCCCCAGCGTGCTGCCATGCTTCCCCCCTGCCCCTCAGGGGCCAGTCCCCACAGGGCTGGGCTGCCTGCGTGCTGCTGGTGAGGGGCAGTGGGCAGAGGCAGGGCTGGCAGAGCAGCTCAGCTCCCCGCTGCCGCCCAGGCCACGCTGCTGTGTCCCAGACTCCTCTGAGACAGAGCTCTGACCCCACAGAGCTGCTCTGGCCATGTGGAAGAGCATCATGTGCTCGCCCAGGACTGCAGAGCTGGCCATGCTCGTGCTCCTCGATGTGCTGGGGAGCTGGCCAGAGCACAGCGCGTGCACCTCCGATGGGGACCACACGGCTGTCCTTGCCCTGGCTGTGAGTTTCTGACTCTGCTGGCCCCAAGGCCACCTCTCCAGCAGCTCTCCATCCTCCCTCCCCCACGGCGTCTCCCTGCCTCAGGCGCTGGGCTGAAACCTGGCCTCGGGGCAGCTCCAGGGCCACCAGGCCCGGTGCTCCCCCTGTGGCTCTCCGGGCCTCTCCCTCCCATGCTCGGGCCCTGCCACACAGACACCTCGGCACTGAGCGCTGTCTCGGGCTGCTCTGTCCTTTGCAGGCAACCGTGGTGATGTGGAAGATCCTCCAGCTGCCCTGTGTGCCACATGTAGTCACCGTGTGTTTCCCCGGCCTCTTTGTGCATCTGCTCTTCCAAGTGCTCTTCAGCACTCTGGATGTGCCAGAGGAGGTCGATACCTTCTGGAAGGGATGCCAGCAGCAACACGGCCTTGCCACCAGCCCCAGCAGGTGCTCCATGCCAGTCCTCCTGTCCCTGCCATGTGCCCAGGGCAGGGCCAGTGCTCCCAGCGTGACCTGGGCTTTGCTCTGTGCACAGCTTTGCAGAGCAGACCCTGAAGGCCCTGCTCTGCCGACTGCACTATGAGGATGTGGTGGTGGCCATGGAAGACAAGCGTGGCTGGGACACACTGCTCTGTGCTGACACCCACCACTGTGCTGTGGGCGTGCTGGCCAGGTGAGACCCCCTGCTCCCCAGCTGTCCCCGGCATGTGTGCCCTGTGCCCGAGGTGCCCCACACAGTCCCCGTGGCCGTGGGCCAGAAGGCCTTGTCACCAAGGGACGGCCAAGGAGGCTGCAAAAGGCTGGGAGAGGAGCGTGCCCAAGAGCAGCAACCTCCCAGAGGGCTCAGCTGCCCCTTGCAGGGTGGTGGAGAAAGGCCAGAGCTCTGTGAGGCAGTCCTGGGAGAGGTTTGCCCCCGCTGGCTCAGGGCTTTGGCTCCTGTTTCCTCCTGTCAGAGAAATGCACCGCGCATCCGAAGCTGCGTGTTCCGCCATTGCATTCCACCTGCTCGGGCTGCTCAGCAAGGACACGCCGTGCCGGGATTTGGCCGCCCTGGCGTTCCTTGTGGAGGTGAGCCTGAAGGCCGGCGCTGCCTTGCTGAGCTGCCTCCCGGCTCTCTGCCCTCTCTTGGCCGCAGTGCCTGGGACGGAGCCCGCGCCCTGTGCTGCTGCCTGGGCCCGGCCCTGGGCGGTTCTGGGCTCCCGCCGGCCGCTCCCCCGTCACCGGCCTGTGCCTTTCAGACCCTGGAGCGCCTGAACGTGAGTGAGTGCCGTGACAGCGTCCTGCAGTTCTTGTCCAAGCACCTGCAGAGCGAGTGCAGGGGGAGGCGTCGCTTGGCACTCCGAGGCCTCGTGGCGCTCGGCACCACCAGTGTCTCGGTGAGAAGAGCGCAGGGGCTGAAGCCGTGCTGCCAGCGTGGGGCTGGGGAAGGCAGTCCCTGGGGCTTGGCTGGCCTTGGGGCACTGAGGCAGCTGCTGCCAGCTCTCCTGCCTCCTGCTGCAGCTGCCCCAGGGCTTTGGCACAGGCCTTGGGCCCCTGGGCCCTGTGGCAGCAGGATGGTGTTTCACACACTTGTGTTCCACAAGTAGATGGCCATAAGGATGTGGAGCCTGCATGAAAGGCTCGTGGAGCTCCTGCAGGAAGATGACAGTGCCATGCTCAGGATGACCATGGTTCTCCTCAGGGGTTTGTTCCTGTGCAATGGTGCCCCAATAACCAGCGCCCTCGCCCTGCAGCTGGCTGAGGCGCTCCTGCCACTCTTTGACAACGTAAGGCTCTGCGCCTCCAGCCACGGCCAGCGGGTGCTGCCCGCACACTTTGTGCCCTGTGCACTCACAGGCTGTGCCCAGGTGGGCCTGAAGCAGCTGACGCTGAGGCCTTTCTTCCTTCCTTTCCTACAGGAGGACAGCCAGGTGCAGTTGTGCTCCATGTTTATCTTCCGGGAGATGCTGGATTTTTTTCCGGAAGAGGAGAGAAAGGCCCTGAAGGCACACGTGTGCCAGAGCCTGCTGCCCCTCTCCTTGCACTGCCACGATGAGAACCAGCGAGTGGCAGAGGTGAGGACTCGGCAGCTGCCGCTGGCCCCTGGCAGGGGCTGGGCTGGCCCTGCCCTGGCGCCTCGCAGGCTGCAGCTCCTGCTGGCCTTGGCACAGGGACGGGGTCCTGTGCCCTGGGCTGTGGGGCCATCTCCGCGTCTCTGCTGCTCTCCAGGCTTCTCAGGAAACGCTGCTATGTGCGGCCGAGTTCCTCAAGAGGAGGGATCTTGGAGAACTGGTGCAGAACCAGAAGCTGTGGCAGTTCCCCGAGTGCCTGGTAAGGAGGGCCGGGAAGCCGCAGCCCCAGCCTGGAGCAGCCCCTGAGCGCGGTGCTCGGTGTGCGGGCTGGCAGCTGTGCCCCTGCCCGCTGCTGCAGCCCGAGGCCGCGCGGGCTCTGCTCCAGGCTCCTGCGGCCCCAGCCGGGTGCCCATGGAGCCCCGGCCCGGGGGGCTGCGGGGCCAACCCTTCCCTCCTGCCGCTCTCTGCAGCTGGCAGAGGACAGCAGCAGCGTGGCCGAGCACCTGCGCCGGGCCCTGCCCTACCTGCAGAGCCCACAGGAGCCCCTGCGAGAGGCGGCCGTCAGGTTCATGGGTGAGCCACGAGCCGGGCCAGGAGGGCGTGTGGGCACAGGGCTGGCGGCGCCGCTGGCAGGGAGCTGTGCCCTGGGCCTGACAGGCTCTGTGTTCCCAGGGACGGCCGGGCGGCACCTGAGGGGGAGGAAGGAAGAGCTCCAGCTCCTCTCTGAGGGTGAGCGAGGGCAGCGGGCTGCCAGCGGGGGCTGCCGGGGGAGCTGCGAGCCCTGCCCCGGCTGCGGAGGGCTCTGCTCCCTGTGCGGACCAGGGCCGGCGTGGGCAGAGCACACAGAGCTTTCAGGGCACCTGGGGGATTCGTGGCCAGCAGCTTCGGGCTGATCCGGCTGGTCCCTGCTCCCTGCTGGCCATGGCCAGAGCCGGCTGGGATGGCCCTGGCACAGAGTCCCCTCGGGTCCCCTCTGATGCAGGAACTGACCATGGCTCTGTTCATCTCTCTTTCAGCCCTTGAAGGCATGGAAAATGACACCAGCGTCGCCGTCGCAAGCCTGGCAGTTCAAACACTGTACATTCTCCAGGAAGCAGAGAGAGCTCCATATTCCATCTTTGACAACCTGCGTGATCGGCTCTGCAGGGCATGGAGGAGACGGCCTCGTCTGTCAGGGCTCGGCTGGCTGCGCTGCTGGAGCTCTGCAGAGACCTGATTCCAGAGGCTCTGTCTGCTGGGGCCACCTGAGCCAGCAGGAATGTTTAGTTTCTTTACTATTCTTCTTTTATTTATTTTTGTTTTTCTTTAGCTTTAAATATAGGATGTGTTGCTATAGACAGACTCCCAGGATCTTTCTTTGGCTGCCCAGGCTCTGCAGGGCCGAGGGGAAGAGGGAGAAAAGGGTTCCTGGGCTCAGCAAGCTGCCCAGGCATGCAGGGTTGCAGGGAAAATGGCCAGAAGCCCCTTGGCCTTTGGTGGTTCTGCCGAAGCCTTTGTGCTGCCCACAGAGCAGATGGGCAGGGGCTGGAGCTGTGGGGATCTCTGTGAGAGCGGTGCCTGGAGATGGCCACAAGCCCTGTCCCAGGCAGGAAGCGCCATCCGTGTCCTCCTGCCCGTGTGCTGCTGGCTGGATTGCTGAGAGCTCCCAGGTGCCTCTTGGTGGGGCTCCTCTGGAGCTCCTGTGGGGCTGCGGCGCTGCTGCCGGGCAGGTTGGCCGGGCTGGGGAGAACCTGAGGGGACGGGGCCACAAAGGGATGAGGGGCTGCGGAAGCCCTGACAGGACAAGGCAGTGGGAAGGCTCGGGGGGGACGTGTGAGGGAGTGGGTAACGTTGGCTCGGGGAGGAAAGTGGGTTGGAGCCAAAGAGACCACTCACCCCGATGTTCGTGAGGCAAACAGAGCATGTTTATTCTCAAGCCCTTCCTTCTAAAGGGCCTTTGAAATACCCAGTCTGGATGATTTCACTGCTCTGATCTCTGTGCCCCTTCAGATTCTGGCCTGGGCAATGCCTGCAGCCTTGGGAGAGATGTGATGGGCCCGGCCCCTGTCAGTCAAAGCAGGGCTGGTACATTCACCCCGTACAAGCCAGCCTGCACGGTGACACGGCAACAGAGTGCGAGGCACAGCTCCGGGGGCTCCCCGTGAACCTCAGCTCTGGGACCACTGTCTGCCCCAAGCTTCAGGGGCTGCAGTGGGAGCCCGGCTGGGCTCTGCCCTGGGGCCATCCTGCAGGGACAGCTGCAAACAGGGAGCATTCCCTGCCACAAAGAGCCAAGGCAGGGCTGCAGGGCAGCTGCTCCAGCCCCGACTGCACTGCTGAGTGCTGTGCTCTGGGGCTGGGGCTCCCCGCACAGGGGACTGCACTGGTGTGCCAGAGGGGACACAGAAGCTGCAGCTTCAGCCTGACTGAGGTGGGTGTGTGGGCTGGGAAGAGTGGGGAGGCTCCAGGGGATTCACAGAGCTCATCCTGCTGCAAGGACGAGGAAAAGGGAGCAGGAACTCAGCAGTGAGGAGAGCTGGGGGCTGGAGAGCAGCTCTGAATGACACTAAAATCCCACCAGACCTCTGAGACATTGCTGCTCCTCACCAGTGACAGGATGAGTCCCTAAGCCTGGGACTAGGCCTTCCTCACGGTGAGGGGCACCAAGGAATGCAACAGTGTGATGGAGACTGGAATAGGCTGGGAACTCACTGGGGGAAAAGCGGGAGCAGTTGGGAAGTAAAAGGCAGGTGGGGGAGAGAACAGTTCAGAGAAGGGCTGAGCTACAGCTTGAGCAAGCTGCAAAAAGTCATTTGGGGTCATCCTAGATTGATTTAATTTCAGAAGTTATTGAACAAGTTTATTTTTTGGGTGGTGCCATGTTTTCCCTTGGAGGTGTACACTCTGCAAACTTGAGCTGTGTTGCTGAAATGCTCAAGCCAGTCTGTGCTGCAGGGCACCCCATTTCTCCTTTGGCTGATTGCAGCCCAGTGCTGAGCTCCAGCAGGGCCCTGGCAGAGCCCAGAGCAGCCTCAGCACCCGCAGAGCCCGGCTGCAAGGAGAGAAACCAGAAAGCCCCGTCAGCTGAAGGCTCCTGTCCCCTTGTCCCAGCCGCCCGTGGTGCCCAGGCCATGCTGGCCGTGCCAGAGCTGTGCCCAGAGCTGCCCATCATTGCTGCCTTTGGGAGCAGAGCAGGAGGGCAGGACATGTGCCCAGCCTGCAGCCAGCCACGGCACCTCCAGCCCTCAGCAGCTGCCCAGAGCAGGACGCTCCTGTGCTCGCTGCCATCTCCCCAGAGCTCTGATCCCACCATCCCCAGCAGACAGGACCCACCTCACGCCATCCCCCGCTGGAAGAAAAGCTGCTCCCAAACGATGCCCTCAGCCTTCTCCAAGGGCACGGCCCATCCACGCCGCAGCTGCTCCCAAGCACTTCCTGATCCAGACTGGACCCCACCTGGAACGCTTCCTCTAGAAAAACAAACATCAAATTATGGAAAATAGGTTACAGACAAAAAGGGGAACAAGAAAAAAGGTCAAAAATCTTATCTCTGTCAGGACCTTAAAGAAGGCCCAACCCCTGCATGCCAGGGAAAAACCCACCATGGGGAGGGAATCCCAGACTTTCTCCCTTCCCCTGCACGGCCCCCATGGTGATCCCAAAGCAAACAAGGGCAGTGGAGCAGCCCAAGCCCTTCCTTGCCTGCAAAGCAAAGCAGCCCCTGCACAGGGTCTGGAGTCCCACCTCTGCTCCCACCATGGGGGTTTGTGTCAGGCTGGCTGCCCCAGCCCAGCCCCAGTCCGGGGCACGGTGGGTGCTGGGGGCTGTTGGCAGGGCCAGGAGCCCACTCCCATTTCATACCCACCCCAGCCCATGCCCCCAGCCCTGCCAGAAGCAGCCTGGCAGCCGACTGAAGGATCAGCTGCATCCGCCCCAGCAAAGGGGGAACCTTTGGTTCCCAGCCAGGCTGTGCAATGCCCAAATCTGGGAGCATCCCCCAGTGTGTGCACTCATCTGCAAATTCCCTGTGGAACCTGGCTTTAAAGGAGGTGTCAGAATCAAAGTCCACCATCTTCAGCCTGCCGGTGGTCAGGTGGAGCAAGAGGTTGTCATCCTTGACATCATCCTTGCTGCCCCCAGCAGCAGCAGGGCCCAACCCTGCTCAGCTCCCGAGATCAGACGAGACCGGGCGCTCTCAGGGCGGTGTGCCAGAGGCACCTGGCAGCCCCTCAGCAGCGCCCTTCAACCCACCCCAACACCCTCTGGCACAAGCCCAGAAAACCACGGGGGCTCCACACGGCCAACAGGGCCGGCCCTGCCCACAAGAAAATCTAGAGACAGACCCGAGCCCACAACACACACACACAAGGGACAAAAAACGAGCAAGGCCCATGTCTAGGTTTGAAAAGACAGGAGTTTGCGAAGGAAGGCAAAAGCCTCCTGTGAAATGGAAAAGGTAAACCCCCTCCCTCCGAATTACCACAATTTAACAAAAGACTCTCAGGTAAAGATATGGGAATGGAATAACAGTTCTTTACTAGGAGTAAAACTAAATTAAAATAATAATTTTTAAAAAATGTAATTAGTATGAATAAAACTAGTGATGGAGTCAGAAACCTGACACCCTGAGGAGTCAGGGTGTTGGTAGTAGTCCAGTTAAATGGTGGCTGTTCCTCCTGGAGTGGCAGATGAAATGCTGCTGAAGCAGTGATCTCTAGAAGGGTGGAGTTTTCTCTGAAGTGCTGGTAGTAGTTGGGCTTGGTCTTCCTCTGGGAATTCAGCAGAGAAGAAGCTTCTCCTCTGGGAATCCAGCGAAGTGGCTGTCCAGTGCCCCAAAAAGTGTTGATTTTATTCAGGTAGGAATGCTTGGCTCCTCCCTCTGGGTGGAGCATCTCACAATGGGATGATGTAACTTTACCGGTCATGCAGTGAGTCATTCAATGGTCCATGAACAGAAGATATCTCCCCGGAGGGAGACATTGTTCTTGGAAGACATAAGAAAACTGCCCGACCTCCAACAGATGGCAATAGAATACATGCTGATCTTACAAGCCAGGACACCCCACATCCCCATTTTCCACATTGTCCCCATTGTCCCCCCACTGTCCCAATGTCCCTGATGTCTCTGATGTCCCCAGTGTCCCCCCATTGTCCCCATTATCCCTATTGTCCCCACATCCCCAATGTGACCCCAATGTCCCCATGTCCCCGATGTCCACCCATTATCCCAATGTCTCTGATGTCCCCGATGTCCCCCCAGATGTTCCCACATCCCTGATGTCCCCCTATTGTCCCCGATGTCCCCATTATCCCCACGTCTCCTACATCCCTGATGTCCCCGATGTCCCCCCAGATCCGCATTGTTCCCAATGTCTCTGGTGTCCCCAATGTCCCCCCACTTCCCAGATGTCCCCACATCCCCAATGTTCCCCCGGTGTCCCTGATGTCCGCACACCCATGACGCCCTGTCCCACCCTGCAGTGTCCCTGTTGGTGTCCACGCGGACGCCGCAGACGTGGGCGCTGCTGGGGGTGCCGGGGCGGCTGCACTGCGCCTTTGCGCCCCGGCCGGGCCCTTCACGCTGCAGCGGCTGCGGCACCGCCACGGCGCCACGCGGCGCCTGCTGGCCTTCGACTCGGCCGCCGCCCGCCGCACCGAGGCCGCGCCGGGGGTGCTGCTGTTCCTGGGGGCCACGGGAGCCCCCCCGGCACCGCGCAGGGGAGGGGAGGGGAGGGGCTGCAGAGCCCTGCGGGGACAGCGGGGGGCGCCACCGAGCGGGGGGGGAGTTCAAATCCTCCTGGCCGCCAGGGGGCGCTGCTGGGAGTGGGCGGCCTCAGTCCTCCCAGCCGGTAGGGGGCGCCAATGGACAGCCTTGGTCCTCCTGGCCACCAGGGGGCGCTGTGGGCCTGGAACAGCCGTGGTCCTCCTGGCCGCTAGGGGGCGCTGCAGGCATGGAACTGCTTTGGTCCTCCCAGCCGCTAGGGGACGCCACTGGCAGTGGATGGTTTTGGCCCTCCCGGCCACCAGGGGACGCCACTGGCACGGGACAGCCTCGGTACTCATGGCCACTAGGGGGCGCTGTGGGTATTGAACGGTTTTTTGAAGGTTTTTGGGAGCATTTTTGGGGCTTTTTGGGAGGTCCTGGACGGGTTTGGTGGGTGATTTTTGGGGGTTTTGGGGGCATTTTTTCGCGTTTTTTTGGGGGAGTTTTGGGGGTGATTTCTGGGGACTTTTTTTGTGTGTTTTGTTTGTGGGAAGGGTTTAGGGGGCGATTTTTGTGGGGTTTTGGGAGTATTTTTGGGGGGTTTTTTGGGGGGGTTCTGGTGTGATTTTGGGCACAGAACAGCCACGGTCCTCCCAGCTGCCGGGGGGCGCCACTGAGGCCGAACGTTTCCTCGGTCCTCCCAGCCGCCGGGGGGCGCCAGGGAGGTGTCGCTGCAGCTGCCGCCGCTCTCGGGGTCGGACGACGGCGCCTTCGTCTGCTCCGTGAGCGCGCCCCAGGGCAGGTGCAGCAGGTGCTGCGGCTGCGCCTGATTGGTCAGTGCCGGGAATGGGCGGGGCCGGGGCTCCCAGGGGCTCCCAGTATGTCCCAGTCCCTCCCAGTATGTCCCAGTCCCTCCCAGTTCCCCCAGACCCTCACAGTTGCCCCCCAGTTCCCTCCCAGTCCCTCCCAGTATCCCCAGCTCACTGTCCCGTCTCCCAGCCCCTCCCCGGGTGTCCCTGCTGCCGTCCCGGCTGTCCCCGGGGCTCCCGGCCGAGCTGCGCTGCGACGCCGTCGGCTTCTTCCCGCTGGACGTGGAGATCCGCTGGGAGCGCCGCGCCCGCGGCCACGCCCAGCCACGCCTGGAGGACACCTCGGGGGACACTTTGGGGGACACTTTGGGGGACACCCCGGTGACCACCCTGGGGCCCAGCTGGAGCTCCGGGCACCAGCGCGCGGCCGACGGCACCTTCAGCCGCAGCGCGGGGCTGTGCGTGGCTGCGCCGGCACCGGGGGACAGCTACAGCTGCCTGGTGACACACGCGGCATGGGACACCCCACACCGGGTCACCGTGGTGGTGGCAGGTGAGGGACACCTGGGGACACACCTGGGGACATCAGGGATGGGGTGTGGAGGGTCTTGGGACACCAGGACTGGGGCTGGGGACACCTGGGATGGAGTTGGGGACACAGGAGCAAGGCTGGGGACACCTGCAGCTGGGTTTGGAGGGTCTTGGATACCAGGACTGGGGCTGGGGACACCTGGGATGGGGTTGGGGACATCAGGAATGGTGTTGGGGACACTGAGGATAGAGTTGGGAACACCAGGATGGGATTGGGGACATCAGGAGTGGGCTTGGGGACACTTGGGGACATTGGGAACGGGGTTTGGAGGGTCTTGGGACACCAGGGATGCCTGGGGACACTGGGGACAGGGTTGGAGACACCTGGGAAGGGTTTGAGGATATTTGGGACAGGGTTGGGGGCACTTGGGATGGGGTTGGGGATACTGGGGACAGGGTTGGAGACACCTGGGAAGGGTTTGAGGATATTTGGGACAGGGTTGGGGGCACTTGGGATGGGGTTGGGGATACTGGGGACAGGGTTGGGGACACAGGGATGGAGATGGGGACAGCTGGGACGGGGTTGGGGACACCGGGGATGGGGTTGGGGACACTGGGGACAGGACTGGGATCTCCTAAGGGACATCAGGAGCAGAGCTGGGGACATCGGGGGGTGGCCGGTGCCACCAGGACGGGCTTGGTGCCACCCGGGGGTGTCGGTGCCACCCAGGGGTGTCGGTGACGCGTCCCCAATGTCCCCACAGGTGCCACCGGGCCCAGCGTGGAGGACATGGCGGGGATGGCCCTGGTGGCCATCGTCATCGGGGGGCTCAGCCTGCACCTGTGGCCCTCGGCGGGGAGATGACACCGGTGTCCCCGATGTCCCCAGTGTCCCACTTCATCTCCGTGTCCCCATGTCCCAGGTGTCCCCAATGTCCCCAGGTGTCCCCTCCTCTCTCACTCCAGGGGGGCTCTTCATGTGACAGCTCTGATGTCCCCAAACCCCCAAAAATGTCCCCAACCACCCCCCCCCAAAATGTTCCCAACCACAAATGTCCCCAAGCTCCCCAAACTTCCCCAGTGTCCCCAAATGTCCCCAGTGTCACCAAATATTTCCAAAATAAACGGGGGTTGACATCCACCCCCCAAACCGAAGTGTCCTGAGTGGGGATTTGGAACATTTGGAGACATTTGGGGACATTGGGGACACCGGTGGGGTTGGTGGCACTGGAGGAGTTTGTTCCGGTTTGGATTTTAAGGTTCTTTTTTAAAGCATTGATTAAAAAACCCAAAGCACAAATTTAAAGTCATTAAAGAACCAATTACCCAGCTCCAATTGTTCATTGGATTTTTTTTTTAAAAAGCAATTTTAGAAAAGTTTCGTTTCCCATTTTATCGATTTCTCATCAAATCTTCGCTTTTATCACAGGAGAGAGAGGGGCAAAAAAAGGAGGAAAAAATGGGGGAAAAAAAAGTGACAAAAAAAGGGGGAAAAATACGGGGGAGGAAAGGAAAAAAAACGAGTTTCCTCCCCCCGGGTTCCTTCATCTCCCCACCTCCAATTCAATAACAGTGAGTTATCAATAATCAACAGCAGTTACTTATCAATAATCAACAGCAGTTACTTATCAATAATCAACAGCAGTGAGTTATCAATAATCAATAGCAGTGAGTTATCAATGACCAATAGCAGATTATCAATAATCAATAGCAGATTATCAATAATAAATAGCAGTGAGTTATCAATAGTCAATAGCAGATTATCGATAATCAATAGTGAGTTATCAATAATCAATGGCAGAGAGTTATCAACAATCAATAGCAGATTATCAATAATCAATAGCAGAGAGCTATCAATAATCAGAAGCAGTGAGTCATCAATAATCAATAGCAGGGAGTTATCAATAATCAATAGCAGGGACTTATCAATAATCAATAGCAGGGAGTTACCAATGAGCAATAGCAACGAGTTATCAATAACCAATAGCAGTGAATCATCAATAATCAGTATCAGTGAGTTATCAATAATCAATAGCTGCGCATCATTCAATCGGCATTTTTCACAATATTACAAATAAATCAATCCAATATTAATTATTGATTATTGATTATTGATACTTGATTATTACTAACCATTACAAATAAATTTATCTGATATCAACTATTGATTATTAATTAATCAATATTGCAGAGAAATAAATTCAGTAGTAATTATTAATTCTTTATTATTACTAGCATTGCAAATAAATAGACCCAATATCAACTATTGATTATTAATTAATCAACACTAAAAAGAAATTGATCTATTATCAATTATTAAGTATTAATTAATCGATATTACAAAGAAATCTATCCAATATTAATTATTAATTATTGATTATTAAGAATCAATATTACACATAAATTAATCCTATGATATTATTTATTTATTATTAATCAATATTACAAGGAAATCAATCCTATATTATTAATTATTAATATTACAAAGTAACAAATCCAATAGTGTTAATCAATGTTAAAAATAAAATAATCCAATATAAATTATAAATTATTAATCAATATCACAAAGGAATCAATCTATGTTATTAGATATTAGTAACTATTAAATATTAATCACTCGATATTACAGAAACTTTTATCCACTCTTCATTATTACTTAATATTAATCAATGCTACAGAGAAATCAATCCAATGTCAATTATTTATTATTAATTAATCAATATCACAATTAATAGTTCCAGTATTAGTTATTAATTATTGATTATTGAACAATGTCACACAGGAATCGATCCAGCATTCGTTATTGATTATTGATCAGTGTCACACAGGAATCGATCCAGCATTAGTTATTGATTATTGATTATTGATCAGTATCACACAGGAATCGATCCAAAGCTCGTTCCCGTGTAACGTTTCCCGCTCGCGGCGAGCTCTGAAAGCGCCGATCGTGGGTCTGTAAAATCACAAACCAATCACTGATTACACAAGTTAATTAGTAATAAATTAATTATTACACAAGTTAGTAATAAATTAATAGCTAAACAAGTTAATTAGTAATAAATTAATAATTATAATAGCGATAAAATCGGAGCAATAAAAACGTGGACAATGAGGGTCAGGACACCACAAGAAGATAAAAAATGAAGAATTTTGGACATCCAGGAGTTTTGGGCACTGTGAAAACACCAGTCAGTTGTTCTTGAAATTTTAAAAATTTATTAGAAATAAAATAGTTATTAAAAAAAAGAAAAGAAAATATTAAAATAATAAAAAATAAAATTAAAATAAAAAATAAAATCAGAGTAATCAAAATCTGGACAATGACATTTAGGACACCACGAGGCGATAAAAAGAAAAAAATTTTGGATGCCCGGATGTTTTTGGGCACCATGAAAAATGCCAGTTCTGGTTCTTTAAAATCTTTTAAAAATTACTGATTCAAACAAGTTAATTATTAATAGAGTAAGTATAAAAATAGCAATAAAATAGGATTAATAAAAATTTGGACAATGAGGGGCAGGACACCACGAGATGATAAAAAATGAAGAATTTCAGACATCCAGCAGTTTTTGGGCACTGTGAAAACACTGATCAGTTGTTTCTGAAATGTTAAAAGTTTATTAGTAATAAAATAGTTATTAAAAATATAAACAATAAAAATAAGAAAAAATAAAATAAAAATAAAATAAAATTTAAAAATAAAATCAGAGTAATAAAAATGTGGACAGCAAGTGTCAGGCACCACAAGCCGATGAAAAACAAAGAATTTCGGACATCTGCGAGTTTTTGGGCACTGTGGAAAATAACAATCACTTATTTTTTAAATTTTAAAAGTTTATTAGTAATAAAATAGTTATTAAAAATAAAAATAAAAATAAAAATACAATAGTAACAAAAAAAAATAAACTAATAAATAATATCAGAGTAATAAAAATGTGGACAATGAGGATGAGGACACCATGAGACGATAAAAAATTAAGAATTTTGGACATCCAGGAGTTCTTGGGCACCGTGAAAAATGCCACTAGCTGGTTTTTAAAATGTTAAAAAATTACTGATTCAAAAAGTTAATTAGTAATAAAATAGTTATAAAAATAGCAATTAAATTGGAGCAATAAGAATCTGGACAATGAGGGTCAGGACGATGACAAGACAATAAAAAGTGAAGAATTTCGGACATCCGGATGTTTTTGGGCACTGCAAAAAATGCCAATCAGTTGGTTTTTCAAATTGTAAAAGTTTATTAGTAATAAAACAGTTATTAAAAACCAGCGATAAAATCAGAGCAATAACAATGTGGACAATGAGGTCAGGACAGTGACAAGACAATAAAAAGCGAGGGATTACGGACGTCCGGATGGTTCGGGCACTGAGCTGCCAAAGCCACGCCTTGAACAAGGAATAACCCAAAAGCAGCAGCCTGTTGCATATTCATCGATCTCATGCATGATGCATCAATCCTGTCCAGCCACAGAGCCCGGAGCAGTGGCAGCCTCTTCTCAATCCCGCGGCGCCCGCAGGGCTGAGCGGGGCACGGAGAGTGAATTTCCTTTAATCAGGGAGCGCTTGTGGCAGCACATTGCTCTGCCTCCCAGCATTTTCCACAGAGGAGCACAGAGGGAAACGAAAGAGAAAACAATTTCTGTTTCTGCTCCTTGTTTTAGCATGTGGAACGTGTTTGGAGAATTGTTTAACCATTTGTTACCCAAATTGTTGTGGGGTGGTTGCTGGGTTGGGTTCTGGTGAGGATCGTTTGAGCCTGGGGCCAATCCAACCCATCTGGGGCTGGAATCTCAGAGAGGGTCACGAGTTGTGAGGAGTTCGATTTGGGAGTTAGAAAAAGCAGGTTTGTAGTTTTAGTATCTCCTTTAAACAATATATTAATAGAAAAAGCAGGTTTGTATTTTAGTGTCTCCTTTAAACAGTATATTAATAGAAAAAGCAGGTTTGTAGTTTTAGTATCTCCTTTAAACAGTATATTAATAGAAAAAGCAGGTTAGTAGTTTTAGTGTCTCCTTTAAACAGTATATTAATGTATATTAGTATAGTTCTAATAAAGAAACCATTCATCCTTCTGAGCTGGAGTCAGGCATCGTCATTTCTTCCCCCCGGCTCGCCTGCATTTACAATAAGCTGTAAATTCTTTTTCTCTGGAAGATTTCGGTGTCCTGTGGCTGCTGTCCCGGTGCAAGTACCTCATTCCTTTCTTCCCATGCACAGAGTTTCCGTTTTAACCACAAATCTACATTTACCCTACCATTAAAATGTTAATACAGCACTACTAATCAATGTAACATAATACAAGTCCTATTCAATTTAATACTTGCAAAAGCCAACCATAAAATATGCATTTTTCACAGAGGACATCCCGAGGCTGCTGCAGGGACAGCGATGTCACCGCTGTGACGTCTCGGGGACGGTGACATCATCAGGGACATCGCTGCTGTCACTTCTCCCCTCTCCCCTCCCCACGCGGGATTTTATACGAATTCGGGGAATTTTCTCGGAATTTTCATTGCAATTGTCCCAAATGCTGATGGGAATTCCTGGGGTGACGTCACTGGGGACACTTGGGGACATTCTGAGGACGCTCTGGGGACACTGATGGGGGTGGTGGTGGGTCAGGGGCTGAATGAGCCCCTCGGTGCCTTGCAGCAGAGCCGGGTTATAAATGACAATAGAATAATCAGCTTTTGAAATTCTGTATTGCCTTCTGCAGGTGTTATTGATCACGAGGATTTTGCTGTGGTACTTGATATTGATATGGATTACTGATAATTCCTTGCAGCTGCTCCCTGGAACAATAAAATTGATCCGCTTATGTGTGCAGCGTATAACAAATTTACTGCTAGAGTAATAAACAGATATTGTATCATATGCCTTAATATATTAAAAATAGATAAATATTAAACAGATCAATAATAAACATTGAAATAGAGACTATGCAATGTTAAAATGCTTTTGTGTGACTGACTCAGGTGTAAAACAATTCCAGTGTTTCCCACATCTGTGGACCAGCCCCACCAGGTGATACCAGTGACACAAAGCTCAGAAGAATTTATGAATTTATCAGGGGGCCTGAAACAACAGGGTGGAACCATGAGAAGAAATCAAAAATATTGACTTAATCTACAGAATGTCCTGCAGACAAGTCAGAGGTGAGACCCAAACACGAGTTCCTGGGACACCCAAAACTCCCGGGAGTGTTTGAATAATGTCAAAACTCAGGAGTGTGTTTGTGGCCCTGCAGTGGAACCGGATCTGGAGAACAAAGGGTTAAGTTGAGGGCGAGTTCTTTGGCCAGCCCCAAAACCCTTTTTTATCCCTGATTAAACTTTGTTTAGTAATCCCTTAGTGAACTTTGTTTTTCACACCCAGCTGGGATTTGGGGGGGCCGGGGGGGTCCCTGGACAGCCCCCGCTGCTGAGCACTGACCCCCCCTCACCGAGCACCGGGACCCCCCAAAAACCGCACCCGCACCCCTTCAGTGCCCCCGACCCCCCCGAGCACCGGGCCCGGACCCCCCTTTGTGCCCCCCACCCATCACGGGGGTTCCGCCCCCTCCCCTTTGATCCCCCAGAGCCACGGGACCCCCGGGAACAGCGCCGGGACCGGGGAGGCCCAGGGATGTGAGAATTGGATTCGTAAAGGATTCCCAAATCCTGGCAGAAAGCTCACACTGCCTTGGACTTGTCCATGCAAACTCTGAGATTTTATTGTGCCAGCGAGCAGCTGCAAGGAATTATCAATAATCAATATCAGTATGAGCACCTCAGCAAAATGCTGGGGGTCAATAGGAACCTGCAAAAGGCAATAGAGAAATGCCAAACCCAATAGAAACAGCAGAAAAATGCAAAAGGCAGCAGGGGAATGCAAAAGCCTTCTGAGTGCTCTCAGAATGTCCCCAGGTGCGGCTGGTAACGTCATCCCAGAAACTCCCATCAGCATGTGGGACAATGCCCATGAAAATTCCCAGAAAATTCTCCAAATTGGTCTCAAATCCCGCGCAAGGAGGGGACTGGTGACGCCAGCGCTGTCCACCAGGATGTCACTGTCCCTGATGGCATCAGAGCGGTGCCATCGCTGCAGCAGCCTGGGGAGATCCTCCACGGCTTTTTGGCACCGCTGGGCCAGTGCGCGCCTGCTGGGGCCACCGGGGCCGCCGGAGCCACCACAGGGACTCAAGAGGAGGTCGTGGATGTCCCCAAGTGTCCCCAGCAGGTGATCCTTGCCCAGGCAGGCACTGACATCCCACGGCTGCTCAAACTCGGCCACTTTGGCCACCAAGGCCTCAGGGACATCAGGGGACACCGTCTTTGTCCCCTCCAGGATGGCCTCGATGTCCCCGAGCCGGCGCTGCAGCTCCTCGGGGAACCACCTGCCTCCTTCACACTCTTCCACCAAGCGCTCCAGCGGCCCCAGGGCCACCTGTGCCCAATGTCCCCTTCTGGTGGCCACCATGGCTCGGCTGCTGGCCACCACGGCCTCTCCCACGGCCTTGTTGGTGGCCACAGCCACCTGGGCCTTGTGCCTGGCCCTGCCAAGGCCCTCTTTTCCCTGCCCAGGGCCACCTTCAGCTGCTGGGCTGTGGCCACCAGGCTGCTCCCAGCTGTCCTCCTGCGGGTGGCCACATTCTGCAGGTCCCCGGCCCGGATGGCAGCGATGGCCACGTCCCAGCGGGCGTCGCGGAGCTCGGTGGCATCCCAGGCCAGCAGGGCCCGGCTGTCCTCGAGCCTGACCACCAACTCCTGCCAGGCCCAGCCCGCAGCTCTCACATCGGCCCAGGTGCCCCTGGGGTGGCCCCAAGCACGGCCAGGGCCTGGCCCAGGGAGGGGACACCACGGTGGCCCAGGGAGGTGACATCGCCCTGCTCCAGGGTCTCACCGAGACTCCAGGTGAAGTTCCTCAGGTTCACGTGCAGGGACTCTGGGGACATGAGCTGCTGCTCGTCCCTCTGTAACCTGGTCACGGTGGCTGCCACACACAGGGTGGCCACCACATTCACCAGTGACTCCAGCTGGTACGGGGACACCTGGGGAGGGGACAAAGGAGGTGTCAGGGACCTGGTAGCACTTGTGGCCTCCTGCGGTGGCCCCAGTGCCCTCCCAGGGTCCCCTTTTTCCCCTCCCTGGAGGGCTCTGATGTCCCCTCTGTCCCTTTGTCATCTCCTCATCCCCTCTGTCACACCCCTGTCACCCCCCACTGTCCCCTCTTCTTGCCCAGGGAGACAAACTGTGTCTGTGTCTCCCACAGTTTCTGCTCAGTCAGGCCTCAGATATCGGGCCCCTTTATCAGCTCCATTGCTTTACTCTCTGTTTTATTCCCCATACAGGGACACCAGGGCTCTGCCCCACGGGGGTCACTGGGGATCATCCAGCCCGGATCCTCCCATGGGGGATGGAGCTGCAGCAGCGCACCAAGCTCTTCCCTCACTCTCTTCCCTCACACCAAACTCTTCCCTCACTCTCTTCCCTCACTCCAAGCTCTTCCCTCACGCTCTTCCCTCACTCCAAGCTCTTCCCTCACTCTGAGCACTCACAGGGCTTCTTTTATTGGTGCCTCCATTGGTGCCGGGTCAAGGTTGAGTACTGTGAGAAGCTCTTCCCACACTCCCCACATTTGTAGGGCCTCTCCCCGGTGTGGATGCGCCGGTGCACGGTGAGGTCGGAGTTTCGCTTGAAGCCCTTCCCACAGTCGGGGCAGTGGAAGGGCCTCTCCTCTGTGTGACTCCGCTCATGTAGGAGGACACTGGAGCTGGTCCGAAACCTCTTCCCACACTGGGGACACTCGTAGGGCCTCTCCCCAGTGTGGATGCGCTGGTGTATTCTCAGGTGTGAGCTCCAACCAAAGCTCTTCCCACAATCCAAGCACTCATAGGGCCGTTGCCCAGCGTGGATCACCTGGTGCTGGATCAGGCCAGATCTGTCTTTGAAGCTCTTCCCACACTTCCCACACTCGTAGGGCCTCTCCCCGGTGTGGATGCGCCGGTGCACGGTGAGGCTGGAGTTGCGGTTGAAGCCCTTCCCGCAGTCGGGGCAGCGGTAGGGCCTCTCCTCTGTGTGACTCCGCTCATGACTGAGGAGATGGGATCTGGTCCGAAACCTCTTCCCACACTCCCCACACTCGTAGGGCCTCTCCCCAGTGTGGATCCTCTGGTGCTGGATCAGGCCTGAGCTCCGGCTGAAACCCTTCCCACATTCCAAGCACTTGTGGGGCTTCTCCCTGCCATGAGGCTTCTCCACCAGCTCCGAGCTCCGCCTGGATCTCCGCCCGCCTTCCTGGCTCAGGGGGGCTCTTTCCTCCCTGCAGATCCCTGGGCTGGGTTTGCAGCTCCTCCTCCTGCAGCATCTCCGGGGCTTTTCCTCCTCCTCCATCCAGCCACGCCCACGTAATTAAAAATCCTGGTTTGGGGAAAAAACAAGAGGAGAGCTGCTTGGACTGGAGGTTCCTCCTTGGCCAAGTTGATCTCAGGAAGTCATTTGGAATCTTGTGTCTGTAAGAACCTCCAAAACACCAAGATTCAGCCCAAAAATCCTGCAAACTTCCAAGACACAAATCAAAAACTCCCTAAACATCACAGCTCAGCAAAAGCCTCCTCCAAAACATAATGATTCAGCTGCCACATAAAACCAAAGCACCAACATTTAGCCCATGCAAGCTCAGAAACACCAAGATTCACCCCGTGAAAATTGTGGATCCCCCTCCATAGTCACCTGCTGCATGTGGGGGGAGCAGCACTCCTGGGGCTGGGGGGAGGCTGCAGACACAGGGAGGGGTGGAACCTTCTGCTGCTTCCTCTTTCTGCTCCTCCTCCTCTTGTGTCTCTACTCTTCCTCACACTCCTCTTCCTCCTGCTATTCCTCCTTCTCCTGCACAATCCCACCCTCTCCTGCCACCTGCACCGTTTGACCATTTTGTTCCTCAAGCCTGCTTCTCCTTCCCTTCTCCTCCTGCCCCCAGGCCCAGCACCCACTGCCGGCTCCCTCTTCCCCCCACACCCACAGCATCCCAGCGCAGGGGCAGGGATGGAGCTGGGGCAGGTCGGGCTGGGGCAGCGCTGGGCTCTCGGCCGCTCCCGCCCGCACTCGGTCCCCACTGCAGCCGCTCCCGCCAGGACAGCGCGGGGGGGCCCGGCCTTGGCGCTGCCCCACTCCCACCTCCCCAAATTCCCCTCGCGGGGCCATGGGGCCGAGGGGGGGCGCAGGTGGGTCCAGGTGGGGAACGCGGGGAGCTGCGAGTCTGCCTGGCAACTGGTGAGTCATCAGCGCCGCGGGCTCTGATTGGCTGAGCTCGGCCCGAGCCCTGGGGCTGCAGCACAGAGGGGACACCCAGCTCCAGGGGGGATGTCCCACAAACGGGGGACCCATGAAAGGAACAACAGGAAAGTGTCTTTACAAACAGATGCTCTGAATCTGCTCGGAGATAGGGCCAGACAACTTTTATGTAAGGAAGTGACAGGAGAAGCCATCTGTTTCAGAAAATGCTATCAACTGATGACACAGACTGCTGCTCAGCCAAGGTCCTGCTCTATTAATGAACTTCCAGAAGATCAACAAAGCCTTAACAGAGCCATGAATATCGTTTGCTATATGAAAGTGGGGAGCATATTACGGTGGGTATGTAATAGGTGGATTGGGAAGTCTGCAGCTCTCAAGTACTTCAGCCAATGGGGAAAGCAGAGGGAGATGTGGCCAGAATTAGGATGAAAAGGAAGCTGTGTCCTCCAACAAGTGGAGAGATCCCATGGGGAATGTCCCTTGGCCTCTCCCATTTTTAGGAATGAAATTAGTTTCACAGGACTCCTCTGTCAGCTTTGTGGACAGAAACCTCTGAAGTCAATTTTCCCGCACACCCTGGGGCTCATCCTGAATTCCTTCAACCCTCCGGGGCGGCGGGCAGCGAGTGCAGCTGAAGGTGCCTCACCCACTTTGGGTGATCGGCTCCCTTGGCTGGCGGCGGCACCGGGGATTGATTGGGGACCCGGGAGTGACCAGGAGACAGACGAGTGACACATCAGGGGGGTCTGTGAAGAGTCAGCAGGGAGAGAGCACTGAAAATCTCATCAGTGAGTGCCCTGGGATCCTCGGGGAGTGAACATGGCAGGGCACCCATGGAGGGGAGAAAAGGGAAAGCCAGGGAGGGGTCCTGGCCAAAGGGATGATGATCTCAAAACGTCTCTGAAGGGTCCCTTAAACATATGGGTGGAGTTTTTCTTTTTCCTGCAGTTTCAATGCAAAGTTTAGGGCATAAGAGTATTTTTTGTATTACTCCCAATTCTATATTGCCGGTTACCTTCGGATCAGAGATGTGAGAATGAGTTTTTATTCTGAGAAGGAGAAAAATGTGAATTGCCTTGTAAATTTTTCGTGTATGTTTCTGTGATGCTCTTCGAGGAACCAAAATTTTGGTCTGGGTTCCTTGATGTTCACGTCTTGGCTGTATTTTCCAAAACTAGAAGAGATTGAAAAGTGACCCCTTAACTCATAAACAGGCAGCCAAGAGAGGAGCTTCAGAAATGCAAATTAACACTGTCAGGGCAAAGTGGAGACAATGTACCTGGCTCTTCTTGCCTGGGGCAGGAATTGGCTGATTCCCTCTGCCCCTCACCCCAAGCTCTGCCTGCTTGCACAGATGGAATCTGCACAGCTGAAGGCAGAGCCCATGTTGAGGGTCTCTGACTCTGAAACAGAAATGGCTGAAGCTGCAAAGGGAAACAGCAAATGGAGAATGTTGTGAAAACTTCACTAAAATAAGGGGGGGATCATCCCTCTGCCCACTCCAACATCTGCTGTCACTGTCTGTGCTGTACAGGGTGTATCAGAGCACTGGGGGTTTTGCTATAATAGGTTCAGTAAAATCAGCTGGAATTTAAATATTGAAGATGTAATTAGAAAAAAGCAGTCAACTGATGCAGCCCCGGCTGGAGGAAGCACCCAAAGATGGGGAAAAGTTGAATGGCCACCAGACCAAGTCCTACAACACCATGGACCAGCCCCTGAGAACCCAAACCAATTCATATCAGGAGGCAGAGAAACCATTTATCATTTCTAAGGCATCATTAGATTACAAGCTGTCCTCGGAATAAGAATCAACCAGACAGCTCCAGCTCCTGACCTTCCTGCCGACCAAGCCATGAAATGAGGAACACAACATTTCACCAGGGGATGGGATCAGATTATCTGTGAGCAGAAAAAGGAGTAGTTTGTGGAAAACTAAGTGTCTCAAACTGATGTTAGCAAAGAGATGACAAGAGAAAACTGCTAAAAAAGATAACAAAGGAAATAGGAGAGCACTTTATGTATTGCTCCAAACATGGAAAGCATGGGAATGGGACACACTTTCCTGGCTCCCAGGCACACCAGGGGTTAAACGAATGCTGCTTCTCCTCTTCTGTGCTGCAGCAACTCTCATCTTTTTACCATGCTCCACACCTTGGCAGTGCAGCTCATCCAGCAGCTGAGCCAGGGGATGCAGGTGCCAGCCAGGCCTCCTGATCCACAAACGGCTACAAAAAGACAGGGAATGAGGGCACCGAGAATAATCCCAAAACCAAAGAGGACCCGGGATGGACAAAACAGAGTCAAGGAGTGAATCTGCCTGGAGATAGGGCCAGGCACTTGTAGAGAAGAAAGTAACGAGAGAAAAAATCAGTCCCAATAAATGTTACAAATTGACCCAGACAGCTGCTCATAGTCCCGCCACATTCCCGAACTTCGAGGAGAAGAACAAAGACTTAACAGAGCCATGAATATCGGCTGTTCTACAAAAGGAGGGTGCACATTAACGAGGACAGGCTCCAGGCGCATCGGGAAGTCGGAACCTGCCAAGGAACTCAGCCGGTGGGCAAAGGCAGAGGGAGATGCGGCCGGGAAAATGAGGATAAAAAGGAGGCTGCGGACTACGAGCACGGCAGAGAGCGCACGGCAAATGCCCCACGGCCTCTGCCCCTGCTCGGCAATAAAGTCACTTTGACAGGACTCCTCGCTCTCCCCCGGGCACACAAACCTCCGGCGACGGGAATTTCCCCGCCCGCTCCCGGCCGCGGGGCAGCCCCTCTGTCCCACCCACAGCAGCCGGGCCGAGCCAGCGCTGCTCCGGCAGTGGCTCCTGCCCGGCCCCGGCGGGAAGGAGACCGCGGGCAGCCGCTCCCGCAGCGCCCTCGGCCCGGGGCCGGCACGGGCCGGACACGGCACCGGCGAGCCGCCGGAGCCCCCTGCCGCCCCCTCCGCCCGCAGCCAGCCCCGAGCCCCCGCAGAGCCCAGCGCGGCTCCCACCTGCGCCGGGGCCGCCTCCGAGCTCCGCCGCCGCCGCCTCACCGCGCTCCGGCCGCTGCCGCCGCTGCCGGGCCCGCACAGCCGCTCGGCCAATGGCGGCGCTGCGCGGCCACGGCCGCCCTCAGCCCGCCGCCGGGGCCGCGCCGCGCCCCGCTCCCACCAATCAGCGCGCCGCAACCGCGACTGACGGCACCGGCGGCCAATGGCAGCGAGCTCGGGGCGGGCTCTGCGCACGGCCCCGCCTCGCCCCGCGCTCTCGGCGCCCCCGGGCTGCGTGAGGGGAAAGCCGGAGATGAGGCACAGCCCCGGCACGGGCCCGGGCCGAGCCGGGATTGAGCTGCCCACACAAACAAACTTCTCCGCGCCTCCCGCCACGGCTTTCCCGGCCCTGCGCCTCCCGTGCCTCCGCCTCTGCGGGAAGCCCAGGAGCCTCACTTCTCCTGCCCCTCGTTAGCGCATCAGTGCTTCGCTTTGATTTCCCCCCTAAAGGGAAACCTGCCCCAAGCCCTGTGGGTGGGTGGGGCAGGGGAGAGATTTCTGTCAGAAAACTCCAAAGACTCGGAGCAGGAGAAGGAGAAGTCAGTGCAGAGCCTTAAATGCAGCTTTCCCCACGCCTCCCTGCTCCCAGCTGCGGGATCTCTGCATCCCCATGGATCTGCAGGGGCATCTCCGCAGCCCCATTGTAATATATATTATGGAATAATTCGTGCTTATGAAAAATATACATCAAGTCAGTTGTGCCTCTAGAAAAAAAATCTTCAAGTTTTAAATGACCAGTGGCTGCAGCCGGGGCTGGAGAAACCACAGTTGGCAGAGAAAGAAAGACCTAATTTACAAATGAAAAAAGGTATCTCTGTGCAGAGATGGGCCCTTTCCGGGGAAAATCCAGGAGACACCCAACGTTTAACCCCTGGTCTGCCGGGTAGCCAGGAAACCGTGTCCCATTCCCATCCTTTCCATGTTTGGACCAATACATAAACTGATCTCCTATTTACTCTTTTATCTTTTTCAGGACTTTCCCCTTCTCTTTGCCAACATCAGTTTGAGAGATTTAGTTTTCCACAAACTCCTCCTTTTTCTGCTCACAGATAATCTGATCCCATCCCCTGGTGAAATGTTGTGTTCCTCATTTTAGTGGCTTGGTCGGCAGGAAGGTCAGGAGCTGGAGCTGTCTGGTTGGTTCTTATTCCGAGGACAGCTTGTAATCAAATGATGCCATTGAAATGATGAATGGGTTCTCTGTCTCCTGATAGGAATTTGTGAAAAATGCCAATCATTTGATTTTTAGAATTTTAAAAGTTTAGTAATAATAAAATGGTGAAAAAATAGGAATAGAATTAGAGTGATAAAAATTTAGAGTTAGGACAATTACAAGACAATAAAAAAGAAAGAATATCTGAGGTTCAGATGCTCTGAGGCACTTAAGCCAAGAGGAATGTACCTTGTGAATGAAGGAATCACAATACACTGTTGCATATTCATATATCCTTCATGGTTATGCATACATTCTATTTGAAACAAAAAACTCTGTCTGTTGTATGTCAACTGTTTTCTTTAATCCCCACGGGGTCTTCAAGTCTGAGCAAGGCATGAAGAATCCAGCTTCTTCTAATAAGAAAACCATAAATTGCTCTTCTCTGGAGAATTTGCGTGTTCCTTGAAGCAAGTATCTCATTCCTTAAATCCCCCCCCCCAACACACACATACATAGTTTCTTTTTTACTACTAAAGCTTCATTTTATCTACAAAGCAACATTTACCATACTGTTATATGTAGCAGATATAATTGGTGCCATTTCTAATATGATATATGTGACACTGAATATTTGTTAGATTTGTTAGAACACTGTAACACTCTACACGTTTGTATTAGGATTCCCCCCCTCCCTCGCAGGTGAGACCGGGTGTATATTGGAAACTGATTTACAAGTAAGAAGGTGCGGCTCCCCAGGAGATGGGCCATGGCTGGGGAGATACAGGAACCCCCGGTGCTGATCCCTGCCTGAAGGACCCGAGATGGATATCATGGAAATCCTTGGGCAGACACAGGTGAATGCAGCGTTCCCTCCCGTAAATTTCATCAAGGGATTCAACAAACTCCAGACACTGAATTGTTCTCCCTCATCACCAAAGCAGAAAATCTTATTAACATGTGGACTCTGAAGAGAAGACCGACTGCCGAAATCTTGGCCTCAGGCAGAATTTTCCCTATAAAAACCGCTTGTGCCAGGATGGAGGTGTGTGGGCTTAGAGAAAAACCTCTGCTGAGGCTGACCTCTTTGTTGCACACCCAGGGCCGACCCCGGGCTCGGCTCTGTTCTTTCCTTGTGGCTGGCCAGGTAGAATTTGATTGCAAAATAAATATTTTATTTTTTCATATTAATTTGGCTGGACAAATTTTCATTTATAACAGTTGTAACACATAAAAGGAAGAATCCCCATTTATTCCACCATCCCAGCCTCAATACATTACCCCACCAGTTAATTTTTAACACTGTTTTCCCATTTTTGGATTGGTGTCTGGGTTGTTTTTTTCTAGGATGACCTCCCCGTTGTCATCTATTTTCAACAGTCTGATATATTAAACTTTCCACAAACACCCCTTCATTAGCCAATAAACAGTCTAAAGCCAGCCTATTCTGGTACACTGCAGTTTTTCCCCATTTTGCCTGCAGGTACTCAATTTGGGTGGGTCTGTGGCTGTTGACATGGGTGTGTGTACCAAAAAGGAACTTTGGTATCTTTCCGTGTAATACTTTCTGTAGCATTTGTGACACGATCTTGCTGCTATCTCAGAAGGGAAAAGACAACAAATGAGAGACAGAAACAGGAATGACAGAGGTCTGGCATGGCTTATACCCCCACCTCCCCTGCCTGTGGGGTTGCTGCCCACAGCAGGTACGTGTGATCTTCTCACTGGTGCGTACAGTGCTCAATCCAGGCTTGCCCTCTGTTTCCCTTGTCACTCCTTTTTGCTGATTTTTCTAGGCAAGTCCTTTTCAACACTCCTTTGGTGTGTTTTGGTGTTGCCCATTTTAGATGTGATAGTCCATTCCTCACATTTCTTCACAAGTCCTCTGCCTCTGTTTCCCACTTTCTCTAACAACCTGAATACCACCTTCTTTCAACTACTCAAAAAGTCCTTTCTCTCACAATACCATTCAACACAATCCACCTGCCTCCAAGGAGATAAAGTAAAGCTCAAAATAAACAATCTACATTATATATACTTCCATTCATCTACATTTACTCACTTCTATTTTTCACTCACTTTCACATACAAGGTACCTTTTACTTTCAAACAGTCTACATTACATATCTACACCCTGAGTGCTCATGGAATGTTAATCCATCAACCCAGCAGGTTTAATCCTGGATGTCTCCCAACCCAGCAGAATTTTAGGTGTTACTGTTTTCCAACCCCAGATCCCCTTGGACATTTTTAACCTTCAGTCCAGCTGTGTTGTCCAACCCCAGATCCCCTTGGGCATAACCTCAATCCGCAACCCTGAGTGCTCTTGGAATGCAAATCCCCCAACCCTCTGGAAGGAGCCCCCAGAAAACAAACCCCCACGGCTCCTCCCCACCCACCTGATTTGGGAAGAATTTTCTCTGAGAGAAGTGGAAAAGAACCTGTTTATTTAACAAACAAAACACTCCCCAGCACTAAAAAAAATGAACACCAGATGACAACAAAACTCTTTCACCACTCTGCAGAGATGACAAATCCAGAAAGTCTCTCCTGGGGGTGGTCGCCCGGGTCTGGGCACTGGGGATTGCTCTGGGCACTGGGGATGGCTGCTGCAGATCACAGAGCGCAGGCTCCCGGTGCTCCTCGGGGTTCCCAGGTCCCAGTCCAGAGCAGGTTGGATGGTATTCAGAAGAAGGAAAGGGAAAGAAACAGTCCAGGGAAAAAATTGGACTGCCTAGTTAAACTAACTAACAGGAAAAAGCAAAGGCAAGAGCGGAAGCAAGAGCAAGCAAACAAAGCCAGCAAAAGCAAGCCAAGCCAGCCCACACAAGCCTCTTGTGGAGAACAGACCATGGGGGGAGGTGAGCCAGCTGATAACAAGACAAAACAAACCTTCACTTTCAGAGTCAGTTCTGAGAGCACAGAACAGAATATCAAACATGAACAGAACCTACAACTGGGGATACAAACACCAGAACCTCACCCTGGGACACCTGGGTTTCCACATCAGCAGGAGACAGTTCCTGACAGTCGAAGGATCAGCGGCAGGGTCCTCATCACACCCGTTCCTTAAATGTTATCTGGCCATGCAGACGGTTTTAGCTACTTCCACAAGTACTTTAAATCAACATTGGCTGTTTCACAAATACCTCTGAGTTATTACTGTCAGTTAGTTACAAAAATAAAAGCATTAGTTATTATTTCACAACTACAGCTACTTCTGCAAAAGTTAACATTCTAATGCACAAACCATGGCATCCAGTTCAATATTTTGCAAAAGCCAAAAGTAGTATGTATGTTTTTCACACTGTGCACAAACTAAACTATCATCCAAGAATGATGTTCTGAGGATATGAGCTACACAGGGGCCAGGGCATTGGCCACAAAAAGCTGACAAATTATATTACAGCAAAAGCAGTTAAAAGTGATTACAAACTATACTGCATCAAAATCGTTGTGACTAAGAATAAGTTGCAGAAGTCAAGACATAAGAGCAAAAGCCACCAACTACATAGTTCTCTATAACAAACCCAGGGCAGGTGTTTCCCTTGCAGGGAGCACTGGGGCCTTCCCCGGGCCCCTTCTGCCCTCTGGCAGAGCCGGTGGCATTTTCCAGCACACGCAGTTTGTAACCAAGAGTCGGGTGCAGCCCAGAAGGCTCCGAGCGCCTCCTCCCAGGCTGACTCTGCAGATCCGAGGCTGCTCTGGGCTCTGCCAGGGCTCTGCTGGGGCTCAGCTCTGGGCCAGGCTGGGCCCGCTCTCCCCTCACATTGCTCCGGGCAGCCGAGTCACAGAGGGAGGAGGAAGGGACACCTCAAGGGAGTTGAGGTTTAAGAGAGTTTTTATTCAAAAACCTGCCATACCAAACAGGCTGTCATAAGAGCCGTAACAAACAGGCTGTCCTAACTACCATAACCAACTAACACTTCTAACTACCATCACTAACTAGTCGTCCTAACTAACTACTGTAACTAAAAGCTGTCCTCCAGTGCTTCATCTCCTCCGCTGCTCCCTCAGTTGCTTTGCTGCGGTGATCAGAGGGTTCAGGCTGGAGAGAGGCTTGGCTGATGATAAAAATGGGTGCTGCCCAAAGGATAAAAAAGAAAGAAATGAACTGTTACTTTCCAAAGCCAACTTCCTCACAGACTCTGTTGCAACAGGACAAAGGGAAATGGTCTGAAACTCAGGAGAGGGAAGCAGGCTCAGGTTAGATCGCAGGCAGAATCTTTTTGCCAGGAGTGGGGAAACACTGACAGAAGGTGCCCAGGGATGTGGGAGGTGCCTCCTCCCTGGGAACATCCAAGCTCAGGCCAGGCAGGGCTCTGAGCACCGGACCTGCCTGAAGATGGCCCTGCTCCTTGTGGGGCACCAGGGGCAGATGCCCTCGAAAGGACCCTGCCAAGCCAAACCCGGCGAGGATTCTGCTTGCTTTGCGTGTGGAACGCAGCGAGGCTGGAGACTATCGGAGGGGCCCCAGCAGAAAACCCCTCCCTGGCGCTGCTGCTTCCCCTCGGCCGCTCGGCATTCACCTGCAGCAGCTCCTGGGCAGACCAGCGCTGCTCCTCGTCCGGCTCCAGGCTGCACTCAAGGAAGTCCCGCAGCAGAGCCAACAGGCGCCGGGGCTCCTGCAGCTGCGGGGTCCCGTTGTGCCGGATCAGAGCGCGAGCCTGCAGGAAAAGCAAACTCAGCGCTCTGCCAGCTTCCTTCCCACCCACAGGTGCTCACAGCGACCCCGGGTTCTCAGCCCCAGCTCCAGGGGCACTTTCCTCCCTGGCACAGATGCTGCTCACAGCTCATTGTCCTGTGCCAACCAAAAAACCCAAACCCTGGTGCTGCCACAGCCATTGGAAAGAGCTGATGCTCTTGATTCACATTTTCAGGTCATCCTCACAGACAGAAGAGCTGCAACAGCATAAATCCCAAAGCAAATTGTTGCTGGAGAATGCAGAATATTTGTTTGTGTTGAGGCTCGAGTGCTCTGGGAATTCCCTTCCCCAGGTGCAGAAACCTCCAGCTGCTGCTCCCAGTGCAGGGTCACCCTGTGCTCACAGGGCTCTGCAGCCCCTGGAGAATTTGCCTCTTACCATGGCCCTCGTTTCCTTGAAGTAAGGAGGTTCTCCTTCCACCAGCTCAATGGTCACAATGCCAAAGGACCAGATGTCCACCTTGGGGCCATAAGGAGAACTGGTCACAACTTCTGGGGCCATCCAGTGAGCAGTGCCCATCATGGAGCTGCGCCGGTCCTGCTCAGAGCTGAGCTGAGCACAGAGGCCAAAATCAGCTGAGGACAGAAACAAACACTGTCAACGGCAGCTGGAATGAGGAAACCAAGCACCAAGACTCCCCACTCTCAGTCTGAGAATGCAGTAGTGAAGTCAGCTGGAAAAGTGCTCAGGGCTGTAGCCAAGGGAAGGTGGAACTGGACCCTTAAAGAAACCCTCAGCTTTTGTGCAGTGGCTTTTACTGATTCCCTTGAAGCTTTAGATTCCAACTCCTGCCCCTCTGGCTGGGCCATACCCAGAGCAAAGCCACCCCTGGCACCCTGCTGCTCTCCGGAGCTCTCTGCAGGGGCAGCCGCTCTCAGCTGGCAGCAGGGGCCGGGCAGTGCCCCCAGCAGCCCTTGTGGGGCTCTGGCCGGCACTGGGAAGCAGCCCCACAGCCGCACCCGGGAGCGCCGTGCCTGGCCAGGAACACCCACCCAGCTTGACAGAGCCGGCCGTGCCCAGGAGGATGTTGGAGCTCTTCAGATCTCTGTGCATCACCCGGTTCGCATGGAGGAAATCCAGGCCCTGCAGGCACTGAGAGAGAACAAGAAACACCAGGACAAAAACCAATGGCCAGAATCTATCACACAAGAAAGGACAGTTCCGAATTCTGCCAGCAGCAGCTTTGCTGTGACAGGCCAGGAGTGCAGAGCAGACAGGCTCCAGGCAAACGGTTCAAGGCAAAGCTGAGAACAGCACATCAAATCCAGAACAGACAGAGAGTGCCACAACAGCAGGAAAGAGAGCAAGAACAGAGCAGGAGTGCAGCGATGCTGGCAGGCCGTTCACTGCAGAGGCTCTTTCTTCTCCAGCTCATAAAAACAACAGAGAAACAGAGCCCTGAGCATGGAGCCACTCCTGTTCTCACGCCTCTGTGGAAGGACCATCGTGCCCAAGCCGTGGCAGCCACAGGCAGGATCCCTCACCTCCCGACTGACAGCTGCCATCTCTCCTTCAGCCATGCGTGTCTGTCTGACAACGTCCTGCAAAGTTCCTCCATCCATGTATTCCATCACCAGCCAGAGATCTCCGTCAACAAGGAAGCTGGAAGAGGAAAGCAGTGACATGGAGACGAATGTGCAGTGCTCAATTCCCCCGTGGAAAAGCCTGGAGTGGAGTTTTGTTTCCAGGTCACTTGTTCATGAGGACAGAATCTGATGGAGAGACATTCCTGCCAGGCTGCAGAGTCCTTGGAATCTGCACAGTCTAAAGGAGGAGACACCTGTGAGAAAGGAGAGGCCTTAGATGGCAAGCAGGTGAAAAAAGCAGTTTAGCAACAGCCCAGATCAGTGTGGAACCACAACACTGGCCCCCAGCTGGTTCAGCTTCTGAGCTCATCAGTTCCACCATTCCCTGCAGAACAAGGCAACACAACTCCCAGCGTTATCCAGGGGAGGAGGCCTTGCAGCACTTGGGACAAAAGCAATCAGAAAACCTTTCAGAAAGTCCCTTCAGAAACAGGCAAGGCCAGTGCAAAATGGGCAAATGAGGCATTTCTGGAAACAAGGCCCTGGTTTTCCTGGCATCTGCAGCAATGGAAAAGGGCTGGGAAGAAGAAGCCAAGGGAAATAATTTCTGCTGTGTTTTATCAGCACTTGTTGTAAGACACAGAAAAGGGGGTCAGCTTGAAGGAAAAACCAAACCAAAGCAACCAAAGCACATGGAGGGAGTGAACTGCCAGGCTGTTGTTTTGGGAAGATACGGCTGGGTCAGGCATTTTCAAAACAGGCTACAGACTACGGGTGCCAGGAAAGGTAAAGGCAGGGCCCGTGCATGGGATGAGTCCTGGAGCACTCACCTGTCCAAAGAGTTGACAATGTTGGGGTTCTTCTTGTCCTTCAGGAGCAGGAGCTCATTCACAGCTCGTTCCCCGTTCTGCCCTCTGAGACTCATTTTCTTTATGGCCACCTGAGGGGACATTGCAGACCTTTAACTGGAGGAGTCTGTGGCAGGAGGCCACAGCCAACACGGGGCGAGGCTTTTTGGAGCGACCCAGCCGGGCTGTGCCAAACTGCCCTGGGATGGGCACCAGAGCTCAGCAAGGGCCACTCCCACAGCCCATTGCTCTGCTCGCTGGGGCTGCTTACAGGATACACGGCCAGAGACATTTGGCCTTGCAAGCTCTGCAGAAATGGCCCCTCAGCTGTCAGCCTCCCAGCTCTAACCACATTCTCTGCACCTACAGTCTTCTCATATGGCCTCAACACTCTCATTATTATTCAAACACATTTTGCAAGCAGGAGGTAATTCTGGTTCTGTGAAAACAGAGCAAAACAGCCAGTAACCCTTTAGCAATTGCATGGGATTTGGTCATGATTTCAGATGCAGCTGCTTTTTTTGGGATTGCACAACAAAGCAAACACACACATCCATTGCTCAGGTGATCCCTGTCACAGGCTGTCACTGACCCCAGACCCAAACAACTGCAGGGTTTAGGAGAGAGTTTTGCCCTGGACATCCATCTTCTCATTTCTCTCCCTCTCTCTCTGTGGACAGCTGAAGTGGAACTAAAGCCCCAAATTGAGCCCAAGCAGGATCTCTCCCTAATTAGGCCTTGAGGTACCCTTTGAAGATGAAATGCAGGATGGAAAAACTGCTAAATAGTGTTCCTGTCTGCGGCTGGGGTGAAGATAAATTGGGCCTCAGTCTCCAGCCCTGATCCATTCACACTTTTAGATGTGAAGAGCAAGCCAGCGCGTCCTGCTCTGACAGACACCGCTGCCCTCCTTGCATCCCTTTGGGCACTCCAGAAGGACCAAGTGTGTCCCAGCTGTGCTCTGCAGGCTGACACTGCTCTGCCTTCAGAGGAGCAGCCTGTGCAGGAAAGCTCTGCTGGCCCCCAGAGCTGCAGCCACAGCTCCCAGCAGAGGGGAGAGCCCTGGAGAGCTGCCAGATGTGCATATTTCCTAAAATATGAATATCGATCTAATATCGATCTCCAACTGAGACAGACAAAAACTCTCTAAGAGTTTAAAGTTAGAAAGTGTATGTTTATTGAGACAGCCAGGCAGTACGTGGGATAATTCCCTAATGCACACTGCAAAAATCACAGGTATTATAAAGCTTTTTTATTTACAGAAGTCTTGAATACACAAAATATGAATGCATATTCATATCCCTGTCACTTCCTCTGCTCCGCTTCACATGCTAATTGGCAAAAAGGCAATTAAGCATTGTGGGAACTCAAAATGTCTCTCAGACATTTTTAGAGGTTCCAGGCCTTGGTCAGAAGCATTCTAGACCCTGGCAGACAGCTGAAAAACAGCTGTGATTTTGAGTTTGAGCCATGGAATGAATTACCAACTTTGGAGGTGGAACAAGCAATCACAAAAGGTTAGATAGTATAGTATAAGTAGTTACGAAGTAGAGGGGAAATTTTTTTAGTATTGTACAGGGGGGTTTTAGCACATGTACAGGGGGGTTTTCACTTTGTACATGGGGGTCAGAAGTTCTAAGATGGAGGAAAGTGGGCTGAACCCATCCTTCTTCCTTCTTCTTCCTTACCTCCATGTTCTTGGTGATGTTGGCTTAGAGTAGAAAAACACTTGGCAATGTAGGTAGTAGGTATTGGGGAATAATTGTAAACATGTTATACGTAATATATCATATAAAAGATAGCAGCAGCCCTGGGCGGGGGGAGAGACAAAGAAGACAGCAGAGAGAGAGGATGTCAGTGTGTGTGTGCCTCTACCCAGGCCACTGATCAAATAGCTGCAGTCCAAGAACATAATCTGTTAGATAACTAGCAATAAACTGCCTTGAGACCGAACAGCTAAGCCTGCGGAGTTTTTCTTTGGAAGCACGGGTTGGAGGAGGAATTTCACCACCACATGTGGCCCCAAAACAAGGCTGGGGTTCTCACATCTGGCGTCCCTGGTCGGCCATCAACAAAAAGAAGAAAAAGAAACATCAAACAACCTCCAACCTCCATCGGCAGAAAAAGAAAAAAAAAAAAAAAAAGAAGAGCAGTACACACTCTCCGCATTTTCAAGAAGAGAGGGAGCGGAAAGCTCAAGATAAGAACTTGACCTTCACCAAGGCATTTCGTCTGGAGGACAGCCAGGGGGAGAGAAACCAGAAGCGCGCCTGGGATTCCTCGCCTGTGGCCTGCTGGACGATGGACAGTGCCATCTCCGGACTGACTTCATGCTGACTCAGCTTTTGGTGAGAATGGTTGAAATTAAGAACATGGGGAGGGAAGGAATTTTCCGAAGGACACACCAAAGATATTTTTTAGCCCTATAGGGCGAAACTTCTACCCATCAGGTAGAGACAGCCCAAATGAAATGAAAGCTTTGTTATCATAGGTGCGGTGTAGTCACTCGCACACAGATTTATATTTTTTCTTGGGATTGAATTTTTGGCAAAAGATCAATAAGTAACTTTATTACTGAGCCACAAAAGGACAAAAAAATAAGACTGCTGCAAAACTTTTGCTTTTAACAAGGACAATGTTATAGCCAGCTCTACAGCACGGCACGTCCAGCCGGACAGCTGGGGTTTCTATGGGAGCACAAAGGGGGAAGATCGCCCAGCCAGCAGCTTGGGGCAGTTTTCCTCACCACAGATCCAGGGGAAGCAGGACTGCCTTCCATGGACAATCAGGGGATGGTCTGTCATCATGCCCTGTGTGTCCGGGTTCCCACTGTTCCTCAGTTTCCCTCGAACCTCAATCCCTGAGCTCCTCCAATGCAAATCCCCCAGACAGAGAGATAAGCCAAGCACAGCCGCAGCCCCCGGTGGGGGAAGGGACCAAGCGCTGCTCGAGTCCAAACCCGCGGCGGGAGGGACGGCGGCGGCGGCGGCGTCTCCTGTGAGGGAGGGTGCAGAGGGAGTGCAGAGCAGAGAGGGAAGAGGAGGGGAGAGGAGAAATCTCTCGTGGCTGCTCGGGCTGGGAGTTCAAAACAGCCCGCGGTGCAGGCGAGAGTTGGGGCAGCGGGAACAACGCAGACACGGGGCGGCGGGGGCGCGGGTGCAGCGGCCAGGCGTCCCGAGCGTCCCGTGACGCGTTTGGTGTCGAGAATCCGTGAAGCCGCAAGAGCGGCCACCCAAGAGGCGGGGGGCAGCTGCCGGACCGCGGCAGCCAGACCCGCTGAGGAAATAGCAGAGGGACAGCGAGAGGCGTCCCTCGCTGCAGCTCAGGCGGCGGGCACGCGTGTGAAGGTCGAGCAAAACCCAACAGCCTCGGGTGCAGGGAATTCTCGCATCTGGAACGCGTGGGACGGGGCGCAGGCGGGGCGGGGCCGGTGCGCGCGGGCTGTGGGTGCTGGGACAGTCAGGAGAGGGGCAAAGCGAGATGGGAAACATCGGTGCCGGAATGGGAACAGGAGGGTGATTGCGTCAGCCCGGGGGGGACGGCAGTGGCTCTGAACCAGGCGGTGCGAGCCGGAGCGAGGCGAAAGCACGGCCGGGACCAGAGCAGGAGCGTCCTCACCCCCGGGGTGACACAGGCAGGGACGGGGCATGGCCAGGATGACTCAGGGCATGGTCCGTCGCAGTTCCCATGGCAACAGCCAGCACAAACCCACAGCCACCCCTGCCAGCTTCAGACGCGGCCAGAACAGAATAGTTATTGCATCAAAAATTAGTTACACATGAATCGGTTGTTAGAAGAAATGTTAGACTGAAAGTTTATCAGGAATTAGTACGGGGTTTGCGAATGTAAATCAATTGTCGGAAGTACATATTGGAGAGCGAAGTGCATGGAACCGTGGCGCGGGGTCTTTCGCATCTCGAGCGCGGCACAGGCACTGACAGCGTTGGCGGCGGCGGCCGCCAGCCAGCCAAGTGCCCACAGGCTGCGCGGTGACCGCGCGGGGGGGGAATCCCGAGCGCGGGACGCGGCGCGGGGCGCGGCGGCGGCGGGGAGCGGCGGTCGCGCGCTGATGACGTCAGCAGAGCGCTGAACCACACTGAGCAGGGACAGACACCGGGGCCGGGCGGGACGACCCGGGCGGGACTGGAACGGTGCCAGGTCCAGTCGGGCGTGAGAGGGGACATTCCCGAGCTCACGGCCGTGGCCGGGGCCGGCGCGGCGGGGTGCAGTCGGGGCTGGTGTTCCTTCTCTCGTTCCCATGGCGACACAGACAGAGACGGGTGAATCCAGAATGCACACTGCGTTTGCAGAAGTTAAAGCGAACGCAGAAGTGTCAGAGAGGGACAGATTGCAGGAATGGGTCCAGCGTAGCCGACACTGGGTGTGAGCGAGGGCTGAGAGCAGGAGAGAGACACAGTCACCCCAATGCAGGCAGAAGCGGGGTGTGACTGTGCCAAAACTGCTCCCGTCCAAACCACTCAGGCTCGTGCAAGCGGGGACGGGGCAGAGCCAAGGCAGGGATTTCCTCAGTCACTGCCTCTCCACAGCAGAGCTGCGGTGTGACAGATGCTGAGGCTTTTTCCACTGCAGTGCACATCAAAACATTAACAACAAATACACGGCACAGCCCAGAAACCACAGCAGTCAAAGTAAATAACTTTTTGCAATCACATCTATTACACCAAATGTCCCACAGCAATGATGAGATGGAATTCCAACATTCACCCAAAAAATAAGATACAGCTAAGTCGCCACTTGAAATTATAAGGACCTTCTTCAAACTTCTCCAATGTTTCTAAATGCTAACCCCAGATTTTTTAGTTAGGTGACAGAATTGATCAGCACATGCACCCATCCGGTGTGGTGAAGTGATATTGTTTATAGAACATAATGTGAAAAAGAGATAGTATAATGAGAATTGAGATAGAGAATTGAATAGCATGAAACTTTAGTAATTTATTATGTTAAGATTTAAGTTAAGTTGTATTTTAGCATTTTATTAATAATAGAATTGAATTTTATATATAGTTTAATTTAAGTTTAAGTATTGTTTAATTAGAGTATATCACTTTAAGTTTATCTTAGTTTGGGCCCTGAAAAAGTTAAGTTTATAAGTGCTTAATTGATAATGAATTTATATATTGTTAATTTGATATATATATAGGTTTCATAAAGTTAATATAATTTAGGGATTTTTTTACCAATATTTTATATGTTAAGTTTAAGTAATGTTTAATTCAAAAAATTATTTTAAGTTTTTCAAAGGTTAAGTTTGTTCAATTAACAAAGTTTAGTTATTTTTCTTTAAGAATAATAAGGTTTTGACTGAAAGAGTTTATGAGATGATAATGAATATTAAGTTAAAGGGAAAACAGTCTATCGGATTTTTGGTTTTATTTTAGTCTTTTCTGTTTTATTGTAAGTTTATCAGTGTATAAGAGTCTTGAAGAAATTTATTCTGAGTTTTTCTGAGATCGATTTCATTGTTTAATGATCACTTGTTTATTTTGTTATTTCTTTGTGTAATGATACAAAGAGTGTTTGTTTCCAAATTCTTTCTTTTGCGTTTAACTATTTAAGTGTTTTATAAATGTTATTGTTAAGAAATTTTATCATGTTATCAGGTGAAGCTCTGTGCTTTGTTCTTTCATAGCGAATTTTCGTATGTTTTATTGTTGTTTTTGTAATCTCATCCAGGTTACATGTCATTCTGAAGTTTCATTTTGGATTTTAACTATGTTGTGCATTTTTCTAGGTGAACTCTCTGGTTTGTTTTTATATTTCTTGTGAGTGGAATCATTGCATTTCTATTTTTTAACACTCTTGAATGTTTTTCAGAAAATCTCAGAGACAAATGCCTGAAGCATTCTGACAATGTTTTATCAATGTTTATTTTATGGTTTCTTTCAATTGAAAACACATCTGTTTCCTTCAAAGGAGTTTCAAGAAGAATGAATCCTCGTGTCATTTGATCAATTTATCAGTTTGAACTTTGAGTGTTTATTTTATATGAAAATGTTATAATAAGTTGTTATGTTTTAGGTATCATATATGTAATGTTAGTATAAGCTTTGTTTAAGATAGTATGATAAAGAGCATCACTCCAATTTAAAGTTTGGGTTTTGGCCAGGCCCTGATTTTAACTTGGACGGATGAGTTTGCCAGCAAAATTCAGAGGTTTTTGCACAAAAATGAATGTTGTATAGATCATTTTGATCCATCAATTCGATCCTACAAATTTGACAGCTGACACAGCTTTGGGGTGAGACTTGTCAGCCCTGCCCGGGAAGGGAATGCCAATTTTCACTGAAACAAGTGTTTCAGCTGTTTGCAGACTCTGAACCACTGGCACAATGTTTCTGATAATTATGCTTTGTTCAATTTTATATATGTTATTTAGAATCTTTCTTTTGAACTCTTTTGAATTGTTATTGATTTTGATAAATTTTCTGCATTTTATTATTACGATATTTTGTCTTGTTCTATATTATGTTTTATATTTTAACCTTCTTGTTTCAAAAGAGAAGAAGAGAGAAAAAAGAAAAAAGGTGTAAAGAGAGGAAAGAGAAAAGAAGTGAAGAAGTGCCTGAAATAAGGCTGGAATAAGCAATGAAAATTTTGTATATTTTAATCTTTTGAGATTGTTCTTTTGTAGATTTGATTTCACTGATTGTCGAGGAAAATATGAGGAGAGTGCCAGACACTGGACGGATCAAATTGAAAAAATCAGTCAAGTTAATAACTTTGAGCAAGGATCGTGGTAATGTTTTCATTAAGTTTAAAATAGATCTTTGTTTTTATCTTACAGGCCCTCAAAAGGTGTTCTTATAGATTTAGAGATAATGGCTCAGATCATTGTTAAGGCAAACACCGGATTGCTAACAATGTCAGGCAGAGATTTCCTAATCATTCATTTACATTTAAAGAAAGAAAAAATATTTTGAGTGGACAATCCAAAGTCACAAGATTTTTCAATCACGTTGTTAGAATACCCAGAAGTTTGCACAGTTCATTTTTTTAGCTCACAATACGTTAAATGCAAAAATAAGTTTTAGAGAAAAATCAAAAATAAGTTAAGAATCAATAGAAAAGATGACAGTGTTTACTGATAGTTCAAGGAAAACTCACAAATCACATGGAAAATTCCAAAAATAGAGAAATGGGAATCAGATGTAAAAAATGGTAAAAGACTCACCACAAATTGTAAAATTAGTAGTAATAGTCAGGGTTTTTCAGTTATTTCAGAAGCCATCAATCTGATCACAGATTCAGTGTATATTGCAAATGTGACCAAACAATTAGAGGAATCACTTTTAAAACATACGGACAATGAAGTTTTATATTCGTATCTATTATCTATGAAAATAATCCTAAAAGACAGAGAACATAAATATTTTGTTATGCACATCAGAATGCATTCTTCATTTCTGAGGTTTTTAGTAAAAGTAAATGTTCATGTAGACAGATTCACAGAGTCCATCTCACAAACACTGCCAGACATTTTTGAGCAAGAAAAATTGAGCCATGCATTTTTTCACAAAAGTATACAAACATTGATGGAATCCTTTCGCTTTCTAAAGGTCAGGCAAAGGAAATCATCAACGCTTGTCAGAGTGTCAGTTTGTACAGCGTCCTGTATTTACAGGAGTGACCAATTTGAGAGGTTTGAAAAAAGTCTTCAGCTGTGGCAAACTGATGTCACAAAATATGCATTTTTTGAGAAGCTTGAAAACATTTGTGTTTCAGTTGATATGTTTTCACATTTATGTTTCAGTTCACACATTTTCAGGAGCAATTTTTGGATCATGACATACAGGAGAAACCACAGAATATATCATACCTTGAAATCCATTTGGATAAACAGACAAGGAGGAGGCAGGAGCAACATCTCACATGCAGTTGAACAAAATTTTGTATGTGAATTGTCAGACATTTTACAAACAGTGCACGAGCAGTGCTAAGGGAAAATTCTTCAGTTTTGGTCAAAAACCCAGAGTCAGGACAAATTGAAAGTTCATTTACATTAATAACTTGGGGCAAGGGTTTTGTTTATGTTTCTATAGAACGAGGATCGAAGTGGATGTCGGCAAGGCACGTGAAACCTTATCGGGCACAGATGCCAGTGAACATGGACCAGAGAAGCAGAGAAGCAAGCACGCAGACAAAGATGGACAGCAATGCTGCAGACGTCTCGTCAGACAACGATTGGGAACTCAGAGACTTGGGGTTTTTCTGGGGAATCAAGTGTTGTTTGGATGTTGCTGCATTGCGGGGTTTCTCACAGAGGTTGGGGACATGGACATGGGGTTCAGACAGATAGTGTTCATGTGCTTCATTCCTTTGCTTGTTGCCTTGGGCAATGGGACAGGCTTTCCCGTGAGACAACTAAAGGAAAAGGTGTGGGAGACTTTGGCAAAGGCAGCGGGTCTGGACAGCATTTGCCTGACCCATTCAGAACTGGGGGAACAATTTTTGACATGCTTGGTAGGTGTGCCAGTGAAGGAATGTCCAATTCCAGGGGACACCCCTCCAAAAAGGTTCTGAAGTCCTTTTCGGATCCTATGGAGGGATGGCGTGTCTGGACACAGTTCCTTCCTGTGGCTCACTTTGAACCTCCAGAGTTGGAAAATTTTTGGATCGACAAAAATGGGATTTGGTACCGAATTCAATCCATTGAGAGTGGCAAAGATAGATAATCAGATAGTAGATATCATTCCAAATCAGTTCTTTCATAGAAATGCCTGGTGCAATCACACCAAAGCGATGAGCAAACTATCCCTTCAACACCCAGCCACTTTACCGAAGGGAATGTTTTTTCATTTGCGGGGACAGAATTTGGCCTGTATCCCTGCAAAAGTCAAAAGCAGTCCATGCAGCATTGAGGAGCTCTCATTGATAACACCTGATTTGAAAACTTTAAAGGAGCAGACACACAGGAAAGAGAAAAGGTCCTTTGAACAATATAGCCAAGTTGTGATAATGATGTCTGTATTTGGGACAAGGCTCGGAGAATTGCAGTTGCAATTTTCTCACCCCAAAAACAGCGTTGGGGGTGACCTTGACACAATTGGACCACATAGCATGCTGGATTGAGTAAACATAATCGTGCCATTTCATCTGCACTGAGTGACATGTTAACAGATATCAGCAGTGCAAGACAAGCGGTGCTTCAGAACAAGGCGGCAGTTGGTTATTTGCTGCTGTCACACGGGCACAGACATGAAAAATTTGAGGGGACATGCTGCATGAACTTGTTTGATCATTCAAAATCTATTCATGAAAATATGAAACAAATGCAAAGTAGTATCAGCAAATTGAGAAAAAAGAAACTTACAAGATTCTGGTGAAATGATTTCATTGGCTTTTTTAATCTTTCACCATTGTGGAAAAACTTTTTAAAATAGTGTTATATATTCTTATAGCGTTTGTAGTTCTACTTGTTCTGCCATGCATTTTCATGTGCATTCAAAGAGCCTTGAACAACATGGCAAAGCAGGTGTTTCTGGTTCAAACAGGGAGGGGAGATGTGGGAACTCAAAATGTCTCTCAGACATTTTTAGAGGTTCCAGGCCTTGGTCAGAAGCATTCTAGACCCTGGCAGACAGCTGAAAAACAACTGTGATTTTGAGTTTGAGCCATGGAATGAATTACCAACTTTGGAGGTGGAACAAGCAATCACAAAAGGTTAGATAGTATAGTATAAGTAGTTATGAAGTAGAGGGGAAATTTTTTTAGTATTGTACAGGGGGGTTTTAGCACATGTACAGGGGGGTTTTCACTTTGTACATGGGGGTCAGAAGTTCTAAGATGGAGGAAAGTGGGCTGAACCCATCCTTCTTCCTTCTTCTTCCTTACCTCCATGTTCTTGGTGATGTTGGCACTCACAGATTGGTTTAGAGTAGAAAAACACTTGACAACGTAGGTAGTAAGTATTGGGGAATAATTGTAAACATGTTATACGTAATATATCATATAAAAGATAGCAGCAACCCTGGGCGGGGAGAGAGACGAAGAAGACAGCAGATAGAGAGGATGTCAGGGTGTGTGTGTGTCTCTACCCAGGCCACTGATTAAATAGCTGCAGTCCAAGAACATAATCTGTTAGATAACTAGCAATAAACTGCCTTGAGACCGAACAGCTAAGCCTGCGGAGTTTTTCTTTGGAAGCACGGGTTGGAGGAGGGATTTCACCACCACATGTGGCCCCAAAACAAGGCTGGGGTTCTCACAAAGCATGTGTGGTTCTGTTCCCTGAAATGACTCGGGGGTCCATTTTGGGGAGGGATCTCCAAAATGAAGAAGTAAAATAAGTCTTCCTCGTTCTGACCTTTCTGCCTTTCCCATGCACACGTGACAAATGAATCCTTGCCGTTTCCCTGTGCTTAATGGATTCCTAAAGAATGGGAAATCTGCAACTTTTTTTATCATCTTCACTTTTGGCCCTGGCCCACACTGGGAAGGAGTCAGATAAACCCGTGTGGGCATTTCCCTTCCCAAGGGGCTCCTGGGGAGACAAAGGAGACAAGAAGGATTCCCCATCTCGTGACATTCCCTTTTTTCCTTCAGTAGCCCTATTGCAGTCACTGCATACAAGAGTTTACTTGATCCCTTTGTTGCCAGGGAGCACCCAGAACTTGAACCTTGCTGGATCCAGCCCTGTCTGCCCATCACAGAGGGAAAAGATAAAGAACCTGGGTGGGGGTTGAGCCAAAATGGCATTTTGCCACTTCTGATCTGCTCACAGCTTTTGCAGCAGGGCAACAACCCCATCTCTGCAAACCAATCCCTTTTGCAAGGCACACGTGGACCTTGCTGGCAGCTCAGGGCTCCTGAAGGGGCTGCTGCAGTTGGCAACTGGAGCTGTTGTTGAACTTTTCACATTGCTAAACCCCCCCTGCCAAATGCCATCAACTACCTGAGGAAGGACACAAAAATATTACCCTAGAGGAAGTGGGGCCAAAAGCTTGGAAAAGGATGAAAGAAATGTTCTGATGATGACAATGTCAAAAAACCACAATTTTTTTTTGATAGCAAATGAGTACCCACAGCCCTCCAGCCCTCCCAGACTGGCAGGCCGAGCGGGGCCGTTTCCATGGTGTGAGGAGCTGGCAGCCTGCAGAGAGAAACCAGAGAGCCACGGTCAGTCACAGAAGGCTCCTGTGCCCCTGTCCCACCACGGCCTGTGCCTGGGCCAGGCTGCTGTGTGCTCAGAGCCCAAACCCCCCAACCCATTCTCTGTTTTTAGCGAAGGGCAGAGTGGTAAGCCACATTCCATCTCCTCTGCTGAAGCACAGCCCAGCAGCCTCCTCAGCAGCTGCAAGGGCGGGGTGCCCGTGAGCCGGGTTTCCTGGCTCCCCGGCAGACCAGGGGTTAAACGTTGGGTGTCTCCTGGATTGTCCCCGGAAAGGGCCCATCTCTGCACGGAGACACCTTTTTTCATTTGTAAATTAGGTCTTTCTTTCTCTGCCAACTGTGGTTTCTCCAGCCCCGGCTGCAGCCACTGGTCATTTAAAACTTGAAGATTCTTTTTCTAGAGGCACAACTGACTTGATGTATATTTTTCATAAGCACAAATTATTCCATAACATATATTACAATGGGGCTGCAGAGATCCCCCTGCAGGTCCATGGGGATGCAGAGATCCCCTGCAGCCCCTGCAGGAGCCGGGCTGGAGCTCGGCGATGCCTGAGAGGAGCTGTGAGCCCGCGGGCAGAGGGGCCCCGCTGGAGCAGCCTGTCCTGGCAGGACTGAGCCCGTGGCACAGTGACCCACGCTGCAGCACTCGGAGGGGGCTGTGCCCAGGGGATGGACTCCGCTCCGAGAAGTTCCTGGAGAAGTCTCGGCCGGGAGAGAGCGCAGGGTGCAGCAGGGAACGACTCCTGTCCCTGAGCAGAGGGAGAAGCCCCGGGGGATGAGCTGAGCATGGCCCCATTCCCTGTCTCCTGCCCTGCCGGGGGAGGAGGTGCAGCTGGGAGCAGGGAGGCGTGGGGAAAGCTGCATTTAAGGCTCTGCACTGACTTCTCCTTCTCCTGCTCCGAGTCTTTGGAGTTTTCTGACAGAAATCTCTCCCCTGCCCCACCCACCCACAGGGCTTTGGGCAGGTTTCCCTTTAGGGGAGAAATCAAAGCGAAGCACTGATGCGCTAACGAGGGGCAGGAGAAGTGAGGCTCCTGGGCTTCCCGCAGAGGCGGAGGCACGGGAGGCGCAGGGCCGGGAAAGCCGTGGCGGGAGGCGCGGAGAAGTTTGTTTGTGTGGGCAGCTCAATCCCGGCTCGGCCCGGGCCCGTGCCGGGGCTGTTCCTCATCTCCGGCTTTCCCCTCACGCAGCCCGGGGGCGCCGAGAGCGCGGGGCGAGGCGGGGCCGTGCGCAGAGCCCGCCCCGAGCTCGCTGCCATTGGCCGCCGGTGCCGTCAGTCGCGGTTGCGGCGCGCTGATTGGTGGGAGCGGGGCGCGGCGCGGCCCCGGCGGCGGGCTGAGGGCGGCCGTGGCCGCGCAGCGCCGCCATTGGCCGAGCGGCTGTGCGGGCCCGGCAGCGGCGGCAGCGGCCGGAGCGCGGTGAGGCGGCGGCGGCGGAGCTCGGAGGCGGCCCCGGCGCAGGTGGGAGCCGCGCTGGGCTCTGCGGGGGCTCGGGGCTGGCTGCGGGCGGAGGGGGCGGCAGGGGGCTCCGGCGGCTCGCCGGTGCCGTGTCCGGCCCGTGCCGGCCCCGGGCTGAGGGCGCTGCGGGAGCGGCTGCCCGCGGTCTCCTTCCCGCCGGGGCCGGGCAGGAGCCGCTGCCGGAGCAGCGCTGGCTCGGCCCGGCTGCTGTGGGTAGGACAGAGGGGCTGCCCCGCGGCCGGGAGCGGGCGGGGAAATTCCCGTCGCCGGAGGTTCGTGTGCCCGGAGGAGAGCGAGGAGTCCTGTCAAAGTGACTTTATTGCCGAGCAGGGGCAGAGGCCGTGGGGCATTTGCCGTGCGCTCTCTGCCGTGCTCGTAGTCCGCAGCCTCCTTTTTATCCTCATTTTCCCGGCCGCATCTCCCTCTGCCTTTGCCCACCGGCTGATTTCCTTGGAAGGTTCCGACTTCCCGATGCGCCTGGAGCCTGTCCTCGTTAATGTGCACCCTCCTTTTGTAGAACAGCCGATATTCATGGCTCTGTTAAGTCTTTGTTCTTCTCCTCGAAGTTCGGGAATGTAGCGGGACTTTGAGCAGCTGTCTGGGTCAACTTGTAACATTTATTGGAACTGATAGTTTCTCCCGTTACTTCCTTCTCTACAAGTGCCCGGCCCTATCTCCAGGCAGATTCACTCCTTGACTCTGTTTTGTCCTTCCCGGGTCCTCTTTGGTTTTGGGATTATTCTCGGTGCCCTCATTCCCTGTCTTTTTGTAGCCGTTTGTGGATCAGGAGGCCTGGCTGCCACCTGCATGCCCTGGCTCAGCTGCTGGATGAGCTGCACTGCCAAGGTGTGGAGCATGGTAAAAAGATGAGAGTTGCTGCAGCACAGAAGAGGAGAAGCAGCATTCCTTTAACCCCTGGTCTGCTGGGGAGCCGGGGAACCGTCTCTCATTTCCATTCTTTCCATGTTTGGACCAGTACATAAACTGCTTTCCTATTTCCTTTGTTAGCTTTTTTAGCAGTTTTCTCTTGTCATCTCTTTGCCAATATAAGTTTGAGTCATTTACTTTTCCACAGACTCCTGTTTTTTCTGCACACAGATATTCTGATCCCATCCCCTGGTGAAATGTTGTGTTCCTCATTTCATGGCTTGGTCGGCAGGAAGGTCAGGAGCTGGAGCTGTCTGGTTGGTTCTTATTCCGAGGACAGCTTGTAAGCTAATTATGGCATTGAAATGATAAATGGGTTCTCTGTCTCCTGATATGATTTTGTGAGAAAAGCCAATCACTTGGTTTTTAAAATATTAGAAGTATAATAGTAATAAAATGGTTAAAAAAAAAGGAATACAATTAGACTAATAAAAATTTAGAGTTAGGACAATTGCATGACAATAAAAACAAAGACTTACAGATGTCTGGATGCTCTCTTGGGCACTTAAGCCACAACAAGCATACCTTGTGAATAAAGGAATCACCCCTAAAAAAATACACTATTGCATATTCATATATCCTTCATGGTTATGCATACATTCTATTTCAAACAAGAAACTCTGTCTGTTGTATGTCAGCTGTTTTTTTTAATCCCCACGGCATCCTCCAGAAATTAACAAGAAATTAACTTCTAGTAAGAAAACCATAAATTCCTCTTGTCTGGACAATTTATGTGTTCCTAGAGTGAATTTAGTTGTTCTCATTCCTTAAAGCTACATTTACCATACTGTTAAAATGTTAATACAGCACAACTAATCAATATAACATAATACATATAGTAACTGTCTGCACAGAGCCATATAACATGCATTTTCCACAAAATAATTTTGTTTCCCAGGGGCTGGTCCATGGTGTTGTAGGATTTGTTCTGGTGCCCCTTCATCTTTTCCCCACGTTTGGGTGCTCCCTCAAGCTGGGGCTGCATCAATTGATCATTTTTTTTCTTACTCCTGAACTTGCTATAGCAAAAGCCCAGTGCTGTGATACACCCTGTACAGCACAGACAGTGACAGCAGATGTTGGAGTGGGCAGAGGGATGATCCCCCCCTTATTTTAGTGAAGTTTTCCCAACATTCTCCATTTGCTGTTTCCCTTTGCAGCTTCAGCCATTTCTGTTGCAGAGTCAGAGATCCTCAGCATGGGCTCTGCCTTCAGCTGTGCAGATTCCATCTGTGCAAGCAGGCAGAGCTTGGGGTGAGGGGCAGAGGGAATCAGCCAATTCCTGCCCCAGGCAAGAAGAGCCAGGTACATTGTCCCCACTTTGCCCCAGCAGTGTTAATTTGCATTTCTAAAGCTCCTCCTGGGTGCCTGGAATGCAGTTTCTCTTCCACAGCAGCCTTCAGCAGCCTCACTTGTGCCCACCCCACAACCTGCTGCTTTTTTTTTCCCCTTCAAATCATCTATTTATTGTTTATGAGTTAAAGGGTCACTTTTAAATCTCATCTAGTTTTGTAAATTTTGAAAAATTTCAATCATTTTGTTTTTAAAATTTTATAAGTATCATAATAATAAAATGGTTTTAAAAATAATAATACAATTAGAGTAATACATTTTGGAGTTAGGACAATTACAAGACAATAAAAAGCAAAGAATTACGGACGTCCCAAGAAAAGCATGACTTGTGAACAAAGGAATCACCCTTAAACCAATACACTTGTTGCATATTCATACATCCTTCATGGTTATGCACACATTCTATTCTAAACAAGAAACTCTGTTGTATCTCAACTATTTCCTTTAATCCCCTGGTGTCTTCAAGTCTGAGCAAGGCCTGAAGAAATTATCTTCTTCTGATAAGAAGCCATAAATTCCTCTCCTTTGGAAGATTTAGGTGTTCTTCGAAGGGAGCATCTCATTCCTAAAAAGAAAACTCCCCCCACATACATAATCTCTATTTTAACATTATGTTGTAACCTAAAACTACACTTAACACAATACGTAAGGGAATTAATACAGCATAACTTTCTAACATTACATATATATTATTCATTGTAACATTTGCGAAAAGCCAATCTTAAATATGCATTTTTCACAATCCCGCCTCTTAATCATTATAATTAATTTGTTTTGAGCAATATTTCTTATCCTCTTGCATTCTTTGGACTCTGTTGGTAATCAAATAAAACATGGGATTAAACAAAGAAGAAATGTCAAAACACTTGTAACACGTAAAAGGAAGAATCCTAATTCCTAATTTCATCCCATTCTCAATACATTACCTCACCTGCTAGTTTTTAACATTATTTTCCCATATTTGGACTGATACCTGGGTCATAATTTTTTTCTGATATCCTTTTTTTTTTTCCAGGATGACATCCTCATTGCCATCTATTTCCAACAATCTGTACACCCCATTCTTTAGCCAATAAATAGCATACAGCCAACATATTTTAACACACTGCAGGTGATGTTTGGCTTTGCAGACTCAATATTAATTCCAATGCCTGAGCAGCTTTGTTTATTATCTTCTCTATAACTGCTTGGAGTCATTTAATATGACTCAGGATATAATTTGGGGTTAATACAGAGCTAGACTGCTGTGCTTCTTTTACCTTTGTTTTTTACTAATTGTCTCTTTACCGAATCTTGGACTATATTTCTAAGATCAAATGTAAAACAAATCCATCTCTCTCCTTTTGGACATTCCATGCCCCAAGTATTACTACTTTTCCCTAAGTTCTTTGTAATGTGATAATTTTCCCCCTTTTTCCTGCAGGTACTTAATTTGGATGGGTTATAACAGTGGCTGTTGACATGGGTGTGTGTAACCAAAAGGAACTTTGGTTTCTTTCCATGTAACACTTTCTGTAGCATTTGTGACACGATCTTGATGCTATCTCAGAAGGGAAAAGACAACAAATGAGAGACAGAAACAGGAATGACAGAGGTCTGGCATGGCTTATACCCCCACCTCCCCTGCCTGTGGGGTTGCTGCCCACAGCAGGTACGTGTGATCTTCTCGCTGGTGAGTACAGTGCTCAATCCAGGCTTGCCCTCTGTTTCCCTTGTCACTCCTTTTTTACTCATTTCCAGGCAAATTGTTTTTGACACCTTTTAACTGTGGTTTCCCACCATTCCTCAGGTATCTCTCAGTCCACAGGCACTGATAATTCCCATCTACAAAACAGAGTTATTACTTCAGTTGGTTTGGGTTCTCTCTGTCTAGGGGATTGATTCAGTACTGATACCTCTTGCAACGAGAACATAGATTTTGTGAACTATAACACCAATTATTCCCATAATTTGAACATTCACTTGTAACCCAGCTAGTGTGTCCAGTATTGGGATGAATCAAATAAAGTATACAGCATAGCACTGATGGCAATTTCCTTTCTTCCCTGTACAAGTCACAGGCTAAGGCCAGACTATAAGAACTCTTTGACTCAAACACTCCCGATCCTCCTGTTTGAAGTGGCAGTGTTCCTCTGCCAAGGAGGTGTCGGAGGCGTCTCAGGGCTTATTCAGGCAGGGCTTAGAACCAGTGATGCAAGCTTCGCCTTATTTCTCAGTTAGGTGTTATTCTTTGTACCTGCCTTGGATCATGTGGGTCTTCCCAAACCATTACCACCCAGTCCTGGTTGAAAGTCAGTTTGGTATCACCCAGTTTAGATGTGATAGTCCATTCCTCACGTTTCTTCACAAATTCTTTTATTTTCCTGTCATGAATTCACCCTCTTTTCCATGGTTGGGATTGCTGCTTCATTGGTATCTGGAAAGGACTTCTTAATAGCACAGTGTTAAAAGAAAAACAATACTGCATTAACTTTTACCATTAGTTTTCTTCAAAACTTTCTGGGTTTAACTACAAACTTTTTCTATAGCTGCTTCTTCTTCTTGTATCCAGCTGTGCTAATTCCTGCAGAGGCCAATTCTTCTTCCTGTGAGCTATAAGTAGTTAAAAAAAGACTAGCCCAAATTTAACACAAGATGTATCACATCTCTTGGTTTTTTGCTTTTTAGGCAACATCTAACTGTTTTAGTCTTACAGACCCATTCTTCAGAGCAAAACCCTCCTTTGCTCCACAACAAAAATCAGAAGGAAAAAAAAGAAGTCTTGTTTAAAAAAATAAACCACATTGTAGAGTCAGCTATCTCTGCTTTGATCTTATCTGTATTGGTGGTCTCGCTCTCCCTGTTTTTCACAGCTTTGGTTTTGGCTCTGTCCTTGTCACTCCCCTCCCCTTGTTGTCACTCTGTCTAGCAGGAATGGGGGAGAACTCACAGATAGCGACGGTATGGGGACTTTGGGGTGTATTTCGCTCTCCCTCTCTGTCTCTTTTTCTTTCTCCCTTTCTCTCTCTTTCGCTCTCTTTTTCTCTCTTCAAAATTTCAACATCCACATTCCAATATCAGTCCACTTTCTAACATTAATCCTACATCCTGGAGAGGTGAGTCTGCCAATCACCTCTCCCCCCTTTTTCAACTTCCTTACAAATTAAATTACTTTTGTTATGTGTGTTCTGCAGGCCTGTAATTCACAGCACCCTCCACCAAGGGCTACCAGCTACCCACAGCTGACAGTGCTAAAACTAAAGACTTATTTTGCTGTCACAATTTTCCATTCACAAGCTTGAAAGGGTTGTAGGAACAAGGTAAACCACAACTTACTTCCAAAGTGACCTTGCCTGCACTAAAAAATTTAAGGCAATCCTTGTTCATGCAATATAATTTGCAAAGAAGCCAAGGTTTGATTTGGGAAGGGCATCTGAGGACACAGAGCATGAGTTTTACCAATCTATAATTTGAAGAGGGAATAGACAAAATGTGGATACACTGGGGGAGATGGCAAGTAAGGAATTTATCTCTGCAATACTCTCTTTTTGACTGCCAGGAAACACTCTCTGAAGAGGTTTCTACGGTACAAACAATAACTGGATGGGAAGAGGCACTCCTGAATTTAAACTTTGATGTCAAAATAGGAAACTGCCCCTGAGCACTGCAGTGCTGGAGCACCCTGCCTGCAAACTCACCAGAGGCAAGCCACTGCTGCCACGCTGCAGGGCTGCCTGCAGCACAGAGGGAATCATGGCCAAGCCCTCCCTGCAGGCCTGGGTAATCCACACAAGGAATCACAATTGCTTCATAGCTCTCTAACTCATCAAAGAAATAGGAAACTGTAGTAAACAGAGATCTCCCTCACCATCTTTTTCATATGTGTGTGTCACACACCCACTGTGATGCTGAAAGTAACAAATTAACAGTTTACAGTAGAAGATACTGAAATTTGTCTTCATCTAGCTTTGTAGGTTTCCTTTTTCTATATGTAGCCACCTCCCATTGTGGGAAAAAATGAGCCCTATTTTTTTACAAGTGTTTTGTATGCACAACTTGAATTGCTGTTCTAGATGCACTGCAAGTAGTTAGCACTTCCAGAAAAACTAACAAACAAAGAAAACAAAAAAACTAAGAAAGCAAAATACATTTGGGTACTTGAAAAAGGACTGGTTGGAAGGAAAAATGTTTCTCATTGACCTACCAAGCAGCTGGTGTTACCTTTAGTTTAACTTTACACACTGAGAACACTTGATTGAACAGCCTGCATTGACTCAAATTAATAGCAGGTTTTGCTATGTCACAGCTGTAAACTAGTTTTTCAATCCTAGAGTACAGTAAATTATGTATTTCAAGATAAAAATCACAATGCAAATTGGAAGAAATTTAGTACACAATTAATTTACCTCCAAAAGTCAGTTTACGACTTTCCTCTACCAGGATTGCAGAAGCTGCTATAGCTTGAATACACACTGACCAGCCTTGATTTACTGGATCCCACATCTTTGATAAATAAGCCATGGGTCTCTTGACTCCTCCCCACTCTGGAAACAAAACCCTATGAGCTACCCCCTTTTCTTCATTTACATACAGATGAAAGGGTTTTGCTAGTGCAGGTAAGCTTAAAGTTGATATTGGGGCTAGTTTTAACTTCATTTTTCTTAGTTTTTTGTTAGAGGGAATGCCGCGGGAGACAAGACTCATGATATCATGATCATCAAGTCTCAGTTTATTGTAACAGATTACACAGTTTATATATGTTCGTTAATTAGCTCATACCTATTGCAAAAGCCGAGCTCATGATTGGTTGCTATGTGACTTGTACTATTATCTTAAAAGTATCTTTATGATCGATACATGCCTGTCCAGCTGGCCTTGCAGTTAGAACAGCTTAGTACCCCTTTGTTCTTCTCTATCTACTTCTACATACCAAGCAGTTTCAATATCCTGCTTTCTGCACACCATCTACTCTTCAGGGCCATGCGAACTTTGCAGCAGTCACGTAGCCCTCCCTATTTGGATTAATTTTACAGTATCATGTCCCTTGTCGTTCAACCATTCCTCTGTCAGGCTCTCTTCAGTTTTTCATTATCCTTTTTGGTCCATTTTATATCATTTCCCTCTGTCAATTTTTTTATTCAAAAATTTTACTGCCTGTGTATATCCTTCAATCCACAATTTATAATATCCAAATAATCTGAGTAGCTTTCTGATTTCCCCCTTTGAAGGGGGAGGGGGAAGGGATAGAATCCCTGTGTTTCATTCTGGGTTGAGCTTTCAACTACCCTTCCTAATCAAGTGTCCAAGATATTTTACCTCTGATTCTACAAATTGCAGCTTCCCTTTTGATACCTTTAATCCTTTTTCCCCAAGAAAATTCAAAAGCTTTATAGTAGCCTCTCTAACTTCAGCTTCAGCTTTCCCAGAAAGTAAAAGATCATCAATGCATTAGATAACTTGTATTCCAGGGGGAGTGGGGAAAGTTTGTAGTATTGTTTCTAAAGCTTGTCCAAATAAGTTTGAGGATTCTGTAAACCCCTGTGGTAGTTTTGTCCATCTTAATTTCTGTTTTCTCCCAGTTAGTGGGTCCTTCCATTCAAAAGCAAAGATTACTTGCTCTCCTGGGCTAATGGGCAAGCCCAAAAGGCATCTTTAAGGTCCACTACACTAAACCACTGATGCTGGGGAGGAACTTTTACTGAAAAGAGTATAAGGATTTGGTACCACTGGATAGCGGGTCTGAGTTCTTTTGTTAACCTCCCTTAAGGCTTGTACCAGTCTATAGCTCCCATCAGGCTTCTTTACTGGGAGTATTGGGGTATTATGGGGAGACATACAAGGTTCTAATGTCCCATCCTTTATTAGTCCTTCTATTACTGGCTTTAAACATTCCCGTCCTTCTAAAGATACAGGATACTGCCGTACACGTATGGGACAATTTTTTTTTCCTCAATTGTAATCTTTATGGGGTCAATATTTAATCTTCCCCTATTTCCCTCCCCAGCCCAAACTTCCTTGTTAATTCTTCTTCCATCCTCCTGGCCTAGTTTTAAAAGTCTAGCTGTCATCTTCCCATCTTTTGGATCAACCCCTATTCCTAATTTCACTTGTAAATCTCGTCCCAATAAATTGCTACCTGCCCCTGGGACCAAGAAAACATCCCTCATCCAAAATCTAGTTTCTCCCTCTATTGCCACATTTTTAATAATGGGTACTGTGAAACTCTCTCCTTTTGGTCCTGTTACTTTTACAGTATCTTTGCTTACACTATAACCTTTTGGAATATTTAACATAAAGGTTCTTTTTGCCCCTGTGTCTACCACAAATTCCAATTCTTCTTCTTGGGGACCCACTCTTAAAGTTATCTCAGCATTCCCCACCTGGACCCACCTGCGCCCCCCCCTCGGCCCCATGGCCCCGCGAGGGGAATTTGGGGAGGTGGGAGTGGGGCAGCGCCAAGGCCGGGCCCCCCCGCGCTGTCCTGGCGGGAGCGGCTGCAGTGGGGACCGAGTGCGGGCGGGAGCGGCCGAGAGCCCAGCGCTGCCCCAGCCCGACCTGCCCCAGCTCCATCCCTGCCCCTGCGCTGGGATGCTGTGGGTGTGGGGGGAAGAGGGAGCCGGCAGTGGGTGCTGGGCCTGGGGGCAGGAGGAGAAGGGAAGGAGAAGCAGGCTTGAGGAACAGAATGGTCAAACGATTCAGGTGGCAGGAGAGGGTGGGATTGTGCAGGAGAAGGAGGAATAGCAAGAGGAGGAGGAGTGTGAGGAAGAGCAAAGACACAGGAGGAGGAGGAGAAGGAGCAGAAAGAGGAAGCAGCAGAAGGTTCCACCCCTCCCTGTGTCTGCAGCCTCCCCCCAGCCCCAGGAGCGCTGCTCCCCCCACATGCAGCAGGTGACTATGGAGATGGATCCACGATCTTCACGGGGTGAATCTTGGTGTTTCTGAGCTTCATCTGTGTCTTGAAGTTTGTGGGATTTTTGGGCTGGAACTTCGTGTTTTGGAGGTTCTTACAGACACAAGATTCCCAATGACTTCCTGAGATGAACTTGGGCAAGGAGGAACCTCCAGTCCAAGGTGCTCTTCTCTTGTTTTTCCCTCAAACCAGGATTTGTCATTTCCAGGGCGTGGCTGGATGGAGGAGGAGGAAAAGCCCCGGAGATGCTGCAGGAGGAGGAGCTGCAAACCCAGCCCAGGGAGCTGCGGGGAGGAAAGAGCCCCCCTGAGCCAGGAAGGCGGGCGGAGATCCAGGCGGAGCTCGGAGCTGGTGCAGAAGCCTCATGGCAGGGAGAAGCCCCACAAGTGCTTGGAATGTGGGAAGGGTTTCAGCTGGAGCTGCCACCTGATCCGGCACCAGAGGATCCACACTGGGGAGAGGCCCTACGAGTGTGGGAAGTGTGGGAAGAGCCTCAGAGACAGCTCGGACCTGGTCCGGCACATGGTGATCCACACTGGGGAACGGCCCTACGAGTGCTTGGAATGTGGGAAGAGCTTTGGGTGGAGCTCACACCTGCGAGCACACCAGCGCATCCACACTGGGGAGAGGCCCTACGAGTGTGGGGAGTGTGGGAAGAGGTTTCAGAGAAGCTCCCATCTCCTCCTACATGAGCGGATTCACACAGAGGAGAGGCCCTACCGCTGCCCCGACTGCGGGAAGGGCTTCAAGGAAAACTCCAGCCTCACCATGCACCAGCGCATCCACACCGGGCAGAGGCCCTACGAGTGTGGGAAGTGTGGGAAGAGCTTCATAGACAGGTCTGGCCTGATCAAGCACCAGGTGGTCCACACTGGGGAACGGCCCTACGAGTGCTTGGAATGTGGGAAGAGCTTTGGGTGGAGCTCATACCTGCGAGCACACCAGCGCATCCACACCGGGGAGAGGCCCTACGAATGTCCCCAGTGTGGGAAGAGGTTTCACACCAGCTCTGATGTCCTCAGACATGAGCGGATTCACACAGAGGAGAGGCCCTACCGCTGCCCCGACTGTGGGAAGGGCTTCAAGGAAAACTCCAATCTCACTGTGCACCGGCGCATCCACACTGGGGAGAGGCCCTACAAGTGTGGGGAGTGTGGGAAGAGCTTTTCACAGATCTCAAACTTGACCTAACACCAACGGAGGCACCACTAAGGGAAGCCCTGTGAGTGCCCTGAGTGAGGGAAGAGCTTGGAGTGAGGGAAGAGAGTGAGGGAAGAGCTTGGTGTGCTGCTGCATCTCCATCCCCCATGGGAGGATCCGGGCTGGATGATCCCCAGTGACCCCCGTTGGGCAGAGCCCTGGTGTCCCCGTATGGGGAATAAAACAGAGAGTAAAGCAATGGAGCTGATAAAGGGGCCCGATATCTGAGGCCTGACTGAGCAGAAACTGTGGGAGACACAGACACAGTTTAAGTCTCCCTGGGCAAGAAGTGACCAGAAAAAATGGTGCGAGTGTTTGTGATAAGATAAATGTTCCCAGGTTACTGGATGTCACGAAGAATGTGTAACCAATGGGAAATTGTTACCAAAAACAGAGCCCTCTATAAGCACCATACAAGTAAATCCCTGTATAAACACCTGGTACACTCAATAAAATTGGCTTTGGTCTAAACTCGTATGTCCCCGTCTCTCCATGGTGGATAACCCTGTTGTGGGTGATCCCCGTTGGCTGGGGGAAGGTGCTGGAGGGATTTCTTTCCCTTCTCCTGGTGCTGCCGTAGTTTGGTTGGTAATAAATTCCCTCCCTGTGCCCAGGCCGGGTCTGTTGTCCCCGTGCCGGTGCTCGGGGCGGGATCTCTCCCGTTCCTTCTCTGCACTGCCGGGCCTCTCCTCAGCCAATGAGAGAACGCGGTGGAGAAGAGTCAGCCAATGAGAGCGAGCGGGGCTGATGACTCACCAGTTGCCGGGCAGACCCGCAGCAGGCAGTGTTCCCCACCTGGACCCGCCCTCCCTGCCCAGTGCCGGCCCCGCCGTGGGGTCCCCCCAAGTCCCTCCCCAGTGCCCCCATGAACTGGGCTGGGTTTAACTGGGAAGCTTTACTGGGAACACTGGGAGCAGGGGGCAGGGGCAGAGTGACAGCAGGGCTGGGGGGACACTCGACCCACCCAAAATCAGCGTGGGGATAGAGCTGGGAAGGTCCTGGCTCGGCCCGAGGCCACGGGGAGCGGCTGCGGCCGCCGGCGTCTCAGGAGCTCTGTGGGCAGAGAAAAGGGGGTGACACCGGGCTGGGGGCCCCAGGGGAGCACACACATTCTAGAGGAGGGGGGACACGACACACGGGACCCCCCAGACATTCTTGCGCAGGTAGAACCCGATCCCCAGTGCCAGGAAGACAGAACCCAACTCGGGAGTCTCCAGTTCCTGTCAGCATCTTGCTGCGGCAGCATCCAGCAGCATCTCTGGGTGGTCCGAAGGGGTCAGGATCTCCCAAAAACTCTCACAGACACCCTGGCCCCTCCCAGCACCCTCCAGGTCACTCCCAGCCCACTTAGGATCCCCTGAAACCTCCCTCTTGATCCCTTCCTGACCTCCCCTGGACCCACCAAAGCCCCTCCTGTCACTCACAGGATCCCACAGCCTCCTTACAGTCACCCCCACTGTCCCAGGACCCCCAAATCCTCTCCCAGTCTCTTCCCAATGCCCACCAGGACCCTCAGAACCCCATCCCACCCTCCCCAGTATCCTTCAAACCCCTTCTTAGCCCTTCCAAACCCCCAACCTCGTCTCCCAGTTGAAACCAGGCTCTCTCCAACTCCCTCCCAGTTGCTCCCAGCACATCCCAGTGGCTCTCGCAGCGCCCCCAGTTCCTCCCCCATACCCCAGTTCCGGCTCACAGGTTGTTCCAGGCTGATGTTGGCAGGTGAAGGTGAGCCCGGCCCGGGTTGGGGTTTCCAGCAGCACCAGGAGCTGGTGGGTCCAGTCCCCGTTGGGGACCACGTTGGTCGCCACCACAGAGAGCTCCTGCTGGCCCTGGAACCACCTCAGCTGGATGGGAGCAGGCGGCCGGGGCCGGGCCAGGAGCTCGAGGGCAGCAGAGAGATGGACACGCTGGGGGGCACTGGGAGAGAGTGGGTGTAATAAATACAAAGGTCATTGTTCATCAAAATGAGTGTTAAAGGAGACAAGAATTTGAACTGAGTAGGGAATGCAACTAGCATAGAAGACTGTGTATCTAATTATATACAAGTTTAGTTTTAGGCCAAGGACAATCTGCAAGGAAGATGAGGAGCCTTCATTCCTGCGACCTCCAAAGGCAGAAAAAAAGACCCCCAGCGACCAATTGCACCCGTGCAGAGTGCATCGAGAGAAAATACTTCAACTGGGACGTATAAAAACAAAAAGGTCAAAGGGGGAAGGTGCTCCGTGGCAGAGCAGAGGCTCCCCGGCTGCCCTGCGCTGTTCTTTTGCTTAATACCGCTTGCTTAATAAATTCTTGTTAATTGATTTATCTATAATTAGTCTCCGCAGTTGAATTTGTCCATAACAAATTTGGTGCCGTGACTCGGATAAGGGTCACCGGGTGGGAATTCCTAATCAGGGAGGCGCCCCGCTGCCTCTGCAGCGGCCCTGGTGCAGGCTTTTCCTTCCCAGACCCTTACCGACGAGCCCAAATTCGGTATTGAGCACAAGGGATCCCGGTAACCCCGTAATCTTTGTGCACGAAGCCGGGCGAAGACGCAGGACAGCGTGAGTATAAAAGTGGGGATCCGCTGGGTTGGGCTGGGATCCCAGGACATAACGCGTGAGACGTCCTTGTAGGACGAGGCACGGGCAGAGCTCTGAGTAGTGCGGTTTGCAGAGCCCGCGAGGGGCTGGGCACCAACAGGGGCCGCGAGTGTGTGTGTGCCTGAAGGTGTCCTGGGAGATGGGACAGAGGAAAAGCAAGCCCTCTGCTTCCATGGGGACGGGGACCCTGGTAACGCTTCCCCAGATCCCCCCTGACAGTCCGTTAGGTCTAATGATAAAATCTTGGGATGAATATCCTTCAAGGAAAGGGAAAGATAGGGCAAAAATGATACATTATTGTATAAAAGAATGGGGAGGAAAACACATCTGTAGTGATAATTTATTTTGGCCAGTTTGGAAACTTCAAGGACTGGATTTGCCGGGCATTAAACATTTATGCAAACTCCAAAGAACCTTTTGATATGGAAGAGAGCAAGTATGCTGCTCTCTGGATAGTGGGGGAAACAAGAGCAAAACTTTTTGCCTGAGGCACCCAGGGAGGGAAAAAGAAAAATAAAAAGCCTGAGGAAGTTCCAACTGCACCCCCTCTACCATACATCCCTCCTCCTCCTCCAGCCCCACCAGCACCACCCGCAGTCTACCCCGATTTCGATCAAGGGGGAGATTTTGATAACCAAGAGGTAGAAATCCCAGAGCCGGTCCCTGAGGAAAATCACTGCATTACTCGTAGTCTAACAAGGGGGGAAAGAGAAAGGGAAGGGCAAGCCCTATATCCATGAAGAGAAGTAGCTTTGGGAATGATCCCTAACCCCAATGTTGGTCAGCACGGACAATCAATCCAAATTCTGGGACTAGGTTATGTGGAGGTACCTCTCAATTCAGGAGATGTGAGGGAACTCAAGAACATGTGAACAAATTCAGAATCCAGCTGAGGTGGCAGAGTACCTGAAAGAGAAATGCCATGATAAGTCTAAGGAGAAAAAGATCATTGCAGCAAGCTGGGCCCTGGCATGTGCTTATCACACCCTGCTAGATACTGTAGGGCAGCAGACAGAGGAAGGGGGGCAAGGAGATAAATCAGCAGCGATCCCAGTCACTCAGGCTGCAGCCAACAGCCCCGGCTGGAAGCCAGCAGCTAAACCAGACAGGGAGCCTAAGCCATCAGCTAAACCAGACAGTGAGCCTAAGCCAGCAGCTAAACCAGACAGGGAGCCTAAGCCAGCAGCTAAACCAGACAGTGAGCCTAAACCAGCAGCTAAACCAGATTGTGAGCCTCAACCAGTGGTTTTTGCTATGAGCACAATGGGCCAATGATGCCTCAGGCCATCAGGGCAGAGATGCCACCTACCCTGCACGAGACCGAGGGGTGGATCTAACCATGGATAGTATTTCTCAGGTGATCCATGACTGTGAGACCTGTGCTGCCATCAAACAGGCCAAGCGGGTGAAGCCCCTGTGGTATGGTGGGCGGTGGTCCAAGTACAAGTATGGGGAGGCCTGGCAGATTGACCACATCACACTGCCCCAGACACGCCAAGGCAAGCGCTACGTGCTCACCATGGTAAAAGCCACCACAGGATGGTTGGAAAGCTACCCTGTGTCTCATGCTACAGCCCATAACACCATCCTGGGCCTTGAAAAGCAGGTCCTTTGGAGGCATGGTACCCCTGAGAGGATTGAGTCAGACCATGGGACTCATTTCAAGAACAGCCTTATCAACACCTGGGCTAGGGAACATGGCATTGAGTGGGTGTACCACATCCCCTACCATGCACCAGCTGCAGGCAGAGTGGAGAGGCACAATGGACTGTTAATAACCACCTTAAAAGGATTGGGTGGGGGATCTTTCAAAAACTGGGAGCAACATTTAGCAAAGGCCACCTGGTTAGTTAACAGCCGAGGTTCCACCAATTGAGCAGGTCCTGCCCAGTCTGAGCCCCTGAATATAGTAGATGGAGATAAAGTCCCAGTGGCACATGCCAGAGGTTTGTTATGGAAATCAGTGTGGATCAATTCTGTCTCGAGTACAGACAAACCCATTTGTGGGATTGTCTTTGCTCAGGGACCAGGTTGTACATGGTGGATAATGCAGAGAGATGGAGCAACACGATGTGTACCTCAGGGGGATCTGATTGTGGGGTGAGACTCAAATGCAAATATCACTGTTTGCTGGATGTTGCTGCCAGTGTCTGTACACAAAAACACACAGACATGAGACAGAAGGAAATGTGTGTCAAAGGTTTGAGCAAGTGAAACAGAAGGAAATGTGTAAGTGTCAAAGGTTTGAGTAAATGAAAGAAGTTTTTACTTGATGAAGTTTATACATGATGTTGAAGATATGGAGATAAGGGGTGGAATGTCCGAGGGTGATGTTATGGTGTTTTTATCTCCAATCGTGGGTTCTGTTTATATTTGATATTCTGTTCTGTGCTTTCAGAACTGACTCAGAAAGTGAAGGTTTGTTTTGCCTTGTTATCAGCCGGCTCACCTCCCCCCATGCTCTGCTGTCTAGAAGAGGCCAGTGCTGGCTGGCTTGCTTTGCTTTGCTTGCTGGCTTTTGCTTGCTTTGCTTTGCTTTTTTTGCTTGCTTTTGCCTTTGCTTTTTAAATTAGTTTAGCTGAGCAGTCCAATTCTTTCCCTGGACTGTTTCTTTTCCCTTTCCCTTTCCTGAATACCATCCAACCTGCTCTGGACTGGGACCTGGGAACCCCAAGGAGCACCGGGAGCCTGCGCTCTGTGATCTGCAGCAGCCATCCCCAGTGCCCAGAGCAATCCCCAGCGCCCAGACCCGGGCGACCACCCCCAGGAGAGACTTTCTGGATTTGTCATCTCTTCAGAGTGGTGAAAGAGTTTTGTTGTCATCTGGTGTTGTTCATTTTTTTAGTGCTGGGAAGGGTTTTGTTTGTTAAATAAACAGGTTCTTTTCCACTTCTCTCAGAGAAAATTCTTCCCAAATCAGGTGGGTGGGGAGGGGCCGTGGGGGTTTGTTTTCTGGGGGCTCCTTCCAGAGGTTTTTCTCCCAAATTTGCCCTAAACTAGGACAAATATTTTGCTGCCCATTTCGTGTCTGGAGAGAGTGAAAAAAAAAAAAACCCAACCTGTTCTAATCATATTTTGGTTCCAATTACTTTGTGTTAGTATGGAGCAGTTACTGGCTATGTTGTTTGAATTCATAGTGTCTTTTAGAGTGGAGGCCTGTATGTGTTTCTGGTCCCTAGGGTTTTTTGAGATCTTAATCCCTCTATGGTCCCTAGGTTTATTTTCTTATTCAGGAATAGCTCTGGTATTGTCCCTAATATGTAGTTTTTGTAGTAGAAGGGCACTGACCAGAATATCCATTGGGTTGGGCTTGGGTGTAATGGCTTTCAGGGGTCTATGAAGGTGCTGAAGTCTGTTCCAGGAATGCATGGCTCATGGTCATGGTTGTGCAGCCAGTTTGTTAGAGGGGAAGCAGGGGTTGAGGCTTTTCAGCCATTGCTTTCCTTCTTCTCCTCTGAATCTCTCAGCTCCCTATTAGAGAATGTTCCGTTTCCCCTGACTGTTAAAGAGACCATCTTTAATGTGTTTAATCTGGTAAGCTTTCTCTCTACAGTCTGCAGTCTCTCTAGAATGAGGGCTGAGATTTCTAGAGGGGCTGAAGAGACCCCTGACCCAGGAGTAGACCCAGGTGTGAGAAATCCTGAGTGGTGTGGGAAATGGGGGGCGCGGGAATTGGCACATAGACCGTTTTCCCACATTCAAATAGATTTTACTGATTTGCCTGAAGTAGGAAGGTATAAACACTTATTGGTGATAATAAATCACTTGACTCACTTTGTAGAGGCATTCCCTACCTCTAGGGCAACTACACAAACAGTAGTAAAAATACTATTAGAAGAGATAATCCCCCGCTACACACTAGCAGAAGTAATAGACTCAGACAGAGGGCCACACTTTGCCTCCAAAATAATTAAAGAAGTAGTTACAGCTCTAGGAACAAAGTGGCAATATCATACTCCCTGACATCCACAAAGCTCAGGTAAAGTGGAAAGGGTAAATGGGAAAATTAAGAAACAACTAACTAAATTGATGTATAAAACACAATCATCCTGGGTAAAAATGTTTGCCTTTAGCCTTGTTAAATATAAGAACTCAGCCCAGAACCGATATTGGAATTTCTCCATTTGAAATGCTTTATGGGATGCCTTATGACATGGATTCTCCTACAGATCACCCTGAAATAAGTAATCAACAAATTAACCAATCTGTCATGCAACTTGTGAAGGCTCGGGAAGGGCTTAGAAGAGCTGGGTTACTAGTGCAACAACCTCATTTAGACCTAGCAATCCATAATATAAATCCAGGTGATAAGGTGTTAATAAGAAACCTAGAAAGAAACCTCACTACCCCCAAACTGGGAAGCCCCCTATGTTGTTTTACTCACTACAGAAACTGCAGTCAGAACCGCCGAGAAGGGGTGGACCCATGCGAGCCGAATAAAGGGAGCGATTCCTGCTGCTGCCCAAGAGCCCTGGAGAATAACCAGCCAGCCCGGGGACCTTAAGGTCACATTTAAATGGACTGAATGGACTCAGTAAGAATTGTACGAACCAGCTGGTACAGTGAGATATTGGACTATGGATATCCTATAACTAATGATTTTAGAGTATATTGTACAAATAAGGGTTGTGATTGTTACCCTTTTGTATGCTATATTTGTAAAATTTGCCAGGAACGGTGGTGGGTCCATAGTTACAGAGGCACTCCTCCTAGGGGTATTTGTAAAGGTGTTATCAGTTAGAAAGAGAACTGACAGAGTCAGGCCTAAGGATTGGAGAAGAGAATGGGACCCTACCAAGGGAATCCCAAGAGTGGTGGGAGGTGTTTACTAAGGGGGCTAGACCCGAAAATTGTTGTTTCCACTCCATGAATCAATTCCCCTAATTGTTCAAATTATCAAAGGGAATTGCTGGAAAACTTTACCTGGGATTCAGTGTGACTCACCACAAGTGAAGGATAAAAGCTGGGAATCATTCAAAAAGAGGCAACAAAAGCAGAGTTTGGGTCCTCCTGAAGAATATCCTTGCTCTGAGAAGATGGTGCGCCTCGTGGCCCAGAGCAACCGAGTCGGCGAGCGAGGCAGAGGGATGAGAAGCGGTGGAGGAAAGAGCCCTCAGACTGGGACAATTCAAAGTATTTCAAGAACTGCCTCAAGGATACTGATCTCCCAAGGGTAAAGGTGAGCCAGGCAATAACATGTCAAAACAAACACTGGGAATGGGGAGATAATGATAATCAAACCCTGGGGCGGTTTGGACTCCACCCTTGCTGGCAAATCCTGTGCCTATTAGTTATATGTTGTACCTGGCCTGTACAAGGGGACTATGCACACCAGCCATTTAATTGGACTCTGACCAAAATAGACCAAGGGAAAGTTGTTAAGCATAATGCCACCACTGTAGCTCCCATTTTTTTGTTACTAACAAAGACTTGGTAAACTCTATGTGGGGATGGAGTAAACCTGAACTCCAGGCTACCTATTGGTGTCCTAGTTCCCATCCTGGGAGGAGATATTGTCATTATCCTGTGGAATATCTGTGTGGGTATTGGGGCTGTGAAACCATAGCAACTGCCTTGGCTGTCACCCATCCAGATAAATTTTTAAAGGTCTCATGGTACCCTGAGGGGTGCAAAACTCCGGGGTATGGCACTCAAGGAGAAAATCTGTATGAGGGGGCTTGCAGGTCCCATAGTATTGTTGTTACTAAGTTTAACTTTCAGACCTTACATTTTTAATAAAATCATAGACATTGTAAAAGGAAGACTAGAGGCAGCTCATCTAACACTTATTAGAGATAGGTAGGAAACATTGCCCAGGGACTTAGAAGTAGATGAAACCCTGGTCTTAAGCTACCAAGAGTTAAAGTGTTTTAATGAACAAATTGGTAAAGAGAAAAAGGGGGTGTTGTAATAAATAAAAAGGTCTTTGTTCATCAAAACGAGCGTTAAAGGAGATAAGAATTTGAAATGAGTAGGGAATGCAACTAGCATAGAAAACTGTGTAACTAATTATATAAGTTTAGTTTTAGGCCAAGGACAATCTGCAATGAAGATGAGGAGCCTTCATTCCTATGACCACCAAGGGCAGAAAAAAAGACCCCCCAGGAACCAATTGCACTGGCACAGAGTGCATCGAGAGAAAATACGTCAACCGAAAAAGAAAGGGATTATAAAACCAAAAAGGTCAAAGGGGGAAGGTGCTCCGTGGCACAGCAGAGGCTTCCTGGCCACCCAGCGCTGTTCTTTTGCTTAATACCACTTGCTTAATAAATTCTTGTTAACTGATTTATCTATAATTAGCCTCCCCAATTGAATTTGTCCATAACACCCCTGGCCCAGCAGCAGGGGACAGGGGGCTTGGCCTGTCCCCCTGGCCCAGCAGCAGCCCCGTGCCCTGCCCAAGGCGCTCCCAGCAGGGGCTGTGCCCCAGAGGCAGGGGGATACCCCAGTCCCGGGGCAGCGTTTCTGCCCCGTCCCCTGTCCAGCCCAGCCTGCCCCGTGTGCGCAGTGACCGCTGGCACGGGCTGCCCTGGACACTGTGACCTGCTGGGGACACTGAGAGCTGCCCCGCTGTGACACTGCCCTTGGGATTGCACAGGCACCAAACAAACCCCAGCCAGCACCGCCCCTTGTCATGTCCCAGGCACCGGAGAGCATCAGAGCCAGCCCCGCTCCTGGTGATGTCCCAGGCACCAGAGCACATCCCAGCCCTGCTCCTGGTGATGTCCCAGGCACCAGGGCACATCCCAGCCCCGCTCCTGGTGATGTCCCAGGCAGCAGGGCACATCCCAGCCCCGCTCCTGGTGATGTTCCAGGCACCAGAGCACATCCCAGCCCTGCTCCTGGTGATGTCCCAGGCACCAGAGCACATCCCAGCCCCTCTCCTGTTGATGTCCCAGGCACCAGGACACATCCCAGCCCCGCTCCTGGGGATGTCCCAGGCCCTACGAGTGTCCCAGGTGTGGAAAGAGCTCATCACACAGCTCAGCCTTGACCCCAAACCAGCAGAGGCACCACGAAGGGCAGCCCTGCAAGTGCCCCTGTGTGGGAAGAGCTCTGTGCGCTGCTCCAGCTCCATCCCCCACGGGAGGATCCGTGCTGGATGATCCCCAGTGAGCCCCGGTAGGCAGAACCCCGGTGACCCGTGGTGCTGCTGATCCATGTTGGGAAGACACCTGGCTGGGGGGCTCCACATCCTCCTGGCTCCCTGTGGCCTGGATTTTCTTTTCATTTCTCTTTGCCCTTTCAAAACTCTTAAAAGCAGGTAAAAATAAAGATGTTGAGCTAAGACAAGGATGGGGACATGGGAGGGGTCTTGCAGGGGATGTGGAGGATGCTGGGTTTGAGGGACTTGAGGGTTCCTGGGAGGGACCTGGGGGTTGCTCAGGGCTTTGGGCACCCCAGGCTGAGCGGCTCCAGTTGCCCTGGGAGACCCTGGTGGAGGTTCTGGGCAGCTGGTCAAGGACCACCTGCCCTGGAACTGTCCCCATGTGCCCCATCCCAACGCCTCATCCCCCTGCAGTGGCTGCCCCATTCCTTACTCCCCTTCCATACTCCCCTGGCTCCTGCCTGTTCCCGTGTCTCCCCTGTCCCGTTCCCATCCTGCTCCCATCCCAATCCAGACCCCATTCTTGATCCCTGCACCGTATTCCCTGTCCCTGTCCCCATTCCCATTCCCTGTCCCCATTCCTGGTCCCTGTCCCCATTCCCTGTCTCCATTCCCATTCCCATTCCCATTCCCTGTCCCCATTCCCATTCCCTGTCCCCATTCCTGGTCCCTGTCCCCATTCCCATTCCCTGTCCCCATTCCCAGTGAGACATTAATTTTGAAGAATTAAGAATTTTAGGAAAGTTAAGATGATAGTTAAATTGGATGTTGCTGACTTAGCAGAAGTAGATAAATCGGCTTTGTTCATAGTTAACAGTAGCTGGATCTTAGATAAGATATCCAGGATCTATTAACTCATTGCTTGCCAGCTTTATGTTTGGGTAGCTGTGCTTATCATGAGAAACAGGATGTGATCAACAGATTTCAGGGACACAAAAACAGTTGCAGACTTCCCATACTTTAGGGATTCATTAAGCACAGGGAAACGGCAAGGATTCATTTGTCACGTGTGCATGGGAAAGGCAGAAAGGTCAGAACGAGAAAGACTTATTTTACTTCTTCATTTTGGAGAACCTTCCCCAAAATGGACCCCCGAGTCATTTCAGGGAACAGAACCACACATGCTTAATTGCCTTTTTGCCAATTAGCATATGAAGTGGAGCAGAGGAAGTGACAGGGATATGAATATGCATTCATATTTTGTGTATTCAAGACTTCTGTAAATAAAAAAGCTTTCTGATACCTGTGATTTTTGCAGTGTGCATTAGGGAATTATCCCACGTACTGCCCGGCTGTCTCAATAAACATACACTTTCTAACTTTAAACTCTTAGAGAGTTTTTGTCTGTCTCAGGTGGAGATCGATATTAGATTTATATTCATATTTTAGTAAATCATTGTCTTAAAGAAGTCCTAGTATGTGTATTAACATGTCTTTTCTTAATATTCTAGTAATTATTCTTGCATTGCTTCAAGATAAACTGGTATGATTCAAAGACTATCCACTGAGGTACACATAGAACGTGGATTTATCATAAGCAAATTGCAGTTGCAAAGTTTTTTCACTGAAATTCTGCCACTTGTCATAATTTCAAAAGTTAAAAGTCAGGTATTAAAGTCAATAACAAAATTTCTAACAAAGGGAAAAAAGTATATGGTTTGCACTAGATAAAATATAAATACAGAAAATGTCTCCCAACCAAGTTCCTTGCCCTGATCAAAACATCTCCCAATCAAGTTCTTCACCCTGAACCTGGCTGGTAAAGAAAAATATTATCAGTAAACGTGTATGAAAGTTTGCATAAGTTAGTAGTATTCAAAATCCATGTTCTGTTCCTATTATTATTTCTTATACAAAGAAAAAAGGGGAAAGGGGTTGGATTGAGGGTACACCCTCCTCCCCTCTGTCTGTTCTCAAGTTTTACAATAAATCCTACAACACTACAATACTGCTGCCTAAAATATGGACACTGGAAACCACAAACAGCATTACAAATTATCACCTGCCTCATGGGCAGTTCATATAAGGACTTGATTTGTTTACAAATTATTTCTCATGTTTACAAACAGGTTTTCTGTTTACACACTGTTTTCTGGGAATTTGGTTTTTCTCCAAGGGATCAAGTGCTGAAAGGTTGTTTTTTAAAATTGGGTTTTTCTCTAAGGGTTAAATGGGCTCAGGGTTAAATAGCTTTCTGCTCTTAGAGATAAGTTCAATTTGTAACCAAGAAGCATTATGCCTGTGGCCTGAGTTCTCCCCTAACAGTTCCTGGAGGGGAATGCTGCAGCTCCAGTGTAAATTAGATGCACACTGTCCTCTGTCCCCATGTTTGCAAAGGGCCCTTGCAGATGGGTGACAGAGAACAATACACAGAATTTGATAAAGAAAAGAAGGGTGAAGTGTTACCATGATTGACAGGGGGAACTCTGCTTGGGCGGGGACTGTGCCTCACCTGCTGCTGTCAGCGCTGCCCGGGCCCCAGGGCTCAGAGCAGCATTCCTGCCCTGGCCCACACGTTCCCGGTCTGTGTCCCACGGCCGTGCTTATGATGGCCACCGTGTGGGACGTGTCCCGAGGAGGCCGTGCCAGCTTCTGTGGAGGCCCCGTGCCCTTCCCACCGCGGCTGCGTCGGCAGCTGCGGGGGCTCCTGCTGCTCTGAGCCCGCAGAGCAGGGCAGCGTTTGCTGATGGGCTGAGCCCTTCCTAAAGATCCTGTTGGGCTGTCTGACACACCTGGGGCAAGGCATTCCTACCAACCTGGGCCACTCTGGGGGGCTGGGGGTGGCCCCAGGGCAGGTGGCAGTACGTGCAAGGGCCCTTTGTGACACGGTGCAGCATGGTCACCGTGGAATGGAACAGGACAGGGGATCCAAGGGCCCTTGGTGACACGGTGCAGCATGGTCACTGTGGAATGGAACGGGACAGGGGATTCCAAGGGCCCTTTGTGACACGCTCTGGCAGAGGTGTTGGCAGTGACAAGGCCACGCCAGAGTGCTCAGTGCACACGACGAGACAGGACGGGAGAGAGCGGTGCTGAGAGGAGCCCTCGCACAGCCACTCGTTCCTTGCTGACCCGGAGCTTTCCTGACGTATTACTTCTGCAGGTGAGCTCATGGCCAGACCAGAGCACTTGGTGACCCCTGGCCTTCCCGAGGCATCTCTTCTGCAGCTGCCCTCGAGGGCAGACCGTGGCATTTGCTTTTCACTGCCCTTGACAGGAGTCTCCTGTCCTTGTGGCTGGAGCCCCCAGGCCAGAGTGCAGGACTTGCTGTCCTGTAGCCTTGCCAAGACTTCACTCTTGCAGGTGCCCTCAAGGCACGACTGCAGCACTTGCTGACTCGGACCTTTTCCTTTTCACCTTCTGCAAGTAGCCATGAATCCAGGCAGTGATGCAGAGCACAGACCTGCGAGCGTGCCCAAGCTGGCCTGGGGCAAGGAGGAGAAAGAAGGCCCTGGAGCTGCCCCAGCACAGCAGCCTGAAGAGGTGGAGCAGTTCCAGCCACTGCAGAAGGGTGAGTGGCAGAGCTGGGCCACAGGGCTGGTGCCTGCAGCCCGCTTGGCCCATCCCATCCCATCCCATCCCATCCCATCCCATCCCATCCCATCCCATCCCATCCCATCCCATCCCATCCCATCCCATCCCATCCCCTGGGGCCATGCCCATGGACAGGATGGAATAGGGGCTGGGCAGACACCCCACAGCCGTGCTCCGTGCCCTGGGCCGTCGCGGGGCTGTCCCTGCCTGGGCAGCGCAGGGCTGGGCTGTGTTCTCCGGCCTCTCCCGCAGCCCCTCAGCTCGGGCTGCGCTCGCTCTTTGCCAGGTGCAGCCGTGCAGCGCACACGAGAGCAGGAACGCACCCGTGGCCGCTTCCGCAGAACAGCGCAGGTACCTGCAGCCATCCCCACCTGGGCTGGGCCTGCTGGCACCGCTCAGCCCAGCACTGTGCTCGGAGCACTCCATGCAGCATCCCGGCCTTCTTGCCCTTCTGCTGCAGATGGTTTGCAAATTCATGAAGAGGATTCGGGAAGAAGAGAGCAGCGCCATGGGCACCGTGCTCAGAGCGTACTCTCCCATCTTCAAAACCAAGACCAGCGCTGCCCTGCTGGATATGCTTGTGGAGGAGGGTCCTTCCAGCCCAGAGCAAGTGAGCAGCCTGTGGCCTGGCTTTTCTCCTCCCAGCAATTGCTTGGCCTCCCAAGCCACGCCTGCTGCTCCCTGGGAGCCTTTGAGGCCATGGCAGTGTGGTGGCAAGGGAAGCACTTCTCTGGGGCAGCTGGGCACATTCCTTCCTCCGGCAGCTTTCCAAGTCTCCCCTGCCTTCTCCAGGTGCCCGCCATGGTGAGGTTCATCCACCAGTGGCTCGTGGCCAATGAGTTTCCTGAGTACAATCTGTACAGGCCCCTTCTGGATCTGACAGAGGCACAGCCCTCTGACGTGGTGATGGCTCTCCTGCGTGTGGCCCCACTGTGTGACAGGTACGGGGCCCAGCTGCCCAGAGGGCTCAGGGCTCAGCAGCCCTTCCCCCTGTACAGCCTGTGCCAGGTGTCTGACACACAGAGAATTCCAGGGCCCTCTGGCTGCTCCCTTTGCCAGCCCTGGCCCCTGCCAGCCCCCCAGCGTGCTGCCATGCTTCCCCCCTGCCCCTCAGGGGCCAGTCCCCACAGGGCTGGGCTGCCTGCGTGCTGCTGGTGAGGGGCAGTGGGCAGAGGCAGGGCTGGCAGAGCAGCTCAGCTCCCCGCTGCCGCCCAGGCCACGCTGCTGTGTCCCAGACTCCTCTGAGACAGAGCTCTGACCCCACAGAGCTGCTCTGGCCATGTGGAAGAGCATCATGTGCTCGCTGAGGACTGCAGAGCCGGCCATGCTCGTGCTCCTCGATGTGCTGGGGAGCTGGCCAGAGCACAGCGCGTGCACCTCCGATGGGGACCACACGGCTATCCTTGCCCTGGCTGTGAGTTTCTGCCTTTGCTGGCCCCAAGGCCACCTCTCCAGCAGCTCTCCATCCTCCCTCCCCCACGGCGTCTCCCTGCCTCAGGCGCTGGGCTGAAACCTGGCCTCGGGCAGCTCCAGGGCCACCAGGCCCGGTGCTCCCCCTGCGTCTCTCCGGGCCTCTCCCTCCCATGCTCGGGCCCTGCCACACGGACACCTCGGCACTGAGCGCTGTCTCGGGCTGCTCTGTCCTTTGCAGGCAACCGTGGTGATGTGGAAGATCCTCCAGCTGCCCTGTGTGCCACACGTAGTCACTGTGTGTTTCCCCGGCCTCTTTGTGCATCTGCTCTTCCAAGTGCTCTTCAGCACTCTGGATGTGCCAGAGGAGGTCGATACCTTCTGGAAGGGATGCCAGCAGCAACACGGCCTTGCCACCAGCCCCAGCAGGTGCTCCATGCCAGTCCTCCTGTCCCTGCCATGTGCCCAGGGCAGGGGCCAGTGCTCCCAGCGTGACCTGGGCTTTGCTCTGTGCACAGCTTTGCAGAGCAGACCCTCAAGGCCCTGCTCTGCCGACTGCACTATGAGGATGTGGTGGTGGCCATGGAAGACAAGCGTGGCTGGGACACACTGCTCTGTGCTGACACCCACCACTGTGCTGTGGGCATGCTGGCCAGGTGAGACCCCCTGCTCCCCAGCTGTCCCCGGCATGTGTGCCCTGTGCCCGAGGTGCCCCACACAGTCCCTGTGGCCGTGGGCCAGAAGGCCTTGTCACCAAGGGACGGCCAAGGAGGCTGCAAAAGGCTGGGAGAGGAGCGTGCCCAAGAGCAGCAACCTCCCAGAGGGCTCAGCTGCCCCTTGCAGGGTGGTGGAGAAAGGCCAGAGCTCTGTGAGGCAGTCCTGGGAGAGGTTTGCCCCCGCTGGCTCAGGGCTTTGGCTCCTGTTTCCTCCTGTCAGAGAAATGCACCGCGCATCCGAAGCTGCGTGTTCCGCCATTGCATTCCACCTGCTCGGGCTGCTCAGCAAGGACACGCCGTGCCGGGATTTGGCCACCCTGGCGTTCCTGGTGGAGGTGAGCCTGAAGGCCGGCGCTGCCTCGCTGAGCTGCCTCCCGGCTCTCTGCCCTCTCTTGGCCGCAGTGCCTGGGACGGAGCCCGCGCCCTGTGCTGCTGCCTGGGCCCGGCCCTGGGTGGTTCTGGGCTCCCGCCGGCCGCTCCCCTGTCACCGGCCTGTGCCTTTCAGATCCTGGAGCACCTGAACTTGAGTGAGTGCCGTGACAGCGTCCTGCAGTTCCTGTCCAAGCACCTGCAGAGCGAGTGCAGGGGGAGGCGTCGCTTGGCACTCCGAGGCCTCGTGGCGCTCGGCACCACCAGTGTCTCGGTGAGAAGAGCGCAGGGGCTGAAGCCGTGCTGCCAGCGTGGGGCTGGGGAAGGCAGTCCCTGGGGCTTGGCTGGCCTTGGGGCACTGGGGCAGCTGCTGCCAGCTCTCCTGCCTCCTGCTGCAGCTGCCCCAGGGCTTTGGCACAGGCCTTGGGCCCCTGGGCCCTGTGGCAGCAGGATGGTGTTTCATACACTTGTGTTCCACAAGCAGATGGCCATAAGGATGTGGAGCCTGCATGAAAGGCTGGTGGAGCTCCTGCAGGAAGATGACAGCGTCATGCTCAGGATGACCACGGTTCTCCTCAGGGGTTTGTTCCTCTGCAATGGTGCCCCAATAACCAGCGCCCTCGCCCTGCAGCTGGCTGAGGCGCTCCTGCCACTTTTTGACAACGTAAGGCTCTGCGCCTCCAGCCACGGCCAGCGGGTGCTGCCCGCACACTTTGTGCCCTGTGCACTCACAGGCTGTGCCCAGGTGGGCCTGAAGCAGCTGATGCTGAGGCCTTTCATACAGGAGGACAGCCAGGTGCAGTTGTGCTCCATGTTTATCTTCCGGGAGATGCTGGATTTTTTTCCGGAAGAGGAGAGAAAGGTCCTGAAGGCACACGTGCGCCAGAGCCTGCTGCCACTCTCCTTGCACTGCCACGATGAGAACCAGCGAGTGGCAGAGGTGAGGACTCGGCAGCTGCCGCTGGTCCCTGGCAGGGGCTGGGCTGGCCCTGCCCTGGCGCCTCGCAGGCTGCAGCTCCTGCTGGCCTTGGCACAGGGACGGGGTCCTGCGCCCTGGGCTGTGGGGCCATCTCCATGTCTCTGCTGCTCTCCAGGCTTCTCAGGAAACGCTGCTCTGTGCGGCCGAGTTCCTCAAGAGGAGGGATCTTGGAGAGCTGGTGCAGAACCAGAAGCTGTGGCAGTTCCCCGAGTGCCTGGTAAGGAGGGCCGGGAAGCCGCAGCCCCAGCCTGGAGCAGCCCCTGAGCGCGGTGCTCGGTGTGCGGGCTGGCAGCTGTGCCCCTGCCCGCTGCTGCAGCCCGAGGCTGCGCGGGCTCTGCTCCAGGCTCCTGCGGCCCCAGCCGGGTGCCCATGGAGCCCCGGCCCGGGGGGCTGCGGGGCCAACCCTTCCCTCCTGCCGCTCTCTGCAGCTGGCAGAGGACAGCAGCAGCGTGGCCGAGCACCTGCGCCAGGCCCTGCCCTACCTGCAGAGCCCACAGGAGCCCCTGCGAGAGGCGGCCGTCAGGTTCATGGGTGAGCCACGAGCCGGGCCAGGAGGGCGTGTGGGCACAGGGCTGGCGGCGCCGCTGGCAGGGAGCTGTACCCTGGGCCTGACAGGCTCTGTGTTCCCAGGGACGGCCGGGCGGCACCTGAGGGGGAGGAAGGAAGAGCTCCAGCTCCTCTCTGAGGGTGAGCGAGGGCAGCGGGCTGCCAGCGGGGGCTGCCGGGGGAGCTGTGAGCCCTGCCCCGGCTGCGGAGGGCTCTGCTCCCTGTGCGGACCAGGGCCGGCGTGGGCAGAGCACACAGAGCTTTCAGGGCACCTGGGGATTCGTGGCCAGCAGCTTCGGGCTGATCCGGCTGGTCCCTGCTCCCTGCTGGCCATAGCCAGAGCCGGCTGGGATGGCCCTGGCACAGAGTCCCCTCGGGTCCCCTCAGATGTGGGAACTGACCATGGCTCTGTTCCTCTCTCTTTCAGCCCTTGAAGGCATGGGAAATGACACCAGCGTCGCCGTTGCAAGCCTGGCAGTACAAACATTGTGCATCCTCCAGGAAGCAGAGAGAGCTCCATATTCCATCTTTGACAACCTGCAGGATCGGCTCCGCAGGGCATGGAGGAGACGGCCTCGTCTGTCGGGGCTTGGCTGGCTGCGCTGCTGGAGCTCTGCAGAGAGCTGATTCCACAGGCTCGGTCTGCTGGGGCCACCTGAGCCAGCAGGAATGTTTAGTTTCTTTAAGATTGTTCTTTTCTTTCTTTTTGTTTTTCTTTAGCTTTAAATATAGGATGTGTTGCTATAGACAGACTCCCAGGATCTTTCTTT